>NC_035171.2:26270657-28691490 GCF_001659605.2 Manihot esculenta
CATGCTGGCTTAATTGGCAGGAATTACACATGTGCTTGCTTGGCGTGTTTGCTTTATGCATGTGCTTACTTTCTAACCAAACTTATTTGTGCATGATGAGGTAAAAAAAACTTACCACTATATACTTATTAGTGGTATGAAATACAAAAGTCGAATTTACTTGATACACTATTTAGAGTGCTAAGTCGTCATCTCTAATAATTTATAATGTAGATATTATAATTTAAATTGAAGTATTAAAAATTATTTAATCATATTAGAAAATTAGAAAAGTGTAATTACAAATTAATTATTCAAATTAATTTATATATTAATGATATTACACTCAAAATAAGCTATGAGCTGTCACCACAATATAAGGGCCATGTGACAAAGATTGTGGGAAATATAGTCTCACTTGAGTAGAGGGAGACCTGGACACTTTATTGCCATCATGACTCGCCCTTCCCTGATGGGCTGAGTCTCAGCATAGAGTTACCGTTATCAGGCACATTCTCATTTCACCAAAGATCGCGGAATTACTAACCTATTAGCTGACGATATCCATTATCGAGCAGTCGGCCACATCATCGCCGAATTTTTAGAAAATACTATATTTATCTCCATCTTCTTACAGGATAAAAGGAGATTGATCCCAGCGGCAAAAGTATGCTATCTCTAAGACCACTCGAGCTCTGAGTAATCTATTGCATTCTCTTTATTCTTCAAGATTCTAACTTGAGCATCAAAGTGGCTGCTGTGGTACCCATCACCACTTCATGTTTCCTTTCTTACAAGTTCTAGCCAATCACATTACAGTATTTTTCTGACACGTCATCAATCTAATCTCAGCTACATCATTTAGTTCCGTTATCGGGAGATCCATTAAACCCCTTTTTTTGGATCATGACCAGTTTTCTATCATCTTCCCTCGCTTAAAATGGTTGAAAGCCCTACAGCTACTGACAATATCGCTACCAACGAATGAGCCATCATTTTCTCTGTCTGAGATAACCGGAAGAACATGCCTTCAGTGATCAACAAAGCAGACCTGAATAATTTAAAAAACGAGCAGATACTCCAGTATATCCAAAGATTGTAGGCTACTTTCAAGCAGTATAAGACTCAGGAAGAGGCATTTAAGATGGACCCTGAAAGAAGGGACGAAGCCTTCGTAGACACATCAAGGGCCCAAACAGAAGCAGCCAAATTGCGGTATAAGGGTAAGTCTGAATCTAAAGATAAATCGGATGAGACTCCAAAAGGAGTAGATTGGAAGCTAGTACGGGCCGTACAATGATACCAAAAAGAATAGAAAAAGGACTTCAATTTAGATGGTGTCTCGCCTTTTTTGGAAGAAATATTAGCGAAAACCTTCCCACCAAGTTCAAGTTACCTAGCTTAGATAAGTATAATGGAACGACAGACCCTCAAAGTCATCTAACCAGTTTCAGGACGACTATGCAGCTTCAAGATGTAAATGATTTTGTGTTATGCCTAGTGTTTCCGTCAACACTCACGGGTTTGGTCCATAAATGGTATCAACGCCTAAGTCCAGGTCTAATCCAAAACTTTGCATAGTTTGCTACAATATTCAAATTCAGATTTATCACTTGCATACCTCCCAAAAAACTCTCCTCAGACATGCAGAAGATCCGCCAAGGAAAGGGCGAGCCTTTAAGGAGTTTTATTTCTTGTTTCAATGCCGAGGCCATATAGGTGGAAGAGTTGAATCATGAGATAGCATGTGAGGCATTGAAAAAAGGAACCCATAACTTCAAGTTCATGGATTCCTTAATAAAAAACCCAGCCGCGATATACCAACAATTGATAGACAAGGCCTAGAAGTATATCAGGTTGAATGATGAGATTTAAGAACTAAAAGAAGATAAGAAGGGAAGTCAAAAGCCAAGTCAAGAGCTCGAGAGATGAACCCATGAAGGGGATCACAGGAGCTACTCCATTTCGCGAAAGAAGGATAAACATAGTAAGTATAAGAATTACACCCTGCTAAGTAACTCACAAACTCGTGTTTTAATGTGGATCAGGAAAAATAATAAAGAAATTAGGTGGTCGTCCAAGCTCAATCTTGAGAAGGCGAAAAATGGGACAGGACCAAGTATTGCCGCTTCCATGAAGATCATAACCACACAATGGAAGAATGTTGACAATTAAAGGACAAAATCAAAAGACTTATAAGGAATGGAACCCTCCGAAAATTCACGAGAAAAGGAAAAGCAGGGCAAAAGTTTGAGCCTGAGGAAATAACCCCTTAGACAACTCCTAATAGAGAACCCGTAGAAGTCATACATGTGATAATAAGAGAGCGCAGTGAGGCATAGACGATCAAAAAATTACTAGAAAAATAGGAAACTTTATAAGTCTTGGGAAACATTCATGAGGGTCATCTGCCCAAAATATCATAAGAATTCTGATATCATTCACATTTTAACAGCAATTTAGTCGTGCCCTCATATGTACATAGAGGATATTCTTTTAGTAATAAAGCCAACGATGTGTTTTTATATGGTATGTTCTTCATCGAAAAGAAACAATAGACTATTCAAGCGTTGGACCCATGAATCAAGGCTATAAGACAATTTTTGTCAGGCCATGTCATAAGGTGGTTCCTGCCAGACCACTCGGACGCTGGTCCCATGAATCAAGGTCATAAGACAGTTTTTGCTAGGCTAGATCCCAAAGCGGTTCCCGTTAGACCACTCGGGCGTTGGTCCCACGAATTAAGGCCAAAAGGCAGTTTTTGCCAAGCAATATCACAAGGTGATTCCCGCTAGACCACTTAGGCGTTGGTCTCATGAATCAAGGCCATAAGGCAGTTTTTGCTAGGTCAAGTCACAAGGTGGTTCCAGCCAGACCACTCAAGCATCGGTCCCACGAATCAAGGTCATAAGGCAATTTTTGCCAGGCCAGGTCACAAAACGACTCCCGCCAAGGCATTAGTTCCACAAATCAAGGCCATAAGGTAATTTTCGCCGAGCTACGTCATAAGGCAACTCCCGCCAAACCACTCGATCATTGGTCCCACGAATGAAGGTCATAAGGCAGTTTTTGCAAGGTTAGGTCACAAGGCAGTTTCCGCCATACCACTCAGGCATTGGTCCCATGAATCAAGGCCATAAGGCAGTTTTCACTAGGCCAGATCACAAGGCGACTCCCACAAAAACCACTCAGGCATTGATCCCGTTAATCAAGGCCATAAGGTAGTCTCCGCCAAGCCAAGGCAATTCCCACCAGACCACTCGAGCTTTGATCCTGCAAGTCAAGGCTGTTTTCGCCAGGTGATCAAACGTAATTTAGACACATTTTTCCTATTGTTCTTAGCACTTAATTAACTAATTTTCTAGCTAAATTTGTATTTTTTTTACCATGTTTCACAGAAAAGCAAGAAAAGAAGAAGATTTGATGAAAAGTGGCTTAAAAGCACTGAAACTGACTTGGCCAGTCGATTTGGGCAAACCTTCCATTGTACCGAAGCCAGAGATTGCATATAAATCCGGAACTGCCCTCAGACGGTGATTTGCCCAAACGATTTTCCCAAACCAATTGAAAAATTCAACAGATTGCACAGAATTAACATCAGGAGGGAAAATTTCATATTTGAAAATTCAGAGACCTGGTCTTCTCATTAAAGCCGCGGGACCCATGCAGAATCTCTTCAAACGTGCAGCACAAAGTCTTCCTTAAATCAAGAAATTCTATTCATGAAGAAACACATTAAATGAAGGAATCCTAAATCAAATCAAAGAAGAATTACCATTCCAAAATGGGTTCTACTAGGGTTTAACGCCAATATAAACATGGAGGATAGTCGCAGAACATCATCTCTTCTCCAACACTGAATCTGCCTCTTCTTCTCTTCTTTTCTCTTTTTTATTTTCTTTGCAAGCTACGAGTGACTAAATACTCTATTTCTAGTTGAAGTTAGAAAGAAATTTCAATTTCTATATGAATTGGGAGATCTAAACTCCATTGTTCATCTTTTATTCTTTAATATTTATGCAAATTCTATTCTTCATATTATTATTGCTTTGTCATTGGATCAATAGGGCCTATTGTTTTTATTTGAAAGTAGTATATTGTTATTTTGAATGCTTAAAGTCCATAATTGTTTAGGTTATTTCAAACACAAGTAACAATTAATGTAACAACTAAGAAGTTGCATAATCTAACTCAAACTCACCATATGACTGGTTAGTTAGAAGTAGGTTTCTCTAAAATTGAAAGCAGTTGATAAAGTAAGATCCCAAAGACGTTCTTTGGGCAGTTTGTTGGTTAGGAATTAATTAGTGAATATTTTCTAATTAATTTAGAACCTAAGGATAGATTGATTATGTGGAGTGTCTTCCATGACTATAACTAATTTATTGAAATAAATAAAAGTATTTTTGTATCGATGATCAATTCCTAAACTGAAATGGATCCTACACTTCAACTAGAGCTTGTTTTCATTGATTTATTTCTCTTTTAATTTTTGCTTCCTTTAATTGCTTTAATCTTTATTTTAATTCACCATCAAAATCCCCGCTTATTTTATTTTCATTGCTTATTTGTCCTAGTCATTGTTGGGTAAGTCTTAGTGTCAATTCCCTATGGATTCGATCATATTATCACTATACACAATTTATATTTTTCAACACCCATTAAAAATTGTCACCGTTGCCGGAGAACTGATTTAAACTAACATATTTTCTTTTCATGACCAGGGCTGGACATAAAGAGAACCTGCTTTACGATCCAGAAATCGAACGTACTGCTAAGAACTTGAGAAGATAAGTAAATATGAGGAATCAAGCCTCAAAAGTCTCCTTCATCATAACCTCAACTTCGACCATCCGGGTCTTCAAGTGTAAACATTCTTCAACCAAAAGCTTCTTATGCATCTCATTTGGGCCAAATTCTTGCCTCAAGGTTCTGAAACACTCCTTGACCATGTAGGTGCAAAGGGCACCCTCCAGTGCAGAATGAATAACGTTAATAAATAGCTCGTCCATCTCAATCTCATTTAAGTGACGGTGATCTGCGGGCCACAGGACACTCTTGATTAGTAGGAGACATAGAGAAAGGTCATCAAGGAGAGAAGGCACCCTATTTAGCGCCAAGGCCAAACGTTGAATGCCGGTAGGTTAAGAAAACTCGACCCCAGTACTCACAGGAGTAGAGAAAGAAGGGGCATCAGTAAGGAGCACAGGGGCTGAGGCAGGAGCAGAGGCACTTGGGACCAAAGACTCAGGTGGAAGGGGTGCTAGTTCCTTCGCTGTAGGTTGGGAAGGGAAAAGGGGAAGTACAATCATCTCCTCCGAGGGGCGAGCACGCTTAGCAAGGGGATTGGCAACTTCAGCAGCAACAGCCTTACCCTTTCGAGCAGCATGCACTGCCTCAGCAAGTCTACTTGACCTGACTATATTTGCAAACAAAAGGAAAAGTAAGTAAGATAGTCAGTTCACAAAATAAAAAGAAAGAAAAGGAAAGTACCCTGATCGTGAGGCAGGGGTACGCTTTCGAGAAGGATGGGCGGGTGAGGAGCGCAGGTCCAGTTTGTCGGTAGATGACTCTGCCAGGACATAGCGCACCGCCTTAATAATATCAATCTTCCTTAAGACTTTAGCCATCACTATAAGGGAAGTCAAAGCCTCATCTTCCTCTCTCCTCGGACGGACCTCATCTTTCTTCAACTCTACCCAGTAGTGCCAGCTAGTCTAATGGTGCCCAAAATTCCCCGGAGTATGATGACGGAGGATAAAAAATTTATTTTTCCATTATTTTAAAAAAGAAGGCATCTGGTAAAAAATGTTCAAGTACTTTTGACTAATAAAATACTAAAACTCCTCATTCTTACGAGTACCCAGTTGGTATAACTAAGAGAAAAGTGCTACGCTAGGCTCAATGTGATTGTTAAAACACACAAACCGAAAAGCTACCAAGATTCTCCTACTGTTAGGATGAAGCTGAGCAATAGAAAGCTTGTCAAATCGAAGGACCTCTATGAAAAAGGGGTCTAAAGGGAAATGGACACCCCCCTTCAACTGCTCCTGGAAGACCATGATAGTGTCGCCAGCGGGGATGAAGTCGTTAGCATGGACGCGGGGAGAAGGAGCAAAAATTCAGAAATAATCCTAAAAAATGTGATAGGTGTCATATAAATGATCCACGTCACTATCCTAGAAGACAGATGAGATATTACTAAGGGAGCTACCCTCGTTTTTAAAGGTCTCCCTAAATGGAACAATGGGGGCTGGCACTCGGATGGGGCCTTGCAGAGTGAATTCCTCTGAAAAAGAAATTGCAAAAAAAAAATATAAAAGTGATACTTAGAGAAGACAATGGGCCCTTATAAAAGTGGTTTCGATGGCAAGCGTTAAATGCGGCACGATAAACAGTGCAACATTCGTCAAAAGGTTCAGTAGGCAAAGCGAAGTGAGTAGCAAAAAATCAATCTTGAAGAGTCACATGTTTTAGACCTCGAGAGAAGATGTCCCGTTTGAATCTAAAGAAACGAAGACTAGTGGAGGGACCTATGATGTTACATAACATTCGCCCAAAATAAGTTATGAGTTATCACCACAAAATAGGGATCACGTGACAAGGATCTGACAAGTGGAAAACATGGTCTCACCCGAGTAGAGGGAGACCCAGACACTTTATTGTCGTCATGACTCGCCCTTCCCTGATAGACCAAGTCTTTGCACAGAATTATTGATATTAAGCACATTCCCATTTTACTAGAGATAGCAGGATTACTAACCTATTAGCTTGCAACGTCCATTATCGAGCAGCGGGCCACATCATCGCCTGATTTTCAAAAAACACTATATTTATCTCCATCTTCTTACATGATAAAAGGAGAATGATCCCAGAAGTAAAGATACGCTATCTTTAAGACTGCTCAAGCTCTAAATAATCCATTGCAATATTTCTCTTCTCAATCATCGCCAGATTTTCAGAAACATTACGTTTATCTCTATCTTCTTACAGGATAAAAAGATAATGATCCCAGAGATAAAAGTATGATATCTATAAGACCACTCAACCTCTAAGTAATCCATTGTATTATCTTTATTCTCAAAAATACTAACTTAAGCGTCAAAGTGGCTATCGTGGACATCCACCACCACCTCACATTTTCTCTCTTGTAGGTGCTTGCCAATTACATCACAGTATTGTTCCGGCCACGTCATCAATCTTATTTCAGCTATATCAATTAATAAATTATATTTTGATTTAATTATTATTTTAAAATTAAATACAAATTAATTTAATAATTTCTTATCACATTATTTAAAATGAAAAGGAAATTCTCTAATTTATTTTTCCTATCCTTCTTTTATATAAATATACACCTCCCATTTTGATTTTTTTCTTTATTTAATAAAAATTAAACAAAATATATTTTACTTTCATATTTTCAAGTAAATAAATTTAACGATGACAATTCTCATACAGAATAGATGAAATTATTATATTTTGGGCGACCAGTATTTGGTTCAAATCGAAAAAATTAATCGAACTGAATTAATTTAAAATTTTGGTTTGTTTTTTATTCATTTCGATTCAATTCGGTTTCAATTTTAAAAATTTCAATTATTTTAGTTCGATTTAATTTTGATTAGAAAAAAAAAATCAAACAGAACTTATTAGTAATAATAGTATATTATTTTTAATAATATAAAGATAAGATCATATTAAGGTTAAAATATTTCAATTAAATTTTAAAATATAAAAAATAAAGTGTAAAAAATAAAAATTTATTAAAAATCTAAACCGATCAAACTGAACTGAATCGAACCGAATCAGATTAGTTCGGTTCGATTAGATTTCTGATCAAAATTGATTTGGTTTGATTTTTATAAATACCAAAATTTTGATTTTCAGTTTATTCGGTTTGGTATGATTTTAAACCGAACCGACCGATTTCTTATCTCTAATTATATTTAAATTTATTTTAATATAATATAATATAATTAGCCATTAAGAAAAAAATTCTAGCTCGCCCGAGAGTCCGTGGTTACATATGCTCAATATGATACCAGTAGGGATGTCAGGCAGGCGGGTTTTCACGGGTATCCGATCCGCCCAAACCCTATTAGGACGGATTTGGATTTTTGCAAAACGGATTTGGGCAGATTCGGGTTTGAAAAATTTTACCCGTCTCGGATTCGGGTAGGGTTCGGAATTAGACTATCGGATACCAGTTACCCGAACCCAATTAGTATATAACAAAACTAACCCTAACCCTAATCCTTAATTCATTTTTTTTTCATTTTCACTTCCCTCTCTCCGTCGGCGCCTCTCTCCCTGCTTCCCTTCCATAATTCCCAATCGGCCTCTCTCCTCCACTTCATTGATGACTGCCGGCGCCGCCCGGTCAGCATCAGCGATATCTCCTTTCTCTCCCTAGTGACCATAAATCTTCTTCTCCCTCAGTCATCAATATCTCATTCTCTCTCCAGTCGATAACATCTCTCACAGTCCCACTTTCCAGTCAACGCCTCTCTCCCCCATTTCACTGACGAGTGTCGGCAGCCCAATCGACACTGGCGATGTCTCCTTTCTCTCCCCAGTCGATGATAAATCTTCTCTCTCCCGATATCTCATTCTCTCTCTCCAGTGGCCACATCTCCCACTTCTCAGTTGGAGACAACTCTTTCCTCTCCCCCACTTCACCGATGACTGCTGGAGATAACCCTTGCCTCTCCACAATCGGCGTCGGTGACATCTCCTTTGGCTGGAATTCTCTTCAGGTTTGCAATCAAATTTTTTAATAATCAAGATCTTTTATGTGCATATTGTTAAAGAATTTTTAGTTGCTATTAAAGAATTTTAGAATTTATGAACTATTAATTTGATTATTTGGATATTTGCTATTTGATTATTGTTCTCCAATATTTCTACTGCTGGGTATTTCTCCAATATTTCTACTGCTGGATTGTGCATATCTTAGGGATAGTTTTACTTTGAATAGATAATTGAGGTTGATATTCAGGTTGTACTTTTAATTCAGGGTTTGATATTTGGGTTATCAGATCTAAATTTTTAAATTTTTTTCATTGAATTGAATTTAAAAAAATCGGGTTCGGTCGGGTTCGGGTATTGTACGGGTATTGTTAAACGGATTTGGAACGGGTACGGATAGTAAAATTAAAATACTAAACGAATTTGGAACGGATTCGGAAATTTTATATATAATCGGGTTCGAGTTTGGGTATCCTCAATTTTGCTGGTACCCTAACCGTTTACATCCCTAGATACCAGCGCATTCTTATTATGGTTAGAAAAAAAATTAATCGGTAGTCTGATTAATTTAATTCTAACATGTTAACTTACCAATTAACGGAATCGCATACTCTAATTACACTACTATAAAAATAAAAATAGATCTAAGGTAATAGTTAAAAATTATTGGTTTATATGCTTAAACTATTATTATAAGTTAACAGCAAAATTATCGGTTTCCACTGCTATAGTGTAAGGTAATATTTCCACTGCTATAGTGTAAGCTAATGACTTATTTTTTACAATGGATTGAAAGTGTTTAAATTTTAATTTTATTAAATATAAAATATATTATTTATTAAAATATATTATTATATAAAAAAAATTAAATTTTATTTCTAACAATTTTAAATTATTGTCCAACTGTTATTTTAGTTGTATTAAGAAAATAGTTTTATAACCGCTAAAATTTGAAACTCTGGCACACAAAGTGTCAAATTCCAACAGAGGACTTGGCACCTTGAAAAGGATTCCACATCCAAAGTGCCGAATCTCATCAGGATTCAGTCCTAAGGCTTAATCCGTTCAGTGGGACTGAATCCTGCTCTCATGGGATTCGGCCCCAAGGCCTAATCCGTTCAGTTCGCAAGATTCGATCGCAAGCCCAAAACTAAATCTCCATAAATTCAGTAAGTTACGAAAAGAGGATCTAAAATCTATATACACAATGAACTTTTAAAAAAATTTTAGTTTTATTGGGAGACAAAAAAAAAAAAATTCCGCTTCTTAATTCGAAAAGAAGATCAGAATAATATCATTAATTAATTATAAAAAATTAAAAATATATGTCTTTAAGAGTTAAAATTTATTGGATCACTTTTCAATTTAATAAAATAAAAATGTAAGGGTTAGTTATTAATTTTTTTTAAATATATTAACTTCAATATAATTCAAAAATAAAAATAATGTATTATATTTTAATATGTAATCTTTTAATACCATGTTAAGAAAATACATTAATTGAAAATTATAGCTTAATTTGAAAAGAAAATAAAATTAAGGTTTTCTATTAAATAATCTGAATTAAATTTCTTTGTCCAATTTCGTCATCCGTGACGCATTCTATTTTGTCTATAATAGCTAGAATCCGGCAAACAATAAGATTATAGACTAATAAAGGAAAAAAAAAAAAGTAAAGAAGAAAATAAAAGACTTCATGTGTTTATTGCCGTAGAAACCTTAATAGGAACTTATCAGAAAGTGACATTGTAATAATTTGAATTTTTATTCAGACAAGCTTCCTTTTGAGCTATCATTTGCTTAGACTTTGGGAGGCAAATCTTTCAATTTCCAATGCTTTTGAAAAGATCGTCCCTTTTTTTATGGGTTTTATTTATTTATTGATGGGATTTCTTTTGAAACTTTTTTTTTTATATAGAAAATCAGAAGTGGTGCTAGAAACTTTTGGGAGAAGCTGAAGCTGAAGCTGGAGTTTGGGTTTCCTGAAATTTAAACTAGATTATGGTGGGCTGAGATTGTAAAATGTTCTTGATTGGACCTGTTGTATATTCTCTGGGCTCTAATATGAGCCTATAATTTGCCCATTTTGAAATTGCATGTTAAAAAAAATGTCTTAAAAACAGGAAGAAAATAATTAATGCTTAAGCAAATTAATCAAAACCCTAATGATGTATTTTTGACCTTTTTAATTAAAATAAATTTATAATGGCTGCGTGCACTCTCCACCATGCAGTATTTTAAACACGGCACACTCAACCACTTGTGCGTTTGCTATTGGAGCAAATTAAAAGTGGACAACTTTTTATTTTGTTGCGTAATTATTGAGGAAAATGCACAATCCCATATGTTGAAAACCACACAAAACAAAATTATTAGTCAACAACTCTCTCTCTCTCTCTCTTGTTTTTATCTAATTGCTTGATGATTATCATTTAAAAAGTACACGTCACTCTCTCTCTCTAGGTTGTTTTTATCTAATTGCCTGTATGATTATCATTTAAAAAGTATACATCAATTAATTATTATATAATATATATATATTACAAGGATTACACAAGCAATGAAATAATTTAAAAGTAAACTCAATCTAAAAAAAATTATTTAGACTCAGTTTCTGAAATAGTCTAAATAATTTAAATTTATTTTCTATTAAAAATTTAAATCAATATTCATCACGATTAAAAGATGACGTTAGAATAATTATGAAAAATGATTTGTTAAAAAATAAAATTCCAAAAAAAAAAAATAAAAAGCCATTATGAGAAAACATTGAAGCAAGATGAAAAATCTCCGGTACGGATCTGATTTTTATTTGTAGCCATCGAGGGGCCCATATCTAGCCTTTATAGTACGGCTCTATTAAATTAAATTAATTTTAAAAAAATTTAAAATAAATTAAATAAATTTAATTAATTCAATTTTATCTATTAAACTTTTTATTAAATTTTATATTTTTTATACTTTATTTTAAATATTTTAAAATTTAATTAAAATATTTTAATTTTATTATGTTTTATTTTTTTATATTATTAAAAATAATATATTATTATTATTAATCAATTTGGTATGAATTTTTAATTTTTTTTATTAAAATTAAACTGAATTAAAATAATTAAAATTTATAAAATTAAAAATTAAATCAAACTGAAATAAATAAAAAAATTAAATTAAAATTTTAAATTAATTTAATTTAATTGATTTTTTCAATTTAAATCTAATATTTTTCCTTTTATATATATATATATATATATATATATATATATATATATAGTTTTTTTAATAATTTATAATATAATTTCTAAAATTTTTAAAAAATTATAATTTAGTTTTTATTATTCTAATAATAAATAATTCAGTTGGTAAATTTTTATTTCATTAATAAAATAATCATCTATTAGATTTATCGTTAGTGAAATCATAAATTGAAAAAACTCACTCATAGACTAAATTATTAAAATATTAAAATTAAATATTAAATTATTATAAATTATTAAAACTAAAGAAATAAAATGAAATTTAAAAGATTAAATTGTTATAAGTTAATAGTGAATTTTAATGACTATTTAATTAATTAAATGGAGTTTTAAAAATTAAAATTTTCTTATTAAAATAATAGAAACTAAATTATAAATTTTATTAAAATTTAAAGACTATATTATAAATTATTTTATTTTTTTAATTAAATTAATTTTTAATTTAATTTAATTTAGTTAAATATTAAAACTCGATATCTTTTTTTTTTAAGTAAATTTTATTATTTCAATTCAACATAAAAATTAAAAAGCTCATTTTTTTTTATGTTTTAGCTTAAATTATGTATAAATTGAAACTTTTAGATTAAAAGTTAGACGCGCGCACACAAAAAAAAAAATAAATAAATAAACTGAACATTTTGATAAAATATAAAAACTAAATTAAATTAAATTAAATTTTCAGTAAAAAAAAATATATTTTTATATTTATCAGCTCAATAATTCTAATTTACATTTTTTTTTCAATATAATCCATTTATATATGCCACGGAATCAATATATTAATTAATATGCCTCAATAAGGAACATGTGTCTCACTCTGAACCCCATGGAAAATAACATGCCATTATAATAGTAGCTCTACGAACATTCAAAGTTAAAAATATTATTGTTTAGTCCATGTGATATATTAAAATTAATTAATTAATATTTATATTTTTAAAAAATATTAAATAATTTTTATAATTGTGATATATTGAAATATTTTTCATCCTTTTTCTATTTCCGAATGCTCCACTACTCCATTGTCATTCTTACGTATGATAAAAATCATATGAGAATGACATTCAAATAATACTTTATTTGCATAGCAAGGAATCAAAAAGAAAAAGAAAAAATCCATGACAAAATGGGCCCCCAGATCAACATAGAAGATTTTATTTATTTGATGAATCTGCACAGAAAAAGAAAATAATTATTAGCAAAATCTGCACAGAAAAGAAAATTTTCTCCACTATGGGTCAAGTCAACGAAAAGGAAATGTGAGAGATTTTCGCAGCTGAAGCAGAATTCTTCTTTAATGGGTTCAACTCTTTCTTGAAACGAAATGGACATAAATGATTTTTTTAATGAAGAATGTGATACGTACCAGCAGCAATAATTAATAATATGATTAATTCTTAAGCAAAGAACTAAATAAATATTACACTAAATAAAAAATTAATATAATATTTTTAAAATTTAAAAGAAAATACTTTACCCTATTATGATTTTTTTTAATATGAATTTAAATTAGTTGAGTTTGTAAATTTTGAATATTAAATAATATATTAAAAAATTATGACTGCTTTGTGATTTTATGCTCAGAAAATATGAATAAACTATAGATTTTATTAGGTTATTATGTATATGAATATGATAATATGCTGTCTTTGAAGGTTGAAGCCAACAAGTGAACAGTGTTCTTTATATGTTTACACCCACAAGACTCTTTCTGATAAATCAATCATTTTCCAGACAATAGAAGATGAAGATCGAGGATGAAATAATATCCTTTCAGACAGTAGACTTTGCTTGCTTTATGATATATATTCCATGGACATCCATTTCCCATAACCGCAAATCAAGCTAAGAATTGAGATAAAATAAAAGAAAATTGGATTAAAAGATTCCCATGAAATATGGCTGGAGAGCTTTTTGCAGGGAGATTGTTGTTGATGAGATGTTTTCTAGAAGCAATATAAATCTATTAATATAAACATCTACTTTGAAAATGTTAACATGAAATATTTATTAAACCCTAGTCAATAAACCTCCATCTGTCTGAAAATACGATGCTGTTATTTTATATTGTTTGAATATCGATATAATTTCTATGCACTCAATTGCTGCTGATCTCAAAATTTTCATTTAGATTAGTTCAGTGTTATTTTAGGAACTATAATTTGATCCACACATTGTCTGACTGATTTCGCTAATTGTTAAAAGGGAAGTTGAAGTCATTCGTTGTGACAAAGGTGTGATTTTGTACTTTTGTAAAAAATGAGTCACCATCATCATGCATTGCAAGGTAAGTGAAATTCCATTATTAATTTTCTCTTTTGTGTTTATTTCCTCCAACACCTATATGCATGTAAGATGCTCTGATGTAGATTTATATAGTTGTGGTGTAGAATTATAGTGTAACATTTTAGAATCACTCATAGTTGAAGATGTCAATGCATGCATGTTCACAGGGGCGAAGGTAGGGTACGGCAAGGGGCACGTGCCGTACCGGCGACCGGAAAATGCTTTGAAGGGGGATGAAGGTGCCGCAGCGGCGCAGCCGGTGGTGCCGCACCAGTGCAGTTGCAGCAGTGCAGTTGCAGCTGGTGGTGCCCTACCAAAGGGAAGCTCCTGACTCCGCCACTGCATGTTCATTATTGCATTCTCTTTCAATTGCAGCAGTTAATCCATCATTTTGTCACTCATATTTTACTTTTACTTTCTTAAAAAGCTTTTTAATAAAAAGAGAACACCATAGAATAAGTTAATTTAGTGACGTATTATGGTGGTCATTAGACATATAAACCTCGTATGAATTATGAAGGAGGTTCAGTTGCGAACATTAAGAATAAGGATATTGAATACTTGTTACAGTTTGAGCTCATTGGGCATGGGAGGAATGATTATTGATACACTAATAATTATACAATTTAGTTTAAAATTGTTAATCTTAATGGGGATAAGGGTTTTGAGGAAATTTTAAGTGATCAAAATATAAATAATATGATTATTTATAACAGAGGATATCCTTATATTGATGTTTATTATGTTGGGCTTGGTAAACCTTTATCTATTTGTAGAGGTGAATAGTGTTTGACAATTATGGAGTAAGAAGTGAAGTTGATGTTGAGATCATTAATAAGGCGACTAATGATTATGTAGAGATTAGAGAGCAACAAAAAGGCTAATGGGGATGAGGAAGTTAAAGAGCAGAAAATAGAGGCTAATGGAGATGAGGAGGTTAGAGAGCAAGAAATAGAGGTCAATGGTGATGCTAACATCCATGATGATAATGAATTAAAAAGGTAAATTTAATGTTGATGAGATTTTTGATGATAATGCCAATGATGTTAGAGAGATGTGGGCTAATTTAGAATAGAGTGGTGATGATATTTTGAATCAAGACAATGAACATGAAATAGAGCATGAAACACATGAATTTATATGGGCTAATTTGTTATTTTGTAAATGGATATGGATGCTAATACTTTCTAGATCATTGGATAACTTCATTTGTTATTCATTCTTTCTTATTGCAATGCACGTGAATTGATCCAAAATTTAACATTCAAGTTTTTATATTAACTGTATAGAGGGTTCTGAATCTATCATTAGGTTAGAGAAATTTAGAAAAAATAAAAAAATAAAAAAATTACTTTTCCATGAACTACGTTCTGACTTGATTCTTCTTATAAAGATAGTAAGCAACTTGGATTTTAGACAAGTTCAACCACACCATTATTATTATGAATTACATTTTGACTTGATCCTTTTTATAAAAGTATGTAGTTAGAATCCTTGCCGAGTTTAGTCATGTAAAAAAAATCCATATATAAGTTGTAACGATCCAAAAATCGGACCACTCTGTAACGACCCGAAAACTAGACCATTACCGCGCTAGGATTCAGGTCGACATAAGGTTGCTGAAGTCCATAACAAACTTACAATACATCCTGTTACACCTGATAATCTTATATGACCACACAAGAATATAAAACATTTTCATTTTATTAACCAAAACTCGACATGTACATACATCATAACTGAAAAATATAAAATCATACTAAAACTCTCATCAAATGCTCTAGTATAGTCAACATTACATGCCTTAAGCTTGATTCAAATATAATTTGTACTTTTAACTTTTACATAAAAATATCATAAAGAAGGGATTATAAAAGAAACATCGGGCAAAACATAATTCTAATCCATAATAAGAATTACATATCCACATCTATTTACATCAGAACTATGCCAATGACTCTGCTGACCTCCCAAACTAATTCTGGTCCTGCAAACCTGGGATTAGAAAAAAGAGATAAGTTACAAAAGTCTAGTGAGTAGAAATATAAACAAAAGTAGTTTAATAAAACATATGATTATATGAATGTGTCATAACACAGACAATTCACATTAAGATGGACTTGTCATCAGTAACCCTTTATAATTTTAATAGTGTCCGGCTCATAGCAGATGCTTCTCAATACTTCCCCTTAAACATAACTGTAATACCCGGCTCGAGTCCGGCCTCGGAATTCCTGTCATCTGGTGGAATCTCGGGTGTCGGCACCCTCGAGAAGGGTAAGACATATGTTTTCATGTGTGTTTTCAGAGTTTTGAATGTGTTAAAGTGTTAAAGGAAATGAGTTTTGAAAGAAAAGCAACAAGGGAGAAATGCAAAGGTTCGGCCGCCGAAGGTCACTTTCGGCCGCCGACCATTGCATGGTTTCGGATTCACGTTCGGCTGCCGAAGGTGGTCTGGCCAGCCACCTATTTAAGGGCCAAGGGTCGGTGGAAGGAGGATATTTCTCCTCCACTTGCAGCCAGAGGTGAGTTCAAGCCCCTCCCAAGTTGACTTTCCTGTTTTTCATGTTTTTCACCAAATCTTTCAAGGGTTTTAAGAGTTTTGGTGTGTTTTGAAGGTTTTGAGCAAAAATAGCAAGTTTTGAAGCTTGGAGCTTTGGAAGAGGTTTTCTTCATATCTCCACGTTAGGATCACTCATCCTCAAGTTCTTAAGGAGGTAAGGGTGGATCCTGAACTTCTTTGATGCTTTTTGAAGGTTTTATGGGAGTTGGATGGCAGAAAATGTATGATCATGTATGGGATTGCACAGGTACACAGACAGTATAGCAGGCTTACTACGGGTTCCGGCGACTTTAAGTCGATCTGGATCCTAGTGCCGGTAGCAGTTCGGTTTCCGGGCTGTTACAATAACATAACATATCCATAGTGCCAGAGGCATAGAATGAGCAAGCCTTTGTAACGACCCGGAAACCGGACCGCTACCGGCGCTAGGATCCAGATCGACTTAAGGTCGCCGGGATCCGTAGCAAGCCTACTATACATCCTGTCATACCTGATAAATCCCATACATGATCATACATTACCATAAAAACTTAAACTTTTTCATACACCAAGCTTGACCTGTGCATACACTATACTGAAAACATACAAACCCCATACTAGAGCCCTCATCAAATGCTCTAGTTGGGTCAACATATCATATGTCAAGTCTGGTTCAACATAACTCAGCATTAAAACATTTCATATAGATCATGTACAAAAGGGGTTAACCATACATTAGGGCCAAGCACAATTCTAATCCTCATTACAACACTTGTAATACCCGGCTAGATTTCGGCATCAGAATCCCTACCTCCCGGTAGAATCTCTGTTGGAATCTGGGATTTTGATGATGCCAGAGTCTTCTTGTAGGGTAAAAAGGTGTTTTCTAAAATGTTTTTACTGATTTCATGGTTTTTAAATGAAAAAGATTTGAGTTTTGAAAAGAATAGACCAAGGAGACATTTGCCAGGTTCGGCCGCCGAAAGTGAAGTTCGGCCTCCGAACATGAGTTGGTTTTGGGAGCGCTTTTGGCCTCCGAAAGCTATGTTTGAACAAACCAGGTTCGGCCGCCGAACCTCAAGTTCGGCCGCCGAACATGGGGGTGTTTTGCATGCACGTTAGGCCGCCGAAGGAGGTTTGGCTGGCCACTTATAAAAGCCCCTCAGACTGAAAATGGGCGAGTTTTCCCCCCATTCTCGAGCTCAGGTGTGTTCATGTCCTCCTTTGGTCATTTTCATGTTTTTCTTCATCTCCTTCATATTTTTATGAGTTCCATGGTTGTTTTGAAGAGTTTTCAAGATTAGATCGAAGTTTTGGGAGCTTGGAGACCCAAGGAGTAGTTTCGTCCCATCTCCAAGTTAGAGCTCGCACAAACCCTCGATCTTCAAGAGGTAAGTGTGGATCTATGCTTTCCCTTACGTTTCATGAGGTTTTAAGTGAGTTTTAAAGGGTTTTGATGGTTGAGTATGGGTAGATATGCATGTTAGGGTTTATGTGGGTTTTATGCCCAATGTATGAAAATGTATGTTCATGTGATGTTTGTGTTGGGGTTTAAGTTAGTTTCAAGCCCCTTGAGCATATGGGAGAGAGTATGCATGATTGGGAGAGAGTATGAGAGGTTTGGTTTGTTTTGATGGTTTTGGCTTATGTGGGTCATAAGCTAGTTATGTATGTTTCTTGATGTTGTGGGTTGAAGTTTAAACTCCCTTATGCATGGTTAAAGGTCTATGCATGGTTTTGAGAAGTTTATGCATGTTTTAAGAGGTTAGAGGCTTGTTTCGGGGGGTTGGGAGACTTGAAATGCACAAAGGCTGAGTTCTGGATGAACTCAGGTTCGGCCGCCGAAGGTGGTTTCGGCCGCCTAACCTTGCCCCCGAAAGTTGTGTTTCGGAGCTGGAAGCAGACTTTCGGCCGCCGAAGGTGATGTTCGGCCGCCAAAAGTGCCTGACTTTCGTCTCTGGAGAGAGGGTTCGGCTGCCGAAGGTGCCGCCGAACTTGCCTGACTTTCGTCTCTGGAAGGGACCTTCGGCCGCCGAAAGTGCCGCCGAAAGTGCCCTGTCCAGCCTTTTCATGAGTGTTCTGTATGCATGTTTCCTTGATGTTTTTAGGGGTTTTTGGGGAGTTGTTTATGAGTTGTTTAGGGTGTGTTTGGCACCTCACTAGAGTCCACCTGTGTAGGATCGGACCCGAGGAACCGAGGTGTTTAGCAGTGTCAGCCGTTTCAGAGTCGGCCCAGAGCTAGTCAGAGGTGAGTGGAACTAAACCTAATGCTTTAAATTAAGAAATTAAATGTTTTTAGAGCATGATCCATGCATCATGAAATGCCATGATATGTATTAGGTTGTTTTGCATTAGAATCCATGAATATGATGCATTGCATAATATGTTGTTGATGTGGATGGATATTGGATGATCCTTAGCCCTCAGTGTGAGATGAGATAATATGATATGAGATGACATGGTATGATATAGAAAGCCCAGGTGTGGCCTAATCGACCCTGGCATCATGTATATGTAAGGAAAGACCAGGTGTGGCCTAATCGCCCCTGGCATAGTTGGACATGTTATGATATGAGTTATGTAAGCGAATACTAGGTGTGGCCTCATCGCCCCTGGTATAGTTGGACATATTTCGATATGTAGAGGGCTAATGGTGACAAGTTCATCCTTGATGTGATATGTTTGTGATGTGATGCATTCCATGATAGCATACTTTAAAATGAATTGTTTTCTTGTTTGGTTTCTGCTCACTGGGCGTTATAGCTCACCCCTCTCCCCTAACCCCAGGTTTGCAGGGCCAGAGGTAGTTCAGGAAGCTGTCAGGATATGGCTATGGTTATGTTATGTAATAGAATAGTAGTGGACATGATGTAATGTAAAGTTATGTAAGGATGTAAAAGAGTTATGTTGTATTATGACATTATGTTATATTTTCAGAGTTATAGTATTGTGCTTGGCCCGAGTTGGATAATCCCTTTGTACATGAGTTTTATTTTATGTTGATATATATGTTGGACCGAGTTTGACATAGAGTATGCTGACCCTAGGGGTTCTATGAGTTCAGTCATAGTGCATATACAGGTCAAACTGGTTAAAGGTAAAGTTTTAAATATTTTATGAAAATGTTTGATCATGTTTGGGATTATACCGACTGTACAGGATGCATAGTAGGCTTGCTACGGGTCCCGGCGGCCTTATGCCGATCTGGATCCTAGCGCCGGTAGCGGTCCGGATTTTTGGGTTGTTACAGAATGGTATCAGAGCCCTAAGTTCACATGGTCGGACCTATAGTGTGTCGGGCTCATAGAGGTTATAGAAGGGTAAGCACAATAGGAAAGATCATGTCCACTAGGATAGGATGTGGAGTCCTGTCTTGTATGATGATGTGAAATGCCATGATTTTATGCATGTGCATTAAGGATATGCTATGTGTGTGATGCGGGTTCATGTGTTTGCACATGGACCATTTGATGTTAATGTTTATGCATTATGTTGTGCTTTCAGAAGTCAAGATGAGAGGAACTCGTCGATCTGTAAGGTTGACTGGAGCTCCGCCAGAGAATGAGGGCATGGATGCCCATTCCCCTGCTCTGCAGAGGGCAAGATCTTGTAGAACAAGCAGAGAAGGTACATCAAGGGACCCTAGAAGGTCTTTTGATGCAAGTCGGAGGAGATCAGTTCATGGTGGTATATCAGTGGATGTGATGGAAACAGAGGAGGATAATCAAAGAAGAGATAGCAGTTTGGGCAGGAGTATGTCAGAAGAGGATATGGGAGAGTCCCAAGGAGGCACTCAGGCCTCGGGCTTTGTTCCACCACAGTATCCACCCTACCCGCAAGGGTCAGGGTATCCGATAGGAGGTACATCAGATTTCTTTCATTGCAGCCCATATCCCACCTTTATGCCCAATCCACCCTTTTACCCACCTTACCCACAGTACCCCATATTTCCACCCTCATCCTTCTACCCAGGTCCAGCAAACCCTAACCCAGGGAATGCTGCACCTCCTCCTCCACCAGCAGAGCCGATAGTCCCTGATGTCCAGATACCCAAACCTGGTTCATCAGTTGGGGGTAAAGTAAAGATGACAGACTACCTAAAGTTGGATGCCCCCAAGTTTGAATCAGGTGACGACCCTTTTGAGTACCTCAGAACGGTGAAGATGATAACTGATGAATTGGGAGCAAGTGACAGTAGAGCCATTCAGATGGCAGGGTTCACATTGAAATGCAAGAAGGCAAGGGAATGGTTCAAAAACTATGTGGACCCAAGGTTGGAAGGCTTATCCTGGAAGCAGTTTGCCAATGAGTTTGCAGGATGGGCATTTCCAGATAGTTCCAGAGAATTGAAGATGATCGAGTTCGAGCAGCTAAGGCAGTCGGAAGAGATGGGTGTAGATGAGTTTACAGACAGGTTCCTGGAGCTGTTACTGTTTGCAGGACAAGGTCTTGACACAGACCTGAAGAAGTCTAGGAGATATGTTATGAAGCTTCACTCCAGGTATTCCTCGTTGATTCAATCAGCAGAAAGGGAGAGTTTCCATGCTATAGTGGATATGGCACGGAAAATGGAGGCTAGTGCCACCCTTCGAGGGACAGTTAAACAGTACGTGGCATAGTCTTCAGGTTCCAAAGCCCCGGGGACAAGTGATGTTAATCTCTCCCCTTTGAGCGAGGCTGTCACAAAGAGTAAGAAGGGAGGCAGAGGCCTCAGAAGATCGAAGAAGAGCAAGTTCTGGGATCAGATAAAGTCTGGTCTGGGTTTAGGTGATGGTTCGAGCTCTGGTTCTGGTAACTCCAGATGTACGAGGTGCGGTAGGCCGCACAAGGGAGTCTGTTTGGTGGGGACAACGGCATGTTTCAGGTGCGGACAGGAGGGGCACATGGCACGTGAGTGTCCCACCGTGACCTTGGTGACACAGTCCCAGCAGACAGCTTCAGGTAGAATGGCTCAGCCAGGAGCTCCAGCCATGGCGCAGGGCAGAGGCAGAGGAAGAGGGATAGCTCCTTCTTCAGCAGGTTTCCCAAGTGAAGGTCCATCAGCTTCAGCGCGGATCTTCACTATGACCCAGCAGGAGGCTAACACATCGAACCCGATGGGATCAGGTAATCTCACTCTGGTGTGTTCTGATGTGTATGTTTTATGAACCCTAATGTTTCTCTTTCTTTGTTTGCTTTGTGAGCCTTTGGGAGTTTGGGCTTGATAGCTTATAGGTTAGAGTATCCCTTTTGGGTCGGTGGACCCAAGTGTGATCCATCAGCGGTAGAGTCAGTCTGCCGGTATAATTTAGAGTATGTTGTGAGTAGATGCCTTCCAGCTGACCTAGCGGTTCTAGATTTGACTGTTTGACGTCATTCTAGGGTTGGATTGGTTCTTCTACTAGTGGTACTACCTAAGTCTGCAGAGACAAGGTAGTCAAGTTCAGAGGTCAGGATGGATCAGAGGTAGTCCTTAGAGAGGACAGAGTAGGGATACCTAGAGGTTTGTTATCAGCTCTATAGGCTCGTATGTTACTCGGGAGAGGTTGTTCGGGGTTTCTTGTTTATGTGAGAGTGTATAGCAGTCAGGTCAGGGAGCCGCCTCAGTGCCCGTTGTCAGAGAGTTTTTAGATGTTTCCCCAGACGAGTTCCCAAGACTACCACCTGTCAGGGAGATAGAGTTCAAAATAGAAGTAATGCATGGAGTTGGATCAATCTCTATCCCTCCCCACAGGATGGTATCAACAGAGTTAATGAGTTGTTAGGATCAGTTGTAAGAGTTGGTAGGCAAGGGTTCCCATCTAATTGAGCACTTCGCCTCAGGGTGTTCCAGTGTTGTTACGAGGTTGAAGGATGGATCCCTAGGACTTTGTATCGACTACAAGTCGTTGAACAAAGTCACTATCCAAAATAAGTGTTTGTTACCTTGGATCGACGATCTATTTGAAATCAGCTAGCAGGAGCTGGTTGCCTTTCCAAGATAGATCTGAAGTCCATGTACCATCAGTTAAGATCAAGGAAGAAGATGTGCAGAGAGCAGTGGTTAGAACCAGATATGGGCACTATGAGTTCCTAGGAATGTTGTCCGGGTTAATGAACGCCCCTACAGCATTCATGGGTCTCATAAGCAAAGTTTTAGTCGGTTTCTGGATCACTCCGTTATTGTTTTCATTGACGGTACCTCGGTGAGTTCCAGAAATGCAGAAGAGTATGCCCATTATCTGAGGTCAGGAGTGCAGATCCTGAGAGAACATGGCTTGGATGCCCAGTTCTCCAATGTGAGTTTCGGTCAAGGAGCATATCTTTCTTGGGTCATGGTATGTCGGAAGAAGAAAAGTGAAGTAGACCTGAGGAAGTTAAAGTGTAGCTGACTAGCCCAGGCCCATTGTAATGACATAGATCAAAAGCTTTTTGGGATGGGCAGGTTACCTACTTGAGGTTCATCTAGAACTTCTCTAGAGTCGCCGCTCCTATGGCCAGATGGATAAAAAAGAACCAGAGGGTTGTGTGGTCTACTCAGTGTGAAGAAGGCTTTGAAGAGCCGAAGGAAATGTTGATGTCAGTACCCGTGGTGGCTCTGTCCACCAGTAATGAAGATGTCACAGTGTCCTGTGATGCGGTCCGAGTGGAACTAGATTGTGTGTTAACGTAAAGTGGCTGGATGATTGCTTATGCTTCTAAGTAGCTGAAGAAGCATGAGTTGAACCATCTTACACATGATCTAGAGATGGCAATGATAACCTTTGCACTCAAGATGTGGAGGCGATGCCTGTATAAGGTATGATGGTAGATCCTTACGGGTCGAAAGAGCTTGCAATACATTTTGAGTCAAGGGGGAAGAACCGGTGGCAGAGGAGATGGGTAAAAACTGTGTAGTGGTTATGACTTCAAGGTTCATTTTACGGTGAGGCAAATATTTTGAGAGATGCCCTCAACCGGAAACCACTTGACGGCTATCCCATCCCTTAGTACAGTAAGAAGAAGGTCAGTAGTCAAAGAATGAGAAGAATCAGAACTGCTGTGAGTCAGCAGGAGAGTTATGAAGTTGTCCGTAAGAGGCATGTAGAGTTTCAGAAAAGAAGAGAGTTTTGTCAGAGTGCGCGGCAGAAGCATGTTGAGGTTCTTGAGAAAGTCGAGGTTTGCTGGAGGTGTCTCCTAAAGAGAGGATGATTCGTTAAGGGCAAAAAGGTAAATTAGCTCTCAAATACATTGGACCCTTGAAATCTTGCAAAGGATTGGGAATGTATTCCACAAGTTAGATTTACCTACTTCAAAGGAAGAGATCCATCCGTTTTTCCATGCTTCCACGGTATATGAGTTCGTGTCGGGTCCGAGTGAGGTTCTGGAAAGAACCAGAGGTGGAGATCATAGATGATCTCACCTATGTTGAGCAGTTAGTACGGACCGCAGACACACAAGTTAGAAAGTGTGGAAACAAGGAAATCCCGATGGTGAAAGTCCCTTAGAATCACCTTAAGATGAAAAGTGCACCGGGAAGACCGAGAGTTTATACTCCAGCAATGACCGTGTCTCTCTTTTAGGAGAGAGATTTTTAGGTTTTGCTTGCTTGTTGCTTGTTTGCTTATGTATGTTTGATGCTATGTTTTGAGTTGCCTGTTTGTTTGCTTGAACATTCGAGGACGAATGTTCTTAAAGGGGGGAAGAATGTAATACCCGGCTAGATTCCGGCATCAGAATCCCTACCTCCCGGCAGAATCTCTGTTGGAATCTGGGATTTTGATGATGCCAGAGTCTTCTTGTAGGGTAAAAAGGTGTTTTCTAAAATGTTTTTACTGATTTCATGGTTTTTAAATGAAAAAGATTTGAGTTTTGAAAAGAATAGACTAAGGAGACATTTGCCAGGTTCGGCCGCCGAAAGTGAAGTTCGGCCGCCGAACATGAGTTGGTTTTGGGAGCGCTTTTGGCCTCCGAAAGCTATGTTTGAACAAACCAGGTTCGACCGCCGAACCTTAAGTTCGGCTGCCGAACATGGGGGTGTTTTGCATGCACGTTAGGCCGCCGAAGGAGGTTTGGCTGGCCACTTATAAAAGCCCTTCAGACCGAAAATGGGCGAGTTTTCCCCCCATTCTCGAGCTCAGGTGTGTTCATGTCCTCCTTTGGTCATTTTCATGTTTTTATTCATCTCCTTCATATTTTTATGAGTTCCATGGTTGTTTTGAAGAGTTTTCAAGATTAGATCGAAGTTTTGGGAGCTTGGAGACCCAAGGAGTAGTTTCGTCCCATCTCCAAGTTAGAGCTCGCACAAACCCTCGATCTTCAAGAGGTAAGTGTGGATCTATGCTTTCCCTTACGTTTCATGAGGTTTTAAGTGAGTTTTAAAGGGTTTTGATGGTTGAGTATGGGTAGATATGCATGTTAGGGTTTATGTGGGTTTTATGCCCAATGTATGAAAATGTATGTTCATGTGATGTTTGTGTTGGGGTTTAAGTTAGTTTCAAGCCCCTTGAGCATATGGGAGAGAGTATGCATGATTGGGAGAGAGTATGAGAGGTTTGGTTTGTTTTGATGGTTTTGGCTTATGTGGGTCATAAGCTAGTTATGTATGTTTCTTGATGTTGTGGGTTGAAGTTTAAACTCCCTTATGCATGGTTAAAGGTCTATGCATGGTTTTGAGAAGTTTATGCATGTTTTAAGAGGTTAGAGGCTTGTTTCGGGGGGTTGGGAGACTTGAAATGCACAAAGGCTGAGTTCTGGATGAACTCAGGTTCGGCCGCCGAAGGTGGTTTCGGCCGCCGAACCTGCCTGAGGATGCATGGATTGGCCGCCTAACCTTGCCCCCGAAAGTTGTGTTTCGGAGCTGGAAGCAGACTTTCGGCCGCCGAAGGTGATGTTCGGCCGCCGAAAGTGCCTGACTTTCGTCTCTGGAGAGAGGGTTCGGCCACCGAAGGTGCCGCCGAACTTGCCTGACTTTCGTCTCTGGAAGGGACCTTCGGCCGCCGAAAGTGCCGCCGAAAGTGCCCTGTCCAGCCTTTTCATGAGTGTTCTGTATGCATGTTTCCTTGATGTTTTTAGGGGTTTTTGGGGAGTTGTTTATGAGTTGTTTAGGGTGTATTTGGCACCTCACTAGAGTCCACCTGTGTAGGATCGGACCCGAGGAACCGAGGTGTTTAGCAGTGTCAGCCGTTTCAGAGTCGGCCCAGAGCTAGTCAGAGGTGAGTGGAACTAAACCTAATGCTTTAAATTAAGAAATTAAATGTTTTTAGAGCATGATCCATGCATCATGAAATGCCATGATATGTATTAGGTTGTTTTGCATTAGAATCCACGAATATGATGCATTGCATAATATGTTGTTGATGTGGATGGATATTGGATGATCCTTAGCCTTCAGTATGAGATGAGATAATATGATATGAGATGACATGGTATGATATAGAAAGCCCAGGTGTGGCCTAATCGCCCCTGGCATCATGTATATGTAAGGAAAGACCAGGTGTGGCCTAATCGCCCCTGGCATAGTTGGACATGTTATGATATGAGTTATGTAAGCGAATACTAGGTGTGGCCTCATCGCCCCTGGTATAGTTGGACATATTTCGATATGTAAAGGGCTAATGGTGACAAGTTCATCCTTGATGTGATATGTTTGTGATGTGATGCATTCCATGATAGCATACTTTAAAATGAACTGTTTTCTTGTTTGGTTTCTGCTCACTGGGCGTTATAGCTCACCCCTCTCCCCTAACCTCAGGTTTGCAGGGCCAGAGGTAGTTCAGGAAGCTGTCAGGATATGGCTATGGTTATGTTATGTAATAGAATAGTAGTGGACATGATGTAATGTAAAGTTATGTAAGGATGTAAAAGAGTTATGTTGTATTATGACATTATGTTATATTTTCAGAGTTATAGTATTGTGCTTGGCCCGAGTTGGATAATCCCTTTGTACATGAGTTTTATTTTATGTTGATATATATGTTAGACCGAGTTTGACATAGAGTATGCTGACCCTAGGGGTTCTATGAGTTCAGTCATAGTGCATATACAGGTCAAACTGGTTAAAGGTAAAGTTTTAAATGTTTTATGAAAATGTTTGATCATGTTTGGGATTATACCGACTGTACAGGATGCATAGTAGGCTTGCTACGGGTCCCGGAGGCCTTATGCCGATCTGGATCCTAGCGCCGGTAGCGGTCCGGATTTTCGGGTCGTTACAACACTATACAAAACCTTATATTACATTACATTATTTTACATACCATGTCCACTACTAATCTATTACATAACCAAAACTTTTACCCTTGACGACTTCCCGGTCTATCCTGAACCTGCAAACCTGGAGGTTAGGGAAAAGGGGTGAGCTACAAGAGCCCAGTGAGCATAACAATAAACATATGCCATCATGAAATGCATCACATCACAAACAATTCACATCACGGATGGATTTGTCACCAATAACCCTCTACATAGTCCAATTGTACCAGGGGCGTAGAATGGACCTCACTGGTCTTTCTTTTAACATCACATAACATAACATATCCAATATGCTAGGGGCGTAGAATGGGCCTCACTGGTCTTTCTCTCACATCGTGCCAGGGGCGTAGAATGGGCCTCACTGGACTTCCATACCGTATCATAACATATCATATCGAGGGCTAGTGGGTCATCTAATATCCATCCACATCAACATCATATTATGCAATGCACCATATTCGTGAACTCTAATGCAAACAGCCTAATACATATACATGGCATTCATGATGCATGAACATGCTAAAAATTTCATTTACTTTAAAATATAGTTCAGTTTTTGGGGAGTTGTTTAGAGTTATGTTAGAGTTTGTTTGATCCCTCATTTGAGTCCACCTGTGTAGGATCGGACCCGAGGAACCGAGGCGGCCAAAAGCCCCTCCAGAGCCGAAAGCCAGGCACTTTCGGAGGCAGGGTTCGGCGGCCGAAAGTCTTTCCAGAGCCGAAAGTCACCCACTTTCGGGGGCAAGTTCGGCAGCCGAAACTCCCTTCCAGAGCCGAAAGTCCAAACTTTCGGGAGCGAGTTTAGGCGGCCAAACTGCCTCCACAGGCAGGTTTGGCGGCCGAAACTGGGCTCTCCCAAAGGGCAGAACCCGATTCTGCCTTACAATTCCAGCCACCCACAATAACCCAACATGCATCAAAACTATACTAAAACATGCATAAACACATTTCCAAGCATATAGGGGCATAAAACTAGCCTATACCCCAAAAAACATCACATTAAGCATACATTCAACATTTAACTAACATAAACCCTAACATTTTACCCCTAGCCTAAACATGCATCAAAACCCCTTAATCCTTCTTAAAACTTACTTAGAAACATAAGAGAAGATATGATCTACACTTACCTCTTGAAGATCGAGAGGAGAGGTGATCCAAACTTGGAGATTGGGAGAAATCGAGCTCCGGGGGTCTCCAAGCCTCAAAAACTTGATCTTAGCTCAAAAATCTTCAAAACAACGTAAAACTCATCAAAAACTTGAAAAGATTGAAGGAAAACAACAAATCGACCATGGAAGGGCGAAATCTCACCTATGCCCAAAAATAGAGAGAGAAAACTTGCCCATTTTCGGATAAGGGGCCTTTTATAAGTGGCTGGCCAGACCACCTTCGGGGGCCAAAGGTGCTTCCGCAAACTCCCCATGTTCGGCGGCCGAACCTGGGTTTTCTTCCTTGGTCTTTTTCTTTCAAAACTCAATTTCTTTCTTTATACAAAACCATAAAAACACATGAAAACACTTTAGAAAACCATATTCTACCCTTCTAGAGGGTTCCGACATCCGAGATTCCGCCGGAAAGTGGGAATTCCGATGCCGGGGTCTAGCCGGGTATTACAGCCTTAGTCTTTCCATATCCATTATAACATATCTTTGTATGGTCGAGGGCTAGTAGATCATCCAACATCCATCCACAACAATAATTAACTGTGCAATTCATCATATTTGTGGATTCTAATGCAAACAACCTAATCGTATATACATGGCATTCATGATGCATGAGTATACTTAAAACATTTAATTTCTTTAAAATAATAGTTCAGTTTAGTTCTACTCACCTCTGGTTCACACACGCCTAGCTCTAAAGCAGTTATCTCACTGCAAGCCTCTATTGTCTTCAAAGTCTGATTCTACACAGATGGACTTAAATGAGAGACCAAACATAATTTTTACAACACTTAAAACTACCCCACGAAACTCCTATAGACATACAAGAACATATATAGAAAACAAGCTGAAAAAGGATGGACATGGGACTTTCGACGGCAGGTTCAGTGGCCTAAAGTCCCTTTATAGGTTCGAAGCTCAAGCCTTTAGAGGCAGGTTAGGCGGCCAAAAGACTGCCTCCACAGGCAGATTCGACAGCCGAACCTTGCTTCAACGACCGAACCTAGGTTCTTCTGTAATGAAGAACATGATTCTGCCTTAAACCACAACCACTGAAACGCTCCCAACCTCACATGCAGAAGATTAAAAGCAACCCTTTACAACTCAACGCACTAAGAACACTTACGACTAACCTAATCTTTAGCATGCATTCCACAGAACATCAGAACATCAATATGCAACCCATTCATAGCATAGACATTCAATATTCAAACATAAGAAAAGACCTAACCTTTGCATGCATTCTAATACCAGAACTCAAGCCACACACAACCATAAAGAGCCCAAAAGCGATGAGTTTTTGAGAAAATAAGCTTACCTCTTGAAGAACACAAAATCATAGTAACAAGGGAGATATTTAGGTGAAGAAGAGATGAGCTCCAAAGATCCCACAGCTAAAACTTGAAATCCAAACTCAAATCTTCAAAACCAAAGTAAAAACTCATGAGAAAACTGTGAAAAAGAAGAATTTGAGAAGAAGAAGGGTAGGAGGGTTACCTCTGCTCAAAATGGAGAAAAGTTTTCTCCTTTTCAGGCAGAGCCCCTTTTATAAGTGGCTGGAGATGCTACCTTCAAAGGTCGAACTTGAAGGTTCAGCCACCGAACCTTAAAAGATTTCTAAAACTCTTTTTTTAAACACATCATAAAAAACTTCAAATTTATTTTATAAAAACCCTATTTTACACTTCTAAAGATTTCGATTTTGAGATTTCGGATTGCAATGAAGATTCCATCGAAAAATTAAAATTTTGACACTGGAGTTTAGCCGGGTATTACATATGTTGTATCTCAACAACAATCAAATAAATAAATAAAAGTGCATAAAAAAAGCTTAAGAAATAAGTTGTGTTTTATTAAAGCGCCTTAGCAGTTTTATTGAATAAAAAATAATAACTTATTCTAATATATGTAGAACAAGATTGAAAATGTAACGATCCGGAAATCGGACCGCTACGGGCGCTCGGATTCAGATCGGCATAAGGCCGCCGGGACCCGTAGAAAGCCTAATATACATCCTATATACCTGTTAAATCCCATACATGATCAAACATTTACATAAAAATTTAAAATTTTTCTTTCATTCACCAAGCTTAACCTGTGCATGCACAACTCATAGCCATAAAACCCCACACTAGAGCCCTCATCAAATACTCCAATGGGGTAACATATTATATATTAAGCTTGGTTTACATAAACATCAATAAAACATCTCATTAAAAGGATCATGTACCAAGAGGGATTAACATACACTGGGGCCAAGCACAATTCTATTCTCAACACAATTCTTTACATAATACCACATTACAACATTTTACAATACATGTCCACATCTAACTATTACATACAACATGACTTCTTTACTCTTGCTGACTTCCTGGTCTATCCCGTACCTGCAAACCTGGGGATTTAGGGAATGGGGTGAGCTACTAGAGTCCAGTGAGCAGAATAATAAAACATTGTATTTAAAACATATGATCTCATGGAATGCATCACATCACAAACAAATCACAATCAAGGATGGTCTTGTCACCAGTAGTCCTCTACATATCCATTAATGCCAGGGGCGTAGAATGGGCCTCGACCTGGTCTTTCTCTTAACATAACATAGCATAACATTACATTCCAATAATGCCAGGGGCGTAGAATGGGCCTCGACCTAGTCTTTCTCTTAACATAATGCCAGGGGCGTAGAATGGGCCTCAACCTGGTCTTCCATACCATACCATATCACATCATATCACATCATATCATACGAGAACTAAAGGATCATCCAATACTCATCCACATCATCATCATATTATGCAATGCAACATATTCGTGAATTCTAATGCAAACAACCTAATATATCTCATGGCATACGTGATGCATGAACATGCTCAAAAATTGATTATTTCCTTTGAAGCATAAAGAGTTATTCTACTCACCTCAGGCTAGCTCTGAAAAGACACTGAAGCAGCTAACTCACTGCTGGGGTCCTCGGTTCCTCGGGTCCGAACCTACACAGGTGAACTCAAATGAGGGACCAAACATACATGAACATGACTCTAAACAACTCCCCAAAAACCCCCTAAAACACCTTAAAACAATCATAGAAAACATGCAAAGGAAGGCTGAACAGGGCACTTTCGGTGGCAGGTTCGGCGGCCGAAAGTCCCTCCAGAGCCGAAACTCAGCCACTTTCGGCGGCACCTTCGGCGGCCAAAAGTGATTCCAGAGCCGAAACTCATGCATGTTCGGCGGCACCTTCGGCGGCCGAAAGTCCCTTCCAGAGCCGAAAGTTCACTTTCGGGGGCAGGGTTCGACAGCCAAAGGCTTGCCTCCACAGGCAGGTTCGGCGGCCGAAAGTCCTTCGGCTGCCGAACCTGAGTTCTTCCAAAGGGCAGAACTCAGCCTCCTCATGCACATTTAGCCTCCCAAACCATTCAATCATGCATTTAGCTATTCTACAACATGCAAACCCAAGCAAACAAGTATATAGGGGTCTCAAACTAACCTAAACCCCAACACAAACACATATAGCAACTCATACAACACACATTATTCATAACTCAGCATTAACCTAAACATGCATTTCTAACCCATAACCCCTCAAAACTTGCTTAAAACATACAAGAAAGGTAGGATCGAAGCTTACCTCTTGAAGATCGAGAGGAAAGACGATCCTAACTTGGAGATGGGAGAAATCTAGCTCCTTGGGTCTCCAAGCTCCAAAACTTGATCTTAGCTTCAAAAACTTCAAAAACCAAGCAACCACTTGTTAAAACTTGAAAGATTTGAGGAAGAACATCAAAACCAACCATGAGAGGGTATGGACTCACCTCTGGCCGGAAATGGGGAAGAAAACTCGCCCATTTTCGGCCATGGGGCCTTTTATAGGTGGTTGGCCAGACCATCTTCGGAAGCCGAAGGTGACTCTAAAACTCATGCAAGTTCGGCAACCGAACCTAGATTTCCCTCCATGGTCTTTTTCATTCAAAACTCAATTTCTTTCTTACTTAAAACCTTAAAATACATTAAAATATTTTATGAAAACATGGTTTTAACCTTCTAAAGGTTTTCGACAATCGAGATTCCACCGGACGGTAGGAATTCCGATACCGGAGTCTAGCCGGGTATTACATTCTCCCCCCCTTAAGAACATTCGTCCCCGAATGTTCACCAAACAAGCATGCATAGCATAAAACATAAACATACATACAAAACACATAACACTAACCTTAGAAGAGATGAGGATATTGCTGGAGCATGGACTCCCGTGTCTCCCAGGTACATTCCTCTATGTTGTGGTGATTCCAAAGGACTTTCACCATCGGGATTTCCTTGTTCCTCAACTTTCTGATCTGCGTGTCTAGGATCCCTACTGGCTGCTCAACATAGGTGAGATCTTCTAAGATCTCCACATCAGGTTCACTAAGAATCTTGCCCGGATCTGACACGAATTTCCTTAACATGGAAACATGGAAAACTGGATGGATTCTCTCCATTGAAGCAGGTAAGTCCAACTTGTACGATACCTTCCCAATCTTCTGCAAGATCTCAAAGGGTCCGATGTACCGTGGAGCTAGCTTACCTTTCTTCCCAAACCGAATCACCCCTTTCATAGGAGACACCTTGAGCAATACCAAATCTCCCTCCTGAAACTCTACTTATCTTCTGCGGATATCTGCATAACTCTTTTGCCTGCTCACAGCAGTTTTGATCCTTTCTCTGATTATGGGCACTACTCTGCTGGTGATCTCTACTAGCTCAGGCCCTGCCAAGGCCCTTTCTCCAACTTCCTCCCAGCAGACAGGTGACCTGCACTTCCTTCCATACAAAGCTTCATAAGGAGCCATCCCTATGCTAGCATGATAGCTATTATTGTAGGCAAACTCCACCAAAGGTAGATGCTGCCTCCAAAAACCGCCAAAATCTAGCACACACATTCTGAGCATATCTTCTATCGTCTGGATGGTCCTTTCTGATTGTCCGTCCTTCTGAGGATGGAAAGCAGTGCTGAAGTCTAGCCTAGTACCCATAGCACTCTGCAGACTCCGCCAAAACCTGGAGGTGAACTGGGATCCTCTATCAGACACTATTGAAACAGGAGCCCCATGCAATCTGACCACTTCATCAACAAACACCTGCGCCAATTTGTCCACAGAATAGCCACTCTTGATAGGGATGAAGTGAGCAAATTTGGTCAATCTGTCCACAATCACCCATATGGAGTCTAATCTGTTGGACGTTGCCGGTAACCCCACCACGAAGTCCATAGCAATATTCTCCCATTTCCATTCTGGAATCGGTAGTGGGTTAAGCATTCCAGCCGGCTTCTGATGTTCCAGCTCCACCCTTTGACATACTTCGCAGGCTGACACAAACTGTGCCACTTCTCTTTTCATAGCTGGCCACCAATAAACTCTCTTCAGATCTTGATACATCTTGGTGGCTCTAGGGTGAACACTGTATCTGGCATTATAAGCTTCCCTCATAATGTCTCCTTTCAGACTCACGTCATCTGGGACACACAATCTAGTCCCATAGCGGAGGATCCCTTTATCATCGAATCTGAACTCATCATTCTTGCCTGACTGAACAGTCCTGGCAATCTTCACTAACTCTGGGTCCTCATGCTGTTTCTGAGCCACCTGCTCCAGAAACACAGGTGTCACTCTCATCTGGGCTATCAAAGCACCTGTACCAGACAACTCTAATTGCAGCCCTTCATTAATGAGCTCGAAGAACTCCCTCACCACTGGTCTTCTCTCTACTGTGATATGGGATAGACTGCCAAGTGATTTCAGGTTCAACTCTCGGATGGTACTGAATCTTGCAATCATAGTCACTAAGCAGCTCTACCCATCTTCTCTGTCTCAGGTTCAACTCTCTCTGACTCAGGATGTACTGCAGGCTTTTATGATCTATGAAGATCTCACATTTAACCCCATAAAGGTAATACCTCCACATCTTAAGTGCAAAGATTACAGCTACCATTTCTAGGTCATGTGTAGGATAATTCAACTCATGCTTCTTCAGCTGCCTAGAAGCATAAGCAATTACCCTTTCATTCTGCATCAACACACAACCCAGTCCCACACGGGACGCATCACAAAATACTGTGAAGTCTTCATTACTAGTTGGCAGAGATAACACTGGTGCTGACGTCAACCTCTTCTTTAGCTCTTCAAAGCTCTCTTCACATTGGTCAGTCCACACAAACCTCTGGTTCTTCTTAGTCAATCTGGTCATAGGAGCTGCAATCTTAGAGAAGTCCTGAACGAACCTCCTGTAGTAACCTGCCAAACCCAAGAAGCTCTTGATCTCTGTCACTGTAGTGGGTCTAGGCTAGTTAGCTACAACTTCCACCTTCTTGGGGTCCACTTCGATTCCATTTTCTGACACCACATGCCCTAAGAATGAAACGCTCCTCAACCAGAACTCACACTTGGAGAACTTGGCATACAAGCCGTGTTCCCTCAAGGTCTGCAAGACTAACCTCAGATGATGGGCATGCTCCTCTGCATTCCTGGAATACACTAAGATATCATCTATGAATACAATAACAAAGTGATCCAGATACTGACTGAAAACTCTGTTCATGAGGTCTATGAATGCTGCAGGGGCATTAGTTAACCCGAACGGCATCACAAGGAACTCATAGTGCCCATATCTGGTCCTGAACGCTGTCTTTGGCACATCTTCTTCTCTTATTCTCAGCTGATGGTATCCGGATCTTAGATCTATCTTGGAGAAACAACCTGCTCCTGCCAGCTGGTCAAATAGATCGTCGATCCTTGGCAACGGGTACTTATTCTTGGTAGTGACTTTGTTCAGCTGCCTGTAGTCGATACAAAGTCTAAGGGATCCATCCTTCTTTTTCACAAACAAAATTGGTGCACCCCAAGGTGAGGTACTCGGTCGGATGAAGCCCTTATCTACCAGCTCTTGCAACTGTTCTTTCAATTCTTTCAACTCAGCTGGTGCCATCCTGTAGGGAGGGATAGAGATTGGTCTGGTTCCAGGCATCAATTCTATTTCAAACTCTATCTCCCTAGCAGGTGGTAAACCTGGCAGCTCATCTGGGAAGACATCTAAAAACTCTCTGACCACGGGCATTGAGGCGGGCTCTCTAACATAACTATCCATCTCTCTCATATGAGCTAGAAAACTCTGACAACCCCTCCTGAGTAACCTACGAGCCTGTAGGGCTGATATCAAACCTCTAGGTGTACCCCTCCTGTCTCCTCTGAAGACAACCTCTGACCTATCCTGACCTCTGAACCTAACTACCTTGTCTCTGCAGTTCAAGGTAGCACCATGGGTAGATAGCCAATCCATCCCTAGAATGACGTCAAAATCTGTCAAATCTAGAACCACAAGGTCGGCTGAAAGGCATCTCCCCTCAATAAAAACTGGACTGCACTGGCAGACTGACTCTGCCACTGACGGGTCACACTTGGGTCCACTGACCCATAGGGGACACTCTAACCCAGAGACCATCAAACCCAACCTCTCGACGGCTCTCGGAGCAATAAAAGAATGAGATGCACCAGGGTCCATTAAGGCATAAACATCTGAACAACCAATGATGAGATTACCTATAATACCCGGCTAGACTCCGGTATCGGAATTCCTACCGTCCGGTGGAATCTTGGATGTCGGAGACATCTATAAGGGTAAAACCATGTTTTCATAAAAATTTTTAATGTATTTGATGCTTTTAAGTAAAAAGGAAATGAGTTTTTGCATGAAAACAACCTTGGAGGAAAACCCAGGTTCGGCCGCCAAACCTCAAGTTCGGCCGCCGAACATGCATACATTTCGGGTGTGCCTTAGGCCCCCGAAGGCATAAGTGAGGGAAGTCCAGGTTCGGCCACCGAACCTCAAGTTCGGCCGCCGAACATGGCATGCATGCGGAGGCACGTTCGGCCCCCGAACGTGGCCTGGCCAGCCACTATAAAAGGGTCCCTTAGCCGAAAACGGGCGAGCTTTTCTCCCCATTGTCGGCCAAGGTGAGCTCTCCGCCGTCCCTCACTAATCTTTGAGTTCTTCCTTCAAATCTTTCACGATTTTCACAAGTTTTCATCTTGTTTTGAAGATTTTCAAGTTTTGAGCAAGTTTTGAGCTTGGAGACCCAAGGAAGTTGAAAATCTCCCATCTCCAAGATTAGGTCGTCTCTTTCTCGATCTTCAAGAGGTAAGAGCCGATCTTAAGCTCATTGCATGTTTTAAGTAAGTTTTATGAAGATCTATGGGGTAGAATGCATGTTTAGCTTATGGTTAGGTTTAAGAGTTTATGTTGTGTTTTTGAACAATGTGGCTTGCAAATGCATGTTTGATGTGTTGTAGATGGGGTTTTAGATAGTTTGAAGCCCCTAGGAGCTTGTATGCTTATGTATGTGTGTTGTAGAATAGGTTTATGCATGTTTGGATGGAATGGGAGGCGTATATGCATAGAAGAGTTGAGTTTCTGCCACTAAGGGAGAAACCAGGTTCGGCAGCCGAAGGAACTTTCGGCTGCCGAACATGCTTGTGGAAGCAGCCTTCGGCTGCCGAAACTTGCCCCCGAAAGGAGACTTCCGTCTCTGTCTGGGAGTTTCGGCCGCCGAAAGTGCCACCGAACATGCATGAGTTTCGCCTCTGTCTGGGAGTTTCGGCCGCCGAAGGTGCCGCCGAACCTGCCTGACTTTCGGCTCTGGAGGGACTTTCGGCCGCCGAACCTGCCGCCGAAAGTGCCCTGTCCAGCCCTCTTTTGCATGTTTTTCTATGGTTGTTTCATGATGTTCTAGGGGGTTTTTGGGGGCTGTTTTTAGAGTTATGTTCTAGTTGTTTGGTCCCTCATTTGAGTCCACCTATGTAGGTTCGGACCCAAGGAACCGAGGACCCCAGCAGTGAGTTTAGCTGCTTCTGAGTCAGTAGAGCTTCAGCCAGAGGTGAGTGGAATAACTCTTATGCTTTTAAATAAATAAATCAGTTTTAGCATGATTCACGCATCATGAATTCCATGAGATATAATAGGGTGTTTGCATTAGACTCACGAATATGTTGCATTGCATAATATGTTGATGATGTGGATGAATGTTGAATGATCCTTTAGTCCCCATATGTTATGATGATGATGATACGGTACGGAAGACCAATGAGGCCCATTCTACGCCCCTGGCACCATGTAAGAGAAAGACCAGTGAGGCCCATTCTACGCCCCTGGCATAGTTGGACCATGTTATGTTATGTTATGTAAGAGAAAGACCAGCGAGGCCCATTCTACGCCCCTGGCACAGTTGGACCATGTGGGGGACTATTGGTGACAAATTCATCCTTGATGTGATTAGCTGTGATGTGATGCATTTCATGTTACCATATGTTTTATTATTCTGCTCACTGGGCTCTTGTAGCTCCCCCCTCTCCCTTAACCCCCAGGCTTGCAGGTACAGGGTAGACCAGGAGGTCAGCAAGAGAAATGAAGTCTTGTGTATGTAATAGCTAGAATGTGGACATGACAAATTGTATAATGATGTAGAGTTGTGAATAGTTATGTAATGTAATGACATTGAGGATTAGAGATTGTGCTTGACCCTATGTATATGGTATCCCTTTTAATACATTATTTATGATGTTTATGTAAACCAACTCAACACATGTTATGCCACCCATTGGGGGCTTTGATGAGATCCCAAAGAGGGGTCAATGTGTATAGTTATGACTATGTTCAGTGCATGCACAGGTTGAGGTTGGTATATGAGAAAATGAATGAAAGAAAAGTTTTAATTTTTATGTATGTTGTTGATCATGTATGGGATTAAACAGGTTCACAGGATGCATGTTAGGCTTGCTACGGGTCCCGGCGGCCTTAAGCCGACCTGGATCCTAGCGCCGGTAGCGGTCCAATTTTCGGGTCGTTACAGAATGGTATCAGAGCCTGGTTCATAGGATCGGACTTAGAGTGTCGGGCTCATAGATGTTCTAGAATGGTCAAGCACAATAGGAAGATCATGTCCACTAGGATAGGATGTTGAGTCCTGTCTTGTATGATGATGTGAAATGCCATGATTATATGCATGTGCATTGATGCTATGATTTGAATGATATATATGTGATGCGGGTTCATGTGTTTCCACATGAACCATATGATGCTAATGTTTGTGTGATGTTTACTGTTTCTCATAAAACAGGATGAGAGGAACTCGTCGATCTGCGAGATTGACTGGAGTACCACCTGAGGATGAGGGCACGAGTGCCTGTCCTCCTACATTGCCTAGGGCAATGTCATGTAGAGCAAACAGAGAAAGAGTGTCAAGGGACCCTAGAAGGTCTTTTGATGCTAGCAGAAGGGGGACTGATAGAGGAGGAAGTTCTTCAGATGTGAGGGAGGTTATGGAAGAGGACCAGAGGAGGGATGGGAATCTGGATGTTAGCATGGCGGAAGAAAGGACGGGGGAGTCACAAGGAGGCGCTCAGGCCTCGGGGTATGGTTTTCCACCCTATTATCCACCCTTCCCATAGGGTTCAGGGTTTCCGATGGGAGGCACATCGGATTACTCCAGCTTTAACCCCTACCCTACCTACATGCCTTATCCACCTTTCTATCCACCTCACCCCCAGTACCCAGCTTATCCACCCTCACCCTTTTATCTTCACCCTGCAAACCCCACCTTGGGGAATGCTGCACCCCCACCTCCACCACCTACAGAACCAGCAGCCCCAGTTACTCAACCTTCTAGACCTAGCTCAGCCAGTGGGAGCAAGGTCAAGATGACCGACTACATGAAACTGGGTGCTCCTCAGTATGAAAAAGGGGATGACCCATTTGTGTATCTTGAAAGGGTTAAAGTGATCACAAATGAGATTGGGGCTGATGACAGTAGAGCCATTCAGATGGCTGGGTTCACGCTTAAGTGCAAGAAGGCACGAGAGTGGTTCAAGAATTATGTGAACCCGAGAGTGGACAGCATGTCTTGGGAAGAGTTTGCAAACGAGTTTGCAGGATGGGCTTTCCCAGATAGTTCAAGGGAGCTGAAGATGATAGAGTTTGAGCAGTTGAGGCAGACTAATGAGATGAGTGTAGAGGAGTTCACAGACAGATTCTTGGAGCTGTTGCCATTTGCAGGGCAAAATCTTGACTCGGACCAGAAAAGGTCAAGGAGGTATATCATGAAACTCCACTCCAGATATTCCTCCTTGATCCAGTCAGCAGATAGGGAGAGCTTCCATGCCATAGTGGATATGGCCCGGAAAATGGAGGCCAGTGCCATCGTTCAGGGGACAGTTAAGCAGTCAATGGCACAGCCTTCTGGTTCTAAGACCCCAGGCTCTTCTTCTTTTAGTGCAGCAGCTTCAGGTAGCAAGAGGTGGAGCAGCACCACCAAGAAGCCAAAGAAGAACAAGTTCTGGAACAAGGTCAAGTCCAGTCTGGGACTAGGGAGTGGCTCCAGCTCTGGTGCGGATAATGCAGTTTGTGCAAAGTGTGGTAGGCCACACAAGGGAGTTTGCCGGGCTGGGACAGCAGCCTGCTTCAGATGCGGGCAAGAGGGACACATGGCTCAGGAGTGTCCTAGGGCAGCTTTTGGAGCACAGTCTCAGCAGACAGCTTCTGGTAGTGTGGCTCAGCCAGCAGCTCCAGCCGTGACTCAGGCTAGTGGCAGAGGCAGAGGAAGAGGGGCAGCCTCTTCTTCAGCGGGTTTCAGAGGTGAAGGTCCATCAGCTCCAGCACGGATTCACCATGACTCAACAGGAGGCAGATGCATCTAACACCGTGGTGGCAGGTAACTTAGTCATTGGTTGTTCAGATGTGTATGCCTTGATGGACCCTGGTGCATCTCATTCTTTTATTGCACCGAGAGCCGTTGAGAGGTTGGGGTTGATGATCTCTGAGTTAGAGTGTCCTCTCTGGGTCAGTGGACCCAAGTGTGATCCATCAGTGGCAGAGTCAGTCTGCCAGTGTAGTCCTATGTTTGTTGAGGGAAGATGCTTGTCCGCAAACCTGGTGGTTCTAGATTTGACAGATTTTGACGTCATTCTAGGGATGGACTGGTTATCTACCCATGGTGCTACCTTGGACTGCAGGGACAAGGTAGTCAGGTTCAAAAGTCAGGATGGGTCAGAGATAGTCTTCAGAGGAGACAGGAGGGGTACACCTAGAGGTCTGATATCAGCTCTTCAGGCTCGTAGGTTGCTTAGGAGGGGATGTCAGGGGTATTTGGCTCATGTGAGAGAGCTTAGCAGTCAGGTTAGAGAGCCCGCCTTGGTGCCAGTGGTTAGAGAGTTACTAGACGTCTTCCCAGACGAGCTGCCAGGTTTACCACCTGCTAGGGAGATAGAGTTCGAGATAGAATTGATGCTTGGAACCCGACCGATCTCTATCCTTCCCTACAGGATGGCTCCAGCTGAGTTGAAGGAATTGAAAGATCAGTTGCAAGAGCTGGTAGATAGGGGTTTTGTAATACCCGGCTAAAGCAGGTATCAGAATTTCTACCGTCCGGTGAAATTCGAGGATGTTAGAGGTTTCTAGAAGGGTAGAGTGAAGGTTTTCTAAAAGCTTTTAAGTGTTTGGAAGGTTTTGAATCAAACCGGATTGAGTTTTGACGAGAAAAGGCTTTGGAGACAAAGGCCAGGTTCGGCCCCCGAATGTGAAGTTCGGCCGCCGAAAGTGCCCCATGTTCGGCCCCCGAAGGTTAAGTTCGGCCCCCGAAAGTTGCATGGTTTTGCATGCAGTTTCGGCAGCCAAAACTGGGATGGTCGGTTAGCTGTGCACGCTCCTCAGTCCGTGGTTTGGCCAGGTGTTCGCCTCCAAATCACCACAGAGGGTTAGGCCACGTCTCCCATGACTCATCTGCAAGCTTTAATCAGCTTATGCAGAGGGTTTGGTCATTTGCAAAGGGGTTGAACGTTTCGGAGAAAAAAGAGAGAAAAGTGAGGTTTTGGGAATAGTTGCAGAGGAGTTACTGAGTTCAGTGTTCAGGTTGTTCCTCTTCTGGTTTCAGGAGGTAAGGGAAGCTTTTATGTTTCTTTACTAAGTTTTAACAGCTCCAAAAGTGGTCAAGGGTAGAGATGCATGAGGTGTATGCTTAGGTTAGTGTTGATGTGTTTATGGAGAAGTTTGATTACATGTTATGTTTGCTGTTTTGTTGGGGTTAATAGGTAGTTTTGGACCCCTTTGAACATATACCAGAGTATATGTGAGCTAAGAGTGAGTTATGCATGTGAGAGAAGAGGAGAGGGTGAAGGAAGGAAGTTGCTGGCGAAGCTGAGTTCATGAAGAACTCAGGTTCGGCAGCCGAAGAAGGATTCGGCCGCCGAAGGTGCTTGAGTTTCGGCTCTGTTCAGGACATTCGGCCGCCGAACCTGCCGCCGAAAGTGTTCTGTCCAGCCTTCTTTTGCATGTTTATGTGATTGTTTTCAGAGGTTCAGAGGGGATTATAGGGGATTGTGTAAGAGGTGATAAGAGTATGTTTGACACCTCATTCGAGTCCATTTGTGTAGGATTGGACCCGACAGGTCAGGGAGGTCGTCAGGATTAGCAGTTGCAGAGTCAGTCAGGTTTCTGCTTGAGGAGCAGAGGTGAGTAGAACTAAACTTAATGTTTTATCTTAAATAACAGAATGGTTGCGCATAGTTCATGCATCATGGATGCCATGATATATCTTAGGGTGATTGCATTAGAATCACGAATATGGTGCATTGCATTTTCATTGTTTATGAGGATTGGACCAAGGCGACATCAATAGCCCGTCGAGGGAGTTTTGAGGTCATGTCTAATCCAAGATGTGGAATGTTTGAGTTGTGATGCATTTTCATATAAAATGCGTATGAATGAACTGTTTTCAGTGTTTCTACTCACTGGGCTTTAGAAGCTCATCCTTTTCCCTTAATCCCAGTTTTGCAGGTACAGAGTTAGCTGGGAAGGTTAGAAGCAGCAGAGTGTTGGCTTCAGTATTGCTTGTATAATAGAGTAATGGACATGATGTAAATTAAAGAGATCTTTATTACAGATGTATAGATAGTCAGTTAATGTGTAAAGATTTAGTATGTGCTTTTGCCTATAGTATGTTTTATCCCTTGTGTATGCATGTATCCTATTTTCAGTTTCTTGATGAGAAATGAGTCAAACCAGGCTTAATAGATGTTGTGTTTCAAAAACCCAGTGAATGATAACTGTGAGGGAAGATAGGGTTTAATTCCCTTGACCCAAGACCAGTGCAGAGGGAAGATCAGGTTTGATTCCTGTGACCTAGAGAGAGGCCATTAGAGGAGACCAGGTTTGATTCCTGTGACTCTATGGTAGCCAAGGTTAACTTATGATATGCTGACCCTACAGAGTGGGTTCTATGTTTCAGTGCATAGTGCATGGAGGTTACTTGGTAGAGTATCACTGGTTTAGCCCTGAGGGCTAGTTCAGATTGAGATGTCTGATGTTTTAAAGGTTAAGTCTGGTTGTTTTAAAGAAAAGTTTTAACAGTTAATAGTCCAGTCGGATCATGTATGGGAGTGTAACAAGTACACAGAGTTCAGGATAGGCTTACTACGGGTCTAGGCGGCCTTACGCCGATCTGGATCCTAGTGCCGAGCACTTTGGGCTGTTACAAAGAGGTACCGGTTTTCGGGGTGTTACAGATGGTATCAGAGCGTAGGGCCTCCTAAGTACGGTGTGTTGGGCATTTTTGTTCAACGATTAGAGATATCCCACATCGGAAAGAGGTTGGTTTAGAGTCCTTGGTTGAGAGTCATAGTAAGGCAAAGCACAGTAAGCAAGATCATGTCCACTAAGATAGGAAGTTGTTTGCATGCTGATTTGAAATGCCATGAATAGATGCATGAGCATTGATATTATGTTTTGTATGCATGTATATGTTGTAGGTTCATGTGCTTTCATATGAACTATATGTGTGCTGATGTTTGTTGCTTATGTGTTGTTCCTCAGGAAAGCAATAGGAGAGCTAAGATGAGTGGAGCTAGTCGAACTATAGAATCAGATCCATCGGAAAGATCGTTTGCGGAAAGTAGAGCAAGAATGGAACTAGGAAGAGTATATGGAGATAGGAGAGAACTAGTGGTAAATGTGCAAAGGAGAGATATAGGTGTACAGGTGAATATGGTAGAAGAAGATAAACAGTTCAAGGAGACTAAAATGTCAGGTTTAGGAGAGAATGATCCTTCCACTTGGAGTACAGCTTCTTGGACAGGAGTGAAGTGGGGGAGAGCCAAAAAGAAGAAAGTTAGAGGTTTGACCGAAACAAAGAAGAGGGAGTTAGGAACTAGTGGTGCTGGTTCGAGTTCTGGTTTAGGCAGAACAAAATGTGAGAGGTGTGGAAGACCACACAGAGGAGTTTGTCTAGCAGGGACCACAGCTTGTTATAGGTGTGGACAGGAGGGGCATATGATGCGTGAGTGTCCCACATGCAGAGTGACTCAGGATAGTAGGCAAGGAGAAGAGGTTGATACATCTGACATAGAGCTGCCAGGTATGTTTATTTTTGAGCGTTTTGATGTATGTGTTTGTGGACCATAGTAGGATGTCATTTTTCTGGCAAAAGTAAAAGGTAAATAGATAGAGATCTAGAAAAAAGAGATAAAGATGCAGAGAAGAGTTCGTAGCTAAGATTTGGCTCACAGAGAAGTAGTAGGAGAACATAGTGTCTCAAGTTTCTATAAACTCAGGCATAGTGAGAATTGATTTCTCAAGAAAGAGTAAGAGTAAAAGGAGGAAGGAGAAAGTAAGATAAAGCATAAAACAGAACAAGAGACAGAAAACTAAGAATAAGTGATAGAGCAGACTAAGGTACAAACAAAACAAATAATAATAAGAATGAGCTCAGAAAGAGATTAGAGTTCGTGTTGAGGCAGAGAAAAGAGTTAGCTTTTCTTTAGAGAATTCCCGAAGGAAGTTCCATTTACTTTAGCTTGGATCTTCATCCTGACGTAATTGAGGCTAACACATTATGCACGGTGACGTCAGATACGTTCACTGAGAAGTGCTTGGATGTGTATGCAGTTTGTTTGGACTCCAGTGTTTCGCTTTCCTTGTTGCTTAGTGAGCCATTGAGAGAGGGGGATTGATGACTTCTGGGCTTAGAGTGTTTTCTTGGGTCAGTGGACCTGAGTGTGATCCATCTGGTCAGTCAGTTCAGTTCAGCGTTTGTGGTGAGTAGGCGCAATCCAGCTGACCTTATGGTTCTAGATTTGACTGTGAGATGTCATTCTAGGGCGGATTGACTAGCTACTCACGGTACTACCTGTGTCAGCAGAGACAAGGTAGGAGAATTCAGAGGCAAGGATGGATCAGAGTGTCCTTGAAAGGACAGAGTATAGGAGATAGAGTACAGTATAGATGCCTCGAAGTTTGATATCAGTCCCGCAGGCTCATGGTTGCTCAGGAACGGTTATCAGAGGGTTCTGAGCGAGGTTAATAGTCAGGACAGGGAATCAGCCTCAGTACCCCGTGCTAGTGAGCTCTGGATGTTTCTCAGACTAGTTGTCAGGTTTTCCATCTGTTGGGGAGTCAGAGTTTGGAATGAGAATGGTATCTGGACGCGGAACTATTTCTTTCCTTCTACCCTCCAGGATGGCACCTGCAGAGAAAGAGAGAGTTGAGAGTAGTCAGAATAGTATAGAGAGCTTAGTAGATAAAGGTTTTATCCGACTTAGTACTTCACCCTGGAATGTGCCAGTGTGTGTGGGAAACGAAGGATGGATCTTTGAGACTTGTTGTACCTTGAAGCAGTTTACAGAGTCACTACTAAGTATAGGTGTTCCTAGTTAGGATTGATGATCTACTAACTGGTCTAATCAAAGATGATTGGATGTACAGATTGGTATGATCAGAGATTCAGGTAGAATCCGTTGAGAGTCAGCAGCAGTAGCCTGTTGAGAGTTAAAGATTAAGTTAGTTTAATAAAGAAGAAGAAGAAAGGCGGGTACGGATTAGGAGTACAGATTGGTGTCGAACCTACAGATTGGTAGAGATTAGTTTAGTTAAGATGAAAAGTGAAGCGTAAGGCTCAGCGTAGCGCAGCGAAAGCTGTGGAGTTCAGAAAAAGAGTAGGATACTACTTCTGGAGTACGGACTCAGATCAGGATAGTAAAGTTTTAGAAATTCTCTTTTTGCAGAAAAGTGTTAGGCTTTACTTGCCTGTTATGTGTTTGGTTTATTTTTCACATTCGAGGACGAATGTTTTAAAGGGGGGAAGATTGTAATACCCGGCTAAAGCAGGTATCAGAATTTCTACCGTCCGGTGAAATTCGAGGATGTTAGAGGTTTCTAGAAGGGTAGAGTGAAGGTTTTCTAAAAGCTTTTAAGTGTTTGGAAGGTTTTGAATCAAACCGGATTGAGTTTTGACGAGAAAAGGCTTTGGAGACAAAGGCCAGGTTCGGCCCCCGAATGTGAAGTTCGGCCGCCGAAAGTGCCCCATGTTCGGCCCCCGAAGGTTAAGTTCGGCCCCCGAAAGTTGCATGGTTTTGCATGCAGTTTCGGCAGCCAAAACTGGGATGGTCGGTTAGCTGTGCACGCTCCTCAGTCCGTGGTTTGGCCAGGTGTTCGCCTCCAAATCACCACAGAGGGTTAGGCCACGTCTCCCATGACTCATCTGCAAGCTTTAATCAGCTTATGCAGAGGGTTTGGTCATTTGTAAAGGGGTTGAACGTTTCGGAGAAAAAAGAGAGAAAAGTGAGGTTTTGGGAATAGTTGCAGAGGAGTTACTGAGTTCAGTGTTCAGGTTGTTCCTCTTCTGGTTTCAGGAGGTAAGGGAAGCTTTTATGTTTCTTTACTAAGTTTTAACAGCTCCAAAAGTGGTCAAGGGTAGAGATGCATGAGGTGTATGCTTAGGTTAGTGTTGATGTGTTTATGGAGAAGTTTGATTACATGTTATGTTTGCTGTTTTGTTGGGGTTAATAGGTAGTTTTGGACCCCTTTGAACATATACCAGAGTATATGTGAGCTAAGAGTGAGTTATGCATGTGAGAGAAGAGGAGAGGGTGAAGGAAGGAAGTTGCTGGCGAAGCTGAGTTCATGAAGAACTCAGGTTCGGCAGCCGAAGAAGGATTCGGCCGCCGAAGGTGCTTGAGTTTCGGCTCTGTTCAGGACATTCGGCCGCCGAACCTGCCGCCGAAAGTGTTCTGTCCAGCCTTCTTTTGCATGTTTATGTGATTGTTTTCAGAGGTTCAGAGGGGATTATAGGGGATTGTGTAAGAGGTGATAAGAGTATGTTTGACACCTCATTCGAGTCCATTTGTGTAGGATTGGACCCGACAGGTCAGGGAGGTCGTCAGGATTAGCAGTTGCAGAGTCAGTCAGGTTTCTGCTTGAGGAGCAGAGGTGAGTAGAACTAAACTTAATGTTTTATCTTAAATAACAGAATGGTTGCGCATAGTTCATGCATCATGGATGCCATGATATATCTTAGGGTGATTGCATTAGAATCACGAATATGGTGCATTGCATTTTCATTGTTTATGAGGATTGGACCAAGGCGACATCAATAGCCCGTCGAGGGAGTTTTGAGGTCATGTCTAATCCAAGATGTGGAATGTTTGAGTTGTGATGCATTTTCATATAAAATGCGTATGAATGAACTGTTTTCAGTGTTTCTACTCACTGGGCTTTAGAAGCTCATCCTTTTCCCTTAATCCCAGTTTTGCAGGTACAGAGTTAGCTGGGAAGGTTAGAAGCAGCAGAGTGTTGGCTTCAGTATTGCTTGTATAATAGAGTAATGGACATGATGTAAATTAAAGAGATCTTTATTACAGATGTATAGATAGTCAGTTAATGTGTAAAGATTTAGTATGTGCTTTTGCCTATAGTATGTTTTATCCCTTGTGTATGCATGTATCCTATTTTCAGTTTCTTGATGAGAAATGAGTCAAACCAGGCTTAATAGATGTTGTGTTTCAAAAACCCAGTGAATGATAACTGTGAGGGAAGATAGGGTTTAATTCCCTTGACCCAAGACCAGTGCAGAGGGAAGATCAGGTTTGATTCCTGTGACCTAGAGAGAGGCCATTAGAGGAGACCAGGTTTGATTCCTGTGACTCTATGGTAGCCAAGGTTAACTTATGATATGCTGACCCTACAGAGTGGGTTCTATGTTTCAGTGCATAGTGCATGGAGGTTACTTGGTAGAGTATCACTGGTTTAGCCCTGAGGGCTAGTTCAGATTGAGATGTCTGATGTTTTAAAGGTTAAGTCTGGTTGTTTTAAAGAAAAGTTTTAACAGTTAATAGTCCAGTCGGATCATGTATGGGAGTGTAACAAGTACACAGAGTTCAGGATAGGCTTACTACGGGTCTAGGCGGCCTTACGCCGATCTGGATCCTAGTGCCGAGCACTTTGGGCCGTTACAAAGAGGTACCGGTTTCCGGGGTGTTACAGGTTTCATCCGACCGAGTACCTCACCTTGGGGTGCTCCAGTGCTATTTGTGAAAAAGAAGGATGGATCTCTCAGGCTTTGTATCGACTACAGGCAGTTGAACAAAGTCACTACCAAGAATAAGTACCCGTTGCCAAGGATCAACGATCTATTTGACCAGCTAGCCGGAGCAGGTTGTTTCTCCAAAATAGATCTGAGATCGGGGTACCATCAGCTAAGGATAAGGGAGGAGGATGTGCCGAAGACAGCCTTCAGGACCAGATATGGGCATTATGAGTTCCTTGTAATGCCGTTCGGGTTAACCAACGCCCTTGCAGCATTCATGGATCTCATGAATAGAGTGTTTAGCCAATACCTGGATCACTTTGTTATTGTCTTCATAGATGATATCTTAGTGTATTCCAGGAATGCAGAGGAGCATGCCCATCATCTGAGGTTGGTTCTGCAGACCTTAAGGGAACATGGCTTGTATGCCAAGTTCTCTAAGTGTGAGTTCTGGCTGAGGAGCATTTCATTCTTGGGGCACGTGGTGTCGGAAAATGGAATAGAGGTGGACCCCAAGAATGTAGAAGCTGTGGCTAATTGGCCTAGACCCACTTTAGTGACAGAGATCAGGAGTTTCTTGGGTTTGGCAGGTTACTACAGGAGGTTCGTCCAGGACTTCTCAAAAATTGCAGTTCCTCTAACTAGGTTAACCAGGAAGAATCAAAAGTTTGTGTGGACCGACCAGTGCGAAGAGAGTTTTGAAGAGCTTAAGAAGAGGTTGACTTCAGCACCAGTGTTAGCTCTGCCATCTAGTGATGAAGACTTTACAGTCTTTTGTGATGCGTCCTGTGTGGGACTGAGTTGTGTACTAATGCAGAATGAGAGGGTGATTGCTTATGCTTCTAGACAGCTGAAGAAGCACGAGTTAAATTACCCCACGCATGACCTAGAGATGGCAGCAGTCATCTTTGCACTCAAGATGTGGAGGCACTACCTCTATGGGGTAAAATGTGAGATCTTTACAGATCATAAGAGCCTGCAGTACATCCTGAGTCAAAGAGATTTGAATTTGAGACAGAGGAGATGGGTAGAGCTGCTGAGTGACTATGATTGCAAGATTCAGTATCATCCGGGTAAGGCAAATTTTGTGGCAGACGCCCTAAGCCGGAAGTCACTAGGCAGTCTATCCCACATCACGGCAGAGAGGAGACTAGTGGTGAAGGAGTTTTACAAGCTCATTGATGAAGGTCTACAGTTGGAGTTGTCTGGTACAGGTGCTTTAGTGGCCCAAATGAGAGTGACACCTGTGTTTCTGGAGCAAGTGGCTCAGAAACAGCATGAGGACCCAGAGTTAGTGAAGATTGCCAAGACTGTTCAGTCAGGCAAGGACAGTGAGTTCAGATTTGACAGTAAGGGGATCCTCCGCTATGGGAGTCGATTGTGTGTACCAGATGACATAGGGCTAAAAGGAGACATTATGAGGGAGGCTCATAATGCAAGATACAGCGTTCACCCCGGAGCCACCAAGATGTATCAAGATCTGAGGAAAGTTTATTGGTAGCCAGCGATGAAGAAAGAAGTGGCACAGTTTGTGTCAGCCTACGAAGTGTGTCAGAGGGTGAAGCTGGAACATCAGAAGCCGGCTGGAATGCTTAACCCGCTACCTATTCCGGAGTGGAAATGGAAGAATATAGCTATGGACTTCGTAGTGGGGTTACCGGCGACGTCCAACAGATTGGACTCCATATGGGTGATTGTGGACAGACTCACCATATCTGCTCACTTCATCCCAGTCAGGAGTGGCTATTTTGTGGACAAGTTGGCGCAGGTGCATGTAGATGAGATCGTCAGGCTGCATGGGGTTCCTGTTTCAATAGTGTCTGATAGAGGGCCCCAGTTCACCTCCAGGTTTTGGCGGAGTCTGCAGAATGCCATGGGTACCAGGTTGGATTTCAGTACTGCCTTCCACCCCCAGACTGACGGACAGTCAGAAAGGACCATCTAGACTATCGAGGATATGCTTAGAATGTGTGTGCTAGATTTTGGCGGTTCTTGGAGGCAGCATCTACCCTTTGTAACGACCCGAAAATCGGACCGCTACCGGCGCTAGGATCCGGGTCGACTTAAGGCCGCCGGGACCCGTAGCAAGCCAAACATATATCCTGGAAACCTGCTTAATCCCAGACATGATCAAGAAAATACATAAAAATTTAAAACCTTTCTTTCAAACATCCAACTCAACCTGAACATATACTGTACATAGTCATAATCATAATTATGATCCCTCTGTGGGACCTCAAAAATGCCTCAAAGGGCAAATACATCATGAGATGAGTTGGTTTCCATAACATTATAAAACATTTTGATCATGTAATAAAAGGGATACCTCAATACATAATGTCAAGCACAATATCTAATCCTCAATATTAATACACATAACATAACTATAACATACTGAAATCTCTTACATTAAATAATAATACAACTGTCATGTCCACAACTAACTATTACATATACACTTCATATCTCTGGCTAACCTCCTGGTCTACCCTGTACCTGCACATCTGGGGTTAGGGGAGAGGGGTGAGCTACAAAGCCCAGTGAGCAGAATAGAGAAAACATGTATTAAAATTTCATGCCCTTATGTAATGCAACACATCACAACAAATCACATCTCGGATGGTATTGTCACCAATAGTCCTCTACATAGTCCAACTGTGCCGGGACGTAGAATAGGTACAACCGGTCTTTCCCTTAACATAACATATCATACAGTCCAACTGTGCCAGGGACGTAGAATGGGTACAACCTGGACTTTCTCTTACATCGTGCCAGGGACGTAGAATGGGTACAACCTGGACTTCCATACCATATCTCATGCCGTAGCATCATCATATCATATGAGGACTAAGGATCATCCAATGACCAATCCACATCAGCATCATAAATGCAATGCAACATATTCGTGAATACTAATGCAAACAACCTACTATATCTCATGGCATTCATGATGCATGGATCATGCTCAAATTTCATATTTTATTTATTTTAAAACTTAAGGTTTATTCCACTCACCTCTGGCTAGCTCTGACAAACTCTGTAGCAGCTGGCTCACTGCTGGGGTCCTCGGTTCCTCGGGTCCGAACCTACACAGGTGGACTCCAATGAGGGACCAAACATACATAAACATAACTCTAATATACTCCCCAAAAACCCCCTAAAACATCATGAAATAATCATAGAAATACATGCATGAAATGGCAGAACAGGGCACTTTCGGCGGCAGGTTCGGCGGCCGAAAGTCCCTCCAGAGCCGAAAGTCAGGCAGGTTCGGCGGCACCTTCGGCGGCCGAAACTCCCAGACAGAGACGAAACTCATGCATGTTCGGCGGCACCTTCGGCGGCCGAAAGTCCCAGACAGAGACGAAAGTCTCCTTTCGGGGGCAACTTCGGCAGCCGAAAGGCCTGCCTCACCAGCCATGTTCGGCGGCCGAAAGCTCCTTCGGCTGCCGAACCTGGTTTCTGCCAAAGGGCATAAACTTTGGCTCCTCAATGCACATTTGCCTCCCAACTCTCAAATCATGCATAAACTCAACCAAAACATGCAAAAGCTCATTTAAAAACATACTTAAAACCATTAAGAACATGAAAACATTTTTATAAAACATGATTCTACCCTTCTAGAGGTTTCCGACATCCGGGATTCCACCGGACGGTAGGAATTCCGATACCGGAGTCTAGCCGGGTATTACATTCTCCCCCCCTTAAGAACATTCGTCCCCGAATGTTCCTCACTAGCACACATAGCATGGCAAAGAACATAACATACATACAAGGCACATAAACACATAGGGATCTAACCTTAAAAGAGATGAGGGTACTGCTGGAGCATAAACTCCCGTGTCTCCCAAGTGCATTCTTCCAAGTTGTGGCGGTTCCACAGGACTTTCACCATTGGGATTTCCTTGTTTCTTAACTTTCTGATCTGGGTGTCTATGATCCGTACTGGCTGTTCAACATAGGTGAGATCCTCTTGGACCTCCACATCAGGCTCACTAAGAACCTTGCTCGGATCTGACACAAACTTCCTCAACATAGAAACATGAAAAACCGGATGGATTCTTTCCATTGAAGCTGGTAAATCCAGCTTGTACGATACATTCCCAATCCTTTGCAGGACTTCAAAGGGTCCGATGTACCATGGAGCCAGCTTACCTTTCCTTCCGAAGCGAACCACTCCCTTCATTGGAGACACCTTAAGCAACACCAGATCCCCCTCCTGAAACTCTAACTGTCTCCTACGGACGTCTGCATAGCTCTTCTGTCTGCTCTGAGCAGTCTTGATTCTTTCTCTGATTATGGGTACCACCCTGCTGGTGATCTCTACTAACTCAGGCCCTGCCAAGGCCTTTTCTCCAACTTCCTCCCAGCAAACAGGTGATCTGCACTTCCTTCCATACAAAGCTTCATATGGAGCCATCCCGATGCTAGCATGATGGCTGTTGTTGTAGGCAAACTCCACCAAAGGTAGATGCTGCCTCCAAGAACCGCCAAAGTCCATCACACACATTCTAAGCATATCCTCGATAGTTTGGATGGTCCTCTCTGACTGTCCATCAGTCTGGGGGTGGAAGGCAGTGCTGAAATCCAACCTAGTACCCATGGCATTCTGCAGACTCCGCCAAAACCTGGAGGTGAACTGGGGCCCTCTATCTGACACTATCAAAACAGGAACCCCATGCAGTCTGACGATCTCGTCCACATACACCTGCGCCAACTTGTCCACAGAGTAGCCACTCCTGACAGGGATGAAGTGAGCAGATTTGGTGAGTCTGTCCACAATCACCCATATGGAGTCTAATCTGTTGGACGTCGCCGGTAACCCCACTACGAAGTCCATAGCTATATTTTCCCATTTCCATTCTGGAATAGGTAGCGGGTTAAGCATTCCAGCCGGCTTCTGATGTTCCAGCTTCACCCTCTGACACACTTCGCAGGCTGACACGAACTGTGCCACTTCCTTCTTCATAGCTGGCCACCAATAAACCTTCTTTAGATCTTGATACATCTTGGTGGCTCCGGGGTGAATGCTGTATCTTGCATTATGAGCTTCTCTCATAATGTCTCCTTTTAGCCCAATGTCATCTGGTACACATAGTCTGCTCCCATAGCGGAGGATCCCCTTGCTGTCGAATCTGAACTCACTATCATTGCCTGACTGAACAGTCCTGGCAATCTTCACTAACTCCGGGTCCTCATGCTGTTTCTGAGCCACCTGCTCCAGAAACACGGGTGCTACTCTCATCTGGGCCACCAAGGCACCTGTACCAGACAACTCCATCTGTAGACCTTCCTCAATAAGCTTGTAGAACTCCTTCACCACTGGCCTCCTCTCTGCCGATATGTGGGATAAACTGCCTAGTGACTTCCGGCTTAGGGCGTCTGCCACAACATTCGCCTTACCCGGATGGTACTGAATCTTGCAATCGTAGTCACTCAGCAGCTCCACCCATCTCCTTTGTCTCAGATTCAGATCTCTTTGACTCAAGATGTACTGCAGGCTCTTATGATCTGTAAAGATCTCACATTTTACCCCATAGAGGTAGTGCCTCCACATCTTGAGTGCAAAGATTACTGCTGCCATCTCAAGGTCATGTGTGGGGTAATTCAACTCATGCTTCTTCAGCTGCCTAGAAGCATAAGCGATCACCCTCTCATTCTGCATCAGTACACAACCCAGTCCTACACGGGACGCATCACAAAAGACTGTAAAGTCCTCCTCACTAGATGGCAAAGCTAAAACTGGTGCTGAAGTCAACCTCTTCTTAAGCTCTTCAAAACTCTCTTCGCACTGGTCGGTCCATAGAAACTTTTGATTCTTTCTGGTCAACCTGGTCAGAGGAGCTGCTATCTTTGAGAAGTCCTGAACGAACCTCCTGTAGTAACCTGCCAAACCCAAGAAACTTCTAATCTCTGTCACTGAAGTGGGTCTAGGCCAGTTAGCCACAGTTTCTGTCTTCTTGGGGTCCACCTCAATCCCATTCTCTGACACTACATGCCCCAAGAACGAAATGCTCCTCAGCCAGAACTCACATTTAGAGAACTTGGCATACAAGCCATGTTCCCTCAAAGTCTGCAAGACCAACCGCAGATGATGGGCATGCTCCTCTGCATTCCTGGAATACACCAAGATATCATCTATGAAGACAATAACAAAGTGATCCAGGTACTGGCTAAACACTCTGTTCATGAGATCCATGAATGCTGCAGGGGCGTTGGTTAACCCGAACGGCATTACAAGGAACTCAAAATGCCCATATCTGGTCCTGAAGGCTGTCTTCGGCACATCCTCATCCCTTATCCTTAGCTGATGGTACCTCGATCTTAGATCTATCTTAGAGAAACAACCTGCTCCGGCTAGCTGGTCAAATAGATCGTCGATCCTAGGCAATGGGTACCTATTCTTGGTAGTGACTTTGTTCAACTGCCTGTAGTCGATACAAAGTCTAAGGGATCCATCCTTCTTTCTCACGAATAAAACTGGTGCACCCCAAGGTGAAGTGCTCGGTCGGATGAAGCCCTTTTCTACCAACTCTTGCAATTGCTCTTTCAATTCCTTTAACTCGGCTGGAGCCATCCTGTAGGGAGGGATAGAGATCGGTCTAGTTCCAGGCACCAACTCTATCTCGAACTCTATCTCCCTAGCAGGTGGTAAACCTGGAAGCTCATCCGGAAAGACATCCTGAAACTCTCTGACAACTGGCACCGAGGCCGGCTCCCTGACCTGACTGTCTAGCTCTCTCACATGAGCTAAGTACCCCTGACATCCCTTCCTAAGCAACCTACGAGCCTGAAGGGCTGATATCAGACCTCTAGGCGTGCCCCTCTTGTCTCCTCTGAAGACGACCTCTGACCCGTTCTGATCTCTGAACCTGACTACCTTGTCCCTGCAGTCCAAGGTAGCACCATGGGTAGATAGCCAATCCATCCCTAGAATGACGTCAAAGTCTGTCAAATCTAGAACCACAAGGTCGGCGGAGAGGCATCTTCCCTCAATAAAAACTGGACTGTACTGGCAGACTGACACTGCCACCGACGGGTCACACTTGGGTCCACTGACCCATAGGGGACACTCTAACCCAGAGACTATCAGACCCAACCTCTCAATGGCTCTCGGAGCAATAAATGAATGAGATTCACCTGGGTCCATTAATGCCTACACATCAGAACACCCAATGACGAGATTACCTGACACCACGGTGTTGGATGTGTTAGCCTCCTGCTGAGTCATGGTGAAGATCCTGGCTGGAGCTGATGGACCTTCACCTCGGGAACCAGAAGAAGAGGCTGCCCCTCTCCCTCTGCCTCTGCCACTGCCCTGAGTCGTGGCTGGAACTGCGGGCTGTGCCACACTACCAGAAGCTGTCTGCTGGGGCTGGCCCATGAAAGGCGCTCTAGGACAATCCCGAGCCATGTGTCCCTCCTGTCCACATCTGAAACATGTGTTAGTCCCAGCTCGACACACTCCCCTGTGGATTGATACCATTCTGTAACGACCCGAGAATCGGACCGCTACCGGCGCTAGGATCCGGGTCGACTTAAGGCCGCCGGGACCCGTAGCAAGCCAAACATATATCCTGGAAACCTGCTTAATCCCAGACATGATCAAGAAAATACATAAAAATTTAAAACCTTTCTTTCAAACATCCAACTCAACCTGAACATATACTGTACATAGTCATAATCATAATTATGATCCCTCTGTGGGACCTCAACAATGCCTCAAAGGGCAAATACATCATGAGATGAGTTGGTTTCCATAACATTATAAAACATTTTGATCATGTAATAAAAGGGATACCTCAATACATAATGTCAAGCACAATATCTAATCCTCAATATTAATACACATAACATAACTATAACATACTGAAATCTCTTACATTAAATAATAATACAACTGTCATGTCCACAACTAACTATTACATATACACTTCATATCTCTGGCTAACCTCCTGGTCTACCCTGTACCTGCACATCTGGGGTTAGGGGAGAGGGGTGAGCTACAAAGCCCAGTGAGCAGAATAGAGAAAACATGTATTAAAATTTCATGCCCTTATGTAATGCAACACATCACAACAAATCACATCTCGGATGGTATTGTCACCAATAGTCCTCTACATAGTCCAACTGTGCCGGGACGTAGAATGGGTACAACCGGTCTTTCCCTTAACATAACATATCATACAGTCCAACTGTGCCAGGGACGTAGAATGGGTACAACCTGGACTTTCTCTTACATCGTGCCAGGGACGTAGAATGGGTACAACCTGGACTTCCATACCATATCTCATGCCGTAGCATCATCATATCATATGAGGACTAAGGATCATCCAATGACCAATCCACATCAGCATCATAAATGCAATGCAACATATTCGTGAATACTAATGCAAACAACCTACTATATCTCATGGCATTCATGATGCATGGATCATGCTCAAATTTCATATTTCATTTATTTTAAAACTTAAGGTTTATTCCACTCACCTCTGGCTAGCTCTGACAAACTCTGTAGCAGCTGGCTCACTGCTGGGGTCCTCGGTTCCTCGGGTCCGAACCTACACAGGTGGACTCCAATGAGGGACCAAACATACATAAACATAACTCTAATATACTCCCCAAAAACCCCCTAAAACATCATGAAATAATCATAGAAATACATGCATGAAATGGCTGAACAGGGCACTTTCGGCGGCAGGTTCGGCGGCCGAAAGTCCCTCCAGAGCCGAAAGTCAGGCAGGTTCGGCGGCACCTTCGGCGGCCGAAAGTCCCAGACAGAGACGAAAGTCTCCTTTTAGGGGCAACTTCGGCAGCCGAAAGGCCTGCCTCACCAGCCATGTTCGGCGGCCGAAAGCTCCTTCGGCTGCCGAACCTGGTTTCTGCCAAAGGGCAGAAACTTTGGCTCCTCAATGCACATTTGCCTCCCAACTCTCAAATCATGCATAAACTCAACCAAAACATGCAAAAGCTCATTTAAAAACATACTTAAAACCATTAAGAACATGAAAACATTTTTATAAAACATGATTCTACCCTTCTAGAGGTTTCCGACATCCGGGATTCCACCGGACGGTAGGACTTCCGATATCGGAGTCTAGCTGGGTATTACACCCTTGGTGGAGTTTGCCTACAATAACAGCCATCATGCTAGCATCAGGATGGCTCCATATGAAGCTTTATACGGAAGGAAGTGTAGGTCACCTGTTTGCTTGGAGGAAGTTGGAGAGAAGGCCTTGGCAGGGCCTGAACTAGTAGAGATTACCAGCAGGGTGGTACCCATAATCAGAGAAAGGATCAAGACTACTGCAAGCAGACAGAAGAATTATGCAGACATCCGTAGACGGCAAGTAGAGTTTCAGGAGGGGGATATGGTATTGCTCAAGGTGTCTCCTATGAAAGGAGTGGTTCGTTTTGGGAAGAAAGGTAAACTAGCCCCGCAATACATCGGACCCTTTGAAATCTTGCAAAAGATTGGGAATGTGTCGTACAAGCTGGATTTACCTGCTTCAATGGAAAGAATCCATCCGGTTTTTCATGTTTCCATGTTGAGAAAGTTCGTGTCAGATCCGGGCAAGGTTCTTAGTGAGCCTGATGTGGAGATCCAAGAAGATCTCACCTATGTTGAACAGCCAGTACGGATGGTAGACACCCAGATCAGGAAGCTGAGAAACAAGGAAATCCCGATGGTGAAAGTCCTGTGGAACCACCACAATATGGAAGAATGCACTTGGGAGACACGGGAGTCCATGCTCCAGCAATACCCTTATCTTTTCTGAGGTTAATTCCTTGTGAGTTTTATGTGCTTTGTATGTATGATATGTGTATGCCATGCTATGTGCTAGTTGAGGAACATTCGGGGACGAATGTTCTTAAGGGGGAGAGAATGTAATACCCGGCTAGACTCCGGTATCGGAATTCCTACCGTCCGGTGGAATCTCGGATGTCGGAGACCTCTAGAAGGGTAAAACCATGTTTTCATAAAATGTTTTAATGTATTTGATGCTTTTAAGTAAAAAGGAATTGAGTTTTTGCATGAAAACAACCTTGGAGGAAAACCCAGGTTCGGCCGCCGAACCTCAAGTTCGGCCGCCGAACATGCATGCATTTCGGGTGTGCCTTAGGCCCCCGAAGGCATAAGTGAGGGAAGTCCAGGTTCGGCCGCCGAACCTCAAGTTCGGCCACCGAACCTCAAGTTCGGCCGCCGAACATGGCATGCATGCGGAGGCACGTTCGGCCCCCGAACGTGGCCTGGCCAGCCACTATAAAAGGGTCCCTTAGCTGAAAACGGGCGAGCTTTTCTCCCCATTGTCGGCCAAGGTGAGCTCTCCGCCGTCCCTCACCAATCTTTGAGTTCTTCCTTCAAATCTTTCACGATTTTCACAAGTTTTCATCTTGTTTTGAAGATTTTCAAGTTTTGAGCAAGTTTTGAGCTTGGAGACCCAAGGAAGTTGAAAATCTCCCATCTCCAAGATTAGGTCGTCTCTTTCTCGATCTTCAAGAGGTAAGAGCCGATCTTAAGCTCATTGCATGTTTTAAGTAAGTTTTATGAAGATCTATGGGGTAGAATGCATGTTTAGCTTATGGTTAGGTTTAAGAGTTTATGTTGTGTTTTTGAACAATGTGGCATGCAAATGCATGTTTGATGTGTTGTAGATGGGGTTTTAGATACTTTGAAGCCCCTAGGAGCTTGTATGCTTGTGTATGTGTGTTGTAGAATAGGTTTATGCATGTTTGGATAGAATGGGAGGCGTATATGCATAGAAGAGCTGAGTTTCTGCCACTAAGGGAGAAACCAGGTTTGGCAGCCGAACGAACTTTCGGCCGCCGAACATGCTTGTGGAAGCAGCCTTCGGCTGCCGAAGCTTGCCCCCGAAAGGAGACTTTCGTCTCTGTCTAGGAGTTTCGGCCGCCGAAAGTGCCGCCGAACATGCATGAGTTTCGACTCTGTCTGGGAGTTTCGGCCGCCGAAGGTACCGCTGAACCTGCCTGACTTTCGGCTCTGGAGGGACTTTCGGCCGCCGAACCTACCGCCGAAAGTACCCTGTCCAGCCCTCTTTTGCATTTTTTCTATGGTTGTTTCATGATGTTCTAGTGGGTTTTTGGGGGATGTTTTTAGAGTTATGTTCTAGTTGTTTGGTCCCTCATTTGAGTCCACCTGTGTAGGTTCGGACCCGAGGAACCGAGGACCCCAGCAGTGAGTTCAGCTGCTTCTGAGTCAGTAGAGCTTCAGCCAGAGGTGAGTGGAATAACTCTTATGCTTTTAAATAAATAAATCAGTTTTAGCATGATTCACGCATCATGAATGCCATGAGATATAATAGGGTGTTTGCATTAGACTCACGAATATGTTGCATTGCATAATATGTTGATGATGTGGATGAATGTTGAATGATCCTTTAGTCCCCATATGTTATGATGATGATGATACGGTACGGAAGACCAGTGAGGCCCATTCTACGCCCCTGGCACCATGTAAGAGAAAGACCAGTGAGGCCCATTCTACGCTCCTGGCATAATTGGACCATGTTATGTTATGTTATGTAAGAGAAAGACCAGCGAGGCCCATTCTACGCCCCTGGCACAGTTGGACCATGTGGGGGACTATTGGTGACAAATTCATCCTTGATGTGATTAGCTGTGATGTGATGCATTTCATATTACCATATGTTTTATTATTCTACTCACTGGGCTCTTGTAGCTCTCCCCTCTCCCTTAACCCCCAGGCTTGCAGGTACAGGGTAGACCAGGAGGTCAGCAAGAGAAATGAAGTCTTGTGTATGTAATAGCTAGAATGTGGACATGACAAATTGTATAATGATGTAGAGTTGTAAATAGTTATGTAATGTAATGACATTGAGGATTAGAGATTGTGCTTGACCCTATGTGTATGGTATCCCTTTTAATACATGATTTATGATGTTTATGTAAACCAACTCAACACATGTTATGCCACCCATTGGGGGCATTGATGAGATCCCAAAGAGGGGTCAATGTGTATAGTTATGACTATGTTCAGTGCATGCACAGGTTGAGGTTGGTATATGAGAAAATGAATGAAAGAAAAGGTTTAATTTTTATGTATGTTGTTGATCATGTATGGGATTAAACAGGTTCACAGGATGCATGTTAGGCTTGCTACGGATCCCGGCGGCCTTAAGCCGACCTGGATCCTAGCGCCGGTAGCGGTCCAATTTTCGGGTCGTTACTGACACTACGGTGTTTGATGCATTTTCCTCCTGCTGTGTCATGGTGAGGATCCGTGCTGGAGCTGATGGACCTTCACCCTTGAAACCCACTGAAGAAGAGGCTGCCCCTCTCCCTCTGCCTCTGCCACTGTCCTGTTGTAACGACTCAGAAACCGGACCGTTACCGGCGCTAGGATCCAGATCGGCTTAAGGCCGCCGGGACCTGTAGCAAGCCAAACATTCATCCTGTAAACCTGTTTAATCCCATACATGATCAACAAATACATAAAAATTTTGAACTTTTCTTTTCATTCAATCACTAAACTCAACCTGTGCATGCACTATTCATATACATAATCATCAACCCCACACTGGAGTCCTCAACAAAGCTCCAATGGGGTAACATAACATATAGTGAGTTTGGCTTACTTAAAACATCATTAAACCATTACATTTGAAAGATCATGTAAACAAAGGGATTAACATACAAACTAGGGTCAAGCACAACTATTATCCTCAATAACATCATTACATTACATAACTAATTAATATTGTTCATTACATTTCAATATTTATCATGTCCACCACTAGCTATTACATGACCATGACTTTACTCTTCTTGACCTCCTGGTCTATCCCGTACCTGCAAACCTGGGGTTAAGGGAGTGGGGTGAGCTACTAGAGCCCAGTGAGCAGAATAATAAAACTTTTAAATCATATGCTATAATGGAATGCATAACATCACAAACAAGTCACATCAAGGATGGTTTTGTCACCAATAGTCCTCAACATACCCAATAGTGCCAGGGGCGTAGAATGGGGCTCGACCTAGTCTTTCTCTTAGCATAACATACATAACATAACATTCCTATAATGCCAGAGGCGTAGAATGGGCCTCGACCTGGTCTTTCTCTTAACATAGTGCCAGGGGCGTAGAATGGGCCTCGACTTGGACTTCCATACCATACCATATCATATCACATCATATCATACGAGGACTAAAAGATCATCCAACACCCATCCACACCATCATCATATTATGCAATGCAACATACTCGTGAATTCTAATGCAAGCACCCTAATATATCTCATGGCATTCATGATGCGTGAATCATGCTAAGAACTGATTTATTTACTTTAAAGCATAAAGAGTTATTCCACTCACCTCTGGCTGAAGCTCTAATGACTCTGAAGCAGCTATCTCACTACTGAGGTCCTTGGTTCCTCGGGTCCGAACCTACAGAGGTGGACTCAAATGAGGGACCAAACATCCATGAACATGACTCTAAAATACTCCCCAAAAACCCCCTAAAACACCATGAAACAATCACATAAATCATGCAAAAGAATGCTGAACAGGGCACTTTCGGCGGCAGGTTCGGCAGGTTTGGCAGCCGAAAGTTGGCCTCCACAGGCAGGTTCGGCGGCCGAAAGTTCCTTCGGCTGCCGAACCTGAGTTCTTCCAAAGGGCAGAACTCAGCCTCATTCATGCACAAATGCCTCCCAACTCATTCCATCAAGCATTTACCTAGTCTACAACATGCAAAACTCAAGCCAACAAGCACATAGGGGTCTCAAACTAACTTAAACCCCAACCAAAACACATCAAACAACCCACATTGCTCATAAACATAACATAAACCCATAAACTCAACAATAACCTAAACATGCATTTCTACCCCATAGATCTTCATAAAACTTGTTTAAAATATACAAGGAAGGTTGGATCTAAGCTTACCTCTTGAAGATCGAGAGGAAAGACGATCCTAACTTGGAGATGGGGAGAAACCAACTCTTTAGTCTCCAAGCTTCAAAACTTGCTCTTTTGCTCAAATATCTTCAAACCAAGTGAAAACTCATAAGAAAATCATGCAGATTCGAAGGAAGAGGCTCAAAATCGATGAGGGACGGCGGAGGACTCACCTTAGCCAAAAACGGGGAAAAAGCTCACCCGTTCGGACATGGGGACCCTTTTATAGGTGGCTGGCCAGGCCACTTTCGGGGGCCTAATGTGCCTCCGCATGCATGCCATGTTTGGCGGCCGAACATAAGGTTCGGCAGCCGAACCTGGACTTCCCTCACTTATGCCTTCGGGGGCCTAAAGCACTCTCGAAATGCATGCATGTTCGGTAGCCGAACTTGAGGTTCGGCGGCCGAACCTGGGTCTTCCTCTAAGGCTATTTTCATACAAAACTCATTTCCTTTCTCGCTTAAAACCATAAAATACATTAAAACATTTTATGAAAACATGGTTTTACCCTTCTAGAGGTTTTCGACATCCGAGATTCCACCGGACGGTAGGAATTCCGATACCGGAGTCTAGTCGGGTATTACACCTGTGTCGCGGCTGGAGCTACTGGTTGAGCCACACTACCAGAAGCTGTCTGCTGGGACAGTGCCATATAAGCTGCTCTAGGACATTTCCATGCCATGTGTCCCTCCTGCCCACATCTGAAGCAGGCTGTCGTCCCAAACCGACATACTCCCTTGTGCGGCTTCCCACACTTCATACATACTGCATTATCTGCACCTGAGCTCGAGCTACCTCCTAACCCCAGACCTGACTTTATCTTGTTCCAGAACTTGTTCTTCTTGGACTTGACTTTACCCCACTTTTTACTGCCTGAAGCTGCTGCACTCAGAGAAGAAGGGTCTAACCTTCCTCCACCTGGGGTCTTGGAACCAGAAGGTTGTGCCACTGACTACTTAACTGCCCCCTGAATGATGGCACTAGCCTCCATTTTCCAGGCCATATCTACTATGGCATAGAAGCTCTCCCTTTCTGCTGATTGGATCAAGGAGGAATATCTGGAATGAAGCTTTATGATATACCTCCTAGCCTTCTTCTGATCTGTATCAAAAGTTTGCCTTGCAAACGGCAACAGCTCCAAGAACCTGTCTGTGAACTCTTCTACACTCATTTCCTCCGTCTGTCTTAGCTGCTCAAACTCGATCATCTTCAACTCCCTTGAACTATCAGGGAAAGCCCATCCAGCAAACTCATTAGCAAACTCCTCCCATGATAGACTATCCAACCTCGGGTTCACATAGTTTTTAAACCACTCTCGGGCCTTCTTGCACTTCAGTGTGAACCCAGCCATCTGAATGACTCTACTATCATCAGCTCCTAACTCATCTGTAATCATTTTGACTGTCCTGAGGTACTCAAACGGGTCATCACCTATTTCGTACTTAGGAGCTTCCAACTTCAAGTAGTCGGTCATCTTGACCTTGCTCCCTCCAGATGAGCTAGGTTTAGGTACTTAGGTTTCTGGGACCATAGGTTCTACTGGTGGTGGAGGAGGTGCAACATCCCCTGGGTTAGGGTTCGCTATACCTGGGTAGAAAGATGGAGGTGGTTACATAGGGTACTGTGGGTATGGTGGGTAGAAAGGTGGGTATGGCATGTGGGAAGGATAAGGGTTAAAACTGGGGTAATCCGATGTACCTCCCATCGAATACCCGGGATTTTGTGAAAAGGGTGGGTATTGGGGTGGTTGAACAAATCCCGAGGCCTGAGTGCCTCCTTGAGACTCTCCCATGCCCTCTTCCGACATACTAACACCAAGATTGCCATCCCTCCTCTGATCCACATCCATATCATCCCCCACATCTTCTGACACTCCACCTTGAACTGTTCCTCTTTTGCTCACATCAAAAGACCTTCTAGGGTCCCTTGACGTTCTCTCCCTGCTAGACCTGCAGGACATTGCCCTAGGCAATGCAGGAGGACGGGCATCCGTGCCCTCACTTTCCGGTGGGACTCCAGTCAATCGTGCAGATCGACGAGTTCCTCTCATCTTGCTTACTGAAAAAGCAACACACATCACATAAAACATTAGCATCAAATGGTTCATGTGGAAACACATGAACCCGCATCACATACATCACATACACAGCATATCATCAATGCACATGCATAAAATCATGGCATTTCACATCATTATTCAAGACAGGACTCTACATCCTATCCTAGTGGACATGATTTTCCTATTGTGCTTGCCCTTCTATAACCTCTATGAGCCCGACACACTATAGGTCCGACCATATGAACCTAGGGCTCTGATACCAATCTGTAATGACCCGAAAATCGAACCACTACCGGTGTAACGACCCCAAAAAGGACCGTCACCGGCGCTAGGATTCAGGTCGGCTTAAGGCCGCCAGAACCCGTAGCAAGCCTGCTATACTCTCTGTGTACCTGTAAACCTCATACATGATCATACATTTTCAGTGAAAATAAAACTCTTTTCTGAACCAAGGCTTAACCTGTGCATGCACTATCTCTGTACTCTGTACTCATGTACTCTGTACTCTGTATCCCTGACTAGAGCTTGCTCTAGATGGGTAACTCATACCTGTTAAGCCTGGTTTTCACATACAGGAAAACATATATACATATACAGATCATGTACAACACATACATCACTAGGTCAAGCAATCACTATTACATTTCTTTCATATTACATGTCCACTCTAAGCTATTACAGATCTCTTTACTCTTCCTGTACTCTGCTGAACTGTCCCTGTACACTGTACACTGAACCTGCAAAACTGGGGTTAAGGGAGTGGGATGAGCTCTATAGCCCAGTGAGTAGAACAGTAAAATAGCCCAGTAAAATATGATCTCATGAAATGCATCATATCACAGACAAGCCACATCAAGAGTAAACCTGTCACCACATAGTCCCAGTAACTCTGTGCCAGGGCGTAGAATCGAGCACCTGGTCTTCCTGTCATATATGTATATGTGTATATAACACCTGTGAACTTACCATTGCCAGGGCGTAGTCAAAGGCTCCTGGACTTTGCTATATACCTGCCAGGGCGTAGTCAAAGGCTCCTGGTCTTTGCTATACGTGCCAGGGCGTAGTCAAAGGCTCCTGGTCTTCCTGTCTGTGACTATTGGATCATTCAGCATTTACTCACATCATCAAATAACAATGCAATGCAACATATTCGTGAATACTAATGCAATCAACCTATGGCATAAACATGATGCATGAGATATGCTAAAAGCAGTTTGTGATTCAATTAAAAGTCATAAGTTTAGTCCCACTCACCTCTGGCTCTGGACTGACTGACTCTGCAGGTTCTGAATCTCTGGAGCAGTACTCACTGCTGCTCTCTCTGGTTCCTCTGGTCTGTACCTATACAGATGGACTCAAATGAGGGACCAAACTAACTTATCAATACGTCTTATTAAACTCCCCAAGAATCCCCTGAAACTCACTTAACTAGCCATGCAAAGCATGCAAAAGAAAAGCTGGACAGAACACTTTCGGCGGCAGGTTCGGCGGCCGAATGTCCTCTCCAGAGACGAAACTCAAGCACCTTCGGCGGCCGAATCTCTATGTTCGGCGGCCGAACCCTTTCGGGGGCAAGTTTCGGAGGCCACAAGGCACTCCAGAGACGAAAGTCTCTACCCTTCGGCGGCACCTTCGGCGGCCGAATCCCCCAAACAGAGCCGAACATGCACAACTCGCGGGGGCAAGCTATGGCAGCCGAAGCCACCATGCAAGAGGTTCGGCGGCCGAATGAACTTTCGGCTGCCGAACCTGAGTTCCTCCAGAACTCAGTTTCAACGACAAACCATCTTCTTCTTTCCTTCAACTTCTCAAACCATGCAAACTTCACCTCCTCAACATACATATACTCATGTATATGATCACAGGGGTCCAAGACTAGCTAATAACCCCAAACAACAAAACAAACATAACATATACACATGTATACATGCATAACTCATCAAAACTATCATTAAGAACCTAAACATGCATCTCCTTCCACAAATCCCCCTAAAACCTTCAGAAAACATATTCAAGAACATCACTTACCTCCTGTCGTAAGAAGCTACACACTCTAAACAAGGGAAAACGGATCACCTCCTCTCACACTCTCAAACTCTCTCAACTCTCAATACCTTTGCAAGCACCTCAAACTGCTGTGAGAACAACCAAAAACATGTACAGATGAGTCATAAGAGACGTGGTCATTCCATGGCAAGAATCTGCGGCCAACACTTGGCAACACAAACATGACTCAGCTGGCTGGCCAACTCATTGTCGGCTGCCCAATCGCATGTAACACCATGCAACATTCGGGGGCCGAACTTCCCTTCGGAAGCCAAACACTTTCGGCGGCCGAACTTACTTTCGGCGGCCGAACTTGGCTCAACTGCCTTAGGTCATTTCAACTCAAAACTCACTTCCCTTAACCGTCAAACATTGAAACACATCATAATACCTAGTAAAACATAAATCCTACCCTTTTGAGAATTCCGACACCCCGGATTCCACCAGACAACAGGAATTCCGGTGCCGGATTCGAGCCGGGTATTACATTCTCCCCTCCTTAAGAACATTCGTCCTCGGATGTTCCTAAAACACAAAACAAAACACAAGGAGGAAACTAACCTCAAAACAAATAGGGATACTGCTGGAGCATCGACTCTCGCGTCTCCCAGGTGCACTCTTCTAGATTATGGTGGTTCCATAAAACTTTCACCATCGGAATCTCCTTGTTCCTTAGCTGTCTGATCTGCGTATCCAGAATTCGCACTGGCTGCTCTATATAGGTGAGATCCGTATGAATCTCCACCTCAGGCTCATTTAGAACCTGATTCGGATCTGACACAAACTGTCGTAGCATAGAAACATGAAATACCGGGTGAATCCTCTCCATAGAAGCAGGTAAATCCAGCTTATACGACACATTTCCGATCCTCTGCAATACCTCAAAGGGTCCAATGTACCGTGGAGCTAATTTACCCTTCTTCCCAAAACGAACCATTCCTTTCATTGGAGACACTTTCAGCAATACCCAATTACCCTCTTGAAATTCTAACTGTTTTCTGCGCACATCTGCATAACTTTTCTGTCTACTTTGAGCTGTTCTAATTCTCTCTCTGATCATGGGCACCATTCTACTGGTAATGTCTACTAATTCTGGCCCTGCAAGAGCCTTCTCTCCTACCTCTTCCCAGCAAACAGGGGATCTGCATTTCCTCCCATATAAAGCTTCATAAGGAGCCATCCCAATGCTAGCATGATGACTGTTATTGTAGGCAAACTCCACCAAAGGTAGATGTTGCCTCCAAGAACCGCCAAAGTCTAACACACATAATCGAAGCATATCCTCTAAGGTCTGGATGGTCCTTTCTGACTGTCCATCAGTCTGTGGGTGGAAAGCAGTACTAAAATCTAATCTCGTGCCCATCGCACTTTGCAGACTCCGCCAAAAGCGAGAAGTAAACTGAGGTCCTCTGTCTGAAACTATAGACACTGGAACTCCATGTAACCTCACTATCTCATCCAGATAGACCTGTGCCAACTTATCCACAGAATAGTTACTCCGTACTGGAAGAAAATGAGCAGATTTCGTGAGTCTGTCCACAATCACCCATATCGAGTCTATCCTGTTGGACGCTACTGGTAAACCCACTACAAAATCCATGGCTATGTTCTCCCATTTCCACTCTGGAATCGGTAATGGGTTAAGCATTCCTGCTGGTTTCTGATGCTCTAATTTCACCCGCTGACAAACCTCACAGGCTGTCACGAACTGCGCCACTTCTTTCTTCATGGCTGGCCACCAATAGACCCTTTTTAGATCTTGATACATCTTGGTGGCTCCTGGGTGAACACTATACCTCGCATTATGAGCTTCCCTCATAATGTCTTCCTTCACACTGCCCCTATCTGGTACACAAAGTCGACTTCCATAGCGAAGGATCCCTTTGCTGTCAAATCTGAACTCTGGACTATTGCCTGACTGAACAGTCTTGGCAATTTTCATCAACTCAGGGTCCTCCTGCTGTCTCTGAGCTATCTGCTCTAGAAACACAGGTGTCACTCTCATCTGTGCTATCAACGCACCTATACCAGATAACTCTAACTGTAATCCCTCGTCAAAGAGCTTATAAAGCTCCATCACAACTGGTCTCCGCTCTGCTGCTATATGGGACAAACTGCCTAGTGACTTCCGGCTTAGGGCGTCTGCGACAACATTCGCCTTACCCGGATGATACTGAATCTTACAATCATAATCACTGAGCAATTCGACCCATCTTCTTTGCCGCAAATTCAGCTCTCTCTGACTTAGGATGTACTGTAAACTCTTGTGATCGGTGAAGATCTCGCATTTAACTCCGTAGAGGTAATGCCGCCACATCTTAAGTGCAAAGATAACTGCTGCCATCTCTAGGTCATGGGTAGGGTAATTTAACTCGTGCTTCTTCAACTGTCTAGAAGCATAAGCGATTACTCTATCACTCTGCATCAATACACAACCCAATCCCACTCGAGATGCATCACAGAACACTGTGAAGTCCTCATTACTCACAGGCAGAGCTAACACTGGTGCTGTTGTCAATCTCCTCTTGAGCTCCTCAAAGCTCTCTTCACACTGGTCTGACCAGATAAACTTCTGGTTCTTTTGCGTCAATTTGGTCATAGGAGCTGCTATCTTTGAGAAGTTCTGAACGAACCTCCTGTAGTAACCTGCCAGTCCCAGAAAGCTTTTAATCTCAGTCACTGTCGTGGGTCTGGGCCAGTTAGCTACAGCCTCTATCTTCTTGGGGTCTACCTCAATACCCTCTGCTGATACTACATGTCCCAAGAAGGAAATGCTCCTCAACCAAAACTCACACTTCGAGAACTTAGCATATAACCCATGCTCTCTCAGTGTCTGCAAAACAATCCTCAGATGCTGGGCATGCTCCTCTGCATCTCTGGAATACACTAAGATATCATCGATAAACACAATGACAAAGTGATCCAGAAACTCACTGAATACCCTGTTCATGAGATCCATAAATGCTGCAGGGGCGTTAGTCAACCCGAACGGCATCACTAAGAACTCATAATGCCCATATCTGGTCCGAAAAGCTGTCTTAGGCACATCTGCCTCTCTGACTCTCAACTGATGATACCCAGATCTCAGATCTATTTTCGAGAAACAACCCGCTCCAGCTAGCTGGTCAAATAGATCATCAATCCGAGGTAAGGGATACCTATTCTTGATAGTGACCTTGTTCAACTGTCTGTAGTCGATACAAAGTCTAAGGGATCCATCCTTCTTTCTGACAAAGAGCACTGGAGCACCCCAAGGTGAGGTACTAGGGCGGATGAAACCCTTATCTACCAAGTCCTGCAACTGTGCTTTCAACTCTGTTAACTCAGCTGGCGCCATCCTGTAGGGAGGAATAGAGATAGGTCTGGTACCTGGCAATAATTCAATTTCAAACCCTATCTCCCTATCAGGTGGTAGTCCTGGCAAATCGTCTGGGAACACATCGAGAAACTTTCGGACTACTGGTACTGTGGCTGGTTCCCTAACCTGACTGTCTAGCTCTCTCACATGAGCTAGAAACCCCTGACAACCCCTCCTAAGCAAACGACGAGCCTGAAGGGCTGATATCATACCTCTGGGTGTACCTCTCCTGTCTCCTCTGAAGACACACTCTGACCCATCCTGGTCTCTGAGACTCACTAGCTTCTCTCGACAGTCCAACGTAGCACTATATGCAGATAGCCAATCCATCCCTAGAATGACATCAAACTCTGTCAAGTCTAGAACCACAAGGTCAGCTGGAAGGCATCTACCCTCTATAAACACTGGACTGAAACGACAGACTGACACTGCCACTGATGGGTCACATCTAGGTCCACTGACCCAGAGAGGATACTCTAACTCAGAACTGATCAAACCCAATCGCTCTATGGCTCTCGAAGCAATAAAGGAATGAGAAGCACCGGGGTCCATCAAAGCATACACATCTGAACACCCAATGATGAGATTACCTGACACCACTGTGTTCGACGTGTTAGCCTCCTCTTGTGTCACTGTGAAAATCCGTGCTGGGGCTACCGGATTTCCACCTCGGGAACCTGCTGCTGAAGTAGAGGCTACCCCTCTACCTCTGCCTCTGCCACTAGTCTGAGGCATGACTGGAGCTACTGGCCGTACAACTGGCTGTACCACACTGCCTGAACTCATCTGCTGGGATGGTGCAAAAGTCATCTGCGGACAATCCCGAGCAATATGCCCTTCCTGTCCACATCGAAAACAAGCTGTAGATCCCAACCGACAAACTCCTCCATGTGGTTTTCCGCATCGTCTGCAGACTGGAGCTGTGCCAGAGCTTGAGCCACTACCTATTCCCAGACCTGACTTGACTTTATTCCAGAACCCTTTCCTTGTTCCTCTCGCTCTATCCCATCTTTTACTGCTTACTGTGGGGACTTTAGAACCCGAAGCCTGTGCCATTGACTGTTTCTGAATCTTGGCACTAGCTTCCATTTTCCTGGCTGCGTCTACTATCGAGTGAAAACTCTCCTTCTCAGCTGGAAGGATCAAAGAAGCATACCTGGGATGAAGTCTCATAGTATATCTCCTTGCTTTCTTCTGATCAGTATCATAGGCTTGACCCACGTACTGAAGCAGATCCAGGAACTTATCTGTAAATTCATCAACACTCATCTCATCTGTCTGTCGCAACTGTTCAAATTCAATTACTTTCATCTCCCTCGAACTGTCAGGAAAAGCCCACCCGGCAAACTCATTGGCGAACTCTCCCCATGACATGCTGTCCATTCTAGGCTCCACATAATTCTTAAACCATTCTCTGGCTTTCTTGCATTTTATTGTGAAACCTGCCATCTCAATGGCTCTCCTATCATCTGCTCCCAACTCACTGGTGATCATCCTAACTGCTCTGAGGTAATCAAATGGATCATCTCCTGTGTTGTATTTAGGAGCATCCAATTTCAAGTACTCCGTCATTTGGACTTTACCTCCAGATGAGCTAGGTTCATGTCTGTTAACAACAGAGGCTACTGGTTCTGGTGGTAATACTGGTTCATTTGGTTCATTTGGCTCTAGGTGTGCTGCATTTGGATGTATAGGGGAAGATGGATACATAGGATATGGTGGATATGATGGGTAATAGTGAGGATATGGCATATATGGCATGTATGTAGGATATGGGTCAAATCGAGAGTACTCCGACATCCCCTCCATCGGATACTCTGGCTCCTGAAACAAGGATGGATAGCCAAAATCTGAGGCCTGAGCACCTCCCTGCGACTCTCCCATACCTTCCTCAAAACTGCCTATACCCATGCTATCATCTCTAGACTGATCAATTTCCATAGCTTCCCTCCTTTCCTCTGATCTTCCTCCCCTAACTACTCCTCTTCTGCTCTCGTCTACAGACCTTCTAGGGTCTATTGACATGCCTTCCCTGCTAGATCTCTGAGACCTTGCCCTTGGCAATGCAGGAGGACGAGCAGCTGGTCTCTCAGTCTCTGGTGGGACTCCAGTCAATCGAGCTGATCGACGAGTTCCTCGCATCTTTCCTCTGAAAACACACATATAACATACCACTTTAGCATATGCACATCACATATCAAACATACACATACAACACTCATAGCATATCATAGCAGATAGGACTCAAGACCCTATCCTAGTGGACATGATATTTCCTATTGTGCTTGACCACTTCTAACCTGTCTGAGCCCAACACTGTCTCTATAGGTCCGATCATGTGAACCTAGGGCTCTGATACCAATCTGTAACGACCCCAAAAAGGACCGTCACCGGCGCTAGGATTCAGGTCGGCTTAAGGCCGCCAGAACCCGTAGCAAGCCTAACATGCAACCTGAAAACATGTTTAATCCCATACATGATCGAGAAAATACATAAAAATTTAAAACTTTTCTTTCGTTCATACACCAAACTCAACCTGTGCATGCACTATACATAAGCATATTCATAATCATGACCCCTCTGTGGGATCTCCTCAATGCCCCAATGGGCGATACATCATAAGTTGAGTTGGATTACATAGTCATCATAAAATGTCTAAGATCATGTATTAAAAGGGATATCTTATACATATAGTCAAGCACAACCTCTAATCCTCAAAGTCATTACATGTATTAAAAGGGATATCTTAGATCTATTTTGGAGAAACAACCCGCTCCTGCTAGCTGGTCGAATAGATCATCGATCCTTGGCAGAGGGTACCTATTCTTGGTAGTGACTTTGTTCAACTGCCTGTAGTCGATACAAAGTCTGAGGGACCCATCCTTCTTTTTTACAAACAAGACTGGAGCACCCCAAGGTGAGGTACTCTGTCGGATGAAACCCTTTTCTACCAGCTCTTGCAACTGCACTTTCAACTCCTTCAACTCAGCTGGGGCCATCCTGTAGGGAGGGATAGAGATCGGTCTAGTTCCAGGCACCAACTCTATCTCGAACTCTATATCCCTAGCAGGTGGTAAACCTGGAAGCTCGTCTGGAAAGACATCCTGAAACTCTCTGACAACTGGCACCGAGGCTGGCTCCCTGACCTGACTACTAAGCTCTCTCACATGAGCCAAATACCCCTGACATCCCTTCCTAAGCAACCTACGAGTCTGAAGAGCTGATATCAGACCTCTAGGTGTACCCCTCTTGTCTCCTCTGAAGACAACCTCTGACCCGTTCTGATCTCTGAACCTGACTACCTTGTCCCTGCAGTCCAAGGTAGCACCATGGGTAGATAGCCAATCCATCCCTAGAATGACGTCAAAGTCTGTCAAATCTAGAACCACGAGGTCGGCGGAGAGGCATCTTCCCTCAACAAAAACTGGACTGTACTGGCAGACTGACTCTGCCACTGACGGGTCACACTTGGGTCCACTGACCCATAGGGGACACTCTAACCCAGAGACTATCAGACCCAACCTCTCAACGGCTCTCGGAGCAATAAATGAATGAGATGCACCCGGGTCCATTAAAGCATACACATCAGAACACCCAATGACGAGATTACCTGACACCACGGTGTTGGATGTGTTAGCCTCCTGCTGAGTCATGGTGAAGATCCTGGCTGGAGCTGATGGACCTTCACCTCGGGAACCAGAAGAAGAGGCTGCCCCTCTCCCTCTACCTCTGCCACTGCCCTGAGTTGTGGTTGGAGCTGCTGGCTGTGCCACACTGCCAGAAGCTGTCTGCTGACTATATGTATAAGAGGTTGTGCTTAATGATATCCCTTTTAATACATGTAATGACTTTGAGGATTAGAGGTTGTGCTTGACTATATGTATAAGATATCCCTTTTAATACATGATCTTAGACATTTTATGATGACTATGTAATCCAACTCAACTTATGATGTATCGCCCATTGGGGCATTGAGGAGATCCCACAGAGGGGTCATGATTATGAATATGCTTATGTATAGTGCATGCACAGGTTGAGTTTGGTGTATGAACGAAAGAAAAGTTTTAAATTTTTATGTATTTTCTCGATCATGTATGGGATTAAACATGTTTTCAGGTTGCATGTTAGGCTTGCTACAGGTCCCGGCGGCCTTAAGCCGACCTGGATCCTAGCGCCGGTAGCGGTCCGATTTTCGGGTCGTTACAGTTTGTTACTAGAATAGTTTGTTCTTGCATCCTTTTACTTCTTAGAGTTTCTGTATTGACATCAATGTTAAGAGCATTGTTGGCATAGGATCAAGAGTGGGGATTCTGCAACTTCTTTCATAGGTTTAGAGAGTCTCAAGAAAGCTTTCTCTTAGGATTTGGAGGTGGCTCTTTTTCTTTGAAAGTTGCATTTTGCTTCATTGCACTTTTACGATCAACCTTTGCTTCAAAAGACTTTTATTGATAACCACTAGAATGCAAGGTTATTCTTAGGATCATTTAGGAAAGCTTTAGACCATTTCAATCCACCAATTCAAGTACACTTCGATGATGAAAGCAACACCTCTACATGGTAACACAGACTAACTCTCACAATCGTAGAAAGCTTAGTGTACCACTACCAAATTTAAATTATATCTCACAAAGTTAGACTATTAAAGTTTCTTTTCAAGTCACCTAAGACAACTTGACAAAACTCAAACTATTTGCTAAACCATTGTAAACTATAAGGCTCACATATGTAGGAGTCATTGTAGTGAGAAGGTATCATTGTAGCGAGAGGTCAAGTAGCTTGATCTAAGATTGATAAAGTACTCACTATAGATAAGAGATAAGTCTTTGTCATAAAAAATAAGTCAACCCAATGTTAGGGAAAGGTAATGAAGGTCTAACCCATCGATGAGGATTCTTGAAGAGATTGTAAGCTTTTGGATCTTCAAAGTATTTTGCCATTCTTTTTCTAGCATAAATAGTCATCTTAGGATAAGATTCTTACTTGGATTGGTAATGAGTCCCCAAATTGTTAGCAAGCCATCCACAAACATAATGGACTTGGATAGCACTACAATCACTCAAATCAAAACAAGTAGAAATCTCCTTTAGGTCATTGTAGATGCTAGCTAAGACAGGACTACTAAGCAAAAGCATTTACTAGTTGCCATCATGCTTGTTACCTTAAAGGTGCTAGGGCAAATACAATCATCATCTTTATCAGGAAGCACAAATTTGGATATCCAACAAGCCAAAAAAACATCCAAGTAAATTTCTTTGTAGGCTTTAGACCAACTTAGAGTTCAAAAAGTGGTTTGCTCCATCTCTTAGCATGAAGGGATTTTTTTATTAATGACCCCGATGGATTGTAGATTTTTTTTAGGGCAACTGGTCCTTTTTTTGTCGTTTCGTTTGGGAGGTTTTACAAATTTTGAAATACCATGAAATTAAAATTTAATCTAGTTTATGATCTTCATCTTATAATGATCGTCAATCTTGTAAGGCTTCTTATGGAATGCAAGAAATATATATGTGTTGCTGTGAGGTAGATAAGGCTTACCACTTTGATTAAGGCCTTTTAATTTTTCATTCGAAGAAACGACTTCATCATAAAACAAACCACAAATAGTAAGATCACCTATTTTTTTCAAGTTCCAAAATGGTATATATTTTTCTCTACCAAGAGTACAAAGAATGTTGGTTGAAATATTTCAATACTTGTAAAAGGCTCACATAACACTTAGGTAACAATCATCAGTGAAGAATGAATTATAAATGGCATGATAGAGTCGTATGTTCTTTATAAGATGCTTGTTGCTTGCTAGTACATTTTCAACTCATTTCTAATAGCCTTCGATGTGGCGTGGCTTATAAAATGTGATGTCACAAAAGATAGAAAATAACTTTCATAAGACTTTTTCTTCGTGAAATACAATATCGCAAAAGTAGCAAATCATGAACTGAAGACTTATTAAAGTATAGTGAGTATTGTAATAAGAATGCCTTGTAGTTGATAATAGTAGAAAGGCTATAATCAAAGATCTTGTATGGTGCCTCTAAACTTCAATTTTATAGATGAGATAGTCTATCAAACATAGGTCATATAACAATAAAGGAATGAATAGCAGGATTATAGACAACAAAGGTAATATTTTTTATAAATTTTTTATTTAAGATGATGAGATTGGATTTAGTCAGAGAAGTAGAAAATTTCTTAAAGATATAACCATAATAAAAATTGTAGAGATTGAAGTCCTAAAAAGTATAGAAGTCTTCAAAAGTGTAAAAATTTTAAAAAGGTTGAGTGGATTTCAATGAATAAAAAAATAAAGTAAATAAATAAATAATAATAATAATAATAATAATAATAATAATAATAATAATAATAATAATAATAATAATAATAATAACATTATTATTATTATTTATTTAAGAAAAGAGAGGTGTAGCAAAAAGAGAGGTGTAGCAACTCATGATTTCCACAGAAAGTTCTGAGAATCAACGCATGAATCTTGCAATTGAGAATGAATATTGAAACTTTATGCCATAGTTAGCCGCGTATAGGCGTCGTATTGGAGGGAAAAATATAATAGGAAAAAATTGAAACTTTAGCATGAATAATGTAACGACCCCAAAATGGACCGTCACCGGCGCTAGGATTCAGATCGGCTTAAGGCCGCCAGAACCCGTAGTGTAACAGCCCGGAAACCGGTACCCTCTCTGTAACGGCCCAAACTGCTTGGCACTAGGATCCAGATCGGCTTAAGGCCGCCTAGACCCGTAGTAAGCCTATCCTGAACTCTGTGTACCTGTTAAAATCCCATACATGATCCGACTGGACTATTAACTGTTAAAACTTTTCTTTAAAACAACCAGACTTAACCTCTAAAACACTCTCTGTAGGTCCAATCATATGAACCACAATGCTCAGATATACTAATCTGAACTAGCCCTCGGGCTATCTATAACACACCAGTGATGCTTTACCAAGTAACCTCCATACCCTATGCGCTCTGCAGCATAGAACCCACTCTGTAAGGGTCAGCATATCATAAGTTAACTTGGCTACCATAGAGTCACAGGAATCAAACCTGATCTTCTCTAGTGGTCTACTCTGTGGATCACAGGAATCAAACCTGGTCTTTCCTTTGCACTGGTCTTGGGTCAAGGGACTTAAGCCCTATCTTCCCTCACAGTTATCATTCACTGGGTTTTCGAAACACAACATATATTAAATCTGGTCTGACTCATTTCTCATCAAGAAGTAAAACTGGATACATGCATATACAAGGGATAAACAAACACTAGGCAAAGCACATTCTAAACCATCTCATACTGACTTACTAGCTATTACATGCCTTTACATATATTTCTTTAAGTTACATCATGTCCACACTAAACTATTACACACATACTGAAGCCAACACTCTGATGCTTCTGACTTCCCAGCTAACCCTGTACCTGCAAAACTGGGATTAAGGGAAAGGGATGAGCTATAAAGCCCAGTGAGTAGAAACACTGAAAATAGTTCATTCATACACATCCTTTATGAAAATGCAACACAACTCATACATTCCACATCAGTGATTGGACATGACCTCAAAACTCCCTCGACGGGCTATTGATGTCGCCTGGGTCCAATCATCTGGAATTAGACATGACCTCAAAACTCCCTCTAAGGGCTATTGATGTCGCCTTGGTCCAATTCCCACTATCACTGAATAAGGCAATGCAACAACTTCGTGATTCTAATGCAATCATCCTAATAGAAATCATAACAGTCATGATGCATGAACTATGCTTCATACATTCCATTTTCTCAAAATAAAAGATTAAGTTTAGTTCTACTCACCTCTGCTCCTCAAGCAGAACACTGAACTGACGCTGTAACCACGACTACTGGTGACCTCCTCGATCTCTCGGGTCCAATCCTACATAAATGGACTTGAATGAGGCGTCAAACATACTCTTATTAACTCACAATCAACTTCCCAAAACCCCTCTAAAAGCTCATAGAACAATCACATAAAGCATGCAAAAGAACAGCTAGACAGAACACATTCGGCGGCAGCTTCGGCGGCCGAATGTCCTGTCCAGAGCCGAAACTCACAGACTTTCGGCAGCCGAAGCTCTCCTTTCGGCGGCCGAACCCTTTCGGGGGCAAGGTTCGGGGGTCACAACACACTCCAGAGACGAAAGTCTCTAACCTTCGGCGGCACCTTCGGCGGCCGAAACCCCTAAACAGAGCCGAACCTTAACACACTCGGGGGCAAGCTGTGGCAGCCTAAGCCACCATGCAAGAGGTTCGGCGGCCGAATGCACCTTCGGCTGCCGAACCTGAGTTTTACCTTCAGGGGCCGAACCTGGCAGAAACTCCTTAGGCCAATTCTCCTCACAACTTAACTCTTTTCTGAATCAAACCTTTGAAACACTTAAAAACCTTTTAGAAAACTTTCACTCTTACCCGTCTAGAACCTCTGACATTCCGGAATTCCACCGGATGGTAAGAATTCTGATGCCTAAACTAGCCGGGTATTACACGTAGCAAGCCTGCTATACTCTCTGCGTACCTGTAAATCTCATACATGATCATACATTTTCTGGAAAAATAAAAACTCTTTTCTGAACCAAGGCTTAACCTGTGCATGCACTATCTCTGTACTGTGTACTCTGTACTCTGTACCTCTGACTAGAGCTTGCTCTAGATGGGTTAACTCATACCTGTTAAGTCTAGTTTTTCACATACTCTGTAAAACAGTTATATAAACAGACCATGTGTACAAAAGATTTACAACACAAATATAACTAAGTCAAGCACAACTCTAACTTTACACAGCTGTTACATTTCTTTAATATTACATGTCCACAATAGTCTATTACAAAACTCTTCTCTCTTCCTGTACTCTGTTGGACTTCCCCTGTACACTGTACACTGAACCTGCAAGACTGGGGTTAAGGGAGTGGGATGAGCTCTATAGCCCAGTGAGTAGAACAGTAAAACAAGTCATTAAAACATGATCTTATGGAATGCATCATATCACAGACAATTCACATCAAGGGTAAACCTGTCACCACATAGTCCCAGTAACTGTTCCGTGCCAGGCCGTAGACTGGGGTCCTGGTCTTCTTGTACTGTATATGTATATGTGTATATAACACCTGTACTTACCATTTGCCAGGGCGTAGACTGGGCACCTGGTCTTTACTATACCTGCCAGGCCATAGAATGGGGTCCTGGACTTTTCTATACCTGCCAGGCCGTAGAATGGGGTCCTGGACTTCCTGTCTGGAACTATTGGATCATTCAGCATTCACCCACATCAACAAATAACTATGCAATGCAACATATTCGTGGATTCTAATGCAAACAACCTACTGCATAGTCATGATGCATGAATGATGCTAAAAGCATTTCATTTCTCAATTAAAAGAATTAAGTTTAGTGCCACTCACCTCTGGCTATCTGGACTGACTCTGCAGGCTCTACAAACTCTGGAGCAGTACTCACTGCTGCTCTCTCTGGTTCCTCTGGTCTGTGCCTACACAGATGGACTCAAATGAGGGACCAAACTAGCTTATGAATAACTCTATTAGACTCCCCAAGAATCCCCTTAACCTCACTCAAACATCTATGCAAAGCATGCAAAAGAAGGCTGGATAGGATACTTTCGGCGGCAGGTTCGGCGGCCGAAAGTTCTCTCCAGAGCCGAAACTCAAGTACCTTCGGCGGCCGAATCTCCACTTTCGGCAGCCGAACCCTTTCGGGGGCAAGTTTCGGGGGCTGAAAGGCACTCTAGAGACGAAAGTCTCTATCCTTCGGCGGCACCTTCGGCGGCCGAATCTCCCCTCCAGAGCCGAAAGTCCAAAGGCTCGGGGGCAAGCTTAGGCAACCGAAGCCACCTCCTCAGCGCCTTCGGCGGCCGAACCTTTCTTCGGCGGCCGAAGCTGGGTTCATCCGCAAGGCAGAACCTTGCTCTGCCTCACGCCAAAATGCACCAAAGCTTCTCACACTCAACCACCTCAATTCCTCAACATGCATACACCCAAGTATATGCTCACCGGGGTCAGAAACTACCTAAAAACCCCAACAACACAAAACATATAACACATATACAAGCTTTTCTCACACAAATATCAAAAACCTCTCTTTTACCCTAATCATGCAACTCTCCCCCAAAACCTAAAACATCTTCCATAAATCATGAACACAAGCTCAGGATCTTCACTTACCTCTTGAAACCAAGAAGATGAATGATCCCAACGTGGAGTTTTGAAGCAACTCTCCTTCAAACTCTCCAAACTTCAAAATCTCAAGTATTTAGCTCAAAACCTTCAAAATACCATAAAAATCAATCAAATCTTTGCATGAGGTAATAAAAACATGAAGAAGACTGAAGAAGGACAGGGTCTCACCTCAGAAAGTGAAAGCAAACGGCAATAGTTATCCTTTCAACCGACTGAGGGCCTTTTATAGGTGGCTGGCCAGACCACCTTCGGCGGCCTATCGTGAAACCGAAAGCCATGCATGTTCGGCGGCCGAATGTCACCTTCGGCGGCCGAACCTGGCTTTTCTGCCTTGGTTCTTTTCTTTCAAAAACTTAGTTCCATTTAACTTGAAAACATGAAAACATACTTCCTGACCTTAGAAAAACATAAATCCTACTCGTCTAGAGAATTCCGACATCCTGGATTCCACCGGTCGATAGGAATTCCAATGCCGGATTCGAACCGGGTATTACATTCTCCCCCCCTTAAGAACATTCGTCCTCGAATGTTCCTAAAACAAATAAGAAACACATAAAAAGGAGGAAACTAACCTCAAAACAGATATGGATACTGCTGGAGCATCGACTCCCGCGTCTCGCAGGTGCACTCTTCTAAATTGTGGTGGTTCCACAGAACTTTCACCATCGGAATTTCCTTGTTCCTTAACTGCCTGATCTGCATGTCTAGAATCCATACTGGCTGCTCCACATAGGTGAGATCTCTAAGAATTTCCACATTAGGCTCACTCAGAACCTGATTCGGATCTGACACAAACTGCCGTAGCATAGAAACATGAAATACCGAGTGAATTCTCTCCATAGAAGCAGGTAAATCCAGCTTATACGACACATTTCCGATCCTCTGTAAAATCTCAAAGGGTCCAATGTACCGTGGAGCTAACTTACCTTTCTTTCCAAAACAAACCACTCCTTTCATTGGAGACACTTTCAGCAATACCATACTACCCTCTTGAAACTCTATCTTTTTTCTGCGCACGTATGCATAGCTTTTCTGTCGACTCTGTGCTGTTCTAATCCGCTCTTTGATCATAGGCACTGTTCTACTGGTAATCTCTACTAACTCTGGCCCTACAAGAGCCTTCTCTCCTACCTCTTCCCAGCAAACAGGTGATCTACACTTCCTCCCATACAACGCTTCATAAGGAGCCATCCCGATGCTAGCATGATGACTGTTATTGTAGGCAAACTCCACCAGAGGTAGATGCTGCCTCCAAGAACCGCCAAAGTCTAACACACACATTCTGAGCATATCCTCAATGGTCTGGATGGTCCTCTCTGACTGTCCATCAGTCTGCGGATGGAAAGCAGTGCTAAAATCCAACCTTGTGCCCATCGCACTCTGCAGACTTCGCCAAAATCTGGAGGTGAACTGAGGTCCTCTGTCCGACACTATAGACACTGGAACTCCATATAATCGCACTATCTCATCGAGATATACCTGTGCCAATTTATCCACAGAATAGTTACTCCTAACTGGAATAAAATGAGCAGATTTCATGAGTCTATCCACAATCACCCATATAGAGTCTATCCTGTTGGACGCTGCCGGTAAGCCCACTACAAAATCCATAGCTATGTTCTCCCATTTCCATTCTGGAATTGGCAGTGGGTTAAGTATTCCAGCCGGCTTCTGATGTTCCAGTTTCACCCTCTGACAAACCTCATAGGCTATCACGAACTGCGCCACTTCTTTCTTCATGGCTGGCCACCAATATACCCTCTTCAGATCCTGATACATCTTGGTGGCTCCTGGGTGAACACTATACCGCGCATTATGAGCTTCCCTCATAATGTCTTCCTTCAGACTGCTACCAGCTGGTACACAAAGTCGACTCCCATAGCGAAGGATCCCTTTGTTGTCAAATCTGAACTCTGCACTGTTGCCTGACTGAACAGTCCTGGCAATTTTCATCAGCTCTGGGTCCTCGTGTTGTTTCTGAGCTATCTGCTCCAGAAACACAGGTGTCACTCTCATCTGTGCTATCAACGCACCTGTACCAGACAATTCTAGCTGTAACCCTTCCTCAATGAGCTTATAAAGCTCCATCACTACTGGTCTCCGCTCTGCTGCTATATGGGATAAACTGCCTAGTGACTTCCGGCTTAGGGCGTCTGCCACCACATTCGCCTTACCCGGATGATACTGGATCGTACAATCATAATCACTGAGCAATTCTACCCATCTTCTCTGCCTCAAATTCAGCTCTCTCTGACTCAAGATGTACTGTAAACTCTTGTGATCAGTGAAGATCTCGCATTTAACCCCATAGAGGTAATGCCTCCACATCTCGAGTGCAAAGATAACTGCTGCCATCTCTAGGTCATGGGTGGGGTAATTCAACTCGTGCTTCTTCAACTGTCTAGAAGCATAAGCAATTACCCTATCACTCTGCATCAAAACACAACCCAATCCCACTCGAGACATGTAATGCCCGGCTAGATTCCGGCATCGAAATCCCTGTCTTCCGGCGGAATCTCCATTGGAATCTGGAATTCTGAAGATGCCAAAGGCTTCTAGAGGGGAAAAATGTGTTTTCTAAAAGGTTTTTACAGATTTCATGGTTTTAAATGAAAAAGAATTGAGTTTTTGAAGAGAAAAGACCAAGGAGGCATTTGCCAGGTTCGGCCGCCGAAAGTGAAGTTCGGCCGCCGAACATGGGAAGGCTTCGGGAGCGCCTTTGGCCTCCAAAATTCTTGTTTGAACGAGCCAAGGTTCGGCCGCCGAACCTCAAGTTCGGCCGCCGAACATGCATGAGTTTAGGGGGCACGTTAGGCTGCCGAAGGTCTTCGACCGGGCCACCTATAAAGAGCCCTCAGATCGGAAATGGGTGAGTTTTCTCCCCATTCTCGAGCTCAGGTGAGTTTTTGTCCTCCCTTGGCCGTTTTCATGTTTTTCTTCATCTCCTTCATGTTTTTATGAGTTCCATGGCTGTTTTGAAGAGTTTTCAAGCTTAGATCAAGTTTTGGGAACTTGGAGACCCAAGGAGTTGGTTTCTCCCATCTCCAAGTTAGAGCTCGTACAAACCCTCGATCTTCAAGAGGTAAATGTGCATCTATGCTTTCTTTTACGTTTCATGAAGTTTTAAATAAGTTTTAAGAGGTTTTAATGGTTAAGTATGGGTAGATATGCATGTTAGGCTTTATGTGGGTTTTTATGCAAATGTATGTTTATATATGCTTATGTGATGATGTGTAAGAGGTTTAAGCTAGTTTATGCATGTGGGAGTGAGTATGCATGATGGGGAAAGAGTATGTGAGGATTTGGGTTGTTTTGATAGTTTTGGCTTATGAGGGCCATAAGCCATTTAAGTATGCTTTTTGATGTTCTTTGTTGGAGTTTAAGTTTGTTTAAGCTCCTTTTATGCATGGTTAAAGGGTTATGCATGTTTTTAGGAAGTTGGGTGCTTGTTTGGGGTGTTTTGGAAGGTTTGGGGGCTGTTGTGCATGTGAAGGCTGAGTTCTGCCCTTCTAGGAAGAACTCAGGTTCGGCCGCCGAAAGGGCTTTCGGCCGCCAAACCTGCCTGTGGATGCATGGTTTGGCCGCCTAACCTTGCCCCCGAAAGTTGAGTTTTGGCTTGAAAGCAGACTTTCGGCCGCCGAAGGAAGATTCGGCCGCCGAAAGTGCCTGACTTTCGTCTCTGGAGTGGGACTTTCGGCCGCCGAAGGTGCCGCCGAAAGTACCCGAGTTTCGTCTCTGGAGGGAGGGTTCGGCCGCCGAAGGTGCCGCCGAAAGTGCCCTGTCCAGCCTTTTCAAGGTTGTTTTCTATGCATGTTTAAGTGATGTTTTAGGGGGTTTTTGGGTAGTCGTTTATGAGTTGTTTAGAGTGTGTTGGCACCTCATTCGAGTCCACCTGTGTAGGATCGGACCCGAGGGATCGAGGAGGCCATCAGTGTTAGCTGTTGCAGCGTCAGTCCAGCGTCTGCCAGAGGTGAGTAGAACTAAACTTAATCTTTTATTTTATGAAATCAAATGCCTAAAGCATGTTCATGCATCATGTTTATATGTAATAGGTTGATTGCACTAGTTACACGAATATGAAGCATTGCATTATTTACTATTGATGGAGATTGGACCAAGGACGACCCCACTAGCCCTATGGATAAGACCTGGCTGGGCCAGGCATTACGAAGTCCTGTGGTGCCTTTTGAGGGCCGGGCAAATAGCTTAGGGATGTTTTGGGGTTAGGTCCAATTCGTGATATGATTTGTTTGTGCTATGACGCATTTCATGAAAGCATGTAATTAATGAACTGTTTTCTTTGTTTCTACTCACTGGGATTTTTAGCTCACCCCTCTCCCCTAACCCCAGTTTTGCAGGTCAGAGGTAGTCCAGGAAGACGTCAAGGGTAAAGGTTTTGGCTATGTAATAGAGTAGTGGACATGATGTAGATTAAAGAAATGCATGTAATGTAATAGATTGTAAGATATTATGTTTATGGATTAGAACTGTGCTTGGCCCTAAGACTTGGTTAGTCCCCTTTTAATACATGATGTATGTAAAGTTTTAAATGTTGAGTTGTTGTTGAACTAAACTGGTGGCATGTGTTGTTTACCACGCTAATGTTTGATGAGGACCCTAGTAGAGGTCTTATGTTTGTGGTCTGATGCATGCACAGGTTAGGTTCTAGTTCTTTGGATGCGATCCCAGCTTGATGTATGTTATGTTGACCCAGCTAGAGTTTTGAGGGCTCTAGTAGGGGGTTCCTTATGTTTCCAGTATGTTGCATACAGGTCAAGCTCGGTCTATACATCTTATGTTTCAGTTTTTATGTTAAAGTTTTGATCATGTATGGGATTTGACCAGGTGATAGGAGGTATGTTTGGCTTGCTACGGGTCCCGGCGGCCTTAAGCCGATCTAGATCCTAGCGCCGGTGGCGGTTCGGGCCGTTACAGAGGGGTATCGGTTTCCGGGTCGTTACAAGATGCATCACAGAACACTGTGAAATCCTCGTTACTAACAGGCAGAGCTAGCACTGGTGCTGATGTCAATCTCCTCTTGAGCTTCTCAAAGCTCTCTTCGCACTGGTCTGACCAGAAAAACTTCTGGTTTTTCTGAGTCAGTTTGGTCATAGGAGCAGCTATCTTCGAGAAGTCCTGAACGAACCTCCTGTAGTAACCTGCCAGTCCCAAAAAGCTTTTAATCTCAGTCACTGTAGTGGGTATGGGCCAGTTAGCTACAGCCTCTATCTTCTTGGGGTCTACCTCAATCCCTTATGCTGATACCACGTGTCCCAAGAAGGAAATGCTCCTTAACCAAAACTCACACTTAGAGAACTTGGCAGACAAACCATGCTCTCTTAGTGTCTGTAGAACTATCCTCAGATTCTGGGCATGCTTCTCTGCATCTCTGGAATACACTAAGATATCATCGATGAAAACAATGACAAAGTGATCCAAAAACTCGCTGAAAACTCTGTTCATGAGATCCATGAATGCTGCAGGGGCGTTAGTCAACCCGAACGGCATCACTAAGAACTCATAATGCCCATATCTAGTCCTAAAAGCTGTCTTTGGCACATCTGCCTCTCTGACTCTCAACTGATGATACCCGGATCTCAGATCTATTTTAGAGAAACAACCTGCTCCAGCTAGCTGGTCGAATAGATCATCAATCCTAGGTAGAGGATACCTGTTCTTGGTAGTGACCTTGTTCAACTGTCTGTAGTCGATACAAAGTCTGAGGGATCCATCCTTCTTTCTGACAAAGAGCACTGGAGCACCCCATGGTGAGGTACTAAGGCGGATGAAACCCTTATCTACCAACTTCTGCAACTGCTTTTTCAACTCTTGTAGTTCTGCTGGTGCCATCCTGTAGGGAGGAATAGAGATAGGTCTGGTATCAGGCAGCAAGTCAATTTCAAACTCTATCTCCCTATCAGGTGGTAGTCCTGGTAAGTCGTCTGGAAACACATCTGGAAATTCTCGAACTACTGGTACTGTGGCTGGTTCCCTAACCTGACTGTCTAGCTCTCTCACATGAGCTAGAAACCCCTGACAACCCCTCCTAAGCAAACGACGAGCCTGAAGGGCTGAAATCAAACCTCTGGGTGTACCTCTCCTGTCTCCTCTGAAGACACACTCTGAACCATCCTGGTCTCTGAGACTAACTACCTTCTCTCTACAGTCCAAGGTCGCACCATATGCAGATAACCAATCCATCCCCAGAATGACATCAAAATCTGTCAAGTCTAGAACCACAAGGTCAGCTGGAAGGCATCTACCCTCTATGAACACTGGACTGAAACGACAGACTGACACTGCCACTGATGGGTCACATTTGGGTCCACTGACCCAGAGAGGATACTCTAACTCATAAATCATCAAACCCAACCTCTCTATGGCTCTCGAAGCAACAAAGGAATGAGAAGCACCGGGGTCCATCAAAGCATACACATCAGAACACCCTATGATGAGATTACCTGACACCACTGTGTTCGACGTGTTAGCCTCCTCCTGTGTCACAGTGAAAATCCGTGCTGGGGCTACCGGATTTCCACCTCGGGAACCTGCTGCTGAAGTAGAGGTTGCCCCTCTCCCTCTACCTCTGCCACTACTCTGAGGTACGGCTGGAGCTACTGGCTGTACTACACTGCCTGAACTCATATGCTGGGATGGTGCAAATGTCACCTGAGGACAATCCCGAGCAAAATGCCCTTCCTGTCCACACCTATAACAGGCTGAAGATCCCAACTGACAAGCTCCCTTGTGTGGTCTCCCACATCTTCTACATACTGAACTGCTTGCGCCAGAGCTTGCGCCACTACCTATTCCCAGACCAGACTTGACTTTATTCCAAAACTTACTCTTTGTTCCTTTTGCCTTTTCCCATCTTTTGCTACCTGAAGTGGCTGCACTGGGGGCCTTAGAACCCGAAGCATGTGCCCTTGACTATCGCTGAATATTGGCACTTGCTTCCATTTTCCTGGCTGCGTCCACGATAGAGTGAAAACTCTCCTTTTCTGCTGGAAGAATCAAGGAAGAATACCTGGGATGCAATCTCATAGTATATCGCCTTGCCTTCTTTTGATCAGTATCATAGGCTTGACCCACATACTGAAGCAAATCCAGAAATTTATCTGTAAACTCGTCAACACTCATCTCGTCTGTCTATCTCAACTGCTCAAATTCTATTACTTTCATCTCCCTGGAGCTGTCAGGAAAAGCCCACCCTGCAAACTCATTGGCGAACTCTCCCCACGACATACTGTCAATCCTGGGCTCTATATAATTCTTGAACCATTCTCGCGCTTTCTTACACTTAAGTGTAAACCCTGCCATCTCAATGGCTCTACTATCATCAGCTCCCAATTCATTGGTTATCATCCTAACTGATCTGAGGTATTCAAATGGATCATCTCCCGGATTGAATTTAGGAGCATCCAATTTCAAGTACTCTGTCATTTGCACCTTACCTCCAGATGAGCTAGGTTGATGTCTTTCAATAACAGGGGCTACTAGTTCTGGTTGTGGTGGTGGAGGTACTGGTTCATTTTGCTCTGGGTGTGCTGCACTTGGATGGGTAGGTGAAGGTGGATACATAGGATATGGCGGGTAATACTGAGGATAAGGCATATAGGGCATGTAAGTAGGATATGGAACAAAAATAGAGTACTCCGACATACCTCCCATCGGATATCCTGGGTGTAACGACCCCAAAATGGACCGTCACCGGCGCTAGGATTCAGGTCGGCTTAAGGCCGCCAGAACCCGTAGCAAGCCTGCTATACTCTCTGTGTACCTGTAAACCTCATACATGATCATACATTTTCTGTGAAAATAAAACTCTTTTCTGAACCAAGGCTTAACCTGTGCATGCACTATCTCTGTACTCTGTACTCATGTACTCTGTACTCTGTATCCCTGACTAGAGCTTGCTCTAGATGGGTTAACTCATACCTGTTAAGCCTGGTTTTCACATACAGAAAAACATACATACATATACAGATCATGTACAAAACATACATCACTAGGTCAAGCAACAACTATTACATCTCTTTAATATTACATGTCCACTCTAATCTATTACAGATCTCTTTACTTTTCCTGTACTCTGCTGGACTGTCCCTGTACACTGTACACTGAACCTGCAAAACTGGGGTTAAGGGAGTGGGATGAGCTCTATAGCCCAGTGAGTAGAACAGTAAAACATCTCAGTAAAATATGATCGCATGGAATGCACCATATCACAGACAAGCCACATCAAGAGTAAACCTGTCACCACATAGTCCCAGTAACTCTGTGCCAGGGCGTAGAATCGAGCACCTGGTCTTCCTGTCATATATGTATATGTGTATATAACACCTCTGTACTTACCATTGCCAGGGCGTAGTCAAAGGCTCCTGGACTTTGCTATATCTGCCAGGGCGTAGTCAAAGGCTCCTGGACTTTGCTATACCTGCCAGGGCGTAGTCAAAGGCTCCTGGACTTCCTGTCTGAGACTATTGGATCATTCAGCATTCACTCACATCACCAAATAACGATGCAATGCAACATATTCGTGAATACTAATGCAATCAACCTATGGCATAAACATGATGCATGAGATATGCTAAAAGCAGTTTGTGGTTCAGTTAAAAGTCATAAGTTTAGTTCCACTCACCTCTGACTATCTGGACTGACTGACTCTGCAGGCTCTGAACCTCTGGAGCAGTACTCACTGCTGCTCTCTCTGGTTCCTCTGGTCTGTACCTATACAGATGGACTCAAATGAGGGACCAAACAAGCGTAGAACTAACTCTCTTAAACTTCCCCAAGAATCCCTTTAAACTCACTCAACTATCCATGCAAAGCATGCAAAAGAAAGCTGGACAGGACACTTTCGGCGGCAGGTTCGGCGGCCGAATGTCCTCTCCAGAGACGAAACTCAAGCACCTTCGGCGGCCGAAACCCCCAAACAGAGCCGAACATGCAAAACAGGCTGTGGCAGCCAAGCCACCATGCAAGAGGTTCGGCGGCCGAATGAACCTTCGGCTGCCGAACCTGAGTTCATCCAGAACTCAGCTTCAACGGCAAACCATCTTCTCCTTCCCTTCAACCACTCAAACCATATATACGCCAACTCCTCAACACACATATACTCACGTACATGACCACAGGGGTCCAAAACTATCTAATAACCCCAAACAACAAATCAAACATAACACAGAAACATGTATACATGCATAACTCATCAAAACCACTACTTCTCACTTAAACATGCATCTTTCTCCCTTAACTTCCATAACACCTTCAGAAAACAAAAACAGGTTCAAGAGCAGTACTTACCTCCTGTAACAAGAAGCTGAACACTCTGAACTAAGGAAAACGGACCAACTCTCCTCAAACTCTCAAACTCGCACAAACGGAGCTTTTTGCTTCACAACAGTCAAAACCTTGTGACTTATCAAAACACTCTGCAAGAGCTGCTCAAACTCAGCAAATAAACCAGGGGAGATGTGGCCAAACTTCTGGCAACAAGTTGGACATAACACCTGTCCAAAATGCTGACTAAGGGATACAAAACTGCTGGCTAAGCAACTCAGCTTCGGCTGTCGGATCGCATGCAAAACCATGCAACATTCGGGGGCCGAACCTGAATTCGGAAGCCGAATATTGGGCACTTTCGGCGGCCGAACTTATCTTCGGCGGCCGAACTTGGCTCCTCTGCCTTGGTCCATTTCAACTCAAAACTTGGTTCCATCTACCTGTAACACAATAAATCACACAACATTTCTTGAGAAACTCATATCTCCTACCCTCTAAAGGCTTCCGACATCCCGGAGTCCACCGGACGACAAGACTTCCGGTGCCGGACTCTAGCCGGGTATTACATTCTCCCCCCCTTAAGAACATTCGTCCTCGAAGGTTCTTAAAACACATAATTAACACATGAAACGGAGAAAACTAACCTCAAAACAAATATGGATACTGCTGGAGCATAGACTCCCGCGTCTCCCAGGTGCACTCTTCTAGATTATGGTGGTTCCATAGAACTTTCACCATCGGAATCTCCTTGTTCCTTAGCTGTCTGATCTGCGTGTCTAGAATCCGCACTGGCTGCTCTATATAGGTGAGATCCGTATGAATCTCCACCTCAGGCTCACTCAGAACCTGATTCGGATCTGACACAAACTGTCGTAGCATAGAAACATGAAATACCGGGTGAATTCTCTCCATAGAAGCAGGTAAATCCAGCTTATACGACACATTTCCAATCCTCTGCAACACCTCAAAGGGTCCAATGTACCGTGGAGCCAATTTACCTTTCTTTCCAAAACGAACCACTCCTTTCATTGGAGACACTTTCAGCAATACCCAATTACCCTCTTGAAACTCTAACTGCTTCCTGCGAACGTCTGCATAACTTTTCTGTCTACTCTGAGCTGTTCTGATTCTCTCTCTGATCATGGGCACCATTCTACTGGTAATGTCTACTAACTCTGGCCCTGCAAGAGCCTTCTCTCCTACCTCTTCCCAGCAAACAGGGGATCTGCACTTCCTCCCATACAAAGCTTCATAAGGAGCCATCCCGATGCTCGCATGATGGCTGTTATTGTAGGCAAACTCCACCAAAGGTAGATGCTGCCTCCAAGAACCGCCAAAGTCTAACACACATAGTCGAAGCATATCTTCTATGGTCTGGATGGTCCTTTCTGACTGTCCATCAGTCTGTGGGTGGAAAGCAGTACTAAAATCCAATCTCGTGCCCATCGCACTTTGCAGACTCCGCCAAAAGCGGGAGGTAAACTGAGGTCCTCTGTCTGAAACTATAGACACTGGAACTCCATGTAATCTCACTATCTCATCCAGATAGACCTGTGCCAACTTATCCACAGAATAGTTACTCCGTACTGGAAGAAAATGAGCAGATTTCGTGAGTCTGTCCACAATCACCCATATCGAGTCTATCCTGTTGGATGCTACTGGTAAACCCACTACAAAATCCATGGCTATGTTCTCCCATTTCCACTCTGGAATCGGTAATGGGTTAAGCATTCCGACTGGTTTCTGATGCTCTAATTTCACCCTCTGACATACCTCACAGGCTGTCACGAACTGCGCCACTTCTTTCTTCATGGCTGGCCACCAATAGACCCTTTTCAGATCCTGATACATCTTGGTGGCTCCTGGATGAACACTATACCTCGCATTATGAGCTTCTCTCATAATGTCTTCCTTCACATTGCTCCTATCTGGTACACAAAGTCGACTCCCATAGCGAAGGATCCCTTTGCTGTCAAATCTGAACTCTACACTATTGCCTGACTGAACAGTCCTGGCAATTTTCATCAACTCAGGGTCCTCATGCTGTCTCTGAGCTATCTGCTCCAGAAACACAGGTGTCACTCTCATCTGTGCTATCAACGCACCTGTACCAGACAACTCTAGCTGTAAGCCCTCGTCAAAGAGCTTATAAAGCTCCATCACAACTGGTCTCCGCTCTGCTGCTATATGGGATAAACTGCCTAGTGACTTCCGGCTCAGGGCGTCTGCGACAACATTCGCCTTACCCGGATGATACTGGATTTTACAATCATAATCACTGAGCAATTCGACCCACCTTCTCTGCCGCAAATTCAGCTCTCTCTGACTTAAGATGTACTGTAAACTCTTGATCGGTGAAGATCTCGCATTTAACCCCGTAGAGGTAATGCCGCCACATCTTAAGTGCAAAGATAACTGCTGCCATCTCTAGGTCATGGGTAGGGTAACTCAACTCGTGCTTCTTCAACTGTCTAGAAGCATAAGCTATTACTTTATCACTTTGCATCAATACACAACCCAATCGCACTCGAGATGCATCACAGAACACTGTGAACTCTTCATTACTGACAGGCAGAGCTAACACTGGTGCTGTTGTCAATCTCCTCTTGAGCTCCTCAAAGCTCTCTTCACACTGGTCTGACCAGATAAACTTCTGGTTCTTCTGAGTCAATTTGGTCATAGGAGCTGCTATCTTTGAGAAGTTCTGAACGAACCTCCTGTAGTAACCTGCCAGTCCCAGAAAGCTTTTAATCTCAGTCACTGTCGTGGGTCTGGGCCAGTTAGCTACAGCCTCTATCTTCTTGGGGTCTACCTCAATACCCTCTGCTGATACCACATGTCCCAAGAAGGCAATGCTCCGTAACCAAAACTCACACTTCGAGAACTTGGCATATAAACCATGCTCTCTCAGTGTCTGCAGAACGATCCTCAGATGCTGGGCATGCTCCTCTGCATCTCTGGAATACACTAAGATGTCATCGATAAACACAATGACAAAGTGATCCAGAAACTCACTGAATACCCTGTTCATGAGATCCATAAATGCTGCAGGGGCGTTAGTCAACCCGAACGGCATCACTAAGAACTCATAATGCCCATATCTGGTCCGGAAAGCTGTCTTAGGCACATCTGCCTCTCTGACTCTCAACTGATGATACCCAGATCTCAGATCTATTTTCGAGAAACAACCTGCTCCAGCTAGCTGGTCAAATAGATCATCAATCCGAGGTAAGGGATACCTATTCTTGATAGTGACCTTGTTCAACTGTCTGTAGTCGATACAAAGTCTGAGGGATCCATCCTTCTTTCTGACAAAGAGCACTGGAGCACCCCAAGGTGAGGTACTAGGGCGGATGAAACCCTTATCTACCAAGTCCTGCAACTGTTCTTTCAACTCTGTTAACTCAGCTGGCGCCATCCTGTAGGGAGGAATAGAGATAGGTCTAGTACCTGGCAGTAATGCAATTTCAAACCCTATCTCCCTATCAGGTGGTAGTCCTGGCAAATCGTCTGGGAACACATCGAGAAACTCTCGGACTACTGGTACTGTGGCTGGTTCCCTCACCTGACTGTCTAGCTCTCTCACATGAGCTAGAAACCCCTGACAACCCCTCCTAAGCAAACGACGAGCCTGAAGGGCTGAAATCATACCTCTGGGTGTACCTCTCCTGTCTCCTCTGAAGACACACTCTGACCCATCCTGGTCTCTGAGACTCACTAGCTTCTCTCGACAGTCCAACGTAGCACTATATGTAGATAACCAATCCATCCCTAGAATGACATCAAAATCCGTCAAATCTAGAACCACAAGGTCAGCTGGAAGGTATCTACCCTCGATAAACACTGGACTGAAACGACAGACTGACACTGCCACTGATGGGTCACATCTAGGTCCACTGACCCAGAGAGGATACTCTAACTCAGAACTGATCAAACCCAATCGCTCTATGGCTCTCGAAGCAATAAAGGAATGAGAAGCACCGGGGTCCATCAAAGCATACACATCTGAACACCCAATGATGAGATTACCTGACACCACTGTGTTCGACGTGTTAGCCTCCTCCTGTGTCACTGTGAAAATCCGTGCTGGGGCTACCGGATTTCCACCTCGGGAACCTGCTGCTGAAGTAGAGGCTACCCCTCTCCCTCTACCTCTGCCACCTCTGCCACTAGTCTGAGGCATGACTGGAGCTACTGGTCGTACAACTGGCTGTACCACACTGCCTGAACTCATCTGCTGGGATGGTGCAAAAGTCATCTGCGGACAATCCTGAGCAATATGCCCTTCCTGTCCACATCGAAAACAAGCTGTAGATCCCAACCGACAAACTCCTCCATGTGGTTTTCCGCATCGTCTGCAGACTGGAGCTGTGCCAGAGCTTGAGCCACTACCTAGTCCCAGACCTGACTTGACTTTATTCTAGAACTTACTCTTTGTTCCTTTTGCTCTATCCCATCTTTTACTGCTTGGTGTGGGGGCTTTAGAACCCAAAGCCTGTGCCTTTGACTGTTTCTGAATATTGGCACTAGCTTCCATTTTCCTGGCTGCGTCTACTATGGTATGGAAACTCTCCTTTTCTGCTGGAAGAATCAAGGAAGCATACCTGGGATGCAGTCTCATAGTATATCTCCTTGCTTTCTTCTGATCAGTATCATAGGCTTGACCCACGTACTGAAGCAGATCCAGGAACTTATCTGTGAATTCATCAACACTCATCTCATCTGTCTGTCTCAACTGTTCAAATTCAATTACTTTCATCTCCCTCGAACTGTCAGGAAAAGCCCACCCTGCAAACTCATTGGCGAACTCTCCCCAAGACATGCTGTCCATTCAAGGCTCCACATAATTCTTAAACCATTCTCTGGCTTTCTTGCATTTTAATGTGAAACCTGCCATCTCAATGGCTCTCCTATCATCTGCTCCCAATTCACTGGTTATCATCCTAACTGCTCTGAGGTAATCAAATGGATCATCTCCCGTGTTGTATTTAGGCGCATCCAATTTCAAGTACTCCGTCATTTGGACTTTACCTCCAGAGGAGCTAGGTTCATGTCTGTCAACAACAGGGGCTACTGGTTCTGGTGGTCGTACTGGTTCATTTGGCTCTAGGTGTGCTGCACTTGGATGGGTAGGGGAAGAGGGATACATAGGATATGGTGGATAGTAAGGATAAGGCATATAAGGCATATAAGGAGGATATGGCACAAAACTCGAGTACTCCGACATACCTCCCATCGGATACTCTGGATAGCCAAAACCTGAGGTCTGAGCACCTCCCTGCGACTCTCCCATACCTTCCTCAAAACTGCCTATACCCATGCTGTCATCTCTAGACTGATCAATCTCCATAGCTTCCCTCCTTTCCTCTGATCTTCCTCCTCTAGCTGTTCCTCTTCTGCTCTCGTCAACAGACCTTCTAGGGTCTATTGACGTACCTTCCCTGCTAGATCTCTGAGACCTTGCCCTTGGCAATGCAGGAGGACGAGCAGCTGGCTCATTCTCTGGTGGGACTCCAGTCAATCGAGCTGATCGACGAGTTTCTCGCATCTTTACGCTGGAAACACAACATATAACATACCACTTTTAGCACATAAACATCAGCAATCATACACATGCAACACTCATGGCATATCATAACAGATAGGACTCAAGACCCTATCCTAGTGGACATGATTTCCTATTGTGCTTGACCACTTCTAACCTGTCTAAGCCCAACACTGTCTCTATAGGTCCGATCATATGAACCTAGGGCTCTGATACCAATCTGTAACGACCCCAAAATGGACCGTCACCGGCGCTAGGATTCAGGTCGGCTTAAGGCCGCCAGAACCCGTAGCAAGCCTGCTATACTCTCTGTGTACCTGTAAACCTCATACATGATCATACATTTTCTGTGAAAATAAAACTCTTTTCTGAACCAAGGCTTAACCTGTGCATGCACTAGCTCTGTACTCTGTACTCATGTACTCTGTACTCTGTATCCCTGACTAGAGCTTGCTCTAGATGGGTTAACTCATACCTGTTAAGCCTGGTTTTCACATACAGAAAAACATACATACATATACAGATCATGTACAAAACATACATCACTAGGTCAAGCAACAACTATTACATCTCTTTAATATTACATGTCCACTCTAATCTATTACAGATCTCTTTACTTTTCCTGTACTCTGCTGGACTGTCCCTGTACACTGTACACTGAACCTGCAAAACTGGGGTTAAGGGAGTGGGATGAGCTCTATAGCCCAGTGAGTAGAACAGTAAAACATCTCAGTAAAATATGATCGCATGGAATGCACCATATCACAGACAAGCCACATCAAGAGTAAACCTGTCACCACATAGTCCCAGTAACTCTGTGCCAGGGCGTAGAATCGAGCACCTGGTCTTCCTGTCATATATGTATATGTGTATATAACACCTCTGTACTTACCATTGCCAGGGCGTAGTCAAAGGCTCCTGGACTTTGCTATATCTGCCAGGGCGTAGTCAAAGGCTCCTGGACTTTGCTATACCTGCCAGGGCGTAGTCAAAGGCTCCTGGACTTCCTGTCTGAGACTATTGGATCATTCAGCATTCACTCACATCACCAAATAACGATGCAATGCAACATATTCGTGAATACTAATGCAATCAACCTATGGCATAAACATGATGCATGAGATATGCTAAAAGCAGTTTGTGGTTCAGTTAAAAGTCATAAGTTTAGTTCCACTCACCTCTGACTATCTAGACTGACTGACTCTGCAGGCTCTGAACCTCTGGAGCAGTACTCACTGCTGCTCTCTCTGGTTCCTCTGGTCTGTACCTATACAGATGGACTCAAATGAGGGACCAAACAAGCGTAGAACTAACTCTCTTAAACTTTCCCAAGAATCCCTTTAAACTCACTCAACTATCCATGCAAAGCATGCAAAAGAAAGCTGGACAGGACACTTTCGGCGGCAGGTTCGGCGGCCGAATGTCCTCTCCAGAGACGAAACTCAAGCACCTTCGGCGGCACCTTCGGCGGCCGAAACCCCCAAACAGAGCCGAACATGCAAAACAGGCTGTGGCAGCCAAGCCACCATGCAAGAGGTTCGGCGGCCGAATGAACCTTCGGCTGCCGAACCTGAGTTCATCCAGAACTCAGCTTCAACGGCAAACCATCTTTGTAACGACCCGGAAACCGGACCGCTACCGGCGCTAGGATTCAGGTCGGCTTAAGGCCGCCAGAACCCGTAGCAAGCCAAACATACATCCTGTGAACCTGTTTAATCCCATACATGGTCAACAACATACATAAAAATTAAAAACTTTTCTTTCATTCAAACATTTCTTTGCCAAGCCTAGCCTGTGCATGCACAAACATAACATAAAACCTCTCATTGGAGTTCTCATCAAATACTCCAATGGGGTAACATAACATAACATAGGCTTGGATTACATAGGCATCATAAAAACATTATATCTCATACAAGACCATGTGTACCGGGAATACAACAGACTCTAGTCAAGCACATTGCCAAACTTACATTACATTACATCTCATACTTTTACATTACCAACAAACCATGTCCACAGCTAAACTATTACATAAACTTCTCTTACTCTGCTGACTTCTCTATCTACTCTGCACCTGCAAGACTGGGGTTAGGGGAGAGGGGGTGAGCTAAAAAGCCCAGTGAGCAGAAACTAAAAACATTTGCTTTAATTCCACCAATTTTAGATATATTATTATTCATTTTATTATTATTATAATTCCTCCATTTTTAGGTATATTATTATTCAACTTTTTCTTTCTTTTCTTATTCATGCTTTCATGGAATGCAACACATCACAGCTAATCACATAAAGGATGGTATTGTCACCATTAGTCCTCAATCATCTCCAAATGCCAGGGGCGTAGAATGGGCCTCACTGGTCTTTCTCTTACATAACATAACATTCTAAAATGCCAGGGGCGTAGAATGGGCCTCGCTGGTCTTTCTCTTACATAGTGCCAGGGGCGTAGAATGGGCCTCGCTGGTCTTCCATAACATATCATCATAGCATAACATCAGAGGACTATGGATCACCCAACAACCATCCACATCAACATCAATTTATGCAATGCAGCATATTCGTGAATTCTAATGCAAACATCCTGAAATATTGCATGGCATAATGATGCATGGGCAATGCTTTATGATTCATTCATTTATTCATTTACTTTACTTTAAAACTTAAAGGGGTTGTTCCACTCACCTGGTGGCTGAAGCTTTAACAACGAATTCTGAACGACTATCTCACAACCGGGGGTCTCGGTTCCTCGGGTCCGAACCTACACAGGTGGACTCAAATGAGGCACCAAACAACAAGAACATAACTCTAAACATACACCCAAAAACCTCCTAAAAACACCTCAAAATACTCCTAGGAAGCATGCAAGAAAAGGCTGGACAGGGCACTTTCGGCGGCACCTTCGGCGGCCGGAAGTCCCTCCAGAGCCGAAAGTCAGGCAGGTTCGGCGGCACCTTCGGCGGCCGAAAGTCTCGGACAGAGCCGAAACTCCAACTTTCGGGGGCAAGCTTCGGCAGCCTAAAGCTGCCTCTCAAGCCATGTTCGGCGGCCGAAACTCCCTTCGGCTGCCGAACCTGGTTTCTGCCAAAGGGCAGAAACTTTGGCTCCCTTAAGCATTTTCGCCTCCCAACTCTCAAATCATGCATAACTTCAACCAAAACATGCATACAAGCTCCTAGGGGCCTCAAACAAACAAATACCCCAACTACAACACTTCAAGCATACTCAAACATGCCACATTGTTCAAAAATCACATAAAACCTAACATTTGCTTAAAAACTCATACAACCCTATACATGCCATTCTACCCTATAAAATCACTTACAACTTACTTAAAACATGCATTGAGCTTAAGATCGGCTCTTACCTCTTGAAGATCGAGGGTTGAGGAGATCCAAACTTGGAGATGGGAGAAGTTCCAACTTTTTGGTCTCCAAGCTCCAAAACTCGTTCTAAGCACAAAGATCTTCAAAACCAAAGTTATAAACTTGTAAAGATCATGGAAAAAGGAAGGAAAAACTCAAGATTGAGCAAAGATGGCGGAGAGCTCACCTTGGCCGAAATGGGGAGAAAAACTCGCCCGTTTTCGGCTAAGGGACCCTTTTATAGTGGCTGGCCAGGCCACGTTCGGGGGCCGAATGTGCCTCCGCATCCATGCAAATGTTCGGCGGCCGAACCTGCACTTTCCTCACTCATGCTTTCGGGGGCCTAACGTGCCTCCAAAACGCATGCATGTTCGGCGGCCGAACTTGACTTTCGGCGGCCGAACCTGGGTTTTCCTCCAAAGACTTTTCATGCAAAAACTTATTTAATTTTCATACTTAAAACCATGAAATGCTTTAAAATATTTTATGAAAACATGTTTCTACCCTACCAGAGGCTTCCGACATCCGAGATTCCACCAGACGGTAGGAATTCCGATACCAGAGTCTAGCCGGGTATTACAATCTTCTCCTTCCCTTCAACCACTCAAACCATATATACGCCAACTCCTCAACACACATATACTCACGTACATGACCACAGGGGTCCAAAACTATCTAATAACCCCAAACAACAAATCAAACATAACACAGAAACATGTATACATGCATAACTCATCAAAACCACTACTTCTCACTTAAACATGCATCTTTCTCCCTTAACTTCCATAACACCTTCAGAAAACAAAAACAAGTTCAAGAGCAGTACTTACCTCCTGTAACAAGAAGCTGAACACTCTGAACTAAGGAAAACGGACCAACTCTCCTCAAACTCTCAAACTCGCACAAACGGAGCTTTTTGCTTCACAACAGTCAAAACCTTGTGACTTATCAAAACACTCTGCAAGAGCTGCTCAAACTCAGCAAATAAACCAGGGGAGACGTGGCCAAGCTTCTGGCAACAAGTTGGACATAACACCTGTCCAAAATGCTGACTAAGGGATACAAAACTGTTGGCTAAGCAACTCAGCTTCGGCTGCCGGATCGCATGCAAAACCATGCAACATTCGGGGGCCGAACCTGAATTCGGAAGCCGAATATTGGGCACTTTCGGCGGCCGAACTTATCTTCGGCGGCCGAACTTGGCTCCTCTGCCTTGGTCCATTTCAACTCAAAACTTGGTTCCATCTACCTGTAACACAATAAATCACACAACATTTCTTGAGAAACTCATATCTCCTACCCTCTAAAGGCTTCCGACATCCCGGAGTCCACCGGACGACAAGACTTCCGGTGCCGGACTCTAGCCGGGTATTACACTGGGTCCTGAGGAAAGGATGGATAGTCAAAACCTAAGGCCTGAACGCCTCCCTACGACTCTCCCATACCTTCTTCAGATCTACCTATACCCATGCTTTCATCCTTAGACTGGTCAATCTCCATAGCTTCCCTCACTTCCTCTGATCTTCCTCCTCTCACTGTACCTCTTCTGCTCTCGTCTACAGACCTTCTAGGGTCTATTGACGTACCTTCCCTGCTAGATCTTTGTGACCTTACCCTTGGCAATGCAGGAGGACGAGCAGCTATTCTCTCACTCTCTGGTGGGACTCCAGTCAATCGAGCTGATCGACGAGTTTCTCGCATTTTAACTCTCTGGAAAAACAACACATAACATAACATATCAGCATTTAGTGAATTCATATATCACAATCATGCACATGCATATCATAGCATCAAATAGACAGGACTCAACATCCTATCCTAGTGAATATGATTCCCTATTGTGCTTGACTTCCTCTAACCTCTATGACCCCGACTCTCTCTATTTAGGTCCGATCATGTGAACCTAGGGCTCTGATACCAATCTGTAACGACCCCAAAATGGACCATCACCGGCGCTAGGATTCAGATCGGCTTAAGGCCGCCAGAACCCGTAGCAAGCCTGCTATACTCTCTGTGTACCTGTAAATCTCATACATGATCATACATTTTCTGGGAAAATAAAAACTCTTTTCTGAACCAAGGCTTAACCTGTGCATGCACTATCTCTGTACTGTGTACTCTGTACTCTGTACCTCTGACTAGAGCTTGCTCTAGATGGGTTAACTCATACCTGTTAAGCCTGGTTTTTCACATACTCTGTAAAATAGTTATATAAACAGACCATGTGTACAAAAGATTTACAACACAAATATAACTAAGTCAAGCACAACTCTAACTTTACACAGCTGTTACATTTCTTTAATATTACATGTCCACAATAGTCTATTACAAAACTCTTCTCTCTTCCTGTACTCTGTTGGACTTCCCCTGTACACTGTACACTGAACCTGCAAGACTGGAGTTAAGGGAGTGGGATGAGCTCTATAGCCCAGTGAGTAGAACAGTAAAACAAGTCATTAAAACATGATCTTATGGAATGCATCATATCACAGACAATTCACATCAAGGGTAAACCTGTCACCACATAGTCCCAGTAACTGTTCCGTGCCAGGCCGTAGACTGGGGTCCTGGTCTTCCTGTACTGTATATGTATATGTGTATATAACACCTGTACTTACCATTTGTCAGGGCGTAGACTGGGCACCTGGTCTTTACTATACTTGCCAGGCCGTAGAATGGGGTCCTGGACTTTTCTATACTTGTCAGGCCGTAGAATGGGGTCCTGGACTTCCTGTCTGGAACTATTGGATCATTCAGCATTCACCCACATCAACAAATAACTATGCAATGCAACATATTCGTGGATTCTAATGCAAACAACCTACTGCATAGTCATGATGCATGAATGATGCTAAAAGCATTTCATTTCTCAATTAAAAGAATTAAGTTTAGTGCCACTCACCTCTGGCTATCTGGACTGACTCTGCAGGCTCTGCAAACTCTGGAGCAGTACTCACTGCTGCTCTCTCTGGTTCCTCTGGTCTGTGCCTACACAGATGGACTCAAATGAGGGACCAAACTAGCTTATGAATAACTCTATTAGACTCCTCAAGAATCCCCTTAACCTCACTCAAACATCTATGCAAAGCATGCAAAAGAAGGCTGGATAGGATACTTTCGGCGGCAAGTTCGGTGGCCGAAAGTCCTCTCCAGAGCCGAAACTCAAGTACCTTCGGCGGCCGAATCTCCACTTTCGGCAGCCGAACCCTTTCGGGGGCTGAAAGGCACTCCAGAGACGAAAGTCTCTATCCTTCGGTGGCAGCTTCGGCGGCCGAATCTCCCCTCCAGAGCCGAAAGTCCAAAGGCTCGGGGGCAAGCTTAGGCAACCGAAGCCACCTCTTCAGCACCTTCGGCGGCCGAACCTTTCTTCGGCGGCCGAAGCTGGGTTCATCCGCAAGGCAGAACCTTGCTCTGCCTCACGCCAAAATGCACCAAAGCTTCTCACACTCAACCACCTCAATTCCTCAACATGCATACACCCAAGTATATGCTCACAAGGGTCAGAAACTACCTAAAAACCCCAACAACACAAAACATATAACACATATACAAGCTTTTCTCACACAAATATCAAAAACCTCTCTTTTACCCTAATCATGCAACTCTCCCCCAAAACCTAAAACATCTTCCATAAATCATGAACAAAAGCTCAGGATCTTCACTTACCTCTTGAAACCAAGAAGATGAACGATCCCAACGTGGAGTTTTGAAGCAACTCTCCTTCAAACTCTCCAAACTTCAAAATCTCAAGTATTTAGCTCAAAACCTTCAAAATACCATAAAAATCAATCAAATCTTTGCATGAGGTAATAAAAACATGAAGAAGACTGAAGAAGGACAGGGTCTCACCTCAGAAAGTGAAAGCAAACGGCAATAGTTATCCTTTCAACCGACTAAGGGCCTTTTATAGGTGGCTGGCCAGACCACCTTCGGCGGCCTATCGTGAAACCGAAAGCCATGCATGTTCGGCGGCCGAATGTCACCTTCGGCGGCCGAACCTGGCTTTTCTGCCTTGGTTCTTTTCTTTCAAAAACTTAGTTCCATTTAACTTGAAAACATGAAAACATACTTCCTGACCTTAGAAAAACATAAATCCTACTCGTCTAGAGAATTCCGACATCCTGGATTCCACCGGTCGACAGGAATTTCGATGCCGGATTCGAACCGGGTATTGCAAATAAAATGACAATTTTACTTGCTCTTAAACTGCCTCAGCAAAAAAACACAAATTTTGCACCACACCAATGTTTCAAAGACCCAAGCTTTGGTGGAACGAATTGGGATACCTAGTGAAAAACCTAATATGTGGGAATTAATTATTTATATTTTCTCAAGATAGAATTTAAATTTCTATTTAGATATAAATCTTTATATTTAAAGAAAATTAATTTGGATAGATTTTAATTACTCAAAATTTAAAATTGAGTAGAATTCTCAAATAAAAAGAACTCTTAATGAAAAATAATATGATCAAAATTGTATGTATGCATATATTATTTTCTAATCATAAAAACTTTACATTAATATTTTAAAAAAATAAATTAAATTATTTTTTACAAAATATTATGTTCAAATAAAATCTAAAGTTTTTGAGACACATTTATTAAATAAAAAGAATAGCAAACAAGTTTCGAGGGGCTATTTGTACGAATAAAAAGAATTCTAATTATAAAATACCTCACGTCTCGTAAACTCATAAATAGAGAGACTCTACTACTCAAAGAAATAAAGAACATCAAGTCTCCAACCGCAAAAACTCTATTAAGACTATAAATTATTAACTTTATATATCTACTTCTATTCAAACTTCAAGACTATCTATTCTACAAGTCCTTTTTTCCCAAATAGAAGAAGTCTTATTTATGGATTTAAAAAAAAATTTTCAAACTCGTGAGTCAGACAAGTCAAAGAAAAGAATCAAAAAATTGTATTTCTTTATTTTAAGAAATTCATTGTTAGAGATTGAACTCAGCTTTCTTTAATAAATTGATATTTGTTCTCTACTTTCTGTTTTTAAATTTTAGACATGAAATTTTTAAGTTCACTTTTATGTATGATACCTTAAGAAAAATAAAATTCATTTGATAAATTTAAGTCATGTAGGATATAAGTTTGGTAGAGAAAATATTTTCTTGAAAATATGGGACTTGATTTAATATAATAGAATGACCGGAGAATTAACTCTTTCTCTCTTGTTGGACTAATGATTAAATATTAGTTTAGTCCATATTAAATTAAAACAATTAATTGATAATATAATGATTAATTAAATCAATATGATTAATTTAATTAAGTAAGATTGAATAATAGAAATGTTTATGATACATATAAAAAATATTCGTGAGACCACACAAACATGGATCAAGTTCTACACCTTATTTTTCAGAACCCAACTTACATTCACAGTGCGTGTCAAAGACTGAAACACGAGCTGGACCCATATTTTACCCAGAATCACAAGTTGAACCGTGTTTTTTGTTATTTTTAATTTTTTTTTTAATTTATGCAAATGTTGCACTTGATCTAGCAAACCCCAAAATAAATTATTGAAGTAATTAATATTTTTGCCAATTATTTTTCATGTTGAAGTGTGATTCCAAAGTGAAACATTTATAGATAAGTATGTGATACTTATAGTTGTGTTAATTTCTTACGTCATATTTTTATTGTTCAAGTGTTATTTTTAGTTTCAATTGCACTATGGATGATAACAGATTTTCAGAGACCAATATAATTTAATTTTTTATGCTTTGGATATTAATTAATAAATTATTAATTATTAATTCTAAAAGCATTTAAACATTCTTTTAATGGTTTATAACTATAAGAGCTTACTAACTCATTTTTCTTTATTTTTCTAACCTTAGTATGCCAAAGATCTCAATATAAATATTGATAGATATTAAAAGCCAAAGTGGGAGATTCAACCCATTAATATTGATCAGCGGAAGCTGGCACAACTTGAAGTCTTGATATTTTTATAATGTACAAATAATATAGGTTCTTATGTAGTATGTTTGTACTAGATAGATGCAAACTTGAGTCAACTCACGCTCTCTGTCTAGATATGGTATGGATTGTCGGTTTGCCCAGAGATTTGAGCAAGTCTTTGCTCTAATCTTTAACTGAATTATTATCAACTCAATTAGAGAATCTGGATGAATTTTATTTTTGTGAAGTAGGATCGATGGGCAGGTTTTCCCAAATCATAGGTCAAGTCATGTTCAGCAACTTTCTCTATTTTTTTCATCAAATTTACCACTCCTATGCTTTTTTGTGAAAGCATCAAAAAGCACAAAATTAATTAGAAGGTACTCAAATAGAGCAATATGTGTGATATCACTAACAAATATTGGTTGCGTGTGACTCTTATATTGTGATAATCATACACAATAAATAAAAGTAAAATACAAAATTTTAACATGGTTTACCCTCTCAACATACTCTCAACATAGGACTATGTTCAAGGGTATTTATTTTTTACTATTCTTCATAAAATCATCGATCAAAAGCTTAATTTATATGTCTATCAACTTAATTACACTCAAAGTGATCTCTTACTATAAACTATTTATAGTAAATACATCAGTTAGCCCCTCTCATTCTCTTTTACAAATAACTCAATATATTTATTATAAGTTCAATTTATATTGTAGAATGTGTATTCACTGTATGGAGAAAACCTTTCTCGACCTTAAACTGAAACCTCTCTCTTTCCCTCATGGGACTACACTATACTAGGTAAAAATCACTATCTATGATGAATAAAAGCTATTCTCCTCAATTAGGTATAAGCCCCTCTCCACAATGAACAAAAACTACATAGTCTCTCTATCGTCCTCCTATTTATATTTGTAGACCCTTCAATTCTAATATACTTAAGAATTTCATTCAGTTTAGGAATAACTCATAAGTAATAGATCTACTCTATCTAGCTTCCACCTATCGAGAAACACTTCTCCAACTCTATTTAGGAAAGAGTATCCTATTAGAATTATGAGTCGCAAATTTAATAATTTTCATATTAACTCAAATCTACTAACCATAAATGCATATCAAATTATAGGTTTCTTCAATAATCAGATCTTCATACTTAGTTTGAACCCTTCAAATCTTCTTATTTGAACTTAAACTTTTTAAATCTCCATGCTTAAATTTAAATTTTCAACTTTTCGCTTTTTCAAAACCTTAATTTTGTGCTCGCATAATTGACATCATGAACCTTAGCTCTAATATTAATTTGTTGCCACAATTACATACAAAAAAAATATATATATAAAATGTTAACATAAGTCACCCTTTTAATATAGAGCTACGTCTACAAGCATTATCTTCTTTTATTTTCAATAAAATCATCAATTATAAGCTCAAATTATCTATCCATCAATCTAAGTATATCTAAATGGGACTACACTATACTAAGTAAAAGCCACTCTCTATGATGGACAAAAGACATTCTCCTCAATTGAGCAAAAACCCTCTCCACAATAGCAAAAGTCAAATAATCTCTCTATTATACTTCTATTTATAGTGTTAGATCTAATTATAAAATCATATTCAGTTTACAAATAACACAAATAATATATCTACTTTATTTAGGCCACTTATCGAGGACTATTTCTCCCATGCTATTTAAGAAAGACTATCCTAATTCTTAATAAAAAATTTAACATCTTAGTTGTCCCAAACTTAGAAATAATAGCTAATAAAAAGGAAATTTTACTTTTTTATCTAAAAAATATGTTAAAATTAATACATAATCAAAATTAGCATATATATTATTCTATTTTTAAAAATCAATATTGTAGTCTCTATATTTTAACTTCATCAAATTAAAGATTTTTCAGTGAAAATAATATATATTTTTATAGTTTGATAAAATTAAAATATAGAGACTAATCTCTTTTTTAAATGAGAGACTAAATTATTTATGATTAAAAAAGTTAGGGATATAATTGTCTTTTGATATGATTTAAAAATTAAAATATATATATATATGTATATATTAAAAAGTAATTTAACCAATTCAAAAAAATTTGATGAAATCCAAATATATGTATTAAAATTATTGAGTTTTAAAAATAAATGAATATATATAATATGCCTTAAGTAAAGATGTAAAAACTAATTTTAAAAATATTATTTATTATTATTATTAATAAAAATATTATATTACTACTACTTTCATTATATATTATACTCATTAAATCGTGATCATTAATATTAGTACTACTTTCATGTGTATCATACTCATTAAATTTTGGTAATTATAATCATTACTACTACTAAAAGGTAATTTATCAATTTAAAAATTTTTATTTTGATGAAATCGAAATATATGGATTAAAATTGTTGAGTTTTAAAAGTAAATAAATATATATAATATGTTTTAATTAAAGTGTAAAATTAATTTTAAAATTATTTTATTACTATTACTATTATTATTATTAAAAATATTATAATATTAATCTTTAGGTATATTATACTCATTAAACACTAGTAGCTACTATTACTTTAATGTGTATGATACTCATTAAATTATGGTCACTACTATTATTCTACTACTAGTTCTCCTCTTACTATTACTTTTATTGTTGCTACTACTACTATTAATTTTTATCATACTCATTAAATTATAATCATTACTACTATTAATAATTTTCGCCCATGATCACTGATCTTTTATCGTTATTTATTACCATCACTCGACTTTAATTTATTTCAAAAAGATATCAACATTTAAATACTTTTTTAAAATAGTCACTCAGGTGAGATGTATAAATTTTTTGGTGAGGCGTATATATGTCCTGTTCTACATGAGTTAAAATAATAATAAAGATTTTTTTATTATTATTATTTAGTTACTACAATCTCTTAGTCTTTAAATTTTTAAACTTTACTTATTAGATTGCCATCTGAAACTCAAATATATTGTTATTTTATAGTTTATATATAACGATACAAAATATTAATAATATATATTTATTTTTTTAATTATACAATTCTTATTAAAAATAATAATTGTAGATTGATTATTAGATTATATTTTTTATAAATTTATTAATATATTTTTAATTAAAAAATATTTAATTAATTTTATAGCAAAAGTACTTTCAGCCTTCTCACTTAAGTATGCAAAAATAAATATAAAAAATATATGTGAGAATTGGTAGCAAGTATTATATAAAAATAACTTGTATTGGTATATTTTTTTAATTTGATGTAATTAAAAAAAATACAGGCCTGTAAATTTTTCAGAAAGAAAAAATTAAAAAGAAAAAGAAAAAAAACTATATTAATGAAATTAAGTAGAGTCCAATGACAATAGTTATTACACATTCGTTTACAATAGGTGATTTTTATACTTGCGGATAATCTTAAAGTGGATTTTTTAAATAATTTAAAATAGGTAATTTCATAGTATTTTTAATGAATTAAATTTTAATTAATAAAAAATAAATATAAATTTTAAATTTTCATTGAAAACATATAAAAAAATTTAGATTGAATAATTTAAAAAACAAATGAAAATGCTCATACTTCACGTTTTTTATGCTTTGGTCATGTGAACTTTTTTTGAAGACTTTTACTTAAGTAGATTTTCTACGATTTTCGGTTAAAAAACATAAGAGAAGATTTTTTATAAGTTTATATAAGTGGTAAAAAAGACATTTCTTTCTCCTTCTATCTTATATAGCAAATAAATTTTTTTATTATTATTTTAAGACACATAAAATAGTCACAATGAATTTCACCACAAAATCTACTGTAATCTTACTTGAGTGATTATTTTACATAAGTGCTTAAACGTTGATGACTTTTATGATAAATTAAAATTTAGTAATTGTAATAAATCAATAACTAAAGTTTGTGACCATAGTGTGAAAATTACTACTCCTACTATAATTCCTTTTGCTGCAACTACTCTTACTCTTACTACTACTATTTGTTAGCATACTCATTTAAAACGTAGTTATCTTCTACTACTACTTTCACATGTATCATACTCATTAAACCATAGTCATTATTACTACTACTATACTACTACTAAAAGGTAATTGATCATTTCAAAAATTTTTATATTAATGGAATCAAAATATATGGATTAAAATTTTTGAGTTTTAAATGTAAATGAATATATATATAATTTGCCTTAGTTAAAGATGTAAAAATAATTTTAAAATTGTTATTATTGTTATTACTATTGTTATTATTAAAAAAGTTATTATACTGCTACTTTTACGTGTATTATACTCATTAAACCATAGTCACTATTACTACCACTTTCACATGTATTATACTCATTAAATCGTGATCACTGTGGTCACTACTACTACCACTATACTACTACAAAAAGGTAATTTGATCATTTCAAAAATTTTTATTTTGATGGAAACAAAATATATGGATTAAAATTATTGAGTTTTGAAAGTAAATGAATATATATAACATTAATTTTAAAATTGCTATTATTATTATTAAAACTGTTATACTACTGCTAACTTTATGTGTATTGTACTCATTAAACTGTGATACTACTACTTTTACGTGTATTGTACTCATTAAGTTGTGGTCCTACAACTACTTAAACTGTGATACTATTACTTACGTGTATCATACTCATTAAACCGTGGTCATCACTACTACTACTACTTTCACATGTATCAGACTCATTAAACCGTGGTCAACATGGTCACCACTACTACTACTTTTATGTGTATCATACTCATTAAATTGTGGTCACTATGCTCACCAACAATAGTACTACTACTTTCATGTATATCATATTCATTATACTGTGGTCACCATGATTACCACCACCACTGCTGCTACTGCTAATATTATTACTATTACTACTATAACTAGTCAGTTATTAACTTCTGAAGAGTTGCAATTTTCAGTCAGTCTCTCTAATTAAAAGGCCAAAAAGAATTTTTCATGATTCCTATAATGGCCTTTTTTCTTCACAAGAGTTCGTTCCTATTTCAAAATATAAGGTGTGTGAATTTGAAATATGCAAATCTACTACTACTACTTTTACATGTATCAAGCTCATTAAACCGTGGTCATCACTACTACTATTTTTAAATGTATCATACTCATTAAACTGTGGTCACCACTAATACTACTATCACCATTGCTACTTTTAGGTGTATCATACTCATTAAACCGTGGTTACTATTGTCACTAACACTACTACTACTACTTTCACGTGTATCATACTGATTATACCATAGTCACTATGGTTACCACCACCACTACTACTACTAATATTATTACTACTACTACTACTATAACTGGTTCGTTATCAACTTCTGAAGAGTTGCAATTTTCAGTCCGCCTCTCTAATTAAAAGGCCAAAAAAAATTTTCGTGATTCCTATAGTGGTCTTTTTTCTTCACAAGAGTTCTTTCATATTCCAAAATATGAGGTGTGTGAATTTGAAATATGCAAATCTACTATTACTACTACTTTCACATGTATCATACTCATTAAACCATAGTTATAATGGTCATCACCCTTACTACTACTATTACTACTACTTTTACATGTATCATACTTATTAAACCGTGGTCTCTATGGTCACCGTTACTACTGTTATACTTTTATGTGTATCATATTTATTAAACTGTGGTTATATAGTCACAACTACTATTACTTTCACGTATATTATACTCACTAAATCGTGGTCACCATGGTCACCTCTACCACTATTACTACTATTATAGCTGGTCCTTTATCAACTTCTGAAGGGTTGTAATTTTTAGTCAGCCTCCCTAATTAAATGGCAAAACAGAATTTTTCATAATTCCTATAATAGCCTTTTTTCTTAACGAAAAGTTTTTTCTTAACGAAAAGTTCCTTCTTATTCCAAAATATGAGGTGTTTGAATTTAAAATATGCAAATCTATTCATCATAAATAATACGAAAAATAATGATATGTTGTTATAATAATTAGATACTTACAATTATTAACCCATTAATAGATTGTAATGTCAAAATTGAAAAGATTGCAGATAGCAAATGTCTCAGACTTGCTAGTTTTTTATTGCAGGCTAGTTCAAAAATGAAATGATTGGAGTATTTAGCAAATTGTTAAAAAAAATAAATTCAAATTAAATTTAAGTTAATTTAGAAGTTGTGTCATTTTAGATAAAATAAATCTGAAAAATAATTAATTTAATTTTCAAATTAAATTTAAATTGGTCTGGTAAAATTTAAATAATTTATTTTAATTAAAATCATAATATGAAATGTTAAGCTGATTCTCAATTTGCAAATAATTTGGAATAAACAGACAAAAAAAAATTATCATATCCCATAATTCCTGTTATTTTCAATAATTTTAAATTATAAAAACCCTTGATTATAAAAAATAAAAATAGGCAGTGAAAATTATAATAATTTTTTATTTTCTGTAATAAATATAGTAACTCTAATAACTAAAATTAATAAATATTAACTATACAAATAGTTATTATTAGTGATACATTAAAAAATATTAATAATCAAAATTATCAGCATTAATAAAATATTATTTTTAATAATAAAATTTATTATTATTTATAATTTTTTAACACCATAATTTCATTACAAAATATCTTTAGCTAAAAGTTTATAACAACCATGCACAATAATTCTATATTAATACCAAATTAAAAATTTATAATAATAAATTCTATACTTTTTACTGTTGGTTTAATATTTATTTTAATGGGTATAAATAATTGTTTAATGAAATTGAATTCAAAACAAAATAATATGTGTGTGAACTAGGAAAACGAGCATCTGGTGATTAATTTAAATATGTTTAAATTATTCAAAAAAGAAAAAGAAGGTAGGCTGAAACCCTATTAGAGTCTATTGGGATTATAAATTCTGGTGTGCCGTCCACTCTCACAAGTGAGCGCTCAACATCAACACCAGTATAATATCCAGTACCCTTTTGCTTTGACTAAACGCTAATAGCAGAAAAAAAAAAAAAAAAATTTAGTACCACATTAATCTTATGTTATATTAACTAACATATTATAATAATAATAATATAAATAATTATTATTAATAATATATAAAAAATTAAACAGCAATAAAAATAATAAAAAATTATTTTTAATAACAATATTTATTCTGTTTCCATATGTGGCCTATTTGTATCTCGATACTCTCGCTTTTTCCTCTTCTTTAAACTTAACTTCTTCTTTCCCCTTTTTCATGAAAGACAGATCTGCATCAACTGCTTATCGATGAAAAAGAAGATGTTGTTGTCCCTATTAAGAATTCCAGAGATATTCCGATCGTCACTTATAATTTCTGTATAATGGACATGTTTCTCACATAAAATCCAATTAATTTTTAGAATATGCAGACCTCTTTGATAAATTTATGGCATCTTTTGGAGGAAAATGTTGTTGTTCCTCATAAACTTGATGAGGAGATTGCAACCGAATAAATGATGATGCTAAAAAAGGTCAAGAAACACTATACATAACGTTGTTACAGTTTTCATTTCTCTTAACAGGATGCCTCTAACAACAGCCTTGCGAATGTTAATTTGACTGACAACAGTGAAGCAGCTCATCCCGTCAAAGGTCGGAATAGCCGAAAGCAATGATCGTCCTGTGTTGGAACTGCCGAGGACTCGACAATCTTCGGACACGGCAATCCTCGGACAGTTAATGCATTGAAGGATTTGGTTACCAGTTACAAGTCAGACATTTTATTTTTTATGAAAATAAAAACTCTTAATTCTCGTATGAAATTTTTTCGTAATTTTTTACATTTTGATGGTTGCTTTTTCAGTCAATAGATAAGGATTGGGAGGAAACTTTTTCTTAATGTGGAAGAGTCATGTGTCTGTTTTAATGGTTGGCTTTTCTTCAAATTTTATTGATTCGGTTGTTTTGAAATGTAATGTTCAATGGAGGTTTACTAGTTATTATGGGTTTCTAGAATCGCAACGACGATGTCAGTCTTAGAACCTTATTCGAGTTTTATCTCGTAGAAACTCTCTTTTGTGATTTTGTTCAGGAAACTTTAATGATTTATGTTTGAGAGATGAGAAAGAAAGAGGAGCATCTTTGCCAAATTATCTTATGCAGGGGTTTAGATAGGTACTTGAGGAGCATTTTTGCCAAATGATCTTATATAGGGGTCTGATTTTGAATGATTGTAAATTTTTATTAGACTCTATAACTGATATTTTTATTAAATGGGTTCGTTATAATACTACTCTAATTGCTCATATTTTTGTTAGAGAATCTATTAAATATAATCGTCTCTCTATTTAGAATGATATTTTTCTTTATTTGATGAATTTTTATTAATACAATTAGTAGTCTTGCTTTAAAAAAATAATATTTATTAATTTTTTGTAGTAATATTAATATATATACTAATTAATAAATCACATTTTTAGTAATAGATGTAATTTTTATTTATAGTCCTTCGATTTAACTTTTTTTTTTATTATCTAATTTTAATTTATTTAAATATAATCATTAAACTTTAATTTTATTTCAAAAAAAAAAATTTAATATAACAAATTTTCAAGTTATTAAGTCTTTCTTCTTTATGTTTGAAAAATTAAAAATAATTATTAGTAAAATTATTTCATCTTAAATAAAACTAAAATTTGATTTATTTATTCGTAATTATGCTATTATTGAATGTTACGAGAGAACTGGTCTCTAAAAGAGAAACGAGAAATATGCATAACAGTGCATGTCCGTGTTCCACATCGGAAGTTCCAAGTTGGCGGGTTGGCTTGGAAACACCCAAACAGATGAAAAAGGTTTTAAATATGTACTTTTATTTTAATAATTTTTTTGTTTAAGTATTTTCCTTCCTTAACTGATAACAAATAAAATAAACGAAATTAAATTGAATAAATAAAAAATTAAAATCTTAATATTTATAAAAATTGAATTAAATTAATTTTAAATAGAAATTAAATTAAATTAAATTGATCTGATTTAATTTAATTCAATTTGATTTGATCGGTTAAATTTTTTAATAGATTTTTTATTTTTTTACGCCTTATTTTTAATATTATAAAATTTAATTAAAATATTTAAATTTTAATTATGATATAATTTTTCTATATTATCATTAATCAGTTTGGTTTGATTTTTTTATTTTTTTGAATTAAAATCGAATCAAATTAAAATAATTAAAATTTTTAAAATTAAAAATAAAATAAAATTAAAATAAATAAAAAATTAAACTGAATTTTTAAATTAATTTGATTCGATTAATTTTTTTGATTTGAATCATACTACTTCCTCTTAATAATTTTAGCATAGCTAACATGAAAAAAATCTAATTCTCTAATGTTTTGAATTATAATTGAACCATTAACTAGTTATGAATATTGTTTAATCAATAATTAAAAATTTTAAAAACTTGGAAGGAAGCATTTTTCTGCATATTTCTCCTTAATTAATAAACTCCTTAGTTAATAAATTATTTGGTGTGACTCTAAATTAGTTAAATGATATATATTAAAAATACTTTTCAATTAATAATTAATTTAAATATTAGGTATAATTCAAAATTTCTAAATGATTTATATTTTAAATATTATAAATAAAGTATCGTAATTATGCTACGGTAATAAGAATACTTTAACTTTATAAATTAAATTTATTATTTAATTAAATAGCTTCAACTTTTACAATTATTTTTCATACAATTTATAAAATTTTATTTAGAAAAGAGATTGGAAGATATAAAAAATTTATTTTTAAATTATTCTAATATATTAAGAAATTTAGAATCAATAATTATTGATTATTATTTATTTATAATTAATATATTAATTTTGTATAGTTAATTAAACATAAATTAATTAATAATTATTTTTTATTATTTCCTATACATACACTTTGACACATGTAAAACCAGTTCTTGAAAAAGAGATGCAATTTTACTTTATTGATTTAATGGATTTTACTTGTCCAACCAAGGACCCCATGGAATTCAGTATGGTCAAAGGCAAATTGAACAGCGATAACTTATTAATTCTTTTAAAGAAAGATTACTATTTCATTTATATTATATAAAAAAATTTATTAATTGATCCTTTAATATTAAAATATTTATAAAATTTTAAAAAATTTATTAATTAATTATTTTATTAATTTTAATTATTAAATATCATAAAAAATTTTGAAACTCTTTCAATATGGAAGAACTAAATAATAGATTTTTTATAAAATTAAAAAATTAATTAATAAATTTTTTCAATTTGTAAGGGTTAAATAATAAAAAATTTAATAGTTGAAACTAATAAAATAATTAATTTTATTTGTGTTTATTTAATTTTATAAATAAATTATATATTTATTTATATCTATTTAAATTTTTAAATAAATTATACATCTATTTATTATTAATTTAACAGAAAAATTATAAATACACCTAAAAATCTATTTATGTATATTTAATTTTATAAATAAATTATACCTCTATTTAAGAAGTTATTTCATTTTATAAATAAATTAAATATCTACTTATAAATTTATTTATATTATTTAATTTTATAAATAAATTATACATTCATTTGTAAGTCTATTTATATTTATTTAATTTTATAAATAGATTATAAATCTATTTAAAAAATTATTTATATTTATTTAATTAAAATTTTATATCGATAAATTATAATAGACGATGAATTCTTTTTTATTGTAAAAAAGAAAGCCCCTTCTCCCTTCAATATTAATACATCATTTTTATATATTATGAGTTTTTATATGGAATTTATAAAAAAAATTAAATATTTTAATTTAAAAATATTTTTTAATTTTATTTTAAATTATTTTTAAACTTTGAGCTTGTTAATTTTAATTCATTTATAAATTAAATTACAATTAAGGTTTACACAAATAGTAAAAATCTAATTCTATCAGTTTATAAATGAAATTACAAATAATTTCATAATTTATAAATGAATTTATTTATAAATTTAATTTTTCTAATAATCTATTATCTTATTAACATCCAAACACCATTAATAGATAAGTTAAATGTTATAAAAGATTAAATGACTTCTTATCAATATGGTATCAAATGCCTCGAAGATTATGGAATCACGCTCAGACTTAAATTATATAATAAAAAGAAGAGTGCTTTCTAAAAAAAAAATAAAAACATAGGTATAATATTTCGTTAATTTAATAATTAATATTTTATATGGTCAATAAATAATGGATAATTGATTTTAGTGATTAATTTTTTTATAATTTAATTGATAAATTTTATCATTATTTTTTATTGTTCTTAACATTATTATTTTTTTTCATAATTTTTTTTTTTAAAAAAAGAAAGAAACAAGAAGATTGTGTTTCCTGGTTGCAGGTGTTGGAGGGTTCTATAAATACGGGTAGGGGTGAGCAGTATTCGGTTCAAATCAAAAAAATCGACCGAATCGAATTGATTTGAAAATTTAGTTCAGTTTTTTATACATTTCGGTTCGGTTCGATTTTTAATTTCAGAAATTTTAGTTATTTCGGTTCGGTTCAGTTTTGATCAGAAAAAAACCGAAAAAACTGAACCGAACCGATTAGTGATAATAATATATTTTTTCAATAATATAGAGAAATTAAATCATATTAAGATTAAAATATTTTAATTAAATTTTAAAATATTAAAAATAAAGTGTAAAAAATAAAAAAATTATTAAAAATCGAAATCGATCAAACCGAACAGAATCGAATCGAATCAGACCGGTTCGGTTCGATTCAGTTTCTGACCAAAATTGGTTCGGTTCGATTTTCATAAACACTAAAATTTTGATTTTCGGTTTATTCAGTTCGGTTTGGTTTTGAACCAAACCGACCGAATGCTCACCCCTAAATACGGGAAGCTTTTGTTTTTGTTTTTTTTTTTTTTTTTTTGTCTTTTTCCTAAATTCCATCTTGCATGAACCCAACACATTTTTTTTTTTTTTAATCATGACCTTAAAAATCTTTTTTCTGTATTCAGAAATAATTATTGTGCCTTAGATTTATATAAATGAAGTCCGTAAGAATATTTTTGAAGACATAATTATTGTTTTAAATTTATAATAGGCTGAAATTAAATTATAACCATCTCCAACTTAAACTGAAAAGCACTTGATCCGCTTTAATCCCTTGTAGTAACCATTCATGCATCTTAGATCAAATTGAAGTCATTATGATTAAATTAATAAAGCACGATTAACGTTGGGGTCTTTTTGATTTGTCTTTAAATTTACATATATTTATTAAGGAAGCACATGAGCTTCATGAAAAATATGAAGGAAATGTGCCTAATTATTATTAAGTTTATAGTCTGACCATTTTGACACTTTAACAATCTCTCCACCCATTTTTATTTTTATTAAATTGCTGCACCCTATTATATTAATTAGTTTAATCATAAAGCCAAAAAAAAAAAAAAAAAGGTTGGAAGAATAAGTACATGATGCAGCTTAATTAATTTCTTCTTCTTCTTTATTCTGCCAATATAAGAAAAACATAATACAAATTGAATATTTTTTTATGTGAAAAATTCCAGGGTTGAACACTTTAATTTTAAGCGCATGCAAAGGAAAGCACTAAAAAAACATGCTTTTTGGATATGAGAAAATAGTAAATCTTAAAGAAAGTGATTGTAATATTGGGCTAAATTCCGGTATCGAAATTTCAACTTTTGATGAAATCTCTATTGAAATTTGAAATTTCGAAACTAAATATTTAAAAGGATAAAATAGGTTTTTACAAAATGAATTAGAAGTATTTTAAAAAGTGTAAAAAAATAGAAAATCGTTAAGGTTCGGCCGCCGAACATAAACTAGCAGACCCAGCTATAAAAGGATCTCAATCCGATTTTGAGAGAGATTCTTCTTTCTTCTTCTGGGCAGATATAAGCTTAAGGCTCTTTGATGTTTTGCATGAGTTTTCTTCAATTCCTTTACAAATTCATGAGTTTTACCCTTTGTTTTGAAGAATCAAGTTGAGTTTCAAAGTTCTAGCTCCTGGGATCTTTGAAGTTCATCCCTTTTTCTGTTTCGAAATCTTTTCCTTGTTGTTGTAGTTGTGCCCCTTCAAAGAGGTAAGTTTAGCTTTCTCAAAACTCTTTGTTCGGGGCTCAATGTGAGTTATGTGTTATTGGAGCTACTGTTAAGAGAATGCATGCAAAGGATTATGTCTTTTCTTCTTTTATGATTGAACCTTAAATGTCTATGTAATGAGTGGTTTTGTTGAATGCATGTGGAAGTTTAGGTTAGTTTTAAGTATTTCTTGTATGTTGAGTTGTGTATGGTTGTTTTTAAGCTTCTGCATGTGAGTTTGGAAGCGTTTTGCTGGTTGTGGGCTGAGGCAGAATCAAGTTCTCTATTGCAGAAGAACCCAGATTCTGCCGCCGAACTTGTATGTGAAGGCTGCTTTTTGGCCGCTTAACCTGCCTCTGAAAGTTTGACCTTCAAATTTGTAGGGAGACTTTAGGTCGCTGAACCTGCCTCCGAAAGTCCCATGTTCAGTCATTTTTAACTCGTTTTTCTGTACGTTTTCTTATATGTTTATAGGGGTTTCTTCGGATAGTTTGGAGTGTTATAAAAATTATGTTTGATCTCTCATTTAAATCCATCTATGTAGGATCAAACTTGGGAGACCGCAGAGGTCAACAGTGAGACAACTGCTTCAGAGCTAGGATTGCATCAGCCAGAGGTGAGTAGAACTAAACTGAACTATTATTTTAAAGAAATCAAACGTTTTAAGCATGCTCAAGCATCACTAATGCCATATATATATAAAATTAGGTTGTTTGCATTAGAATTCACGAATATAATGCATTGCATAATTTATTGTTGTTGTGGATGGATGTTGGATGACTCACTAGCCCTCGAGTATGTTATGATATGTTATGACGGATATGGAAAAACCAGGGCTCGCCTATTCTGCGCCCTTAGCACTATGTAAGGGAAAGATCAGGGTTGCCAATTCTACGCTCCTTGCACTATAGATATGTTATGTTATGTTTAAGAGAAAGTCTTGAGGAGCACCCGTTGTGGGCCAAGCACTATTGGAGGGTTATTGGTGACAAGTCCATCTTGATGTGAATTGTTTGTGTTGTGATATATTCATACGATCATATATTTTATTAAACTACTTTTGTTTATGTTTCTACTCACTAGGCTCTTGTAGCTTATCCCTTTCCCTTAACCCCAGGTTTGCAGGACTAGAGTCAGCTTGAAAGGTCAGCAGAATTGTTTATTATAGTCTAATGTTATAGTATAGCTGTGAACATGTAATAATTTGTAGATTAGAATTGTGTTTTGCCCAAGTTTCCTTTTATAATCCCTTCTTTATGATCTTTTGCATAAAATTTTGAAAGTATAACTTATGTTTGAACCAAGCTTAAGGCATGTAACATTGACCATATTAAAGCATTTGATGAGGGCTCCAGTATGAGTTTATGTTTTCAGTTATGATGCATGCACATGTCAGTTTTGGTTAATGAAATGAAAATGTTTTATATACTTGTGTGATCATGTATGGGATTATATCAAGTTTAACAGGATGTATAGTACACTTGCTACGAGCTCCGGTAACCTTAAATCGATCTGAACCACAGTGCCAGTAGCGATCCGATTTTTGGATCATTACAGAGTTGTATCAAAGCCCTAGGTTCATATGGTCGGATTTAGAGTATTGGGTTCATAGATGTTATAGAGGGCAGGCATAATTAGGAAAAATCATATCCACTAGGGATAGGATGTAGAGTCCTGTCTTGATGTATGTATGTATGATGATGTGTAATACCATGACTGTATGCATATGCATTGATGATATGATATGTATGTTTTGGGTTCATGTGTATCCACATGAATCATATAATGTTAATGTTTATGTGTTTAATGTTGTTTTCTAGAAGATATGATGCGTGGCTCACGCAATCCGCACGATTGATCGGAGTCCCACCTGAAAATGAGGGTATGGATGCTATTCTCCCTACTGCTCCATCAAGAGCACGAACAAGTAAAAGTAATAGGGGAGAAGCGTTAAGGGACCCTAGAAGGTCTTTTGATACAAATAGAAGAAGAATAAATTCGGGTAGAATGTCTGCAGATGTCAATGAGTCAATAGATGATGATTAGAGGAGATATGAAAGTTTGGGGATGAGCTTTAAAAGAGAAGGTGTGGAAGAGGCTGAAGGAGGAACAGGAGGCGCTCAGGCTTCAAGATCTGCCTATCCATCTTAGTACTAGCCTTACCCACAGGGACACGGGTATCCGATGGGAGGTTCATTGGATTACTCGAGCTACCACCCATACCCCTCATACATGCCCTATCATCCCTACTACTCACCATATCCACCCTACCCTATGTTTTCACCTCCACTCTACTACCAGAATTCAGCAAACCCTAATCTAGGGAGTGATGCACCACTACTACCTCTTCCCCCAGCAGAACCAATAATTCCTAAAACCTAAACACCCAAACCTAACCCATCAGCAAGAAGTAAGATAAAGATGATAGATTACCTGAAGTTGAATGCTCCTAAGTATAAGGAGGATGATGACCCATTTGAATATGTTAAAGTAGTGAAGATGGTAGCTGATGAGTTAGGGGCCAGTGACAGTAGAGCCATTCAGATGGCAGGGTTCACTCTAAAGTGCAAAAAGGCAAAGGAGTGGTTCAAGAATTATATGGAACCGAAGATGGATAGCTTAGTATGGAAGCAGTTTGCAAATCAGTTTGCAAATGAGTTTGCAAGATGGGCTTTTTTAGATAGTTCAAATGAGTTGAAGGTGATAGAGTTTGAGTAGTTAAGACAGATTGAAGAGATGAGTGTAGATGAATACACAGATAAGTTTCTGGAGTTACTCTAATATGTGGGTCAGACTTATAACACTAATCAAAAGAAGGCTAGGAGGTATACCACGAGAATCCACTCTAGGTATTCCTCCTAATCTTAGTAGCAGAGAGAGAGATAGAGAGAGAGAGAGAGAGAGTTTCCACACTATAGTGGATGTAGCTAGAAAGATGGAGGCTAGTGTCATCATTCAAGGAACAGTGAAGCAATAGGTGGCACAGTCATTAGGTTCCAAAACCTCGAGACAAGAAAGTTTGATCTCTCTTCTATGAGTGCAGCCACCATAGGAAGTAGAAAGTGGAATAGGTCCACTAAGAAGACAAAGAAGAATAAGTTCTAAAACAAGTTGAAGTCTAGTTTGGGAATGGGTAGTGGTTCAAGTTCTAGTTTGGATAACTCTGGGTATGTTAGGTGTGGAAAGTCGCACAAAGGGCTTTGTCATTTTGGGACTACAACTTGTATAGATGTAGATAAGAGGGACACATGGCACATGAGTGTCCCAATGCAGCCAGGATGGCATAGTCCCAGAGGACAGCTTCTGGTAGTGTGGCTCAACCAACAGCTTTAGCCACATCTCAAGCAGAGGGCGAGGTAGAGGAAGAGGGACAACCTCTTCTTCAGCAGATTCCGAAGGAAAAGATCCTTCAGCTCCAGCACGGATCTTCACCATGAAACAGTGGGAAGCCAACACATCAAACACATTGGTATCAGGTAAACTCACTATTGGGTGTTTTGATGTTTATACTCTTATGGACCCTGGTGCCTCTCATTTTTTTGTTTCCCAGAGAGCTATAGACAGTTTGGGTTTGATAGCTTTTAGGTTAGAGTGTCCTCTTTGGGTCAGTGGGTCCAAGTGTAATCCGTCTGTGATAGAGTCAGTTTGTCAATTCAGTCTAGTTATAGTTAAGGACAGGTGCCATCTAGCTGACTTTGTGATTCTAGATTTGACCGATTTTGACTTCATTCTAGGGATATTGGCTCTCTACTCATGGTGCTATCTTGGACTGCAAAGACAAGGTAGTTAAGTTCAGAGAACACGATAGATCAGAGGTTGTCTTTTGACAGGACAAGTCAGGTATGCCTAGAGGTTTGATATCTACCCTGCTGGCTCATAAGTTGCTTAGGAGGGGTTGTCAGGGGTTTCTTGCTCATGTCAGAAAGTTTGATGGTTAGGTTAGGGAACCAGCTTCATTGCCCGTGGTTAGAGAATTTCTCGATGTTTTTCTAGATGAGCTACCAAGTTTACCACCCAATAGAAAAATAGAGTTTGAAATTAAAGTGTTGCCAAGAACCAGACCTATCTCTATTTCTCCCCACAGGATGGCACCTGCCGAGTTGAAAGAATTAAAGGAACAGTTGCAAGAGTTGGTAGATAAGGGCTTTATTCGACCTAGTACCTCACCTTGGGGTGCTCTAGTATTGTTTGTGAAAAAGAAGGATGGATCCCTAAGATTTTGTATTGACTATAGACAGTTAAACAAAGTCACTACCAAGAAAAATTATCCTTTACCCAGGATCGATGATATGTTTATGTTAGTGTAAGCCCTAGTCCCATGTACACTATAAAGACATGTTTATCTACGATAAATAAAGATGAGACATTTATTTTATCATTTTGTTTATCACTGTGCATATTAAATTGATAAAACATCCTTGAATGTTGGGTCTATTCAAGTTATCAAGTGTGAGGTGCTTGGTCGTAAAATCTTAGAACTTTAAAGAACAACATTCTAAACTTCCCTAGTAAATCATTATCATGGGAGTGACATTGAACTACGACTAGTATGGTCTTTGTGAGATGATAATGTTTTACGGGTCATAGAATATTAGATATCAATCAGAGAACATAAATACAAGTTAAGAATGTCATATTTGGAAATGATCCACTCACGAGAACTACATGGTTGAAAGTCATAAGTGTCTCTCTAATGATGCTTGTACTAGAAGTTCTTCGACTGGAAATCTCTATTGATATTTAGATGAGTCATCGTACGCTTTGACTTACACCTAACGTACCTGTAAATGGCTTGGCAAGTATGGATATAATTGGGTATGCCATGATTCATGCTAAACAACATAAGAGAAGTGAAGGGATTGCCTCTCTCGAAGAAATAGAAAATATCATCGGCCACTTGACTAGTGAAACTGAGAAGAGTGTGTGGCCACACTCAAGTTGTATGATAAGAGTTATCATCAATTTGATTGATTCAGTATCACTAATAGGTCAAGGAAAATGATTTAGCAATGAGTAAGGATGAGTTGTTCCATGCCTTATGCAAATCATGATATCTTATGGCAAAGGATTGTACTAGTTCACTAATAGGGTGATTTTTTGAGCAAATTCATAACTATTCTATTTGAGTAATTATAATGTCTTGCTAGAGATCAATCATAATTTATGGACCTTGAAAATTCATTGCCAATATTGAATAGTCTTACAGGATCACACACGATGAAATTTGGACAAAGAGTATTTTGGTTTTTTCTTTATCGGGCCATTTAATAAGTATTTTTGTTTAAAACATTATCAATAGACTCATGTGAATTTTAGCACACATTCCTAAACCCACTTAATATGGCTTAAGGTATGATATAATTAGTTAATTAAAAGGTTTAATTAATTAGTTAAAGGAGAGAGAGTCCTAAAAGGATTAAGAATTGTTTTAAGGAAGTTTATTTTGAATTAAATGCCAATATCTAATTGGATTTGAATTCAAATTAAATCAAAACTTTCTCTCTAGGTTTTCCACTCCTTTGGCTGAATAGGGTTCCTAAAATAAGGGGAAGTAAAACCCTAATAGGACTCTAAAGATGTGGCTATATATAGGTGAGAAAAAGGAGAAAGAAAACACACTTCTTCCACCTCCTTTTTTTTAGCCGAATCTCTTACAGACAAAAAGAGATTTTTCTTCTACTTGCTCTTAAGTTTTTTGCACTAAACACATCAGGGATTGATAGAGATCGGAGCTCCAATCCTCTACCTAAGTTGAATTCACAAAACCAAAAGAAAGAGACAGACATTGAAGGTGCTAGCACACTTCCTTTGACCGAGAATTTTAGTGTGTGAAAAAATTGTAGAGGGGAGTCACTAGTGGGCATTCCCTAGGTCACATTTTGCTGCTGGAGAAGAGATCAAAAAGGTGATTTTGATTGTTTCGCTTTGGACTAGCCTTGCAAACGATTCAGCAAAGGTAACTCTTGCAACTTTAATGCCATTGTTGCATGCATCGACACTTGTTTGTGCTTATGGCTTAAATTTATTTTGTTTTCCACTGAGCCAATCTGATCTTAAGCTTATAAGATTTCCAACTGTGGTATCAGAGCCTGATTGCATGATTAATAATGGTATTAAAATGGTTTGTGTACTTAAACACTCACCCAGAAGTGTAGACAACAAAGCTGAATTTTTCTACATTGTATGTTTTCATTTATATGAGTTAGTTAAACACTGTATATGATTAATAGGAGGTATTTTATAACTTATTTTGGAGTTTATTTGATCAAAAATAAATCTGAAAAGAATTATTAAATTTTCAGAATTGCTCCTAGAATAAAGAACATAATCGGCTATGAGAGTTTTTCATAATCGGCTAGGATTTTCTTTTCTAATATGATTAGTAAGGTTTAAATACTTAGGGAATTCAAACATCTTTTAGATTAGATATGAAATGAGTGTTTTAATTAAGTGATAAACATAGTTTTAGTGACTAATGATTAATCTTAACATGTTTAAAGAAACATCTTTATAATATACACTTTTGCATGTTGTATATGTATGCCGATTGTTTTATTTTGCCATGATTGAATTTTATCAATTTTATTTTTTTAATGGCGAATTCTATTTCATACAATTATATGTTTAAATTATTTATTTCATATTTTTGGTATATACAAATTATATATTTATGCTTTAAATGTTAAATCATTTGACATGTAAATCGGACTAAATCGAAAATTGAGCTTTTTTATTATTAGTAATAATCAAAGTTGCTTTAAAGGAAAAATCGAACTTTATTAGATATAGTTTGATCAATGATGAGTCAAGCTAATATTCCAACTTCCTTCTGGGGTTTCGCCCTTGAAACAGCTGTATTCCTGCTAAACAAAACTCCAACTAAAGCAGTTGAGAAGACACCATATAAAATATGAACCGGAAAAAGCCCAGTATATCTTTTCTAAAGATTTGGGGTTGCGAAGCTCATGTTAAGAAATTAACATCAGATAAGCTATCTGCCAAAACTTCAAAGTGCTTGTTTGCAGGGTATCCTAAAGAAACTAAAGGATACTATTTCTATAAACCTAAAGAGAACAAAGTGTTTGTTGCTCTAAAAGCTGTTTTTCTAGAAAGAGAATTTATTCTTAAGAAAAAACAGTGGGAGTAGTATACAACTTGAAGAAATTCAAGTTCCGCAAACTCCCATTCAAGATAGTTTGGAAATGGAATCGGATTCACAACAAGTTGTGGAGCCCGAGCCCATTACACAAGACTTGAGAAGGTCCAGTAGGATTCGTCACAAGCCCATAAGATATGGTTTTCTTATGACTAACGATAAAACTATAGAGTTAGTGGATCAAAATGATTCAGTTATCTACTGAGAGGCTATTGAGAGTCCTAACTTAGAAAGATAGCTCGAAGCCATGAAATCTGATATACAATCAATGTACGATAACCAAGTATGGACTTTGGTTTATCTACCTGAAGGTGCTAAGGTAATTGAATGCAAATGGATTTATAAACTCAAGGCCGATAATACCTTCAAAGGTAGTCTAGTGGCAAAAGGTTTAAAGCAAACTCATGGTATAGACTATGATAAATCTTTTTCACCAGTGGTCATGCTTAAATCCATTAGGATTCTACTTGCCATAGCGGCATATCATAACTATGAGATATGGCAAATGGATGTCAAAATGGCTTTCCGTAATGGAAACCTTCTTGAGGATGTATATATAACACAACCCAAGGGTTTTTTCGATTCAAAGAATCCTAACAAGGTTTGCAAGCTTCAAAGATCCATTTATGGATTGAAGCAAGCTTCCCGAAGTTGGAATCTTCATTTTGATGAAGCAGTAATAGAGTTTGGCTTCCTCAAGAACGAAGATGAGCCTTATGTGTACAAGAAGGCTAGTGGGAGCATTGTGGTGTTTCTAGTCTTATATGTAGACGACATCAAAGTGTTAAGCAATGGTTAGGGAAATGTTTCTTAATGGAAGACTTAGGAGAAGCTGAGACTATACTGGGCATAAAGATATATAGAGATAGATTGCATTGGCTCTTAGGAATAAGTCAAGAAAAGTACATAAACAAAGTACTGAAGAGGTTCAGTATGCTAGAATCCAAGAAAGAGTATATGTCTTTATCATAGGGTGTAACTCTTATTAAAGGGGATTTTCCCCCTACTAGAGAGGATAGAGAATACATGAGTAAGATTCCATATGCATCTGCTATTGGATCTATCATGTATGCCATGTTATGTACTTGACTTGATGTCGCACATGCACTAAGTATAACAAGTAGAAATCAATAGGATTCAGGTATAAAACATTGGATTGTTGTTAAAGGGATCTTAAAGTACTTACAAAGGACTAAAGATCTTTTCTTAGTGTACGGTGGTCAGGAAGAGCTCTTCATAAAAGGTTATGATGATGCTGCTTTTGTAACGACCCCAAAATGGACCGTCACCGGCGCTAGGATTCAGGTCGGCTTAAGGCCGCCAGAACCCGTAGCAAGCCTGCTATACTCTCTGTGTACCTGTAAATCTCATACATGATCATACATTTTATGTGACAATAAAACCCTTTGTTTGAACCAAGGCTTAACCTGTGCATGCACTATCTCTGTACTCTGTACTCATGTACTCTGTACTCTGTATCCCTGACTAGAGCTTGCTCTAGATGGGTTCACTCATACCTGTTAAGCCTGGTTTTCACATACAAGAAAACATATAAACATATACAGATCATGTACAAAACATACATCACTAGGTCAAGCAACAACTATTACTTTTAATATTACATGTCCACTCTAAGCTATTACAGATCTCTTTACTTTTCCTGTACTCTGCTGGACTGTCCCTGTACACTGTACACTGAACCTGCAAAACTGGGGTTAAGGGAGTGGGATGAGCTCTATAGCCCAGTGAGTAGAACAGTAAAACATCTCAGGAAAATATGATCTCATGGAATGCACCATATCACAGACAAGCCACATCAAGAGTAAACCTGTCACCACATAGTCCCAGTAACTCTGTGCCAGGGCGTAGAATCGAGCACCTGGTCTTCCTGTCATATATATATATGTGTATATAACACCTGTGAACTTACCATTGCCAGGGCGTAGTCAAAGGCTCCTGGACTTTGCTATACCTGCCAGGGCGTAGTCAAAGGCTCCTGGACTTTACTATACTTGCCAGGGCGTAGTCAAAGGCTCCTGGACTTCCTGTCTGAGACTATTGGATCATTCAGCATTCACTCACATCACCAAATAACAATGCAATGCAACATATTCGTGTATACTAATGCAATCAACCTATGGCATAATCATGATGCATGAGATATGCTAAAAACAGTTTGTAGTTCAATTAAAAGTCATAAGTTTAGTTCCACTCACCTCTGGCTAACTGGACTGACTGACTCTGCAGGCTCTGAACCTCTGGAGCAGTACTCACTGCTGCTCTCTCTGGTTCCTCTGGTCTGTATAAGCACATCAAGACTTAAATATGAGGGACCAAACTATCGTAAGACCACCTCTTTTAACCTACCCAAGAAAACCCCTTCATCTCACTCTAAAACTCATGCAAAGCAAGCAAAGGAAAGCTGGACAGAACACTTTCGGCGGCAGGTTCGGCGGCCGAAAGTCCTCTCCAGAGACGAAACTCAAGTACCTTCGGCGGCACCTTCGGCGGCCGAATCCCCCAAACAGAGCCGAACATGCAAAAACACTCGGGGGCAAGCTGTGGCAACCAAGCCACCATGCAAGAGGTTCGGCGGCCGAATGATCCTTCGGCTGCCGAACCTGAGTTCATCCAGAACTCAGTTTCAATGGCAAACCATCTCCTCCTTCCTTTCAACACTGTCTAACATGCATCCTTCACATATTCAACACACATATACTCCAGTATATGTTCACAGGGGTCCAAAACTAGCTAATAACCCCAAACAACAGATCAAACATAACACATAAACATGTATACATACATAAATCATCAAAAACTACCATGCATAACCTAAACATGCTTCTCCTTCCTTTCACCCTTCAGAAAACATAGAAACAGGGTCTAAACCTGCCCTTACCTCTGGAAACAGGAAGCTACACACACTGAACAAAGGAAAAACAGATCAACCTCTCTTCAACGCTCAAAATCTCAAAAGCGTCACTTTTGTTTCTCTCAACTCTCAACACCTTTGCAAGCACCTCAAACTGCTGTAAGAACAACCAAAAACATGTACAGATGAGTCATAAGAGACGTGGCCATTCCATAGCAAGAATCTGAGGCCAACACTTGTCAAAAACCATGACTCAGCTCACTAGCCAACTCATCGTCGGCTGCCCAATCACATGCAAGACCATGCAACATTCGGGGGCCGAACGTGAACTCGGAAGCCGAACATTGGGCACTTTCGGCGGCCGAACTTACCTTCGGCGGCCGAACTTGGCTCCTCTGCCTTGGTTCATTTCAACTCAAAACTCAAAACTAAAGAACTGTAAAACCATCAAACTCCTCATAACACATAGAACCCATAACTCCTACCCTTATATAGAATCCCAACACCCCGGATTCCATCAGACAAAAGGAATTCCGGTGCCGGATTCTAGCCGGGTATTACATTCTCCCCTCCTTAAGAACATTCGTCCTCGGATGTTCCTAAAACATACAACAATCACAACAAAAGGAGGAAACAAACCTCAAAATAAATATGGATACTGCTGGAGCATAGCCTCCCGCGTCTCCCAGGTGCACTCTTCTAGGTTATGGTGGTTCCATAGAACTTTCACCATCGGAATCTCCTTGTTCCTTAACTGTCTGATCTGCGTGTCCAGAATCCGCACTGGCTGCTCTATATAGGTGAGATCTGTATGAATCTCCACCTCAGGCTCACTCAGAACCTGATTCGGATCTGACACAAACTGTCGTAGCATAGAAACATGAAATACCGGGTGAATTCTCTCCATAGAAGCAGGTAAATCCAGCTTATACGACACATTTCCGATCCTCTGTAACACCTCAAAGGGTCCAATGTACCGTGGAGCCAATTTACCTTTCTTCCCAAAACGAACCACTCCTTTCATTGGAGACACTTTCAGCAATACCCAATTACCTTCTTGAAACTCTAACTGCTTTCTGCGAACGTTTGCATAACTTTTCTGTCTACTCTGAGCTGTTCTGATTCTCTCTCTGATCATGGGCACCATTCTACTGGTAATGTCTACTAACTCTGGCCCTGCAAGAGCCTTCTCTCCTACCTCTTCCCAGCAAATAGGTGATCTGCACTTCCTCCCATATAATGCTTCATAAGGAGCCATCCCAATGCTAGCATGATGACTGTTATTGTAGGCAAACTCCACCAAAGGTAGATGCTGCCTCCAAGAACCGCCAAAGTCTAACACACATAGGCGAAGCATATCCTCTATGGTCTGGATGGTCCTTTCTGACTGTCCATCAGTCTGTGGGTGGAAAGCAGTACTAAAATCCAATCTCGTGCCCATCGCACTTTGCAGACTCCGCCAAAAGCGGGAGGTAAATTGAGGTCCTCTGTCTGAAACTATAGACACTGGAACTCCATGTAATCTCACGATCTCATCCAGATAGACCTGTGCCAACTTATCTACAGAATAGTTACTCCGTACTGGAAGAAAATGAGCAGATTTCGTGAGTCTGTCCACAATCACCCATATCGAGTCTATCCTATTGGACGCTACTGGTAAACCCACTACAAAATCCATGGCTATGTTCTCCCATTTCCACTCTGGAATCGGTAATGGGTTAAGCATTCCGGCTGGTTTCTGATGCTCTAATTTCACCCTCTGACAAACCTCACAGGCTGTCACGACTTGCGCCACTTCTTTCTTCATGGCTGGCCACCAATAGACCCTTTTCAGATCCTGATACATCTTGGTGGCTCCTGGGTGAACACTATACCTCGCATTATAAGCTTCCCTCATAATGTCTTCCTTCACATTGCCCCGATCTGGTACACAAAGTCGACTCCCATAGCGAAGGATCCCTTTGCTGTCAAATCTGAATTCTGCACTATTACCTGACTGAACAGTCCTGGCAATTTTCATCAACTCAGGGTCCTCATGCTGTCTCTGAGCTATCTGCTCTAGAAACACAGGTGTCACCCTCATCTGTGCTATCAATGCACCTGTACCAGACAACTCTAACTGTAATCCCTCGGCAAAGAGCTTATAAAGCTCCATCACAACCGGTCTCCGCTCTGCTGCTATATGGGATAAACTGCCTAGTGATTTCCGGCTTAGGGCGTCTGCGACAACATTCGCCTTACCCGGATGATACTGGATCTTACAATCATAATCACTGAGCAATTCGACCCATCTTCTTTGCCGCAAATTTAGCTCTCTCTGACTTAAGATGTATTGTAAACTCTTGTGATCGGTGAAGATCTCGCATTTAACCCCGTAGAGGTAATGCCGCCACATCTTAAGTGCAAAGATAACTGCTGCCATCTCTAGGTCATGGGTAGGGTAATTCAACTCGTGCTTCTTCAACTGTCTAGAAGCATAAGCTATTACTCTATCACTCTGCATCAATACACAACCCAATCCCACTCGAGATGCATCACAGAACACTGTGAATTCTTCATTACTGACAGGCAGAGCTAACACTGGTGCTGTTGTCAATCTCCTCTTGAGCTCTTCAAAGCTCTCTTCACACTGGTCTGACCAGATAAACTTCTGGTTCTTCTGAGTCAATTTGGTCATAGGAGCTGCTATTTTTGAGAAGTTCTGAACGAACCTCCTGTAGTAACCTGCCAGTCCCAGAAAACTTTTAATCTCAGTCACTGTCACGGGTCTGGGCCAGTTAGCTACAGCCTCTATCTTCTTGGGGTCTACCTCCATACCCTCTGCTGATACCACATGTCCCAAGAAGGCAATGCTCCGCAACCAAAACTCACACTTCGAGAACTTGGCATATAAACCATGCTCTCTCAGTGTCTGCAAAATGATCCTCAGATGCTGGGCATGCTCCTCTGCATCTCTGGAATACACTAAGATATCATCGATAAATACAATGACAAAGTGATCCAGAAACTCACTGAATACCCTATTCATGAGATCCATAAATGCTGCAGGGGCGTTAGTCAACCCGAACGGCATTACTAAGAACTCATAATGCCCATATCTGGTCCGAAAAGCTGTCTTAGGCACATCTGCCTCTCTGACTCTCAACTGATGATACCCAGATCTCAGATCTATTTTCGAGAAACAACCTGCTCCAGCTAGCTGGTCAAATAGATCATCAATCCGAGGTAAAGGATACCTATTCTTGATAGTGACCTTGTTCAACTGTCTGTAGTCGATACAAAGTCTGAGGGATCCATCCTTCTTTCTGACAAAGAGCACTGGAGCACCCCAAGGTGAGGTACTAGGGCGGATGAAACCCTTATCTACCAAGTCCTGTAACTGGTCTTTCAACTCTGTTAACTCAGCTGGCGCCATCCTGTAGGGAGGAATAGAGATAGGTCTAGTACCTGGCAGTAATTCAATTTCAAACCCTATCTCCCTATCAGGTGGTAGTCCTGGCAAATCGTCTGGGAACACATCGAGAAACTCTCGAACTACTAGTACTGTGGCTGGTTCCCTCACCTGACTGTCTAGCTCTCTCACATGAGCTAGAAACCCCTGACAACCCCTCCTAAGCAAACGACGAGCCTGAAGGGCTGAAATCATACCTCTGGGTGTACCTCTCCTGTCTCCTCTGAAGACACACTCTGACCCATCCTGGTCTCTGAGACTCACTAATTTCTCTCGACAGTCCAACGTAGCACTATATGTAGATAACCAATCCATCCCTAGAATGACATCAAAATCCGTCAAATCTAGAACCACAAGGTCAGCTGGAAGGTATCTACCCTCAATAAACACTGGACTGAAACGACAGACTGACACTGCCACTGATGGGTCACACTTGGGTCCACTGACCCAGAGAGGATACTCTAACTCAGAACTGATCAAACCCAACCTCTCTATGGCTCTCGAAGCAATAAAGGAATGAGAAGCACCGGGGTCCATCAAAGCATACACATCTGAACACCCAATGATGAGATTACCTGACACCACTGTGTTCGACGTGTTAGCCTCCTCCTGTGTCACTGTGAAAATCCGTGCTGGGGCTACCGGATTTCCACCTCGGGAACCTGCTGCTGAAGTAGAGGCTACCCCTCTCCCTCTACCTCTGCCACTAGTCTGAGGCATGACTGGAGCTGCTGGCCGTACAACTGGCTGTACCACAGTGCCTGAACTCATCTGCTGGGATGGTGCAAAAGTCATTTGCGGACAATCCCGAGCAATATGCCCTTCCTGTCCACATCGAAAACAAGCTGTAGATCCCAACCGACAAACTCCTCCATGTGGTTTTCCGCATCGTCTGCAGACTGGAGCTGTGCCAGAGCTTGAGCCACTACCTATTCCTAGACCTGACTTGACTTTATTCCAGAACTTACTCTTTGTTCCTCTTGCTCTATCCCATCTCTTACCGCCTGTTGAACCTGAACTGGGGGCCTTAGCACCCGAAGCCTGTGCCTGTGACTGTTTCTGAATATTGGCACTAGCTTCCATTTTCCTGGCTGCGTCTACTATCGTATGGAAACTCTCCTTTTCTGCTGGAAGAATCAAGGACGCATACCTGGGATGCAGTCTCATAGTATATCTCCTCGCCTTCTTCTGATCAGTATCATAGGCCTGACCCACGTACTGAAGCAGATCTAGGAACTTATCTGTGAATTCATCAACACTCATCTCATCTGTCTGTCGCAATTGTTCAAATTCAATTACTTTCATCTCCCTCGAACTGTCAGGAAAAGCCCACCCTGCAAACTCATTGGCGAACTCTCCCCATGACATGCTGTCCATTCTAGGCTCCACATAATGCTTAAACCATTCTCTGGCTTTCTTGCATTTTATTGTGAAACCTGCCATCTCAATGGCTCTCCTATCATCTGCTCCCAATTCACTGGTGATCATCCTAACTGCTCTGAGGTAATCAAATGGATCATCTCCCGTATTGTATTTAGGAGCATCCAATTTCAAGTATTCCGTCATTTGGACTTTACCTCCAGATGAGCTAGGTTCATGTCTGTCAACAACAGGGGCTACTGGTTCTGGTGGTAGTACTGGTTCATTTAGCTCTAGTTGTGCTGCACTTGGATGGGTAGGGGAAGATGGATACATAGGATATGGTGGATAGTAGTGAGGATATGGCATATATGGCATGTATGTAGGATATGGGTCAAAACGAGAGTATTCCGACATACCCTCCATCGGATACTCTGGCTCCTGAAACAAGGATGGATAGCCATAACCTGAGGCCTGAACGCCTCCCTCGGAATCGCCCATACCTTCATCCATAGACGGATCAATCTCCATAGCCTCCCTCCTTTCCTCAGATCTTTCTCCCCTAACTGTTCCTCTTCTGCTCTCGTCGACAGACCTTCTAGGGTCTATTGACGTACCTTCCCTGCTAGATCTCTGAGACCTTGCCCTTGGCAATGCAGGAGGACGAGCAGCTGGTCTCTCACTCTCTGGTGGGACTCCAGTCAATCGAGCTGATCGACGAGTTCCTCGCATCTTTACTCTGGAAACACAACATATAACATACCACTTTAGCATATAAACATCACATAGCAAGCATACACATGCAACACTCATGGCATATCATAACTGATAGGACTCAAGACCCTATCCTAGTGGACATGATTTCCTATTGTGCTTGACCATTGCTAACCTGTCTGAGCCCAACACTGTCTCTATAGGTCCGATCATGTGAACCTAGGGCTCTGATACCAATATGTAACGACCCCAAAATGGACCGTCACCGGCGCTAGGATTCAGGTCGGCTTAAGGCCGCCAGAACCCGTAGCAAGCCTGCTATACTCTCTGTGTACCTGTAAATCTCATACATGATCATACATTTTATGTGACAATAAAACCCTTTGTTTGAACCAAGGCTTAACCTGTGCATGCACTATCTCTGTACTCTGTACTCATGTACTCTGTACTCTGTATCCCTGACTAGAGCTTGCTCTAGATGGGTTCACTCATACCTGTTAAGCCTGGTTTTCACATACAAGAAAACATATAAACATATACAGATCATGTACAAAACATACATCACTAGGTCAAGCAACAACTATTACTTTTAATATTACATGTCCACTCTAAGCTATTACAGATCTCTTTACTTTTCCTGTACTCTGCTGGACTGTCCCTGTACACTGTACACTGAACCTGCAAAACTGGGGTTAAGGGAGTGGGATGAGCTCTATAGCCCAGTGAGTAGAACAGTAAAACATCTCAGGAAAATATGATCTCATGGAATGCACCATATCACAGACAAGCCACATCAAGAGTAAACCTGTCACCACATAGTCCCAGTAACTCTGTGCCAGGGCGTAGAATCGAGCACCTGGTCTTCCTGTCATATATATATATGTGTATATAACACCTGTGAACTTACCATTGCCAGGGCGTAGTCAAAGGCTCCTGGACTTTGCTATACCTGCCAGGGCGTAGTCAAAGGCTCCTGGACTTTACTATACTTGCCAGGGCGTAGTCAAAGGCTCCTGGACTTCCTGTCTGAGACTATTGGATCATTCAGCATTCACTCACATCACCAAATAACAATGCAATGCAACATATTCGTGTATACTAATGCAATCAACCTATGGCATAATCATGATGCATGAGATATGCTAAAAACAGTTTGTAGTTCAATTAAAAGTCATAAGTTTAGTTCCACTCACCTCTGGCTAACTGGACTGACTGACTCTGCAGGCTCTGAACCTCTGGAGCAGTACTCACTGCTGCTCTCTCTGGTTCCTCTGGTCTGTATAAGCACATCAAGACTTAAATATGAGGGACCAAACTATCGTAAGACCACCTCTTTTAACCTACCCAAGAAAACCCCTTCATCTCACTCTAAAACTCATGCAAAGCAAGCAAAGGAAAGCTGGACAGAACACTTTCGGCGGCAGGTTCGGCGGCCGAAAGTCCTCTCCAGAGACGAAACTCAAGTACCTTCGGCGGCACCTTCGGCGGCACCTTCGGCGGCCGAATCCCCCAAACAGAGCCGAACATGCAAAAACACTCGGGGGCAAGCTGTGGCAACCAAGCCACCATGCAAGAGGTTCGGCGGCCGAATGATCCTTCGGCTGCCGAACCTGAGTTCATCCAGAACTCAGTTTCAATGGCAAACCATCTCCTCCTTCCTTTCAACACTGTCTAACATGCATCCTTCACATATTCAACACACATATACTCCAGTATATGTTCACAGGGGTCCAAAACTAGCTAATAACCCCAAACAACAGATCAAACATAACACATAAACATGTATACATACATAAATCATCAAAAACTACCATGCATAACCTAAACATGCTTCTCCTTCCTTTCACCCTTCAGAAAACATAGAAACAGGGTCTAAACCTGCCCTTACCTCTGGAAACAGGAAGCTACACACACTGAACAAAGGAAAAACAGATCAACCTCTCTTCAACGCTCAAAATCTCAAAAGCGTCACTTTTGTTTCTCTCAACTCTCAACACCTTTGCAAGCACCTCAAACTGCTGTAAGAACAACCAAAAACATGTACAGATGAGTCATAAGAGACGTGGCCATTCCATAGCAAGAATCTGAGGCCAACACTTGTCAAAAACCATGACTCAGCTCACTAGCCAACTCATCGTCGGCTGCCCAATCACATGCAAGACCATGCAACATTCGGGGGCCGAACGTGAACTCGGAAGCCGAACATTGGGCACTTTCGGCGGCCGAACTTACCTTCGGCGGCCGAACTTGGCTCCTCTGCCTTGGTTCATTTCAACTCAAAACTCAAAACTAAAGAACTGTAAAACCATCAAACTCCTCATAACACATAGAACCCATAACTCCTACCCTTATATAGAATCCCAACACCCCGGATTCCATCAGACAAAAGGAATTCCGGTGCCGGATTCTAGCCGGGTATTACAGCTTTCTAAACCAGCGTAGAAGACTCTAGATCACAAAATGGTTATGTGTTTTGTTTGAATGGAGCTGTTGTAAGCTGGAAGAGCTTAAAGCAAGAAACTGTCACTGATCCTACTACAGAAACTGAGTATATTGCGGCTTGTAAAGATGCTAAGGAGGCTATTTGGATTAGAAAGTTCATTAAAGAATTAGGAGTTGTCCCAAGCATCCTAGATCCATTAGAACTATTCTATGACAACAAAGGGGCCATTGCATAGGCTAAGGAGCCTCGGTCACACTAGAAATCCAAACATATACTCAGAAGGTACCATCTCATCCGAGAGATTGTCGGAAAAGGGATCGTCAAGATAAGCAAGATTGCAAGTCGAGAAAATAGAGTTGATCCTCTAACTAAGCAGTTAGTTAGAGACAAACATGAAGGTCATGTTAGATCATTTGGACTTAGAGCTATGCCTGATTGGGACTAGTTCTAGTGGGAGATTGTTAATGTAAGCCCTAGTCCCATGTACATTGTAAAGACATGTTTATTTACGATAAATAAAGATGAGGCATCTATTTTATCACTCTGTTTATTAGTGTGCATATTAAATTGATAAAATATCCTTGAACGTTGGGTCTATTCAAGTTATCAAGTGTGAGACACTTGGTAATAAAACCTTGAAAATTTAAACAACAACATTCTAAACTTCCCTAGTCAATCATTGTCATGGGAGTGACATTGAACTAAAGCTAGCATGGTCTTTGTGAGATGATCATATTTTACGGGTCATGGGATATTGGATATCAATCAGAGTAAATAAATACAAGTTAAGAAAATTGTATTTGGAAATGATCCACTTACGAGAATACTACATGGTTGAAAGTCATAAGTGTCTCTCTAGTGATACTTGTACTGGAAGTCCTTAGACTGGAAATCTCTATGGATGTAATACCCGGCTAGACTCCGGTATCGGGATTCCTATCGTCCGGTGGAATCTCGGATGTCGGAGACCTCTAGAAGGGTAGAATCATGTTTTTATGAAATGTTTTCATGTTTTTAATGGTTTTAAGTATTAAATAAAATGAGTTTTTGCATGAAAATAGCATTGGAGGAAAACCCAGGTTCGGCCGCCGAAAGTCAAGTTCGGCCGCCGAACATACATGTGTTTTGGAGGCACGTTAGGCCCCCGAAAGCATGAGTGAGGGGAAGTCAAGGTTCGGCCGCCGAAAGTCAAGTTCGGCCGCCGAACATTGCATGGATACGGAGGCACATTCGGCCCCCGAACGTGGCCTGGCCAGCCACCTATAAAAGGGTCCCTTAGCCGAAAATGGGCGAGCTTTTTCTCCCTATTTCGGCCAAGGTGAGCATTCCGCCATCTTTCCCCAATCTTGAGTTTTTCCTTCCTTTTTCCATGATCTTTACAAGTTTATAACTTTGGTTTTGAAGATCTTTGAGCTTAGAACGAGTTTTGGAGCTTGGAGACCAAAAGTTGGGACTTCTCCCATCTCCAAGTTTAGATCTCCTCAACCCTCGATCTTCAAGAGGTAAGAGTCGATCTTAAGCTCAATGTATGATTTAAACAAGTTTTATGAAGTTTTGAAGGGTAGAAATGCATGCTAGGGTATATGTTGAGTTATGGATATATATTGATGTTTTGAACAATGTGTGTTGTTTGAGTATGTTTGAAGTGTTGTAGATGGGGTATATGCATGTTTGAGGCCCCTAGGAACTTGTATGCATGCTTTGGTTGAAAAATATGCATGTTTGGAAGGTTTGGAGACGAAATGTGCAAAGGGAGCCAAGTTTCTGCCCTTTGGCAGAAACCAGGTTCGGCAGCCGAAGGTACTTTCGGCCGCCGAACATGGCTGGGGAGGCAGGCCTTTCGGCTGCCGAAGTTGCCCCCGAAGAGAGACTTTCGTCTCTGTCTGGCACTTTCGGCCGCCGAAGGTGCCGCCGAACCTAGCTGAGTTTCGTCTCTGTCCAGGACTTTCGGCCGCCGAAGGTGCCGCCGAAAGTGCCCTGTTCAGCCATTTCATGCATATTTTCTGTGATGCTTTCATGATGTTTTAGGGGGTTTTTGGGGGATATATTAGAGTCAAGTTTATATATGTTTGGTCCCTCATTGGAGTCCACCTGTGTAGGTTCGGACCCGAGGAACCAAGGACCCCAGCTGTGAGCCAGCTGCTACAGAGTTGTCAGAGTCAGCCAGAGGTGAGTGGAACTAAACTTAACCTTTTAAATTAAGAAATGAAATGCTTTTATCATGCTTCATGCATCATGATTATATTATAGGTTGGTTGCATTAGAATCACGAATTATGTTGCATTGCATTATTATTTGATGTTGATGGGGGATGGACATTGCACGACTCACTAGCCCTTTGTACGAAGTCCTGTGGTGCCCATAATAGGGCCGGGCAATAGCTCCGATCTACGAAGTCCTGTGGTGCCCATAATAGGGCCGGGCAATACGAAGTCCTGTGGTGCCCATAATAGGGCCGGGCATGGAGCTGAGGGATTTTTGGGTCAGTCCGTCCATGATGTGAAATGTTTGTGCAGTGATCCATTTCATGATGGCATGTTTTAAATATTCTTTTTATAGTTCTACTCACTGGGCATCTAGCTCACCCCTCTCCCCTAACCCCCAGGTTTGCAGGCACGGGATAGATAGAGAAGGCAAGAAGAGAAAAAGGAAGTCATATGCATGTAATAGTTAGATTGTGGACATGACAATTGTATTATGATGAAATGTAAAATTATTCAGTATGTTATGTAATGAGGTTATTGAGGATATAGTTGTGCTTGACCATAGTACATTGTTAATCCCTTTTGTATGTACATGATCTTATGTTATGATGTTTATGTAAACCAGCTCAACACAGGTTGTTTTGCCTTTAAGGCTTGATGAGGTCCCACAGAGGGACTATGTTATGTATATGATCAGAGTATGCACAGGTTGAGTTTGGTGGATGTTTATGAAAAGAAAAGTTTTAATTTTTATGTATGTTGTTGATCATGTATGGGATTATACAGGTTTTCAGGTCTTATGTCAGGCTTGCTACGGGTCCCGGCGGCCTTAAGTCGACCCGGATCCTAGCGCCGGTAGCGGTCCGATTTTCGGGGCGTTACAGAATGGTATCAGAGCCCTAGGTTCATATGGTCGGACCTAGAGTGTCGGGCTCATAGATGTTATAGAAGGTCAAGCACAATAGGAAAAGATCATGTCCACTAGGATAGGATGTGGAGTCCTGTCTTGCATGATGATGTGAAATGCCATGATAATATGCATGTGCATTAATGATATGCTATGATATGTGATGTATGTGATGCGGGTTCATGTGTGCCCACATGAACCATATGATGCTAATGTTGCTTGTGATGTGTACTGTTTTTCAGAAAACAGGATGAGAGGAACTCGTCGATCAGCAAGATTGACTGGAGTACCACCTGAGGATGAGGGCATGAGCGCCCGTCCTCCAGCATTGCCTAGGGCAATGTCTAGCAGGTCCAACAGGGACAGAGTGGCAAGAGACCCTAGAAGGTCTTTGGATCTGGGTAGAAGCAGATCAGTAAGGGGAACAGTGCAGGGAGGAATGTCTGAGGATATGGAAGTAGATCAGAGGAGGGATGGCAGTCTCGGTGTGAGCATGCCGGAAGAGGGTATGGGAGAATCAGAAGGAGGCGCTCAGGCCTCGAGTTATGTCCAGCCACATCACTACCCACCCTATTCTCACCATCCAGGGTATTCGATGGGAGGTACATCGGATTACCCCAGTTTTAGCCCTTATCCTCCACACATGCCATACCCACCATACTACCCACCATACTCTCAGTACCCAATGTATCCACCTCCACCCTACTATCCAAATCCAGAAAACCCTACCTCAGAAAATGTTGCACCACCTCCACCACCTGCAGAACCAGCAGCCCCAGTTGCTCAACCTCCTAGATCTAGCTCAGCCAGTGGGAGCAAGGTCAAGATGACAGACTATATGAAGCTGGGTGCTCCCCAGTTTGAGACAGGTGATGATCCGTTCGTGTACTTGGAGCGGGTCAAGGCGATTACAGATGAGGTTGGGGCTGATGACAGTAGAGCCATTCAAATGGCCGGGTTCACACTCAAGTGCAAGAAGGCACGAGAGTGGTTCAAGAATTATGTGAACCCGAGAGTGGACAGCATGACTTGGGAGGAGTTTGCTAATGAATTTGCAGGGTGGGCTTTCCCTGATAGTTCAAGGGAATTGAAGATGATAGAATTCGAGCAGTTGAGGCAAACTGACGACATGAGTGTGGATGAATATACTGACAGGTTTATGGAATTGCTGCCATTTGCAGGGCAAGACCTTAGCACAGACCAGAAGAAGTCAAGGAGGTATATCATGAAGCTCCATCCCAGGTATTCCTCCTTGGTGCAGTCAGCAGATAGAGAGAGTTTTCATGCCATAGTAGACATGGCTAGGAGAATGGAGGCCAGTGCCATCGTTCAGGGGACAGTCAAACAGACAGTGGCACAAGCTTCTGGTTCTAAAACTCCGGGTGGGGGAAGGTTAGATCCCTCTACCCTAAGTGCAGCAGCTTCAGGCAGTAAAAGATGGAATAAACCCAAGGGCAAGAAGAACAAGTTCTGGAACAAGGTCAAGTCTAGTCTGGGATTTGGGAGTGGCTCAAGCTCTGGTGCGGATAATGCAGTTTGTGCGAGGTGTGGTAAGCCACACAGGGGAGCATGTCGGTTTGGGACGAACGCCTGTTTCAGATGTGGTCAGGAGGGGCATATGGCTCGAGATTGTCCGAGAGCAGTCCCGATGGCTCAGTCCCAGCAGACAGCTTCAGGCAGTGTAGCGCAGCCAGCAGCTCCAGCCATGACTCAGGCCAGTGGCAGAGGCAGAGGGAGAGGAGCAGCCTCTTCTCCAGCGGGTTTCAGAGGTGAAGGTCCGTCAGCCCCAGCACGGATCTTCACAATGACACAGCAGGAGGCAAACGCATCCAACACCGTGGTGGCAGGTAATCTCATCATTGGTTGTTCAGATGTATATGCCTTGATGGACCCTGGTGCATCTCATTCATTTATTGCTCCGAGAGCCGTCCAGAGGTTAGGGTTGATGATCTCTGAGTTAGAGTGTCCTCTCTGGGTCAGTGGACCCAAGTGTGATCCATCAGTGGCAGAGTCAGTCTGTCAGTGTAGTCCAGTTTTTGTTGAGGGGAGATGTATGTCCGCCGACCTTGTGGTTCTAGATTTGACAGATTTTAACGTCATTCTAGGGATGGACTGGTTATCTACCCATGGTGCTACCTTGGACTGCAGGGACAAGGTAGTCAGGTTCAGAGGTCAGGATGGATCAGAGGTTGTCTTCAGAGGAGACAGGAGGGGTACACCTAGAGGTATGATCTCAGCTCTTCAGGCTCGTAGGTTGCTTAGGAGGGGATGTCAGGGGTATTTGGCTCATGTGAGAGAGCTAGATAGTCAGGTTAGAGAGCCCGCCTCGGTGCCAGTGGTTAGAGAGTTCTTAGATGTGTTCCCGGACGAACTGCCAGGTTTACCACCTGCTAGGGAGATAGAGTTCGAGATTGAGTTAATGCCTGGTACCAGACCGATCTCTATCCCTCCCTACAGGATGGCGCCAGCAGAATTGAAAGAGTTGAAGGAGCAGTTGCAGGAGCTGGTAGACAAGGGCTTCATCCGACCGAGTACCTCACCCTGGGGTGCTCCAGTTCTGTTTGTGAGGAAGAAGGATGGATCCCTTAGGCTTTGTATCGACTACAGGCAGTTGAACAAAGTCACTACTAAGAACAAGTACCCATTGCCAAGGATCGACGATCTATTCGACCAGCTAGCAGGAGCGGGTTGCTTCTCCAAAATAGATCTGAGATCGGGGTACCATCAGTTGAGGATCAGAGAAGAGGACGTACCGAAGACAGCTTTCAGGACCAGATATGGGCATTTTGAGTTCCTCGTGATGCCGTTCGGGTTAACTAACGCCCCTGCAGCATTCATGGATCTCATGAACAGAGTGTTTAGCCAGTACCTGGATCACTTTGTTATTGTCTTCATAGATGATATCTTAGTGTATTCCAGGGATGCAGAGGAGCATGCCCATCATCTGAGGTTGGTTCTACAGACCTTGAGGGAACATGGCTTGTATGCCAAGTTCTCCAAGTGTGAGTTCTGGCTAAGGAGCATTTCATTCTTGGGGCATGTAGTGTCAGAGAATGGGATTGAGGTAGACCCCAAGAAGACAGAAACTGTGGCTAACTGGCCTAGACCCACTTCAGTGACGGAGATCAGGAGTTTCTTGGGTTTGGCAGGTTACTACAGGAGGTTCGTTCAGGACTTCTCGAAAATTGCAGCTCCTCTGACCAGACTGACTAGGAAGAATCAGAAGTTTCTGTGGACCGACCAGTGTGAGGAAAGTTTTGAAGAGCTTAAGAAGAGATTGACGTCAGCACCAGTTCTAGCTCTGCCATCTAGTGGAGAGGACTTTACAGTCTTTTGTGATGCGTCCCGTGTGGGACTGGGTTGCGTGCTTATGCAGAATGAGAGGGTGATTGCTTATGCTTCTAGGCAGCTAAAGAAGCATGAGTTGAATTACCCCACACATGACCTTGAGATGGCAGCAGTAATCTTTGCACTCAAGATGTGGAGGCACTACCTCTATGGGGTAAAATGTGAGATCTTCACAGATCATAAAAGCCTACAGTACATCCTGAGCCAAAGAGACTTGAATTTGAGACAGAGGAGATGGGTAGAGTTGCTAAGTGACTATGATTGCAAGATCCAGTATCATCCGGGTAAGGCGAATGTCGTGGCAGACGCCCTAAGCCGGAAGTCACTAGGCAGTCTATCCCACATCACGGCAGAGAGGAGACCAGTGGTGAAGGAGCTTTACAAGCTCATTGAGGAAGGTCTACAGTTGGAGTTGTCTGGTACAGGTGCCTTGGTCGCTCAGATGAAAGTGACACCCGTGTTTCTGGAGCAAGTGGCTCAGAAACAGCATGAGGACCCAGAGTTAGTAAAGATTGCCAGGACTGTTCAGTCAGGCAAGGATAGCGAGTTCAGATTCGACAATAAGGGGATCCTCCGCTATGGGAGTCGATTATGTGTACCAGATGACATTGGGCTAAAAGGAGACATTATGAGAGAGGCTCATAATGCAAGATACAGCGTTCACCCCGGAGCCACCAAGATGTATCAGGATCTGAAGAAGGTTTATTGGTGGCCAGCTATGAAGAGAGAAGTGGCACAGTTTGTGTCAGCCTGCGAGATATGTCAGAGGGTGAAGCTGGAACATCAGAAGCCGGCTGGAATGCTTAACCCGCTACCTATTCCAGAGTGGAAATGGGAGAATATAGCTATGGACTTCGTAGTGGGGTTACCGGCGACGTCCAACAGATTGGACTCCATATGGGTGATTGTGGACAGACTCACCAAATCTGCTCACTTCATCCCTGTCAGGAGTGGCTATTCTGTGGACAAGTTGGCGCAGGTGTACGTTGATGAGATTGTCAGACTGCACGGGGTTCCTGTTTCCATCGTGTCAGATAGAGGGCCCCAGTTCACCTCCAGGTTTTGGCGGAGTCTGCAGAACGCCATGGGTACTAGATTGGATTTCAGCACTGCCTTCCACCCCCAGACTGATGGACAGTCAGAAAGGACCATCCAGACCATAGAAGATATGCTGAGAATGTGTGTGCTGGACTTTGGCGGTTCTTGGAGGCAACATCTACCTTTGGTGGAGTTTGCCTACAATAACAGCCATCATGCTAGCATCGGGATGGCTCCATATGAAGCTTTATATGGAAGGAAGTGCAGATCACCTGTTTGCTGGGAAGAGGTAGGAGAGAGGTCCTTAGCAGGACCCGAGCTAGTAGAGATCACCAGCAGGGTGGTGCCCATGATCAGAGAAAGAATCAAGACAGCTGCAAGCAGACAGAAGAGTTATGCAGACATCCGCAGAAGACTAGTAGAGTTTCAGGAGGGGGATCTGGTATTGCTTAAGGTGTCTCCGATAAAAGGAGTGGTTCGGTTCGGGAAGAAGGGTAAGCTGGCTCCGCGGTACATCGGACCCTTTGAAGTCTTGCAAAAGATTGGGAATGTATCGTACAAGCTAGATTTACCTGCTTCAATGGAGAGAATCCATCCGGTTTTCCATGTTTCTATGTTGAGAAAATTCGTGTCAGATCCGGGCAAGGTTCTTAGTGAACCTGATGTGGAGATCCAAGAGGATCTCACCTACGTTGAGCAACCGGTACGGATCCTAGACACTCAGATCAGAAAGCTGAGGAACAAGGAAATCCTGATGGTGAAAGTCCTTTGGAACCACCACAATATTGAAGAATGCACCTGGGAGACACGGGAGTCCATGCTCCAGCAATACCCCCATTTGTTTTGAGGTGAGTGTTAGTTATTCTATGTGTTGCATGTATGATATATTGTATGCTATGTTGTATGTTATGATTGATGCCATGCTTTGTATGTTAGTTGAGGAACATTCGGGGACGAATGTTCTTAAGGGGGGGAGAATGTAATACCCGGCTAGACTCCTGTAATACCCGGCTAAGTCAGACATCGGAATTCCTACCGTCCGGTGGAATTCGGGGATGTCAAGAGACTTCTAGTAAGGTATTAGAAAGAGTTGCTAAATGTTTTTAAGACTTTGTAAGGTTTAGCGTAGAAAACGAGTTGAGTTTCGTGGAGAATTGGCCAAAGGAGTTTTTGTCATGTTCGGCCCCCGAAGGTTAAGTTCGGCCGCCGAAAGTGCCCAATGTTCGGCCCCCGAAGGTTATGTTCGGCCCCCGAAAGTTGCATGGTTTTGCATGCAGTTTCGGTAGCCGAAGCTGAGGTGGTCGGTTAGTTGTGCACACTCCTCAGTCCGTGGTTTGGCCAGGTGTTCACCTCCAGATCATGACCAGAGGGTAGGCCACGTCTCCCTTGACTCATCTGCAAGCTTTTAATCAGCTCAGGCAGAGGGTTGCTCGTTTGTAAGTGGTTTGAAAGGTTTTGAGAGAAAAGAAGAGTGTTGGAGGTGTGGTGAAGGTGAAGTCGTGGTGGCCATAGTTCAGTGTTTAGGTTGTCCCAGCATCTGGTTCCAAGAGGTAAGGGAAGCTTTTAACTTGTTTCCATGGTTTATGAACAGCTTGTAAGGAGGTTAAGGGTAGAGTTGTTGATATAGGTGTTAGGTATAGTTTTGATGTTTTAATGGTGTAAGCATGTTATGTGTATTGTTTTGTTGGCGTTTAAGTTGTTTGATGCTCCTTTATGCTTGTTAAAGTGTTTATGCATGTTTTAGAGGGGTTACCTGCATGTATTGAGGGCTGAGCAGGTGATGAAGGGACTGGCAGGCGTCCTTGTGCACGAAACTGAGTTCTGGCTAAACTCAGGTTCGGCCCCCGAAAGTCCAAGTTAGGCCGCCGAACATGCCTGACTTTCGTCTCTGGAGGAGACATTCGGCCGCCGAAGGTGCCGCCGAAGGTGCCCTGTCCAGCCTTCCTTTGCTTGTTTTGCATGCATATTTTGAGGTAGTCTAGAGGGGTTTTGGGGAGTTGTTTCTCAGTTGTATAGAGTATGTTTGGTGCCTCATTTGCGTCCTCCATTGTAGGATTGGACCCGAGGAACCGAGGTGTTTAGCAGTCGTCGTAGCTGTTTCAGAGATAGAGGTAGCCCAGAGTTAGCCAAGCAGTGGCTACAGGTGAGTGGAACTAAACTAACTATTTTATTGTGAGAAATGACACGATTCTAGCATGCTCCATGCTTCATACATTGCCATGTTATATCTTAGGTTGTGTTGCATTAGAATTCACGAATATGATGCATGGAGCATGCTAGAATCGTGTCATTTCTCACAATAAAATAGTTAGTTTAGTTCCACTCACCTGTAGCCACTGCTTGGCTAACTCTGGGCTACCTCTATCTCTGAAACAGCTACGACGACTGCTAAACACCTCGGTTCCTCGGGTCCAATCCTACAATGGAGGACGCAAATGAGGCACCAAACATACTCTATACAACTGAGAAACAACTCCCCAAAACCCCTCTAGACTACCTCAAAATATGCATGCAAAACAAGCAAAGGAAGGCTGGACAGGGCACCTTCGGCGGCACCTTCGGCGGCCGAATGTCTCCTCCAGAGACGAAAGTCAGGCATGTTCGGCGGCCTAACTTGGACTTTCGGGGGCCGAACCTGAGTTTAGCCAGAACTCAGTTTCGTGCACAAGGACGCCTGCCAGTCCCTTCATCACCTGCTCAGCCCTCAATACATGCAGGTAACCCCTCTAAAACATGCATAAACACTTTAACAAGCATAAAGGAGCATCAAACAACTTAAACGCCAACAAAACAATACACATAACATGCTTACACCATTAAAACATCAAAACTATACCTAACACCTATATCAACAACTCTACCCTTAACCTCCTTACAAGCTGTTCATAAACCATGGAAACAAGTTAAAAGCTTCCCTTACCTCTTGGAACCAGATGCTGGGACAACCTAAACACTGAACTATGGCCACCACGACTTCACCTTCACCACACCTCCAACACTCTTCTTTTCTCTCAAAACCTTTCAAACCACTTACAAACGAGCAACCCTCTGCATGAGCTGATTAAAAGCTTGCAGATGAGTCAAGGGAGACGTGGCCTACCCTCTGGTCATGATCTGGAGGTGAACACCTGGCCAAACCACGGACTGAGGAGTGTGCACAACTAACCGACCACCTCAGCTTCGGCTACCGAAACTGCATGCAAAACCATGCAACTTTCGGGGGCCGAACATAACCTTCGGGGGCCGAACATTGGGCACTTTCGGCGGCCGAACTTAACCTTCGGGGGCCGAACATGACAAAAACTCCTTTGGCCAATTCTCCACGAAACTCAACTCGTTTTCTACGCTAAACCTTACAAAGTCTTAAAAACATTTAGCAACTCTTTCTAATACCTTACTAGAAGTCTCTTGACATCCCCGAATTCCACCGGACGGTAGGAATTCCGATGTCTGACTTAGCCGGGTATTACATTCTTCCCCCCTTTAAAAAACATTCGTCCTCGAATGTTTACAATAACAATAACATAGATGCAAATAAGCAAGTACGGAAAGCCTACCACCTTTTTCTACGAAGAGACACAGATACCCCTGGAGTAAAATTCCCGGGTTGGCTATACGTTCTGACTCTGCTGACCCTTAACTACTTAATCTATGTCCACACTCTACCTAGAGTACTGATCACTCCTGTCTGTACATAGTCCACTTGACTCTCTTTGCTACCTACTAACTTCCCTTTCTTTTTACCTGTTCTCAGTTCTATGCACACTACTCTGGTTACACTCACCTTTGCTTCTCTGTACTCACCCGATCAGAGGAGCAACAGCTCTCAGGAACGGCTAGATGACGTGATTATAGCTTTCTCTCTGGTGACGCATCACGAGTCACACAGACATGCCCCGAAACCGAACTCAGATTACAGAACTTGGCCTCTATGCCGTGTTCTCTTATTTACAATACTTCGTAGATACTGGGCATGCTTCTCTATGTTTCTGAACTATTCTACGCTTTTGCTGTGCACTCTGATCCTTGCCCGCCTTTCTTCTTCTTTACTCTCATGGCTTGTTCTCTTTTGATCCTTTGATTTACACTGGACTAGTGCTTTAGCTCTTTAGCTCTTTAGCTCGTCTCTCTAGGATAACCTGATAAGCGACTTTTTCCTGAGGGCAGCTAACATCTCATCTGCCTTTCCCAGTAAATCGCTGAGCAGTGTTACCCCTTACCTCTGGGTTATTCATCTATTACACTGACTTTTCTCTCTTATTCGCAACATCTAGTTCCCACCCACCTCTTAGATCTATCGTGGAGGCTAATCAGTTCCAACTAGCGGTCTCCACCGATCTGTGTGGGAACACCTATCCTTGGTAGTGACCTTGTGCAATTGTTCACAGTTGTGACAAAATCTCAAGGTTTCATCCGTCGGTTCTCACAAGGATACTGGAACATTCCAGGGTGTGTGGTACTAAGTCGGATAGAAGCCTTCGCTACCAAGTGCACACTACTCTACTATCTCTCTCAACATGCTTTTCTAGAGGTCTTACAGGTTTTCCTCTCTTACATGCTATAGGTACCATTTCACAGGAAGAGATGAAGATAAGTCTAAGCTTTATCCTCACTTGACTTTCCGACTCTATTGGTAATCCTACTAACGTGGCTGGAATATATCACTCTCTTTCTCTTTTTCTGTCTATGAGTACTGAGGCTGGTTCCCTGACCTGACTGTTATGCGTTCACACAAGAGTAAGAAAACCCCTGACTACCTTCCCAACGAAGTCACGAGCCTGTAGGGCTGATATCACACTTCTGGGAATACTATACGGTCCCCTCCTAAGGACTACCTCTGATCCATCTTACCTTCTATACTTTCTTACCTTGTCCCTATAGACACAGGTAATACTATGAGTAGCTAGCCAATCCGCCCTAGAATGACATCACACAGTCAACTCTAGAACCATAAGGTCAGCTGGATCGCATCTACTCATAACGAACTATGAACGTATAGCCAACCCGGGAATTTTACTCCAGGGGTATCTGTGTCTCTTCGTAGAAAAAGGTGGTAGGCTTTCCGTACTTGCTTATTTGCATCTATGTTATTGTTATTGTAAACATTCGAGGACGAATGTTTTTTAAAGGGGGGAAGAATGTAATACCCGGCTAAGTCAGACATCGGAATTCCTACCGTCCGGTGGAATTCGGGGATGTCAAGAGACTTCTAGTAAGGTATTAGAAAGAGTTGCTAAATGTTTTTAAGACTTTGTAAGGTTTAGCGTAGAAAACGAGTTGAGTTTCGTGGAGAATTGGCCAAAGGAGTTTTTGTCATGTTCGGCCCCCGAAGGTTAAGTTCGGCCGCCGAAAGTGCCCAATGTTCGGCCCCCGAAGGTTATGTTCGGCCCCCGAAAGTTGCATGGTTTTGCATGCAGTTTCGGTAGCCGAAGCTGAGGTGGTCGGTTAGTTGTGCACACTCCTCAGTCCGTGGTTTGGCCAGGTGTTCACCTCCAGATCATAACCAGAGGGTAGGCCACGTCTCCCTTGACTCATCTGCAAGCTTTTAATCAGCTCAGGCAGAGGGTTGCTCGTTTGTAAGTGGTTTGAAAGGTTTTGAGAGAAAAGAAGAGTGTTGGAGGTGTGGTGAAGGTGAAGTCGTGGTGGCCATAGTTCAGTGTTTAGGTTGTCCCAGCATCTGGTTCCAAGAGGTAAGGGAAGCTTTTAACTTGTTTCCATGGTTTATGAACAGCTTGTAAGGAGGTTAAGGGTAGAGTTGTTGATATAGGTGTTAGGTATAGTTTTGATGTTTTAATGGTGTAAGCATGTTATGTGTATTGTTTTGTTGGCGTTTAAGTTGTTTGATGCTCCTTTATGCTTGTTAAAGTGTTTATGCATGTTTTAGAGGGGTTACCTGCATGTATTGAGGGCTGAGCAAGTGATGAAGGGACTGGCAGGCGTCCTTGTGCACGAAACTGAGTTCTGGCTAAACTCAGGTTCGGCCCCCGAAAGTCCAAGTTAGGCCGCCGAACATGCCTGACTTTCGTCTCTGGAGGAGACATGCGGCCGCCGAAGGTGCCGCCGAAGGTGCCCTGTCCAGCCTTCCTTTGCTTGTTTTGCATGCATATTTTGAGGTAGTCTAGAGGGGTTTTGGGGAGTTGTTTCTCAGTTGTATAGAGTATGTTTGGTGCCTCATTTGCGTCCTCCATTGTAGGATTGGACCCGAGGAACCGAGGTGTTTAGCAGTCGTCGTAGCTGTTTCAGAGATAGAGGTAGCCCAGAGTTAGCCAAGCAGTGGCTACAGGTGAGTGGAACTAAACTAACTATTTTATTGTGAGAAATGACACGATTCTAGCATGCTCCATGCATCATACATTGCCATGTTATATCTTAGGTTGTGTTGCATTAGAATTCACGAATATGATGCATTGCATATGTTGTTGTTCCTGTGGATGAATGTTGGATGATCCTTAGCCCTTGACAGAGAGCAGATACAGATTTATGGCATGAGATAGCCATACCAGGTCGCCCCTGGATAGTCCAGGTCGCTCCTGGTACTATGAGTGAGTGAGACAGCTGGGCTGTCAGATCAGAGTTAAGAGAAGACCAGGTGATGACATCGTCTCCCTGGCACAATTGGTCATGTTTGAGATCAGAGCAGAGATAAGTGGAAGACCAGGTGATGACATTGTCTCCTTGGCACTGTTGGTATTCTAACATGTAGTTGAGGGCTACTGGTGACAAGTTCATCTTTGAGCTGATATGATTGTGATGTGATGCATTTCATGCGAACATGTAATTAATGAACTGTTTTACTGTTCCTCCTCACTGGGCTCTAGAGCTCATCCCACTCCCTTAACCCCAGTCTTGCAGGTCCTGAGATAGCTATGGGAACTTAAAGTCAGCAAGGGGATAGAGGAAAGTTGTGCTTGAATGTATGCTGTAATAGTGTAGTGGACATGATGTAATTAAAAGATTAACGGTCATGTAATGTATAGATTTGTACTGTCATATACGGATAGACTTGTGCTTTCCCTAGTGTTTTTGCTATTGTGTGATGTTTGCTTAATCCCCTGTACATGAATCCTGTTTTACGTTTCTTGATGAGAAATGTGTGAGTTAGGCTTAATGTATGGCTTTGATGTGATACCAGTGGATTGTGTTACAGAGTAAAAGGGTTTCAATCCCTTGATCCACAGCAGATAGTAGTCCCTGGTATAGGCCCTGAGGGCCATTTCAGATTGACATATCTGAGTAGCAGCAATTAAGCCTACAGAGTTTTACAGGATTGTTGAGTCTATTTGTATCATGTCTGGGATTTATCAGGTACACAGAGAGTATAGTCGGCTTGCTACGGGTCCCGGCGGCCTTAAGCCGATCTGGATCCTAGTGCCAGTGATGGTTCGGACCGTTACTGAGGGGTACCGGTTTCCGGGTCGTTACAACTCCGGTATCGGGATTCCTATCGTCCGGTGGAATCTCGGATGTCGGAGACCTCTAGAAGGGTAGAATCATGTTTTTATGAAATGTTTTCATGTTTTTAATGGTTTTAAGTATTAAATAAAATGAGTTTTTGCATGAAAATAGCATTGGAGGAAAACCCAGGTTCGGCCGCCGAAAGTCAAGTTCGGCCGCCGAACATACATGTGTTTTGGAGGCACGTTAGGCCCCCGAAAGCATGAGTGAGGGGAAGTCAAGGTTCGGCCGTCGAAAGTCAAGTTCGGCCGCCGAACATTGCATGGATGCGGAGGCACATTCGGCCCCCGAACGTGGCCTGGCCAGCCACCTATAAAAGGGTCCCTTAGCCGAAAATGGGCGAGCTTTTTCTCCCTATTTCGGCCAAGGTGAGCATTCCGCCATCTTTCCCCAATCTTGAGTTTTTCCTTCCTTTTTCCATGATCTTTACAAGTTTATAACTTTGGTTTTGAAGATCTTTGAGCTTAGAACGAGTTTTGGAGCTTGGAGACCAAAAGTTGGGACTTCTCCCATCTCCAAGTTTAGATCTCCTCAACCCTCGATCTTCAAGAGGTAAGAGTCGATCTTAAGCTCAATGTATGATTTAAACAAGTTTTATGAAGTTTTGAAGGGTAGAAATGCATGCTAGGGTATATGTTGAGTTATGGATATATATTGATGTTTTGAACAATGTGTGTTGTTTGAGTATGTTTGAAGTGTTGTAGATGGGGTATATGCATGTTTGAGGCCCCTAGGAACTTGTATGCATGCTTTGGTTGAAAAATATGCATGTTTGGAAGGTTTGGAGACGAAATGTGCAAAGGGAGCCAAGTTTCTGCCCTTTGGCAGAAACCAGGTTCGGCAGCCGAAGGTACTTTCGGCCGCCGAACATGGCTGGGGAGGCAGGCCTTTCGGCTGCCGAAGTTGCCCCCGAAGAGAGACTTTCGTCTCTGTCTGGCACTTTCGGCCGCCGAAGGTGCCGCCGAACCTAGCTGAGTTTCGTCTCTGTCCAGGACTTTCGGCCGCCGAAGGTGCCGCCGAAAGTGCCCTGTTCAGCCATTTCATGCATATTTTCTGTGATGCTTTCATGATGTTTTAGGGGGTTTTTGGGGGATATATTAGAGTCAAGTTTATATATGTTTGGTCCCTCATTGGAGTCCACCTGTGTAGGTTCGGACCCGAGGAACCAAGGACCCCAGCTTTGAGCCAGCTGCTACAGAGTTGTCAGAGTCAGCCAGAGGTGAGTGGAACTAAACTTAACCTTTTAAATTAAGAAATGAAATGCTTTTATCATGCTTCATGCATCATGATTATATTATAGGTTGGTTGCATTAGAATCACGAATTATGTTGCATTGCATTATTATTTGATGTTGATGGGGGATGGACATTGCACGACTCACTAGCCCTTTGTACGAAGTCCTGTGGTGCCCATAATAGGGCCGGGCAATAGCTCCGATCTACGAAGTCCTGTGGTGCCCATAATAGGGTCGGGCAATACGAAGTCCTGTGGTGCCCATAATAGGGCCGGGCATGGAGCTGAGGGATTTTTGGGTCAGTCCGTCCATGATGTGAAATGTTTGTGCAGTGATCCATTTCATGATGGCATGTTTTAAATATTCTTTTTATAGTTCTACTCACTGGGCATCTAGCTCACCCCTCTCCCCTAACCCCCAGGTTTGCAGGCACGGGATAGATAGAGAAGGCAAGAAGAGAAAAAGGAAGTCATATGCATGTAATAGTTAGATTGTGGACATGACAATTGTATTATGATGAAATGTAAAATTATTCAGTATGTTATGTAATGAGGTTATTGAGGATAGAGTTGTGCTTGACCATAGTACATTGTTAATCCCTTTTGTATGTACATGATCTTATGTTATGATGTTTATGTAAACCAGCTCAACACAGGTTGTTTTGCCTTTAAGGCTTGATGAGGTCCCACAGAGGGACTATGTTATGTATATGATCAGAGTATGCACAGGTTGAGTTTGGTGGATGTTTATGAAAAGAAAAGTTTTAATTTTTATGTATGTTGTTGATCATGTATGGGATTATACAGGTTTTCAGGTCTTATGTCAGGCTTGCTACGGGTCCCGGCGGCCTTAAGTCGACCCGGATCCTAGCGCCGGTAGCGGTCCGATTTTCGGGGCGTTACAATGGATGCCCAGATGAGTCCTCATATGCTTTGAATTATACCTAATGCGCCTGTAAATAGGTTGGCAAGTATGGATATGATTGGGTATGCCACGATTCATGCTAAGAAACATAAGAGAAGTGAAGGGATTGCCTCTTTCGAAGAAAGAGAAAATATCATCGGCCACTTGACTAGTGAAACTAAGAAGAGTGTGGCCAAACCCAAGTTGTATAATAAGAGTTATAATCAATTTGATTGATTCAATATCACTAATAGGTCAAGGAAAATGATTTAGTAATGAGTAAGGATGACTTGTTCCATACTTTATGCAAATCATGATATCTTATGACAAAGGATAGTACTAGTTCACTAGTAGGGTGATTTTCAGAGAAAATTCATGACTATTCAATTTGAGTAATTATAATGTCTTGATAGAGACCAATTATAATTTATGGACCTTGAAAATTCATTGCCAACATTGAATAGTCCTACAGGATCGCACACGATGAAATTTGGATAAAGAGTATTTTGATCTTTTCTTTATCGGGCCATTAATAAGTGTTTTTATTTCAAACATTATCAATGGGCTCATGTGAATTTTAGCACACATTTCTAGGCCAACTTAATGTGGCTTAAGATCTGATGTAATTAGTTAATTAAAAGGTTTAATTAATTAGTTAAAAGAGAGAGAGAGTCCTAATAGGATTAAGGTTTGTTTTAAGGATGTTTATTTTGAATTAAATGCAAATATCTAATTGGATTTAAATTCAAATTAAATAAAAAATTTCTCTCTAGGTTTTCCACTTATTTGGCTGAATTAGAGTTCCTAAAATAAGGGGAAGTAAAACCTTAATAGGACTCTGAAAATGTGGCTATATAGTGAGAAAAAGGAGAAAGATTAACACACTTCTTCCACCTCCTTTTTTTGACCGAATCTCTTAGAGAAAGAAGAGATTTTTCTCCTACTTACTCTTAAGTTTTTTGCACTAAATATATCAGGCATTGATAGAGATTAGATCTTCAATCCTCTACCTATCTCGAATTCACAAAACCAAAAGGAAGAGACAAACATTCAAGGTGCTAGCACACTTCCTTTGGCTGAGAATTTTAGTGTGTGAAATTGTAGAGGGAAGTCGCTATTGGGCAGTCCCTTGATCATGTTTTGCTGCTGAAGAGAAGATCAAAAAGGTGATTTTGATTTATTTCGCTTTAGTCTAGCCTTGCAAGCAATTCAGCAAAGGTAACTCTTGCAACTTTAATGCCATTGTTGCATAAATCGACACTTGTTTGTTCTTATGGCTTAAATTTATTTTATTTTCTATTGCACCAATCTGACCTTATGAGTAAGATTCCTAACAATTTAACCAACTAGCAGGAGCTAGTTATTTATCCAAGATAGATTTAAGATTTGGGCATCATCAGTTGAGAATCAAAGAAGAAGACCTGCCTAAGACAACTTTTAGGACCAGATATGGGCATTATGAGTTCCTAATAATGCCGTTCGGGCTGACCAATGCCTCTGCAGAATTCATGGATCTCATGAATAGAGTTTTCAAACAGTTTCTAAATCACTTTGTTATTGTTTTCATTGATAATATCTTAGTGTATTCCGAAAATATAGAGGAGCATGCCCATCATCTGAGGAGAGTGTTGTAAACATTGAGAGAATATAGGTTGTATGTCAAGTTCTCTAAATGTGAGTTTTGGTTGAGGAGTATCTCTTTCTTGCGGCATGTAGTGTCAGAAAATAAAATCGAGGTAGACCCTAAGAAAGTAGAAGAAGTAGCTAACTGGTCCAGACCCACTACGGTAATAGAAATCAAAAACTTTTTGGGATGGCAACTCGTGCTTCTTCAAAATAGCTGCTCCTATGAAAAGGTTGACTCAGAAGAATCAGAAGTTTGTCTGGTCAGATCAGTGTGAGAAAAGTTTCCAAGAGTTAAAGAGAAGGTTGACTCAACACCAGTGTTAGCTCTGCCTACAAGTAATGAAGATTTCAAGGTGTTTTGTGATGCATCCCGAGTAGGACTAGGTTATGTATTGATGCAGAATGATAGGGTAATCGCTTATGCTTCTAGACAGTTAAAGAAGCACGAGTCAAATTATTCGACATATGATCTAGAGATGGCAACTGTGATCTTTGCACTCAAAATGTGGAGACACTACCTGTATAGGGTGAAGTGTGAGATCTTTACAGATCATAAGAGTTTGCAATACATCTTGAGTCAAAAAGAGTTAAACTTGAGGTAGAGGAGATAGGTAGAACTGCTTAGTAATTATGATTGTAAAATCCAGTATCACCTGGGCAAAGCAAATGTAGTGGCAGATGCTCTTAGTCGAAAATCACTTGGTAGTTTATCTCATATCTCAGTGGAAAGGAGACGAGAGAGTATTATAGGCTTGTTAATGAAGGCTTACAGTTGGAGTTGTCTGGTATCGGTGCCTTGGTGGCACAAATAAAAGTGACACCTGTGTTTCTGAAATAAGTGGCACAAAAATAGCATAAGGACCTAGAGTTGGTGAAAATAGCAGGAGCAGTTCAGCAAGGTAAGAATGGTGATTTCAGATTTGACAACAGAGGGATTCTTCATTATGGGAATAGATTATATGTACCAGATGACATCGACTTAAAGGGAGACATTATGAAAGAGGTGATAATGCTAGGTATAGTGTCCACCCGGGAGCCACTAAGATGTATCAGAATCTGAAGAAAGTGTATTGGTGGCCTTTTATGAAGAGAGAAGTGGCTCAGTTCATGGCTGCATGTGAAGTGTGTCAGAGGGTGAAGCTGGAATATCAGAAGCCAGCTGGGATGCTCAACCCACTACCGATTCCAAAATGAAAATGGGAAAACGTGGAAATGGATTTTGTAATAGGGTTACCAGTAATGTCTAATAGACACGAGTCTATATGGGTAATCGTGAATAAATTGACAAAATTTGTGCACTTTATTAATGTCAAGAGTGGTTACTTTGTGAAAAAATTGGCACAAATCTATGTGGAAGAAATCATCAGACTGCATGGGGCTTCATTTTCTATCATGTTAGATAGGAAACCCCAGTTTACCTCCAGGTTTTGGCGGAGTATACAGAATGCTATGAGCACGAGGTTAGACTTTAGCATTACTTTCCACCCATAGACTGATGGACAGTCAGAAATGACCATCCAAACCATAGAAGACATGTTAAGGATGTGTATGCTCTTTGGTGGTTCTTGGAGGTAACATCTGCCATTGGTAGAGTTTGCCTACAATAATAGTTACCGTGCTAGCATTGGGATGGCTCCTTATGAAGTTTTTATATGGGAGGAAATGCAGGTCACCTGTGTACTGGGAAGAAGTAGGAGAAAGGGCTTGAGCAGGGCCAGAATTGGTAGAGATCACAACAGGATAGTGCCCATTATCAGAGAAAGAATTAAAACAGTTGTGAGTAGGCAGAAGAGCTATGCAGACATCCATAGAAAGCAAGTTTTCTTTTAGGAGGGAGATATGGTGTTGTTTAAGGTGTCTCTTATGAAAGGGATTATTCGATTTGAAAAGAAAGGTAAACTAACTCCAAGATACATCGAACCTTTTGAGATCTTGCAAATGATTGAGAATGTATCTTATAAGTTAGATTTACCTGCTTCCATGGAAAGAATCCATCTAGTTTTCTATGTTTTTATGTTACAAAAATTTGTGTTAGATTCAGGCTAGGTTCCTATTGAGCCTGATGTAGAGATCCCGGGAGATCTCACCTATGTTGAGCAGCCAGTACAAATTGTAGACACACAGATCAAAAAGTTGAGAAATAAGGAAATCACGATGGTAAAATTTTTGTGGAATCACCATAATATGGAATGTAGGGGTGAGCATTCGGTCGGTTCAATTCAAAACTGAACCAAACCGAATAAATCGAAAATCGAAATTTTAATTTTTATGAAAATCAAACCGAACTGATTTTGATCAAAAATCAAATCGAACTGAACCGAATCGGTTTGATTCGATTCGGTTTGATCGGTTTAAATTTTTAATAAATTTTTAATTTTTTACACTTTATTTTTAGTATTTTAAATTTAATTGAAATATTCTAATCTTAATATGATCTAATCTATCTAAATTATTGAAAATAATATATTATTCTCATTAATCGGTTCGGTTCGGTTTTTTCAGATCAAAACCGAATAGAACCGAAATAACCGAAAATTTTAAAATTTAAAATCGAAACAAAATAAATAAAAAATCAAACCGAATTTTTAAATTAATTCGGTTCGGTCAGTTTTTTCGGTTTGAACCGAATACTGCTCACCCCTAAAAGATTGTACCTGGGAGGCTAGAGAGTCGATCTCTAGGTAGTACCCTCATCTCTTTTGAAGTAAGTTGTTAAAATGGTTTTATGTGTTTTCTTAATATGTATGTTATGCTATGTTTGTTAGTATGGTTGAACATTTGAGGATGAATGTTCTTAAGGGGGAAGAATATAATACTCGACTAAACTCTGGTATCAGAATTTTAACTTTTCGTTGGAATTCGGAATCTCAAAACCGAAATCTTTAAAAGGATAAAATGGATTTTTATAAAATGAATTTGAAACATTTTAAAAACGTGTAAAAAAATAAATAGATTTTCAAATCATTAAGGTTCAGCCGCTGAACCTCTCATGTTCGGCCGCCGAACATGAGCTGGCAAGCCCAGCTATAAAAGGGCCTCAACCCGATTTTGAGAGAAATTCTTCTCTTTCTTCCGGGCAGAGGTAAGCCTAAGGCCCTTTGATGTTTTGCATGAGTTTTCTTCAATTCCTTTATAAATTCACGAGTTTTACCCTTTGCATTGAAGAATCAAGTTGAGTTTCAAAGTTCTAGCTCTTGTGATTTTCGAAATTCATCCCTTTTTCTACTTCAAAATCCTTTCCTTGTTGTTGTAGTTGTGTCCTTTTAAAGAGTTAAGTTTGGCTTTCTCAAAACTCTTTGTTCTTGGGCTCAATGTGAGTTATGTGTTGTTGAAACTGCTGTTAAGAAAATTCATGCAAAGGATGCTGTCTTTTCTTCTTTTATGATTGAACCTCAAATGTCTATGTGATGAGTGGTTTTGTTGAATGCATGTGGAAGTTTAGGTTAGCTTTAAGTGTTTCTTGTTTGTTGTGTTGTGTATGGTTGTTTTTAAGCTTCTGCATGTGAGTTTGGAAGCGTTTTGGTGGTTGTGGGCTGAGGCAAAATGGGGTTCTGTATTACAGAAGAATCTAAGTTTAGTCAATGATCCTGTCTATGAAGGTTGTCTTTTGACTGCCTAACCTGCCTTTGAAGGGTGACCTTTGGATTTGTAAGGAGACTTTAGGTCTCCGAACCTGCCGCTGAAAGTCTCCTACCCATCTATTTTCAGCTCGTTTTTCAGCATATTTTCTTATATATTTATAGGGGTTCCTTGGGATCGTTTGGAGTGTTGTAAAAGTTATGCTTGGTCTCTTATTTAAGACCATCTGTGTAGGATCGGACTTGGGAGACCGTAGAGGTCAGCAGTGAGATAGCTGCTTCGGAGTTAGGATTGCATAAGCTAGAGGTAAGTAGAACTAAACTGAAATATTATTTTAAAGAAATTAAATGTTTTAAGCATGTTCTTGCATCACGAATGTTATGTATATATGATTAGATTATTTGCATTAGAATTCATGAATATGATACATTGCATAATTTATTTTTATTATGGATGGATGTTGGATGACCACTAACCCTCGAGAATGTTATGATATGTTATAATAGATATGGAAATATCAGGACTTACCCATTCTACGCCCCTGACACTATATAAGGAAAAGATCAGGGTTGCTCATTCTACACCCCTGATACTATGGATATGTTATGTTATGTTTAAGATGAAGTCTTAAGGACTCACTCATTGTAGGTCGGGCACTATTGAAATTATGGAGGGTTGCTGCTGACAAGTCCATCTTGATGTGAATTGTTTTTGTTGTCACGCATTCATACGATCATATGTTTTAAACTGCTTTTATTTGTGTTTATGATCATTAGACTCTTGTAGCTTATCACTTCCCCTAACCCCAGGTTTACAGGACTAGTGTTAGCTTAGGAGGTTAGCATAGTTGTTTGGTATAATATAGTTGTGGACATGTAATAATTTATGGATTAGAATTGTGCTTTACCTGAGTTTCCTTTTATAATTCCTTCTTTATGATCTTTTATATAAAAGTTTTAAAGTATAAGTTATGTTTGAACTAAGCTTGAGGCATGTAATGTTGATCATACTAGAGCATTTGATGAGAGATCTAGTATGAGTTTTATGTTTTTAGTTATAATGCATTGACAGGTTGAGTTTTGGTTAATGAAATGGAAATGTTTTATATGATTGTGTGATCATGTATGAGATTATATCAAGTGTAACAGGTTGTATAGTAGGTTTGCTATGGGTTCCGACGACCTTAAGTCGATCTGAACCTTAGCGTAGGTAGCGGTCCGATTTTCGAGTTTTATGGTGATGCAAGCAATTTACACATGATTAAAACTAAGTTGCTATAAGCTAATTAATTTTTCTTTTTCAAATTTTCTCAATGTCTCTTGAAAGCATATCTTTATGCCTGAATATTAAAATACAAAGTCAAATATATGTTTACATATTTAAATTTTATTAAAAACATCTCATATCACTCAAAATTTTGAAAACATCTTATAAAATACTTGAATTATATAAAATTGTAATTAATATCATCTCAAACTCTTAGTCCGAAGTAGTGTCAATTATAAATGCGCTAACATATATCCATAAATCCTAAATTATTATTTAAATTCACTATTAACAGTCAACACCAACATAATAATTGTTGAGTTTCAATAGGATTGAATATAGTAGAGGAAATGAAAAAATAATTTTTTACCAACATGGATCATGATTAAATGAAGAAAGCAATAACATTAAAGAGTTTACTTTTTATTTTTCTTTACAGCAAAAACATGAGATCATTCATCTCGGTTGGGTTGTCGCAAACTACAAACCGTTCAAGTGTCCGATCTCTAATGATATTCACATAAAATGACGATCGAAAAACCTTAAAGTAGTTCTAAGGAATTGAGAAGGGGAGAGGTTTTGAATACTAACTCTCTACCTTTCCTACAAATTATGGAGGCTTTCTAAAGGGTTTCTGCTAGGAGGCATAACCTCTCATAAGATGCCCTTTTATGCTAAAATCTATAGTTTTAATATAATAATATTTATTTATTTATTTAACTTATTAAATAAATAAATTATAACTATGCTACAAAATTTTACTAAATAGGCCATATAAATTTTATACAATTTTAATTAAGTCCTAACTTAATTAACTTAATTAATTAGATCAAAATCGTAATTTTTTTAAATTATAATTTTATCTCATTGTCAATTTACATGCAATAAGTCCCACTTAATTTAACTTCTCGTTTTATTTTCTTATGCAATTTTTTATGTATATGACTCATTAGGTTCCAAATATGTTGATAAAAATATTATTAACTACTTAATTAATTTGAAGGTCGAGAATATTATCTAGAAACATATCAAAACTACCCAAATATTCGAAATGTTAAAAGTGGTTTGACTTAACTTTTTAGAGCATGGTTTGTCAATGTAACTAATATTTCTTCATCATAAATGTTCTGACTTAACATTTATTACATGGAATGCATTCGCAATGTTAAATCATATTAGATCTCATTTATTAGCCATTGGCCGATTAAATGAAATTTTAAATCTCATTTGCTAATTTTATTCCACTTTGCACAAGGATTTCATAATCAATGCTAACAGAGAATAGATGAGACATTCCTTAATTTGACCTAGGGTGATGAATCCTATCTCAATCACATAAATACCTTCATACAATTCCTAATATATCCAATTCATCTCCATTTGTTACTCATGAGCTAAGCAACATGTAAGCTGAATCAAAATATAAAAGTACGTATATAATATTATTTATTGATTTCAAGTCAAAAGATCACTTACACAACTATAACTTGAGTAATTCATAGAAACAAATTATTTTACATATAAATTTCTCATCAGGCGGGTCAGTTCAATGCACTTATTTATAATATAAGAAACTACATGTTAGTTCCAGATATCTCACATATCTCAACCTATGAAAACAGTTGCTTCCTCTAAAAGGAAAGAACATAATATGTACCAGTCTCAATATATCTAATCATTATTTAATCATGATAAGAATATCGACCAGAAATATTTGGAGACATTATCTAAATACAATAGAAATCTCACAATTATAATTTTTGCACAGTAATATAGTCTCATAGACTTTATCTTTACTCGATATTCAATTAAATTAATACTAAAGATAACTAAAGAATAGTCTTTATTTAAAAATAGAAAATTACATAAAATAAAATCCCTAACTACAACCAACTTATTAGTTGTAGTGCACATAACTAACAATAGTAATAATCATACACAATGTACAAATATTAAATTTGAAGTTCTCTATATATCTCCTACACACGAATCTCCACTTTAAATTCAAATTAGTTTAAGAATAGTTTGCAAGACTTATGCTACTTACTAATTGGAATTGTGAGACCATCTTAATTTCACTTTTAAATATTTAAGGTGTGCCGTGCGACATCTTCAAAATTCATATTGTCATGAGAACTTTTAGTTAGGTTCAGAGGTATAAATATATATATTCTATCAAAAAGAATATTCTTATATAAATAAGCTTCCTCAGTATTTATTTATGTTCAAAATTTAATGGGCATTCATATGCAAAATATTCTCCTCTACAAATTAAAAATTTTCATCCAATAATTTTTAATTAGTAAATAGTATGAGTAATATAAATTTTAGTCAAGTTAATTAGATGTTATCCTATTCTAAAGTTCATACGCCAATTGATAGAACTAATAAAACCATCAAAATTTGAATATTTAGCTTATTTATTCTTATTTTTTACTTTTTATGCATATCATATAGCCCATACAATATTTACAAACAGATTTAGTTGGCCTAATTAGTAAAAAATTACCATTCAACTATATATATGATCTAAAATATACATTCACAAGATAATGATATGTGTTATTAGTAATTTCTCTTATAGTGTTCAACTTGAAAGTTTCACTATAAAGGGCAGAGAAGAACTCAACCTGATTTACCTTAAAGAATTTGTACAAGTTGTTGTTTTGCATGAATTATTTAACAGAGAGTTATAGCCCTTATGTATACATAGGTTGTTAGGTAGAGTGGGAATACTACTATATATTGGACTCTTTATCTATCTAGGACTTGTAATACATTTAGAAAATAGACTTCTACAGCCAATAAGTGGGGACAATATAATATAAACTCTATCATGCCCCACAGTTCAAAGCTTGGAATCGTGAATTCTAAGAAGTTCATAGAGGCATTCATGTCGTGGACGAGATAGTGGCTTGGTAAGGATGTCGATTCTTTGATGAGTGGAAGAAATATACTGGACATCAGGCTCCTTGTTTGCAATTTTATCCCTTACAAAGAGAAAATCAACTAGCTACAATGTCATTACTGTAATACCTGGCTAGATTCCGGCATCGGAATCCCTACCTTCCGGTGGAATCTCCGTTGGAATATGGAATTCTGAAGATGCCAGAGGTTTCTAGAGGGGTAAAATGCGTTTTCTAAAATGTTTTTACTGATTTCATGGTTTTAAAGGGAAATGAATTGAGTTTTGAAAAGAAAGACCAAGGAGGCGTTTGCCAGGTTCGGCCGCCGAAAGTGAAGTTCGGCCGCCGAACATGGAAAGGCTTTGGGAGCGCCTTTGGCCTCCGAAAGCTTTGTTTAAACGAGCCAAGGTTCGGCCGCCGAACCTCAAGTTCGGCCGCCGAACATGCATGAGTTTAGGGGGCACGTTAGGCTGCCGAAGGTCTCTGACCAAGCCACCTATAAAGGGCCCTCAGATCGGAAATGGGCGAGTTTTCTCCCCTTTTCTCGAGCTCAGGTGAGTTTTTATCCTTCCTTGGCCGTTTTCATGTTTTTCTTCATCTCCTTCATATTTTCATGTGTTCCATGGCTGTTTTTGAAGAGTTTTCAAGCTTAGATCGAAGTTTTGGGAGCTTGGAGCTTTTGGGGCTTGGATTCTCCACACCTCCGAGTTAGAGATCACGCAACCCTCGATCTTCAAGAGGTAAGTGTAGACCTTTGCCTTCCTAGTGTCTTTTGAAGTTTTATGAAGGTTTTAATGGTAGAGTATGGGTAGATATACATGTTAGGATTTATGTGGGTTTTATGCCCAATGTATGTTATGTGATGCTCATGTATGTTTATATGATGCTATGTTGAATGTTTAGGCTAGGTTATGCATGTTTTGGTAAAGTTGGGTGCTTGTTTTGGGGTGTTTGGAAGGTTTGGGAGGCTTCAATGCATGAGAAGCTGAGTTCTGCCCTTCTGGGAAGAACTCAGGTTCGGCCGCCGAAGGCGGTTTCGGCCGCCGAACCTGCCTATGGATGCATGGATTGGCCGCCTAACCTTGCCCCCGAAAGCTGAGTTTTGGCTTGAAAGCAAACTTTTGGCCGACGAAGGAAGGATTCGGCCGCCGAAAGTGCCTGACTTTCGTCTCTGGAGTGGGACTTTCGGCCGCCGAAGGTGCCGCCGAAAGTGACCGAGTTTCGTCTCTGGAGAGAGGGTTCGGCCGCCGAAGGTGCCGCCAAAAGTGCCCTGTCCAGCCTTTTCAAGGTTGTTTTCTATGCATGTTTAAGTGATGTTTTAGAGGGTTTTTAGAGAATTGTTTATGAGTTGTTTAGAGTGTGTTGGCACCTCATTCGAGTCCACCTGTGTAGGATCGGACCCGAGGGATCGAGGAGGCCATCAGTGTTAGCAGTTGCAGAGTCGGTCCAGCGTCTGCCAGAGGTGAGTAGAACTAAACTTAATCTTTATTTTATGAAATCAAATGCCTAAAGTATGCTCATGCATCATGTTTATATGTAATAGGTTGATTGCACTAGTTACACGAATATGAAGCATTGCATTATTTACTGTTGATGGAGATTGGACCAAGGACGACCCCACTAGCCCTAGAGATGTTGTGAGACCTGGCCGGGCCAGGCATACATATACAGTTGTTGTAAGACCTGGCCGGGCCAGGCATACGAAGGTTGTGAGACCCGGCCGGGCCGGGCATACTGAGACTGGAAGGGATGTTTTGGGGTTAGGTCCAATCCGTGATATGATTTGTTTGTGCTGTGACGCATTTCATGAAAGCATGTAATTAATGAACTGTTTTCTTTGTTTCTATTCACTGGGCTTTTTAGCTCACCCCTCTCCCCTAACCCCAGTGTTGCAGGTTTGAGGTTAATCGGGAAGTCTCAAGAGTAAAAGTTTTGCTTATGTAATAGTATTAGCTTAGTACTTTTAGTGTGGACATGTATTATAAATTGATATAATGATTTGTAAGAGAATGTAATGTAAATTTAAGTGGAGTTATGTTTATGTATTAGTACTGTGCTTTGTCCTAAGACTTGGTTAGTCCCTACTTAATACATGATGTATGTAATATTTTAGATGTTGAGTTATGTTTGAACTAATCTTGTGGCATGTGTTGTTTACCACGCTATGGTAATGGATGAGGACCCTAGTGGAGGTCTTGTGTTGTGGTTTGATGCATGCACAGGTTAGGTTTGGTTTTTTGGATGTGACTCCGGCTTGATGTATGTTATGTAGACCCAGCTAGAGTTTTGATGAGGGCTCTAGTAGGGGGGTCCTTTTATGTTTTCAGTTATGTCGCATACAGGTCAGGTTCAGTTTGTACATCAGATGTTTCAGTTTTTATGTTAAAGTTTTGATCATGTATGGGATTTGACCAGGTGATAGGAGGTATGTTTGGCTTGCTACGGGTCCCGGCGGCCTTAAGCCGATCTGGATCCTAGCGCCGGTGGCGGTTCGGACCGTTACAGAGGGGTATCGGTTTCCGGGTCGTTACAGAGTGGTATCAGAGCTTTGGGCCTCATCAGTACGGTGTGTTGAGCAAAGATGCTCAAGGATTAGAGATATCCCACATCGGAAAGAGGTTGGTTTAGAGGTCATAGGAGGGCAAGCACAATAGGATAATCATGTCCACTAGGATAGGATGTTGAGTCCTGTCTTGTATGAATGATGATGTGATATGCCATGATGTTATGCTATGTATGTATGTATGTTGCAGGTTCATATGTTTTCATATGAATCGTATGATGCTAATGATTGTTTGTTTGCTTGTGTGTTGTTCTTCAGAGGAGCCAGAATGCGAGGTGCTCGTCGATCTGTGGAATCGACTGGAGTTCCATCTGAGAGGGAAGGTTTGGACACCTTTCCCCCTGCTCTGCCAAGAGCGCAGTCGTGGGGAGTCAGCAGATGGGGAACATCAAGAGACCCTGGAAGGTCTTTTGATGTAAGCAGAGAAAGAATGGCTCCAAGAAGAATGTCAGCTAGTATGAGGGAAGTAGAGATGGATGTTCAGAGAAGAGATGTCAGTTTGGGAGTCAGAGTGCCAGAAGAAGGTATGGGAGATTCTCAGGAGGATGCTCAGACTCAGGATTCCAGAATCTCAGGTTCAGGAGGGATTGATCCCTCCACTCTGAGTACAGCCGCCATAAGAGGAGTGAAGTAGGGCAGAACCCTGAGGGGGAAGAAGAAGAAGTTGTGGAGATGGTTGAAGGCTAGTCTGGGTTTTGGTGGTTCGAGCTCTGGCTCAGGCAGTTCAAGGTGCTTGAGGTGCGGAAGGCCGCACAAAGGAGTCTGTCGGGTTGGGACGACAGCTTGTTTTAGGTGTGGACAGGAAGGACACATAGCACGTGAGTGTCCTACTGTGCCCTGGGTAGCACAGTCTCAGCCAGCAGCTTCAGCCATGGTTCAGGTTAGTGGTCGAGGCAGAGGAAGAGGGTCAGCCTTTTCTTCTGAAGGTTTCCGTGGAGAAGGTCCGTCCGCTCCAGCTCGGATCTTCACCCAAGCTCAGCAGGAGGCAGACACATCGAACATGATGGTGTCAGGTACGCTCACTTTCAAATGTTCTGATGTGTATGTTTTGTGAACCCTGGTGTTTTTCTCTTACTTTAGTTTCTCTAGGAGCCGTCGAGAGGTTGAGTTGATAGCTTTTGGGCTAGAGTGTTCTCTTTGGGTCAGTAGACTCACGTGTGATCCATCTATGGTAGAGTCAGTCTGCCGGTTCAGTTCTATGTCAGTTGAGGGTAGATGCCTTCCACCCGACTTTGAGGTCCTAGACTTTACTGTCTGGACGTCAGTTTAGGGTTGGATTGGGTTTTTTCTGCTCGTGGTGCTATCTTGGTCTGTAGAGACAAGGTAGTTAAGTTCAAAGGACAGGATGGGTCAGAGGTTTTCTTCTGAGGGAACACAGTAGGGATGCCTAGAGGTTTGATGTCAGCCTATCAGGTTCGTAGGGTACGTAGGAGGGGTTGTCAGAGGGTTCTAGCTCTTGTTTGAGAGTTTTGCAGTCAGGTCAGGGAACCAGCCTCAGTGGTAATAGTTAGAGAGTTCTTAGTTGTTTTCCCAGGCGAGTTGTCAAGTTTACCATCTGTCAGGGAGTTAGAGTTTGGAATGGAGGTGGTACTTGTTACCAGGACCATTTCTTTCCTTCCCTATAGGATGGCGCCTGCGTAGAGAGAGGTAGTAGTCAGAGTAGATGTAATACCCGGCTAGAATCCGGCACCGGAATTCCTATTGTCTGATGGAATCCGGGGTGTTGGGATTCTATATATAAGGGTAGGAGTTATGGTTTCTATGTGTTATGAGGTGTTTTATGGTTTTACAGTTCTTTAGTTTTGAGTTTTGAGTTGAAATGACCCAAGGCAGAGGAGCCAAGTTCGGCCGCCGAAGATAAGTTCGGCCGCCGAAAGTGCCCAATGTTTGGCTTCCGAAGTTCAGGTTCGGCCCCCGAATGTTGCATGGTTTTGCATGCGATTCGGCAGCCGAAGCTGTGTTGGTCAGCCAGCTATTGAGCCATCCTTAGTCAGCATTGTGGACAGGTGTTATGTCCAACTTATTGCCAGAAGTTGGCCACGTCTTCCTTGGTTTATCTGCTGAGTTTGAGCAGCTCATGCAAGAGTGTGCTCGTTTACCAAGTTTTGAAGGTTGTGAAGCAAAAAGTGAGTTTGAGAGAGTTTGAGAGTGTGAGAGGAGGTGATCCGTTTTCCCTTGTTCAGCGTGTGTAGCTTCTTACTACAGGAGGTAAGTGATGTGCGTGAATATGTTTTCTGAAGGTTTTAGGGGGATTTGTGGAAGGAGATGCATGCTTAGGGTATTCATGGTAGTTTTTGATGATGTATGTATGTAGACATGTTGATGTGTTATGTTTGTTTTGTTGTTTGGGGTTATTAGCTAGTTTTGGACCCCTGTGAACATATACTTGAGTATATGTGTGTTGACTACGTGAAGGATGCATGTTAGAAAGTGTTGAAGGGAAGAAGGAGATGGTTTGCCGTTGAAACTGAGTTCTGGATGAACTCAGGTTCGGCAGCCGAAGGTTCATTCGGCCGCCGAACCTCTTGCATGGTGGCTTAGGCTGCCACAGCTTGTCCCCGTGAGTTGTGCATGTTCGGCTCTGTATGGGGGTTTCGGCCGCCGAAGGTGCCGCCGAAGGTGCTTGAGTTTCGTCTCTGGAGAGGACATTCGGCCGCCGAACCTGCCGCCGAAGGTGTTCTGTCCAGCCTTCTTTTGCATGCTTTGTATGGATAGTTGAGTGAAGTTAAGGGGAGTCTTGGGAAGGTTAATAGAGTCGGTCATAAGCTAGTTTGGTCCCTCATTTGCATTTATCTGTATCTGTACAGACCAGAGGAACCAGAGAGAGCAGCAGTGAGTACTGCTCCAGAGTTTCAGAGCCTGCGCAGTCAGTCAGTCCAGTTAGCCAGAGGTGAGTGGAACTAAACTGATGACTTTTAATTGAACTATAAACTGCTTTTAGCATATCTCATGCATCATATTTATGTCATAGGTTGATTGCATTAGTCACGAATATGTTGCATTGCATTGTTCTTTGGTGATGTGAGTGAATGCTGAATGATCCAATAGTCTCAGACAGGAAGTCCAGGAGCCTTTGACTACGCCCTGGCACGTATAGCAAAGACCAGGAGCCTTTGACTACGCCCTGGCAGGTTTATAGTAAAGTCCAGGAGCCTTTGACTACGCCCTGGCAATGGTAAGTTCACAGGTGTTATATACACATATACATATATGACAGGAAGACCAGGTGCTCGATTCTACGCCCTGGCACAGAGTTACTGGGACTATGTGGTGACAGGTTTACTTTTGATGTGATTTGTCTGTGATATGACGCATTTCATGAGATCATATTTTACTGAGATGTTTTACTGTTCTACTCACTGGGCTATAGAGCTCATCCCACTCCCTTAATCCCAGTTTTGCAAGTTCAGTGTACAGTGTACAGGGACAGTTCAGCAGAGAACAGAAAGAGTAAAGAGAGTTGTAATAGAGTGGACATGTAATATTAAAGAGATGTAATAGTGTTGCTTGACCTAGTGTTGTATGTGTTGTACATGATCTGTATATGTATGTATGTTTTTCTGTTGTATAACCAGGCTTAACAGGTATGAGTTATCCATCTAGAGCCAGCTCTAGTCAGGGATACAGAGTACAGAGTACATGAGTACAGAGTACATAGATAGTGCATGCACAGGTTAAGCCTTGGTTCAGCACAGAGTTGTTATTTTTACAGAAAATGTATGATCATGTATGAGGTTTACAGGTACACAGAGAATATAGCAGGCTTGCTACGGGTTCTGGCGGCCTTAAGCCGACCTGAATCCTAGCGCTGGTGACGGTCCATTTTGGGGTCGTTACAGTAGAGGCGAGACTTGGTAGACAAGGGGTTTTATCCGACCTAATACCTCACCCTGGATTGTTCCGGTGTGGTGGTGGGAAAAGAAGGACGAATCCTTGAGACTTTGTAACAACTGTAAGCAGTTGAACAAGGTCACTACCAAGGGCAGGTATTCCCATGCAGGATGGATGATCTATTGGGACAGCTAGTAGGAGCTATTTGTTTTCCAAGATAGATCTGAAATCCGGGTACTACCTGTGAGAGTTAGAGTTAGTTTTGGGTTAGCAGTGAGAAGAAGCCAATCAGTGAAGATGGAGAGAAAGAGTAAGGATCAGAGAAGCGCTGCAGAAGCTAGTGGAGTTCAGGAGTAGGTTGGGTACTGCTAAGGTGTTTCTTTTGGTAAGGGTGATTCCTATGGAGAGAATCCATTCGGATTTCTATGTTCCCGTGTTATGGAAGCTCGTGTCAGATCCAAGTGAGGTTCTTAAAAGAACAAGAGGTGGAGATCTCAAGGGATCTCACCTATGTTGAGCAGTTAGTGCGGATCATGGACACACAAGTCAAGAAGATGAGGAACAAGGAAATCCCGATGGTGGAAAGTTTATGGAAATCACCACTGGATGGTAGTGAGTGTTTGGGAGACCCGGGAGTTTATACTCCAGCAGTGCCTGTGTCTCTCTTTCAGGAGAGAGATTTTTAGGTTTTGCTTGCTGGTTTGCTTGCTTGTTCATGTATGATTGATGTTATGTTTTATGTTATGCCTGTTTGTTTGTGGAACATTCGGGGACGAATGTTCTTAAAGGGGGGAAGAATGTAATACCCGACTAGATTCCGGCATCGGAATCCCTACCTTCCGGCGGAATCTCCGTTGGAATCTGAAATTCTGAAGATGCCAGAGGTTTCTAGAGGGGTAAAATGTGTTTTCTAAAATGTTTTTACTGATTTCATGGTTTTAAAGGGAAATGAATTGAGTTTTGAAAAGAAAGACCAAGGAGGCGTTTGCCAGGTTCGGCCGCCGAAAGTGAAGTTCGGCCGCCGAACATGGAAAGGCTTCGGGAGCGCCTTTGGCCTCCAAAAGCTTTGTTTAAACGAGCCAAGGTTCGGCCGCCGAACATGCATGAGTTTAGGGGGCACGTTAGGCTGCCGAAGGTCTCTGACCAGGCCACCTATAAAGGGCCCTCAGATCGGAAATGGGCGAGTTTTTTCCCCTTTTCTCGAGCTCAGGTGAGTTTTTGTCCTCCCTTGGCCGTTTTCATGTTTTTCTTCATCTCCTTCATGTTTTCATGAGTTCCATGGCTGTTTTTGAAGAGTTTTCAAGCTTAGATCGAAGTTTTGGGAGCTTGGAGCTTTTAGGGCTTGGATTCTCCACACCTCCGAGTTAGAGATCACGCAACCCTCGATCTTCAAGAGGTAAGTGTAGACCTTTGCCTTCCTAGTGTCTTTTGAAGTTTTATGAAGGTTTTAATGGTAGAGTATGGGTAGATATGCATGTTAGGATTTATGTGGGTTTTATGCCCAATGTATGTTATGTGATGCTCATGTATGTTTATATGATGCTATGTTGAATGTTTAGGCTAGGTTATGCATGTTTTGGTAAAGTTGGGTGCTAGTTGTGGGGTGTTTGGAAGGTTTGGGAGGCTTCAATGCATGTGAAGTTGAGTTCTTCCCTTCTGGGAAGAACTCAGGTTCGGCCGCCGAAGGTGGTTTTGGCCGTCGAACCTGCCTATGGATGCATGGATTGGCCGCCTAACCTTGCCCCCGAAAGCTGAGTTTTGGCTTGAAAGCAGACTTTCGGCCGCCGAAGAAAGGATTCGGCCGCCGAAAGTGCCTGACTTTCGTCTCTGTAGTGGGACTTTCGGCCGCCAAAGGTGCCGCCGAAAGTGCCCTGTCCAGCCTTTTCAAGATTGTTTTCTATGCATGTTTAAGTGATGTTTTAGAGGGTTTTTGGAGAGTTGTTTATGAGTTGTTTAGAGTGTGTTGGCACCTCATTCGAGTCCACCTGTGTAGGATCGGACCTGAGGGATCAAGGAGGCCATCAGTGTTAGCAGTTGCAGAGTCGGTCCAGCGTCTGCCAGAGGTGAGTAGAACTAAACTTAATCTTTATTTTATGAAATCAAATGCCTAAAGCATGCTCATGCATCATGTTTATATGTAATAGGTTGATTGCACTAGTTACACGAATATGAAGCATTGCATTATTTACTGTTGATGGAGATTGGACCAATGACGACCCCACTAGCCCTAGAGATGTTGTGAGACTTGGCCGGGCCAGACATACATATACAGTTGTTGTAAGACCTGGCCGGGCCAGGCATACGAAGGTTGTGAGACCCGGCCGTGCCGGGCATACTGAGACTGGAAGGGATGTTTTGGAGTTAGGTCCAATCCGTGATATGATTTGTTTGTGCTGTGACGCATTTCATGAAAGCATGTAATTAATGAACTGTTTTCTTTGTTTCTACTCACTGGGCTTTTTAGCTCACCCCTCTCCCCTAACCCCAGTGTTACAGGTTTGAGGTTGATCGGGAAGTCTCAAGAGTAAAGGTTTTGCTTATGTAATAGTATTAGCTTAGTACTTTTAGTGTGGACATGTATTATAAATTGATATAATGATTTGTAAGAGAATGTAATGTAAAGTTAAGTGGAGTTATGTTTATGTATTAGTATTGTGCTTTGCCCTAAGACTTGGTTAGTCCCTGCTTAATACATGATGTATGTAATATTTTAGATGTTGAGTTATGTTTGAACTAATCTTGTGGCATGTGTTGTTTACCACGCTATGGTAATGGATGAGGACCCTAGTGGAGGTCTTGTGTTGTGGTTTGATGCATGCACAGGTTAGGTTTGGTTCTTTGGATGTGACTCCGGCTTGATGTATGTTATGTAGACCCAGCTAGAGTTTTGATGAGGGCTCTAGTAGGGGGGTCCTTTTATGTTTTCAGTTATGTCGCATACAGGTCAGGTTCGGTTTGTACATCAGATGTTTCAGTTTTTATGTTAAAGTTTTGATCATGTATGGGATTTGACCAGGTGATAGGAGGTATGTTTGGCTTGCTATGGGTCCCGGCGGCCTTAAGCCGATCTGGATCCTAGCGCCGGTGGCAGTTCGGATCGTTACAGAGGGGTATCGGTTTCCGGGTCGTTACAGAGTGGTATCAGAGCTTTGGGCCTCATCAGTACGGTGTGTTGAGCAAAGATGCTCAAGGATTAGAGATATCCCACATCGGAAAGAGGTTGGTTTAGAGGTCATAGGAGGGTAAGCACAATAGGAGAATCATGTCCACTGGGATAGGATGTTGAGTCCTGTCTTGTATGAATGATGATGTGACATGCCATGATGTTATGCTATGTATGTATGTATGTTGCAGGTTCATATGTTTTCATATGAACCGTATGATGCTAATGATTGTTTGTTTGCTTGTGTGTTGTTCTTCAGAGGAGCCAGAATGCGAGGTGCTCGTCGATCTGTGGAATCGACTGGAGTTCCATCTGAGAGGGAAGGTTTGGACACCTTTCCCCCTGCTCTGCCAAGAGCGCAGTCGTGGGGAGTCAGCAGATGGGGAACATCAAGAGACCCTGGAAGGTCTTTTGATGTAAGCAGAGAAGGAATGGCTCCAAGAAGAATGTCAGCTAGTATGAGGGAAGTAGAGATGGATGTTCAGAGAAGAGATGTCAGTTTGGGAGTCAGAGTGCCAGAAGAAGGTATGGGAGATTCTCAGGAGGATGCTCAGACTCAGGATTCCATAATCTCAGGTTCAGGAGGGATTGATCCCTCCACTCTGAGTACAGCCGCCATAAGAGGAGTGAAGTAGGGCAGAACCTTGAGGGGGAAGAAGAAGAAGTTGTGGAGACGGTTGAAGGCTAGTCTGGGTTTTGGTGGTTCGAGCTCTGGCTCAGGCAGTTCAAGGTGCTTGAGGTGCGAAAGGCCGCACAAAGGAGTCTGTCGGGTTGGGACGACAGCTTGTTTTAGGTGTGGACAGGAAGGACACATAGCACGTGAGTGTCCTACTGTGCCCCGGGTAGCACAGTCTCAGCCAGCAGCTTCAGCAATGGTTCAGGTTAGTGGTCGAGGCAGAGGAAGAGGGTTAGCCTTTTCTTCTGAAGGTTTCCGTGGAGAAGGTCCGTCCGCTCCAGCTCGGATCTTCACCCAAGCTCAGCAGGAGGCAGACACATCGAACATGGTGGTGTCAGGTACGCTCACTTTCAAATGTTCTGATGTGTATGTTTTGTGCACCCTGCTGTTTTTCTCTTTCTTTAGTTTCTCTAGGAGCCGTCGAGAGGTTGAGTTGATAGCTTTTGGGCTAGAGTGTTCTCTTTGGGTCAGTAGACTCACGTGTGATCCATCTGTGGCAGAGTCAGTCTGCCGGTTCAGTTCTGTGTCAGTTGAGGGTAGATGCCTTCCACCCGACTTTGAGGTCCTAGACTTGACTGTCTGGACGTCAGTTTAGGGTTGGATTGGGTTTTTTCTGCTCGTGGTGCTATCTTGGTCTGTAGAGACAAGGTAGTTAAGTTCAAAGGACAGGATGGGTCAAAGGTTTTCTTCTGAGGGAACACAGTAGGGATGCCTAGAGGTTTGATGTCAGCCTATCAGGTTCGTAGGGTACGTAGGAGGGGTTGTCAGAGGGTTCTAGCTCTTGTTTGAGAGTTTTGCAGTCAGGTCAGGGAACCAGCCTCAGTGATAATAGTTAGAGAGTTCTTAGTTGTATTCCCAGGCGAGTTGTCAAGTTTACCATCTGTCAGGGAGTTAGAGTTTGGAATGGAGGTGGTACTTGTTACCAAGACCATTTCTTTCCTTCCCTATAGGATGGCGCCTGCGTAGAGAGAGGTAGTAGTCAGAGTAGAGGCGAGACTTGGTAGACAAGGGGTTTTATCCGACCTAGTACCTCACCCTGGATTGTTCCGGTGTGGTGGTGGGAAAAGAAGGACGAATCCTTGAGACTTTGTAACAACTGTAAGCAGTTGAACAAGGTCACTACCAAGGGCAGGTATTCCCATGCAGGATGGATGATCTATTGGGACAGCTAGTAGAAGCTATTTGTTTTCCAAGATAGATCTGAAATCCGGGTACTACCTGTGAGAGTTAGAGTTAGTTTTGGGTTAGCAGTGAGAAGAAGCCAATCAGTGAAGATGGAGAGAAAGAGGAAGGATCAGAGAAGCGCTGCAGAAGCTAGTGGAGTTCAGGAGTAGGTTGGGTACTGCTAAGGTGTTTCTTTTGGTAAGGGTGATTCCTATGGAGAGAATCCATTCGGATTTCTATGTTCCCGTGTTATGGAAGCTCGTGTCAGATCCAAGTGAGGTTCTTAAAAGAACCAGAGGTGGAGATCTCAAGGGATCTCACCTATGTTGAGCAGTTAGTGCGGATCATGGACACACAAGTCAAGAAGATGAGGAACAAGGAAATCCCGATGGTGGAAAGTTTATGGAAATCACCACTGAATGGTAGTGAGTGTTTGGGAGACCCGGGAGTTTATACTCCAGCAGTGCCTGTGTCTCTCTTTCAGGAGAGAGATTTTTAGGTTTTTCTTGCTGGTTTGCTTGCTTGTTCATGTATGATTGATGTTATGTTTTATGTTATGCCTGTTTGTTTGTGGAACATTCGGGGACGAATGTTCTTAAAGGGGGGAAGAATGTAATACCCGACTAGATTCCGGCATCGGAATCCCTACCTTCCAGCGGAATCTCCGTTGGAATCTGAAATTCTGAAGATGCCAGAGGTTTCTAGAGGGGTAAAATGTGTTTTCTAAAATGTTTTTACTGATTTCATAGTTTTAAAGGGAAATGAATTGAGTTTTGAAAAGAAAGACCAAGGAGGCGTTTGCCAGGTTCGGCCGCCGAAAGTGAAGTTCGGCCGCCGAACATGGAAAGGCTTCGGGAGCGCCTTTGGCCTCCAAAAGCTTTGTTTAAACGAGCCAAGGTTCGGCCGCCGAACATGCATGAGTTTAGGGGGCACGTTAGGCTGCCGAAGGTCTCTGACCAGGCCACCTATAAAGGGCCCTCAGATCGGAAATGGGCGAGTTTTCTCCCCTTTTCTCGAGCTCAGGTGAGTTTTTGTCCTCCCTTGGCCGTTTTCATGTTTTTCTTCATCTCCTTCATGTTTTCATGAGTTCCATGGCTGTTTTTGAAGAGTTTTCAAGCTTAGATCGAAGTTTTGGGAGCTTGGAGCTTTTGGGGCTTGGATTCTCCACACCTCCGAGTTAGAGATCACGCAACCCTCGATCTTCAAGAGGTAAGTGTAGACCTTTGCCTTCCTAGTGTCTTTTGAAGTTTTATGAAGGTTTTAATGGTAGAGTATGGGTAGATATGCATGTTAGGATTTATGTGGGTTTTATGCCCAATGTATGTTATGTGATGCTCATGTATGTTTATATGATGCTATGTTGAATGTTTAGGCTAGGTTATGCATGTTTTGGTAAAGTTGGGTGCTTGTTTTGGGGTGTTTGGAAGGTTTGGGAGGCTTCAATGCATGAGAAGCTGAGTTCTTCCCTTCTGGGAAGAACTCAGGTTCGGCCGCCGAAGGTGGTTTCGGCCGCCGAACCTTCCTATGGATGCATGGATTGGCCGCCTAACCTTGCCCCCGAAAGCTGAGTTTTGGCTTGAAAGCAGACTTTTGGCCGACGAAGGAAGGATTCGGCCGCCGAAAGTGCCTGACTTTCGTCTCTGGAGTGGGACTTTCGGCCGCCGAAGGTGCCGCCAAAAGTGCCCTGTCCAGCCTTTTCAAGGTTGTTTTCTATGCATGTTTAAGTGATGTTTTAGAGGGTTTTTGGAGAATTGTTTATGAGTTGTTTAGAGTGTGTTGGCACCTCATTCGAGCCCACCTGTGTAGGATCGGACCTGGGGGATCGAGGAGGCCATCAGTGTTAGCAGTTGCAGAGTTGGTCCAGCGTCTGCCAGAGGTGAGTAGAACTAAACTTAATCTTTATTTTATGAAATCAAATGCCTAAAGCATGCTCATGCATCATGTTTATATGTAATAGGTTGATTGCACTAGTTCCACGAATATGAAGCATTGCATTATTTACTGTTGATGGAGATTGGACCAATGACGACCCCACTAGCCCTAGAGATGTTGTGAGACTTGGCCGGGCCAGACATACATATACAGTTGTTGTAAGACCTGGCCGGGCCAGGCATACGAAGGTTGTGAGACCCGGCCGGGCCGGGCATACTGAGACTGGAAGGGATGTTTTGGAGTTAGGTCCAATCCGTGATATGATTTGTTTGTGCTGTGACGCATTTCATGAAAGCATGTGATTAATGAACTGTTTTCTTTGTTTCTACTCACTGGGCTTTTTAGCTCACCCCTCTCCCCTAACCCCAGTGTTGCAGGTTTGAGGTTGATCGGGAAGTCTCAAGAGTAAAGGTTTTGCTTATGTAATAGTATTAGCTTAGTACTTTTAGTGTGGACATGTATTATAAATTGATATAATGATTTGTAAGAGAATGTAATGTAAAGTTAAGTGGAGTTATGTTTATGTATTAGTACTGTGCTTTGTCCTAAGACTTGGTTAGTCCCTGCTGTAACAGCCCGGAAACCGGTACCTCTCTAGTAACGGCCCGACCTGCTCGGCGCTAGGATTCAGATCGGCTTAAGGCCGCCGGAACCCGTAGCAAGCCTCTAAACATCCTGAAACTCTAGGTATAATCCCATACATGATCAACATTTTCATAAAACTTAATCTTAGGTCTCATAAAAACCTTTAAACTTGTTTTCCTTACCTCAGCTTGACCTATGCATGAAAACAGAGAACCTCATACTAGATGGGTCATCAAGCTTGCTTTAAAACATATCCGCTTTGGGTCAAGGGATTGGAACCCTTTCTTCCCTCACGGGCCATTCAAAACTCATAACATTTAAAACATTTTCTCAAGATCATGCATAACAAAAAGGGATTTACCAACACTCTAGGCAAAGCACAATTCTATACATCTCATGCTACAACACATGGCATATCTATACTTTTCTTAACTTGGCTCTATCTCTCTATAACATTAATCTTTCTATTCTTGCATATCCCTTACATACATAAGGACCATACATCAAGTCCATCTATCATGTCCATATATCATCATGTCCATAACTAAGCTATACAAGCAAACAAACATACATAGCATTACATAACATCTCATCTCTTTAGCAACTTTCTTACATAACTATCACTATCTCCATAAACATATACATACAACATCTTTTATACATAAACAAAACAAAACAAGCTAAGCTATTACAACCAAACATGGCAACCCATGCTTGAACCTCTTTTATCCCATAGCTTACTCTGACTGAACTCTGGCTTACTTACTCTGGCCCTGCAAAACTGGGGTTAAGGGAATGGGGTGAGCTACAAGAGCCCAGTGAGTAGAAATTAAAAACATTTGCTTTAGTTCCTCCATTTTTAGGTATATTATTATCTATTTTATTGTTCCACCCTTTTTATGTATTTTATTATAAAGACATTTTATTATTCATTATTTATTTTTATTCTCTTTTATTTCATGCTTTCATGAAATGCGTCATAACACAGAGAAATCACATACTTTTTCCGTCTCGGGGTTCACACAAGCATACATCCCCACGGAACCTGGTTTCTGAGAGTCCTCGTAAAATGCTAGCATCTTTCCTCTCAGAGGATGGACATGACCTCAAAAATACCCTCTGTCGGTGCCCGGCTCCCCAAAGAAGCTCACACAGGCCATACACATACACAACAGGGTACCTAGTCCACAGAGAGCTCACAAGGACTTTCCTACATGTACTTGTCCGGCTCCCAAAGGACTTACCCAAGACTCAGTGACAGATATGGGCTATTGAAGTCGCCTTGGTCCACCCTTTCTGAAACAACATGAAATAATGCAATGCGTCACCTTCGTGAAACTAGTGCAATCATCCTATCACATATAAACATGATGCATGCATATGCTTTAGGCATTTGAATTCTTTAAAATAAAAGATGCATTAAACATTGGATTTTCTTAAAGTAAAAGATTGAGTTAGTTCTACTCACCTGAAGCCACTGCTCAACAAACTCAGGGTCAACTAGCACTGAAGCTAGACACCTCTCCTCAGGTCCAATCCTACACAGATGGACTCACATGAGGTACTAAACACATGCTAACAACTCATAAGCAACTCCCCAAAAATCCCTCTAAACATCACTAAAACATGCATAGGAAACACCCAAGAAACGGCTGGACAGGGCACTTTCGGCGGCACCTTCGGCGGCCGAAAGTCCCTTCCAGAAACGAAACTCGGGTAAGTTCGGCGGCAGGTTCGGCGGCCGAAACCCCTGGACAGAAACGAAAGTCCCTCCTTCGGGGGCACATTCGGCAGCCTAAAGACTGCCTCCCATGCAGGTTCGGCGGCCGAAACTCCTTTCGGCGGCCGAACCTGGTCCCCTCTGGACGACAGGTCCGATTCTGCCAAGCCAAAAACCAAACTCAAAACACCCCAAATCCTTACATACTCTCTCCCAAACATTCATACTCACTTCCACATGCATAAAGGAGCATAAACTAACATAAACTCCTCAACACAAACATCACATAACATACATTGGGTATAAAACCCACATAAACCTTAAACATACATTTCTACCCAAACTCAACCATCAAACTCTATAAAACTTACTTCAAACTTTATCAAAACACTAGGGAAGCCAAGATCTACACTTACCTCTTGAAGATCGAGGGTTGGTGCGATCCCTAACTCGGAGGTGTGGAGAATCCAAGCTCCAAAAGCTCCAAGCTCTCAAAACTTCTATTTTAGCTTCAAAACTTCAAACCAAGGGTAGATCTTATGAAGACTTGAGGGATTTTGAAGAGAAGACACACAAGCAACCAAGGGAGGGCAGAAACTCACCTGAGTTCGAGAATGGGGAGAAAACTCACCCATTTCCGATCCGAGGGCTCTTTATAGGTGGCCTGGTCATCAACCTTCGGCAGCCTAACGTGCCCCCTAAACTCATGCATGTTCGGCGGCCGAACCTCACTTTCGGCGGCCGAACCTTGGCTTGCTCCCACAAGACTTTCGGAGGCCAAAGGCGCTCCCGAAGCCTTCACATGTTCGGCGGCCGAACTTAACCTTCGGCAGCCGAACCTCTGATTTTCCCTCCTTGGCCTTTCTCTTCAAAAACTCAACTCTTTTTCATTTAAAACCATGAAATCATGTGAAAAACATTTTAGAAAACACATTTTACCCCTTCTAGAGAGATCCAACACCCTAGATTCCGCCGGAAGGCAGGAATCCCGATGCCGGATTCTAGCCGGGTATTACACCTGCTTAATACATGATGTATGTAATATTTTAGATGTTGAGTTATGTTTGAACTAATCTTGTGGCATGTGTTGTTTACCACGCTATGGTAATGGATGAGGACCCTAGTGGAGGTCTTGTGTTGTGGTTTGATGCATGCATAGGTTAGGTTTGGTTCTTTGGATGTGACTCCGGCTTGATGTATGTTATGTAGACCCAGCTAGAGTTTTGATGAAGGCTCTAGTAGGGGGGTCCTTTTATGTTTTCAGTTATGTCACATACAGGTCAGGTTCGATTTGTACATCAGATGTTTCAGTTTTTATGTTAAAGTTTTGATCATGTATGGAATTTGACCAGGTGATAGGAGGTATGTTTGGCTTGCTACGGGTCCCGGCGGCCTTAAGCCGATCTGGATCCTAGCGCCGGTGGCGGTTCGGACCGTTACAGAGGGGTATCGGTTTCCGAGTCATTACAATTACACTATAAAAATAGGTGGAGTAGGAGAGTGAATGTTGAGCTCTTAAAGTAATATTTGGATCCATGGAACTTCCACGGTGGCAGCACTAAGAGCTTTATATTCAGTTTCTATAGAAAAGAGTGCTTACTAGAATGCTAAGAGATTAGGTTATTGCCCAGATAAATAGCATAGCTAGATGTGGATTTGCAATCAATAGTGTCACTAGCCTAATTAGCATTTGAATATGCATGAAGTCTTATAGAAATGGACTTGGTGATGTCAAGCTATGTTCTTTGGTTCCTTGGAGATATCATAGAATAATTTTAACTGTAGACTAGTGAGTAATCAAAGGATATGCATGTAGTGAGCTCTTTATTAAAATAAAAGTTAAGGATCATGTTGTACATATTCTTCTGTTAATATTTATGTTGTTATGTTGTTGTGTTCTTGCATATTTTTAAAATTTTTGTTGCCAAATGTGGCAGGCTAGCCCAAGCTTATCTGTTTCTCAGGCTTACACTTGCTAATTTATTTTTTCGATTTTCAGTCCTCATGTTTTCTTTATCTAATTTGTTCTTCATTAAAAAAAAAACAAACAGAAAAAAGGTCCTTACTTGCTATGAGAAGTTCGAGATGTCTCTATCAAAGAATTTAAAATTTTTATGCAATTTAATGCTAGCTTAAATAGAATAAGTTTATGTTTGTTCATTTCTTTAGTCTTACTTTTAAGGTTTATTTTGAAAATTCATGAAGTATGATCATTGTTTAAAAAGTTGGATAATGAATGCATACTTGCAATGACCCGCTCCTCTAGTCATTTAGTTATTTGGTTACCAACTTGATGGTCCAAGTAGTGTGGTACTTGACAACCCCTTAAAGTGATTCTGTATGAAGAAATCGGTATTTGGGGGAGTATCACCCTTGTTTGGACTGTTTAAAAACTCGCCCCATGCCTTTAGTTAGATGACCATGAGTGGAGTTAGTAGCCAAAAACTTGGGGCAATTAGCCAATAACCATTTGTTTCATGTTCACTTCATCGGTTTCAGGCAAGATATAGTAGGAAGTATTAAAAAATCCCCAAGATCATTAAATTTTATTGGTCTAGTCAAAATTTCTAGAGTTATTCTCTTGAAAGGGTAGCTTAATTTTAAAAAATGGCATTCTAATATTCTGTGTGCTTAAAATTAGATTGAGAGCCTACTTTATGCTTTGAGAAACATATTTTAACAGTGAGACTTGTTGTAATAAACTTTGGTGCAGTTAAGTTGTTTCTGCTAGTATTTTATTGTATGATGATTTGGTTCTTTACTTTAGACAATTAAATTTTAATTGGTTGAAGATAGAGATGTGTTGTTTTTTTGGAAATCTAAATTTATGTGCTTGAGGACAAACTATCTGCAAGTGTAGGGGATTCTGAGGGGTTGTCGAACTCACTACTTTTTCCATATTAATTTTCATTATTTTGTTATATTCTTAATGGTAAAAAAATGGATTTTTGCTTGAATTTTAATTTTGGACAGATTTAGAGCGAAAGTGTTAAAAGAAACTGGCAGAGGCTGTTTTAGAGCTATTTTAGATTAACAGGTTCGATCTTACCCAAGGCTGTGGTCCAAGCTCGGTAGACAGATAGTAGAGATTCAAATTTAATAGCTGGACATAATTTAAAATATTCTAGTTAGCTACATATACGATCAGATCAAGAATTAGGATAACTATAATAGAAATATTTATTGATTTTTTTTTTTAATTTAATATTTTCTTTATCTGTTGGTTAGGAAAAATCCTATATAAGAGTTGTTTTAGGAGTAGGAGATCATCTTTTCACTCTGCACATATCTCCTCATTTTAAATTTTCTCTTTTTTATTTTTATACATTTTTGTAATGGCTATTAGTAGCTTTCTTATCTTGTATCAGATGAAAGTTAATCTAGTTGAGAATTTTTTTCAAGTTGTAAGATCTAATCTTATTTTATGTTCATATTAATTTCTATTATCATTTTTTTTTCTATTTTTGAGGAACGCAACCTTCATTGTTGTCTTCTTAGATATTCAAAAGGCCTATTGATTATCCTAATTAGATAACATAGTGCTAATTAGCTTAAGTAAATATATAATTATTTAATTAAATTAATACAAATAGCAATTAGCATATCTATTTATGTTAAGGAATTGAGTGGTTTAGTTTGAATAATTTACTTATAATTATTAATCAAGTTTGGATTTTTCTTTTCTTAATGCGAGTAATTAATTAAATCGATATATTTATTGGAGTTATTAATTAATTAGAAATTAATTTAGCACTTTGCAAATTCATTTAATTTTAAGAAAGAAGTTTCTCTTTATTTAAGCTTTTATATATATATATAAAGCTAAATATAAATAATTTAAATAATTCAAAATTTTAAAAATTTAGTTTAGCAAAATTAGGTTAGATGATTAGATTAAATTATGTTAGTTTTAATATGATTAGTTAGATGAATAGATTAAATTACGTTTTAAAACTTGTCAATTATCAATTAAAAAATACAATCAAGTTGATCAATCAAAATACATAATTTTTTTTTTTTAAAAGATGGAATGTTAAAATTCAAATAATTCAAAATTTTAAAAGTTAAGTTTTAGTAGGATTAGGTTAGATGATTAGATTAGATTATGTTATTTTGTCAGGATTAAATTATATGAATAAATTAAATTATATTTCAAAAATTTTCAATTATCAAATGAAATACAATTAAGTTGGTCAATCAAAATAAAAAAAGAAAAAATATGGTGAAATTCAAATAATTCAAAATTTAAAAAATAAGTTTTAGCAAGATTAGGTTAGATGATTATATTAGATTATATTTTAAAAATTATCAATTATTATATTATAAATTAAATATTAAATTGAAATTGGCCAATCAAAATATATAAAAAAATAAAAAAATCCTTTTAAAGAAAGAAAAAATAGAATATTAAACATAGCGAAGGTGTTTGAACTTCTCTTTATTTCAGCTTTAATATAGATATATAGATATTTATATTATATATTAGTTAATTATGTTAGTAATATGCCCTCACTTAATTGTAATTGAATATTATTTTTTATATATTTTTAATATTTAATATATTTTAATAAAAATATTTATTTATCTTTAAATTTAAAGGTAAAGTCCATAAGATTACATTATTATACAAAGAAAATTATAATGTGATTATAATTATGATATTATAATATGGTTATAATTATAAAATTTCTAAGTAACGTCTTTAAATATTTTTTATCAATGTTCTTATCATTATTGAATATTGATTAGAGCTGTTGAGATTGATACATATTTTTTATCAATGTTCTTGCTAGCATTGATCATGAAATCTTTGTGTAAGGTGGAATGAAATTATCAAATAAGATTTGAAATTTCATTCAATAGATCAATAACTAATAAATGAGAACTAATATGATTTAATATAACAAATATGTTCTATGTGTTAAATATTAAATCGGGATATTTATGATGAAAGGATATTAATTATACTGAGAAATCATGTACTGAAAGATTAAATCAAATCAATTTTGATATTTCAAATATATAGGTAATTTTATTGCTAAACAATATTATTGATTTTTAAATTAATTAATTAGTTAATTATATTTATTGCCAATAAATTTGAAATTTAATGAATTATCCATGTAAAAAAATAGTATTTAAGAAATTAAATAAAATAAAAGTTAATTGCATATAAATTTTATAAGATTAAAATAAAATTGTAATTTGAAAAATTTACAATTTTAACCTAATTAACTAAGTAGAAATTTAATTAAAATTATTATTTTATGACTTATTTATTAAAATTTTGAGTCATAATTATAATTTATTTATTTAATTATTTAAATGAATAAATAAATATTATTATATTAAAACTTTAAAATTTTAGTATAAAAAATTTTTTTATGAAATTTTCTCAAAAACCATTTTGAGAGTCTTTTAAATTCGTAGAAAGAGATAAAAAATTCATAGGAGATAGAAAGTACTCAAAATCTTTATCTTTCTTATCGTTAAATATGATACAAATTAAATGGTTTGTAGCTTGTAACAACCCAACTGAAATGAATGATTTCACGTTTTGCTGCAAATAAAATAAAAATTTTTTATTTTTTTATTTTTATTATTTTATTTATTTAAACGTAATTAATTATGTTGATGGATTTTTTTATTTTTTTATTTTTTTGCGTTTAATGTAATTAAAATTTAATAAATTAATAAAAAAAATTAATATTACTATAATATTTTTTAATGAAAAAAATAAAGAATAGAAAATAAAAATTATTATCTTCATATTATTTTCCTTGCTCCTTCGTAAACTATACAAACAGAATATTTTAGTATCGATATGCTTCCAAATAATAATAATAATAATAATAATAATAATAATAATAATAATAATAATAATAATAATAATAATAATAATAATAATAGTAATTAATACCACCACCAAACTAGTTTTAACTTAGAGGATAGGGTTTAAATATTACCAATTATTTTTTCAATCCATTAACTAATTATAGCTCATCTATTATCTTTTCTAATAATACGTACTTGAAAGAATTTCGCCTTATTTAGAGTTTGTCTAATATTAATACATGAATTGTTGTTAATAAAATAAAATTCTTCAATATATTAGTTTAAAAAATTATTAAATTTGTTTTTCAGTTAAATTTGAAATTTTGGTCATAAGAACTTCAAAACTAATTAAACAAAATTTGCAAATAATTTTATCAATTATATTTCAATTGATATTTATTTTCACTTAGATTTAAATATCATTAATAGTGTCAAATACCAATTATTATTTATGAAAATATAATTTATATTATTACATGATTAAGAGTCTATTTTACATTAAGTAAAATATTTTTTTTTTTAAAAAAAATATCACTTTAGATGTTGTTAAAAAAATAGTTTGGAACTTATTTTATTATTCTTGTGATTAAATAATATAAAAATAATTTTAAATTAATTTTTAATATTTTATAAATAATATTTTTTAAGAAAATAGTTTTATCAACAGCAGTCTAAAATAATACTAAACAGTGCCCAAATACAGTTAAATAAAATATTCATGTTCATTAATTAATTTCCTTCAGTTTACACATTACTTTTGATAACATAAATTGGATAACCGAAAAATGTACCACGAATGATTAGTTGCATTATTTGATACATTTATAACTGACCAGTTAATAAAATAATTTTTTTTTTTTTTTTAAATAGGGGTTGGGGAAGTCAAACCTTAGACCTCTCAAGGCTACAAGAATGCACTTTTCACCAGACTAAGTCTCGGAGTGTCAGTTAATAAAATAATTGAATTTATAATTTTTATGTTTTCAAAATTATACTATAAAAGTATTAATAATAAAATTATTAATTAATTAACTATAGATTATTATTTCATATATTAATGAGTAATTTTTAATAATATAGATATAATTTTAATTATTTCCGAATGTAACAAAAAGAGTATATAAACATTTATTATTGTATTCTTTGTATGATACAAGATTTTTTATATTATAAAATATAAAAATACAAATGAAAAAGAGGGTGAATCACAAGTATCACTTTTTAAATTATTGATTTTACTATAAGCAGGGAGTATTTGTTAGTTCATTTTTTAGTTTCTTACCATTAAAGAAACAAACATTATATTCTATCCGTTTTATAATTATTATCTATTTTTTATTATTATTTCAAAATTATTGTCTACTTTATATTTTTTATGATATAATAATATATAAATTAACTGTTATAATCCTATTTAATTTTATTTTATTTTTAAAAATATTATCAAAATATTTTTTATTATTTGATAAAAATTAATATATTTAAGATAGATCTAATTAAAAAGTTAATAAAAAAAATTATTTTTCTTAATACGTGTAAAAAAATAAAATAAATAAAAATTATAAGATGGAAGAAGTGGATAATTTCTCATCTTAGTAAATAAACTCTACTTTAAATTTTAAGATTTATGTAACAATATTCTAATGAGTGTAAAATAGTTACCGTGATATATTATTAAAATAATAATTTAACGAATGTTTAAAATTTTTGTAAAAAAAATAAATTTTTTAATATATATAATAACATACTGTAATAAATGATTTGTTCTATGTTTGTTTAATAAGGTTAGCAATTATTTTGATCTATTGCAAAAAAAATAAATAAATTATTATTTTAATTATGCTATGATAGTGGAGATAAATGTAACTGTTAATTTTTTTTTAAGTAAAATTATTGATTGTATTAATAAAATTCCATCAAATAAAGATGGATATCATCCCAAACAAAGAGATGATTATACCTTATAGATTCTCTACCCAAAATATGAGTAGTTAGAGTAGTATTATAACGAACCCATCTAACAGAAATATCAGTTCTAGAGCCTAACAAAAATTTATAATCATTCAAAATCAAACTCCTGCCTAAGATAATTTGACAAAAATACTTCTCCTATCTAAACCCTTGCATAAGATAATTTCTTTCTCATCTAACGAGTATAAATCATTAAAATCTCCCGAACAAAGCCACGGAAGAGAACTTCTATGAGATAAAGCTTGAATAAGGTTTCAAGACTGACGTTGTCGTTGCGATTCCGGAAACTCATAATAACTAGTAAACCTCTATTGAATATTACCTTCCAAAACAACCGAATTAATAAAATTTGAAGAAAAACCAACCAGAGAAACAGACCCATGACTCTTCCATATTAACGAAAGACCTTCTCCCAGTCCTTGTCTATTGACTGAGAATGAACCATCAAAATGTAAAAAATTACGAAAAAATTATGAAAAAATTCCATACGAGAACTAAGAGTTTTTGTTTCCATCAAAAATAAAATGTCCGGCTTGTAACTAAGAATCAAATCCTTCAATGCAATAACTATCTGAGGATTGCTGTTATAAATCTACCAAAGACATCTGCATATTCTGAAAATTGATTGGATTGTATGTGAGAAACATTCCTACCATACAGAAATCATAAGTGACGATCAGAATATCTCTGGAGCTCTTAATAGGGATAACACCGTCTTCTTTTTTCATCGATGGACCATTGACACAGATCATCTTCCCTGGATAAGGGGAAAGAAAAAGTTAGGTTTAAATAAGAGTAAAAGGCAAGAGCGTCGAGTCACAAAGGAACCACATAGGGAAACTTGTCTCATTAATTACTTTTAAAATTAATGTTATCTAAATGACTATTCATAAATTGTTATTATGTTTACAGTTTAAATATTTAGGTTAGCGATTTGCAGCGGCTGATTTAGATTAATTGTGTAATAGTGAAATTGATTCTATTTCATAGTCAAGCTCTACACAAATTATTTAATCAAAGTATGTGAAACTAATTAGCTTAGCTAGCATTCTTTTTCACATTGATCGGATACCGAAATTCCAAAACCAGTCTGTGAGTGCAAGAGATTTGGATTCAGATAGAGGTTTGGATTCAGATCATTAGATTCTGCATTGAGCTTCTTGGTTGAGAGCAATCAGCTCTTCCAAATGAGAGATTCTGCATTGAACTTCTTCATTGAGAGCAATCAGCTCATCCAAATGAAAGGAGAGAAGATGAAGAGATTGAGAGCTGGGAATGACTAGCAAATGTTAGCATTTCAAAGAAATTAAAGGCTTTGCTCATTATGAAAATTACTACTATAAAATAGGTCTAAGGCAACGGTTGTAAATTGCTATCTTTTATATTTAAATTATAACTATAAGTCAACAATAATGGTTTGAAAATTTTTACATTTGCCTTCGTTATTGTAATATAAGACAATGATTTATTTACTTTTTGACAATAAATGAAAAAGCGCAGCTAAAATTATGATATTAGCATAAATAAAATATCAATTAAAATATATTTTTATATATAATGAAAAATTAAATTTTTTTATAATATTTTTAAATTGCTGCTAAATTATTATTTTAGTACTATTAAGTTAATAATTTTATTATTACTTCTTGATATTATCACAAAAACTCTAAATATTGGAGTGAATATAGGCGTCTTAATAACTTTTTAGTTAGTATTTAGCACATAATCAAAACACTAGTATTTAGAAATTGAGCGAGTGGAATATGAAAACTTACTTTATTTAACCTTTAACTAATAACTATATATATATATAAATAATTATTTGCAACTAAAATAGCTAAATATTGTTAAAAATTTTTGTATTGTCTAATAGAGGCATAGGTTTAAACTTTAGGAATCTCTAAAACTTAATTAATAGCACAAGTTGAGTTAATTAATTTTCTATAACAAGTGTTGAAGTATTGTGACTAGATTGATCACAACACATGTGAATGTATTCATAATCTTGATAAAATATCTTGAAGACTTGTTTTAAAAGGCTAACAACATCTTCCCTAATGTACATGTAGTTCTAGTAGGCTTCTTCCATATACATATATATACACTAGAAAAGCATATACAAAGTTAAGGTATTCATCCATCCTAAGATTTGTTCATTTATCAAGAATTCAGCGTTTTGAGACTGAACCGAGTTTATGATATTGCTTACAGCAATTTTCATTGGCAACAAGTTCAACTTTTTAGCGGACAATAGCAACTCCTTTGCTTTGTTCAGAAAATATACCTCATGATGATGATCATCATCCTCTTCTGATGAAGATCGCTTGGAGCATTTTGCCAGTAAGCTGCTGATATAGGCTTCCAAGTCATGAACACGTGAAGGGTTTTGCATGTTGAAGAAGTCCAAGACTAGTTCAACACCCACATGAGAATATAATGAGCAACTCCATGGGAACTCATATCTTCCTCCTAAAACCCTAAAATTTTCATTTAGAAAAACCCCAGGTAGCTTTGTGATTGGATCGTTAACATTCACAATTCTCAACACTTTAACTCCCAATTCCTCACATCTCTCCTTGAACCCTGTGTTACCTACCCTTGGTCCTCCAAATGAAAACACAGTCACTCGAATATCCATGGTTGGATTGTTGAGTCTGTTCAATCCAAGCTCTGAAATATCATAAGCAAGAAGAAGAGCAAGTGAACTTCCCATGCTGTGGCCTGCCATGGATATGCTGATTTCCTCTCCTTTGTACTTGTTTAGCAGTCTTGACACTTCAGATAGAAGCTGTTCGCGACAGCTTTCTAGTCCGAACTTGTTGTCACTTTCATCTGAAGTGTATAAGCTCAAAAATCCAGATTCTACCTTCACATTTGGTCGTGGATTATGAGGATCTAGCCTCGCAGGAGTGAGAGAGCTCATGAAATTGGCAAACCATTCATGTTTAGTCACTGTTCCTCGAAATGTAATGACTATATCTCTCCTGCCGAGCCTGTTAACGGTATCATCAGAAGATACAGCCACATAGCCAATCCAGCGGCCACAAGAGGCACCATGCTGAATGGGAATATTAACATCTGGAGTGGCGTAGATGTATTTAGTGACTTGATAGCCGGAATTGTCCATTCCAATTTGGTTAAACATGTTGTCCTTGCCATATTTGCAACACAAGTAACGTTTTGAGTTGGGATCAAGATCGAAAGCTTTATAACAAGCAGCGACAAACTCACCATATCTAATGGTCTCTTGTCGAAGAAGAGGATGCAATGGTTTAACCAGGTTTTCCCAGTTATTACAGCCTTGAATCTCTCTCCAGAGTTGAGCCAAAGTAGAGCTAGTAGTATTAGTACTGACACTTTTGGCAAATTTGGCTGTGGAAATAGCTGCTAATGGGATCGTATTAGCAGAGGCAACATGAGTCGATGATGATGAAGATAATGAAGAGGAAGAAGAAGAAGAATAAATCTTTTCGCTTCTTTTCTTTGGTAAACAAACTTGCCCAAAAGAATGGGAACGGGATGGCTTATTTTCAACTGAAACTACAATATGGTTCGCACTAGGTTTTGGCACGAAGACTTTGGAAGCCATTGGAGAAGCAGGAGGGTAGAGAGAGAGAGAGTGAGCCGAGGATGGAGATTAGTTGGAGGAGCGAAGAGTGGTGGATTTATATAGTCGGGGGGCCGAGAATTTGGAGGGTGGGAGTACAGGGGATTGGACGGAAAAAGGAAAGGAAAGATGAGCAAAAGAAAGTAAAAGGGCATGTTTGGCGAGTATTTGACTAAGGGTTGTGTTTTCAAAACTCCTGGTTAATTTAATTTAATTTTTTTGTTTTTGGCTAATAGTGGTCGGTTAGAGGATTTTTATTTTATTTATTTGTATAAATGGGATTTTAAGGCGTTTAGTTTCACACAGTCACATCTTCTGCTGCGTATAATTAAAAAAAAAATTTTTTTCTTAAGGTGGAAGTTGACTTCAATTCCTATCCCTTAAAAACATTTCATCTTGTTTTTATTGATTATTAATGATTATTAGGATATCCTCCTCTCTGCATTGATGTACGTGTCTCGTTGTTTTAAAATAAAAAACTAATTTTTTTTTATATTATAATATTAAATAATAAACTGTTTAACTTAATAAAAAATTAATTAATAAATTTTTAATACGGATAAATAGTAAAATCTTCTAAATTTATCTAAAAATGGCAGGCAGCATATGGATAAATGGACAGGAGTGAGTTTGCAGAGGATACGTTATGTGACACCACCAACCTTCCCAATTAAAGCTCTAACTGCACTCACTCCCTTTAATTGACCTTTAATAAAAACCAAATTTAATTTTCAATCAATATATATTTCAAGTTTATAACTCATAATTTTAAAATTATAAAATTTAGATCTGTTTGTTTAATGAAAATATCTTTTTATATGAAATATTTTTAAAAATTTATTTAATAAAAAAATTAAATCATTTTTTAAAAAATATTTTTTTTTCTTTTCAAAAGATAAATTCATTTAATACATTTTAAAAATCTTATTAATACAATTATATACAAATTTATTAATTTTTTTATTTTTAAATTAAAACTAAACAATAAAAGAATTTTATTTTGTGAGTAAATATTTTCAAATTCAAATCTTAAATAAAATGTAAGTGAATAAAATTTTTTATAAATTACACTTCACATAAGAATAGATTTTGATAATTATTACATAATTTAAATAATTTCATATAAATTTTGATAAAAATATCTAATGTGATACTTATAAAATCCATTTTCAAATAAGATTGAGTTTAATATTGACTACACCGATTCAAAATTCATTTTTCAAATAAAATTAATATAATTAATGGCTTAATACATAAATTGACTTTTAAATTTTAAGAATAAAAATGCCGAGTGGCATTTCCAACTTTAAAAAACATATATATCTCACTCTAAAAAAAATCATAATTTTTATTAAAAAAATAATAACAAAATAACATCCTAATTATAAGTTTTTATATAAAACTAAAAAATTAAAAACTTTAACTAATTTTAAAATTAAGATTTAATTATTATTGTCTATTATTTTTATTTCAAACAAATAAAACGTTAGAAAAATTAGAAAATATTATTCGGTCAGACAAAAATAGCACTTTTTTTATTCATAAAATATGGATTCCTCTTATAACGTGGAGAATAAATCTCACTGCTTATAAGAGGATGAAGAAAAACTAAAAATTCATGTTGATTAAATCATGAATCACATGTGCAGTCAAGTATTCCATCAATGTTTGTTTCATTTAGTCTAGATATAATTACATGCACGAAAATTTGATTTAAATCTATAATTCACAGTATAAACGCATATCTTAAGAAATTAAAAACTTCATAATTTGACTATTTTGAGAGTTGCCAAAGGGTGAAGGGCAAGAAGGAAAACCTTGAAGAAACAAAAACAAAAAACTTCTTCCTCTTGTATTCTTTTTATATTTCTTCTTTCTTCTGATTTTAATAATCTAAGTTGCTTCCCTTCCCTTAAAAAAAGAACACATAGTAATAATAAATAATCTTAATCTAGATCGACTCACATCAATGATCTGAACTCAAATTTGTTCATCTTCCGCTCACACAATTTGAATCAACTCTCACTTTAATTTTTCTATATTTTATGCTTAACAGATAGATCGTGTAACCAACACATACTTTGAGAGTTTAGTTACCATATATTTATTTGGATAATATAGCATCTTGGTAGATGGAATATAGAATAGATGCGATATGCAGAACTTTGGATTATTTATTACATTTCGCTCTCACAATCTCTTTTTATCATCTTTTAAATTTATAATTACATTTATCCTAAATAAAACAAAATTGTTCGATTAATAAACATAATTAATGTAATAATAGTATAATGACTTTCCTATTCTCGCGATTCTTTTAATCTTAACTTAGACATACTTTTTTATACATGTCTCACTAGATTGAATCATACATAATCATTTGACAACAATCTAAGATAGCAAACATCAAATTAAGTTTTGAGTACTGATTAGAGTCATAAGGGTACAAGGTGAAAACTACTTATAACCTTCAGGCTTCACATAATATCAAGTATATATTTAACTTGCATTGTGCTAATTGGACATGTATCTCATACATGGTATGAATCACTTATCACAAAATTAACTCATGTCTCCATAGAGTGTATGTCTTTATTATATTCAATATCGTGCAGATGACATTTGAGATATCCAATATCTAACTTTGAGTTTACATATATACTCAACATCACTTTTAATAGAACTTACATCTAGTGTTTAAGATAACTTAGTTAATTTAATCACATATGATTAAATTCATTCCCTTAGGCAACATTAATATTATAACTTTGAGCTCTTTATATTGTCACTAGTGATAATAGTAGGTTTATAATTGTCTTATTTTTTTTAATCACTTAGATAATAAAGGCAATTGCTATTGTGAAAAGGCTAATATTTAATTTTCCAATGTACTTTCTCAAATCTCAATATATATATATGTATTTCATAAAATAATTATACAAAACTATCATTATTAATAATAATGTAATTTTTATGAATATGTTAGAAAAAAAAAAAAAGTATATCAACGTTTACGCAAACCTAATGACTTAATATGCCTATTGAAAACATCCTTAGCAATTAAGGAACTAGCAATCATATTATGTATAAAAATATACTTCATGTTCACTCTTTTCTTAATAACCGTATCTCTTACAAAATTATACTTTATATCTATGTTTTTTTTTTATGGTACTTGGATCCTTTGTATAGGCAATTGCAATTTGACTATCGCAATTTCCTCACAAGCAATAATATTATCAGATACTTTCAAATATATTATGAAATGCTTTAACCATACAGCTTCTTGGACAACTATGGAGAATGCCACGGACTCAGCTTCCATAGTGGATATAGCTATACATGATTTTTTTTTCTTACTACTCTATGATACAACCCCGTTATTCAAGATTCATCCAAATCACTTCCCCAATCAGCATTTGTGTAGCCTTTGAATAGCAAATCTTTCCCTTGATAATACAAGTAGTAATTGGTTGTGCTTATTAAATACTTCAGTATCCTCTTTACTGCTTTCTAGTGTTGATGTCCTAAATCGGATTGATATATTAACTAATCCAACAACATAGCAGATATTAGTCTAGTACACATCATAGTATGTATAAGACTATTAATTGCATTAGCATAAGGAATTCTACTAATTTGTTACTTTTCTTGTGGAGTTTTAGGATACATTTTTTGGCTTAAAACTTCGCTTTTGGAAATGGGAGTGTCTATAGGTTTGCAATCTTATATATTATTTTTTTTAATAATTGATGGGTATCGAAACCACCAAAAATAAATTACTGCTTTTTCAAAACAAAATAAATTACGATAGTGGTGAGCAGAGTTGATTCCACAGAGATTATAAGGAAAATAATTCTATTGAATGAATAAAAATAACAAAAAAATAAAATGAGGGGACTTTAAATGCAAAGAAATAAAAAATTAATTCAATGGAAAAATAAACTAAATTAATTTAAAGAGAAAATCAATATGAGACGAATTCAGTCAAATGATTAATCTTAATTTCAATTTTATTGGTTGATCACAGATGCAAAGATAATTTCAAATTATTTATTGATAAACCATTTATAGATATCGAAAACACTTCAAATAGACAATCTTTCCTTAGTTTTTAAACTAGCTAAGAGATGCTCGTTAACTAGTTCTAACTCTTCTATAATCATAGGAGACACTCCTAAAATTTAATCTAATTACCATATTAAGAATTAGAAGGATATGATTCTAACTAACAAACGTGAGACGCTCGGTTCATTTAAGTTAGATTATATCATTTAAGTTAGATTATATTGTTCCTTGTGAAGGTTTTACACAACTTAATTCACCACTTATTTTAGATTAAACTAAAAAATTACAAATTTAATCAATTTGAATAGCAATATATTATTCTAACAATTGCACAATGGGCCTTATTATAACAATCAATAGAGTAATAATAAACACTAGTCACATGAACAATATAAACACCAAAAGATAATAAAAAATAATAAAATCAATTAAATCTTACAACCAATTGAACTAAAACTTTAATTATCCTTCAACTGAAAAGAAGAATTTAGCCACACATGTGGGTAGCTAAAATATAACAAGAAGAAGAGTATTTTCAGCCTCCTAAAATTAATTAAGAACAAAAGATGATATTGTACATCAAAATATCATCTTTATATAGTACTAAAAATCCTAATTTAACCTAAATACTAGTAACAAAAATAAGATGGGAAGATTTTTCCTAAAAGAGTCGAGTCTAATATGTATTGGTAGATGAGGATTTTTTGATCGCGTATCAAATTTAAAACTAGACTTTGATTCTTCTCGTCAAATACGTTATGCTCATAACATAGTCCATAATATAGTCTGAGAGTTAGAGTTCAAGCATGACTATGCTTTCTTATTCTTTTGTGAATTTAGTTATGCCCACGACTCTTTTTAATTTTAGAATATAGAGTCCAAACACAATTTTTCTCTTGTTATTCTCCAATCCTTATCCTACTAAGATATCAAAACTCAAATAAATCAACCTGTTTTAAGTAGAATCAAACTCAAATTCTAAGTGTTTTAGAACATTAAAACTACACAAATATACATATTATCGATTCCTCTACACTTAGATCATGTTTGCCCTCAAGCATGTACTCATTGACCATTCTATCAAAAACTCACATGCAGCTATTCACAATCCTTAAAATCAATAGCTCAAAGAGTTAAACTAATTCACATGAAGCAACTAGCATGCCACAACAAGATCTCATCAATATATACAAGTTATAAAAGAAATACCAACATAGTCTTTAAAACCAACATAGTCTTTAAAGCCAAAATGCAATAAACTCACTTTCAATATGTGAGCACACAATTTAATTCAATAATTTTTTAAGTTAATACATAAAGAAATATATACCCAACCAATAAAGTAAGTCTCTAAAATTTGTAATTTTCACCGAGGAACATAGAAAAGTTTTCTTTCTCTCTTTTTTTCTTTATTTCTTTTTTATTTATTTATTTGATGGTCTTGATCTGAGATTTTTATCTGCTCCTATGAGGGTGTACTCTCCCAATACCAGTTTTTTTCATTCAAAAGAGACATCCCTTGCTTAAGGGGAATAGGTCCGAATCACCCAAACCAATCAATGATGGTAAACCATCTCATTAGTGGTATATTTCAAACTATTGATGGCTCCTATGGGATATAATTATCCCAATCATAGATTTTCTCTATCTAGAAGGGACAATCCTTGCTTAAGGGGAACAAATACCATACCACTTGAACCAACCAATATTGGTGAACCACTTATTCATTCATTTTTTTCTTTTTTTTTCTTTTTTTTTTTTTTTTGGATATCCTAGGTTTCTTGGGACATTGTTCTTCATTGAGACTCACCAAAGCAAGTTGAGCAAAGTTTCAAAATGCACTAACATATCCCTTAACAAGCAATATCAGTTTATTTAAATAGGAGTCTGCACATTTTAGCATATAAAGATAAATGCTAGAATCGCTCATGATTTACTTAAAAAGATAAGAGAAAGCCATTTGTGCAAGCTACCTAAAGTAATTCAATCTAACTCTAAAAGTCACAATCTCTTTAGATCTTTTTTTTTTAATATCTAGAAAAGAAAAGAAAAAGAATAAATAAATAGACAAATGAACACAAAACAAGAGCTAGAACAAAATAAAACCAAAAGCAAAAATAAAACAAAAAAATAAAAAAAGCTAAAATAAAATAAATAAACTAAAGAAAAACAAAGCTGGATATCATGAACATAGACATATGCTCTCTAAACTTCTCCCTCGCACTTAAGTCACATTGCCCTCAATGTGAAATAAATCCATATAAAGCAAATCACCAAAAACTCTTCCACACTTAAAATTTACATTTATATAAACCAATAACAGAAAATAGGGATTCAAGTACTTCCCTGGTGGGTGGAGAAGATCTGTTGATGAATTGAAGGAGGTCGGTTGATAGTTTGACAGCGTCGTAGGTTTAGTTGTGGACATAACCAAAGGCATGAACTTTCTTCCTATTAGCACATCAGATAATGAAATCATCTTGAAAGTGTTGTGCATATTATATCTTTATGTCCTTGCTTTCCTTTCTGCCAAATAATTTTTTTTCATATTTTTAAAATAAAGTTAAAGAAAATAAAAAAAATATTAATTAGGAGGATAAAGAAAGAAATAATTTTAATTTATAGTCTTAGTTAGACTTTATTTGAATGTTATTACTATTAAATAATTGGTATTGAGTCACTTAAAATGACCTCCTTAGCTGGTTCCACATTGAATCCTTAATAAAATAGTTTGAGAAATACTTGTTGAAATGGTAATTTCAAACTATATGAAGTGCGATTATCAAACTATATGAGGTGGTTGATCGGGCAACGACTTCCGTTCCACTTTTGATTCCTCCACTATGCAAAATCTCTCAAGGATCTCCTGCTCTTCTTTCTCCTTTTTGGACCTGGCTAGCCTTTCAGGAAAAGGATGATTGATTATCAGATCATCAAGTTCAACTTGTTTATGTGCTGGTGTCGATTTACTGTATGTTTTAGGTGCTGGAATTTCATTCTTCAGGTTTGCACTTTCTTCGTGCCCACGACTTATCTCACAAAGATTTTGTAGCAACTTCTTTTCACTTCTCCATGTAACAACACCTACATTCTCCCTTGAGTTGTGTAATACTCGGCTAGACTCCGGCATCGGAATTCCTACCGTCCGACGGAATCTCGGATGTCGGAAATCTCTAGAAGGGTAAAATATATTTTTCTAAAATGTTTTCAAGTGTTTTAAGGTTTTAAGTAAGAGAGAAATTGAGTTTTTGAAAGAAAAGCACCATGGAGGAAAATCCAGGTTCGGCCGCCGAACCTCATGTTCGGCCGTCGAACTTGGTGGAGTTTTGGAGTCACCTTTGGCTTTCGAAGGTGGTCTGGCCAGCCACCTATAAAAGGCCCCATGTCCGAAAATGGGCGAGTTTTCTCCTCCATTTTCGGGCAAAGGTGAGTTCATGCCCTTTCATGGTTGGTTTTGAGGTTTTTCTTCAAATCCTACAAGTTTCTAACAAGTTTTAACTTGGTTTTGAAGTTTTTGAGCAAAGATCGAAGTTTGGAAGCTTGGAGACCTCCGGAACCCATTTTCCCCAAATCTCCAAGTTGGGTCACGTATTCTCTCAATCTTCAAGAGGTAAGCGTCGATCCTCGCCTCCTTCGATGTTTTAAACAAGTTTTATGAAGGTTTATGGGGTAGAAATGCATGTTTAGGCTAGTTGTAAAATGTTAGGGTTTAGGTAGATTTGAGGATAAATGTATGTAATGTGATGTTATGTTGTTGTTTGTTGGGGTTTAGGCTAGTTTTATACCCCTATATGCTTATGAATGTGTTTATGCATGTTTGGGAGTGTTGTGCTTGAGTTTGGAAGATTTGGGAGGCATTGGTGCATGTGAGGGCTGAGTTCTGCCATTTCTGGAAGAACTCAGGTTCGGCAGCCGAAGGCATGTTCGACCGTCGAACCTGCCTGTGGTGGCATGTTTGGCCGCCTAAGCTTGCCCCCGAAAATTTGGACTTTCCACTCTGGAGGGCAGTTTCGGCCGCCGAAGGTGCCGCCAAAAGTGGCTGAGTTTCGGCTCTGGAGGGACTTTCGGCCGCCGAACCTGCAGCCGAAAGTGCCCTGTTCAGCCTTCCTTTGCATGTTTTCTATGATTATTTTAGGGTGTTTTAAGGGGGTTTTGGAGAGTAGTTTAGAGTTATGTTAGTGTATGTTTGGTCCCTCATTTTGAGTCCACCTGTGTAGGTTCGGACCCGAGGAACTGAGGACCCCAGCAGTGAGCTAGCTGCTTCAGAATCAACCTGAGGTGAGTAGAATGAATCTTTATGTATCAAATTAAATCAGTTTTGAGCATGTTCATGCATCATGAATACCATGTTATTGACTAGGTTGTTTGCATTAGAATCCACGAATATGTTGCATTGCATATTATGATGATGATGTGGATGGATGTTGGATGACCCATTAGTCCTCGATATGACGAGATATGATATGATATGATATGGAAGTCTAGGTGTGGCTTGCACTACGCCCCTGACATAATGTAAGAGAAAGTCTGGGTGTGGTCTGCACTATGCCCCCGGCACGATTGGATATGTATGATATGTTATGTGTAAGAGAAAGACCAGGTGTGGCCTGCACTACGCCCCTGGCATGATTGGATTATGTAGAGGGCTATTGGTGACAAGTCCATCCTTGATGTGATTTGTTTGTGATGTGATGCATTTCATGAAAGCATGGATTTTAATATAATGTTTTACTATTCTGCTCACTGGGCTCTAGTAGCTCACCCCTTTCCCTTAACCCCCAGATTTGCAGGTTCGGGATAGACCGGGGAGTCTTCCAGGTTGAAGTTATGTCTATGTAATAGTTAGTTGTGGACATGAATTGTAAAATGATGTATTGTAAAATAGTGTAAAATAATGTATTGAGGATTAGTATTGTGCTTGGCCCTAATGTATGAGAATCCCCTGTTATACATGATCTTTTGTTAATGTTTTAATGTTAATTTATGTTAAACCAAGCTCGGCATATGTTATGTTGACCCAACTAAAGCATTTGCTGAGGGCTTTAGTATGGGGTTCGTATGTTTAATGTATAGTGCATGCACAGGTTGAGCTTGGTGAATGAAAAAATTTAAAGTTTTTATGTATATGTATGATCATGTATGGGATTTATCAGGTATAACAGGTTGTATGCTAGGCTTGCTACGAGTCCCGGTGATCTTAAGTCGATTTGGATCCTAGCGCCGGTGGCAGTCTAATTTCGGGTCGTTACAGATTGGTATCAGAGCTCTAGGTTCATATGGTCGGACCTAGAGAGTGTCGGGCTCATAGATGTTCTAGAAGGGCAAGCACAATAGGAAAATCATGTCCACTAGGATAGGATATGGAGTCCTGTCTTGAATGATGATGTGAAATGCCATGATTTTATGCATGTGCATTAATGTTATGCTATGTATGTGATGCGGGTTCATGTGTTTTCACATGGACCATTTGATGCTAATGTTTTATGTGATGTGTTGTTTTTCAGTAAGCAAGATGAGAGGTACTCGTCGATCTGCACGATTGACTGGAGTCCCACCAGAAAATGAGGGCATGGATGCCCGTCCCCCTGCATTGCCAAGGGCAATGTCATGTAGGTCAAGCAGAGAGAGAGTGTCAAGGGACCCTAGAAGGTCTTTTGATACTAGTAGAAGGGGAACAGATCTAGGAGGAGGATCTTTTGATGTGAGGGAAGTGATGGACGAGAATCAGAGAAGGGATAGAAATCTGGATGTGAGCATGTCTGAGGAGGGTACAGGGGAGTCTCAGGGAGGCGCTCAGGCCTCGGGGTTTGGTTATCCACCCCAGTATCCACCCTTTCCACAGGGCCCAGGGTATCCGATGGGGGGTACATCGGACTACTCCAGCTTTAACCCCTACTCTACCTTCATGCCTTATCCACCTTGCTATCCACCATACCCCCAATACCCAATGTATCCACCCTCACCTTTTTACCCAAATGTGACAAACCCTAATCAAGGGAATGTTGCACCTCCTCCACCACCCCCTGAACCTGTAGCTTCTGAAGTCCAAATACCCAAACCTAGCTCATCTAGGGGGAGCAGAGTTAAGATGACAGATTACTTGAAGTTGGATGCTCCCAAGTTCAAGACGGGAGATGATCCTTTTGAGTACTTGAAGACAGTGAAGATGATTACAGATGAGTTGGGGGCAGATGACAGTAGAGCCATTCAAATGGCGGGGTTCACCCTTAAATGCAAAAAGGCCCGTGAGTGGTTCAAGAACTATGTGCACCCTAGATTGGACAGTTTGACCTGGGAGGAGTTTGCAAATGAATTTGCAGGATGGGGTTTACCTGATAGCTCCAGGGAGCTGAAGATGATTGAGTTGAACAGCTAAGGCAGACAGAGGAGATGAGTATAGATGAATTCACTGATAGATTCCTGGAGCTGTTGCCGTTTGCAAGGTAAGCTTTTGACACAGACCTGAAGAAGTCTAGGAGGTATATCATGAAGCTCCACTCCAGGTATTCCTCTTTGATCCAATCAGCAGAGAGGGAGAGTTTTCATGCTATAGTGGATATGGCCCGAAAGATGGAGGCTAGTGCAATAATCGAAAGAAAAGTTAAGCAGTCAGTGGCACAGTCTTCGGGTTCCAAGACCCCCGGCGGGGGAAGGTTAGACTCCTCTCCTCTGGATGTAGCAGTTGCAGGTGGAAAGAAAAAGTGGGACAGAGGCTCCAGGAAGCCTAAGAAGAATAAGTTCTGGAACAGGTTGAAATCAGGTCTGGGACTCGCTGGTGGCTCGAGTTCGGGTTCAGATGGTGCAGAATGTGTGAGGTGTGGCAAGCTGCATAAGGGAGTGTGTCGGTATGGGACTACAGCCTGCTTCAGATGTGGGCAAGAGGGACACATGACACGGGAGTGTCCTAGGGCACCTTTCATGGCACAGTCCCAGCAGACAGCTTCTGGTAGTGTGGCACAGCCAGCAGCTCCAGCCGCGACTCAAGGCAGTAGCAGAGGCCGAGGGAGAGGGGCAGCCTCTTCTTCAGCAGGTTCCCGAGGTGAAGGTCCATCAGCTCCAGCTCGGATCTTCACTATGACACAACAGGAGGCGAACACATCCAACACCGTGGTGTCAGGTAATCTCATCATTGGTTGTTCAGATGTGTATGCTTTAATGGACCCCGGTGCATCTCATTCTTTTATTGCTCCGAGAGCCGTTGAGAGGTTGGGTTTGATAATCTCTGGGTTAGAGTGTCCCCTCTAGGTCAGTGGACCTAAGTGTGATCCATCAATGGCAGAGTCAGTCTGCCGGTTTAGTCCAGTGTCTGTTGAGAGTAGATGCCTTCCAGCCGACCTTGTGGTTCTAGACTTGACGGATTTTGATGTCATTCTAGGGATGGATTGGCTATCCGCTCATGGTGCTACCTTGGATTACAGAGACAAGGTAGTCAGGTTCAAAGTCAGGATGGGTCAGAAGTTGTCTTCAGAGGAGACAGGAGGGGTACGCCTAGAGGTCTGATATCAGCCCTACAGGCTCGTAGGTTGCTCAGGAGAGGTTGTCAGGGGTTTCTAGCTCATGTGAGAGAGCTGGATAGTCAGGTTAGGGAGCCCGCCTCAGTGCCCGTGGTCAGAGAGTTTCCAGATGTCTTTCCAGATGAGCTTCCGGGGCTACCACCTGCTAGGGAGATAGAGTTTGAAACAGAATTGATGCTTGGAACCAGACCAATCTCTATCCCTCCCTACAGGATGGCACCAGCAGAGTTGAAGGAACTGAAGGAGCAGTTGCAAGAGTTGGTAGACAAGGATTTCATCCGACCGAGTACCTCATCTTGGGGTGCTCCTGTGCTGTTTGTAAGGAAGAAGGATGGATCCTTGAGACTTTGTATCGACTACAGGCAGTTGAACAAAGTCACTACCAAAAATAAGTATCAGTTACCTAGGATCGACAATCTATTTGACCAGCTAGCTGGAGCAGATTGTTTCTCCAAGATAGATATGAGATACGGGTATCACCAGCTGAGAATAAGAGAAGAAGATGTGCCGAAGACGGTGTTCAGGACCAGATATGGGCATTATGAGTTCCTAGTAATGCCGTTTGGGCTAACCAATGCCCCTGCAACATTCATGGATCTCATGAATAGAGTATTTAGCCAGTACCTGGATCACTTTGTTATTGTCTTCATTGATGATATCTTAGTGTATCCCAGGAATTCAGAGGAGCATGCCCATCATCTAAGGATAGTTCTACAGACCCTGAGAGAGCATGGCTTGTATGCCAAGTTCTCCAAGTGTGAATTCTGGTTGAGGAGCATCTCATTCTTGGGGCATGTTGTGTCAGAAAATAGAATTGAAGTGGACCCCAAGAAGGTAGAAGCTGTAGCTAACTGGCCCAGACCTACTACAGTAATAGAGATCAAGAGCTTCTTGGGTTTGGCAGGTTACTACAGGAGGTTCGTTCAGGACTTCTCAAAAATTGCCGCTCCTATGACCAGATTGACCAAGAAGAATCAGAAGTTTGTGTGGTCTGATCAGTGTGAGGAAATCTTTGAAGAGCTGAAGAGAAGGTTGACATCAGCACCGATGTTAGCTCTGCCTACCAGCAATGAAGACTTCACAGTGTTTTGTGATGCGTCCCGTGTGGGACTAGGTTGTGTGTTGATGCAAAATGAAAGGGTAATTGCTTATGCTTCTAGACAGCTGAAGAAGCATGAGTTGAATTATCCTACACATGACCTAGAGATGGCAGCTGTGATCTTTGCACTCAAGATGTGGAGGCATTACCTTTTTGGGGTTAAATGTGAGATCTTCACAGATCATAAGAGCTTACAGTACATCTTGAGTTAGAGAGAGTTGAATATGAGGCAGAGGAGATGGGTAGAACTGCTTAGTGACTATGATTGCAAAATTCAATACCATCCGAGTAAGGTGAATGTTGTGGCAGACGCCCTAAACCGGAAATCACTTGACAGTCTATCCCATATTACAGTACAGAGGAGACCGGTGGTGAGGGAGTTCTATAAGCTCATCGGCGAAGGGCTGCAGTTGGAGTTGTCTGGTACTGGAGCTTTGATAGCTCAGATGAAAGTGACACCCGTGTTTCTGGAGCAGGTGGCTCAGAAACAGCATGAGGACCCAAAGTTAGTGAAAATTGCCAGCACTGTTCAGTCAGGCAAGAATGATGAGTTCAGATTTGACAGCAAGGGGATCCTCCGCTATGGGAATAGGTTATGTGTACCAGATGACGTGAGTTTGAAAGGTGACATTATGAGGGAAGCTCATAATGCTAGATACAGTGTTCATCCTGGAGCCACCAAGATGTATCGAGATCTGAAGAGAGTTTATTGGTGGCCAGCTATGAAGAGAGAAGTGGCACAGTTTGTATCCACCTGCGAAGTATGTCAAAGAGTGAAGCTGGAACAATCAGAAGCCGGCTGGAATGCTTAACCCACTGCCGATTCCAGAGTGGAAATGGGAGAATATAACTATGGATTTCGTTGTAACGACCCGGAAACCGGACCGCTACCGGCGCTAGGATTCAGGTCGGCTTAAGGCCGCCGGAACCCGTAGCAAGCCAAACATACATCCTGTGAACCTGTTTAATCCCATACATGATTAACAACATACATAAAAATTAAAACTTTTCTTTACCAAGCCTAACCTGTGCATACACATCATAACATAAACCCCTCATTGGAGTCCTCATCAAATACTCCAATGGGGTACATAACATATGGCAGGCTTGGGTTACATGAACATCATAAAAACATTATATCTCATAAAGAAAACCATGTATACCAGGGATTAAAGACAACTCTAGTCAAGCACATTTCTAAACTTTTATTACATTACATAACATACTTTACATTACAAATAAACCATGTCCACAGCTATGCTATTACATAAACTTCTCTTACTCTTCTTGACTTCTCTATCTACTCAGCACCTGCAAGACTGGGGTTAGGGGAGAGGGGGTGAGCTAAAAAGCCCAGTGAGCAGAAAATAAAAACATTTGCTTTAGTTCCTCCATTTTTAGGTATATTATTATTCATTTTATCATTATTATTATTATTATTATTATTCATTTTATTTTATTTCTTATCATCAAATTATTTAACTTTTTCTTTTTCTTTTCATGCTTTCATGAAATGCAACACATCACAGCTAATCACATAAAGGATGGTATTGTCACCATTAGTCCTCAACATCTCCAAATGCCAGGGGCGTAGAATGGGCCTCACTGGTCTTTCTCTTACATAACATAACATAACATTCTAAAGTGCCAGGGGCGTAGAATGGGCCTCGCTGGTCTTTCTCTTACATAGTGCCAGGGGCGTAGAATGGGCCTCGCTGGTCTTCCATAACGTATCATCATAACATAACATCAGAGGACTATGGATCACCCAACAACCATCCACATCAACATCAAATTATGCAATGCATCATCTTCGTGAATTTCTAATGCAAACATCCTGGAATATTGCATGGCATTAATGATGCATGGGCAATGCTTTATGATTCATTCATTTATTCATTTATTTTACTTTAAAACTTAAGGAGTTGTTCCACTCACCTGGTGACTGAAGCTTGACAACGTACTCTGAACGACTATCTCACAACCGGGGGTCTCGGTTCCTCGGGTCCGAACCTACACAGGTGGACTCAAATGAGGCACCAAACAACAAGAACATAACTCTAAACATACCCCCAAAAACCTCCTAAAAACACCTCAAAACATCCCTAGAAAACATGCAAGAAAAGGCTGGGAAGGGCACTTTCGGCGGCACCTTCGGCGGCCGAAAGTCCTTCCAGAGCCGAAAGTCAGGCAGGTTCGGCGGCACCTTCGGCGGCCGAAACTCCCAGACAGAGACGAAACTCATGCATGTTCGGCGGCCGAAACTCCCAGACAGAGACGAAACTCATGCATGTTCGGCGGCACCTTCGGCGGCCGAAAGTCTCGGACAGAGCCGAAACTCTAACTTTCGGGGGCAAGCTTCGGCAGCCTAAAGCTGCCTCACAAGCCATGTTCGGCGGCCGAAACTCCCTTCGGCTGCCGAACCTGGTTTCTGCCAAGGGCAGAAACTTGGCTCCTCTTGCCTCCAAGTTTCCCAAACTTCCTAATCATGCATAAAACTCTTCTACAACACTCATACAAAAGCATACAAGCTCCTAGGGGCCTCAAACTAACTTAAACCCCAACTACAACACACAAGCAAGCCACATTATTCACAAATCACATAAAACCTAACATTTACTTAAAAACTCATACAACCCTATACATGCCATTCTACCCCATAAAACAACTTAAAACTTACTTAAAACACATAAGGAGCTTAAGATCGGCTCTTACCTCTTGAAGATCGAGAGGGAGACGACCTAAACTTGGAGATCCACGAAAATGAGCTCCTGAGTTCCCAAAGCTCCAAAACTTGTTTCAAAAGTTCAAAACCTTCAATGCAAGCTTCAAACTCAAGAAGAATGGTGGGGATTTGAAGGAAAAACACTGGATTGGGAAGAGGGAGGTCGGAAGCTAGCTGTGGCCGAAAATGGGAGAAAGCTCGCCCATTTCGGCTAAGTGACCCTTTTATAGTGGCTGGCCAGACCACGTTCAGGGGCCGAACTTGCCTCCGCATACATGCCATGTTCGGCGGCCGAACTTGACTTTCGGCGGCCGAACCTGGGCTTCCCTAACTCATGCTTTCGGGGGCCTAACGTGCCTCCAAAATGCATGCATGTTCGGCGGCCGATCTTGACTTTCGGCGGCCGAACCTGGGTTTTCCTCCAAAGATTTTTCATGCAAAAACTCAATTTTCTTTTTACTTAGAAACATAAAATACCTTAAAAACATTTCATAAAACATGGTTTTACCCTTCTAGAGGTTTCCGACATTCGAGATTCCACCGGACGGTAGGAATTCCGATACCGGAGTCTAGCCGGGTATTACATTCGTGGTGGGATTACCGGCAACGTCCAACAAATTGGACTCCATATGGGTGATTGTGGACAGACTGACCAAATCTGCTCACTTCATCCCTGTTAGGAGTGGCTATTCTGTGGACAAATTGGCGCAGGTATTTGTTGATGAAGTGGTGAGGCTGTATGGGGCTCCTGTTTCAATAGTGTCTGATAGAGGACCCCAGTTCACCTCCAGATTTTGGCAGAGTCTGCAGAACGCTATGGGTACCAGGCTGGATTTTAGCACTGCTTTCCATCCACAGACTGATGGACAGTCGGAGAGGACCATCCAGACAATTGAAGATATCCTCAGAATGTGTTTGCTAGATTTTGGCGGTTCTTGGAGGCAGCATCTACCCTTGGTGGAGTTTGCCTACAATAACAGCTATCATGCTAGCATAGGGATGGCTCCATATGAAGCTTTGTATGGAAGGAAGTGCAGGTCACCTGTCTGCTGGGAAGAAGTTGGAGAAAGGGCCTTGGCAGGGCCTGAGCTAGTGGAGATAACCAGCAGAGTAGTACCAATTATCAGAGAGAGGATCAAGACTGCTGTGAGCAGGCAAAAGAGTTATGCAGATTGTAATACCCGGCTAGACTCCGGTATCGGAATTCCTACCGTCCGATGGAATCTCGGATGTCGGAGACCTCTAGAAGGGTAAAACCATGTTTTCATAAAATGTTTTAATGTATTTGATGCGTTTAAGTAAAAAGGAAAATGAGTTTTGTATGAAAACAACCTTGGAGGAAAACCCAGGTTCGGCCGCCGAACCTCAAGTTCGGCCGCCGAACATGCAGGCATTTCGGGTGTGCCTTAGGCCCCCGAAGGCATAAGTGAGGGAAGTCCAGGTTCGGCCGCCGAACCTCAAGTTCGGCTGCCGAACATGGTGTAACGACCCGGAAACCGGTACCCCTCAGTACCGGTCCGAACCATCACTGGCACTAGGATCCAGATCGGCTTAAGGCCGCCGGGACCCGTAGTCAGCCAACTATACTCTCTGTGTACCTGCTAAATCCCATTCATAATACAAAATAATACTCACAATCCTGTAAAACTCTGTAGGCTTAACCACTGCTACTCAGATATGTCAATCTGAAATGGCCCTTAGGGCCTGTACCAGGGACTACTATCTGCTGTGGTCCAGGGAGTAACACAATCTGTAACACATCCCACTGGTATCTCATTGAAGCCATACATTAAGCCTAACTTACACATTTCTAATCAAGAAACGTAAAACAGGATTCATGTACAAGGGATTAACCATACATCACACGATAGCAATGACACTAGGGAAAGCACCAGTCTATCCAGTATATGACAGTACATAACTATACATTACATGACAACTAATCTGTTAATTACAGCATGTCCACTATGCTATTACAACATACATTCATGCATAACTTTCCTCTGTACTCTTGCTGACGTTAACTTCCCATAGCTATCTCAGAACCTGCAAAACTGGGATTAAGGGAGTGGGATGAGCTCTAGAGCCCAGTGAGGAGGAACAATAAAAACAGTTCATTCATTACATGCTCTCATGAAATGCATCACATCACAAACATATCATCTCAAGGATGAACTTGTCACCATAGCCCTCTACATACATAATAGTATGTCCAACTGTGCCAGGGGCGATTAGGCCTCACCTGGACTACTCTGAAGTAACTCATATCATAACATGTCCAACTGTGCCAGGGGCGATTAGGCCTCACCTGGACTGCTCTGAGCTCTGATCTGACAGCCCAGCTGTCTCACTCATAGTACCAGGAGCGACCTGGACTATCCAGGGGCGACCTGGTATGGCTATCTCATGCCATAACTCTGTATCTGTGCTCTATCAAGGGCTAAGGATCATCCAACATTCATCCACACAAATATCAGCTTATGCAATGCAGCATATTCGTGGAATCTAATGCAATACAACCTAATACATAACATGGCATTTTATGATGCATGGATCATGCTAGATTCGTGTCATTTCTGAATGTAACAAGACTACACCTCTTTCCGATGTGGGAATCTAATCCTTGAGCATCTTCGCTCAACACACCATACTCAAAAGATCTAAAACTCTGACATCTTAACCTCTTTCCGATGTGAGATATCTCTGATCCCTGAGTATACTGACTCAGCACATCGTACTCTAGAGGCCCTATGCTCTGATACCAATCTGTAACGACCCGGAAACCGGTACCCCTCAGTACCGGTCCGAACCATCACTGGCACTAGGATCCAGATCGGCTTAAGGCCACCGGGACCCGTAGTCAGCCAACTATACTCTCTGTGTACCTGCTAAATCCCATTCATAATACAAAATAATACTCACAATCCTGTAAAACTCTGTAGGCTTAACCACTGCTACTCAGATATGTCAATCTGAAATGGCCCTTAGGGCCTGTACCAGGGACTACTATCTGCTGTGGTCCAGGGAGTAACACAATCTGTAACACATCCCACTGGTATCTCATTGAAGCCATACATTAAGCCTAACTTACACATTTCTAATCAAGAAACGTAAAACAGGATTCATGTACAAGGGATTAACCATACATCACACGATAGCAATGACACTAGGGAAAGCACCAGTCTATCCAGTATATGACAGTACATAACTATACATTACATGACAACTAATCTGTTAATTACAGCATGTCCACTATGCTATTACAACATACATTCATGCATAACTTTCCTCTGTACTCTTGCTGACGTTAACTTCCCATAGCTATCTCAGAACCTGCAAAACTGGGATTAAGGGAGTGGGATGAGCTCTAGAGCCCAGTGAGGAGGAACAATAAAAACAGTTCATTCATTACATGCTCTCATGAAATGCATCACATCACAAACATATCATCTCAAGGATGAACTTGTCACCATAGCCCTCTACATACATAATAGTATGTCCAACTGTGCCAGGGGCGATTAGGCCTCACCTGGACTACTCTGAAGTAACTCATATCATAACATGTCCAACTGTGCCAGGGGCGATTAGGCCTCACCTGGACTGCTCTGAGCTCTGATCTGACAGCCCAGCTGTCTCACTCATAGTACCAGGAGCGACCTGGACTATCCAGGGGCGACCTGGTATGGCTATCTCATGCCATAACTCTGTATCTGTGCTCTATCAAGGGCTAAGGATCATCCAACATTCATCCACACAAATATCAGCTTATGCAATGCAGCATATTCGTGGAATCTAATGCAATACAACCTAATACATAACATGGCATTTTATGATGCATGGATCATGCTAGATTCGTGTCATTTCTGAATGTAAAATAGTACAGTTAGTTCCACTCACCTCTGCTTCTCTGGCAGATACTGTACTGACTCTGATATCTCTAACTCTGATGACCTCCTCGAACTATCGGGTCCAATCCTACACAAATGGACTCGAATGAGGTGTCACACATACTTTGAATAACTCTTAAACAATTCCCCATAATCCCCTCTAAACCTCTGAAACTACTCACATAACTCATGCAAACGAAGGCTGGCCAGAACACATTCGGCAGCAGGTTCGGCGGCCGAATGTCCTCTCCAGAGCCGAAACTCATGCATGTTCGGCGGCACCTTCGGCGGCCGAATGTGCATGACAGATCCGAAAGTCCATTCTTTCGGAGGCAACCTTAGGCAGCCGAAACTACCTCCACAAGAGGTTCGGCGGCCGAATCTTCACTTCGGCGGCCGAAGCTGGGTTCTCCAGAAGGCAGAACCTTGCGTCCTCTCATGCACAACTTCTCCAACACACTCTAACATGCATAATTCAGCGTCTCAACTCACATATACTCTGGTATATGCACAAAGGGGTACCAAACTACTACTCCTGCGTGGGAACACCTGTCCTTGGTAGTGATTTTGTGTAACTGCTCACAAGCTCAAGGTTTCATCCTTCGTTTCTCACACTGACACTGGAACATTCCAGGGTGAGGTACTAAGTCGGATAACCTTTCTCTACCAAGCTTGCAGGTGCCATGCTGTAGGGTAGAAGGAAAGAAGGAAAGAAATGGTTCCGCGTCCAGACACCACTCCTATTCCAAACTCTGACTCCCTGACAGATGGAAAACCTGATAGCTCGTCTGGGACAACCATCTAGAACTCACTAGCAATGGGCGTTGAGGCTGATTCCCTGATCTGACTCCTAAACTTGCTCACAAGAGCTAGAACCCTCTGATACTCTTTCCTGTGTACCGTTGAGCCTACTGGGCTGACATCAAACCTCTAGGCACCTATACTCTGTCCCTTTCAAGGACTATCTCTGATCCATCTTCGCCTCTAAACTCTCTTACCTTGTCTTTCCAGACACAGACACAGGTAGTATACTGAGTAAGTAGCCAATCCGCCCTAGAATGACATCAACTAGTCACCTCTAGAACCATAAGGTCAGCTGGATAGTCTCTACTCACTCCAACCGCTACACTGCTCTGACTGACTGACTCTGCCTCAGATGGATCATACTCGGGTCCACTAACCCAGAGAAAACAAAGCCTAGAAGGCATCCAACCCACTCGATGAACAGCTCACTAAGTCACAAGAAAGTAGAAACACACGGGTTCGAAACAACAAGTGAACATACCTGACGTCACTGTGTTCGATGTGCTAGTTTCCTACGGAGTCAGAGTGAAGATCCGAACTATAGGTAACGGACCTTCTCTCGGGAACGTACTAATGAAAAGGCTACCCCTTTCCTCTGCCTCAATTTATCACCGAATCCCAGAGTAAACTGAAAGCTCCTCCTGAACTTACCCTTAGTCTTACTCTTTCTTTCTCTATTTCATTCTAGTTTGCGTATTCTTTTTCTTTCTTTTGTTTTGTTACTCTGATCTATGACACTTACTTTTCTCTTACTCTTATTCTTTTCTTACTCTGTTCTTTGACTTATTTCTTATCTTTGAGGGCTGCACTCGGAGATGAGAGATCACTCTCCCTATACCTGGGTACAAAGCATCTCATAGCACCACTCTCGACTATCTTTCCTGGTTCACTATCTCGTTATTACTCATTTGGCTTTTCCTATCTCTCGCACTCTGGTAGTGTAATCTTTACCATTCGTCGTTCTCACTCTCTTCATTTAACGGGTGGTACACCTGATGACTTGTCTGGGTCCTATCGACAACTCTTCTCTGGCTGTGGGCACTACAACTGTTCCCCTTCTAATCTGACTAACTACGTTGTTCTCTAACACAAGCAAGAAACCTTTGATAACCTCTCCTAAACAACGTAAGAGCCTCTAGGGCTGATAGCAAACTTCTAGGCAGCTCTACTTTGTCCCCTCACACATTACCTGTGATCCATCCATCCTGGTCTCAAAGCCTGACTACTCTGCCTCTGCTATCTAAGGCAGTACGATGAGTAGCTAGCCCATCCACCCCTAGAATGACATCAACCAGTCACTCTAGAACCACAAGGTCAGCTGGAAGGCACCTACTCAAAACTCGCACTCAACTCTATTGGCAGACTACCTCTGCCACTGACGGATCACACTTGAGTCTATTGACCCAAAGAGGACATTCTAATCCCAGAAGTTATCAAACCCATACTCTCGACGGCTCTCACAGCCCTAAGGAAAGTGAAACATCAGAGTCACTATGAACAAACACATCAAAACATATGGACGTGAAACGTCCCTGTCACTGCCATGTCCGATGTGTCAGTCTCCTGCTGCGTCAAAGCGAAGATCCGTGCTGGCACTGATGGACCTTCACCTGGGGAACCTGTGGACGAAGGAGTGATCCCGCTCCTTCTGCCTCTGCCCTGCGCCATGGCTAGAGCTCCTGGCTGAGTCACTCTGTTTGAGGCTGTCTGCTGGGACTGTGGTCTCAAAGTCGCGGTGGAACACTCACGTGCTATGTGCCCCTTTTGTCCGCACCTGAAACATGCTGTTGTCCCTACTAAACAGACTCCCTTGTGCGGCCTACCGCACCTCGGACATTTTGAGGTATTCAAACCAGAACTCGAACCCTCACCTATTCCCAGACCAGACTTTATCTGCTTCCAGAACTTATTCTTCTTTGATCTCCTGAGGCCTCTACCTCCTTTCTTACTCATTGTATCAGCCTCATGCAGAGGGGAGAGATTAACATCACTTGTCCCTGCACGTTTGGCACTAGCTTCCCTCTTCTGTACCATATCTACTATATCATGGGAACTCACCCTTGACCTATCGAAAACCCCGCCTACAAACTCATGAGCAAACTGCTCCCAAGATAAGCTTTCTACCCTCGAATCCACATACTGGTTGAACCATTCCCTTGCCTGCGCACAATTCAATGTGACCCCTGCCATTTGAATGGCTCTATTCTCACTGACTCCCAACTCATCAGTTATCAGCTTAACCATTCTAAGATACTCAACAGGGTCATCACCAGTCTCAAATTGGGGAACATCTAACCTCAAATAATCTGTCAGCTGCACCATACTTTCTCCAGGTGAACTAAGCTTAGGTGTTTGGATACCTGGGGCTACTGGTTCTACTAATGTTGGAGAAGGTGCAACTTGCCCTGGGTTAGGGTTTACTGACCTTGGGTACCAAAAGAAGGGTGGAAACATGGTATACTGTGGATATGATGGTGGATATGGCGGATAAAAGGGAGGATAGGGCATAAAGGTGGGATATGGGTGATATCTAGGCAACTCTGATGTACCTCTCATCGGGTACTCTGTCCCCCACTGGTAGGGTGGATACTGAGGTGGAACAAACCTCGAGGCCTGAGTGCCTCCTTGGGACTCACCCATATCTCCTCCTAATCCGCTCATACCAAAGCCGCCCTCTCTACTCTAGTCATCCTTCTCTCTTTCTCTCATAAGCCCTGACATACCACTCTGGACAACTCCCCTTCTACTCTTCTCAACAGACCTTCTAGGGTCCCTTGATGTACCTTCTCTACTTAAACTATCTGATGTTGCCCTTTGCAGAACGGGGAGATGGACATCCATGTCCTCATTCTCCGGCGGAGCTCCAGTCAATCTACCAGATCGACGAGTTCCTCTCATCCTGCCTCGATAAAGCACAACAGCACACAAAAATATCATCAAATGATCCATGTGAGAACACATGAATCCTCAGCACAGATCAAACATATTCATAGCACATGTTGCTCATCATGGCATTTCACATCATCATGCAAGACAGGACTCCACATCCTATCCTAGTGGACATACGTTTACCTATTGTGCTTTCCCTCCTAAAATAGTACAGTTAGTTCCACTCACCTCTGCTTCTCTGGCAGATACTGTACTGACTCTGATATCTCTAACTCTGATGACCTCCTCGAACTATCGGGTCCAATCCTACACAAATGGACTCGAATGAGGTGTCACACATACTTTGAATAACTCTTAAACAATTCCCCATAATCCCCTCTAAACCTCTGAAACTACTCACATAACTCATGCAAACGAAGGCTGGCCAGAACACATTCGGCAGCAGGTTCGGCGGCCGAATGTCCTCTCCAGAGCCGAAACTCATGCATGTTCGGCGGCACCTTCGGCGGCCGAATGTGCATGACAGATCCGAAAGTCCATTCTTTCGGAGGCAACCTTAGGCAGCCGAAACTACCTCCACAAGAGGTTCGGCGGCCGAATCTTCACTTCGGCGGCCGAAGCTGGGTTCTCCAGAAGGCAGAACCTTGCGTCCTCTCATGCACAACTTCTCCAACACACTCTAACATGCATAATTCAGCGTCTCAACTCACATATACTCTGGTATATGCACAAAGGGGTACCAAACTACCTATTAACCCCAACAAAACAACTAACACAACACATAATCATGCTTACACCATTAAAACATCAAAACTAAACTCTAAAACCTAAACATGCAACTCTACCCTTAACCTCTTTACAAGCTGTTCATAAACCATGAAAACAAGTTAAAAGCTTCCCTTACCTCTTGAAACTAGAAGAGGAACAACCCCACTCAGCAAATCCTCCTCCAAAGCTTTCACACCTCAAAACCTCACTTTTCTCTCAAAAACATTCAAACTTACTGAAAACACGACCAACCCTCTACCTAAGCTAATAAAAGCTTGCAGATGAGTCAAGGGAGACGTGGCCAAACCTCTGGTCATGATCTGGAGGTGAACACCTGGCCAAACCACGGACTGAGGAGTGTGCACAATTAACCGACCACCTCAGCTTCGGCTGCCGAAACTGCATGCAAAACCATGCAACTTTCGGGGGCCGAACATAACCTTCGGGGGCCGAACATTGGGCACTTTCGGCGGCCGAACTTACCATTCGGGGGCCGAACATGACAGAAACTCCTTTGGCTAATTCTCCACAAAACTTAACTCTTTTCTTACACAAATCCTTAAAACATACTTAAACCCATTAGTCTTAAAAATCGTTTAGAAAACCTTCACTCTAGAATTCCACCGGACGGTAGGAATTCTAATGCCTGATTTAGCCGGGTATTACAATCTTCCCCCCTTACAAAACATTCGCCCTCGAATGTTAAAAACAAACAAACACATATACACACAAGTAAATAAGGAAAGCCTACCACCTTCCTCTAAGAAGCGACACAGATACCACTGGAGTACATACTCCCGGGTTAGCCATATTGTCTGACTCTGTGGATTCTAGCTGCTTCATCTGTGTCCATACTCTATAGGGACTGCTACCTTTCTTTTCTCTTTTTGGCTCTTCTTAGCTTTCTCACTACGCTAGATCTTTACCCTTAGTTTCCTTGTATTCACTCCGGTCAGAGGAGCAATGACTCTCAGGATATGCTTCGCTCACTCACTCTACTTGTGACACAACACAAGGGAAAAGACATGCCCTGATCTTGGCCTTCATGCCATGTTCTCTAGCTACTACTACATTGAGTAGCTACTGGGCATGCTTCTCTGTTTTCTGAACGATTCCACGCTTTTGCTGCGCACTCTGATCCTTGCCCGCCTTTTTCTTCTTTACTATCCTGGCTTTTGTGGTTTTTTGGATGCTTTCTAACACTTAGATAACACAACACATAATCATGCTTACACCATTAAAACATCAAAACTAAACTCTAAAACCTAAACATGCAACTCTACCCTTAACCTCTTTACAAGCTGTTCATAAACCATGAAAACAAGTTAAAAGCTTCCCTTACCTCTTGAAACCAGAAGAGGAACAACCCCACTCAGCAAATCCTCCTCCAAAGCTTTCACACCTCAAAACCTCACTTTTCTCTCAAAAACATTCAAACTTACTGAAAACACGACCAACCCTCTACCTAAGCTAATAAAAGCTTGCAGATGAGTCAAGGGAGACGTGGCCAAACCTCTGGTCATGATCTGGAGGTGAACACCTGGCCAAACCACGGACTGAGGAGTGTGCACAACTAACCGACCACCTCAGCTTCGGCTGCCGAAACTGCATGCAAAACCATGCAACTTTCGGGGGCCGAACATAACCTTCGGGGGCCGAACATTGGGCACTTTCGGCGGCCGAACTTACCATTCGGGGGCCGAACATGACAGAAACTCCTTTGGCTAATTCTCCACAAAACTTAACTCTTTTCTTACACAAATCCTTAAAACATACTTAAACCCATTAGTCTTAAAAATCATTTAGAAAACCTTCACTCTAGAATTCCACCGGACGGTAGGAATTCTAATGCCTGATTTAGCCGGGTATTACACATGGCATGCATGCGAAGGCACGTTCGGCCCCCGAACGTGGCCTGGCCAGCCACTATAAAAGGGTCCCTTAGCCGAAAATGGGCGAGTTTTTCTCCCCATTGTCGGCCAAGGTGAGCTCTCCGCCGTCCCTCACCAATCTTGAGTTCTTTCCTTCAAATCTTTCACGATTTTCACAAGTTTTCATCTTATTTTGAAGATTTTCAAGTTTTGAGCAAGTTTTGAGCTTGGAGACCTAAGGAAGTTGAAAATCTCCCATCTCCAAGATTAGGTCGTCTCTCTCTCGATCTTCAAGAGGTAAGGGCCGATCTTGAACTCATTCCATGTTTTAAGTAAGTTTTATGAAGATCTATGGGGTAGAATGCATGTTTAGCTTATAGTTAGGTTTTTGAGTTATGTTGTGTTTTTTATCAATGTGGCTTGCCAATGCATGTTTGATGTGTTGTAGATGGGGTTTAAATAGTATGAAGCCCCTAGGAGCTTGTATGCTTGTGTATGTGTGTTTTAGAATAGGTTTATGCATGTTTGGATGGAATGGGAGGTGTATATGCATAGAAGAGCTGAGTTTCTGCCACTAAGGGAGAAACCAGGTTCGGCAGCCGAAGGAACTTTCGGCCGCTGAACATGCTTGTGGAGGCAGCCTTTGGCTGCCGAAGCTTTCCCCCGAAAGGAGACTTTCGTCTCTGTCTGGGAGTTTCGGCCGCCGAAAGTGCCGCCGAACATGCATGAGTTTCGCCTCTATCTGGGAGTTTCGGCCGCCGAAGGTGCCGCCGAACCTGCCTGACTTTCGGCTCTAGAGGGACTTTCGGCCGCCGAACCTGCCGCCGAAAGTGTCCTGTCCAGCCTTCTTTTGCATGTTTTGTTCTAGGGGGTTTTTGGGGAGTAGTTTAGAGTTATGTTCATGTATGTTTGGTCCCTCATTTGAGTCCACCTATGTAGGTTCGGACCCGAGGAACCGAGGACCCCAGCAGTGAGTTCAGCTGCTTCTGAGTCAGTAGAGCTTCAGCCAGAGGTGAGTGGAATAACTCTTATGCTTTTAAATAAATAAACCAGTTTTAGCATGATTCACGCATCATGAATGCCATGAGATATAATAGGGTGCTTGCATTAGAACTCACGAATGTGTTGCATTGCATAATATGTTGATGATGCGGATGAATGTTGAATGATCCTTTAGTCCTCATATGTTATGATATGATGATGATACGGTACGGAAGACCAGTGAGGCCCATTCTACGCCCCTGGCACCATGTAAGAGAAAGACCAGTGAGGCCCATTCTACGCCCCTGGCACAGTTGGAATGTTATGTTATGCTATGTTATGATTATGTAAGAGAAAGACCAGTGAGGCCCATTCTACGCCCATGGCACAGTTGGACCATGTAGAGGACTATTGGTGACAAATTCATCCTTGATGTGATTAGCTGTGATGTAACGACCCCAAAACGGACCGTCACCAGCGCTAGGATTCAGGTCGGCTTAAGGCCGCAAGAACCTGTAGCAAGCCTGCTATACTCGCTGTGTACCTGTAAATCGCATACATGATCATACATTTTTTGTGAAAATAAAAACTCTTTTCTGAACCAAGGCTTAACCTGTGCATGCACTATCTCTGTACTCTGTACTCTGTACCCCTGACTAGAGCTTGCTCTAGATGGGTTAACTCATACCTGTTAAGCCTGGTTTTTCACATACTCTGTAAAACATATATACATATACAGATCATGTACATAACAACAGATTTACAACACAAACTACTAAGTCAAGCACATCTGTAACTGAAAACACAACTAGTACATCTCTTTAAATTACATGTCCACTCTACACTATTACACTTCTCTTTTCTCTTTCTGTACTTTGCTGAACCTTCCCTGTACACTGGACATTGAACCTGCAAGATTGGGGTTAAGGGAGTGGGATGAGCTCTATAGCCCAGTGAGTCGAACAGTAAAACAATTCAAATATGATCTGATGGAATGCGTCATAACACAGACAATCCACATCAAGAGTAAACCTGTCACCACATAGTCTCAGTAACTCTGTGCCAGGGCGTAGAATCGAGCACCTGGTCTTCCTGTCATATATGTATATGTGTATAACACCTCTGTACTTACCATTGCCAGGGCGTAGTCAAAGGCTCCTGGTCTTTACTATAACTGCCAGGGCGTAGTCAAAGGCTCCTGGACTTTACTATACCTGCCAGGGCGTAGTCAAAGGCTCCTGGACTTCCTGTCTGAGACTATTGGATCATTCAGCATTCACCCACATCACCAAATAACTATGCAATGCAAAATATTCGTGGATACTAATGCAATCAACCTATTGCATAATAATGATGCATGAGATATGCTAAAACATGCCATTGTGCAATTAAAAGAGTTAAGTTTAGTTCCACTCACCTTTGGCTATCTGGACTGACTGACTCTGCAGGCTCTATAAACTCTAGAGCAGTACTCACTGCTGCTCTCTCTGGTTCCTCTGGTCTGTATAGGTACAGATAAACTCAAATGAGGGACCAAACTAGCTTATGAACAACTCTATTTAACTCCCCAAAAATTCCCTTAAACTCACTCTAACACTCATGCAAAGCATGCAAAAGAAAAGCTGGACAGAACACTTTCGGCGGCAGGTTCGGCGGCCGAAAGTCCTCTCCAGAGACGATACTCAAGCACCTTCGGCGGCCGAATCTCTACTTTCGGCAGCCGAACCCTTTCGGGGGCAAGTTTCGGAGGCCAAAAGGCACTCCAGAGACGAAAGTCTCTAACCTTCGGCAGCACCTTCGGCGGCCGAACTTCCCTCCAGAGCCGAAAGTCCAAAAGCTCGGGGGCAAGCTTGGGCAGCCGAAGCCACCTCCTCATGGGTTCGGCGGCCGAATGTCCCATCAGCGGCCGAACCTGAGTTCATCAGCAGGGCAGAAACTTGCCCTGCCTCTCGCCAAATGCACCAAACTCCGCTCCAACTTCACCCCGCACTTCCTCAACTGGCATACACTCATGTATATGCTCAAAAGGGTCAAAAACTACCTAAAAACCCCAAACACACAACACAAACAACACAGAAACAAGCTCTATGCACAAAATCATCAAAACCTCATGCTTAACCCTATTCATGCAACTCTCCCCCAAAACCACATAAAACCTTCAGAAAACATAAAAACAAGCTCAGGATCTTCACTTACCTCTTGAAACCAAGAAGCTGAACGATCCTAACGTGGAGTTTTGGAGCAACTCTCCTTCAAACTCTCCAAACTTCACAGGTCTATCTAGGATGAGATAGTGAGATTACATGGAGTTCCAGTGTCTATAGTTTCAGACAGAGGACCTCAGTTTACCTCCAGATTTTGGCGATGTCTGCAGAGTGCGATGGGCACGAGATTAGATTTTAGCACTGCTTTCCACCCACAGACTGATGGACAGTCAGAGAGGACCATCCAGACCATAGAGGATATGCTTCGATTGTGTGTGTTAGACTTTGGCGGTTCTTGGAGGCAGCATCTACCTTTGGTGGAGTTTGCCTACAATAACAGCCATCATGCTAGCATAGGGATGGCTCCTTATGAAGCTTTGTATGGGAGGAAGTGCAGATCCCCTGTTTGCTGGGAAGAGATAGGAGAGAAGGCTTTTGCAGGGCCAGAGTTAGTAGAGATTACTAGTCGAGTGGTGCCTATGATGAGAAAGAGAATCAGAACAGCGCAGAGCGGACAGAAGAGTTATGCAGACGTTCGCAAAAAACAGTTAGAATTCCAGGAGGGTAATTGGGTATTGCTAAAAGTGTCTCCAATGAAAGGAGTGGTTCGGTTTGGAAAGAAGGGTAAGTTAGCCCCACGATACATTGGACTCTTTGAGATTTTGCAGAGGATCGGACATGTGTCGTATAAGCTGGATTTACCTGCTTCTATGGCGAGAATTCACCCGGTCTTTCATGTTTCTATGCTACGGCAGTTTGTGTCAGATCCGAATCAGGTTCTGAGTGAACCTGAGGTGGAGATTCATACAGATCTCACCTATATAGATCAGCCAGTGCAGATTCTGGACACACAGATCAGACAGCTAAGGAACAAAGAGATCCCAATGGTGAAAGTTCTGTGGAACCACCATAATCTAGAAGAATGCACCTGGGAGACGCGGGAGTCTATGCTCCAGCAATATCCATATTTGTTTTGAGGTTAGTTACCTCCTTTTTATGTATTACTTGTTTGTTTTAGGAACATTCGAGGACGAATGTTCTTAAGGGGGGGAGAATGTAATACCCGGCTAGAGTCCGGCATCAGAATTCTATTTTTCGATGGAGTTCCGGTTGCCGAAAGTCTTTAGACGGGATAGATTTATGTTTTTCTCAAATGTTTTGGTATGTTTCATAGTTTTAAAGCATAAGGAACTGAGTTTTTGAATAAATTGAACCAAGGCAGAAAAGCTAGGTTCGGCCGCCGAACATGCATGGCTTTCGGTTTCACGTGTGGCCGCCGAAGGTGGTCTGGCCGGCCACCTATAAATGGCCCTCAGTCGGTTGAAGCGGTAAGAGCACCGTTTCTTTTGTCTTCTGAGGTGAGACCCTGTCCTTTGTGAGTAGTTCTTCATGTTTTCATTCAATCATGCAAAGATTTGATTAGTTTTTATGGTATTTTGAAGGTTTTAAGCTAAAAACGCAAAGTTACTCCGTACTGGAAGAAAATGAGCAGATTTCGTGAGTCTGTCCACAATCACCCATATAGAGTCTATCCTGTTGGACTCTGCTGGTAAGCCCACTACAAAATCTATGGCTATGTTCTCCCATTTCCACTCTGGAATCGGTAATGGGTTAAGCATTCTGGCTGGTTTCTGATGCTCTAGTTTCACCCGTTGGCAAATCTCACAGGCTGTCACAAACTGCGCCACTTCTTTCTTCATGGCTGGCCACCAATATACTCTCTTTAAATCCTGATACATCTTGGTGGCTCCTGGGTGAACACTATACCTCGCATTATGAGCTTCCCTCATAATGTCTTCCTTCACACTGCTCCTATCTGGTACACAAAGTCGACTCCCATAGCGAAGGATCCCTTTACTGTCAAATCTGAACTCTGCACTGTTGCCTGACTGAACAGTCCTGGCAATCTTCATCAACTCTGGGTCCTCGTGCTGTCTCTAAGCTATCTGCTCCAGAAACACAGGTGTCACTCTCATCTGTGCTATCAATGCACCTGTACCAGACAACTCTAATTGTAACCCTTCCTCTATGAGCTTGTAAAGCTCCATCACTACTGATCTCCGCTCTGCTGCTATGTGGGATAAACTACCTAGTGACTTCCGGCTTAGGGCGTCTGCCACAACATTCGCCTTACCCGGATGATATTGGATCTTACAATCATAATCACTGAGCAATTCTACCCATCTTCTCTGCCTCAAATTTAGCTCTCTCTGACTCAAGATGTACTGTAAACTCTTGTGATCAGTGAAGATCTCGCATTTAACCCTGTAGAGGTAATGCCGCCACATCTTAAGTGCAAAGATAACTGCTGCCATCTCTAGGTCATGGGTAGGGTAATTCAACTATTACACTTCTCTTTTCTCTTTCTGTACTTTGCTGAACCTTCCCTGTACACTGGACATTGAACCTGCATGTAATACCCGGCTAGACTCCGGTATCGGAATTCCTACCGTCCGGTGGAATCTCGGATGTCGGAAACCTCTAGAAGGGTAAAACCATGTTTTATGAAATGTTTTTAATGTATTTTATGTTTTTTTTAAGCAAAAAGGAAATTGAGTTTTGAATGAAATAGACCAAGGAGACTTTGCCAGGTTCGGCCGCCTAAAGTTAAGTTCGGCCGCCGAACATGGTGGGGTTTTGGGAGCGCTTTAGGCCTCCGAAAGCCTTGTTTGAAAGACTCAAGGTTCGGCCGCCGAACCTCATGTTCGGCCGCCGAACATGCATGAGATGTGGGGGCACGTTAGGCCGCCGAAAGGTGGCAGAACCAGCCCTATAAGAGACCCCGTGACCGAAACAGGCGAGGTTTTCTCTCCCATTTCGGCCGACGGTAAGCTTTAGCCCTCCTATGGTCATTTTAAGTGTTTTCCCTCAAATCCTTTAGATCTTAACAAGTTACATCTTGTTTTTGAAGAGTTTTAAAGTTTAAGCAAGTTTTGGAGCTTTGAGGTTCAAGAACTCGAATCTCCCCACCTTCGAGCTAGGATCGTTTCTCTCTCGATCTTCAAGAGGTAAGAGCCGATCTCTAGTTCTATATGTGTTTTAAGTAAGTTTTATGCAAGGTTTTGGGGTAGAAATGCATGAGTAGGCTTGATGAGTTTTTATGAAAAATCCATGGTTTTAATGTGTGTTTATGTGCAATGTGGCTTGCTTGTGTGTTGTAGTTGGGGTTTAAGCTTGTTGGAGGCCCCTAGGAGCTTGCATGCTTGAGTATGTTTGTTGTAGAATAGGTTTATGCATGATTGGTTGTGTAGGGGGTTGTTTTGGGCATGAAGAGCCAAGTTTCTGCCCTTTGGCAGAAACCAGGTTCGGCAGCCGAAGGTACTTTCGGCCGCCGAACCAGCTTGGGAGGCAGCTTTAGGCTGCCGAAGCCTGCCCCCGAAAGTTGGAGTTTCGGCTCTGTCCGAGACTTTCGGCCGCCGAAGGTGCCGCCGAACATGCATGAGTTTCGTCTCTGTCTGGGAGTTTCGGCCGCCGAAGGTGCCGCCGAACCTGCCTGACTTTCGGCTCTGGAGGGACTTTCGGCCGCCGAAGGTGCCGCCGAAAGTGCCCTTTCCAGCCTTTTCTTGCATGTTTTCTAGGATTGTTTTGAGGTGTTTCTAGGAGGTTTTTGGGGGTATGTTTAGAGTTATGTTCTTGTTGTTTGGTGCCTCATTTGAGTCCACCTGTGTAGGTTCGGACCCGAGGACCCGAGACCCCCGGTTGTGAGATAGTCTTTCAGAGTTCGTTGTCAAGCTTCAGTCACCAGGTGAGTGGGATTATTTCCCTAAGTTTTTCAGTAATAAATAAATGAACAAATGAATGAATCTGATAGCATACTCATGCATCATTAATGCCATGCGATGTTTCAGGATGTTTGCATTAGAAATTCACGAATATGTTGCATTGCATAATTTGATGTTGATGTGGATGGTTATTGGGTGATCCATAGTCCTCTAATGTTATGTTATGATGATATGTTATGGAAGACCAGTGAGGCCCATTCTACGCCCCTGGCATTATGTAAGAGAAAGACCAGTGAGGCCCATTCTACGCCCCTGGCACTTTGGAATGTTATGTTATGTATGTTATGTAAGAGAAAGACCAGCGAGGCCCATTCTACGCCCCTGGCACTTGGAGATGTGAGGACTAATGGTGACAATACCATCCTTTATGTGATTAAATGTGATGTGTTGCATTTCATGAAAGCATGTAAAGTAAAAATTATGTTATTTAATGTTAATAATAAAATGAATAATAATATACCTAAAAAGTGTGGAACTAAATCAAATGTAAATAATAAAATGAAGAATAAAATACCTAAAAATGGAGGAATTAATATCATGTTTTTACTTTTGCTCACTGGGCTTTTTAGCTCACCCCTCTCCCCTAACCCCAGTCTTGCAGGTACTGTGTAGATAGAGAAGTCAGAAGAGTAAGAGGAGGTTATGTAATAGAATAGCTGTGGACATGGTTTATTCATAATGTAAAAGTATGTTATGTAATGTAAGTTTTATAGTGTGCTTGACTAGAGTCTGTTGTAATCCCTTAAATACATGAGATAAATGTTTTATGATGTTTATGTAACCCAAGCCTGATATATGTTATGTACCCCATTGGAGTATTTGTTGAGAACTTCAATGAGGGGTTTATGTTATGGTTATGCATGCACAGGCTAGGCTGGGTAAAGAAATGTTTGAATGAAAGAAAAGTTTTAATTTTTATGTATGTTTTGGTTCATGTATGGGATTGAACAGATTCACAGGATGTATGTTTGGCTTGCTACGGGTTCCGGCGGCCTTAAGCCGACCTGAATCCTAGCGCCGGTAGCGGTCCGGTTTCCGGGTCGTTACAGAATGGTATCAGAGCCCTAGGTTCATATGGTCGGACCTAGAGTGTCGGGCTCATAGATGTTATAGAAAGGTCAAGCACAATAGGAAATCATGTCCACTAGGATAGGATGTAGAGTCCTATCTAGAATGAAAGTATGTATGCCATGAGATATGCTATGAATATGATGTGTATATGATGTGGGTTCATGTGTTTCCACATGAACCATTTGATGCTAATGTTTTGTTATCTGTGCTATTTTTCAGTAAACAGAATGCGAGGGACTCGTCGATCAGCTAGATTGACTAGAGTACCACCGGAGGATGAGGGCACGAGCGCCCGTCCTCCAGCATTGCCAAGGGCAATGTCAAGCAGGTCCAACAGGGACAGAACAGTGAGGGACCCTAGAAGGTCCTTGGATCTGGGTAGAAGCAGATCAGTAAGGGGTACAGTGCAAGAAAGAATGTCAGTTGATGGAGAAGAAGAGATGGATGTGGAGCAGAGGAGGGACGGTAACCTTGGTGTAAACATGCCAGAAGAGGGCATGGGTGAGTCTCAGGGAGGCACTCAGGCCTCGGGGTTTGTTCTACCACCCCAGTACCCACCTTTTTCACCATACCCCGGGTATTCGATGGGAAGTACATCGGATTACCCCAGTTTTAATCCTTACCCTTCTCACATGCCATATCCACCTTTCTACCCCCAGTATCCACAGTACCCTATGTACCCACCTCCATCCTTCCATCCAGGCACAGCAAACCCTATCCCAGGGGATGTCGCACCACCACCACAAGCAGAACCCACAGTTCCAGAAACCCAAAGACCTCAACCTACCTCATCTGGAGGGAGCAAGGCCAAGATGACCGACTATATGAAGTTGGGTGCTCCCCAGTTTGATACAGATGATGATCCGTTTGTGTACCTGGAGAAGGTCAAAACAATTACAGATGAGATAGGTGCTGATGACAGCAGAGCCATTCAGATGGCTGGTTTCACCCTGAAATGCAAAAAGGCCCGTGAGTGGTTCAAGGGCTATGTGAAACCGAGGGTGGACAGTCTTTCATGGGAGGAGTTTGCGAATGAGTTCGCAGGATGGGCTTTCCCTGACAGTTCCAGGGAGCTGAAGATGATTGAGTTTGAACAGCTGAAGCAGACAGATGAGATGGGTGTCGATGAGTACACCGATAGATTTTTAGAGTTGTTACCGTTTGCTGGGCAACATCTGGACACAGATCCGAAGAAGTCAAGGAGGTATATCATGAGGCTCCATTCCAGGTATTCCTCCTTGGTTCAGTCAGCTGATAGAGAAAGTTTCCATGCCATTGTAGACATGGCCAGGAGAATGGAGGCTAGTGCAATCATCGAGGGGACTGTTAAACAGTCAGTGACACAGCCTTCAGGTTCTAAGACCCCAGGTGGGGGAAGGATAGACCCTTCATCCTTGAGTTCAGCTAGTAAGAAGTGGAGCAGTACCACTAAGAAACCAAAGAAGAGTAAGTTCTGGAGCAAGATCAAATCAGGTTTGGGACTAGGAAGTGGCTCAAGCTCTGGTGCTGATAATGCAGTGTGTGCGAGGTGTGGTAAGCTACACAGAGGGGTATGCCGTTTTGGGACAACAGCCTGCTACAGGTGTGGGCAAGAGGGACACATGTCCATGGAGTGTCCTAGAGCAGTTCCTATGGCACGGCCCCAGCAGACTACTTCAGGTAGCGTGGCACAGCCAGCAGCTTCGGTCGCAACACAGGCTAGTGGCAGAGGCCGAGGGAGAGGGTCAGCCTCTTCTTCATCAGTTTACAGAGGGGAAGGTCCGTCAGCTCCAGCACGGATCTTCACAATGACTCAGCAGGAGGCAAACGCATCCAACACCGTGGTGTCAGGTAATATCATCATTGGTTGTTCAGATGCTTATGCCTTAATGGACCCGGGTGCATCCCATTCTTTTGTTTCTCCGAGAGCGGTCGAGAGGTTGGGTTTGATGGTCTCTGGGTTAGAGTGTCCCCTATGGGTCAGTGGACCCAAGTGTGACCCGTCAGTGGCAGAGTCAGTTTGCCAGTACAGTCCAGTTTTCATAGAGGGAAGATGCCTATCCGCCGACCTTGTGGTTCTAGACTTGACAGATTTTGACGTCATTCTAGGGATGGATTGGCTATCTACCCATGGTGCTACCTTGGATTGCAGAAACAAGGTAGTTAAGTTCAGATGTCAGGATGGGTCAGAGGTTGTCTTTAGAGGAGACAGGGGGAGTACACCTAGAGGTTTGATATCAGCCCTGCAGGCTCGTAGGCTACTCAGGAGGGGTTGTCAGGGTTATCTAGCTCATGTGAGAGAGCTAGACAGAGATGTCAGAGAGCCCGCCTCAGTGCCTGTGGTTAGAGAGTTCTTAGATGTTTTCCCAGACGAACTGCCAGGTTTACCGCCTCCTAGGGAGATAGAGTTCGAGATAGAATTGATGCCAGGAACCAGACCGATCTCTATCCCTCCCTACAGGATGGCGCCAGCAGAGCTGAAGGAGCTTAAAGAACAGTTGCAAGAGCTGGTAGATAAGGGTTTCATCCGACCGAGTACCTCACCCTGGGGTGCTCCAGTGTTGTTCGTGAAAAAGAAGGATGGATCCCTCAGACTTTGTATCGACTACAGACAGTTGAACAAAGTCACTACCAAGAATAGGTACCCTTTGCCAAGGATCGATGATCTATTTGACCAATTAGCAGGAGCCGGTTGTTTTTCCAAAATAGATCTAAGATCTGGGTACCATCAGCTGAAGATCAGAGATGAAGACGTGCCAAAGACAGCTTTCAGAACCAGATATGGGCACTATGAGTTCCTAGTAATGCCGTTCGGGTTAACAAACGCCCCTGCAGCATTCATGGATCTCATGAACAGAGTGTTTAGCCAATACCTGGATCACTTCGTTATTGTCTTCATAGATGATATCTTAGTGTATTCCAGGAATGCAGAAGAGCATGCCCATCATCTGCGGTTGGTCTTGCAGACTTTGAGGGAACATGGCTTGTATGCCAAGTTCTCTAAATGTGAGTTCTGGCTGAGGAGCATTTCGTTCTTGGGGCATGTAGTGTCAGAGAATGGTATTGAGGTGGACCCCAAGAAGACAGAAACTGTGGCTAACTGGCCTAGACCCACTTCAGTGACAGAGATTAGAAGTTTCTTGGGTTTGGCTGGTTACTACAGGAGGTTCGTTCAGGACTTCTCAAGGATAGCAGCTCCTCTGACCAGGTTAACCAAAAAGAATCAGAAATTTTTGTGGACCGACCTATGCGAAGAGAGTTTTGAGGAGCTTAAGAAGAGGTTGACGTCGGCACCAGTCTTAGCTTTGCCATCTAGCAATGAGGACTTTACAGTCTTTTGTGATGCGTCCCGTGTGGGACTGGGTTGTGTACTGATGCAGAATGAGAAGGTGATTGCTTATGCTTCTAGGCAGCTGAAGAAGCATGAGTTGAATTACCCCACACACGACCTGGAGATGGCAGCAGTAATCTTTGCACTCAAGATGTGGAGGCATTACCTCTATGGGGTAAAATGTGAGATCTTCACAGATCATAAGAGCCTGCAGTACATCCTGAGTCAAAGAGATTTGAACTTGAGACAGAGAAGATGGGTAGAACTGCTCAGTGACTACGATTGCAAAATTCAGTATCATCCGGGTAAGGCTAATGTTGTAGCTGATGCCTTAAGCCGGAAATCACTCGGCAGTCTATCCCACATCACAGCAGAACGAAGACCAGTAGTAAAGGAGTTCTACAAGCTCATCGAAGAAGGGCTACAGTTAGAGTTGGCGGGTACAGGTGCCTTGTTGGCTCAGATGAAAGTGACACCCGTGTTCCTTGAGCAAGTTGCTCAGAAACAGCATGAGGACCCCGAATTAGTGAAGATTGCCAGGACTGTTCAGTCAGGCAATGATAGTGAGTTCAGATTCGACAGTAAGGGGATCCTCCGCTATGGGAGTCGATTATGTGTACCAGACGACATAGGGCTAAAAGGAGACATTATGAGAGAGGCTCATAATGCAAGATACAGCATTCACCCTGGAGCCACCAAGATGTACCAAGATTTGAAGAAAGTTTATTGGTGGCCAGCAATGAAGAAAGAAGTGGCACAGTTCGTGTCAGCCTGCGAAGTGTGTCAGAGGGTGAAACTGGAACATCAGAAGCCAGCTGGAATGCTTAACCCGCTACCTATTCCAGAATGGAAATGGGAAAATATAGCTATGGACTTCGTAGTAGGGTTACCGGCTGCGTCCAACAGAGTGGACTCCATATGGGTGATTGTGGACAGACTCACCAAATCTGCTCACTTCATTCCTGTCAGGAGCGGCTATTCTGTGGACAAGTTGGCGCAGGTGTATGTGGACGAGATCGTCAGGCTGCATGGGGTTCCCATTTCGATAGTGTCAGATAGAGGGCCCCAGTTCACCTCCAGGTTTTGGCGGAGTCTGCAGAATGCCATGGGTACTAGGTTGGATTTCAGCACTGCCTTCCACCCCCAGACTGATGGACAGTCAGAAAGGACCATCCAGACTATCGAGGATATGCTCAGAATGTGTGTGCTGGACTTTGGCGGTTCTTGGAGGCAGCATCTACCTTTGGTGGAGTTTGCCTACAATAACAGCCATCATGCTAGCATCGGGATGGCTCCATATGAAGCTTTGTACGGAAGGAAGTGCAGATCACCTGTTTGCTGGGAGGAAGTTGGAGAGAAGGCCTTGGCAGGGCCTGAGCTAGTAGAGATTACCAGCAGGGTGGTACCCATAATCAGAGAAAGAATCAAGACTGCTGCAAGCAGACAGAAGAGTTATGCAGACATCCGCAGAAGGCAGTTAGAGTTTCAGGAGGGGGATCTGGTATTGCTTAAGGTGTCTCCAATGAAGGGAGTGGTTCGCTTCGGGAAGAAAGGTAAACTAGCCCCACGATACATCGGACCCTTTGAAATCTTGCAAAAGATTGGGAATGTGTCGTACAGGCTAGATTTACCTGCTTCAATGGCAAGAATCCATCCGGTTTTCCATGTTTCGATGTTGAGGAAGTTTGTGTCAGATCCGAGCAAGGTTCTTAGTGAGCCTGATGTGGAGGTCCAAGAGGATCTCACCTATGTTGAACAGCCAGTACGGATCATAGACACGCAGATCAGAAAGTTAAGAAACAAGGAAATCCCGATGGTGAAAGTCCTGTGGAACCACCACAACTTGGAAGAGTGCACTTGGGAGACACGGGAGTCTATGCTCCAGCAGTACCCTCAGCTTTTTTAAGGTTAGATCCCTATGTGTTGATGTGCTTTGTATGTATATTATATGTTTGCCATGTTATGTGTTGTTTGGTGAACATTCGGGGACGAATGTTCTTAAGGGGGGAAGAATGTAATACCCGGCTAGACTCCGGTATCGGAATTCCTACCGTCCGGTGGAATCTCGGATGTCGGAAACCTCTAGAAGGGTAAAACCATGTTTTATGAAATGTTTTTAATGTATTTTATGTTTTTTTAAGCAAAAAGGAAATTGAGTTTTGAATGAAATAGACCAAGGAGACTTTGCCAGGTTCGGCCGCCGAAAGTTAAGTTCAGCCGCCGAACATGGTGGGGTTTTGGGAGCGCTTTAGGCCTTCGAAAGCCTTGTTTGAAAGACTCAAGGTTCGGCCGCCGAACCTCATGTTCGGCCGCCGAACATGCATGAGATGTGGGGGCACGTTAGGCCGCCGAAAGGTGGCAGAACCAGCCCTATAAGAGACCCCGTGACCGAAACAGGCAAGGTTTTCTCTCCCATTTCGGCCGACGGTAAGCTTTAGCCCTCCTATGGTCATTTTAAGTGTTTTCCCTCAAATCCTTTAGATCTTAACAAGTTACATCTTGTTTTTGAAGAGTTTTAAAGTTTAAGCAAGTTTTGGAGCTTTGAGGTTCAAGAACTCGAATCTCCCCACCTTCGAGCTAGGATCGTTTCTCTCTCGATCTTCAAGAGGTAAGAGCCGATCTCTAGTTCTATATGTGTTTTAAGTAAGTTTTATGCAAGGTTTTGGGGTAGAAATGCATGAGTAGGCTTGATGAGTTTTTATGAAAAATCCATGGTTTTAATGTGTGTTTATGTGCAATGTGGCTTGCTTGTGTGTTGTAGTTGGGGTTTAAGCTTGTTGGAGGCCCCTAGGAGCTTGCATGCTTGAGTATGTTTGTTGTAGAATAGGTTTATGCATGATTGGTTGTGTAGGGGGTTGTTTTGGGCATGAAGAGCCAAGTTTCTGCCCTTTGGCAGAAACCAGGTTCGGCAGCCGAAGGTACTTTCGGCCGCCGAACCAGCTTGGGAGGCAGCTTTAGGCTGCCGAAGCCTGCCCCCGAAAGTTGGAGTTTCGGCTCTGTCCGAGACTTTCGGCCGCCGAAGGTGCCGCCGAACATGCATGAGTTTCGTCTCTGTCTGGGAGTTTCGGCCGCCGAAGGTGCCGCCGAACCTGCCTGACTTTCGGCTCTGGAGGGACTTTCGGCCGCCGAAGGTGCCGCCGAAAGTGCCCTTTCCAGCCTTTTCTTGCATGTTTTCTAGGATTGTTTTGAGGTGTTTCTAGGAGGTTTTTGGGGGTATGTTTAGAGTTATGTTCTTGTTGTTTGGTGCCTCATTTGAGTCCACCTGTGTAGGTTCGGACCCGAGGACCCGAGACCCCCGGTTGTGAGATAGTCTTTCAGAGTTCGTTGTCAAGCTTCAGTCACCAGGTGAGTGGGATTATTTCCCTAAGTTTTTCAGTAATAAATAAATGAACAAATGAATGAATCTGATAGCATACTCATGCATCATTAATGCCATGCGATGTTTCAGGATGTTTGCATTAGAAATTCACGAATATGTTGCATTGCATAATTTGATGTTGATGTGGATGGTTATTGGGTGATCCATAGTCCTCTAATGTTATGTTATGATGATATGTTATGGAAGACCAGTGAGGCCCATTCTACGCCCCTGGCATTATGTAAGAGAAAGACCAGTGAGGCCCATTCTATGCCCCTGGCACTTTGGAATGTTATGTTATGTATGTTATGTAAGAGAAAGACCAGCGAGGCCCATTCTACGCCCCTGGCACTTGGAGATGTGAGGACTAATGGTGACAATACCATCCTTTATGTGATTAAATGTGATGTGTTGCATTTCATGAAAGCATGTAAAGTAAAAATTATGTTATTTAATGTTAATAATAAAATGAATAATAATATACCTAAAAAGTGTGGAACTAAATCAAATGTAAATAATAAAATGAAGAATAAAATACCTAAAAATGGAGGAATTAATATCATGTTTTTACTTTTGCTCACTGGGCTTTTTAGCTCACCCCTCTCCCCTAACCCCAGTCTTGCAGGTACTGTGTAGATAGAGAAGTCAGAAGAGTAAGAGGAGGTTATGTAATAGAATAGCTGTGGACATGGTTTATTCATAATGTAAAAGTATGTTATGTAATGTAAGTTTTATAGTGTGCTTGACTAGAGTCTATTGTAATCCCTTAAATACATGAGATAAATGTTTTATGATGTTTATGTAACCCAAGCCTGATATATGTTATGTACCCCATTGGAGTATTTGTTGAGAACTTCAATGAGGGGTTTATGTTATGGTTATGCATGCACAGGCTAGGCTGGGTAAAGAAATGTTTGAATGAAAGAAAAGTTTTAATTTTTATGTATGTTTTGGTTCATGTATGGGATTGAACAGATTCACAGGATGTATGTTTGGCTTGCTACGGGTTCCGGCGGCCTTAAGCCGACCTGAATCCTAGCGCCGGTAGCGGTCCGGTTTCCGGGTCGTTACACTGCAAGACTGGGGTTAAGGGAGTGGGATGAGCTCTATAGCCCAGTGAGTCGAACAGTAAAACTATTCAAATATGATCTGAAGGAATGCGTCATAACACAAACAATCCACATCAAGAGTAAACCTGTCACCACATAGTCTCAGTAACTCTGTGCCAGGGCGTAGAATCGAGCACCTGGTCTTCCTGTCATATATGTATATGTGTATAACACCTCTGTACTTACCATTGCCAGGGCGTAGTCAAAGGCTCCTGGTCTTTACTATAACTGCCAGGGCGTAGTCAAAGGCTCCTGGACTTTACTATACCTGCCAGGGCGTAGTCAAAGGCTCCTGGACTTCCTGTCTGAGACTATTGGATCATTCAGCATTCACCCACATCACCAAATAACTATGCAATGCAACATATTCGTGGATACTAATGCAATCAAACTATTGCATAATCATGATGCATGAGATATGCTAAAACATGCCATTGTGCAATTAAAAGAGTTAAGTTTAGTTCCACTCACCTCTGGCTATCTGGACTGACTGACTCTGCAGGCTCTGTAAACTCTGGAGCAGTACCCACTGCTGCTCTCTCTGGTTCCTCTGGTCTGTATAGGTACAGATAAACTCAAATGAGGGACCAAACTAGCTTATGAACAACTCTATTTAACTCCCCAAAAATCCCCTTAAACTCACTCTAACACTCATGCAAAGCATGCAAAAGAAAAGCTGGACAGAACACTTTCGGCGGCAGGTTCGGCGGCCGAAAGTCCTCTCCAGAGACGATACTCAAGCACCTTCGGCGGCCGAATCTCTACTTTCGGCAGCCGAACCCTTTCGGGGGCAAGTGTCGGAGGCCAAAAGGCACTCTAGAGACGAAAGTCTCTAACCTTCGGCAGCACCTTCGGCGGCCGAACTTCCCTCCAGAGCCGAAAGTCCAAAAGCTCGGGGGCAAGCTTGGGCAGCCGAAGCCACCTCCTCATGGGTTCGGCGGCCGAACCTGAGTTCATCAGCAGGGCAGAAACTTGCCCTGCCTCTCGCCAAATGCACCAAACTCCGCTCCAACTTCACCCCGCACTTCCTCAACTGGCATACACTCATGTATATACTCAAAGGGGTCAAAAACTACCTGAAAACCCCAAACACACAACACAAACAAGCTCTATGCACAAAATCATCAAAACCTCACACTTAACCCTATTCATGCAACTCTCCCCCAAAACCACATAAAACCTTCAGAAAACATAAAAACAAGCTCAGGATCTTCACTTACCTCTTGAAACCAAGAAGCTGAACGATCCTAACGTGGAGTTTTGGAGCAACTCTCCTTCAAACTCTCAAAACTTCACAGGTCTATCTAGGATGAGATAGTGAGATTACATGGAGTTCCAGTGTCTATAGTTTCAGACAGAGGACCTCAGTTTACCTCCAGATTTTGGCGAAGTCTGCAGAGTGCGATGGGCACGAGATTAGATTTTAGCACTGCTTTCCAGCCACAGACTGATGGACAGTCAGAGAGGACCATCCAGACCATAGAGGATATGCTTCGACTGTGTGTGTTAGACTTTGGCTGTTCTTGGAGGCAGCATCTACCTTTGGTGGAGTTTGCCTACAATAACAGCCATCATGCTAGCATAGGAATGGCTCCTTATGAAAGTGCAGATCCCCTGTTTGCTGGGAAGAGATAGGAGAGAAGGCTTTTGCAGGGCCAGAGTTAGTAGAGATTACTAGTCGAGTGGTGCCTATGATGAGAGAGAGAATCAGAATAGCGCAGAGCAGACAGAAGAGTTATGCAGACGTTCGCAAAAAACAGTTAGAATTCCAGGAGGGTAATTGGGTATTGCTAAAAGTGTCTCCAATGAAAGGAGTGGTTCGGTTTGGAAAGAAGGGTAAGTTAGCCCCACGATACATTGGACTCTTTGAGATTTTGCAGAGGATCGGACATGTGTCGTATAAGCTGGATTTACCTGCTTCTATGGCGAGAATTCACCCGGTCTTTCATGTTTCTATGCTACAGCAGTTTGTGTCAGATCCGAATCAGGTTCTGAGTGAACCTGAGGTGGAGATTCATACAGATCTCACCTATATAGAGCAGCCAGTGCGGATTCTAGACACACAGATCAGACAGCTAAGGAACAAAGAGATCCCAATGGTGAAAGTTCTGTGGAACCACCATAATCTAGAAGAATGCACCTGGGAGACGCGGGAGTCTATGCTCCAGCAATATCCATATTTGTTTTGAGGTTAGTTACCTCCTTTTTATGTATTACTTGTTTGTTTTAGGAACATTCGAGGACGAATGTTCTTAAGGGGGGAGAATGTAATACCCGGCTAGAGTCCGGCATCAGAATTCTATTTTCCGATGGAGTTCCGGTTGCCGAAAGTCTTTAGACGGGATAGATTTATGTTTTTCTCAAAAGTTTTGGTATGTTTCATAGTTTTAAAGCATAAGGAACTGAGTTTTTGAATAAATTGAACCAAGGCAGAAAAGCCAGGTTTGGCCGCCGATGTTGAGGTTCGGCCGCCGAACATGCATGGCTTTCGGTTTCACGTGTGGCCGCCGAAGGTGGTCTGGCTAGCCACCTATAAATGGCCCTCAGTCAGTTGAAACGGTAAGACCACCGTTTCTTTTGTCTTCTGAGGTGAGACCCTGTCCTTTGTGAGTAGTTCTTCATGTTTTCATTCAATCATGCAAAGATTTGATTAGTTTTTATGGTATTTTGAAGGTTTTAAGCTAAAAACGCAAAGTTACTCCGTACTGGAAGAAAATGAGCAGATTTCGTGAGTCTGTCCATAATCACCCATATAGAGTCTATCCTGTTGGACTCTGCTGGTAAGCCCACTACAAAATCTATGGCTATGTTCTCCCATTTCCACTCTGGAATCGGTAATGGGTTAAGCATTCCGGCTGGTTTCTGATGCTCTAGTTTCACCCGCTGGCAAATCTCACAGGCTGTCACAAACTGCGCCACTTCTTTCTTCATGGCTGGCCACCAATATACTCTCTTTAAATCCTGATACATCTTGGTGGCTCCTGGATGAACACTATACCTCTCATTATGAGCTTCCCTCATAATGTCTTCCTTCACACTGCTCCTATCTGGTACACAAAGTCGACTCCCATAGCGAAGGATCCCTTTACTGTCAAATCTGAACTCTGCATTGTTGCCTGACTGAACAGTCCTGGAAATCTTCATCAACTCTGGGTCCTCGTGCTGTCTCTGAGCTATCTGCTCCAGAAACACAGGTGTCACTCTCATCTGTGCTATCAATGCACCTGTACCAGACAACTCTAACTGTAACCCTTCCTCTATGAGCTTGTAAAGCTCCATCACTACTGATCTCCGCTCTGCTGCTATGTGGGATAAACTACCTAGTGACTTCCGGCTTAGGGCGTCTGCCACAACATTCGCCTTACCCGGATGATACTGGATCTTACAATCATAATCACTGAGCAATTCTACCCATCTTCTCTGCCTCAAATTTAGCTCTCTCTGACTCAAGATGTACTGTAAAATCTTGTGATCAGTGAAGATCTCGCATTTAACCCCGTAGAGGTAATGCCGCCACATCTTAAGTGCAAAGATAACTGCTGCCATCTCTAGGTCATGGGTAGGGTAATTCAACTATTACACTTCTCTTTTCTCTTTCTGTACTTTGCTGAACCTTCCCTGTACACTGGACATTGAACCTGCAAGACTGGGGTTAAGGGAGTGGGATGAGCTCCATAGCCCAGTGAGTCGAACAGTAAAACAATTCAAATATGATATGAAGGAATGCGTCATAACACAGACAATCTACATCAAGAGTAAACCTGTCACCACATAGTCTCAGTAACTCTGTGCCAGGGCGTAGAATCGAGCACCTGGTCTTCCTGTCATATATGTATATGTGTATAACACCTCTGTACTTACCATTGCCAGGGCGTAGTCAAAGGCTCCTGGTCTTTACTATAACTGCCAGGGCATAGTCAAAGGCTCTTGGACTTTACTATACCTGCCAGGGCGTAGTCAAAGGCTCCTGAACTTCCTGTCTGAGACTATTGGATCATTCAGCATTCACCCACATCACCAAATAACTATGCAATGCAACATATTTGTGGATACTAATGCAATCAACCTATTGCATAATCATGATGCATGAGATATGCTAAAACATGCCATTGTGCAATTAAAAGAGTTAAGTTTAGTTCCACTCACCTCTGGCTATCTGGACTGACTGACTCTGCAGGCTCTGTAAACTCTGGAGCAGTACCCACTGCTGCTCTCTCTGGTTCCTCTGGTCTGTATAGGTACAGATAAACTCAAATGAGGGACCAAACTAGCTTATGAACAACTCTATTTAACTCCCCAAAAATCCCCTTAAACTCACTCTAACACTCATACAAAGCATGCAAAAGAAAAGCTGGACAGAACACTTTCGGCGGCAGGTTCGGCGGCCGAAAGTCCTCTCCAGAGACGATACTCAAGCACCTTCAGCGGCCAAATCTCTACTTTCAGCAGCCGAACCCTTTCGGGGGCAAGTTTCGAAGGCCAAAAGGCACTCCAGAGACGAAAGTCTCTAACCTTCGGCAGCACCTTCGGCGGCCGAACTTCCCTCCAGAGCCGAAAGTCCAAAAGCTCGGGGGCAAGCTTGGGCAGCCGAAGCCACCTCCTCATGGGTTCGGCGGCCGAATGTCCCTTCGGCGGCTGAACCTGAGTTCATCAGCAGGGCAGAAACTTGCCCTGCCTCTCGCCAAATGCACCAAACTCCGCTCCAACTTCAGCCCGCACTTCCTCAACTGGCATACACTCATGTATATGCTCAAAGGGGTCAAAAACTACCTGAAAACCCCAAACACACAACACAAACAACACAGAAACAAGCTCTATGCACAAAATCATCAAAACCTCACACTTAACCCTATTCATGCAACTCTCCCCCAAAACCACATAAAACCTTCAGAAAACATAAAAACAAGCTCAGGATCTTCACTTACCTCTTGAAACCAAGAAGCTGAACGATCCTAACGTGGAGTTTTGGAGCAACTCTCCTTCAAACTCTCAAAACTTCACAACTTTGCGTTTTTAGCTTAAAACCTTCAAAATACCATAAAAACTAATCAAATCTTTGCATGATTGAATGAAAACATGAAGAACTACTCACAAGGGACAGGGTCTCACCTCAGAAGACAAAAGAAACGGTGCTCTTACCGCTTCAACTGACTGAAGGCCATTTATAGGTGGCTGGCCAGACCACCTTCGGCGGCCACACGTGAAACCGAAAGCCATGCATGTTCGGCGGTCGAACCTCAACTTCGGCGGCCGAACCTGGCTTTTCTGCCTTGGTTTAATTTATTCAAAAACTCAGTTCCTTATGCTTTAAAACTATGAAACATACCAAAACATTTGAGAAAAACATAAATCTATCCCGTCTAAAGAATTTCGGCAACCTTAACTCCATCGAAAAATAGAATTCCGATGCCGGACTCTAGCCGGGTATTACATGTGATGTGTTGCATTTCATGTTATCATATATTTTAAATGTTTTATTATTCTGCTCACTAGGCTCTTGTAGCTCACCCCTCTCCCTTAACCCCCAGGCTTGCAGGTACAGGGTAGACCAGGAGGTCAGCAAGAGTAATGAAGTCTTGTGTATGTAATAGCTAGAATGTGGACATGACAAATTGTATAATGATGTAGAGTTGTGAATAGTTATGTAATGTAATGACATTAAGGATTAGAGATTGTGCTTGACCCTATGTGTATGGTATCCCTTTTAATACATGATCTTAGATGTTTTGTAATGCTTATGTAAACCAACTCAACACATGTTATGCCACCCATTGGGGGCATTGATGAGGTCCCACAGAGGGGCCAATGTTTATGATTATGTTTATGTTCAGTGCATGCACAGGTTGAGTTTGGTGTATGAGAGAATGAATGAAAGAAAAGTTTTAATTTTTATGTATGTTGTTGATCATGTATGGGATTAATCAGGTTCACAGGTTGCATGTTAGGCTTGCTACGGGTCCCGGCGGCCTTAAGCCGACCTGGATCCTAGCGCCGGTAGCGGTCCGATTTTTGGGTCATTACAGAATGGTATCAGAGCCCTAGGTTCATATGGTCGGACCTAGAGTGTCGGGCTCATAGATGTTATAGAAGGTCAAGCACAATAGGAAGATCATGTCCACTAGGATAGGATGTGGAGTCCTGTCTTGTATGATGATGTGAAATGCCATGATTATATGCATGTGCATTAATGATATGATATGTATGTGATGAGGGTTCATGTGTGCCCACATGAACCATATGATGCTAATGTTTGCTTGTTATGTGCTGCCTTTCAGAAAACAGGATGAGGGGAACTCGTCGATCTGCACGATTGACTGGAGTGCCACCTGAGGATGAGGGCATAAGCGCTCGTCCTCCTACATTGCCTAGGGCAATGTCTAGTAGGTCTAACAGAGAAAGAGCAATAAGAGACCCTAGAAGGTCTCTGGATCTGGGTAGGAGCAGATCAGTGAGGGGAACAGTTCAGGGAGGAATTTCAGAAGACATGGGGGATGAGATGGATGTAGAGCAGAGGAGGGATGGCAGTCTGGGAGTTAGCATGTCAGAAGAGGGAATGGGTGAGTCCCAAGGAGGCACTCAGGCCTCGGGATTTGTTCATCCACCCCACTACCCACACTTCTCACAAAATCCTGGGTATTCGATGGGAGGTACATCGGATTACCCTAACTTCACCCCTTATCCCACACAGATGCCATACCCACCCTACTACCCACCATATTCACAATACCCAATGTATCCACCCCCACCTTACTATCCAAATCCAGCAAACCCTACCTCAGAAAATGTTGCACCACCTCCACCACCTACAGAACCAGCAGCCCCAGTTACTCAACCTTCTAGACCTAGCTCAACCAGTGGGAGCAAGGTCAAGATGACCGACTACATGAAACTGGGTGCTCCTCAGTATGAAAAAGGGGATGACCCATTTGTGTATCTTGAAAGGGTTAAGGTGATCACAGATGAGATTGGGGCTGATGACAGTAGAGCCATTCAGATGGCTGGGTTCACGCTTAAGTGCAAGAAGGCATAAGAGTGGTTCAAGAATTATGTGAACCCGAGAGTGGACAGCATGTCTTGGGAAGAGTTTGCAAACGAGTTTGCAGGATGGGCTTTCCCAGATAGTTCAAGGGAGCTGAAGATGATAGAGTTTGAGCAGTTGAGGCAGAGTGATGAGATGAGTGTAGAGGAGTTCACAGACAGATTCTTGGAGCTGTTGCCATTTGCAGGGCAAAATCTTGACTCGGACCAGAAAAGGTCAAGGAGGTATATCATGAAACTCCACTCCAGATATTCCTCCTTGATCCAGTCAGCAGATAGGGAGAGCTTCCATGCCATAGTGGATATGGCCCGGAAAATGGAGGCTAGTGCCATCGTTCAGAGGACAGTTAAGCAGTCAGTGGCACAGCCTTCTGGTCCTAAGACCCCAGGCTCTTCTTCTTTTAGTGCAGCAGCTTCAGGTAGCAAGAGGTGGAGCAGTACCACCAAGAAGTCGAAGAAGAACAAGTTTTGGAACAAGGTCAAGTCCAGTCTGGGACTAGGGAGTGGCTCGAGCTCTGGTGCGAATAATGCAGTTTGTGCAAAGTGTAGTAGGCCACACAGGGGAGTTTGCCGGGCTGGGACAGCAGCCTGCTTCAGATGCGGGCAAGAGGGACACATGGCTCGGGAGTGTCCTAGGGCAGCTTTTGGAGCACAGTCTCAGCAGACAGCTTCTGGCAGTGTGGCTCAGCCAGCAGCTCCAGCCGTGACTCAGGTCAGTGGCAGAGGCAGAGGGAGAGGGGCAGCCTCTTCTTCAGCGGGTTTCAGAGGTGAATGTCCATCAGCTCCAGCACGGATCTTCACGATGACTCAACAGGAGGCAAATGCATTTAACACCGTGGTGGCATGTAACTTAGTCATTGGTTGTTCAGATGTGTATGCCTTGATGGACCCTGGTGCATCTCATTCTTTTATTGCTCCGAGAGCCGTCGAGGGGTTGGGTTTGATGATCTCTGAGTTATAGTGTCCTCTCTGGGTCAGTGGACCCAAGTGTGATCCATCAGTGGCAGAGTCAGTCTGCCAGTGCAGTCCAGTCTTTGTTGAGGGAAGATGCCTTTCCGCCGACCTTGTGGTTCTAGACTTGACAGATTTTGACGTCATTCTAGGGATGGACTGGTTATCTACTCATAGTGCTACCTTGGACTGCAGGGACAAGGTAGTCAGGTTCAGAGGTCAGGATGGGTCAGAGGTTGTCTTCAGGGGAGACAGGAGGGGTACACCTAGAGGTCTGATATCAGCTCTTCAGGCTCGTAGGTTGCTTAGGAAAGGATGTCAGGGGTATTTGGCTCATGTGAGAGAGCTTAGCAGTCAGGTTAGAGAGCCCGCCTCGGTGCCAGTGGTTAGAGAGTTTCTAGACGTCTTCCCAGACGAGCTGCCAGGTTTACCACCTGCTAGGGAGATAGAGTTCGAGATAGAACTGATGCCTGGAACCCGACCGATCTCTATTCCTCCCTACAGGATGGCTCCAACTGAGTTGAAAGAATTGAAAGAACAGTTGCAAGAGCTGGTAGAAAAGGGCTTCATCCGACCGAGCACCTCACCTTGGGGTGCACCAGTTTTGTTTGTGAGAAAGAAGGATGGATCCCTTAGGCTTTATATCGACTACAGGTAGTTGAACAAAGTCACTACCAAGAATAAGTACCCGTTGCCTAGGATCGACGATCTATTTGACCAGCTAGCCGGAGCAGGTTGTTTCTCCAAAATAGATCTGAGATCGGGGTACCATCAGCTAAGGATAAGGGAGGAGGATGTGCCGAAGACAGCCTTCAGGACCAGATATGGGCATTTTGAGTTCCTTGTAATGCCGTTCGGGTTAACCAATGCCCCTGCAGCATTCATGGATCTCATGAACAGAGTGTTTAGTCAATACCTGGATCACTTTGTTATTGTCTTCATAGATGATATCTTAGTGTATTCCAGGAATGCAGAGGAGCATGCCCATCATCTGCGGTTGGTTGTGCAGACCTTGAGGGAACATGGCTTGTATGCCAAGTTCTCTAAGTGTGAGTTCTGGCTGAGGAGCATTTCATTCTTGGGGCACGTGGTGTCAGAAAATGGAATCGAGGTAGACCCCAAGAAAGTGGAAGCTGTAGCTAACTGGCCTAGACCCTCTACAGTGACAGAGATCAGGAGTTTCTTGGGTTTAGCAGGTTACTATAGGAGGTTCGTTCAGGACTTCTCAAAAATTGCAGCTCCTCTGACCAGGCTAACCAGGAAGAATCAAAAGTTTGTGTGGACCGACCAATGCGAAGAGAGTTTTGAAGAGCTTAAGAAGAGGTTGGCTTCAGCACCAGTGTTAGCTCTGCCATCTAGTGATGAGGACTTTACAGTCTTTTGTGATGCGTCCCGTGTGGGACTGGGTTGTGTACTAATGCAGAATGAGAGGGTGATTGCTTATGCTTCTAGACAGCTGAAGAAGCACGAGTTAAATTACCCCACGCATGACCTGGAGATGGCAGCAGTAATCTTTGCACTCAAGATGTGGAGGCACTACCTCTATGAGGTAAAATGTGAGATCTTTACAGATCATAAGAGCCTGCAGTACATCCTGAGTCAAAGAGATTTAACTTGAGACAGAGAAGGTGGGTAGAGCTGCTGAGTGACTATGATTGCAAGATTCAGTATCATCCGAGTAAGGCGAATGTTGTGGCAGACGTCCTAAGCCGGAAGTCACTAGGCAGTCTATCCCACATCACGGCAGAGAGGAGACCAATGGTGAAGGAGTTTTACAAGCTCATTGATGAAGGTCTACAGTTGGAGTTGTCTGGTACAGGTGCTTTAGTGGCCCAGATGAGAGTGACACCTGTGTTTCTGGAGCAAGTGGCTCAGAAACAGCATGAGGACCCAGAGTTAGAGAAAATTGCCAGGACTGTTTAGTCAGGCAAGGACAGTGAGTTTAGATTTGATAGTAAGGGGATCCTCCGCTATGGGAGTCGATTGTGTGTACCAGATGACATAAGGCTAAAAGGAGACATTATGAGAGAGGCTCATAATGCAAGATACAGCGTTCACCCCGGAGCCACCAAGATGTATCAAGACCTGAAGAAAGTTTATTGATGGCCAGCGATGAAGAAAGAAGTGGCACAGTTTGTGTCAGCCTGCGAAGTGTGTCAGAGGGTGAAGCTGGAACATCAGAAGCCGGCTGGAATGCTTAACCCGCTACCCATTCCAGAGTGAAAATGGGAGAATATAGCTATGGACTTCGTAGTGGGATTACCGGCGACGTCCAACAGATTGGACTCCATATGGGTGATTGTGGACAGACTCACCAAATCTGCTCACTTCATCCCTGTCAGGAGTGGCTATTCTGTGGACAAGTTGGCGCAGGTGTATGTAGATGAGATCGTCAGGCTGCATGGGGTTCCTGTTTCAATAGTGTCTGATAGAGGGCCCCAGTTCACCTCCAGGTTTTGGCGGAGTCTGCAGAATGCCATGGGTACTAGGTTGGATTTCAGTACTGCCTTCCACCCCCAGACTGATGGACAGTCAGAAAGGACCATCCAGACTATCGAGGATATGCTCAGAATGTGTGTGCTGGACTTTGGCGGTTCTTGGAGACAGCATCTACCTTTGGTGGAGTTTGCCTACAATAACAGCCATCATGCTAGCATCGGGATGGCTCCATATGAAGCTTTGTACGGAAGGAAGTGCAGGTCACCTGTTTGCTGGGAGGAAGTTGGAGAGAAGGCCTTGGCAGGGCCTGAGCTAGTAGAGATTACCAGCAGGGTAGTACCCATAATCAGAGAAAGGATCAAGACTGCTGCAAGCAGACAGAAGAGTTATGCAGACATCCGCAGACTGCAGGTAGAGTTTCAGGAGGGGGATCTGGTATTGCTCAAGGTGTCTCCAATGAAAGGAGTGGTTCGCTTTGGGAAGAAAGGTAAACTAGCCCCACGATACATCGGACCCTTTGAAGTCTTGCAAAAGATTGGGAATGTGTCGTACAAGCTGGATTTACCTGCTTCAATGGAAAGAATCCATCCGATTTTCCATGTTTCCATGTTGAGAAAGTTCGTGTCAGATCCGGGCAAGGTTCTTAGTGAGCCTGATGTGGAGATCCAAGAAGATCTCACCTATGTTGAGCAGTTAGTACGGATCCTAGACACCCAGATCAGAAAGCTGAGAAACAAGGAAATCCCGATGGTGAAAGTCCTTTGGAACCACCACAATATGGAAGAATGCACTTGGGAGACACGGGAGTCCATGCTCCAGCAATATCCTTATCTTTTTTGAGGTTAGTTCCTTGTGAGTTATATGTGCTTTGTATGTATGATATGTGTATGCCATGCTATGTGCTAGTTGAGGAACATTCGGGGACGAATGTTCTTAAGGGGGGGAGAATGTAATACCCGACTAGACTCCAATATCGGAATTCCTACCGTCCGGTGGAATCTCGGATGTCGGAGACCTCTAGAAGGGTAAAACCATGTTTTCATAAAATGTTTTAATGTATTTGATGCTTTTAAGTAAAAAGGAAAATGATTTTTGTATGAAAACAACCTTGGAGGAAAACCCAGGTTCGGCCGCCGAACCTCAAGTTCGGCCGCCGAACATGCAGGCATTTCGGGTGTGCCTTAGGCCCCCGAAGGCATAAGTGAGGGAAGTCCAGATTTGGCCGCCGAACCTCAAGTTCGGCCGCCGAACATGGCATGCATGCGGAGGCACGTTCGGCCCCCGAACGTGGCCTGGCCAGCCACTATAAAAGGGTCCCTTAGCCGAAAATGGGCGAGTTTTTCTCCCCATTGTCGGCCAAGGTGAGCTCTCCGCCGTCCCTCACCAATCTTGAATTCTTTCCTTCAAATCTTTCACGATTTTCACAAGTTTTCATCTTATTTTGAAGATTTTCAAGTTTTGAGCAAGTTTTGAGCTTGGAGACCCAAGGAAGTTGAAAATCTCCCATCTCCAAGATTAGGTCGTCTCTCTCTCGATCTTCAAGAGGTAAGGGCCGATCTTGAACTCATTCCATGTTTTAAGTAAGTTTTATGAAGATTTATGGGGTAGAATGCATGTTTAGCTTATAGTTAGGTTTTTGAGTTATGTTGTGTTTTTTTATCAATGTGGCTTGCCAATGCATGTTTGATGTGTTGTAGATGGGGTTTAAATAGTATGAAGCCCCTAGGAGCTTGTATGCTTGTGTATGTGTGTTGTAGAATAGGTTTATGCATGTTTGGATGGAATGGGAGGCGTATATGCATAGAAGAGCTGAGTTTCTGCCACTAAGGGAGAAACCAGGTTCGGCAGCCGAACATGCTTGTGGAGGCAGCCTTCGGCTGCCAAAGCTTGCCCCCGAAAGGAGACTTTCGTCTCTGTCTGGGAGTTTCGGCCGCCGAAAGTGCCGCTGAACATGCATGAGTTTCGCCTCTGTCTGGGAGTTTCGGCCGCCGAAGGTGCCGCCGAACCTGCCTGACTTTCGGCTCTGGAGGGACTTTCGGCCGCCGAACCTGCCGCCGAAAGTGCCCTGTCCAGCCTTCTTTTGCATGTTTTGCATGATTGTTTCATGATGTTCTAGGGGGGTTTTTGGGGAGTAGTTTAGAGTTATGTTCATGTATGTTTGGTCCCTCATTTGAGTCCACCTGTGTAGGTTCGGACCCGAGGAACCGAGGACCCCAGCAGTGAGTTCAGCTGCTTCTGAGTCAGTAGAGCTTCAGCCAGAGGTGAGTGGAATAACTCTTATGCTTTTAAATAAATAAACCAGTTTTAGCATGATTCACGCATCATGAATGCCATGAGATATAATAGGGTGCTTGCATTAGAACTCACGAATGTGTTGCATTGCATAATATGTTGATGATGCGGATGAATGTTGAATGATCCTTTAGTCCTCATATGTTATGATATGATGATGATACGGTACGGAAGACTAGTGAGGCCCATTCTACGCCCTTGGCACCATGTAAGAGAAAGACCAGTGAGGCCCATTCTATGCCCCTGGCACAGTTGGAATGTTATGTTATGCTATGTTATGATTATGTAAGAGAAAGACCAGTGAGGCCCATTCTACGCCCCTGGCACAGTTGGACCATGTAGAGGACTATTGGTGACAAATTCATCCTTGATGTGATTAGCTGTGATGTGATGCATTTCATGTTATCATATATTTTAAATGTTTTATTATTCTGCTCATTGGGCTCTTGTAGCTCACCCCTCTCCCTTAACCCCCAGGCTTGCAGGTACAGGGTAGACCAGGAGGTCAGCAAGAGTAATGAAGTCTTGTGTATGTAATAGCTAGAATGTGGACATGACAAATTGTATAATGATGTAGAGTTGTGAATAGTTATGTAATGTAATGACATTAAGGATTAGAGATTGTGCTTGACCCTATGTGTATGGTATCCCTTTTAATACATGATCTTAGATGTTTTGTAATGCTTATGTAAACCAACTCAACACATGTTATGCCACCCATTGGGGGCATTGATGAGGTCCCACAGAGGGGCCAATGTTTATGATTATGTTTATGTTCAGTGCATGCACAGGTTGAGTTTGGTGTATGAGAGAATGAATGAAAGAAAAGTTTTAATTTTTATGTATGTTGTTGATCATGTATGGGATTAATCAGGTTCACAGGTTGCATGTTAGGCTTGCTACGGGTCCCGGCGGCCTTAAGCCGACCTGGATCCTAGAGTCGGTAGCGGTCCGATTTTCGGGTCGTTACACAGATATCCGCAGAAGGCAGGTAGAGTTTCAGGAGGGAGATTTGGTGTTGCTCAAGGTGTCTCCTATGAAAGGGGTGGTTCGTTTTGGGAAGAAGGGTAAGCTAGCTCCACGGTACATCGGACCCTTTGAAATCTTGCAAAAGATTGGGAATGTATCGTACAAGTTGGACTTACCTGCTTCAATGGAAAGAATCCATCCGATTTTCCATGTTTCCATGTTACGAAAGTTCGTGTCAGATCCGGGCAAGGTTCTTAGTGAGCCTGATATGGAGATCCTAGGAGATCTCACCTATGTTGAGCAGCCAGTGCAGATCCTAGACACGCAGATCAGAAAGCTGAGGAACAAGGAAATCCCGATGGTGAAAGTCCTTTGGAATCACCATAGTAATATCCGGCTAGAGTCCGGCACCGGAATTCCTGTTGTCTGGTGGAATCCGGGGTGTCGGAATTCTATAAAACAGGTAGGATTTATGTTGTACTAAGTGGTGTGATTTGTGTTGATGTGTTAAGGTTAATGGAAGTGAGTTTTGAGTTGAAATGACCTAAGGCAGTTGAGCCAAGTTCGGCCGCCGAAGGTAAGTTCGGCCGCCGAAAGTGCTCAAGGTTCGACTTTCGAAGTTTAAGTTCGGCCCCCGAATGTTGCATGGTTTTGCATGCGATTGGGCAGCCGAAGCTGAGTTGGCTGGTCAGCTGAGTCATGGATTTTGACAGATGTTGGCCTCAGATTCTTGCCATGGAATAGGCCACGTCTCTCATGACTCATCTGCACATGTTTTGGTTGATTATACAGAAGGTTGAGGTGTTTGCAAAGGTTTTGAAAGTTGAGAGAACTCAAGCTACGTTTTTGAGGTTTTGAGAGGTTGAAGAGAAGTTGATCTGTTTCCCTTGTTCAGTACGTGTATCTTCCTGTTTACAGAGGTAAGGGAAGATCTAGAACCTGTTTATATGGTTTCTGAAGGTTTTATGGGGTTAAAGGAAAGAGATGCATGCTTAGGTTATTAATGGTAGTTTTGATGATTTATGCATGGATACATGTTTATGTGTTATGTTTGTTTTGTTGTTTGGGGTTATTAGATAGTTTTGGACCCCTGTGAACATATACTTGAGTATATGTGTGTTGAATAGTTGAAGTATGCATGTTTGGAGATGTTGAAGGGAAGGAGATGGTTTGCCGTTGAAGCTGAGTTCTGGATGAACTCAGGTTCGGCAGCCGAAAGTTCATTCGGCCGCCGAACCTCCTGCATGGTGGCTTGGTTGCCACAGCTTTCCCCCGAGTGTTTTTGCATGTTCGGCTCTGTTTGGGGGATTCGGCCGCCGAAGGTGCCGCCGAAGGTGCTTGAGTTTCGTCTCTGGAGAGGACATTCGGCCGCCGAACCCGCCGCCGAAAGTGTTCTGTCTAGCTTTTCTTTTGTATGTTTTGCATGAGCTTTAGAGTAAGATTAAAGGGATTCTTGGGTAGTTCAATAGAGTTATTTTAAGGTAGTTTGGTCCCTCATTTACGTCTTTATGTGTTTATACAGACCAGAGGAACCAGAGAGAGCAGCAGTGAGTACTGCTCCAGAGTTTACTGAACCTGCAGAGTCAGTCCAGAGCCAGAGGTGAGTGGAACTAAACTTAGTGCTTTTAATGAAACAATGGAATGTTTTAGCATATCTCATGCATCATGATTATGCAAATAGGTTGACTGCATTAGTATTCACGAATATGTTGCATTGCATTGTTAATTGTTGGTATGAGTAAATGCTGAATGATCCAATAGTCTCTGAGTTAAGACCAGGAGCCTTTGACTACGCCCTGGCAGGTATAGTAAAGACCAGGAGCCTTTGACTACGCCCTGGCAATGGTAAGTACAGAGGTGTTATACACATATACATATATGACAGGAAGACCAGGTGCTCGATTCTACGCCCTGGCACGGAAGTTACTGAGGCTATGTGGTGACAGGTTTACTCTTGATGTGGCTTGTCTGTGTTATGACGCATTCCATGAGATCATATGTTATGACTGATTTTATTATTCTACTCACTGGGCTATAGAGCTCATCCCACTCCCTTAACCCCAGTTTTGCAGGTTCAATAGTCAGTGTACAGGGACAGTTCAGCAAAGTACAGAAAGAGTAAAAGAGCTTGTAATAGTATAGAGTGGACATGTAAATTGTAAAGAGATGTTATAGTTGTGTATAACGTTAGAGTTGTGCTTGACTTAGTTGTATTGTGTTGTAAAGCTTTTGTTACATACATGATCTGTATATGTATAGATGTTTTTATAACCAGGCTTAACAGGCATGAGTTAACCCATCTAGAGCAAGCTCTAGTCAGGGGTACAGAGTACAGAGTACAGAGTACAGAGTACAGAGATAGTGCATGCACAGGTTAAGCCTTGGTTCAGCAAAGAGTTTTTATTTTCACAGAAAAGGTATCATGTATGAGTTTTACAGGTACACAGAGAGTATTGCAGGCTTGCTACGGGTTCTGGCGGCCTTAAGCCGACCTGAATCTTAGCGTCGGTGACGGTCCATTTTGGGGTCGTTACAACCACAACATGGAAGAATGTACCTAGGAGACACGGGAGTATATGCTCCAGCAATACCCTCATCTCTTTTGAGATTAGTATCTATGTGTTTTTATGTGTTTATGTGTGTTATGCCATGTTTTGCTTGTTTGGTGAACATTCGGGTACAAATGTTCTTAAGGGGGGAGAATGTAATACCCGGCTAGACTCCGGCATCGGAATTACTACCGTCCGGCGGAATCTCGGATGTCGAAAACCTCTAGAAGGGTAAAATATGTTTTTCTAAAATGTTTTCAAGTGTTTTAAGGTTTTAAGTAAGAGAGAAATTGAGTTTTTGAAAGAAAAGCACCATGGAGGAAACTCCAGGTTTGGCCGCCGAACTTGGTGGAGTTTTGGAGTCACCTTTGGCTTCCGAAGGTGGTCTGGCCAGCCACCTATAAAAGGCCCCATGTCCGAAAATGGGCAAGTTTTCTCCTCCATTTTCGGGCAAAGGTGAGTTCATGCCCTTCCATGGTTGGTTTTGAGGTTTTCCTTCAAATCCTACAAGTTTCTAACAAGTTTTAACTTGGTTTTGAAGTTTTTGAGCAAAGATCGAAGTTTGGAAGCTTGGAGACCTCCGGAACCCGTTTTCCCCAAATCTCCAAGTTGGGTCACGTCTTCTCTCAATCTTCAAGAGGTAAGCGTCGATCCTCGCCTTCTTCGATGTTTTAAACAAGTTTTATGAAGGTTTATGGGGGTAGAAATGCATGTTTAGGCTAGTTGTAAAATGTTAGGGTTTAGGTAGATTTGAGGATAAATGTATATAATGTGATGTTATGTTGTTGTTTGTTGGGGTTTAGGCTAGTTGTATGCCCCTATATGCTTATGAATGTATTTATGCATGTTTGGGAGTGTTGTGCTTGAGTTTGGAAGGTTTGGGAGGCATTGGTGCATGTGAGGGCTGAGTTATGCCATTTCTGGAAGAACTCAGGTTCGGCAGCCGAAGGCATGTTAGGCCGCTGAACCTTCCTGTGGTGGCATGTTTGGCTGCCTAAGCTTGCCCCCGAAAGTTTAGACTTTCGGCTCTGGAGGGCAGTTTTGGCCGCCGAAGGTGCCGCCGAACATGCATGAGTTTCGGCTCTGGAACCACTTTCGGCCGCCGAAGGTGCCGCCGAAAGTGGCTCAGTTTCGGCTCTGGAGGGACTTTCAGCCGCCGAACCTGCCGCCGAAAGTGCCCTGTTCAGCCTTCCTTTGCATGTTTTCTATGATTGTTTTAGGGTGTTTTAAGGGGTTTTTGAGGAGTAGTTTAGAGTTATGTTAGTGTATGTTTGGTCCCTCATTTTGAGTCCACTTGTGTAGGTTCGGACCCGAGGAACCGAAGACCCCAGCAGTGAGCTAGCTACTTCAGAATCAACCTGAGGTGAGTAGAATGAATCTTTATGTATCAAATTAAATCAGTTTTGAGCATGTTCATGCATCATGAATACCATGTTATTTATTAGGTTGTTTGCATTAGAATCCACGAATATGTTGCATTGCATATTATGATGATGATGTGGATGGATGTTGGATGACCCATTAGTCCTCGATATGACGAGATATGATATGATATGATATGGAAGTCCAGGTGTGGCCTGCACTATGCCCCTGGCACAATGTAAGAGAAAGTCCGGGTGTGGTCTGCACTATGCCCCCGGCACGATTGGATATGTATGATATGTTATGTGTAAGAGAAAGACCAGGTGTGGCCTGCACTACGCCCCTGGCATGATTGGATTATGTAGAGGGCTATTGGTGACAAGTCCATCCTTGATGTGATTTGTTTGTGATGTGATGCAATTCATGAAAGCATGAATTTTAATATAATATTTTACTATTCTGCTCACTGGGCTCTAGTAGCTCACCCCTTTCCCTTAACCCCCAGATTTGCAGGTTCGGGATAGACCGGGGAGTCTTCCAGGTTGAAGTTATGTCTATGTAATAGTTAGTTGTGGACATGAATTGTAAAATGATGTATTGTAAAATAGTGTAAAATAATGTATTGAGGATTAGTATTGTGCTTGGCCCTAATGTATGAGAATCTCCTATTATACATGATCTTTTGTTAATGTTTTAATGTTAATTTATGTTAAACCAAGCTCGGCATATGTTATGTTGACCCAACTAAAGCATTTGCTAAGGGCTTTAGTATGGGATTCGTATGTTTGATGTATAGTGCATGCACAGGTTGAGCTGGGTGAATGAAAAAGTTTAAAGTTTTTATGTATATGTATGATCATGTATGGGATTTATCAGGTATAACAGGTTGTATGCTAGGCTTGCTATGGGTCCCGGCGACCTTAAGTTGATCTGGATCCTAGCGCCGGTGGCGGTCCGATTTCGAGTCGTTACAAGTTGACTATTGTTTGGGAAGGTAATTCCTCTTGAAACTTCAATTTGCTTAAGGAGGTAGCTAGTTGGCTTATCTGTGTTTTCAAATTTTAGATCCTTCCCCTTATTTCCTACTGAAACGCTTAAGTGTTAATTGCTAAACTTTTAACAATATCTTCAAGAGACATACTTGAATTTCATGAAGATGCTGGTTGTTGCTGAGATTGTTGAGGATTTTGGAAACTGGTCGGTGTTGCTCCACAGTTGAAATTTGAATATTCTCCCCATCCTTGATTGTAAGTATTCAAGCAAGTATCATTTGTCTTTGAGGAGGACCATAAAATTCACCCATTGCATTTACTTGCTGTTGCAAGTTTCTTATAGTAATACCTTGAACTAAAGTGGTCGAATGTGAAAGTTATGATGCAAGAAAAGAAAAAGATGGTTCATAATAGCTTAGATTTGGATAAATCATGTTGCCGCAATACATCCCTATAAGCAAATCCAAGATTTAGCTGCAAGATTAAATAAATTCATTCAAAAGAATTAACAACCAATTAAAATCAGTCCTCGGCAACAACACCAAATTTTGATGAGTGTCGAAACTACAAAAAATAAGTGACTGTTTTTCTATTACATCACAACTATACTATAAAACACTGCTGACCTATTGAGCTAACTCTGGTCTTACAAACCTAGGGTTAGGGGAAAGGGATAAGCTACTGGAGCCTAATGATTAGAAACAAAACCATAAAATAGTTTAATAAAACATATGATCATGTGGATGCTTCATAACACATATAATTCACATCAAGATGGACTTCTCATCAATAACCCTCCATAATTTCAATAGTGCCCGGCCTATAACGGATGTTTCTCAAGACTTTCTCTTAAACATAATATAACATATTCATAGTGCCAAGAGTGTATAATGGGCACCCTAGTCTTTCTCTTACATGATGCTAGAGGCATAGAATGGGCCTCTACCTGGACTTCCTTATCCGTTATAACATATCATAGCATGATCAAGGGCTAATGGGTCATCCAACATCCATTCATAATATATATTCATAAATTCTAATGCAAAACAACTTAATCATATACATATGGCATTCATGATGCATGAGCATTCTTAAAACATTTGATTTCTTTAAAATAATAGTTTAGCTTAGTTCTCCTTACCTCTGGCTGACTCAAGCCTACTTCTGAAGCAATTGTCTTACTACTGGCCTCTACAGTCTTTCAAGTTTGATCCTACACAGGTAGACTTAAATAAGGAACCAAACATAACTTTTATAATATTTGAAACTACCCCAAGAAACCCTTAAAAATATATAAGAAAACATGTAAAAAAACGAGTTGAATACGGCTAGGCAGTTTCTAGTTCCAATTCCACTTGAATGTCTGTTTGTGGTTCTTGAACTTTTTCAAGTTCTATCTGACTCCCACTGTTTCCTTTGAGGAAAAACTCTTTTTCTAGAAAGGTCACATATATTGAGACAAATAATTTTTTCTCAATGGGATGATAGAAATAATATACAATAGTTTATTTTGAATATCCCACAAACGTACATTTATCTAACTTAGCTCCTAGCTTATCAGATACCAAACGCTTCACATAAGCATCACACTCCCAAATCTTAATATGTGATAAGATTGGCCTTTTGTTAGTCTACATCTCATATGGAGTCTTATCCACAGATTTGGATGGAACTCTATTAAGAAGGTATTTCGCAGTTTGCTAGGCATATCCCCAAAAGGATAGAGATAAGTCTACAAGACTCATCATGGATTATACCATCTCTAATAAAGTACGGTTTCTCCTTTTTGAAACTCCATTGCATTGTGGTGTTCTAGGTGAAGTCCATTGTGAGAGAATCTCATTCTTTGTTAGATAATTACGAAACTCTTGACTCAAATATTCACAACATTGATCAGATCTAAGTGATTTAATACTTTTGTCAGTCTGTTTTTCAACTTCAGATTTGAATTCTTTGAACTTTTCAAATGATTCAGATTTATATTTCATTAAATACACATAACCATATCTAGTATAGTCATCAATGAATGTAATGAAATATGAGTATCCACCTATAACTTGAGTAGTCATTGGTCCATATATACCTGTATGAATAAGAACCAATGATTCTTGTGACCGTTCACCTTTTCCATTAAAAGGTGTGTTGGTCATTTTACCCATCAAGCATGTGTTACAAGTTTTATACGATTCATAATCAAATAGATCAAGATATCCATCTTTATATAACTTAGTGATTCTTATTTCATTTATGTAACCAAGTCTACAATACCAAAGATAAGATAAAAGTTAATTATCCATTTTAAGTTTCTTGTTATTTATATTGAAAATAGATCTTTCAAAAGAAACATTATATAAACTATCTTTATAAACTCTAGTTCCATAATAAATATCTTTATTAAAAAAAAAACAAGTATTATTCTCAATAAAAAATTTGAATCCATTATTCAAAACTAAGTATGAAACTGAAATAATATTTCTGCAAAGTACTGGAACAAAATAACAATTATTTAACTCTAATACTAAGCATGAGGATAAAGGTAAATAATAAGTTCCTTCAGTTAATGCAGCAACCCTTGCTCCACTTACCACTCATAGGTCCACCTCTTATTTTCTTAACTTTCTACTACTTTTTAGTTACTGCATATTATTGCAAATGTGCAAAGCACATCAAATACCCAAGTACATGAATTAAATGTAAAAAGATTAATCTCAATCATAAATATACCTGAAGTAGAAGTTTCACCAAGCTTTCTTGCATTCACGGTAACAAGATATTCCTTGCAGTTTCTTCTCCGGTGTCCTTCTTTGAGACAATGATGGCAGTGGGTTTTAATGTTGTTTTTCCTTTCTTATTGTTCTGCTTCTTCTTAGGCTTTCCATAGCCTTAGATGATTGAACCAAAATAACTTATACTTTTTCCTTCTTAGGAATTTCTCAGCAGTTACAAGCATGCTCACCAACTCAGGTAGTTCAGCATCTAGCTTGTGCATGTTAAAATTCATAATAAACTAAGCAAAGCTAGGTGCCAGTAATTGCAAGACTAAGTCAACACTTAACTCATGGTCCATGATAAAACCTAATTGGGTCAATTTCTCTATGTACCCAGTCATCTTCAAACTATGGGCATGGACTGAAGAACCTTCTATAATCTTACAGCTGAACAATTTTTTGAGGTCTCACACCTCTCTATCCTCCTTTGAGAGCTAAATAACTATTTGAGGTGAAAGATAATCGTGTGAACGTCCATATTCTCATTGCTTTTGAAGTTTAGGAGTTATGCTAGCTTACATCACATATGTAGCTTGCACATCAACATCAATATGACGATTGTACTTATCCTTAACATTATCACTACCATTCTCATAAGGAACATTAGGTATGTCTTAATCAAAAACATATAATCTCTTTTCTTGCTTGAGAACAATTCTCAAATTGCGATACCAATCCAAGAAGTTCGGTTCAATTAATTTGTTAGCATCAAGTATGCTACGCAGGGATAGATTATTACTCATGATGGAAAAATATCTGCATTTCATTAGTATCATGTATTTTTCCTAATTATTAAATAAGGTCTTTAATTTTTAATTAGTCTCTCACTATTTTATTTAAATTAATAGCCCTATCTATTAATTCGAAAAATTCAGCATTAGATCTCCTAGTAGGCTAGGATTTAATTTAATTTAAATAACATTGGATTTACCTAACAAATTACTATAAATTAAGTTAGGCAGATAACATAATTTATCAATCACATCTCTATATAACTCTTAGATCAGTTAGATGACAACCCTTTGTCTTTATCATATCATATATGTTATACTTATCCTAAACTTATATGATCATGGGTTTGCCTATCCAAATAAAGTAATTTAGTTAAGTAGAACCATTATTCAGACATATCAAATATTTCATAGTATTAAATATATTCAGGTGAAATTAATCTTGGATTTGTCCAACAAATTAATAAAAATCAAACTCTAATTTTATGTTATAACAATGGGTGGTAAGTCATTATGTTCTTAACATGTACTTAAAATTTTAATTAGAAATTTTAATCCTAGAATTTCTGTTAAGATCTCATGCATAGACATTGTTGTTATATAGCATATATATCACATATTTAAACATACACCCACACCCAAATATATCATTCTAATTGGATGATTATGGACATTTTAAAAATAATTTTCTTAGTCATAAAGGGAATTTGATGGTTTAAAAACATAGGTTGCCGCTTCTTTGATCTTTAGAAGTCAAAAAGGCTCTGCCAATACACCACGTCCAATGCTCTACGTAATATTTCAACGTCTCCTTTTCTTCTTGGATTTACAAAATGGATTCTATATTCATATTCTAATTACATAATAATGACATAACTTGAAAAAAAAAATTTTGAGTTATATTCAAGGGAAATTAGATGAAAAGAGAATTTTACAACCCAAAATAATAAAAAAAGGCAAGACATGCAGATCCTATTTAAAAATTACTAAAATGATCAACTCTAAATTTGATCATAACTATTTATCATGCAAATAAATCATATTAAATGCATATAATTATTAATTTATTTTAGATTTATTATTGATTTTGTGTATTTTTGTAGTGCTGTCGGGCGGTGGGCTGTACAAGGAGTGGCATGTGGCGGCCAGGGCTTGTCAGTTTTAGCTAAATTACAGTTTGATCCCTGCAATTTTAAAACTTTTTCAATATGGTCCTTTTTGACTGAAAATTAAAAAATACATATTTTCAATCTATAAATTCAATAGCAATTTAATTGAAAATAATTTTTATTAATATTTAAGTATTTTGACAGTAATTAAAAATTAATTTGAATGTGGTTTCTAATATGATTAGAGACTTGAATAAAATTGGTTTATTCATGAAAACAATTTTAAAAAATTAAGTACATAAAAATAATTTTAAAATTATTATTAAAATTAATTTTCTAATATAATTTGAGGTATGAATAAAATTATTTTATTCATCAATTATTTTTCGTTGACAGCAAAATTAAAATATTAAAATTGTTTAATTTTTAATGTAATTCAGAATTTTAATAAGCAAGTCATATAAATCACAATTTTAATTAAGTCCTTAATTATAAGATCAAAATCATAATTTCTTTAAATTATAATTTTATTTTAATGTCAATTTATATACAAGTAAGTCCTACTTGATTTAATTGTTTATTTAGCTAATTAAATAAATAAATTATAACTATAATCCAGAATTTTAGTAAGCAAGTTATATAAATTTTAAACAATTTTAATTAAGATCAAAATCATAATTCCTTTAAATTATAATTTTATTTCAATATCAATTTATATACAAATAAGTCCTACTTATTTAACTTCTCATTTAATTTTTTCATGCAATTCTTTATATGTATCACCAACTAGGTTTTAAATATGTTAACAACAAATATAATTAACTAATTAATTAATTTGAAGGTTAAGAATATATCTAGTAATATGTCAATACTACTCAAATTTAAAATATCAAAAGTAGTTTACCTTAACCTTTCGGTCCATGATTTTTTAGTGTAATTAATATCCATTCATCACAAAATGTCCCGATTTAACATTTAATATATGGAATATGTTTGCAACATTAAATCATATTAGATTTCATTTATTAGTGATTGATCGATTGAATAAAATTACAAATCTCATTTGCTAATTTCATTCCATCTTGCGCAAGGATTTCATGATTAATGCTAATAGAGAACAAATAGGATATTCCCTAATTTAACATAAGACAATGAATCCTACCTCAATCACACAAATACCTTCTTACAGTTCTTAATATATCCAATTCATCTACATTCGTTACTCGTAAACTAAATAAAATGGAAGATGAATCAAAATATAAAAGTCTCATTATAAGACTATTTATTGATTTTAAGTCAAAAGATCATTTACTTAACCATCACTTGATTACATCTATAGATACATATTATTTTTCATATGGATTTCTTTAGCGGGTCATTTCAGTGCACTTACTTATAACATAAGCATCTACATACATATTTTATATATCTCAACTTATGAGATCAGTTACTTCTTTTAAAAGTAAATGATATAATATACATCAGTTTTAACAGTTTTAATCATTGTTCAATCATAATAAGAATATTGACTATAAACATTTGGACATATTACTTAAATGCAATAGGAATCTCACAACTATAACTACATTATAATTTTCTTTGTACAGTGACATAATCTCATAAACTTTATCTTTACTCGAAATCCAATTAAATAAACATTAAAAATAAATAAAAAACCAAAAATTACATGAAATAAAATGTCTAATTACAACTAACTGATTGACTATAGTTGTAACGACCCGAAAACTGGACCGCTACCGGCGCTAGGATTCAGGTCCACTTAAGATCGCCGGAACCTGTAGCAAGCCTACTATGAACTCTGTGTACCTGTTAAATCCCATACATGATCATACATTTCCATAACAATTTTGAACTTTTTCATTTACCAAGCTTGACCTGTGCATGCACTATCTCTGTGAACATAAAACCACATACTAGAGCCATCATCATATGCTATAGATGGGTCATCATCATATATCAAGCTTGGTTCTCCTCATAAAACATCATAAAAACATCATTACTGATCATGTACAAAGGGATCAAACATACATTAGGGTCAAGCACAATACTATAACTCTGTACATTACATAATCTTACATCATCTCTATACAATACATGTCCACTACTATATTGTTACACTTAGACTTTACCATTGCTGTTCCTTTGTCTTCTCTATGGCCCTGAAAACATGGGGGTTAGGGAGAGGGGTGAGTTCCTAGAGCCCAGTGAGCAGAACAATATAAACATTTAATTAAACATGCTATCATGATATGCGTCATATCACAAGTAAATCACATCACGGATGGACTGACCCAAAAATCCCTCTGCTCTGTGCCCGGCCCTCAAAGGAGCTCCTCAGGACTTCTGTTACATGCAATAAACTCTGTGCCCGGCTCTCAAGGAGCTCCTCAAGACTTCTGTTACATGGAAATAATAATTAGAGGGCTAAAGGGTCTCCCTGTTGTCCATCCCCATCGATAATAAATAATGCAATGTGTAACGACCCGGAAACCGATACCCTACCGTAACGGCCCGAACCGCCACCGGCGCTAGGATCCAGATCGGCTTAAGGCCGCCGGGACCCGTAGCAAGCCAAACATACTTCCTATCACCTGGTTAAATCCCATACATGATCAAAACTTTAACATAAAAACTCAAACATCTGATGTACAAACCGAACCTGACCTGTATGCGACATAACGGAAAACATAAAAGGACCCCCCTACTAGAGCCCTCATCAAAACTCTAGTTGGGTCTACATAACATACATCAAGCCGGAGTCACATCCAAAGAACTAAACCTAACATGTGCATGCATCAAACCACAACACAAGACCTCCACTAGGGTCCTCATCCATTACCATAGCGTGGTACACAACACATGCCACAAGATTAGTTCAAACATAACTCAACATCTGGCATAACATACATCATGTATTAAACAGGGACTAACCAAGTCTTAGGGCCAAGCACAGTACTAATCCATAAACATAACTTTACATTACAATCTCTTACAAAACATTATATCAATTTACAATACATGTCCACACTAAAACGCTAATCTAATACTATTACATCAGCAAGACCTTTACTCTTGAGACTTCCCGATCAACCTCAAACCTGCAACACTGGGGTTAGGGGAGAGGGGTGAGCTAAAAAGCCCAATGAGTAGAAACAAAGAAAACAGTTCATTAATTACATGCTTTCATGGAATGCGTCACAGCACAAACAAATCATATCACGGATTGGACCCTAGAACATCCCTTCCAGTCTCAGTATGCCCGGCCCGGCCGGGTCTCACAACCTTCGTATGCCTGGCCCGGCCAGGTCTTACAACAACTGGATATGTATGCCTGGCCCGGCCAGGTCTCACAACATCTCTAGGGCTAGTGGGGTCGTCCTTGGTCCAATCCCCATCAACAGTAAATAATGCAATGCTTCATATTCGTGTAACTAGTGCAATCAACCTATTACATATAAACATGATGCATGAGTATGCTTTAAGCATTTTGATTTCATAAAATAAAGATTAAGTTTAGTTCTACTCACCTTTGGCAGACACTGGACTAACTCCGAAACAGCTAACTCTGATGGCCTCCTCGGTCCATCGGGTCCGATCCTACACAGGTGGACTCGAATGAGGTGCCAACACACTCTAAACAACTCATAAACAACTACCCAAAAACCCCTTAAAACATCACTTAAACATGCATAGAAAACAACCTTGAAAAGGCTGGACAGGGCACTTTCGGCGGCACCTTCGGCGGCCGAACCCTCCCTCCAGAGACGAAACTCGGGCACTTTCGGCGGCACCTTCGGCGGCCGAAAGTCCCACTCCAGAGACGAAAGTCAGACACTTTCGGCGGCCGAATCCTTCCTTCGGCGGCCGAAAGTCTGCTTTCAAGCCAAAACTCAGCTTTCGGGGGCAAGGTTAGGCGGCCAAACCATGCATCCAAAGGCAGGTTCGGCGGCCGAAACCACCTTCGGCGGCCGAACCTGAGTTCTTCCCAGAAGGGCAGAACTCAGCTTCTCATGCATTCAAGCCTCCCAAACCTTCCAAACACCCCAAAACAAGCACCCAACTTTACCAAAACATGCATAAACCCTTAACCATGCATAAAGGAGCTTAAACAACTAGATTAAACTCCAAAAACAACATCAAAACATACATAGATAGCTTATGACCCACATAGGCCAAAACCATCAAAACAACCAAATCCTCACACACTCTTTCCCAATCATGCATACTCACTCCCACAAGCATAAAGGAGCATAAACTAACATAAACTCCTCAACACAAACATCACATAACATACATTGGGCATAAAAACCCACATAAACCTAAACATGCATACCTACCCATACTCAGCCATTAAAACCTCTTAAAACTTCATTAAAACCTAAAGGAAAGCAAAGATCTACACTTACCTCTTGAAGATCGAGGGTTGCGTGATCTCTAACTCGGAGGTGTGGAGAATCCAAGCTCCAAAAGCTCCAAGCTCCCAAAACTTGATCTAAGCTTGAAAACTCTTCAAAATGACCATGGAGCTCATGAAAACATGGAGGAGATGAAGAAAAACGTGAAAACGGCCAAGGGAGGACAAAAACTCACCTGAGCTCGAGAATTGGGAGAAAGCTCACCCATTTCCGATCTGAGGGCCCTTTATAGGTGGCCTGGTCAGAGACCTTCAGCAGCCTAACGTGCCCCCTAAACTCATGCATGTTCGGCGGCCGAACTTGACTTTCGGCGGCCGAACCTTGGCTCGTTCAAACAAGACTTTCGGAGGCCAAAGGCGCTCCCGAAGTCTTTCCATGTTCGGCGGCCGAACTTAACTTTCGGCGGCCGAACCTGGCAAACGCCTCCTTTGTCTTTTCTTTTCAAAACTCAATTCATTTTCATTTAAAACCATGAAATCATGTGAAAGCATTTTAGAAAACACATTTTACCCCTCTAGAAGCCTCTGGCATCTCCAGAATTCCGGATTCCAACGGAGATTCTGCCGGAAGGTAGAGATTCCGATGCCGGAATCTAGCCGGGTATTACATTCTTCCCCCCTTTAAGAACATTCGTCCCCGAATGTTCCACAAACAAACAGGCATCTCAAAACATAGCATCAATCATACATGAACAAGCAAGCAAAACCTAAAAATCTCTCTCCTGAAAGAGAGACACAGGCACTGCTGGAGTAAAACTCCCGGGTCTCCCAAACACTCACCATCAACCAGTGGTGATTTCCAAAACTTTTCACCATCGGGATTTCCTTGTTTCTCAACTTCTTGACTTATGTATCCAAGATCCGCACTAACTGCTCAACTTAGGTGAGATCCCTTGAGATCTCCACCTCTGGTTCTTTAAGAACCTTACTTGGATCTGACACGAGCTTCCATAACACAGGAACATAGAAATCCGAATGGATCCTCTCCATAGGAAGTGACCCTTACCAAAAGGAACACCTTAGCAGTACCCAACCTACTCCTGAACTCCACTAGCTTCCGCTGCGCTTCTCTGATCCTTACTCTTTTCTCTCTTCATCTTTACTAACTGGCTTCTTCTCACAGCTAACCCAAAACTAACTCTAACTCTCACAGGTAGTACCCGAATCTCAGATCTATCTTGGAAAACAACCAGCTCCTACTAGCTGTCCCAATAGATCATCCATCCTGCATGGGAATACCTGCTCTTGGTAGTGACCTTGGTCAACTGCTTACAGTTGTTACAAAGTCTCAAGAATTCATCCTTCTTTTCCCACCACCACACTGGAACAATCCAGGGTGAGGTACTAGGTCGGATAAAACCCTTGTCTACCAAGCCTCGCCACCATTCCTACAACTCTCACAACTCTGCAGGTGCCATCCTGTAGGGAAGGACAAAAATGGTCCTGCGTCCAGACACCACTCCTATACCAAACTCTAACTCCTTGACAGATGGTAAACCTGACAACTCGCCTGGGAAGACATCTAAGAACTCTCTAACCAAAGACACTGAGGTTGGTTCCCGGACCTGACTGCAAAACTCTCAAACAAGAGCTAAAACCCTCTGACAACCCCTCCTACGCACCCTACGAACCTGACAGGCTGACATCAAACCTCTAGGCATCCCTACTGTGTTCCCTCAACAGACTACCTCTGACCCATCCTGTCCTCTGAACTTGACTACCTCGTCTCTGCAGACCAAGATAGCACCACGAGCAGGAAAACCTAGTCCAACCCTAAACCGACGCCCAGACAGTCAAGTCTAGGACCTCAAAGTCGAGTGGAAGGCATCTACCCTCAACTGTCACAGAACTGAACCGGCAGACTGACTCTGCCACAGATGGATCACACTCGGGTCCACTGACCCAAAGAGAACACCCTAGCCCTGAAGCTATCAACTCAACCTCTCGACGGCTCCTAGAGCAACTAAAGAAAGAGAAAAACACTAGGGTTCACAAAAACATACACATCAGAACATTCAAAAGTGAGCGTACCTGACACCACCATGTTCGATGTGTCTGCCTCCTGCTGAGCTTGGGTGAAGATCCGAGCTGGAGCTGACAGACCTTCTCCACGGGAATCTTCAGAAAGAAAGGCTAACTCTCTTCCTCTACCTCGACCACTAACCTGAGACATGGCTGGAGCTACTGGCTGAGCCGCTCTACCTGAAGCTGCTTGCTGGGACGGAGCCAACCTGGGCGCAGTGGGACACTCACGTGCTATGTGCCCCTCCTGTCCGCACCTGAAACATGCTGTCGTCCCCGCTAGACAGACTCCCTTGTGCGGCCTTCCGCACCTCAAGCGTCTTGAACTGCTTGAGCCAGAGCTCGAACCACCACCTAATCCCAGACTAGACTTCAACCGACTCCACAACTTCTTCTTCTTCCCCCTCAGGGTTCTGCCCCACTTCTTGCTTTTCGTGGAGGCTGTACTCAGAGTGGAGGGATCAATCCCTCCTGAACTTGAGATCCTGGAATCCTGAGTCTGAGCATCCTCCTGAAAATCTCCCATACCTTCTTCTGGCACCCTGATTCCCAAACTGAAATCTCTTCTCTGAACATCCAACTCCACTTCCCTCATACTAGCTGACATTCTCCTTGAAGCCATTCCTTCTCTGCTTGCATCAAAAGACCTTCCAGGGTCCCTTGACATTCCCCATCTGCTGACTCCCCACGACTGCGCTCTTGGCAGAGCAGGGGAAAAGGTGTCCATACCTTCCCTCTCAGATGGAACTCCAGTCGATTCCACAGATCGACGAGCACCTCGCATTCTGGCTCCTCTGAAGAACAACACACAAGCATACAATCAATCATTAGCATCATACGGTTCATATGAAAACACATGAACCTGCAACAACAAAGCATACATACATACATACATAACATTAATGCACATGCATAAAATCATGGCATTTCACATCATCATTCATACAAGACAGGACTCAACATCCTATCCTAGTGGACATGATTTTGCCTATTGTGCTTGCCCTTCTATGACTTCTAAACAACCTCTTTCCGATGTGGGATATATCTAATCCTTGAGCATCTTTGCTCAACACACCGTACTAATGAGGCCCAAAGCTCTGATACCACTCTGTAACGACCCGGAAACCGATACCCTACCGTAACGGCCCGAACCGCCACCGGCGCTAGGATCCAGATCGGCTTAAGGCCGCTGGGACCCGTAGCAAGCCAAACATACTTCCTATCACCTGGTTAAATCCCATACATGATCAAAACTTTAACATAAAAACTCAAACATCTGATGTACAAACCGAACCTGACCTGTATGTGACATAACGAAAAACATAAAAGGACGCCCCCTACTAGAGCCCTCATCAAAACTCTAGCTGGGTCTACATAACATACATCAAGCCGGAGTCACATCCAAAGAACCAAACCTAACCTGTGCATGCATCAAACCACAACACAAGACCTCCACTAGGGTCCTCATCCATTACCATAGCGTGGTACACAACACATGCCATAAGATTAGTTCAAACATAACACAACATTTGGCATAACATACATCATGTATTAAACAGGGACTAACCAAGTCTTAGGGCCAAGCACAGTACTAATCCATAAACATAACTTTACATTACAATCTCTTACAAAACATTATATCAATTTACAATACATATCCACACTAAAACGCTAATCTAATACTATTACATCAGCAAGACCTTTACTCTTGAGACTTCTCGATCAACCTCAAACCTGCAACACTGGGGTTAGGGGAGAGGGGTGAGCTAAAAAGCCCAATGAGTAGAAACAAAGAAAACAGTTCATTAATTACATGCTTTCATGGAATGCGTCACAGCACAAACAAATCATATCACGGATTGGACCCAACCCTAGAACATCCCTTCCAGTCTCAGTATGCCCGGCCCGGCCGGGTCTCACAACCTTCATATGCCTGGCCCGGCCAGGTCTTACAACAACTGGATATGTATGCCTGGCCCGGCCAGGTCTCACAACATCTCTAGGGCTAGTGGGGTCGTCCTTGGTCCAATCCCCATCAACAGTAAATAATGCAATGCTTCATATTCGTGTAACTAGTGCAATCAACCTATTACATATAAACATGATGCATGAGTATGCTTTAAGCATTTTGATTTCATAAAATAAAGATTAAGTTTAGTTCTACTCACCTCTGGCAGACACTGGACTAACTCCGCAACAGCTAACTCTGATGGCCTCCTCGGTCCCTCGGGTCCGATCCTACACAGGTGGACTCGAATGAGGTGCCAACACACTCTAAACAACTCATAAACAACTACCCAAAAACCCCTTAAAACATCACTTAAACATGCATAGAAAACAACCTTGAAAAGGCTGGACAGGGCACTTTCGGCGGCACCTTCGGCGGCCGAACCCTCCCTCTAGAGACGAAACTCGGGCACTTTCGGCGGCACCTTCGGCAGCCGAAAGTCCCACTCCAGAGACGAAAGTCAGACACTTTCGGCGGCCGAATCCTTCCTTCGGCGGCCGAAAGTCTGCTTTCAAGCCAAAACTCAGCTTTCGGGGGCAAGGTTAGGCGGCCAAACCATGCATCCAAAGGCAGGTTCGGCGGCCGAAACCACCTTCGGCGGCCAAACCTGAGTTCTTCCCAGAAGGGCAGAACTCAGCTTCTCATGCATTCAAGCCTCCCAAACCTTCCAAACACCCCAAAACAAGCACCCAACTTTACCAAAACATGCATAAACCCTTAACCATGCACAAAGGAGCTTAAACAACTAGATTAAACTCCAAAAACAACATCAAAACATACATAGATAGCTTATGACCCACATAGGCCAAAACCATCAAAACAACCAAATCCTCACACACTCTTTCCCAATCATGCATACTCACTCCCACAAGCATAAAGGAGCATAAACTAACATAAACTCCTCAACACAAACATCACATAACATACATTGGGCATAAAAACCCACATAAACCTAAACATGCATACCTACCCATACTCAGCCATTAAAACCTCTTAAAACTTCATTAAAACCTAAAGGAAAGCAAAGATCTACACTTACCTCTTGAAGATCGAGGGTTGCGTGATCTCTAACTCGGAGGTGTGGAGAATCCAAGCTCCAAAAGCTCCAAGCTCCCAAAACTTGATCTAAGCTTGAAAACTCTTCAAAATGACCATGGAGCTCATGAAAACATGGAGGAGATGAAGAAAAACGTGAAAATGGCCAAGGGAGGACAAAAACTCACCTGAGCTCGAGAATGGGGAGAAAACTCACCCATTTCCGATCTGAGGGCCCTTTATAGGTGGCCTGGTCAGAGACCTTCGGCAGCCTAACGTGCCCCCTAAACTCATGCATGTTCGGCGGCCGAACCTTGGCTCGTTCAAACAAGACTTTCGGAGGCCAAAGGCGCTCCCGAAGTCTTTCCATGTTCGGCGGCCGAACATAACTTTCGGCGGCCGAACATAACTTTCGGCGGCCGAACCTGGCAAACGCCTCCTTTGTCTTTTCTTTTCAAAACTCAATTCATTTTCATTTAAAACCATGAAATCATGTGAAAACATTTTAGAAAACACATTTTACCCCTCTAGAAGCCTCTGGCATCTCCAGAATTCCAGATTCCAACGGAGATTCTGCCGGAAGGTAGAGATTCTAATGCCGGAATCTAGCCGGGTATTACACAATGTGTCACCTTCGTGAACACTAATGCAATACACCCTAGTATAACATGGCATTTATGATGCATGAATCATGCTAAAAACTTTCATTTATTTAAAATCATAGTTCTGTTCCACTCACCTCTAGCAACTGCTGAACAGTCTCTGTATCAGCTAACTCTGCGGGCCTCCTTGGTTCCTCGGGTCCGAACCTACAAGGGAGGACTCAAATGAGGGACCGAACATACTCTAACATAACTCTGAACATCTCCCCAAAACCCCCTAAAACATCATAAACATGCATGGAAAAATGGGCAAAGGAAGGCTGGACAGGGGTCTTTCGACGGCAGGTTTGGCGGCCGAACCCCTCTCCAGATCTGAAACTCATGCACTTTCGGCGGAACCTTCTACGGCCGAAAGTCCCTTCCAGATCCGAAAGTCCAAACTTTCGGGGGCAAGGTTCAGGGGTTGAAAGACCCTTCAGAGCCGAAAGTCACCCACCTTCGGCGGCATGTTCGGCGGCCGAAACTCCCCTCCAGAGCCGAAAGTTCAAACTTTCGGGGGCGAATTTAGGCGGCCAAAACAGCCTCCCCAAGGGGTTCGGCGGCCAAACCTGAGTTTCCCAGACAAGCAGAACCTGTTCCAAACTCAAGTTCCCAGCCTCCAAAACCTATAAAAACACCCATATCATGCATACCACTTCTCTCAAACATGCATATACCCTTTTTCCATGCATATAGGGGCCTAAAAACTAGTTTAAACCCCACAAACAACATCAAAGTATCACATAGAGCATATGATCAACATATACTCCAACTTTTAGATCCACTCTAAACATGCCATAAAACTCTCTTAAACCCTTTAAGACATGCTTAAAACATAAGGGGAGGTGAGGATCCATGCTTACCTCTTGAAGATCAAGAGGATCGATGGTCCTAACTCGGAGATGTAGAGGAAAACGATCTGAAATCTCCAAGTCTCTCAACTTTGTCTTCTATGCTCAAAACTTCAAAAACCAAGTGCAAAACTCATCAAAACTTGCAAGATTTTAAAGAACAAGATGAAAACAACCAAAGGAGGACAAAAACCTACCTTTGCTGGAAAAGAGAGTGAAACACACTCCATTTTCGGTTAAAGGGCCTTTTTATAGGTGGCCGGCCAACCTTCTTCGGGGCCTAAGCAGCTTCCACACTTCCACCACCTTCGGCAGCCGAAGTGGGGATTCGGTGGCAGTAAAACCATGCAACTTTCGGCGGCCGAACTTGGCAATTACCTCCGTGGTCTTTTTCTTTTCAAAACTCAATTTTCTTAATCAAAACCATACAATCATGTAAAAACATTTTGAAAAACCTCTGTTTTTCCCCTTTTAGAAAGCTCCGACATCCAAAAATTCCGGATTTCAACGGAGATTCCGCCAGAAAGTAGGAATTCCGATGCCGAAGTCTAGCCTGGTATTACATTCTCCCCCCTTAAGAACATTCGTCCCCGAATGTTCCTCCTCTATCACATGCATAACATAACCATATCAAGAACATAACATAAAAACACATAAAAAGAAAAACATAAACTCTAACCTTAAAAGAGGTAAGGGTACTGTTGGAGCATAGACTCCCGTGTCTCCCAGGTACACTCTTCTATGTTATGGTGGTTCCAAAGGACTTTCACCATCGGGATCTCCTTGTTTCTCAACTTTATGATCTGAGTGTCTATGATCCGCACTGGCTGCTCTACATAGGTGAGATCTCCAAGGATCTCTATATCTGGTTCACTAAGAACCTTTCTCGGATTTGACACAAACTTTCATAACATGGAAACATGGAAAACCGGATGGATTCTTTCCATAGAAGCAGGTAAATCTAACTTGTACGACACATTCCCGACCTTCTGCAAAATCTCGAAGGGTCCAATGTACCGTGGAGCTAGCTTTCCTTTCTTTTCAAAATGAACCACCCCTTTCATTGGAGACACCTTAAGCAATACCAGATCCCCCTCTTGGAACTCTATATGCTTCCTGCGGATATCTGCATAGCTCTTCTGCCGACTAACAACAGTTCTGATTCTCTCTCTGATGATGGGCACTACTCTATTAGTAATCTCTACCAACTCAGGCCCTGCCAAGGACCTCTCTCCAACCTCTTCCCAACAAACAGGTGACCTGCACTTCCTCCCATAAAGATCTTCATATGGAGCCATCCCTATGCTAGCATGATAGCTGTTATTATAGGCAAACTCCACTAAGGGTAGATGCTGCCTCCAAGAACCGCCAAACTCTAGCACACACATTCTGAGCATATCCTCTATGGTCTGGATGGTCCTCTCTGACTGTCCGTCAGTCTGTGGATGGAAAGCAGTGCTAAAGTCCAACCTTGTGCCCATAGCATCCTGCAGACTCCGCCAAAACCTGGAGGTGAACTGGGGTCCCCTATCTGACACTATAGAAACGGGAGCCCCATGCAGCCTGAAAACTTCTTCAACATACACCTGCACCAATTTGTCCACAGAGTAGTTACTTTTGACAGGGATGAAGTGAGCAGATTTGGTCAGTCGGTCCACAATCACCGATATGGAGTCTAGTCTGTTGGACGTTGTCGGTAATCCCACTACAAAATCTATAGCTATATTCTCCCATTTTCACTCTAGAATCGGCAGTGGGTTAAGCATTCCAGCCAGCTTCTGATGTTCTAACTTCACCCTTTGACATACCTCGCAGGCAGACAAAAACTGTGCCACTTCTCTCTTCATAGCTGGCCACCAATACACTCTTTTCAAATCCTGATACATCTTGGTGGCTCCAGGGTGAACACTATACCTGGCATTATGAGCTTCCCTCATAATGTTTCCCTTCAGACTTATGTCATCTGGTACACATAACCTGTTCCTGTAGCAGAGGATCCCTTTGTCGTCGAATCTGAACTCATCACTCTTGCCTGACTGAACAGTCCTAGCAATCTTGACCAACTCTGGATCCTCATGCTGTTTCTGAGCTACCTGAGCTATCAAAGCACCTGTACCAGCTAACTCTAACTGTAGCCCTTCATTAACGAGCTTATAGAACTCCCTCACCACCGGTCTCCTCTCTGCTGAGATGTGGGACAAACTGCCAAGTGATTTCCGGCTTAGGGCATCTGCCACAACATTTGCCTTACCCGGATGGTACTGGATCTTGCAATCATAGTCACTAAGCAGTTCTACCCATCTTCTCTGCCTCAAATTCAACTCTCTCTGACTCAAGATGTGCTGCAGGCTCTTATGATCTGTGAATATCTCACATTTAACTCCATAGAGGTAATGCCTCCACATCTTGAGTGCAAAGATCACAGCTGCCATCTCAAGGTCATGTGTAGGATAGTTTATCTCATGCTTCTTCAGCTGTTTAGAAGCATAAGCAATCACCCTGTCATTCTGCATCAACACACAACCCAGTCCCACTCGGGACGCATCACAGAACACTGTGAAGTTTTCATCACTAGTAGGCAGAGCTAACACTGGTGCTGAAGTCAACCTTTTCTTTAGCTCTTCAAAACTCTCTTCACACTGGTCAGACCATGTAAACCTCTGGTTTTTCCTGGTCAATCTGTTCATAGGAGTAGCAATTTTAGAGAAGTCCTGTACGAACCTCCTGTAGTAGCCTGCCAAACCCAAAAAGCTCTTAATCTCTGTCACTATGGTGGGTCTAGGCCAGTTAGCTACAGCCTCTATCTTCTTGGGGTCTACTGCTATTCCTTGGTCTGACACCACATGCCCTAAGAAAGAGATGCTCCTCAGCCAGAACTCACACTTGGAGAACTTGGCATACAAGCCATGCTCTCTCAAGGTCTGTAGAACTATCCTCAGATGATGGGCATGCTCCTCTGCATTTCTTAAATACACCAAAATATCATCTATGAAGACAATAACAAAGTGATCCAGATACTGTCTGAAAACTCTATTCATGAGGTCCATGAATACTGCAGGGGTATTAGTTAACCCGAACGGCATTACTAGGAACTCATAATGCCCATATCTGGTCCTGAACACTGTCTTCGGCACATCCTCTTCTCTAATTCTCAACTGGTGATACCCTGATCTCAGATCTATTTTAGAAAAACAACCTGCTCCTGCTAGCTGGTCAAATAGATCGTCGATTCTGGGCAGAGGATACTTATTCTTGGTAGTGACTTTGTTCAACTGCCTGTAGTCGATACAAAGTCTAAGGGATCCATCCTTCTTCTTTATAAATAGCACTGGAGCACCCCAGGGTGAGGTACTCGATCGGATGAAACCCCTATCTACCAACTCTTGCAACTGTTCTTTTAACTCTGATAACTCTGCTGGTGCCATCCTGTAGGGAGGGATAGAGATCGGTCTGGTACCAGGCAACAACTCTATTTCGAACTCTATCTCCCTCTTAGGTGGTAGTCCTGGAAGCTCGTCTGGGAAAACATCTGGAAACTCTCTAACTACGGGCACTGAGGCGGGTTCCCTAACCTGACTATCAAGCTCTCTCACATGAGCTAGAAACCCCTGACAACCCCTCCTGAGCAACCTACGAGCCTGTAGGGCTGATATCAAACCTCTAGGCGTACCCCTCCTGTCTCCTCTGAAGACAAACTCTGATCCATCCTGGTCTCTGAACCTGACTACCTTGTCTCTGCAGTCCAAGGTAGCACCATGTGCAGATAACCAATCCATCCCTAGAATGACATCAAAATCCGTCAAATCTAGGACCACAAGGTCGGCTGAAAGGCATCTACCATCTATAAACACTGGACTATGACGGCAGACTGACTCTGCCACTGATGGATCACACTTGGGCCCACTGACCCAAAGAGGACACTCTAACCCAGAAGTCATCAAACCCATTCTCTCTATGGCTCTCGGAGCAACAAATGAATGAGAAGCACCAGGGTCCAATAAAGCATACAAATTAGAACAACCAATGATGAGATTACCTAACACCACGGTGTTAGACGTGTTAGCCTCCTGCTGTGTCATAGTGAAGATCCGAGCTGGAGCTGACGGACCTTCACCTCGGAAACCTGCTGAAGAAGAGGCTGCCCCTCTCCCTCTGCCTCTGCCCTGAGTCATGGCTGGAGCTAATGGCTGTGGCATACTGCCTGGAGCTGTCTGATGGGACGGTGTTGTAGAAGCTGCCCTAGGACACTTCCGAGCTATGTGTCCCTCCTGGCCACACCTGAAACATGCTGTAGTCCCAAACCGACAAACTCCTTTATGCGGCTTACCGCACCACATACACTCTGCAACCTCTGTGCCTGAGCTCGAGCCACTTCCTAATCCCAGACCTGCCTTTAGCTTGTTTCAGAACTTATTCTTCTTTGGCTTATGAGTGGAACCACTCCACTTTTTACTGCCTGAAGCTGCTGCATTCTAAGAAGAGGGATCTGACTTTCCCCTATGTAATACCCGGCTAGACTCCGGTATCGGAATTCCTGCCATCCGGTGGGATCTCGGATGTCGGAGACCTCTAGAAGGGTAAAATCATGTTTTTTGTAAAATGTTTTCATGTTTTTAATGGTTTTAAGTATGAATTAAATGAGTTTTTGCATGAAAAGTCCTTGAAGGAAAACCCAGGTTCGGCCGCCGAAAGTCAAGTTCGGCCGCCGAACATGCATGCGCTATGGAGGCACGTTAGGCCCCCGAAAGCATGAGTTAGGGAAGTCCAGGTTCGGCCGCCGAAAGTCAAGTTCAGCCGCCGAACATTGCATGGATGCGGAAGCGCATTCGGCCCCCGAACGTGGCCTGGCCAGCCACCTATAAAAGGGGCACTTAGCCGAAATGGGCGAGTTTTCTCCCATTTTCGGCCACAGCAAGCTTCCGACCTTCCCTTTGCAACTCTTGTGTTCTTCCTCCAAATCTCTTCCATTTTTCTTGAGTTTTAAACTCACATTGCAAGTTTTGAGCATTTAAACCAAGTTTTGGAGCTTTGGGAACTCAGGAGCTCATTTTCGTGGATCTCCAAGTTTAGGTCGTCTCCCTCTCGATCTTCAAGAGGTAAGGGCCGATCTTAAGCTCCTTATGTGTTTTAAGTAAATTTTATGCAAGATCTATGGGTAGAAATGCATGTTAGGTTATATGTTGAGTTATGGGTTAATATTGATGTTTTGAACAATGTGTGTGGATTTTGTGTGTTTGAAGTGTTGTAGTTGGGGTATATGACTGCTTGAGACCCCTAGGAACTTGTATGCATGTTTTAGTTGAGATTTATGCATGATTTGGGGTTTTGGGAGGCAAGAGGTTCATGTGAACCAAGTTTCTGCCCTTCTGGCAGAAACCAGGTTCGGCCGCCGAAAGGAGTTTCGGCCGCCGAACCCCCTTGTGGAGGCAGCATTCGGCTGCCGAAGCTTGCCCCCGAAAGAAGACTTTTGGATCTGTCTGGAAGTTTCGGCCGCCGAAGGTGCCGCCGAACCTGCCTGACTTTCGGCTCTGGAGGGACTTTCGGCCGTCGAACCTGCCGTCGAAAGTGCCCTGTTCAGCCATTTCTTGCATGTTTTTATGTGATGTTTTCATGATGTTTTAGGGGGTTTTTAGGGAGTAGTTTATAGTTATGTTCAAGTGTGTTTGGTCCCTCATTTGAGTCCACCTGTGTAGGTTCGGACCCGAGGAACCGAGGATCCCAGCAGTGAGTTCAGCTGCTTCGGTGTTGTCAGAGTCAGCCAGAGGTGAGTGGAACTAAACTTAATCTTTTAAATTAAATGTTTTATCATGTTTCATGCATCATGATTATGCAATAGGATGATTGCATTAGTTTCACGAATATGCTGCATTGCATCATTTATTGTTGATGTGGGTGAATGTTGGATGACCCAATTAGTCCATGACAGGAAGACCAGGACCCCATTCTACGGCCTGGCACGGGAATGAAAGACCAGGACCCCATTCTACGGCCTGGCACGATTGTGGACTCGAAGACCAGGAGCCCAGAGGAGGCCCTGGAATAATGGTAAGTAATGTATGTATGACAGGAAGACCAGGACCCCATGCTACGGCCTGGCACTATGTTAGCTTGGACTAATTGGTGACAAGTTCACCCAACCCTTATGTGAATTGTCTGTGTTATGATGCATTTCATAGAGCATAGTATTTATGTGTTTTAATAGTTCAGCTCACTGGGCTTTTAGCTCACCCCTCTCCCTTTACCCCCAGGCTTGCAGGTACAGTATAGTGCGGGAGTCCGGATAGAGTAAAGAAGTCATGCTTATGTAATAGCTAGCAATGGACATGATCAAATTGTAATGTAAAAGTACAGTATAGCCATGTAATGAGGTTTATGGATATTAGTGTGTGCTTGACCATAGATTGTGCTATCCCTTTAATACATGATCTTAGAGATTTTGATGATGTTTATGTAAACCAACTCAACATATGTTATGTCACCCATTTGGGGGCACTGATGAGATCCCACAGAGGGATCAATGTTATGTTAATGTTTATGCACAGGTTGAGTTTGGTTGATGAGTATGGAAAGAAAAGTTTTAGTTTTTATGTATGTTGTTGATCATGTATGGGATTATACAGGTTTACAGGTTTCATGTCAGGCTTGCTACGGGTCCCGGCGGCCTTAAGCCGATCTGGATCCTAGCGCCGGTAGCGGTCCATTTTTCGGGTCGTTACAGAATGGTATCAGAGCCCTAGGTTCATATGGTCGGACCTAGAGTGTCGGGCTCATAGATGTTATAGAAGGTCAAGCACAATAGGAAAGATCATGTCCACTAGGATAGGATGTGGAGTCCTGTCTTGCTTGATGATGTGAAATGCCATGATAATATGCATGATATGCTATGATATGTGATGTGTGTGATGCGGGTTCATGTGTGCCCACATGAACCATATGATGCTAATGTTTATGTGTTGTGCACTGTTTTTCAGAAAACAGGATGAGAGGAACTCGTCGATCAGCAAGATTGACTGGAGTACCACCTGAGGATGAGGGCATGAGCGCCCGTCCTCCAGCATTGCCTAGGGCAATGTCTAGTAGGTCTAACCGAGAAAGAGCAGCAAGAGACCCTAGAAGGTCTTTGGATCTGGGTAGAAGCAGATCAGTCAGAGGAACAGTTCAGGGAGGAATGTCTGAGAGCATGGGGGATGAGATGGATGTAGAGCAGAGGAGGGATGGCAGTCTAGGAGTTGGCATGTCAGAGGAAGGTATGGGAGAGTCCCAAGGAGGCACTCAGGCCTTGGGATTTGTTCAGCCACCTCACTATCCACATTTCTCACCACATCCCGGGTATTCGATGGGAGGTACATCGGATTACCCTAGTTTCACCCCTTATCCCACACAGATGCCATACCCACCATACTACCCACCATACTCTCAGTACCCAATGTATCCACCTCCACCCTACTATCCAAATCCAGCAAACCCTACCTCAGAAAATGTTGCACCACCTCCACCACCTACAGAACCAGCAGCCCCAGTTGTTCAGCCACCTAGACCTAGCTCAGCCAGTGGGAGCAAGGTTAAGATGACCGACTACATGAAATTGGGTGCCCCTCAGTATGAAAAAGGGGATGACCCATTTGTGTATCTTGAAAGGGTTAAAGTAATTACAAATGAGATTGGGGCTGATGACAGTAGAGCCATTCAGATGGCTGGGTTCACGCTTAAGTGCAAGAAGGCACGAGAGTGGTTCAAGAATTATGTGAAACCGAGAGTGGACAGCATGACTTGGGAAGAGTTTGCAAACGAGTTTGCAGGATGGGCTTTTCCCGATAGTTCAAGGGAGCTGAAGATGATAGAGTTCGAACAGTTGAGGCAGACGGATGAAATGGGTGTGGAGGAGTTCACCGACAGATTTTTGGAGCTGTTGCCTTTTTCTGGGCAGAGTCTGGATACAGATTCGAAGAGGTCAAGGAGGTATGTTATGAAACTCCATTCCAGGTATTCCTCATTGATCCAGTCAGTGGACAGGGAGAGCTTCCATGCCATAGTAGATATGGCCAGGAAAATGGAGGCCAGTGCCATCGTTCAAGGGACAGTTAAGCAGTCAGTGGCACAGTCTTCCGGTTCTAAAACTCCGGGTGGGGGAAGATTAGATCCCTCTACTCTGAGTGCAGCAGCTTCAGGCAGTAAGAGATGGGGTAAGCCCAAGGGTAAGAAGAACAAGTTCTGGAATAAAGTCAAGTCCAGTCTGGGATTTGGGAGTGGCTCAAGCTCTGGTGCGGATAATGCAGTTTGTGCGAGGTGTGGTAAGCCACACAGGGGAGTATGTCGGTTTGGGACGAACGCCTGTTTCAGATGTGGTCAGGAGGGGCATATGGCTCGAGATTGTCCAAGAGCAGTCCCGATGGCTCCGTCCCAGCAGACAGCTTCAGGCAGTGTAGCGCAGCCAGCAGCTCCAGCCATGACTCAGGCCAGTGGCAGAGGCAGAGGGAGAGGGGCAGCCTCTTCTTCAGCGGGTTTTAGAGGTGAAGGTCCATCAGCTCCGGCACGGATCTTCACAATGACACAGCAGGAGGCAGATGCATCTAACACCGTGGTGGCAGGTAACTTAATTATTGGTTGTTCAGATGTATATGCCTTGATGGACCCTGGCGCATCTCATTCTTTTATTGCTCTGAGAGCCGTGGGGAGGTTGGGTCTGATGACTTCTGGGTTAGAGTGTCCTCTCTGGGTCAGTGGACCCAAGTGTGATCCATCTGTGGCAGAGTCAGTCTGCCAGTGTAGTCCTGTGTTTGTTGAGGGAAGATGCTTGTCCGCCGACCTAGTGGTTCTAGATTTGACAAATTTTGACATCATTCTAGGAATGGACTGGCTATCTACCCATGGTGCTACCTTGGACTGCAGGGACAAGGTAGTCAGGTTCAGAGGACAGGATGGGTCTGAGGTTGTCTTTAGAGGAGACAGGAGGGGTACACCTAGAGGTCTGATATCAGCTCTTCAGGCTCGTAGGTTGCTCAGGAGGCGATGTCAGGGGTATTTGGCTCATGTGAGAGAGCTTAGCAGTCAGGTTAGAGAGCCCGCCTCGGTGCCAGTGGTGAGAGAGTTCTTAGATGTGTTCCCAGACGAACTGCCAGGTTTACCACCTGCTAGGGAGATAGAGTTCGAGATAGAACTGATGCCTGGAACCCGACCGATCTCTATCCCTCCCTACAGGATGGCGCCAGCAGAATTGAAAGAGTTGAAGGAGCAGTTACAGGAGCTGGTAGATAAGGGCTTCATCCGACCGAGTACCTCACCCTGGGGTGCTCCAGTTTTGTTCGTGAGAAAGAAGGATGGATCCCTTAGACTTTGTATCGACTACAGGCAGTTGAACAAAGTCACTACCAAGAACAAGTACCCATTGCCAAGGATCGACGATCTATTCGACCAGCTAGTAGGAGCGGGTTGTTTCTCCAAAATAGATCTGAGGTCCGAGTATCATCAGTTGAGGATCAGGGAAGAGGATGTACCGAAGACAGCTTTCAGGACCAGATATGGGCATTTTGAGTTCCTTGTGATGCCGTTCGGGTTAACTAACGCCCCTGCAGCATTCATGGACCTCATGAACAGAGTGTTTAGCCAGTACCTGGATCACTTCGTTATTGTCTTCATAGACGATATCTTGGTGTATTCCAGGAATGCAGAGGAGCATGCCCATCATCTGAGGTTGGTCCTACAGACCTTGAGGGAACATGGCTTGTATGCCAAGTTCTCTAAGTGTGAGTTCTGGCTGAGGAGCATTTCGTTCTTGGGCCATGTAGTGTCAGAGAATGGTATAGAGGTAGACCCCAAGAAGACAGAAACTGTGGCTAACTGGCCTAGACCCACTTCAGTGACGGAGATCAGGAGTTTCTTGGGTTTGGCAGGTTACTACAGGAGGTTCGTTCAGGACTTCTCAAAGATAGCAGCTCCTTTGACCAGACTGACCAGGAAGAATCAGAAATTTCTGTGGACCGACCAGTGTGAGGAGAGTTTTGAAGAGCTCAAGAAGAGGTTGACTTCAACACCAGTTTTAGCTCTGCCATCTAGTGATGAAGACTTTACAGTCTTTTGTGATGCGTCCCGTGTGGGACTGGGTTGTGTGCTTATGCAGAATGAGAGGGTGATTGCTTATGCTTCTAGGCAACTGAAGAAGCATGAGTTGAATTACCCCACGCATGACCTTGAGATGGCAGCAGTAATCTTTGCACACAAGATGTGGAGGCACTACCTCTATGGGGTTAAATGTGAGATCTTTACGGATCATAAGAGCCTGCAATACATCTTGAGTCAAAGAGATTTAAATTTGAGACAGAGGAGGAGGGTAGAGCTGCTGAGTGACTATGATTGCAAGATTCAGTATCATCCGGGTAAGGCGAATGTCATGGCAGACGCTCTAAGCCGGAAGTCACTAGGCAGTCTATCCCACATCACGGCAGAGAGGAGACCAGTGGTGAAGGAGTTTTACAAGCTCATTGAGGAAGGTCTACAGTTGGAGTTGTCTGGTACAGGTGCCTTGGTTGCTCAGATGAAAGTGACACCCGTGTTTCTGGAGCAGGTGGCTCAGAAACAGCATGAGGATCCAGAGTTAGTGAAGATTGCCAGGACTGTTCAGTCAGGCAAGGACAGTGAGTTCAGATTTGACAATAGGGGGATCCTCCGCTATGGGAGTCGATTGTGTGTACCAGATGACATAGGGCTAAAAGGAGACATTATGAGAGAAGCTCATAATGCAAGATACAGCATTCACCCCGGAGCCACCAAGATGTATCAAGATCTGAAGAAAGTTTACTGGTGGCCAGCTATGAAGAAAGAAGTGGCACAGTTTGTGTCAGCCTGCGAAGTGTGTCAGAGGGTGAAGCTGGAACATCAGAAGCCGGCTGGAATGCTTAACCCGCTACCTATTCCAGAATGGAAATGGGAGAATATAGCTATGGACTTCATAGTGGGGTTACCGGCGACGTCCAACAGATTGGACTCCATATGGGTGATTGTGGACAGACTCACCAAATCTGCTCACTTCGTCCCTGTCAGGAGTGGCTATTCTGTGGACAAGTTGGCGCAGGTGTACGTTGATGAGATAGTCAGACTGCATGGGGTTCCTGTTTCTATAGTGTCAGATAGAGGGCCCCAGTTCACCTCCAGGTTTTGGCGGAGTCTGCAGAATGCTATGGGTACTAGGTTGGATTTCAGCACTGCCTTCCACCCACAGACAGACGGACAGTCAGAGAGGACCATCCAGACCATAGAAGATATGCTAAGAATGTGTGTGCTGGACTTTGGCGGTTCTTGGAGGCAACATCTACCTTTGGTGGAGTTTGCCTACAATAACAGCCATCATGCTAGCATCGGGATGGCTCCATATGAAGCTTTATATGGGAGGAAGTGCAGGTCACCTGTTTGCTGGGAAGAAGTTGGAGAAAAGGCCTTGGCAGGGCCTGAGCTAGTAGAGATCACCAGCAGGGTGGTACCCTTAATCAGAGAAAGAATCAAGACAGCTGCAAGCAGACAGAAGAGTTATGCAGACATCCGCAGAAGACTAGTAGAATTTCAGGAGGGGGATCTGGTATTGCTTAAGGTGTCTCCAATGAAAGGAGTGGTTCGGTTCGGGAAGAAAGGTAAGCTGGCTCCGCGGTACATCGGACCCTTTGAAGTCTTGCAAAAGATTGGGAGTGTATCGTACAAGCTGGATTTACCTGCTTCAATGGAGAGAATCCATCCGGTTTTCCATGTTTCTATGTTGAGAAAATTCGTGTCACATCCGGGCAAGGTTCTTAGTGAGCCTGATGTGGAGATCCAAGAGGATCTCACCTATGTTGAGCAGCCAGTACGGATCCTAGACACCCAGATCAGGAAGCTGAGAAACAAGGAAATCCCGATGGTGAAAGTCCTGTGGAACCACCACAATATGGAAGAATGCACTTGGGAGACACGGGAGTCCATGCTCCGGCAATATCCTCATCTCTTTTAAGGTTAGTCTCTATGTGTTTCATGTGTATGTTATGTTGTTTGCTATGTATGTACTAGTTGAGGAACATTCGGGGACGAATGTTCTTAAGGGGGGAGAATGTAATACCCGGCTAGACTCCGGTATCGGAATTCCTGCCGTCCGGTGGGATCTCGGATGTCGGAAACCTCTAGAAGGGTAAAATCATGTTTTTTGTAAAATGTTTTCATGTTTTTAATGGTTTTAAGTATGAATTAAATGAGTTTTTGCATGAAAAGTCCTTGAAGGAAAACCCAGGTTCGGCCGCCGAAAGTCCAGTTCGGCCGCCGAACATGCATGCGCTTTGGAGGCACGTTAGGCCTCCGAAAGCATGAGTTAGGGAAGTCCAGGTTCGGCCGCCGAAAGTCAAGTTCGGCCGCCGAACTTTGCATGGATGTGGAAGCGCATTCGGCCCCCGAACGTGGCCTGGCCAGCCACCTATAAAAGGGGCACTTAGCCGAAATGGGCAAGTTTTCTCCCATTTTCGGCCACAACAAGCTTCCGACCTTCCCTTTGCAACTCTTGTGTTCTTCCTCCAAATCTCTTCCATTTTTCTTGAGTTTTAAACTCACATTGCAAATTTTGAGCATTTAAACCAAGTTTTGGAGCTTTGGGAACTCAGGAGCTCATTTTCGTGGATCTCCAAGTTTAGGTCGTCTCCCTCTCGATCTTCAAGAGGTAAGGGCCGATCTTAAGCTCCTTATGTGTTTTAAGTAAGTTTTATGCAAGATCTATGGGTAGAAATGCATGTTAGGTTATATGTTGAGTTATGGGTTAATATTGATGTTTTGAACAATGTGTGTGGATTTTGTGTGTTTGAAGTGTTGTAGTTGGGGTATATGACTGCTTGAGACCCCTAGGAACTTGTATGCATGTTTTAGTTGAGATTTATGCATGATTTGGGGTTTTGGGAGGCAAGAGGTTCATGTGAACCAAGTTTCTGCCCTTCTGGCAGAAACCAGGTTCGGCCGCCGAAAGGAGTTTCGGCCGCCGAACCCCCTTGTGGAGGCAACATTCGGCTGCCGAAGCTTGCCCCCGAAAGAAGACTTTCGGATCTGTCTGGAAGTTTCGGCCGCCGAAGGTGCCGCCGAACCTGCCTGACTTTCGGCTCTGGAGGGACTTTCGGCCGCCGAACCTGCCGCCGAAAGTGCCCTGTTCAGCCATTTCTTGCATGTTTTTATGTGATGTTTTCATGATGTTTTAAGGGGTTTTTGGGGAGTAGTTTATAGTTATGTTCAGGTGTGTTTGGTCCCTCATTTGAGTCCACCTGTGTAGGTTTGGACCCGAGGAACCGAGGATCCCAGCAGTGAGTTCAGCTGCTTCGGTGTTGTCAGAGTCAGCCAGAGGTGAGTGGAACTAAACTTAATCTTTTAAATTAAATGTTTTATCATGTTTCATGCATCATGATTATGCAATAGGATGATTGCATTAGTTTCACGAATATGCCGCATTGCATCATTTATTGTTGATGTGGGTGAATGTTGGATGACCCAATTAGTCCATGACAGAAAGACCAGGACCCCATTCTACGGCCTGGCACGGGAATGAAAGACCAGGACCCCATTCTACGGCCTGGCACGATTGTGGACTCGAAGACCAGGAGCCCAGAGGAGGCCCTGGAATAATGGTAAGTAATGTATGTATGACAGGAAGACCAGGACCCCATGCTACGGCCTGGCACTATGTTAGCTTGGACTAATTGGTGACAAGTTCACCCAACCCTTATGTGAATTGTCTGTGTTATGATGCATTTCATAGAGCATAGTATTTATGTGTTTTAATAGTTCAGCTCACTGGGCTTTTAGCTCACCCCTCTCCCTTTACCCCCAGGCTTGCAGGTACAGTATAGTGCGGGAGTCCGGATAGAGTAAAGAAGTCATGCTTATGTAATAGCTAGCAATGGACATGATCAAATTATAATGTAAAAGTACAGTATAGCCATGTAATGAGGTTTATGGATGTTAGTGTGTGCTTGACCATAGATTGTGCTATCCCTTTAATACATGATCTTAGAGATTTTGATGATGTTTATGTAAACCAACTCAACATATGTTATGTCACCCATTTGGGGGCACTGATGAGATCCCACAGAGGGATCAATGTTATGTTAATGTTTATGCACAGGTTGAGTTTGGTTGATGAGTATGGAAAGAAAAGTTTTAGTTTTTATGTATGTTGTTGATCATGTATGGGATTATACAGGTTTACAGGTTTCATGTCAGGCTTGCTACGGGTCCCGGCGGCCTTAAGCCGATCTGGATCCTAGCGCCGGTAGCAGTCCATTTTTCGGGTCGTTACACCCTACCTGGAGTCTTAGAACCCGAAGACTGTGCCACCTGCTGTTTAACCGTTCCCTGTATTATGGCACTAGCCTCCATCTTTCGTGCTATATCCACCACTGTGTGGAAACTCTCCCTCTCTGCTGCTAGGATCAAGGAGGAATACCTAGGATGAAGCCTCATGGTATATCTCCTAGCCTTTTTCTGATCTGTGTCATAGGCCTGACCCACATACTGCAGCAACTCCAAGAACCTGTCAGTATACTCATCGACACTCATATCCTCTGTCTGCCTCAGCTGTTCAAACTCTATCATCTTTAGCTCTCTGGAACTATCTGGAAAAGCCCATCCAGCAAACTCATTTGCAAACTCCCCCCAGGACATGTTATCCAGTCTAGGGTCCACATAGTTAAACCACTCCTTTGCTTTCTTGCATTTAAGAGTGAACCCCGCCATCTGAATGGCTCTAGTATCACTTGCCCCCAGCTCATCTGCTATCATTTTCATCGCTTTGAGATACTCAAACGGATCATCTCCTGGTTTGTACTTAGGAGCATCCAGCTTCAGGTAATCAGTCAACTTTACCTTGCTCCTCTCAGATGGGCCAGGTTGAGGTGTTTGGATAACAGGGGCTACTGGTTCTGCTGGTGGTGGAGGAGGTGCAGAACTCCCTGGAGTAGGGTGTGCTGGACTTGGGTAGAAGGGTGAGGGTGGATACATGGGGTACTGTGGATATGGGGGGTAAAAAGGTGGATAAGGCATAAAGGTGGGATATGGGTTAAAACTCTGATAATCCGATGTACCCCCCATCGAATACCCTGGGCCTTGAGGAAAGGGCTGATATTGGGGTGGATAACCAAACCCCGAGGCCTGAGCGCCTCCCTGTGATGATCCCATACCCTCCTCAGACATGCCAACCCCCAACCCTCCATCTCTTCTCTGGTCAACATTCATAGCTTCCCTCACATCATCAGATCTTCTACCCTGCTCTGTTTCCCTCCTGCTTTCATCAAAAGACCTTCTAGGGTCCCTTGATGTTCTTTCTCTACCTGTCCTCTGAGACATTGCCCTTGAAAAAGCAGGGGGACGGGCATCCATGCCCTCATTCTCTGGTGGAGCTCTAGTCAATCTAGCAGATCGACGAGTCCCTCTCATCCTGACTTCTGAAAACATAACATGTATACATAAACATTAGCATCATATGGTCCATTTGGAAACACATGAACCCTCATCACATACATAGCATATCATTAAATGCACATGCATAAACTCATGGCATTACACTCTGCATCCTATCCTAGTGGACATGATCTTTCCTATTGTGCTTGCCCTTCTATAACTTCTATGAGCCAGACACTCTATAGGTCCGATCATATAAACCTAGTGCTCTGATACCAATCTGTAATGACCCGAAAATCGGACCGCTACCGGCGCTAAGATTCAGGTCGACTTAAGGTCGCCGGAACCCGTAGCAAGCCTACTATGAACTTTGTATACCTGTTAAATCCCATACATGATCATACATTTCCATAACAATTTTGAACTTTTTCATTTACCAAGCTTGACCTGTGTATGCACTATCTCTGTGAACATAAAACCACATACTAGAGCCATCATCATATGCTCTAGATGGGTCATCATCATATATCAAGCTTGGTTCTCCTCATAAAACATCATAAAAACATCATTACTGATCATGTACAAAGGGATCAAACATACATTAGGGTCAAGCACAATACTATAACTCTGTACATTATATAATCTTACATCATCTCTATTAACTCGCGGTTGTCGAAGCCGGTCAAAAATAACCTTCTTGGTTATCAACAATTTACAACTGCAGATAGTGGTGAAGGATCGAATCCACAGAGAATTGATTACCTATTTATTTTTCTCAATCAAGACCAAGAGAACTAAGTGAAAACACAATTGAAAGCAAGTAATTGAAAGCTGAATGAAAGTAAAGTGCAATAAAAGTAAAAAGGGGGGTTTTGAGATTGATTTGACTAACAACTATTGAAAGCAATTAAAACAACAAGTAATTAAAATAAAAGAGGAAATCAATATGATAAAAGGTCTAGTTGAAGATATGGATCCACGTTGGTTGTTTGGGTTGATCATTGAAACTTAGGTTTTCTTGATTCATTCAATAGATTAGTTATGGGGGTGGAAAACGCTTCTCACCACCATGTCTCTCCTTATGATTAAATCAATTAGGGAACGTCCTCTAATCAATTACTAATTAACAAACCGCAAAGGAACGTCCTTGGGCCATAGGCATCAAAACAATTGTCAATTGCATAAAGAATGAGAGAGATCCAATCCTAACTACTCAAACGCATGAGATGTTGCTAGATCATGCAATTCCTTAGTTTTTACACCAAGTTTTCTTAGGTCAGAATATTTCCAGCAATTACGGACTAACAAATATCCCAACTAACAATCAATTAACTTTGCAATCAAGAATCAAGTGGCCAATTTGATCAAAACAACAAAGCAATCTTAGAATTAAGCACACAATTGCATGAATATTGAACTAATCAAAAGCAAACACTTTATGTTCAGATCTCACAACCCTTTAAACAACCTTAGTTTCAACAAAACTTTAACTAGAATAAAGGTTTCAGCCACTCATGGCTGAACCAAAACAGAAAATAAAAGAAAAGAAAGTAAGAAGATGAAGAACCAAAGTGGTGGAGAGGGAAGAATGGGGTTGCCGAACCCTTGGAGAAGATGGGGATTCAAAATCTCCTCTTCTTGTCTCCTTGAAGCCTTTAAATAAGTCTTGGGAGGCTGCCTAGGGTTTCATGCATCTTTTAGAGGCTGCCCAAAGTGCCCTTGTATCTTCTATGTGCATGTGTGGAGTTGCAAGCCCTTTTTGGTCTTTTAATTGCTGTCCAAGTGTGTCCAAGAAGCCTTCTTCACATTATTCATGCACTAAAGAGGAAGATGGAGCCTTGATTTGAATATTGAATGTGTATGGCATAAAGTGAGAAACATGTGATCTTCAAGATTTGGCTTATTGAATAAGGAAGAGGCTGTTCGGAGGGACTTTCGGCCGCCTAAGTTTAGTTTCGGAGGCTGGACTTTCGGCTCTGGAGCAAAGGTTCGGCGGCCGAAGGTGCCGCCGAAGATGGGTGACTTTCGGCTCTGGACCAGACTTTCGGCCGCCGAAGGTGCTTCCGAAGATGGCTGACTTTCGGCTTCCGAAGGTGCTTCCGAAGGTGATTTTTCCAGATTTGGCACTTTTTGGCAGTTTTAAGAGCATTTTCTCCAGAATGTCTCTTTACACCTAATATCTTCAAAACATTATTAAAACCACAAAATTAGGTAGAAAAGGTATAAATAAACATCAATAAGATCATGATAATATGGACTAAAATATGCTCTATCATCTATACAATACATGTCCACTACTATACTGTTACACTTAGGCTTTACCCTTGATGTTCCTCTGTCTTTTCTATGGCCCTGAAAACATGGGGGTTAGGGAGAGGGGTGAGCTACTAGAGCCCAGTGAGCAGAACAATAAAAACATTTAATAAAACATGCTATCATGAAATGCGTCATATCACAAGTAAATCACATCACGGATGGACTGACCCAAAAATCCCTCTGCTCTGTGCTCGGCCCTCAAAGGAGCTCCTCAGGACTTCTGTTACATGCAATAAACTCTGTGCCCGGCTTTCAAGGAGCTCCTCAAGACTTCTGTTACATGGAAATAATAATCAGAGGGCTAAAGGGTCTCCCTGTTGTCCATCCCCATCGACAATAAATAATGCAATGCGTCACCTTCGTGAACACTAATGCAATACACCCTAGTATAACATGGCATTTATGATGCATGAATCATGCTAAAAACTTTTATTTATTTAAAATCATAGCTCTGTTCCACTCACCTCTAGCAACTGCTGAACAGTCTCTGTATCAGCTAACTCTGCAGGCCTCCTTGGTTCCTCGGGTCCAAACCTACAAGGGAGAACTCAAATGAGGGACCGAACATACTCTAACATAACTCTGAACATCTCCCCAAAAACCCCCTAAAACATCATAAACATATATGAAAAAATGGGCAAAGGAAGGCTGGACAGGGGTCTTTCGGCGGCAGGTTCGGTGGCCGAACCCCTCTTCAGATCCGAAACTCATGCACTTTCGGCGGCACCTTCGGCGGCCGAAAGTCCCTTCCAGATCCGAAAGTCCAAACTTTCGGGAGCAAGGTTCGGGAGCTGAAAAACCCTCCAGAGCCGAAAGTCACCCACCTTCGGTGGCATGTTCGGCGGCCGAAACTCCCCTCCAGAGCCGAAAGTTCAAACTTTTGGGGGCGAGTTTAAGCGGCCAAAACAGCCTCCCCAAGGGGTTCGGCGGCCGAACCTGAGTTTCCCAGACAAGCAGAACCTGTTCCAAACTCAAGTTCCCAGCCTCCAAAACCTATAAAAACACCCATATCATGCATACCACTTCTCTAAAACATGCATATACCCTTTTTCCATGCATATAGGGGCCTAAAAACCAGTTTAAACCCCACAAACAACATCAAAGCATCACATAGAGCATATGATCAACATATACTCCAACTTTTAGATCCACTCTAAACATGCCATAAAACTCTCTTAAACCCTTTAAAACATGCTTAAAACATAAGGGGAGGTGAGGATCCATGCTTACCTCTTGAAGATCGAGAGGATCGATGGTCTTAACTCGGAGATGTAAAGGAAAACGATCCGAAATCTCCAAGTCTCTCAACTTTGTCTTCTATGCTCAAAACTTCAAAAACCAAGTGCAAAACTCATCAAAACTTGCAAGATTTTGAAGAACAAGATGAAAACAACCAAAGGAGGACAAAAACTTACCTTTGCCCGAAAAGAGAGTGAAACACACTCCATTTCCGGTCAAAGGGCTTTTTTATAGGTGGCCGGCCAACCTTCTTCGACGGCCTAAGCAGCTTCCACACTTCCACCACCTTCGGCAGCCGAAATGGGGATTCGGTGGCAGCAAAACCATGTAACTTTCGGCGGCCGAACTTGGCAATTGCCTCCTTGGTCTTTTTCTTTTCAAAACTCAATTTTCTTAATCAAAACCATACAATTATGTAAAAACATTTTGAAAAACCTCTGTTTTTCCCTTCTAGAAAGCTCCGACATCCAAAAATTCCGGATTCCAACGGAGATTCCGCCGGAAAGTAGTAATTTCGATGCCGAAATCTAGCCGGGTATTACAATAGTGCACATAACTAACACCATCAATAAAAATAGTTTTAGTTTTCTACCTTTAATGCAACTATCATGGATTGTTTGCATGAGCCATAAGTTCTGGATCCATCATGAAGATAAGTGATAAGCTTAACTCCAGGAGAGTCAAAGGGCAAAATGTGTAAAGGATTATTTCTATCCATTGTTGTTGCAACTTGAGTAGGAGGATCACTTCTAGATGGAATCGAAGTAGAATTATTAGTTGAATCTACCATTGTTCTAAGAAAAGATTAGGAGACTAAAGAATAATCTAAGGATCAAAGATACTCGGTACCATATTGAAAAATAATATGACTATATATATTCAAGGATCAGAGTGCATCAGCTGTTATACAGGTCTATGAATAACTTGTCACAGATCCATGGCAACTACAACTACTATTCCATGTACCTTGAAAAAAAAAAAAACATAAATCTAATTTAACATAATTATATACATGTTTATCAAAATCGGATTAGATCAGACTAAATTAACCGAAAATTAAACCGTCGTCCAGTATAATTTAAATATAAAAATCTCTAATTAATATAATCTGTGTGAATCGATATTGAGCGAAAATATATAGTCAAAATTATATTTTTAAATTGCTAAGTACAATAATTATGTATTATAATAAATAAATAAAAATTATAATTTTAGTAATTAATATCATCAATAATTATTTTATTAATGAAATTATATTATAGATTATTTTAAGAGAATGAGGTTTAAGTCCTTAAATTTGAAGTCTCCTAAATTTTAATCTTCTATAAAGTAAACGAATATCTATATTTTTGTGTTATATTAATTTACGTAATTTTAAAATAGTAATATTTATAGATAACTGAAAATTTTTTACTTTATTTTATTTTAAATTTTAATATAGTAATATTTCATTTTATAATGTGGAATTTTTTTATATAACTGAATAAAATTTAAATTTTTCATTTGTCATTATAAATTTTTAATTTAAATTTTCTCCATTAAATATAAATAAATATTATTATTTTTTAAATATTTTAATAATTATTTACAAAAACAAAAGTATTAATTATAATAAAAAATATTATTAATTTTATATTATTTATTAAATAACATGTCGGTTTAACCACAATTGAACTTTAAATTTTTAACCATTTACCTTTAATCTTTAAAAACTTTAATTATATATTTAGCAACTGAGAGCAATCAACTCTTCTAAAGGAGGAGGGGAGAGGAGGAGATTGAGAGTTGTGAATGACTAGGGAATGTTAACATTTCAAAGAAATTAAAGAATTTTCTCGTGATGAATGACATATAACATGTGCCTATCAATATCAGAAAATGTAGACCACAAATTTTAAGTTAGTGTTTAGTATACTGACTATTTAGAAATTAAAGAAGTGGACTATGAAAGTTTACTTCTTTTAGCTTTTAGCTAATTGTTACTAAATAATAGTTATCAACTATTAAAATAGTAAATAGCTGTTTAACAGATTGTACGGTCTAATATGACCATAGTTCTAAATCTTTAAACTTAAATAATAGCATAAGTTGAGTTTATATTAATGGGTAAATTACTACCATATCCTTCGAGTTTTAATCTAATTAATTAAAATTTATTTATAGTTTTAGAAGTACATTAACATGCTCTTATATTTTTATTCGGTTAACTGATCAAAGCATCTGCTAGTTTTAACTCATTTTTTCTGTTACTCTATTAGTTAAAACAAGACAAATATATTTTTATATTAAATATACCCTCTTCATATCAAATAAAATTCACCTCTCGCCACTCATTTCTCCATTCATGGAAGTCTGTTCCTTTCAAACATTCGAGCATTTTCGATACTTTGACAATGGACCCAGTGAAGAAACAATAGATTATGGAAGACTTGAAAGATTTCACTAACAGGTAAGGCTTCTATCAGAAAACTGAAAGAGAATGGAAGATAGGTTATTTGCTTTATGGACCAAATCTTGAATTGACTGAGGTTCACAATAACTCAGAGCTAAGAAAACTTATGATGAAGATAACTTCTAAATCCTTAATTGTTATTGGGGATATTGATTGTTCTATTAATTTGAGCAACAAAAAGAAGAGGAATAACAATGGAACTCCATGGGAAGAAGTTATTATGACTCAGAAATCCGATCTAGGTCTAGTTGCAGCAGCGGTGGCGGCAGTGAAAAAGGTGGAAACTCAATTACTTTATCTAGATTATTGAATTTCACTGATGGGTTGTGGTCATATTGTGGAAGTGAAAGGATTTTTGTGTTCACCACCAACCACATTGAGAAACTTGATTCTGCATTGCTAAGGAGTGGAAGAATGGACATCCGTACATCGTGTATTCATGATAGTGAAGATTTTGTTGAAGAATTATTTAGGGATTGAAGATAGTGATTTAGATGGTGAAGAGAAGAGAGAATGGAGGGCCGAGTGGTGAGAACTTAGTTTTATTTGATACGAAGAGGGTATATTTAGTATAAAAATATTTTTTTATTTTGCTTTGACTAATAAAGTAATAGAAAAAATGAGTTCAACATGATGAATGTATTTTTCTAGAATAAAAATATAAAAATGTTTTAATGTATTTCTAAAACTATAAGGTATTTTAATTAGTTAGATTAAATTAATTAGTTAGATTAAATCTCGAGTATGATAGTAATTTGACCTTTATTAATTTACTATATAACAAATGTTGAATGAACTACTAGATTGACTCACAGCACATGTAAATATATTCATAATCTTGATAAAATAGCTTCAGAGTTGTTTTAAAAGCTAACAAAATCTTCTCTAATTTACAGGTAATTCTACTAGGCTTCTTCCATGTATATATATATATGTATGTATATATATGACTAGAAAAGAATATACAAAGCTAAGGTATTCATCCATGCTAAGATATGTTCATTTATCAAGAATTCAGCCTTTTGAGACTGAACCAAGTTTACGATATTGCTTACAGCAACTTTCATAGGCAACAAGTTAAACTTTTGAGCAGACAATAGCAACTCCTTTGGTTTATTCAGAAAATATACCTCATGATGATTATCATCATCTCCTTCTGATGAAGATCTCTTGGGGCATTTTGCCCGTAAGCTGCTGATATAGGCTTCCAAGTCATGAACACATGAAGGGTTTTGCATGTTGAAGAAGTCCAAGACTAGTTCAACACCCACATGAGAATACAATGAGCAACTCCATGGGAGCTCATATCTTCCTCCTAAAACCCTAAAATTTTCATTTAGAAAAACCCCGGGTAGCTTTGTGATTGGATCGTTAACGTTCACAATTCTCAACACTTTAACTCCCAATTCCTGGCATCTCTCCTTGAACCCTGCGTTACCTACCCTTGGTCCTCCAAACGAAAACACAGTCACTGGAATATCCGTGCTTGGATTGTTGAGTCTGTTCAATCCAAGCTCTGAAATATCATAAGCAAGAAGAAGAGCAAGTGAACTTCCCATGCTGTGGCCTGCCATGGATATGCTGATTTCCTCCCCTTTGTACTTGTTTAGCAATCTTGACACTTCAGATAGAAGCTGTTCGCGACAGCTTTCTAGTCCAAACTTGTCGTCACTTTCATCTGAAGTGTACAAGCTCAAAAACCCAGATTCCACCTGCACATTTGGTCGGTGATTATGAGGATCTAGCCTCGCAGGAGTAAGAGAGCTCATGAAATTGGCAACCCATTCACGTTTAGTCACTGTTCCACGAAATGTAATGACTATATCTCTCCTGCCGAGCCTCTTAACTGTATCATCGGAAGATACGGCCACATAGCCAATCCAGCGGCCACAAGAAGCACCATTTTGAATGGGAATATTAATTTCTGGAGTTGCGTAGACGTACTTAGTTACTTGATAGCCGGAATTTCCCATTCCAATTTGGTTGAACATGTTCTTCTTGCCATATTTGCAACACAAGTAACGTTTTGAGTTGGGATCAAGATCGAAAGCTTTATAACAAGCGGTGACAAACTTACCATATCTAATGATCTCTTGTCGAAGAAGAGGATGCAAAGGTTTAACCAGGTTTTCCCAGTTATTACAGCCCTGAATCTCTCTCCAGAGTTGAGCCAATGTAGAGCTAGTATTAGTACTAACACTTTTGGCGAAATTCGCAGTACAAATAACTGCTGATGGGATAGTATTAGCAGAAGCAACAAGAGACGAAGACGATGAAGAAGAAGAAGAAGAAGAAGAAGTCTTTTCAGTACATTTCTTTGGTAAACAAACTTGCCCAAAGGAATGGGAACGGGATGGCTTATTGTCACCTGAAAATGCAATATGGTTCGCACTAGGTTTTGGCATGAAAACTTTGGAAGCCATTAGAGAAGCAGGAGGGAGGAGAGAGAGAGTGTGAGCCGAGGATGGAGGTTAGTTGTAGGAGAAAAGAGTGGTGGACTTATATAGTCGGGCGCCGAGAATCGAGAGGGTGGGAGTACAGGGAATTGGACGGAAAAAGGACAGAAAGAGATGAAAACGATAGGATAGATGAGCAGAAGAAAGTCAAAGGGCAGTTTGGCGAGTATTTGACCAAGGATTGTGTTTCAAAACTCTTGTTTATTTTAATTGTAATTTTCTTTTCATGATTATTATGGTCGGTTAGAGGTTTTTTTATTTATCTATTTGTATAAATGGGATTTTAAGGCTTTTAGTTTCACACAGTCACATCTTCTGCTGCGGCTGAGTGAAACATAAAATAAACGATTTTTTTTCCCCATTTTTTGTTAAGGTTGATGTTGACTTCAATTCCCATCCCTTAAATCATTCATATTTTTTTATTATTTATTAATAATTATTAAGATATCCTCCTCTCTGTATTCATTTACGAGTCTCGTGATTTTATTTATAATACGAAATTTGTGCTTCTTCATGAATCTATATTGACGTTCACTTGATGATCTCGATTCATAAGTGTGAAGGCCATCCATCTAATAATTAGATTCTGATTGTTGGAAGAATTTTAATATTATTAAATTTTAGCAAAAATTCATTAATCATTTTCTATCTTAAAATTTGATGAAAGTGTAAAATCAAATAATAAAATTTGAAACAATAAAGCAAGAATATTGAGAAATTAATGGAAAATGGATAATTTAGTTTTATTATTTCTTAAACCTTTATTGAGAAATTAATAAGCTCTAGGTATATAAAGAAAATTATAATAAAGTAATTTTCATAATTTAGCTGGTGTTATTTTATTAAAAAATAATTTAATTTTTAAAGTTTTGTTCCGTTACCCTCATAGATTTAATCTCTGTAAATTTGAGAGATTTTAAATTTTATTTTTTTAATATCTAATTTTCAGTTTGATCATTATAATTTAATTTTTAAAATTTTATTTTTTATAATAATTTAATATTTTTAATTTTAATAATTTATAACAATTTATTTTTTATAATTTTAATATTTAATTAATTTAATTTAAATTAATTGACTAATAATAATAAATTTAATTGAAGCTGTATTTTGTTAATAAAATAAAATACTAAATAATAATAAAAAATTATGAAACTTACGTTTTATAAAAAAATTGACTTTTTCTTCTCTGACCCATGATCGATGGAAATGCAAAAATAATAACAACAAAAGTTGTAATTTTAGGTAGCCAACATGCATATGATTCAACTATCAGCTTTTACCTCGTGAAACACAGATAAATATACATATTGAGAAGAGAAAATGAATATATATTATAAATTCAAGTGTGTACTCTTCATTTCAAGTAAAAAAAAAAATTCAATTAAATGTAATTTAATTAATTTTTTTATTTAAAATAAAAAAAATTAATTTATTAGTTTAAAATTTTTTCTTTTAAAATAAATTAAAGTGGCGAATGATTTTATAAAAAATTATTTAAATTTATTTTTATAAAAATGAATCATATTAAATATTTATCGTTGTTAATAATTATTTTTTCACCACGATTACCATAGTTTTATAGTAGTAATATCCGACAATCATATATGATATCATAATTTATAATAAGTGATGCTACATAAAAATTATCTAAAATAAATTAATTTATTAATCTAAATTGAAAAGTGAAACTATAATAGAAAAAAATATAAATTTTTTTTTATAAAAGATTTTAGTGATATAAAATTAAAGATTATAAAGGGTCTATAGGGATATGACATGTGGCTCTGGTTAAATTACTTTTAGAGTTTATAATAGCAAATTGAATTGTGAAAACACTAACAAAAGCCAATTAATAGTAAAATAAATTAATTGTAAGCTTGAAAAGAGAGTTTCTTTTAGGGAAGCATATGGTGTGCGTCCACAACTTCGTACAAAAAAAAACAGGCAAAATTTACTTTCTATACTAAAATTCAGAGCATGAAAATTTTGAACAAATTAATATAAAAATAATTTATTCACCAAAGAGTGCCCACTTGACTTTTGTATACACTTTTTTTCTTTTAACTACAAAGCCTTACTCTGTTTGCCAAAGTATGGACAACAATGTTTATTTATACATATATCATAATGTACAACAAAGGGAATGTCGTCCCAAATAAATTATTGAGAACTTTTTATGATATAAAAAATTTATTAGTTGATATTTAATTTTAAAAAATATATTAAAATATTTTTAAAATTTTAAAAAATTTATTAATTATTTATTTTATTAATTATAACAGTTAATTATTATTAATTTTTATATTACAGAAAATTTTATTAGTGCTCAAACGGAAATAATTTTCTAAAAATAGAGCATTTAGCTTGCCGATAACGGAAATAATTTTCTAAAAATAGAAAAACGAAAAAGGAATAGAGAGAATAAATAACTTAAAGATTTATTAATGCTCAAACGCTATATAAAAATAGAAAATATACCATCAAACAAGAGAATAATTTTTAAAAATAGAAAAAAAATAAATGAAATAAATAACTTAAACTTTATTAATAAGAGAAAGAAATTGTACATCCAAAATAAAGATAAAGCTGAAAATAAAAAGTTTAAAATAAGATTCTGTATTTTATTTATAATAGTTTAAATTTAATTTATTTTATATAAATTAAAAAAAATTAAATTTTAAATTTTATTTTGACAGTTACATGATTTTGAGAGTGGTGGACACCAAAATAAATTATGATGGATAAGGATGACAGTTACATGGTTTTGAGAGAGTGGTGGGCACCAAAATAAATTCTGATTGATAAGGATGAAGGAAAGGCCTCTTTTTTAATTGAAAATGATATATACTGTTACTGAAATTTGCTGTTTGGTTTGAAGAATGCTAGGCAACTTATCAATATCTGATAAACAAAATGTTTCATGGACCAAATAGGCAAAAATATAAAAATTTACACTGATGACATGATTATGAAAAGCATGTCCTTTGAAAAGCTTCTGAGTGATTTGAAAGAAATCTTTTTCATGCTTGATCAATACTATGTGAAGCTTAATCCGAGGGGAAATTCCTTGTATACATGGGCACTAGTAGAGGGGTTAAGCTCAACCTAGAGAAAGTACAAGTTATCCTTAGTATGCCCCAATCGACATGCATATGATACATTCAATGATTGACCGGAAGGATAATAACATTGAATCGATTCATTCTAAAGTTTGAAAACTGCTTACCATTCTTCAAGAAATTAAAGAAAGCCAAGAATTACATTCAATGATTGACTGGGAAGATAATAACATTGAATCGATTCATTCTAAAGTTTGAAAAATGCTTACCATTCTTCAAGAAATTAAAGAAAACCAAGAATTTTGAATGGACTGAAGATTTTCATAAAGCCTTTGAAGAATTGAAAGAATATATGAGCTCTCCCAAAATCCTTAGCAAACTTGTGCTTAGAGATGATTTGTTCATTTACCCTGTAGCTTTTGACCAAACAGTTAGTGCACTATTAATTGGAAAAGGAGATATTTAAAAACCTGTCTTTTTCTGTGAGTAAGGTGTTAAAAGGGACTAAGCTAAGATAACCAAGTATAGAGAAGAGAGCCCTAAAACTTCTCCTGGACATTATGAAATTCAAGGTGTACATGGAGAATCATTAGGGAAAAGTAGTAACTAACTAGCCTCTGAGGCGCATACTGCAGCAACAAAAAATATTAGGGCGAATGTTAGCTTGGTGATAGCGGTTGTCGAAACCGTTAAAAATAAATCTATTATCAATCAACAAAATAATTTGTAGATAGTGGCAATAGGGTCGAACCACAGGGATTTGATACTAAGGATCTTCCTAATAACGACTTGGGCAATTAAATAATAAATGTAAAAATAAAGGGGGGCTTTGTTTTTTATGATAGAGAACTGAAATTTAAAAATTAAGTAGTAGAAGAAAGCAATATTTTGAAAAGATGAGTAAATCAATGGGAGAAAAACTCTAGTTGAAGTATGGATCTATTTCAATTTATTTAGAATTGATCATTGATTCTTTGATACTCCTATTTATTTCAATAAATTAGTTTAGGTTGTGGAAGACGCTTCTCACAACCAAATTTCTCCTTAGTTTTAGTTCGACGAGGAAACGTTCGCTAATCAAACACTAGTTAACAAGTTGCCAAGGAACGTCCTTGGGGTTTTTACTTTTCAACTGTTAACTGCATTAAGACTTAGAGAAATCTAATTCTAACCTTCCCAACCGCGTGGTCAAGTTTAGATTAGGCAACCAAGTATGTTTGTGTTCAAACAATTTAAGCAATTACAAACCTAAATTATTTAAACTAACAATTTATCACTTATGCAATTAAAACCAACAGGCCTTAATTGATTCTAATAGCAAAGCAATAATAGCATAAAGAATAAGTTGCATAAATATTGAAAAATAGAAGCTTAACAATGGAGTTTTAAATCTCCCAATTCATCACAAAACTGAAATTTTCCAACTTCAACTAGAAAAGAAGGTGTTTAACCACTCATGGTGGACAAAAATACACAAAAAGAAAGAAGAAAAATAGAAGAAGAGAGCTGTTGTGTTGCTGCCGAAATTCTGCAGTGAATTCGATGCCCCCCTTGCTGGTTTGTTGTTGGCTCTCTTTATAGGAGAGGAGTCCTAGTCCAATTAGGATTTGAAATCCTAATTTGACTTGGTCTTTTGGAGTCTTTTATTCCTTCTTTATCTTTGTATTTAATCACGTATAAATCTTCTTTTGGAGAAAGTCTTCCTTTGGAGTGGCTCTTGGAGTTGTCATAGGATTGGTCTTGTGGTGTTTGAAGTAGGATGAGACTCCAATACTTTTTAAATTCTGAATTTCCTTTTTCCCGTGCTGCTGTCCTCTTCTGCGTCAGTTTGATTTGGGTAGCTGATTTGCCCAAATCGCTTGTCTAGATTGTTTCTACAAGTCAGTTCCGGTTTTCTGCTTCAGCTTCCTGCGAGTTATTTGGCTAAATCACTTTGACCCAATCGATTTTTCAGCTTTTTCTGCAATTTTTCTCCAAGTTTTCAGTTTTCTCTTTTTCTGCAAAAACATCATAAAAACATAGATTAAACTAGAAAATTGTGCATTTAAACAGTAATAAAGATAATAAAAATGTGGCTAAATTATACTTGATCACTTGGTCAGTAGAAATAGGCCATACTATCTACAATACTGACCGGATACAAAAATCTAAGTCCAGGCCCTAATAGATTTTATAGCTGAGTGTTCATTTAATAAAGACAGAGAATGAGGTGCTACACCTCAAGGACGGAAGGGGCAAAAAGTAGCCAAGAAGGAAGCGACTAGCCCGATCATTAATAGAAATGGAGCCTTTATATGGATGGTGTAGCCAATCGAATTCAGAGTGGAGTGGTGGCAATTCTAGAAGGACCTAATGACTTAGTGGTATTGTATGCCTTGAGGTTCAATTTTCCTATTTCTAACAACATGGCTAAGGATGAAGCTCTCATTAATAGGTTACAATTGGCATTAGAATCAGGGATAGACGACCTTAAGGTGCTCAGCTATTTGTAGTTAGTGGTGAACTAAGTCAAAGAAATATATGAAGCCCGGTATGAGATTATGAAGCAATACTTGTCACGATTAAGGGCTATCTAAGAAGATTTCAAGCAAAAGGTATACTATTACATATGAACCTTATTCCTTGAGCCTAAATTGAAGAGGCAAATATGATAAGGTAGATTGATGAATGAGGAATTAGAGCAACTGCCCTGAGAGGTGCTAATAAATACAATTTCACAGTTCAACTTTGAGAAATCTTCCCTGATCATGTAACTACACATCAAGCCTTGTTGGATGGATCCATTCATTCAATATCTAGACTAAGGAAAATTCCAAGAAGACGAGAATGAAGCAAAAAAATATAGCAACAAAGGTAGCCAATTACCAATATGAAGATAGGGTACTCTTCAAGAGAGGTAAGTCAACCCTATGGATATGATGTCTATAACCAAAAGAAGTCACGTACATCGTAAAGAATACATCAAGGCATCTTTGGTACTCACGAAGGGCCAACTACCCTGTACAATAAGATATTTAGGCAAGGGTATTATTGGCCCACCCTAAAGATTGATGTAGAATAATACGTAAAGTCATATGATATGTGCTAAAGGTTTGGTCGAGCAACCAATGCCACCAAAATTCCTCATGCCAGTATCTCTACCCCGTGACCTTTCTCACAATGGGACATAGAAATCCTTGGGCCCTTCAATCAAATGACCACACAAAGAAAGCATATAATCATGGCAATAGAGTACTTCTCAAAGTGGCTAGAAGTTGAAGTTATAAAGAACATAATAGCCAGAAAGATGATAAATTTTATGTGAGGCAATATTATATGTAGATTCAGGATATCACAAATGTTAATTTTAAACAACAGGACTTGGTTTGGTTGCAAAGACTTTAGGAAATTCACAAAAAATCTAGGCATACATCACAAGTTTGCATCTGTGGCTCACTCTTAGACCAATAGACAAACAGAAGTCACCAACAAAACCATCCTAAATGGATTGAAAAAGAGATTGAACAATGGAAAAGATTACCTAGTATCCTATATATAGTAGGCCTGCCAAACTTCACCATGAGCTACCACTGGAGAAACACCCTTCTGCCTAGCATATGGAATAGGAGAAATGGTTCTGGTGGAGATTAAAATTCCAACCTATAGGGTATAATTTTGTGACGAGCAATGCAATGAAGAAATTAAGAAACATCTGGATGCCCTAGAAGAACAGTGGGATAAAGCTAACATCTGGACCGCAACATATCAATAGCGGGCAACCAGATGACATGATCTGCTCGCAAGGTCAAAGAAAGAATTCTTAGAATGGGAGTCCTAGTCTTCCAAAAGCTAGATGAAATAAAAAAAAAAAAAAAAAAGGAGAAGGCATGAGAAAGCTCACTCCTCAATGGAAATGTTCTTTTAGGATCATCCAAGTCATCAAACCAAGTGTGTACGACTTAGAATATTTAAATGGGAAGAGAGAACCATATGCCTAGAATGTACAACACCTTAAGAGGAGCTATTAATTATTTTGTGCATTTTCAAATTTTAATGAATAAAATGTCAATTCATTTGGCACTATTCATACATGTATGTGATCGCGGTTGTCGAAACCGGTCAAAAATAACCTTTCCGGTTATCAATAATTTTACAATTGCAGATAGTGGTAAAAGATCGAATCCACAGAGAATTGTAAACTTATCTATTTTCCTCAACAAGACCAAGAGAATTAATTGAATGAGAAACTGAAAGCAAGTAACTGAAAGCGGATCAAAAGTAAAGTGCAGTAAAAGTAAAAAAGGGGGGGGTTTGAGATTGATTTGATTAACAAACTACGGACAGCAATTAAATGAGCAAGTAATAATTAAATAGAAGAGAAATCTAATATGAGAAAGGTCTAGTTGAAGAGATGGATCTACTTTGGTTATTTGGATTGATCATTGAAACTTATGTTCTCTTGATTGATTCAATAGGTTAGTTATGGAGATGGAAAACGCTTCTCACCACCATGTCTCTCCTTATGAATAAATCAATTAGGGAACGTCCTCTAATCAATTACTAATTAACAAATTACCAAGGAACGTCCTCGGGCCTTATGCATCAAAATAATTATCAATTGCATGAAGAAAGAGAGAGATCAAATCCTAGCTACTCAAACGCATGAGATGTTGCTAGATCATACAATTCCTTAGTTGTTACACCAAGTGTTCTTAGGTTTGAATAATTCCAGCAATTACGGACTAAAAATTATCCAAACTAACAATCAATTACCTTGTAATCAAGAATCAAGTAGCCAATTTGATCAAAACAACAAAGTAATCATAGATTCAAACACACAATTGCATGAATATTGAACTAATCAAAGACAATTAGTTTATGTTCAGATCTCACAATCCATAAAATAATCTTAGTTTCAACCAATCTTCAACTAGAATAAAAGGTTTCAGCCACTCATGGCTGAAACAAAACAGAAAATAAAAGGAGAACACAAAAGATGAAGAACCGAAGATGGAGATGGAGAAGGTGCGCCTCCCTTGCTTGGCCGAATGGTGGAGAAGATGAAGTGTTGTCCAATCTGCCTTGGATGGCCTCTTTGAGATCTTTAAATATGTTTTAAGGTGTTGTCTTAGGGTTTCAAGAGGCTGCCCACGTTTTTAGAGGCTACCCAAAATGCCCTTGGTCCAAGATGTGCCATCCATGCACATGTGTGAAGGGAAAAACGTGGGGCATGTGTGGCTTGTGCAAGAGTGGGTCTTTTGGTCTTTGTTTGCTGCCCAAATGTCTTCAAGATGCTGCCCAAGGTGCCCAAGACTTGCCTTCATACTCTCCTTGCCGCCCATGCACTAATAAGGAAGGTGGAGCCTCCTTTGCAATTTGAATTTTGAATGTGCAAGGCATGAGGTGGCAAGCATGTGATCTTTGGATTTGGCTTCCTTAATAAGCTGGATTTTGAAATTCAAAATTTGAATATGAATCTTGAAGATTTGAATTTCAAAATACTTTCCTTATTTGACTCTTCATATATGGCAAGTTGAAGCTTGGCTTCTTGAATAAGGAAAGGCTACTTGGAGATTTGAATTTCAAATTGTCTTGGCTGAATGTTCTTTCCATGTTTGCCACTTTCCTTATTTAGCTTCACTTGAATTCAACTTGGCAGACTTGCTCTCATTTGCTCCATTTAAGGCAGTTTTAAGGGGATTTTCTCCAAAATGTCATTTTTCACCATTTTCTGCAAAATAATGTCAAGAGCACTAAATTAAATAGAAATCATGTAAATAATCATCAATAATATCAAGATAAAAAGGACTAAAATATGCTCCATCAGTATATTTTTCTTCTCCAAACAAAGGAAGAAGAAAAGACAAGAAGAATCAAGGCTAAAGCTCTGCACAAAAAAAACTACAACACAAGATAGCTTAAAGGTATAAATCTACACTATTTATTTAGTGCTCAAAATCAGGTTAAGGCCTTGCACATAAAAAATTAAAACACAAGATAGTCTAAAGGCATAAATCTACATTGTCTAGTTAGCACTCAGAATCAAGGCTAAAGTCTCACGCATAAGAAACTACAATGCAAGAGTCTAAGGGCATAAATCTACATCATCTAGTTAACACTAGAAATTAAGACTAAGGCCCTATGCATAAAAAACTGCAACTGTGAGATACCCTAAGAGTATAAATCTACATCGTCTAGTTAATTCTTAGAATTAGGGCTAAGGCTCTGTGCATAAAAACTGCAATGCAAGAAAGCATAAAGGTATAGATCTACATCATCTAATAAGTACTCAAAATTAGAGCTAAGGTCTTACACATAAAAAATATGATGCAAGATAGCTTAAAGGCATATAACTACATCATTTAATTAGCGCTCAAAATTAGGATTGAGCTCGCACATAAAAACTACGATGCAAGATAGCCTAAAGGCATAGATCTACATCAACTAGTTAGTACTCAGAATTAGGGCTAAAGAAACCTAAAGGAAAGGCAAGCCTAAAGAGCCCGTTCGAGACCTTAGGACTAAAGAGTCTTCAAGGAAAGGTAAGGCCAAAGAGCCCGTCTAAGACCTTAGGGCTAAAAAGCCCTAAAATAAATCAAAGAGCTCGTCTGAGACCTTAGGGCTAAAAAGCCCTGAAGGAAATGTAAGGTTAAAGAGCCCGCCCGAGACCTTAAAGCTAAAAAGCCCTAAAGGAGATGTAAGGCCAAAGAACCCATCTAAGACCATAGGGCTAAAGAGCACTGAAGGAAAGCCATGGCTAAAACAGGTTGGAGAAAATCTGAAGGCTAAAGTGTCGTGATGAATGAACAGGGCTAAATAGCCTAGATAAAACCTCAAGGCTAAAGTGCCCTGATATACAAACATGGCTAGGCAGCCCAAATAAGACCTCAAAACTAAAGTGCACTAATAGACAAACAAGCTAAACAACCTAATTAAGACTTCAGGGCTAAAAGTGCTCTAATGGACAAATATGACTAAATCTAAGACCTTAGAATAAAATTGTAGGGCTAAAGGACTAGGAAATGAATTAAAACCAAGAAACCAGTATAAGACCTTAAGGTTAAACGAATTTAAGGTAAACCAAAACATAAAAGTCCATACATAATAACAACATAACATCAATAAGGAATGCACATCATCATGACAAGGTTTCAAAATTATAAGTTGAAATTATATGAAGTATAGACTTAGTCTTTACTATCCTTAGTTTGGAAGTCATATAATTTCCATAATCCCTTGCATTTGATGGAACCGTTGTGTCATCAGGGCTAACTATGTAACGACCCGAAAATTGGACCGCTACCGGCGCTAGGATCCAGATCGGCTTAAGGCCGCCGGGACCCGTAGCAAGCCTGACATGAAACCTGTAAACCTGTATAATCCCATACATGATCAACAACATACAAACACAAGCATACATGTTCCTAGGGGCCTCACAACAACATAAACCCCATCTACAACACATCAAGCATTCACATTGTTCATGAACATACATATATACCCAAAAACATAACCATAACCTAAACATGCATTCTAACCCATAGATCTACTTAAAACTTACTTAAAACATGCAATGAGCTTAAGATCGGCTCTTACCTCTTGAAGATCGAGAGAGAGATGACCTAAACTCGAAGTTGGGAGAGATTGGGTTCTTGAACCTCCAAGCTCCAAAACTTTGCTCAAAAGCTCAAATCTTCAAAACCAAGTTAAAACAAATGAAAATCTTGAAAGATTTAGAGGAAGAACATCAAAGATTGGTGAGGGACGGCGGAGAGCTCACCTTGGCCGAAAATGGGAAAAAAGCTCGCCCGTTTTCGGCTAAGGGACCCTTTTATAGTGGCTGGCCAGACCACGTTCGGGGGCCGAATGTGCCTCCGCATGCATGCCATGTTCGGCGGCCGAACTTGAGGTTTGGCGGCCGAACCTGGACTTCCCTCACTTATGCTTTCGGGGGCCTAAAGCACACCTGCAACGCATGCATGTTCGGCGGCCGAACTTGAGGTTCGGCGGCCGAACCTGAGTTTTCCTCCAATGCTATTTTCATGCAAAAACTCCTTTTCTTTCATGCTTAAAACATAAAACACATTAAAACATTTTATAAAAACATGGTTTTACCCTACTAGAGGCTTCCGACATCCGAGATTCCACCGGACGGTAGGAATTCCGATACCGGAGTCTAGCCGGGTATTACATTCTCCCCCCCTTAAGAACATTCGTCCCCGAATGTTCCTCAACTAGCACATGCAAGGCATACAACATAACATACACATAAAACACATGGAACATATAAGAAACTAACCTTAGAAAAGATAAGGGTACTGCTGGAGCATGGACTCCCGTGTCTCCCAGGTGCATTCTTCCATATTGTGGTGGTTCCAAAGGACTTTCACCATCGGGATTTCCTTGTTTCTTAACTTTCTGATCTGGGTGTCTAGGATCCGTACTGGCTGTTCCACATAGGTGAGATCCTCTTGGATCTCCACATCAGGCTCACTGAGAACCTTGCCCGGATCTGACACGAACTTTCTCAACATAGAAACATGGAAAACCGGATGGATTCTCTCCATTGAAGCAGGCAAATCTAGCTTGTACGACACATTCCCAATCTTTTGCAAGACTTCAAAGGGTCCGATGTACCGCGGAGCCAGTTTACCCTTCTTCCCGAACCGAACCACTCCTTTCATTGGAGACACCTTGAGCAATACCAGATCCCCCTCCTGAAACTCTACTAGTCTTCTGCGGATGTCTGTATAACTCTTCTATCTGCTTGCAGCCGTCTTGATTCTCTCTCTGATTAAGGGTACCACCCTGCTGGTGATCTCTACTAGCTCAGGCCCTGCCAAGGCCTTTTCTCCAACTTCTTCCCAGCAAACAGGTGACTTGCACTTCCTTCCATATAAAGCTTCATATGGAGCCATCCCGATGCTAGCATGATGGCTGTTATTGTAGGCAAACTCCACCAAAGGTAGATGCTGCCTCCAAGAACCGCCAAAGTCCAGCACACACATTCTTAGCATATCTTCTATGGTCTGGATGGTCCTCTCTGACTATCCATCTGTCTGTGGATGGAAGGCAGTACTGAAATCCAACCTGGTACCCATGGCATCCTGCAGACTCGGCCAAAACCTGGAGGTGAACTGGGGTCCTCTATCTGACACTATAGAAACAGGAACCCCATGCAGTCTGACTATCTCATCAACATACACCTGCGCCAACTTGTCCACAGAATAGCCACTCCTGACAGGGATGAAGTGAGCAGATTTGGTGAGTCTGTCCACAATCACCCATATGGAGTCCAATCTGTTGGACGTTGCCGGTAACCCCACTACGAAGTCCATAGCTATATTCTCCCATTTCCACTCTAGAATAGGTAGCGGGTTAAGCATTCCAGCCGGCTTCTGATGTTCCAGCTTCACCCTCTGACATATTTCGCAGGCTGACACAAACTGTGCCACTTCTCTTTTCATAGCTGGCCACTAATAAACCTTTTTCAGATCCTGATACATCTTGGTGGCCCCGGGGAGAATGCTGTATCTTGCATTATGAGCCTCTCTCATAATGTCTCCTTTTAGCCCTATGTCATCTGGTACACATAAACGACTCCCATAGCGGAGGATCCCCTTATTGTCGAATCTGAACTCACTGTCCTTGCCTGACTGAATAGTCCTGGCAATCTTCACTAACTCTAGGTCCTCATGCTGTTTCTGAGCCACCTGCTCCAGAAACACGGGTGTCACTTTCATCTGAGCAACCAAGGCACCTGTACCAGACAACTCCAACTGTAGACCTTCATCAATGAGCTTGTAAAACTCCTTCACCACTAGTCTCCTCTCTGCCGTGATGTGGGATAGACTGCCTAGTGACTTCCGGCTTAGAGCGTCTGCCACGACATTCGCCTTACCCGGATGATACTGAATCTTACAATCATAGTCACTCAGCAGCTCCACCCATCTCCTCTGCCTCAAGTTCAAATCCCTCTGACTCAAGATGTACTGCAGGCTCTTATGATCTGTGAAGATCTCACATTTAACCCCATAGAGGTAGTGCCTCCACATCTTGAGTGCAAAGATTACTGCTGCCATCTCAAGGTCGTGTGTGGGGTAATTCAACTCATGCTTCTTTACCTGCCTCGAAGCATAAGCAATCACCCTCTCATTCTGCATCAGTACATAACCCAGTCCCACACGGGACGCATCACAGAAGACTGTAAAGTCCTAATCACTAGATGGCAGAGCTAAAACTGGTGCTGAAGTCAACCTCTTCTTAAGCTCTTCAAAACTCTCTTCGCACTGGTCGGTCCACAGAAACTTTTGATTCTTCCTGGTTAGTCTGGTCAGAGGAGCTGCAATTTTCGAGAAGTCCTGAACGAACCTCCTGTAGTAACCTGCTAAACCCAAGAAACTCCTGATCTCCGTCACTGAAGTGGGTCTAGGCCAGTTAGCCACAGTTTCTGTCTTCTTGGGGTCCACCTCAATCCCATTCTCTGACACGACATGCCCCAAGAATGAAATGCTCCTCAGCCAGAACTCACACTTAGAGAACTTGGCATACAAGCCATGTTCCCTCAGGGTCTGTAGAACCATCCTCAGATGATGGGCATGCTCCTCTGCATTCCTGGAATACACTAAGATATCATCGATGAAGACAATAACGATGTGATCCAGGTACCGGCTAAACACTCTGTTCATGAGATCCATGAATGCTGCAGGGGCGTTGGTTAACCCGAACGGCATCACAAGGAACTCAAAGTGCCCATATCTGGTCCTGAAAGTTGTCTTTGGCACGTCCTCTTCCCTGATCCTTAACTGATGATACCCGGACCTCAGATCTATTTTGGAGAAACAACCCGCTCCTGCTAGCTGGTCGAATAGATCGTCGATCCTTGGCAATGGGTACTTGTTCTTGGTAGTGACTTTGTTCAACTGCCTGTAGTCGATACAAAGTCTAAGGGATCCATCCTTCTTTCTCACAAACAAAACTGGAGCACCCCAGGGTGAGGTACTCGGTCGGATGAAGCCCTTGTCTACCAGCTCCTGTAACTGCTCCTTCAACTCTTTCAATTCTGCTGGCGCCATCCTGTAGGGAGGGATAGAGATCGGTCGGGTTCCAGGCATCAGTTCTATCTTGAACTCTATCTCCCTAGCAGGTGGTAAACCTGGCAGCTCGTCTGGGAATACATCTAAGAACTCTCTAACCACTGGCACCGAGGCGGGCTCTCTAACCTGACTGCTAAGCTCTCTCACATAAGCCAAATACCCCTGACATCCCCTCCTGAGCAACCTACGAGCCTGAAGAACTGATATCAGACCTCTAGGTGTACCCCTCCTGTCTCCCCTGAAGACGACCTCAGACCCATCCTGACCTCTGAACCTGACTACCTTGTCCCTGCAGTCCAAGGTAGCACCATGGGTAGATAACCAGTCCATCCCTAGAATGACGTCAAAATCTGTCAAATCTAGAACCACTAGGTCGGCGGACAAGCATCTTCCCTCAACAAACACAGGACTACACTGGCAGACTGACTCTGCCACAGATGGATCACACTTGGGTCCACTGACCCAGAGAGGACACTCTAACCCAGAAGTCATCAGACCCAACCTCCCCACGGCTCTCGGAGCGATAAAAGAATGAGATGCACCAGGGTCCATCAAGGCATACACATCTGAACAACCAATGATTAAGTTACCTGCCACCACGGTGTTAGATGCATCTGCCTCCTGCTGTGTCATTGTGAAGATCCGTGCTGGAGCTGATGGACCTTCACCTCTGAAACCCGCTGAAGAAGAGGCTGCCCCTCTCCCTCTACCTCTGCCACTGGCCTGAGTCATGGCTGGAGCTGCTGGCTGCACTACACTGCCTGAAGCTGTCTGCTGGGACTGAGCCATCGGGACTGCTCTTGGACAATCTCGAGCCATATGCCCCTCCGGACCACATCTGAAACAGACGTTCGTCCCAAACCGACATACTCCCTTGTGTGGCCTACCACACCTCGCACAAACTGCATTATCCGCACCAGAGCTTGAGCCACTTCCAAATCCCAGACTAGACTTAACCTTGTTCCAGAACTTGTTCTTCTTACCCTTGGGCTTACCCCATCTCTTGCTGCCTGAAGCTGCTGCACCCGGAGTTTTAGAACCGGAAGACTGTGCCACTGACTGCTTAACTGTCCCCTGAACGATGGCATTGGCCTCCATTTTCCTGGCCATATCTACTATGGCATGGAAGCTCTCCCTGTCCACTGACTGGATCAAGGAGAAATACCTGGAATGAAGTTTCATGACATACCTCCTTGACCTCTTCGAATCTGTATCCAGACTCTGCCCAGCAAAAGGCAACAGCTCCAAGAATCTGTCGGTGTACTCCTCTACACTCATTTCATCCGTCTGCCTCAACTGTTCAAACTCTATCATCTTCAGCTCCCTTGAACTATCGGGAAAAGCCCATCCTGCAAACTCGTTTGCAAACTCCTCCCAAGACATGCTGTCCACTCTCGGGTTCATGTAATTCTTGAACCACTCTCGTGCCTTCTTGCACTTAAGCGTGAACCCAGCCATCTGAATGGCTCTACTGTCATCAGCCCCAATCTCATCTGTGATTACTTTAACCCTTTCAAGATACACGAATGGGTCATCTCCTTTTTCACACTGAGGAGCACCCAGTTTCATGTAATCGGTCATCTTGACCTTGCTCCCACTGGCTGAGCTAGGTCTCGAAGGTTGAGTAACTGGGGCTGCTGGTTCTGTAGGTGGTGGAGGTGGTGCAACATTTTCTGAGGTAGGGTTTGCTAGATTTCGATAGTAGGGTGGAGGTGGATACATTGGGTACTGAGAGTATGGTGGGTAGTATGGTGGGTATGGCATCTGTGTGGGATAAGGGGTGAAGCTAGGGTAATCCAATGTACCTCCCATCGAATACCCGGGGTGTTGTGAGAAGTGTGGGTAGTGGGGTGGCTGAACAAATCCCGAGGCCTGAGTGCCTCCTTGGGACTCTCCCATGCCTTCCTCTGACATGCTGACTCCCAGACTGCCATCCCTCCTCTGCTCTACATCCATATCATCCCCCATGCCCTCAGACATTCCTCCCTGAACTGTTCCTCTGACTGACCTGCTTCTACCCAGATCCAAAGACCTTCTAGGGTCTCTTGCTGCTCTTTCTCGGTTAGACCTACTAGACATTGCCCTAGGCAATGCTGGAGGACGGGCGCTCATGCCCTCATCCTCAGGTGGTACTCCAGTCAATCTTGCTGATCGACGAGTTCCTCTCATCCTGTTTTCTAAAAAATAGTACACATAGCACAACATTAGCATCATATGGTTCATGTGGGCACACATGAACCTGCATCACATACATCACATATCATAGCATATCATTAATGCACATGCATATTATCATGGCATTTCACATCATCATACAAGACAGGACTCCACATCCTATCCTAGTGGACATGATTTTTCCTATTGTGCTTGACCTTCTATAACATCTATGAGCCCGACACTCTAGGTCCGACCATATGAACCTAGGGCTCTGATATCATTCTGTAACGACCCGAAAATCGGACCGCTACCGGCGCTAGGATCCAGATCGGCTTAAGGCCGCCGGGACCCGTAGCAAGCCTGACATGAAACCTGTAAACCTGTATAATCCCATACATGATCAACAACATACAAACACAAGCATACATGTTCCTAGGTGCCTCACAACAACATAAACCCCATCTACAACACATCAAGCATTCACATTGTTCATGAACATACATATATACCCAAAAACATAACCATAACCTAAACATGCATTCTAACCCATAGATCTACTTAAAACTTACTTAAAACATGCAATGAGCTTAAGATCGGCTCTTACCTCTTGAAGATCGAGAGAGAGACGACCTAAACTCGAAGTTGGGAGAGATTGGGTTCTTGAACCTCCAAGCTCCAAAACTTTGCTCAAAAGCTCAAATCTTCAAAACCAAGTTAAAACAAATGAAAATCTTGAAAGATTTAGAGGACGAACATCAAAGATTGGTGAGGGACGGCGGAGAGCTCACCTTGGCCGAAAATGGGGAAAAAGCTCGCCCGTTTTCGGCTAAGGGACCCTTTTATAGTGGCTAGCCAGACCACGTTCGGGGGCCGAATGTGCCTCCGCATGCATGCCATGTTCGGCGGCCGAACTTGAGGTTCGGCGGCCGAACCTGGACTTCCCTCACTTATGCTTTCGGGGCCCTAAAGCACACCCGCAAAGCATGCATGTTCGGCGACCGAACTTGAGGTTCGGTGGCCGAACCTGAGTTTTCTTCCAATGCTATTTTCATGCAAAAACTCCTTTTCTTTCATGCTTAAAACATAAAACACATTAAAACATTTTATAAAAACATGGTTTTACCCTACTAGAGGCTTCCGACATCCGAGATTCCACTGGACGGTAGGAATTCCGATACCGGAGTCTAGCCGGGTATTACAAACTATGTTTAATATTTCTGGATGGAACCCTCAGAATGTTGAGGCTTTATACAAATGACAAGGCTGAATATATTAGAATCCATTTTACAGAAAATAAGCTAAGTATGTACCCATACTTATGTCCAACGGTCGACCAATTATCTGGGCTAAGGACTACATAGTGAATATACAAAAAGTATAAAAACGAGTGGAAAGGACATTCAAAGAATATAAAAGTAAAAGAAAAGACAATTATCATAGACAAAATGTTCACAACTTGATGTTTAGAAATGCATAAGTGCAAGGCTGCCAAAGACCTGCCAACAAGCTTACATCTGAAACTAAAATTACAGAGACCTATAAAAATCTTGGCAAAGAAAGTTGATCAATTTTGGGCATCACAAAAGGAATCAAGATCGACAGCTAGGTCAGGCTCAACTCTAGTGATAGTAGGAGAAGTACGGGGAGTTTCAATAGTCAGAGCTAAATATCAACATCACATAGAGGAGAAATATGATATGTATTTATGGTCTCTAGAGAAAAAAGATCAATATTCATTTTACTAGATTCCCAATGAAATTTTGCAGCGAATGGAGCTCCCTTGGATAGGATGAGTCTCCGTATAAAGTTACTGTTATCAGGCACGATCTAATATATCCCTATTATGCCTGTAATCGCAGGATCACCGACCTATTAGTTGGTGAAATTCTTTATCAAGCAGATGACCACATCACTCTGAATTGTCAGGAAATGCTATATTTGTCTCCATCTTCTTACAGTATAAAAAGGGAACAATCACAGAGGCAAATGTATGCTATTCTCTTACATAAATACTCACAAGTTCTATATTTATCTTATTCTCTAGAATTACTGACTTGAGCATCGAATTAGTTGTTGTGGGCAGCCACCACCTCACGTTCTCTTTCTTGCAGGTCTAGCCAATCACAACACAACTCTGTTATCTAGCCGCATCATTTGGTTCCATTGTCGAGAAATCCATTGAATTCTCTCTATTCATTTGGATTTGTTATAAGTTATAGAAAGTAAATATGTTATTATAGGAAGTAAATATTGATAGATGGGTCAGTTGCTTAATCCTAGGGATTGTATAATCATAGACTTGATTTTCCTTCCTATTTAGATACCCTCTCTCATGTATAAATAGATTGTAATCTCTATTGTGAAATACAACAACAAATATTATCCTTCTACATGGTATCAGAGCCTTTCTCGTAGAGATTTAATTTTTCTCTCCCGTCAAAGTTTTTTTTAAGAAAGAAAAAAAAAATTTTTTTTTTTGGAGACTTAGGGCTCTGTTTATTTGGGATACCCATAACGGGTAATATTTGGATCTCACCATCGCTGGAGTCGCCACATCGTTCCCTTGTCAGATATGAGGTTTATTTGCCGTTCGGGTTTTGGTGAGGTGTTTTTATCAGTACTGTTCATCAGAACTATTCACGGATACTGTTCATCGACACTGTTCACGTGGTACTATTCACGTGGTACTGTTCACGCCGGGTACTGTTTTCTGATTCTGTGTTTCTTTTGTTGCTGTCGTTTTGGGTTTGTTGTCATGGTTGAAGTGAAAACCACCATCGTAACTGATGTGATTCCTATGATGACTAAAATCACGGAACACAAATTGAATGGATCTTCCAATCAAGGAATTTTGATATCTGCAGATGAGTATGCACAATTCGTCCAATACCAGGCATCTCTAAAATCCTCTAATTCCTCCTCTATCACTGCAATTGCCGAGTCAGGTAACTCTACTACATGTCTTGTGTCTTCATCCTCAAAATGGGTTATTGATTCTGGTGCTACCGATCATATGTCAGGTAATTCTACCCTTTTGTCCAATCTTGAGTCTCGTACATCGCCTTCTTATGTTACTCTTGCTGATGGCACTAAATCATCTGTCATTGGTTCTGGTCAAGTCAACTTAACCCCTTCTCTTTCTGTATCCTCTGTGTTATGTCTCCCTAAGTTCGCATTTAATTTGCTTTCCGTTAGTAAACTCACTCGTGCATTGAATTGTTGTGTCTCATTTTTTCCTGATCACTGTGTTTTTTAGGATCTTTCAACGAAGCAGATTATTGGTAGAGGGAGTGAGTCAGAGGGTCTTTACGTCTTGGATCAGCAACTACCTCGATCTCCTCAATCTCTAGTATGCTCCACGCGTTTAACACCTTTTGATGTTCATTGTCGTTTGGGGCATCCTTCTCTCTCAGTTTTAAAGAAGTTATATCCACAGTTTCATTCTTTGTCTACTCTAGATTGTGAGTCTTGTCAATTTGCCAAACATCATCGTTTACCTACACTGCCTCGAGTCAATAAACGGGCTTCGTCCCCCTTTGAGTTAGTACATTCAGATGTTTGGGGTCCTTGTCCTGTTGTGTCTAAGTCTGGCTTTAAGTATTTTGTTACTTTTGTTGATGATTCTCTCGTACTACTTGGTTATTTTTAATGAAGAGTCGTTCAGAATTATTTTCTGTTTTTTGTGCATTTTATGCTGAAATCCAAACCCAATTCAATACTTCCATCCGTATATTGCAAAGTGATAATGCTAAAGAGTATCTCTCTGGGGAATTTCAATCTTATTTGTTACAAAAAGGGATTCTTCATCAGTCATCTTGTGTTGCCACTCCTTCACAAAATGGAGTTGCTGAAAGAAAAAATCGACATCTTCTTGAAGTAGCCAGAGCTCTCTTATTCCAAATGAAGGTACCTAAATGTTTTTGGGCTGATGCTGTATCCACTGCTTGTTTTTTTATCAATCGCATGCCTTCCTCCATCCTTCATGGTGATATCCCTTATAACATTTTGTTTCCCACTAAATCTTTGTTTCCTATTGAGCCACGTATGTTTGGTTGTACATGTTTTGTTCGTGATGTTCGTTCACAGGTTACTAAATTGGATCCTAAATCACTCAAATGTGTCTTCCTTGGCTACTCTCGACGTCAGAAAGGGTATCGTTGTTTTTCTCCTGATCTGAATCGGTATCTTGTGTCTGCGGATGTAACATTCTTTGAGTCCACTCCATTTTTTCCGCCATCATCTGTTTATAACACCGAGGGGGAGGAAGATGACCTCTTGTTATACACTGTTCGCTCTTTGTCTCCTCATACTACTCCTACACCTTTCGCTCATGTGCCAGGTCGCCCTCCCATCTTTCATGTGTATTCCAGACGCTTAGAGGACTCTGACTCCGTTCCGCTACCTGCTTCTTCGTCGACAGATTCTGCTCCCACTGATCCTTCACCGTCTGATTTGGATTTGCCCATTGCTCTTCGCAAAGGTAAACGTACTTGCTCTTATCCTATTTCATCTTGTGTCTCTTATGATCAATTATCCTCCTCTTCTCGTTGTTTTGTCACTGCTTTAGATTCTATTTCAATTCCCAAAACTGTTATTGAGGCTTTGTCCCATCCTAGTTGGCGTGCTGCAATGGAAGAGGAAATGATGGCCCTTGACACTAATGGTACTTGGGAGTTGATGTCCTTACCCCCAGGAAAGCGGGCTATTGGGTGCAAATGGGTGTTTGCAGTAAAAGTAAACCCTGATGGATCTATTGCTCGCCTCAAGGCCCGTTTAGTGGCCAAAGGTTATGCACAAACTTATGGAGTTGACTATTCTGATACATTCTCTCCAGTTGCCAAGCTCGTATCTGTCCGATTGTTTATTTCCTTGGCGGCTACTCATGATTGGCCCTTGCATCAACTGGATATTAAAAATGCTTTTCTTCATGGTGATCTTCAGGAGGAGGTTTATATTGAGCAACCACCTGGTTTTGTTGCTCAGGGGGAGTCAGGTAAGGTTTGTAGACTTCGAAAATCCCTTTATGGCTTGAAACAGAGTCCTCGAGCATGGTTTGGCAGGTTTAGTGAGGTGGTCCAACAGTTTGGAATGAAGATGAGTAAGTGTGATCACTCAGTGTTTTATAAAAATTCTGATAGTGGAGTAATTCTGCTTGTAGTATATGTGGATGATATCGTTATTACAGGAAGTGACATTGCTGGCATCACATCCCTAAAAGAATTTCTTAAAACACAGTTTCATACAAAGGATTTGGGTTTCTTGAAATATTTCTTGGGAATTGAAGTTATGTGGTGTAAGAAAGGCATCTTCTTATCTCAAAGAAAATATGTTCTTGATTTGTTGGCAGAAACAGGAAAATTGGGTGCTAAGCCTTGTAGTACCCCAATGACCCCTAACCTTCAACTTACCACAGAAGACAGTGAGCCATTTGTCCTGGAAGGTACAGAAGATTAGTTGGTAAGCTGAATTATTTGACTGTGACTCGTCCTGATATTGCATATTCAGTGAGTGTGGTAAGTCAGTTTATGTCCTCTCCTACTGTTGCCCAGTGGGATGCTCTGGGACAGATTCTTTGTTACCTTAAAGGGGCCCCAGGGCGAGGCCTATTCTATGGTAACTATGGGCACTCAAATATTGAATGCTTTTCTGATGCTGATTGGGCAAGCTCGAAAGTTGATAGGAGGTCAACTACTGGGTATTGTGTTTTTGTGGGAGGTAACTTGGTCTCATGGAAAAGTAAGAAGCAAAATGTGGTCTCCCGTTCTAGTGCTGAATCTGAATATCGAGCCATGGCACAAGCCGTTTGTGAAATCTTGTGGGTACGTCAACTGTTGGAAGAAGTTGGGTTTTCAAATTCGGTGCCTGCTAAGTTGTGGTGTGATAATCAAGCAGCTATCCACATTGCCTCCAATCCAGTATTTCACGAGAGGACCAAACACATCGAGATTGATTGTCATTTTGTTCGTGAAAAGGTTCAACGAAAGATAATATCAACAGAACATATCCGAACTGGAGAACAATTAGGAGATATTTTCACTAAAGCTCTAAATGGGACTCGAGTCGATTATATATGTAACAAGTTGGGCATGATTAATATTTATGATCCAACTTGAGGGGGAGTGTTATAAGTTATAGAAAGTAAATATGTTATTATAGGAAGTAAATATTGATAGATGGGTCAGTTGCTTAATCCTAGGGATTGTATAATCATAGACTTGATTTTCCTTCCTATTTAGATACCCTCTCTCATGTATAAATAGATTGTAATCTCTATTGTGAAATACAACAACAAATATTATCCTTCTACAGGATTAAATCCGATCTATTATCCCTTTTCTCTCAAGAGAAACCTTTCTTTTCTTTCTCTCAAATGGCCAACACTTCTCGAGCTGCTGCTAAGGTCGCTACCAACAAGGATGGTATCATTTCTTTCACTACTGAGAGTGGACAAGGCACACCCCCTAAGGTCAGTGAAGCAGATCCCAACAATCTGAGCATTGAGCAAATACTCCAGTACGTTAGAAGGTTGCAGGTTATTTTTTAGCAATACAAAGTTCGGAAAGTGGCATCACTCATGGCTCTCGGGGGAAGGAAAGAAATCTCTGTAGGTACCTCAAGGACTCAGATAGAGGCAATCCAAACATGGTCCAAGGGGAAGGACAAGTGTGAGGAAGGAGAGCCATCAGATGATGCTCCAAAGGACGCCGAATGAAAGTTGGTACGGGCTACTCAAAGGTACCAGGAAGGACGGGAAGAGGACAAAAAGTTGAGCCAAAAGCAAGACCAAAAGCAAAAGAAGCAAAGATATGAGGGAGACCATAAAGTTTACTTAGTCTTTCAAGGAAGGAATGGCCGAGGCAATTATAAGATGCATACCCTATTAAACGACTCACGAATGCATATCCTAATATGGATTAGGAAAAATGACAAGAAGATCAGGTGGCCTATCAAACTCAACCCTAAGAAAGTTGGAAAACAAGATAAGACTAGGTATTGCCATTTTCATGAAGACCATGGACATGTAACAGAGGAGTGCTAGCAATTGAAAATGAGATTTAGAGGTTATTAGGGAACGACACCCTTCGAAAGTTCACCATAAAGGGTGGGAAAGAGAGGAGACATGAACTTGAGAGAACAACCCATGAAACCACCCATGACAGAGAACCTGTAGGGGTTATTGATGTAACTATAGAAGGACCTAGCGATGGAGACTCAGTCCTTAGAACAATAGATGTAGTAGATGCTGAGTCTGGCAAATTGGGCAAAAACTAGAAAGGACCATTTAGGGTCCCGAAGGTTATTCATCCGAGGTCTTATAAGCTGGCTAAGTTAGATGGTCGAGCCATTCCCTACTCCTAGAATATTTGCAATCTAAAGAAAATTTTATTAATTACAATTAACAATGTATTTTTCATATGTTTTTTCTCTTCAGTGATAAGGAACATAGGGATTGCCTTCTTCAAAAAAAAAAAGATTAAGGAGCATTTACTAAAAGGCCACAAGGCCATCCAAGCGTCGGTCCCGCATAATAAGGTCATAAGGCCATTCGTGTAACGACCCCAAAATGGACCGTCACCGGCGCTAGGATTCAGGTTGGCTTAAGGCCGCCAGAACCCATAGCAAGCCTGCTATACTCTCTGTGTACCTGTAAAACTCATACATGATCATACATTTTCTGTGAAAAATAAAAACTCTTTGCTGAACCAAGGCTTAACCTGTGCATGCACTATCTCTGTACTCTGTACTCTGTACTCTGTACTCTGTACCCCTGACTAGAGCTTGCTCTAGATGGGTTAACTCATACCTGTTAAGCCTGGTTTTTCACATACAGAAAAAACATAGATACATATCCAGATCATGTACAACACATACAGCACTAAGTCAAGCACATGTCTACCTTTAGACACACAATTATTACATTTCTTTAATATTACATGTCCACTCTAGGCTATTACATTTCTCTTTACTCTTTCTCTGAACTCTGCTGAACTGTCCCTGTACACTGTACACTGAACCTGCAAAACTGGGGTTAAGGGAGTGGGATGAGCTCTATAGCCCAGTGAGTAGGACAGTAAAACAATTCATTAAAACATGATCTTATGGAATGCGTCATAACACAAACATTTCACATCAAGAGTAAACCTGTCACCACATAGTCCCAGTAACTCTGTGCCAGGGCGTAGTCAAAGGCTCCTGGACTTCCTGTCATATATGTATATGTGTATATAACACCATTGTACTTACCATTGCCAGGGCGTAGTCAAAGGCTCCTGGACTTTACTATACCTGCCAGGGCGTAGTCAAAGGCTCCTGGACTTCTCTATACCTGCCAGGGCGTAGTCAAAGGCTCCTGGACTTCCTATCTGAGACTATTGGATCATTCAGCATTCACCCACATCAACAAATAACTATGCAATGCAACATATTCGTGGATATTAATGCAATCAACCTATTGCATAATCATGATGCATGAGATATGCTCAAACATTCCATTGTTCAATTAAAAGAGTTAAGTTTAGTTCCACTCACCTCGGGCTATCTGGACTGACTGACTCTGCAGGCCCTGTAAAACTCTGGAGCAGAACTCACTGCTGCTCTCTCTGGTTCCTCTGGTCTGTATAGGTACAGATAAACTCAAATGAGGGACCAAACAAGCTACTGAATAACTCTCTTAAACTCCCCAAGAATCCCCTTAAACTCACTCAACTAGCCATGCAAAGCATGCAAAAGAAAGCTGGACAGGACACTTTCGGCGGCAGGTTCGACAGCCGAAAGACCCCTCCAGAGACGAAACTCAAGCACCTTCGGCGGCCGAATCTCTGTGTTCGGCGGCCGAACCCTTTCGGGGGCAAGTTTCGGGGGCCACAAGGCACTCTAGAGACGAAAGTCTCTAACCTTCGGCGGCACCTTCGGCGGCCGAATCCCCCAAACAGAGCCGAACATCAAAACTCACGGGGGCAAGCTGTGGCAGCCAAAGCCACCATGCAAGAGGTTCGGCGGCCGAATGAACCTTCGGCTGCCGAACCTGAGTTCATCCAGAACTCAGCCCGACGGCAAACCAAGTTCCTCCTTCCCTTCAACATCTCCCAACATCTCCAAACATGCATACTTCAACTATTCCACACACATATACGCAAGTATATGTTCACAGGAGTCCAAAACTATCTAATAACCCCAACAACAAATCAAACATACCACATAAACATATATACATACATAACTCATCAAAACCACCAAACATGCCTCTCTCTTCTTACATCCTATAAAACTTTCAGAAAACATATCCACAGGTTCAAGAGCACCACTTACCTTCTGTAAGAAGAAGCTAAACACCCTGAACAAAGGAAAAACGAACCAACTCTCTTCAACCGCTCAAACTCTCAAACACTTAGGTTTGTGTTTCGTCAAAACTTTCAACACCTTAGAAAACACACACTACTCTTCTGCATGAGCAGCTACTACCACTTGCAGATGAGTCATGAGAGACGTGGCCTGCTCTATGGCAAGAATCTGAGGCCAACATCTGTCACAAATACATGACTCAGCTGGCTGCTTCGGCTGCCCAATCGCATGCAAACTCATGCAACCTTCGGGGGCCGAACTTGCACTTTGGAAGCCGAACCTTGAGCACTTTCGGCGGCCGAACTTACCTTCGGCGGCCGAACTTGGCTCATCTGCCTTGGGTCATTTCAGCTCAAAACTTAAGTCCATTTGACTTTACCACATTAACACACATCATAACACGTAGTAAAACATAAATCCTACCCGTCTAGACGCTTCCGACATCCCGACTTTCACTGAAAAGTAGAATTCCGATGTCGGTCGCCGGCCGGGTATTACATTCTCCCCCCCTTAAAAACATTCGTCCTCGAATGATTCGAAAACAAATACACAAAAACCGGAGGAAACTAACCTCAAAACAAATATGGATACTGCTGAAGCATCGACTCCCGCGTCTCCCACGTACACTCTTCTAGATTATGGTGGTTCCATAGAACTTTCACCATCGGAATTTCCTTGTTCCTTAGCTGTCTGATCTGCGTGTCCAGAATCCGCACTGGCTGCTCTATATAGGTGAGATCTGTAAGAATCTCCACCTCAGGCTCACTCAGAACCTGATTCGGATCTGACACAAATTGCCGTAGCATAGAAACATGGAATACCGGGTGAATCCTCTCCATAGAAGCAGGCAAATCTAGCTTATACGATACATTTCCGATCCTCTGCAACACCTCAAAGGGTCCAATGTACCGTGGAGCCAATTTATCTTTCTTCCCAAAACGAACCACTCCTTTCATTGGAGACACTTTCAGCAAGACCCAATTACCCTCTTGGAACTCTAACTGCTTTCTGCGAACGTCTGCATAACTTTTCTGTCTGCTCTGCGCTGTTCTGATTCTATCTCTGATCACGGGCACTACTCGACTAGTAATCTCTACTAACTCTGGCCCTGCAAGAGCCTTCTCTCCTATCTCTTCCCAACACACAGGGGATCTGCACTTCCTCCCATACAAAGCTTCATAAGGAGCCATCCCAATGCTAGCATGATGGCTGTTATTGTAGGCAAACTCCACCAAAGGTAGATGCTGCCTCCAAGAACCGCCAAAGTCTAACACACACAGTCGAAGCATATCCTCGATGGTCTGGATGGTCCTCTCTGACTGTCCATCAGTCTGTGGGTGGAAAGCAGTGCTAAACTCTAATCTCGTGCCCATCGCACTCTGCAGACTTCGCCAAAATCTAGAGGTAAACTGAGGTCCTCTATCTGACACTATCGACACTGGAACACCATGTAATCTTACTATTTCATCCAGATAGACCTGTGCCAACTTATCCACAGAATAGTTACTCCGAACTGGAAGAAAATGAGCAGATTTTGTGAGTCTGTCCACAATCACCCATATAGAGTCTATTCTGTTGGACGCTGCTGGTAAACCCACTACAAAATCCATGGCTATGTTCTCCCATTTCCACTCTGGAATCGGCAATGGGTTAAGCATTCCTGCTGGTTTCTGATGCTCTAGTTTCACCCTCTGGCAAACTTCACAAGCTGTCACAAACTGCGCCACCTCTTTCTTCATGGCTGGCCACCAATAGACCCTTTTCAGATCCTGATACATCTTGGTGGCTCCTGGGTGAATACTATATCTTGCATTATGAGCTTCCCTCATAATGTCTTCCTTCACACTGCTCCTATCTGGTACACAAAGTCGATGCCCATAGCGAAGGATCCCTTTGCTGTCAACTCTGAACTCTGCACTGTTGCCTGACTGAACAGTCCTGGCAATTTTCATCAACTCAGGGTCCTCATGCTGTCTCTGAGCTATCTGCTCCAGAAACACAGGTGTCACTCTCATCTGTGCTATCAATGCACCTGTACCAGATAACTCTAGCTGTAATCCCTCGTCTAAGAGCTTATAAAGCTCCATCACAACTGGTCTCCGCTCTGCTGCTATATGGGATAAACTGCCTAGTGACTTCCGGCTTAGGGCGTCTGCCACGACATTCGCCTTACCCGGATGATACTGGATCTTACAATCATAATCACTGAGCAATTCTACCCATCTACGCTGCCTCATATTCAGCTCTCTCTGACTCAAGATGTACTGTAAACTCTTGTGATCAGTGAAGATCTCGCATTTAACCCCGTAGAGGTAATGCCGCCACATCTTAAGTGCAAAGATAACTGCTGCCATCTCTAGGTCATGGGTGGGGTAATTCAACTCGTGCTTCTTCAACTGTCTAGAAGCATAAGCTATCACCCTATCACTCTGCAGCAATACACAGCCCAATCCCACTCGAGATGCATCACAGAACACTGTGAAATCCTCATTACTGACAGGCAGAGCTAGCACTAGTGCTGTGGTCAATCTCCGCTTGAGCTCCTCAAAGCTCTCTTCACACTGGTCTGACCAGACAAACTTCTGGTTTTTCTGAGTTAGTTTGGTCATCGGAGCTGCTATCTTTGAGAAGTTCTGAACGAACCTCCTGTAGTAACCTGCCAGTCCCAGAAAGCTTTTAATCTCAGTCACTGTCGTGGGTCTGGGCCAGTTAGCTACAGCCTCTATCTTCTTGGGGTCTACCTTAATACCCTCTGCTGATACCACATGTCCCAAAAAGGCAATGCTCCTCAACCAAAACTCACACTTCGAGAACTTGGCATATAAACCATGCTCTCTCAGTGTCTGCAAAACTATTCTCAGATGCTGAGCATGCTCCTCTGCATCTCTGGAATACACTAAAATATCATCGATGAACACAATGACAAAGTGATCTAGAAACTCACTGAAAACTCTGTTCATAAGATCCATGAATGCTGCAGGGGCGTTAGTCAACCCGAACGGCAGCACTACGAACTCATAATGCCCATATCTGATTCTGAACGCTGTCTTAGGCACATCTGCCTCTCTGACTTTTAACTGATGATACCCGGATCTTAGATCTATTTTTGAGAAACAACCTGCTCCAGCTAGCTGGTCAAATAGATCATCAATCCGAGGTAGCGGATACCTATTCTTGATAGTGACTTTGTTCAACTGTCTGTAGTCGATACAAAGTCTGAGGGAGCCATCCTTCTTTCTGACAAAGAGCACTGGAGCACCCCAAGGTGAGGTACTAGGGCGGATGAAACCCTTATCTACCAAGTCCTGCAACTGCTCTTTTAACTCTTTTAACTCTGCTGGTGCCATCCTGTAGGGAGGAATAGAGATAGGTCTGGTACCTGGCAGCAATTCAATTTCAAACCCTATCTCCCTATCAGGTGGGAGTCCTGGTAAATCGTCTGGAAACACATCGAGAAACTCTCGGACTACTGGTACGGCGGCTGGTTCCCTCACCTGACTGTCTAGCTCTCTCACATGAGCTAGAAACCCCTGACAACCCCTCCTAAGCAAACGATGAGCCTGAAGGGCTGAAATCATACCTCTGGGTGTACCTCTCCTGTCTCCTCTGAAGACACACTCTGACCCATCCTAATCTCTGAGACTCACTAGCTTCTCTCTACAGTCCAAAGTAGCACTATAGGTAGATAACCAATCCATCCCTAGAATGACATCAAAATCCGTCAAATCTAGAACCACAAGGTCAGCTGGAAGGTATCTACCCTCTATAAACACTGGACTGAAACGACAGACTGACACTGCCACTGATGGGTCACATTTAGGTCCACTGACCCAGAGAGGATACTCTAACTCAGAACGGATCAAACCCAATCTCTCTATGGCTCTCGAAGCAATAAAGGAATGAGAAGCACCGGGGTCCATCAAAGCATACACATCTGAACACCCAATGATGAGATTACCTGACACCACTGTGTTCGACATGTTAGCCTCCTCCTGTGTCACTGTGACAAATCCGTGCTGGGGCTACCGGATTTCCACCTCGGGAACCTGCTGCTGAAGTAGAGGCTGCCCTTCTCCCTCTACCTCTGCCACTATTCTGAGGCATGACTGGAGCTGCTGGCCGTACACCTGGCTGTACCACACTGCCTGAACTCATCTGCTGGGATGGTGCAAAAGTCACCTGAGGACAATTCCGAGCAATATGCCCTTCCTGTCCACAGCGAAAACAAGCTGTCGATCCCAACTGACAAACTCCTCCATGTGGTTTTCCGCATCTTCTGCAGACTGGAGCTGTGCCAGAGCTTGAGCCACTACCTATTCCCAGACCTGACTTCACTTTATTCCAGAACTTACTCTTTGTTCCTTTTGCTCTATCCCATCTCTTACTGCCTGGAGTGGGGGCTTTAGAACCCGAAGCCTGTGCCTTTGATTGTTTCTGAATATTGGCACTAGCTTCCATTTTCCTGGCTGCGTCCACTATGGTGTGGAAACTCTCCTTTTCTGCTGGAAGAATCAAGGAAGCATACCTGGGATGCAATCTCATAGTATATCTCCTTGCCTTCTTCTGATCAGTATCATAGGCTTGACCCACATACTGAAGCAAATCCAGGAACTTATCGGTGAATTCATCAACACTCATCTCATCTGTCTGTCGCAACTGTTCAAACTCTATGACTTTCATCTCTCTGGACCTATCAGGAAAAGCCCACCCTGCAAACTCATTGGCGAACTCTCCCCATGACATACTGTCCATTCTAGGCTCCACATAATTCTTAAACCATTCTCTGGCTTTCTTGCATTTTAATGTGAAACCTGCCATCTCAATGGCTCTCCTATCATCTGCTCCCAATTCACTGGTTATCATCCTAACTGCTCTGAGGTAATCAAATGGATCATCTCCCGTGTTATATTTAGGAGCATCCAATTTCAAGTACTCCGTCATTTGCACTTTACCTCCAGATGAGCTAGGTTGATGTCTGTCAACAGGGGCTACTGGTTCTGGTGGTGGTGGTACTGGTTCATTTGGCTCTGGGTGTGCTGCACTTGGATGGGTAGGGGAAGATGGATACATAGGATATGGTGGGTAATAAGGAGAATAAGGCATATATGGCATGTAAGGAGGATATGGGAACTGTACTCTGTACTCTGTACTCTGTACCCCTGACTAGAGCTTGCTCTAGATGGGTTAACTCATACCTGTTAAGCCTGGTTTTTCACATACAGAAAAAACATAGATACATATCCAGATCATGTACAACACATACAGCACTAAGTCAAGCACATGTCTACCTTTAGACACACAATTATTACATTTCTTTAATATTACATGTCCACTCTAGGCTATTACATTTCTCTTTACTCTTTCTCTGAACTCTGCTGAACTGTCCCTGTACACTGTACACTGAACCTGCAAAACTGGGGTTAAGGGAGTGGGATGAGCTCTATAGCCCAGTGAGTAGGACAGTAAAACAATTCATTAAAACATGATCTTATGGAATGCGTCATAACACAAACATTTCACATCAAGAGTAAACCTGTCACCACATAGTCCCAGTAACTCTGTGCCAGGGCGTAGTCAAAGGCTCCTGGACTTCCTGTCATATATGTATATGTGTATATAACACCATTGTACTTACCATTGCCAGGGCGTAGTCAAAGGCTCCTGGACTTTACTATACCTGCCAGGGCGTAGTCAAAGGCTCCTGGACTTCTCTATACCTGCCAGGGCGTAGTCAAAGGCTCCTGGACTTCCTGTCTGAGACTATTGGATCATTCAGCATTCACCCACATCAACAAATAACTATGCAATGCAACATATTCGTGGATATTAATGCAATCAACCTATTGCATAATCATGATGCATGAGATATGCTCAAACATTCCATTGTTCAATTAAAAGAGTTAAGTTTAGTTCCACTCACCTCGGGCTATCTGGACTGACTGACTCTGCAGGCCCTGTAAAACTCTGGAGCAGAACTCACTGCTGCTCTCTCTGGTTCCTCTGGTCTGTATAGGTACAGATAAACTCAAATGAGGGACCAAACAAGCTACTGAATAACTCTCTTAAACTCCCCAAGAATCCCCTTAAACTCACTCAACTAGCCATGCAAAGCATGCAAAAGAAAGCTGGACAGGACCCTTTCGGCGGCAGGTTCGGCAGCCGAAAGACCCCTCCAGAGACGAAACTCAAGCACCTTCGGCGGCCGAATCTCTGTGTTCGGCGGCCGAACCCTTTCGGGGGCAAGTTTCGGGGGCCACAAGGCACTCTAGAGACGAAAGTCTCTAACCTTCGGCGGCACCTTCGGCGGCCGAATCCCCCAAACAGAGCCGAACATCAAAACTCACGGGGGCAAGCTGTGGTAGCCAAAGCCACCATGCAAGAGGTTCGGCGGCCGAATGAACCTTCGGCTGCCGAACCTGAGTTCATCCAGAACTCAGCCCGACGGCAAACCAAGTTCCTCCTTCCCTTCAACATCTCCCAACATCTCCAAACATGCATACTTCAACTATTCCACACACATATACGCAAGTATATGTTCACAGGGGTCCAAAACTATCTAATAACCCCAACAACAAATCAAACATACCACATAAACATATATACATACATAACTCATCAAAACCACCAAACATGCCTCTCTCTTCTTACATCCTATAAAACTTTCAGAAAACATATCCACAGGTTCAAGAGCACCACTTACCTTCTGTAAGAAGAAGCTAAACACCCTGAACAAAGGAAAAACGAACCAACTCTCTTCAACCGCTCAAACTCTCAAACACTTAGGTTTGTGTTTCGTCAAAACTTTCAACACCTTAGAAAACACACACTACTCTTCTGCATGAGCAGCTACTACCACTTGCAGATGAGTCATGAGAGACGTGGCCTGCTCTATGGCAAGAATCTGAGGCCAACATCTGTCACAAATACATGACTCAGCTGGCTGCTTCGGCTGCCCAATCGCATGCAAACTCATGCAACCTTCGGGGGCCGAACTTGCACTTTGGAAGCCGAACCTTGAGCACTTTCGGCGGCCGAACTTACCTTCGGCGGCCGAACTTGGCTCATCTGCCTTGGGTCATTTCAGCTCAAAACTTAAGTCCATTTGACTTTACCACATTAACACACATCATAACACGTAGTAAAACATAAATCCTACCCGTCTAGAGGCTTCCGACATCCCGACTTTCACCGAAAAGTAGAATTCCGATGCCGGTCGCCGTCCGGGTATTACAATTCGAGCATGGGTTCGCACAATAGGGCATCTCATTCTGGGTCATAAGGCACTCGTCAGGCCATAATCCAGGCATTGGACTGTGGAAACAAACAAATTCATAAAAGGCTATAAGGCCATCCAAGCATCGGTCTTGCATAATAGGGCATCTCATGCCAAGCCATAAGGTAGTTGCCAAGCTATAATCTGTGCGTTGAACCGTGGAAACAAATAAATTCATAAAATGCCACAAGGCCATCTGGACATGGGTCCTGCATAACAAGACATCTGATGCCAGCCCATACGGCAATCGCCAGATCATAATCTAAGCATTAGACTATGGAAACAAACAAATTCATAAAAGGCTACAAGGCCATCTAGGCATTGGTCTCGCATAACAAGGCATCTCATTCGAAGCCACTAGGCAACTTCAGCTAGGACATAATCCGGGCATCAGACTGTGGAAACAAAAACAAACAAAGGCCACAAGGCGGATTATGCCAGGCTAGAATATTGGATGTTAGTCTTATATAAAAGCTTATAAGGCGCCCAGGCCGTAATGCAGGTACCTGCTAGGCCACATGTTCGAGTGTTGGTCCCATTTTAACAAAAAAAGGTGAGTTATTTTATGACCAGCCATTAAACCAATGACAAAGTGCTATGAATGGGTGTTGACCCCTTAGCAATTTTTATCAACTATTCAAGTCTGAATGGAAAATAAGCGAAAGAAGGTTATAGATGAGTACCGATCATATGAAGCAAGCAAAGATAATAAAGATATGAGAAAAATAAATACATTTCATTAAAAGCTCGGAGAACTACAAAAGAGGAGGGATAACTTCAAGAGTCTCTATTACATCAGCAGTCCCTACATCTATTTCATTTTCTATAGGAGCTTGGTCAATATTATCAATCCTTTCCTCCTCATGCTCGCCCTCTTCCTCCTCAGCAATCCTAGTAGAGACGTCACGGGCCTTGTAACGACCCGAAAATCGGACTGCCACCGGCGCTAGGACCCAGGTCGGCTTAAGGCCGCCGGGACCCGTAGCAAGCCTGACATGAAACCTGTAAACCTGTTTAATCCCATACATGATCAACAATCATACATAAAAATTTAAAACTTTTCTTTCATTGATTCCTCATACACCAAACTCAACCTGTGCATGCACTAAACATACTCATAAACATGACCCCTCTGTGGGATCTTATCAATGCCCCAATGGGCGATACATCATAAGTTGAGTTGGTTAAACATAAACATCAATAGACATTAAGATCATGTATCAACAAGGGATTACAATAAACTATGGTCAAGCACACTTCTAAACCTCAATATCATTATACATAACATAACTATTCAATTTTTTCATCATTATACAATTTATCACGTCCACTATCTATCTATTACAAACATAAGACTTTACTCTTCTTGACTTCTCTGTCTAGCCCGTACCTGCAATCCTGGGGGATTAGGGAAAAGGGGTGAGCTACTAGAGCCCAGTGAGCAGAATAATAGAAAAACAACATTTAAAATTTCATGCCATCATGTAATGCAACACATCACAACAAATCACATCTCGGATGGTATTGTCACCTATAGTCCTCTACATTCCAAAGTGCCGGGACATAGAATGGGTACAACCGGTCTTTCTCTTAACATAACATATCATACATACCAATGTGCCAGGGACGTAGAATGGGTACAACCTGGACTTTCTCTTACATAGTGCCAGGGACGTAGAATGGGTACAACCTGGACTTCCATACTATCTCATGCCGTAGCATCATCATATCATATGAGGACTCAAGGGTCATCCAATAACCAATCCACATCAATATCATAAATGCAATGCAACATATTCGTGGATTCTAATGCAAACAACCTATTTCATCACATGGCATTCATGATGCATGAACATGCTCAATTGTATAATTCATTTGCTTTAAAACATAAAGTTTATTCTACTCACCTCTGGCTAGCTCTGACAAAGACTGATGCAGCTAACTCACTGCTGGGGTCCTCGGGTCCTCAGGTTCGAACCTACACAGGTGGACTCAAATGAGGGACCAAACAACTAGAACATAACTCTAAAAACATCCCCCAAAAACCCCCTAAAACACCTCAAAACAATCATGCAAAAACATGCAAAGGAAGGCAGAACAGGGCAGGTTCGGTGGCACCTTCGGCGGCCGAAAGTCCCTCCAGAGCCGAAACCCAGGCAGGTTCAGCGGCCGAAAGTCCTAGACAGAGACGAAAGTCTCTTTTCGGGGGCAACTTCGGCAGCCAAAAGGCCTGCCTCCCCAGCCATGTTCGGCGGCCGAAAGTTCCTTCGGCTGCCGAACCTGGTTTCTGCCAAAGGGCAGAAACTTGGCTCCTTTAAGCGCATTTGCCTCCAAAACTTCCAATCATGCATTTAGCTCAACCAAAACATGCAAATATACATACATTGGCTCCTAGGGGCTTCAAACTAACTTAAACCCCAACTACAACATACAACAACAACACAAATCCAACATACATTGCTCAAAACATAACATTAACTCAAAAACCTAACTATGAGCTAAACATGCATTCTACCCCATAGATCTTGCATAAAACTTACTTTAAACATGAAATGAGCTTAAGATCGGCTCTTACCTCTTGAAGATCGAGAGAGAGACGTCCTAAACTCGGAGGTGGGAGATTTTGAGTTCTTGAACCTCAAAGCTCCAAAACTTGCTTTAAACTCAAAAATCTTCAAAACAAAGCAAAAACTTGTGAAAATCTTGAAAGATTTGAAGGAAAAACTCAAGGATTGGTGAGGAACGGCGGAGAGCTCACCTTGGCCGACAATGGGGAGAAAAACTCGCCCGTTTTCGGCTAAGGGACCCTTTTATAGTGGCTGGCCAAGCCACGTTCGGGGGCCGAACGTGCCTCCGCATGCATGCCATGTTCGGCGGCCGAACTTGAGGTTCGGCGGCCGAACCTGGGTTTTCCTCCAAGGTTGTTTTCATTCAAAAACTCATTTCCTCTTTACTTAAAATCATCAAAAACATTAAAACATTTCATGAAAATATGGTTTTACCCTTCTAGAGGTCTCCGACATCCGAGATTCCACCGGACGGTAGGAATTCCGATACCGGAGTCTAGCCGGGTATTACATTCTCCCCCCCTTAAGAACATTCGTCCCCGAATGTTCCTCAACTAGTACAAAGCATGGCATACACATAACATACATGTAAAGCACATAGAACTCACAAAGAACTAACCTTAGAAAAGATAAGGGTACTGCTGGAGCATGGACTCCCGTGTCTCCCAAGTGCACTCTTCCATATTGTGGTGGTTCCAAAGGACTTTCACCATCGGGATTTCCTTGTTTCTCAGCTTTCTGATTTGGGTGTCTATGATCCGCATTGGCTGCTCAACATAGGTGAGATCCTCTTGGATCTCCATATCAGGCTCACTAAGAACTTTGCTCGGATCTGACACAAATTTCCTCAACATTGAAACATGGAAAACCGGATGGATTCTTTCCATTGAAGCAGGCAAATCTAGCTTGTACGACACATTCCCAATCTTCTGCAAGATTTCAAAGGGTCCGATGTATCGTGGGGCTAGTTTACCTTTCTTCCCGAAGCGAACCACTCCTTTCATTGGGGACACTTTGAGCAATACCAGATCCCCCTCCTGAAACTCTACTTGTCGTCTGCGGACGTCTGCATAACTCTTCTGTCTGCTGGCAGCAGTCTTGATTCTCTCTCTGATTATGGGTACCACCCTGCTGGTGATCTCTACTAGCTCAGGCCCTGCCAAGGCCTTCTCTCCAACTTCCTCCCAGCAAACAGGTGACCTGCACTTCCTTCCGTACAAAGCTTCATATGGAGCCATCCCAATGCTAGCATGATGGCTGTTATTGTAGGCAAACTCCACCAAAGGTAGATGCTGCCTCCAAGAACCGCCAAAGTCCAACACACACATTCTAAGCATATCCTCGATAGTATGGATGGTCCTTTCTGACTGTCCGTCAGTCTAGGGGTGGAAGGCAGTACTGAAATCCAACCTAGTACCCATGGCATTCTGCAGACTCCGCCAAAACCTGGAGGTGAAATGGGGCCCTCTATCCGACACTATTGAAACAGGAACCCCATGCAACCTGACGATCTCATCCACATATACCTGCGCCAACTTGTCCACAGAGTAGCCACTCCTGACAGGAATGAAGTGAGCAGATTTGGTGAGTCTGTCCACAATCACCCATATGGAGTCCACTCTGTTGGACGTCGCCGGTAACCCCACTACGAAGTCCATAGCTATATTCTCCCATTTCCACTCTGGAATAGGTAGTGGGTTAAGCATTCCAGCCGGCTTCTGATGTTCCAGCTTCACCCTCTGACACACTTCGCAGGCTGACACAAACTGTGCCACTTCTTTCTTCATCGCTGGCCACCAGTAAACCTTCTTCAAGTCTTGATACATCTTGGTGGCTCCGGGGTGAACGCTGTATCTTGCATTATGAGCCTCTCTCATAATGTCTCCTTTTAGCCCTATGTCATCTGGTACACACAATCGACTCCCATAGCGGAGGATCCCCTTACTGTCAAATCTGAACTCACTGTCTTTGCCTGACTGAACAATCCTGGCAATCTTCACTAACTCTGGGTCCTCATGCTGTTTCTGAGCCACTTGCTCCAGAAACACATGTGCCACTCTCATCTGGGCCACTAAAGCACCTGTACCAGACAACTCCAACTGTAGACCTTCACTAATGAGCTTGTAAAACTCTTTCACCACTGGTCTCCTCTCTGCCGTGATGTGGGATAGACTGCCTAGTGACTTCCGGCTTAGGGCGTCTGCCACGACATTCGCCTTACCCGGATGATACTGAATCTTACAATCATAGTCACTCAGCAGTTCTACCCATCTCCTCTGTCTCAAATTCAAATCTCTTTGACTCAGGATGTACTGTAGGCTCTTATGATCTGTGAAGATCTCACATTTTACCCCATAGAGGTAGTGCCTCCACATCTTGAGTGCAAATATTACTGCTGCCATCTCAAGGTCATGTGTGGGGTAATTCAACTCATGCTTCTTCAGCTGCCTAGAAGCATAAGCAATCACCCTCTCATTCTGCATCAGTACACAACCCAGTCCCACACGAGACGCATCACAAAAGACCGTAAAGTCCTCATCACTAGATGGCAGAGCTAAAACTGGTGCTGAAGTCAACCTCTTCTTAAGCTCTTCAAAACTCTCTTCGCACTGGTCGGTCCACAGAAACTTCTGATTCTTCCTGGTTAGTCTGGTCAGAGGAGCTGCTATTTTCGAGAAGTCCTGAACGAACCTCCTGTAGTAACCTGCCAAACCCAAGAAACTCCTGATTTCCGTCACTGAAGTGGGCCTAGGCCAGTTAGCCACAGCTTCTGTCTTCTTGGGGTCCACCTCTATCCCATTCTCTGACACTACATGCCCCAAGAACGAAATGCTCCTCAGCCAGAACTCACACTTAGAGAACTTGGCATACAAGCCATGTTCCCTCAAGGTCTGCAAGACCAACCGCAGATGATGGGCATGCTCCTCTGCATTCCTGGAATACACTAAGATATCATCTATGAAGACAATAATGAAGTGATCCAGGTATTGACTAAACACTCTATTCATGAGATCCATGAATGCTGCAGGGGCGTTGGTTAACCTGAACGGCATTACAAGGAACTCAAAATGCCCATATCTGGTTCTGAAAGCTGTCTTTGGCACATCCTCTTCCCTTATCCTTAGCTGATGGTACCCCGATCTCAGATCTATTTTGGAGAAACAACCTGCTCCGGCTAGCTGTGTAATACCCGGCTAGAATCCGGCATCGGAATTCCTGTCGTCCGGTGGAATCCGGGGTGTCGGACTTCTAGAGGAGGGTAGGATTTATGTTTTACTATGTGTGATATGTGTTTTACTGATTTAACTAAGTTTTGAGTTGAAATGACCCAAGGCTGATGAGCCAAGTTCGGCCGCCGAAGGTAAGTTCGGCCGCCGAAAGTGCTCAACGTTCGGCTTCCAAAGTGCAAGTTCGGCCCCCGAAGGTTGCATGAGTTTGCATGCGATTGGGCAGCCGACGCTGAGGTGGCCAGCCAGCTGAGTCATGTAGTTTGACAGATGTTGGCCTCAGATTCTTGCCCTAGAGCAGGCCACATTTCTCATGACTCATCTGCAAGTGATATTAGCTGCTCATGCAGATGAGTAGTGTGTGTTTGCTAAGGTATTGAAAGTTTTGACAAAAAACAAAACTAAGTGTTTGAGAGGGTGAAGAGAGTTGGTTCGTTTTTCTTTTGTTCAGGGTGTTTAGCTTCTTCTTACAGGAGGTAAGTGATGCTTTTGACCCTGTTTCCATGTTTTCTGAAGGTTTTAAGGGAGTTATGGAGAGAGATGCCTGTTTAGGTGATAAATGGTGGTTTGATGATTTATGCATGTATATATGTTTGTGTTAGGTTTGATTTGTTGTTTGGGGTTATTAGATAGTTTTGGACCCCTGTGAACATATACTTGCGTATATGTGTGTGGAATAGTTGAAGTATGCATGTTTGGAGCTGTTGAAGGGAAGGAGGAGCTTGGTTTGCCGTTGAAGCTGAGTTCTGGATGAACTCAGGTTCGGCAGCCGAAGGTTCATTCGGCCGCCGAACCTCCTGCATGGTGGCTTAGGCTGCCACAGCTTGCCCCCGCGAGTTTTGCATGTTCGGCTCTGTTTGGGGAATTCGGCCGCCGAAGGTGCCGCCGAAGGTTAGAGACTTTCGTCTCTGGAATGCCTTTTGGCCCCCGAAACTTGCCCCCGAAAGGGTTCGGCCGCCGAAGCATTAGATTCGGCCGCCGAAGGTGCTTGAGTTTCGTCTCTGGAGAGGACTTTCGGCCGCCGAACCTGCCGCCGAAAGTATTCTGTCCAGCTTTCTTTTGCATGCTTTGCATGACTAGTTGAGTGAGTTGAGTGAGTTGAAAGGGTTTCTGGGGGAGTGTAATAGAGGTATTCAGAAGCTAGTTTGGTCCCTCATTTGCATTTATCTGTATCTGTACAGACCAGAGGAACCAGAGAGAGCAGCAGTGAGTACTGCTCCAGAGTATACAGAACCTGCCGAGTCAGTCCAGAGCCAGAGGTGAGTGGAACTAAACTGATTACTTGATTGAATTCAGACAATAACTGCTTTTAGCATATTTCATGCATCATATTGATACCATAGGGTGATTGCATTTAGAATGCACAAAGCTGTGGCATTGCATAGTTTCATTGTTGGTGTGGGTAAATGCTGAATGATCCAGTAGTTCCAGACAGGAAGACCAGGACCCCATTCTACGGCCTGGCAGGTAAAGGAAGACCAGGACCTCATTCTACGGCCTGGCGGGTATAGGCAATTGGTCTATACTGGCAAAGGGTAAGTACAGGTGTTATATACACATATACATATATGGTACAGGAAGTCCAGGACCCCAGTCTACGGCCTGGCACGGTTTACTGGGATTATGTGGTGACAGGTTTACTCTTGATGTGGCTTGTTTGTGTTATGACGCATTTCATGAGATCATGTTTTACTGAGATATTTTACTGTTCTACTCACTGGGCTATAGAGCTCATCCCACTCCCTTAATTCCAGTTTTGCAGATTCAGAGTACAGTGTGCAGGGACAGTCCAGCAGAGTACAGAAAGAGTAAAAGAGCTTGTAATAGTATAGAGTGGACATGTAAATTGTAATGAGATGTTATAGTTGTGTATAACGTTAGAGTTGTGCTTGACTTAGTGGTTTGTGTTGTAAGGCTTTGTTACATACATGATCTGTATATGTTTTTATAACCAGGCTTAACAGGTATGAATTAACCCATCTAGAGCAAGCTCTAGTCAGGGGTACAGAGTACAGAGTACAGAGTACAGAGTACAGAGTACAGAGTACAGAGTACAGAGTACAGAGTACAGAGATAGTGCATGCACAGGTTAAGCCTTGGTTCAGCAAAGAGTTTTTATTTTCACAGAAAATGTATCATGTATGAGTTTTACAGGTACACAGAGAGTATAGCAGGCTTGCTACGGGTTCTGGCGGCCTTAAGCCGACCTGAATCCTAGCGCCGGTGACGGTCCATTTTGGGGTCGTTACAGATTGGTATCAGAGCCCTAGGTTAACATGGTCGGACCTATAGAGAGAGTGTCGGGCTCATAGAAAATACAGTTGGTCAAGCACAAGAGGGAATCATGTCCACCAGGATAGGATGTGGAGTCCTGTCTATTATTTCATATGCATGTGTAATATGATTGAGTTATATGTTGATGTGCTGATATGCTCTAGTATGTGTTGTTTTTCAGAGTTAAGATGCGAGGAACTCGTCGATCAGCTCGATTGACTGGAGTCCCATCAGATAGTGAGGGAGTAGCTGCTCGTCCTCCTGCATTGCCGAGGGCAAGGTCTCAGAGATCTAGCAGGGAAGGCATGTCAATAGACCCTAGAAGGTCTGTAGACGAGAGCAGAAGAGGGATAGTTAGAGGAGGTAGATCTGAGGAAGAGAGGGAGGCCATGGAGACTGATCTGTCTATGGATGAAGGTATGGGAGAATCTCTGGGAGGTGTTCAGGTCTCAGGTTTTGATTATCCAGCTGTTTCCCAGGTTCCAGAGTATCCAATGGAAGGTATGTCGGAGTACTCTCGATTTGACCCATATCCGACATCTATGCCATATATGCCATATCCTTACTATTACCCATCATATCCACCATATCCTATGTATCCACCCTCCCCTATCCATCCAAGTGCAGCACACCCAGAAATAAATGAACCAGTACCACCACCACCAGAACTAGTAGCCCCTGTTGTTGACAGACATCAACCTAGTTCATCTGGGAGTAAGGTGCAAATGACTGAGTACCTTAAATTGGATGCTCCTAAGTTTCATACAGGAGATGATCCATTTGAGTATCTGAGATGTGTAAAAATGATTACTGATGAGTTGGGTGCGGATGGTAGTAGAGCCATTGAGATGGCAGGGTTTACACTAAAGTGTAGGAAGGCTCGGGAATGGTTTAGGAACTATATAGAGCCTAGACTGAACAGTATGTCGTGGGGAGAATTTGCTAATGAGTTTGCAGGATGGGCTTTTCCTGATAGCTCCAGGGAGATGAAGCTAATAGAGTTTGAACAGTTAAGACAAACAGATGAGATGACGGTTGATGAATTTACAGATAAGTTTCTAGATTTGCTTCAGTACGTGGGTCAGGCCTATGATACTGATCAGAAGAAAGCTAGAAGATATACCCTAAGACTTCATCCCAGGTATTCTTCTTTGATCCTTCCAGCAGAAAAGGAGAGTTTCCACTCTATTGTGGATGCAGCTAGGAAGATGGAAGCTAGTGCCAAGATTCAAAAACAGTCTCAGGCACAGGCTTCGGGTTCTAAGGCCCCCAGTTCAGGCACCTCAGGTAGCAAACGATGGGATAAGGCAAAAGGAACAAAGAGTAGGTTCTGGAGTAAAGTCAAGTCTGGTCTGGGAATGGGTAGTGGCTCAAGCTCTGGCACAACTATTCCAGCATGTAGGAGATGTGGAAGACCACACAGAGGAGCTTGTCAGTTGGGATCTTCAGCCTGTTTTAGATGTGGACAGGTGGGGCATTTTGCTCGAGAGTGTCCTCAGGTGACGTTTGTGGCACCTTCCCAGCAGATGAGTTCAGGCAGTGTAGCACAGCCAGTAGGGCAGCCAGTGGCTTCAGCCATGCCTCAGAGTAGTGGCAGAGGTAGAGGGAGAGGGGCAGCCTCTACTTCAGCAGCAGGTTCCCGAGGTGGAAATCCTGTAGCCCCAGCACGGATTTTCACTATGACTCAGGAGGAGGCTAATACATCGAACACAGTGGTGTCAGGTAATCTCATCATTGGGTGTTCAGATGTGTATGCTTTGATGGACCCCGGTGCTTCTCATTCCTTTATTGCTTCGAGAGCCATAGAGAGATTGGGTTTGATCAGGTCTGAGTTAGAGTATCCTCTCTGGGTCAGTGGACCCAAATGTGACCCATCAGTGGCAGTGTCAGTCTGTCGTTTCAGTCCAGTATTTATAGAGGGTAGATACCTTCCAGCTGACCTTGTGGTTCTAGATTTGACGGATTTTGATGTCATTCTAGGGATGGATTGGTTATCTACATATAGTGCGACTTTGGACTGTAGAGAGAAGATAGTGAGCCTCAGAGACCAGGATGGGTCAGAGTGTGTCTTCAGAGGAGATAGGAGAGGTACACCCAGAGGTATGATTTCAGCCCTTCAGGCTCGTCGTTTGCTTAGGAGGGGTTGTCAGGGGTTTCTAGCTCATGTGAGAGAGCTAGACAGTCAGGTGAGGGAACCAGCCACAGTCCCAGTAGTCCGAGAGTTTCTCGATGTGTTCCCAGACGATTTACCAGGACTTCCACCTGATAGGGAGATAGGGTTTGAAATTGAATTGCTGCCAGGTACCAGACCTATCTCTATTCCTCCCTACAGGATGGCACCAGCAGAGTTAAAAGAGTTGAAAGAACAGTTGCAGGACTTGGTAGATAAGGGTTTCATCCGCCCTAGTACCTCACCTTGGGGTGCTCCAGTGCTTTTTGTCAGAAAGAAGGATGGATCCCTCAGACTTTGTATCGACTACAGACAGTTGAACAAGGTCACTATCAAGAATAGGTATCCGCTACCTCGGATTGATGATCTCTTTGACCAGCTAGTTGGAGCAGGTTGTTTTTCGAAAATAGATCTGAGATCCGGGTATCATCAGTTGAGAGTCAGAGAGGCAGATGTGCCTACGACAGCTTTCAGGACTAGATATGGGCATTATGAGTTCTTAGTGATGCCGTTCGGGTTGACTAACGCCCCTGCAGCATTCATGGATCTCATGAACAGAGTTTTCAGGGAGTTTCTGGATCACTTTGTCATTGTGTTCATCGATGATATTTTAGTGTATTCCAGAGATGTAGAGGAGCATGCCCAGCATCTGAGGATAGTTCTGCAGACACTGAGAGAGCATGGTTTGTATGCCAAGTTCTCGAAGTGTGAGTTTTGGTTGAGGAGCATTGCCTTCTTAGGACACGTGGTATCAGCAGAAGGGATTGAGGTAGATCCCAAGAAGATAGAGGCTGTAGCTAACTGGCCCAGACCCACGACAGTGACTGAGATTAAAAGCTTTCTGGGACTGGCAGGTTACTACAGGAGGTTCGTTCAGAACTTCTCAAAGATAGCAGCTCCTATGACCAAACTACCTCAAAAGAACCAGAAGTTTGTCTGGTCAGACCAGTGTGAAGAGAGCTTTGAGGAGCTCAAAAAGAGATTGACAACAGCACCAGTGCTAGCTCTGCCTGTGAGTAATGAGGATTTCACAGTATTCTGTGATGCGTCTCGAGTGGGATTGGGTTGTGTTCTGATGCAGCAGGATAGGGTGATTGCTTATGCTTCTAGACAGTTAAAGAAGCACGAGTTGAATTACCCCACCCATGACCTTGAGATGGCAGCAGTTATCTTTGCACTCAAGATGTGGAGGCATTACCTCTATGGGGTTCAATGCGAGATCTTCACTGATCACAAAAGTTTACAGTACATCTTGAGTCAGAGAGAGCTGAATTTGAGGCAGAGGAGATGGGTAGAATTGCTCAGTGATTATGATTGTACGATCCAGTATCATCCGGGTAAGGCGAATGTCGTGGCAGACGCCCTCAGCCGGAAGTCACTAGGCAGTTTATCCCATATAGCAGTAGAGTGGAGACCAATAGTGATGGAGCTTTATAAGCTCTTCGAAGAGGGGTTACAGTTAGAGTTATCCGGTACAGGTGCATTGATAGCACAGATGAGAGTGACACCTATGTTTCTGGAGCAGATAGCTCAGAGACAGCATGAGGACCCTGCGTTGATGAAAATTGCCAGGACTGTTCAGTCAGGCAACAGTGCAGAGTTTCGTTTTGATACCAAAGGGATCCTTCGTTATGGGAGTCGACTTTGTGTACCAGATAGGGGCAGTGTGAAGGAAGACATTATGAGGGAAGCTCATAATGCGAGGTATAGTGTTCACCCAGGAGCCACTAAGATGTATCAGGCTTTGAAAAGGATCTATTGGTGGCCAGCCATGAAGAAAGAAGTGGCGCAGTTTGTGACAGCTTGTGAAGTTTGCCAGAGGGTGAAACTAGAACATCAGAAACCAGCAGGAATGCTTAACCCATTGCCAATTCCAGAGTGGAAATGGGAGAACATAGCCATGGATTTTGTAGTAGGTTTACCAGCAGTGTCCAACAGGATAGACTCTATATGGGTGATTGTGGACAGACTCACAAAATCTGCTCATTTTCTTCCAGTTCGGAGTAACTATTCTGTGGATAAGTTGGCACAGGTCTATCTGGATGAGATCGTGAGATTACATGGAGTTCCAGTGTCTATAGTTTCAGACAGAGGACCTCAGTTTACCTCCCGCTTTTGGCGGAGTCTGCAGCGTGCGATGGGCACGAGATTAGAGTTTAGCACTGCTTTCCACCCACAGACTGATGGACAGTCAGAGAGGACCATCCAGACCATTGAGGATATGCTCAGAATGTGTGTGTTAGACTTTGGCGGTTCTTGGAGGCAGCATCTACCTTTGGTGGAGTTTGCCTACAATAACAGTCATCATGCTAGCATTGGGATGGCTCCGTATGAGGCGTTATATGGGAGGAAATGCAGATCACCTGTTTGCTGGGAAGAGGTAGGAGAGAAAGCACTTGCAGGACCAGAATTGATCGAGATTACCAGTAGAACAGTGCCCGTGATCAGAGAGAGGATCAGAACAGCACAAAGTAGGCAGAAAAGTTATGCAGACATTCGCAGGAAACAGTTAGAGTTTCAGGAGGGGAATATGGTATTGCTGAAAGTGTCTCCAATGAAAGGAGTGGTTCGTTTTGGAAAGAAGGGTAAGTTAGCTCCACGGTACATTGGACCCTTTGAGATTTTGCAGAGGATCGGAAATGTGTCGTATAAGCTATATTTGCCTGCTTCTATGGAGAGGATTCACCCGGTATTTCATGTTTCTATGCTACGGCAGTTTGTGTCAGATCCGAATCAGGTTCTGAGTGAGCCTGAGGTGGAGATTCATACAGATCTCACCTATATAGAGCAGCCAGTGCGGATTCTGGACACACAGATCAGACAGCTAAGGAACAAGGAGATCCCGATGGTGAAGGTTCTATGGAACCACCATAACCTAGAAGAGTGCACCTGGGAGACACGGGAATCTATGCTCCAGCAGTATCCATATTTGTTTTGAGGTTCGTTTCCTCCAGTTTATGTGTTATTTGTTTTTCGAATCATTCGAGGACGAATGTTTTTAAGGGGGGGAGAATGTAATACCCGGCTAGAATCCGGCATCGGAATTCCTGTCGTCCGGTGGAATCCGGGGTGTCGGACTTCTAGAGGAGGGTAGGATTTATGTTTTACTATGTGTGATATGTGTTTTACTGATTTAACTAAGTTTTGAGTTGAAATGACCCAAGGCTGATGAGCCAAGTTCGGCCGCCGAAGGTAAGTTCGGCCGCCGAAAGTGCTCAACGTTCGGCTTCCAAAGTGCAAGTTCGGCCCCCGAAGGTTGCATGAGTTTGCATGCGATTGGGCAGCCGACGCTGAGGTGGCCAGCCAGCTGAGTCATGTAGTTTGACAGATGTTGGCCTCAGATTCTTGCCCTAGAGCAGGCCACGTTTCTCATGACTCATCTGCAAGTGATATTAGCTGCTCATGCAGATGAGTAGTGTGTGTTTGCTAAGGTATTGAAAGTTTTGACAAAAAACAAAACTAAGTGTTTGAGAGGGTGAAGAGAGTTGGTTCGTTTTTCTTTTGTTCAGGGTGTTTAGCTTCTTCTTACAGGAGGTAAGTGATGCTTTTGACCCTGTTTCCATGTTTTCTGAAGGTTTTAAGGGAGTTATGGAGAGAGATGCCTGTTTAGGTGATAAATGGTGGTTTGATGATTTATGCATGTATATATGTTTGTGTTAGGTTTGATTTGTTGTTTGGGGTTATTAGATAGTTTTGGACCCCTGTGAACATATACTTGCGTATATGTGTGTGGAATAGTTGAAGTATGCATGTTTGGAGCTGTTGAAGGGAAGGAGGAGCTTGGTTTGCCGTTGAAGCTGAGTTCTGGATGAACTCAGGTTCGGCAGCCGAAGGTTCATTCGGCCGCCGAACCTCCTGCATGGTGGCTTAGGCTGCCACAGCTTGCCCCCGCGAGTTTTGCATGTTCGGCTCTGTTTGGGGAATTCGGCCGCCGAAGGTTAGAGACTTTCGTCTCTGGAATGCCTTTTGGCCCCCGAAACTTGCCCCCGAAAGGGTTCGGCCGCCGAAGCATTAGATTCGGCCGCCGAAGGTGCTTGAGTTTCGTCTCTGGAGAGGACTTTCGGCCGCCGAACCTGCCGCCGAAAGTATTCTGTCCAGCTTTCTTTTGCATGCTTTGCATGACTAGTTGAGTGAGTTGAGTGAGTTGAAAGGGTTTCTGGGGGAGTGTAATAGAGGTATTCAGAAGCTAGTTTGGTCCCTCATTTGCATTTATCTGTATCTGTACAGACCAGAGGAACCAGAGAGAGCAGCAGTGAGTACTGCTCCAGAGTATACAGAACCTGCCGAGTCAGTCCAGAGCCAGAGGTGAGTGGAACTAAACTGATTACTTGATTGAATTCAGACAATAACTGCTTTTAGCATATTTCATGCATCATATTGATACCATAGGGTGATTGCATTTAGAATGCACAAAGCTGTGGCATTGCATAGTTTCATTGTTGGTGTGGGTAAATGCTGAATGATCCAGTAGTTCCAGACAGGAAGACCAGGACCCCATTCTACGGCCTGGCAGGTAAAGGAAGACCAGGACCCCATTCTACGGCCTGGCGGGTATAGGCAATTGGTCTATACTGGCAAAGGGTAAGTACAGGTGTTATATACACATATACATATATGGTACAGGAAGTCCAGGACCCCAGTCTACGGCCTGGCACGGTTTACTGGGATTATGTGGTGACAGGTTTACTCTTGATGTGGCTTGTTTGTGTTATGACGCATTTCATGAGATCATGTTTTACTGAGATATTTTACTGTTCTACTCACTGGGCTATAGAGCTCATCCCACTCCCTTAATCCCAGTTTTGCAGATTCAGAGTACAGTGTGCAGGGACAGTCCAGCAGAGTACAGAAAGAGTAAAAGAGCTTGTAATAGTATAGAGTGGACATGTAAATTGTAATGAGATGTTATAGTTGTGTATAACGTTAGAGTTGTGCTTGACTTAGTGGTTTGTGTTGTAAGGCTTTGTTACATACATGATCTGTATATGTTTTTATAACCAGGCTTAACAGGTATGAATTAACCCATCTAGAGCAAGCTCTAGTCAGGGGTACAGAGTACAGAGTACAGAGTACAGAGTACAGAGTACAGAGTACAGAGTACAGAGTACAGAGTACAGAGATAGTGCATGCACAGGTTAAGCCTTGGTTCAGCAAAGAGTTTTTATTTTCACAGAAAATGTATCATGTATGAGTTTTACAGGTACACAGAGAGTATAGCAGGCTTGCTATGGGTTCTGGCGGCCTTAAGCCGACCTGAATCCTAGCGCCGGTGACGGTCCATTTTGGGGTCGTTACAAGCTGGTCGAATAGATCGTCGATCCTTGGCAATGGGTACTTATTCTTGGTAGTGACTTTGTTCAACTGCCTGTAGTCGATACAAAGTCTAAGGGATCCATCCTTCTTTCTCACGAACAAAATTGGTGCACCCCAAGGTGAAGTGCTCGGTCGGATGAAGCCGTTTTCTACCAACTCTTGCAACTGTTCTTTCAATTCCTTCAACTCAGCTGGAGCCATCCTGTAGGGAGGGATAGAGATCGGTCGGGTTCCGGGCATCAGTTCTATCTCGAACTCTATCTCCCTAGCAAGTGGTAAACCTGGCAGCTCATCTGGGAAGACGTCTAAAAACTCTCTAACCACTGGCACCGAGGCGGGCTCTCTAACCTGACTGCTAAGCTCTCTCACATGAGCCAAATACCCCTGACATCCCTTCCTAAGCAACCTACGAGCCTGAAGAGCTGATATCAGACCTCTAGGTGTACCCTTCCTGTCTCCCCTGAAGACAACCTCTGACCCATCCTGACCTCTGAACCTGACTACCTTGTCCCTGCAGTCCAAGGTAGCACCATGGGTAGATAACCAGTCCATCCCTAGAATGACGTCAAAATCTGTCAAATCTAGAACCACCAGGTTGGCGGACAAGCATCTTCCCTCAACAAACACAAGACTACACTGGCAGACTGACTCTGCCACTGATGGATCACACTTGGGTCCACTGACCCAGAGAGGACACTCTAACTCAGAGATCATCAACCCCAACCTCTGGACGGCTCTCGGAGCAATAAAAGAATGAGATGCACCAGGGTCCATCAAGGCATACACATCTGAACAACCAATGACTAAATTACCTGCCACCACGGTGTTAGATGCATCTGCCTCCTGCTGAGTCATCGTGAAGATCCGTGCTGGAGCTTATGGACCTTCACCTCTGAAACCCGCTGAAGAAGAGGCTGCCCCTCTCCCTCTGCCTCTGCCACTGGCCTGAGTCATGGCTGGAGCTGCTGGCTGAGCCACACTACCAGAAGCTGTCTACTGAGACTGTGCTCCAAAAGCTGCCCTAGGACACTCTCGAGCCATGTGTCCCTCTTGCCCGCATCTGAAGCAGGCTGCTGTCCCAGCCCGACAAACTCCCCTGTGTAGCCTACCACACTTTGCACAAACTGCATTATCCGCGACAGAGCTTGAGCCACTCCCTAGTCCCAGACTAGACTTGACCTTGTTCCAAAACTTGTTCTTCTTGGGCTTCCTAGTGGTGTTACTCCACTTTTTGCTACCTGAAGCTGCTGCACTGAAAGAAGAAGAGCCTAGGGTCTTGGAACCAGAAGGTTGTGCCACTGACTGCTTAACTGTTCCCTGAACGATGGCACTGGCCTCCATTTTCCGGGCCATATCCACTATGGCGTGGAAGCTCTCCCTATCTGCTGACTGGATCAAGGAGGAATATCTAGAGTGGAGTTTCATGATATATCTCCTTGACCTTTTCTGATCCGTGTCAAGGTTTTGCCCTGCAAATGGCAACAACTCCAAAATCTGTCTGTGAACTCCTCTACACCCATATCCTCGGTCTGCCTCAACTGCTCAAACTCTATCATCTTCAGCTCCCTTGAACTATCTGGGAAAGCCCATCCTGCAAACTCGTTTGCAAACTCCTCCCAAGACATGCTGTCTACTCTGGGGTTCACATAATTCTTGAACCACTCTCGTGCCTTCTTGCACTTAAGAGTGAACCCAGCCATCTGAATGGCTCTACTGTCATCAGCCCCAATCTCATCCGTGATCACCTTAACCCTTTCAAGATACACAAATGGGTCATCCCCTTTTTCATACTGGGGAGCACCCAACTTCATGTAGTCGGTCATCTTGACCTTGCTCCCACTGGCTGAGCTAGGTCTAGGAGGTTGGGTAGCTGGGGCTGCTGGTTCTGTAGGTGGTGCAACATTTTCTGAGGTAGGGTTTGGATAGTAAGGTGGGGGTGGATACATTGGGTATTGTGAATATGGTGGGTAGTAGGGTGGGTATGGCATCTGTGTGGGATAAGGGGTGAAGCTAGGGTAATCCGATGTACCTCCCATCGAATACCCAGGATTTTGTGAGAAGTGTGGGTAATAGGGTGGCTGAACAAATTCCGAGGCCTGAGTGCCTCCTTGGGACTCTCCCATTCCCTCTTCTGACATGCTAACTCCCAAACTGCCATCCCTCCTCTGCTCTACATCCATATCATCCCTCATGTCTTCTGACGCTCCTCCCTGAACTGTTCCTCTGACTGATCTGCTTCTACCCAGATCCAAAGACCTTCTAGGGTCTCTTACTGCTCTTTCTCTGTTAGACCTACTAGACATTGCCCTAGGCAATGCTGGAGGACGGGCGCTCGTGCCCTCATCCTCAGGTGGTACTCCAGTCAATCTTGCTGATCGACGAGTTCCTCTCATCCTATTTTCTGAAAAACAGTACACATCACATAAACATTAGCATCATATGGTTCATGTGGGCACACATGAACCCTCATCACATACATAACATTCATATCATAGCATTAATGCACATATATAAAATCATGGCATTTCACATCATCAAACAAGACAGGACTCCACATCCTATCCTAGTGGACATGATTTTCCTATTGTGCTTGACCTTCTATAACATCTATGAGCCCGACACTCTAGGTCCGACCATATGAACCTAGGGCTCTGATACCATTCTATAACGACCCGAAAATCAGACCGCCACCGGCGCTAGGACCCAGGTCGGCTTAAGGCCGCCGGGACCCGTAGCAAGCCTGACATGAAACCTGTAAACCTGTTTAATCCCATACATGATCAACAATCATAAATAAAAATTTAAAACTTTTCTTTCATTGATTCCTCATACACCAAACTCAACCTGTGCATGCACTAAACATAATCATAAACATGACCCCTCTGTGGGATCTCATCAATGCCCCAATGGGCGATACATCATAAGTTGAGTTGGTTAAACATAAACATCAATAGACATTAAGATCATGTATCAACAAGGGATTACAATAAACTATGGTCAAGCACACTTCTAAACCTCAATATCATTATACATAACATAACTATTCAATTTTTTCATCATTATACAATTTATCACGTCCACTATCTATCTATTACAAACATAAGACTTTACTCTTCTTGACTTCTCTGTCTAGCCCGTACCTGCAATCCTAGGGGATTAGGGAAAAGGGGTGAGCTACTAGAGCCCAGTGAGCAGAATAATAGAAAAACAACATTTAAAATTTCATGCCATCATGTAATGCAACACATCACAACAAATCACATCTCGGATGGTATTGTCACCTATAGTCCTCTACATTCCAAAGTGTCGGGACGTAGAATGGGTACAACCGGTCTTTCTCTTAACATAACATATTATACATACCAATGTGCCAGGGACGTAGAATGGGTACAACCTGGACTTTCTCTTACATAGTGCCAGGGACGTAGAATGGGTACAACCTGGACTTCCATACTATCTCATGACGTAGCATCATCATATCATATGAGGACTAAAGGGTCATCCAATAACCAATCCACATCAACATCATAAATGCAATGCAACATATTCGTGGATTCTAATGCAAACAACCTATTTCATCACATGGCATTCATGATGCATGAACATGCTCAATTGTATAATTCATATGAGGACTAAAGGGTCATCCAATAACCAATCCACATCAACATCATAAATGCAATGCAACATATTCGTGGATTCTAATGCAAACAACCTATTTCATCACATGGCATTCATGATGCATGAACATGCTCAATTGTATAATTCATTTGCTTTAAAACATAAAGTTTATTCTACTCACCTCTGGCTAGCTCTGACAAAGACTGATGCAGCTAACTCACTGCTGGGGTCCTCGGGTCCTCAGGTCCGAACCTACATAGGTGGACTCAAATGAGGGACCAAACAACTAGAACATAACTCTAAAAACATCCCCCAAAAACCCCCTAAAACACCTCAAAACAATCATGCAAAAACATGCAAAGGAAGGCAGAACAGGGCAGGTTCGGCGGCACCTTCGGCGGCCGAAAGTCCCTCAAGAGCCAAAACCCAGGCAGGTTCGGCGGCACCTTCGGCGGCCGAAAGTCCCAGACAGAGACGAAAGTCTCTTTTCGGGGGCAACTTCGGCAGCCGAAAGGCCTGCCTCCCCAGCCATGTTCGACGGCCGAAAGTTCCTTCGGCTGCCGAACCTGGTTTCTGCCAAAGGGCAGAAACTTGGCTCCTTTAAGCGCATTTGCCTCCAAAACTTCCAATCATGCATTTAGCTCAACCAAAACATGCAAATATACATACATTGGCTCCTAGGGGCTTCAAACTAACTTAAACCCCAACTACAACACACAACAACAACACAAATCCAACATACATTGCTCAAAACATACATTAACTCAAAAACCTAACTATGAGCTAAACATGCATTCTACCCCATAGATCTTGCATAAAACTTACTTTAAACATAAAATGAGCTTAAGATCGGCTCTTACCTCTTGAAGATCGAGAGAGAGACGTCCTAAACTCGGAGGTGGGAGATTTTGAGTTCTTGAACCTCAAAGCTCCAAAACTTGCTTTAAACTCAAAAATCTTCAAAACAAAGCAAAAACTTGTGAAAATCTTGAAAGATTTGAAGGAAAAACTCAAGGATTGGTGAGGAACGGCGGAGAGCTCACCTTGGCCGACAATGGGGAGAAAAACTCGCCCGTTTTCGGCTAAGGGACCCTTTTATAGTGGCTGGCCAGGCCACGTTCGAGGGCCGAACGTGCCTCCGCATGCATGCCATGTTCGGCGGCCGAACTTGAGGTTCGGCGGCCGAACCTGGACTTTCCTCAACCTATGCCTTCGGGGGCCTAAGGCACACCCGAAATGCATGCATGTTCGGCGGCCGAACTTGAGGTTCGGCGGCCGAACCTGGGTTTTCCTCCAAGGTTATTTTCATTCAAAAACTCATTTCCTCTTTACTTAAAATCATCAAAAACATTAAAACATTTCATGAAAACATGGTTTTACCCTTCTAGAGGTCTCCGACATCCGAGATTCCACCGGACGGTAGGAATTCCGATACCGGAGTCTAGCCGGGTATTACAGGCCTCCTCAACTTGAACGTGTAGTTCTCGGACTTAGTGATGTAGTAGTGCCATTTGATCCTCGGCAACCTTTGCTCAATTCTCAAGGACCAGCTTGGAAGCATTAGCCTCACCCAACTCAGACTAGAGCTTATCCACTAACTCCAAGATCTCCTTCATGGTGTCTTCCACCTCATCAACCCGAGTCTTCAGCGTCAAGCATTCCTCTACCAAGAGCCTTCTATCTGTTTCTTGAGTGCCAAACTCTTGTCGCAGTACTTTATTACACTCTTTGACCATGTAGACACAAAGAACACTCCTGGGCGGAATGCATGGCATTGTCAAAAAGTTTATCTGTCTCGAGCTCATTCAGGTGGTGAAGGTCCCCAGGCCTTAAGGCATTCTTGCTTAATAGAATGGCCAGGCTAGGACCATCAAGGAGAAAAGCGTCTGGGTTAGTGCCAAAGCCAAACGTTGGATGCTGGGCGGCCATAAGGAGTCAACCCCTAGGTTCACATTAATGGGCTCAGCAGGAGTGGAGACGACAATAGCAGGCTCATAAACTGGGGTAGAGGCAGAGGCGCCCATGGCAAAAGACTCAGACTATGAGGGAGCTGATCCTTATACTATAAGTTAGGGAGGAGAAGGAGGAAGCATGATTACTTCTTCTACTTGGCGAGTATGCTTGGGAAGGGGACCGGTTACCCCAACGACAAATTTGCCTTTATGGACCGCACGTGCCGCCTCAGTAAATCTTCTTCTTGACACGACTATATCTGTATAAATTTAAAAGTAAGTAAGTAAGACAGTTTGAAATCTAAAAGAAGACAAAAAATAAAGTACCCTAATCTCCATTCAGGGAAGTGCTCTCCCCAATACTAGGAAGGTTGGGCGGGTGAGGACCCCGAGTCTGGCTCGCCTGCAAGTGACTCTACCAAGGCAAAATAGCATTCCTCACCACCTTGGTGATATCCATCTTCTTAAGGGACTTAGCTTTCGTCAAAAGAAAGGCTAAAGCCCCATCCTCATCCCTCCTCAATTGGACCTCATCCTTCCTCAGTTCCACCTATAGGTTCCAGGTCATTTGGAGGCACCCAAAACCCCCAGACGTCCGATTTCGAGGGATAAAAAATTATTTTTCTACTGCTTTAATGAAGAAGGTATTCGGTCGAATATCGTCTGGTGTTTACATTTGCTAAAAAATCGGAACTCTTCATTTTTGTGTGTACCCAGCTAGTAAAGCTGAGAGAAAAGCGCTACATTCGGCTCGATGTGGTTGTTAAGACAAACAAACCGGAAGGCCACTAAGATTCTCCAGCCGTTGGGATGCAACTGGGCAACCGAAAGCTTATGAAACTAAAGGACATCAACAAAGAAGGGGTCTGTAGGGAACCGAAGACCCGCCTTCAGCTGCTCTTCGAAGACTATAATAGTATCCTCTACAGGAATCAAGTCATTCACACGAACGTATGAGGAAGGGGCGAAGACACGAAAAGTCTCTCGAGGAATTTGGTACTTATCATAAAGGCGTTCTACATCTTGCTTCGATAGGATAGACGGGATGTCACTAATCGAGCTACCTTCGCTTTTTAGAGCCTCCCTTAATGGAACAATAGGGGTTGGGGCACGGATGGAGCCATCAGACGAAGAGCTTGAGGCGGAACCTCCACTAAGAGTAAGAAAAGAGAAAGTATTCCTATTCATTCTAAGAGGAAAAAAAACAGAAATTACGGTGGAAGCAAAGGGGTATAATCGAAAAAGAATGAGCGATCGAGTCTTTCTGAAAGCAAAGATTACAGTTGAGAGAAAAAGTGATATTCGGGGGAAGAATAATGGTTCTTATAAGATGATTTTGACAGCAAGCTTTAAGTGTGGCTCGAGAAATGAGGCAGCTATCATGAAAAAGCTAGGTAAGCAAAGCGGAGTGAGCCACGAAAAAACCAATATCCATAAGCCACGTGCCCTAGATCATGAAAACAATTGTCACCTTCGAATCTGAAGAATTGAAGATCAGCAGGGAGACCTCTGATGTTACATAACAATCACCTAAAAAAAACCATGATCTCTCACCATGAAATAGGACCACGTGGCAAGAATCTGACAGGTGGACAGTAAGGTCCCACCCGAGGAAAGAAAGATCCGGACACCTTAACACCTGGTTCACCGACAAGACTCATCCCCCTTGGATAGGACGAGTCTCCATATAAAGTTACCGTTATCAGGCACAGTCCAATATATCCCCATTACGCTTGTAATCACGGTATCACCAACCTATTAGTTGGTGAAATCTCTTATCAAGTAGCCGACTATATCATCACCAAATTATTAGAAAATGCTATATTTATCTCCATTTTCTTACAGTATAAAAGGGGAATAATCACAGAGACAAATGTACGCTATTCTGTTATACAAATACTCACAAGTTCTATATTCTTCTTATTCTCTAAAATTACTGACTTGAGTATCAGAGTGCCTGTTGTTTGTACCCGCCACCTCACGTTCTCTTTCTTGTAAGTTTAGCCAATCATAATACAATTTTATTTTCTGGCTGCATTAATTTCTTTCATATTCAGATTAGCATGCGGGTCCTTTTCATATTTAGATTGATCTCAAGGTAATCTATTATTTATTTCTTATTTATTTTTCTTTTTCCAATTATCTGTTTGTAGGCTTTCATTAATATTATTATTTGATTTTTAGTATTGCATGAAATTTTAATTGGCATCAAGAAAGTTTTCATCTTGTATGTTTATTGGTCTATTCAAATATAGGTTAGTTTTTCAATTTTATGCTTCTTCATATGTGGGTTATTCTCTATTATTGATAGAAAATGAGATGATTGGAACTCTTATAGTGATTACATTTAATGATTGTAATTTTATCCATGGGAATTGTTAATCCAATTAGTAATTGTTTACAACATTATGATTTTCTCTTGCACGCTAACTATTTGATAATTTTTTGAGGAGGGTATACAATGTTGGTTTTTTTAATACTCCATTGTTTGTAGGATCTTAAATAGTAGATTTAGGTTACTAAATAGGAGACTTTTAGAGTTGTGTTTTAGGCTCTTTATAGGATTAAAATATTTTCAGTTCATCAATAATAATTTGTCATTATGTTGGTTGTTTAAATACTTGGTTGTTTAATTTGTCAAACACAAAATAGTTGTAAAGAGATACTTTTAGTTTCTGCATTTGAGAATTGATTGTCTTTTACCTTTCAAGTCCTACAGTTGTTGTTTTGTTTGGTTCCCTATTTCCATTTGCTTCTTTTAGTTTGTTTATGGACATGATGTCCCTAATTGGCTTTGGACTTGCAGCTTCCATATACTTGCAGTGTCATTTTGGCAGCATGCTGAGCATGCTTATGCTGTAGCTTCATCACATCATTTTTTAATATTACCTTACACTTTTCTTTTAAGAATTCTTAGTCGAGAATTATCCTATGCTAGAAAATTAGTTTGCTATGCATACTTCTTCTAGTTTCAAGATACTCTCTGTTTCTTTGCATTCTGCTCTGTAATGCAGATTTGCATTCTGCATCAGGTTAGCTGCAGGTTCTGCCCCGCTGAAAAATGCAAATCTACAGTAGGTTCTAACCTGCTGCAGTAGATTCTAACCTGCTACAGAAGAATGCAAACTAGAACCTGCTGCGTAATGCAGATATGATGGTCAGATAATTTCCCAATTTCATGGATACAAAAGGCTGAAGGATCACATTCTGATGCATATCTGTCTTTGCTTCTTTCTTTGTTTAATTTCTAAATAACTTAAGAGGTTAGCCATCCTTCTTCAAGATGGAACCAAATGGTTGTCATTTTTTCAACCCACATGCTCTGAAGCATATGCTTGTAATATCCTGTTGCATGTTACATCCCAAATGACTAGGAGACTTTATCTTGACCCTCAAAATCTGCAGCAAAACAAGCACAAATGAACCTCAAAAATTGGTATTCCTGTGATGCATGTTAATGACAAAGTAAAAAAAAAAATCCCCTGGCAACAAGACAAATAAAAAAAACATAAAGACTAAGAATCAATACAAAATCTACAGCAAAACAAAGACCTAAATGCAATCAGTGGCTGATCCACTAATCCAAAACCCAACCTTAGCAATAAACACGACATCATAACAATGACCAGCTAAACTACAGGGAAAAAAAATTATAAATCCCAAATCCAAGATACAAACTATAAACCAAATTACTGCAAGCCATCCAAAGAAACACTTAATACATTTAACAAGAGCTTCAACGGCCAACTCTTTCTAGCAACAAGAAAAGATTACCACTCCATAAAAGACGACTAAGGGATACCATGAAAAAAAATTCAAACAATAAGATTCCCGCAATCATATTAAAGCCTTAGATAGAATATCACCAAGAGAATCAAAACAAACTGCATTATCCATTGTTCTACCTCAAATATGGCAAGAGGATATGTTTTAAGTTCATTTAAGAGATAATGGAATGCCTGTTGCATAATGTAGATTTGCATTCTGCTGCAGTAGGTTTTGCCCTACTGCAGCAGAATGCAAATTAGAACCTGCTGCAGAATACAAATCGCAGATTTGCATTCTACAGCAGGGCAGAACCAACTTTCTATTTGTTAAGCCTCTAAAAGTAAACTCCTTTCCAACCTTTCTATTTTAAACATCAAAATTTTATGCATGTGTTTATAGTAACTATATTATCCTATATTTAACTAATGAAAGCATATTAACATAAGCACCATTGAGTTTATGAGCAATGTTTATGAGAGAATTTAGTCGTATTTGATCCAAATTGTGTGTTTATTTTTAATTTATGCTTGTTCTCCAAATTGTATGCCATTGACCTTATATTTTTTTATACATTTATTATTATTATTATTATTATTATTATTATTATTTACTTACTTTTAGAGATAAAATTAAGAATTATACTTTGTACTGTTAATTTATTTTTATATATTTGTGGTTTTCTCAGATAGTAACCATACGCATTTCAAATAGATAGAAGTTGGATAAACAAGTCTAGAAATAGTAATGAATACAAAAATGGAGTAAAGGAGTTTCTTATTTTGCCTTTCACAAATGCATCTCAATGTGGTAAAATATTGTGTCTTTGTATTCATTGTGTTTATTGCTATTGGAAAACTTATGATGATGCAAGAGTACACAACACGATCAACAACATTGCATAGAGATACCGGGCGCAAGTCAAAAACTTCTTCAGGGCTAGTGACATTCCCTCCCGGTAAAGGGCCATCAGCATTCAAAAAATCCAAACAAGCAGTTACTGAATCATCATGTATCACATCCCAATGTACCTGAAAGAATCCCGGATTAAATCCGTCAGACTTGTCTGGATGCATTGAAAACAAAGCTGCTTTAATCTCATCAGAAGTAAAAGGTGCAAGGAGGAGATCATTATGTTCTGTCGTAACCACCCTATCAACACAGCTTATAATAGGCGAAACATCACCTGAAGCAGAAGTAAATAAAGCTGTAAAATAATTAATAATCACCTCCGGCAAGCCATTCTGCCAATCTATCCACTGTCCATTAGAATTCTTTAGCCGATTCACAAGATTCTTCTTCCGTCTATGAGAGGCCATCAAATGAAAATATTTGGAGTTCGAATCACCATGAGCTAGCCATAGTTGTTTAACTCGTCCACTCCAATACTGTTCCTGTTGTAGCAGTGTGGCATACACTGTTCAACCTTCTTTAACTCACTATTATTTGAATTTCAGCAATGACGACGTAAGAATCGTAATCGCATACGACAGTCATTGAGTTGCCGTTTAAAAGCCTGATGAAAATTAGCTTCCCAACTTTGTATATATTGGCCACAAATCAGCAAAAGCAAAACAGTGACCCTCCTTCCATCCTTGGCAAACCACATCCTTACAATCAGGCTCTGAATTCCATGCATTTTCATATCTAAGTGAGGGGAATTCAACCGTTTCTTTCCTTTTTATTATATCTTTTAATTAATTTTTATTTTAATAATTAAAAAAAAAATTATTTATTTAATATTACATCATCAAAATTTTATAGTATTAATAGAAAGGTGTCACTTGACTAACATGGTGAAGGCATAGGTGTCTATCTATTACAAAGTTTAGATCCTTAATTGAAAATTTGTAAAATACATCAGCAATATTTAATGGTGCTAGACGAAAAAGTCTTTATTTTATTTGCTAACAACATACAATCATAAGATACTACTTTATTACAAACTTACCCTCAAAACCTGATTTGAAAATACATATAACCACAAGGTAGGTTCTTATAATTTTCTCTTTATTTTTTTCTTGATTAAATCAAAAATTATTAAGAAGGAAAAATTAGACATGCACGAATTTTCTGAATTTGAATCTAAATGCATATTGTATAAAGATTCTTAATTTAATTTTTATTTTATATATAATTCCTAAATATAAGATAATAAAATTCAATAAATATGAAAGATTAGTTTGTAAATAAATATAAATATTTATTTTTTATTAATTATATCATTTAATAATCAATTTGTGAAAATATTAGAATGAATTAGAGCAGAACTATTTTATTAATAAAATAAAATTTTAACTAAAATTAAATTATATATTTTACTAAATTTTAAAAATTATAATTTAATTTACTCTAATTAAAATTTTAAATATCACATTAAAATTTATTAACGGTATTTTAAAAAAAACTACATTTTATTAAAGGTATAAGAACATATAATTTAAACATAAAATAATTTTTTTTTTGTAATTATTCCTAAATAAATGGAATAAATGCAATGAAATTGTTAACAAACTCTCGAGAGAAATCCACTATTGATTTATTGCTTTAATACAAAACATTTAAGATCACTAGATGTTGGTTTGTATATTTATTAATTTATTGATATTGAAATATTTTGCATCTAAAGATTTCGAATTTAGATCTATCGTGTCAAAATAAATAGTTAAAAATAACATTTATAAGAGATAATTATAAAAAAATTATTTTATAGTTTAAAGTATTTATAAATAGATTCTATATTTTAATTTATAATAAAAAAAATCACCTACTTTCACATAGATTTTTCATTTAATACCGTTAAATATTATTGATTTAATTGTCTCTTAATATTTAATGAAAGCTATATTTTAATTATTTATTTTTAAATTTAATCTTTTAAGTTTTGTTTGACTAATAAAATAATTTTTTAATTTAAACTTTATATTTATAATTAAAATTAATCACTATATTTTTATAAATTAATCCCTAAATGTTATAATTACTAATAAATTCTTATATTTACACCTTAATCTTTTTATTTATTAAATTTTAGTATTTGAAAAATAATAAAATAAAAATAAGATAAAAAATTTAACATTTTCTTTTTGTCCTAATTAATAAAAATGTCATTAAGATGTAAAAAGTTAAATGAGAAAAAAACTAGTAAATTTAGATGATTTTTAATTTCTTTTATTTTTTTATTAGTTTATTTTTAAATATAACATATAATTTTAATAAACATATAAGATTGATTTGAAAAAAAAAAATTATATGTATTTATTTGCAAATAATTATAATATTTAGAGGTCAATTTGTAAGAATACATGAATATATAACTAAAGAACTATTTTATTATAAAAAAAACTTTATATTTAAATTTATAAATATTTAACTAAATTATATTTTTTATAAAATTTTAATATTAAAATGTAATTTATTTTAATTAAAAATTATTTTTAATTAATTTTTAAGTATCATATTAGTATTTATTAATCATATTAGATAAAAAAAAATATCATCTTGCTGACAGAACGAGATCGCAATACTTTTTTTGTTATAAATTAAAGGAAAAATTACTCTTTAGTTCCTCAGGTTTAACGTAATTAATACTTATGTCCCTCTATTTTGGCGATTCACCACTTAAGTCTCTCACTTTCTCTTCCGTCCAAATTTGTAGTCCTTCCGTTCAAAATAGCCGTTTAGTCAAAGAGTCAAAGGTGAGAGGTAAAATTTTTTACCAAAAATGCCCTTAATAAATTTATTATTGGTCCTTCTCTTACTCTTGCAACTGATGTTTCTAGGTTTCTATTCTTCACCTCACAAACCCAACTCTCCCCCATATCTCTACTTCTCATTATTTATTATTATTATTATCAGTCTTGTGGCTGTGGGTCTTTTTGTGAGTTGTTTCTATTTCTGCAAAATATGATTGGTTCTCTAAATTCTTCTTCTTCTCCTGTGACCAAGAAGAAGAAGAAGCCTTGAATCTGCACTATCAGCTGAATCTGATTCCATAGCCATCACCTGGAGGAACTACTTCTGGGTTCACTTTTTCAGCAATCCACATGCACCAATTGCTCACCACTTGTGAAGAGCTCATCTCTCAGTCTGACTTCTCTGCCGCTCACCACCTTATCTCTGTTTTGTCTTCTCATTCTTCACCTTATAGTGATTCTAGAGAGAGGTTGGTTCACCATTTTGTTAAAGCTCTCTCTCTCAAACTTAATCCCCATGCCACTGCCATATGATTCTAGAGAGAGGTTGGTTCACCATTTTGTTAAAGCTCTCTCTCTCAAACTTAATCCCTATGCCACTGCCATTAGCTGTGCCTTGATGAATATTGGAAATACTACCCTTTCTGTTGGCGCCGCTGGCGGTGGTAGTAGTGCTGCTATCGGTGACGCTAATGTGGGTTATTCTATCTTTCGCTAAACCAAATAATCCCATTTATAAAGTTCAGCCATTTGACTGCAAATCAAGCCATTTGACTGCAAATCAAGCTATTTGAGGAGATGCGAGGGAGAAGAAGAACGAAGAGATTTTGAGTGGGGTTTTAACATTATTAAGGGTATTTTTGGTAGAAAATTTTATCTCTCACTTTAGACTCTTTGACCAAACGGGCATTTTGAATGCAAAGACTACGAATTTGGACGGAAGAGAATGAGGACTTAAGTGTTGGGTCACCAAAATAGAGGGACAGAAGTATTAATTACGTTAAATTTGAGGAACTAAAAAATAATTTTCCCTAAATTAAATTAGAAAATTCTGTCTTAAAAAAATATCAAATCACTAGGCAGTTTTTGATAATTAACCTATTTATAATTAACAACTATACATATAAAAAATTATAGAGTTATTGATAATATTTAAATATTAAATTAATAAATAATAAAATAATAAATAAATACAATTAAATTAGAGTTATAGATATTTACTATATTTTCATCTTAATTCAAAAGATTAAATAAATAAAAAGTTAATTTTTAATGATGCTAACTTTATAAAAAAGATAATTTAGTAATGCATGAATATAAATAAATTGAAATTTAATCATATTTATAGATATTAAGATTTTATTAATTTTGGGTACTTAATAAAGTCGATTGTTGATTTGTCCTTAAAAGGCAAAATTTTATTTGGTAAGTTAAATAAACGTGTTTTAAAGAAAAATAAAATGACAACTCAATAACGAATCACTAATCAACAATCCATTAGTCAAAAAATTAAAATCATTATTAAAAATACGTTGATGCATTAATGGATATGTGGTTGGTTAATAACTATAATAAATTTTTTCATTATTGTTCCGTTATAATTTTTAATGAATATTAAAAAATGTGCGATAATTTTACTGTAACAGTTGGGTATTAAAATGAAAGAAAATAATTTAAAAAAATATAAATGTAATTTTGTTCAATATTAATAAACTAATATAAATTAATTATAGTATGAAATAAATATATCTAAAGTAATTATTTAAATATTGATAATGAAAGATTAAATAATTATTTAATAGAAGTAAAATTTAGTAGTGACTTTATAAAAAAAATTAAATTATGCATTTTAATTATCTTTATTTTATTTTTATTTTCTATTAATTTTTGAATTCGAGAAACATCATCTCCATTATTGTTTTCTTGAGATTTCAAGGGTCAATTGAATTTCTTGAGAGACAATATATTGCTAATTAATCTAATTAAATCCGTAATTATTTAATTGAATTAATATCAAATAGTAATTAATATATTAATTTATATTAAGAAATTAGTAAATTTGATTTAAATAAAACGCGTATTTTTATTGATCAAGTTTGGATTTTTCTATCTGAATACAGTTAACTAATTAAATCTACACATATGTTGGGGTTGTTAGTTAATTAAAAATTAATTTAAGCGCAAAACGGATTAATTTATTTATAAGAAAGAATTGGTGAGATTCGCGTTTTGAACACTATACGCAAACAATAGATAATAATATGAAATATTTTTTTTCTATCTAATAATCAACTACAAAATATTTCAATTTAAAAGTTTTAATTAATTAATTATTTTTTAAATTTCAATTGCATTATTTATTATTTTTCTTTTAAGTTTATTTTTTTTTACTTGCTCAATGTAAAATTACTCTTATAAAAAAATTCTCTTATCCTCACTTTTTATATTAAACTATTCTTCCATTTCAAATTGATTATCTAAATTAAACAGGATTAAGGTTTTTTAGAATCGATACTCACTCTATCTACGAGTTCTTATTAATTAAGAAAAGGGAAGTCAGATTCGACATCCGTCAAATTTTATTCAATTAAAACTGTGGTATATTTTATAAAATTAAAATTTTAATTATTTTTAAAATAGCTCTAATTAAATTGATTGAAATAATTTTTAAATTTACTTTCCAGTTAACTTTAACTTAAGTTATTTAATAGTTTCATGTTGGTTATTATATACGATTTCGATTTTCTATAAATTGCCAATATAGACTCTTTTGGTTTCATCTCGTCTCACACAAATAGTCTTTTTCTCACAGATTTATCGACTCTACACAATTTTTCTGATTCAAGATAACTCTAATATCAATTGAAACAGTTCGACTCAAACTGATCTAAATAGCTTTTAAAATTAATTTCCATTTTATTCAAAATTATTAATTTAAATTATTTAATAATATTATATTATCTATTATATAAGATTTCGATCGATTTGCCATTAACCGCGGACGTCAACTCTTTCCCAAACAGGCAGGAGCTCAACGTTACAATTTTAATAAATACTCAATAGTTAATTTATTTTAATATTAATTTAAAAAATTAAATAATATGAATAAAATTATAAAAAGTAAATAATATATATAATTAAAATATAAATATTAAAAATATAAATAATTTAAAGTAACTAATAATTGTTTAATTAAAAAAACTAAAAAATTAAATTTTATAAAATATATAAATTTTTTAATCGTAATTTTAAAATTAAAATAAACTTTTTAATTTTATAAAAATTTGAAAAGTTAATAATAATTTACCAATCAATTAATAATTTGTATGTGTAAGTATTTAAATTTTCACACATCAGTTAATGATTTGATCCATTGTTTATCAATAAAACAAAAAATTGATAAAAAAAATCTATAAAAAATTGACATTAATGCATTAGGTTTGGAACTCACCGAATTGGGGCAAATCCAATTAACCATTGTATAATAGGACAAATTTGATAAAGATGGAGCCTTTCCATCAATTGCTGGATGAAAATGATAGATTAAAATTGAGAATGACCCATAACCAGAATGTGACATCTTTTTTTATTATTTTACCTTTCCTACAACTCACTCATATATGTAGTTTATTCAAATTTTTTGTTTAACAAATTTTTAATATTTTAATTTTTAAATTATTTTTAAAATAAAAATAAAATGTATATTAAAGTTATGCAAAATCTAATTTATTAATAGGTTTTAAAAATAATATATTTTTATTTGAATTTATACTTTTTGTAGATTCATATAATTCTAACAGTTATTGGTTTGTTCAAAGAACTCTACTTTCTACCTATAATGGTGGTAACTCGTAAAGGGAAGTATAACAAAATTACAATGAGAAGAAAATGGTTTGTTCAATTAAGCCTATTGGTTTGATATATTATAGAAGGTTCACTGCAGATCTGGATATGTCCTATGTTCCTATGCACAAGAAATCAGTGACGGAAATTTTTTAAATTTTTTAAGGGTGTATAAGTAGTTTTTCTTAAAATATTAAAAATTATCATTAAATTTGTATATGTTTAAAAAATTTATTAACTCATTTTTATTTTAAAATTATTTAATTAAATCATTGATATATTTTATAAGATGAACTTTTTAATTTATTTGTCAAAGAAATTTTTACTATTTAGTTTCTATTTTTTATTATTTTTTAATTTAAAAAATTTGCTTCTATTTTCAAGATTTGTAATTCAAGTTTTCATTAAATTTTTTTAAATTATTCACTTATTATTTAATTTAATTTTATATATTATTTTTATTATTAAGTGATAATTATTTTTATTTATTTCACTCATATACTAATCTATTTATATAATTAAAATTATACGAAAATAAATTTTAATGAGTGAGAATATGTTTTTTAGAAAAATCAAATTTTAATAGTAAATTATATATTAAAATATTTTATTATTTTAATAATATGTAAATATTTTATTATTTTAATAATATCATTTTTTATGTTTTTGCATGTTACAATGGTAAGGGAAAGAGATTTTTTTATAGTAAATATCATTAAAGGAATTGTAACGTAAAGAGATTTTTTTTTAGTAAATATTATTAAAAGTCAACGTTATAATGATAAATCATAAATAATTGATCGATAATTTATATTGAAAAATAGTGATGATTATAAATAATAGATTGGCAACTTATATTAAAAGATATATTTGCAAATGCTAATAATAATATTATTAAGAATATATTTCAATGAATAAACAATAGATGTGAATAATTATGATTTAATTATAATAGTTTATTCGCCTTTTATAAAAACTTATGTTTTAAATGTGTATTTATTTTATATTCTTTATTTTATAATTTTTATTTATTTTATTTTTTAATACATATTTATCTTCGGAATCAATCTTGCACAAACCAACTCCTACCCTAGGAGTCGTAGCACCGAAAAGACGCTATAGTCGGACTGGTTGCAGTCCTCATGGCTAGGCAATATGCTTACACCTTCATGAAGACCCGACTTCAGTTTCTCTTCGAAGACCATAATAATATCTTCTACATAGATTTGATTACCCTCAGGAATAGAAAAAGAAGAACCCCTATTCCTCTCTTCCATGAAAAATTGTTGTAAGCTAAAAGGAAGAAAGAAGGGTTCTTATACAGTGAAACAACCAATAAAGTTTTGAACAAGGCATAGAAGATAAGGCAACCATAGGTAAGCGAAACGACGATCACATAAAAAACCAGCTAAGGTCACGCCACGTGTCCTAAACTGGAAAAGCAAACGATCACCTTCGAATCTAAAGAATCGAAAACTAATGGAAACCTCTGATGTTACATAACATCCGCCCAAAATAAGGCGTAAGCTGTCACTACCAAGTAAGGACACATGGAAGGATTAGACATACAGGAAACACAGTCTAGCACAAGGAAGAGAAGATTCGAACATTTCAACACCCGAGTCACTGCTAAGAGACTCGCCCTTTCCTTGGAGAAGCGAGCCTTTATATAAAGTTACCGTTATTAGGCACGGCCTAACATGTCTCCATTATGCCTGTGATCGCGGAATTTCCACTTAATGGCTGGTGATGCCCCCATATCAAGGAAGCGACTACATTACTGCCGAATAATAAAAAAGATACTCACTTCTATCCCTTACAATATAAAGGCAGAAGAACCACATATATTAAGATATGATATCTCTAATACTATTCAAACTCTAAGTAATCTATTGTATCCTTTCTATTCTTCAAAATACTAATTTGAGCATCAGAGTGACTGCTGTGAGCATTCACCACCGCCTCACATTTCCTCTCTTATAGATTTTAGCCGGCCACAACATAGTTTTTCTCCGACAACGTCATCAGCCTAAACTCAACAACATAAATATCTATTAAAATATAAATATTCAAAACTTTTCTTTGCTAATATTTCAAAATAATATAACGTTGGAATTTTTTTTAAAAAAAATAGGCAATAAGTTCATATTGGTTACTAAATAATTTAGTTTTTTTTATCAAATAAGCTTAAAATTTTATATTATACGCGAATTAGCTACCATCATATTAAATTTTAATTTTTAATATAAAATATAATTTTTAAATATAATTTTTAATTAAAATGATATTATTTTAGCTTAAATTTTTTATTGTTATTTAATATTATTTTATTTAAAAATAATAAAAATGATATTTTATTATTAAAAATATAACATGATCCATTTGATATTTAATATAAAGTTGTTGGTTTATTTAACTTTTAGTAAAAAATATAATAGTGAATTTAAGTTATTTTTAAAAATATTATAATTTTAAATAATAAAATAATATTAAAATTAAATATCTAATTTTCCATCCAATAAGCTTATTTTTCAAATAAGAAGGTAAAAAAAATTAGAGCTAAATAGTAAAATACAAAGCAAGTTGAGGAATAAAAATAATTAAAAAAGAAATGAATAAAAAGGGGGCGCACATGTTCAAAAAGTTAGTTGTCATTTAGCGAGAGAAAAGTTACCAAAACAAGATCACCTGCGGGTGATGTAAGAGCCTCCCTTGGACATTTCCTCTTCTAGCTTCCTTCCTTCTCTTTCTTCAAACCGCCCCCCCCCCCCCCCTTCTCTCTCTCTATTCGTAATGGCGCAGCCTCATTGGCCCAAACCCGACAAATCCACCACCATGTACCCACCATCTTCCTCACCTCAGAACCCAACGGTCTCAACTGGTATAACCCGGTATGGTTCCGCCCCAGGTTCGCTTTTAACCAGGGCTGTCGATTCTGTCATTGGGTCTGACCGTGAATTCTCTGCCTTGGGTTCTTCCTCGCCTTCTTTAGTGAGTCACCAGTACTTCTCTGCTGATTCGTCCTCTCTCACATCCGAGTCACCTTGCAAAGTCAACTCATCCAGCGACCCTCGACCCCCACCCAAGAGCAGCGCCGCCGTTGGTGGTTTGCAGAGATCGTATGGGTTCAATGAGATTAATAGTTCTTTAGTCAGGCAGAAAAGCTCGCCCGCTGGTTTTCAGTCCCATCTCTCCACCGAAAACGGTGCGTTTTCCATCTTCCTAACTTTTCGCGTTATTTTTGAAGATTAGAAGAGTTATAATCAAATGACGTTTATACCTCTTGGATTGGATTATTTTTTCAAATGTGAGCATGGGTAGTTTGGGACTTTGACAAATATTGTGGATAGATGAGTGGGCTTAGGACATTGCCATATTTGCTTGGTTGTTGAATCTATTGATTAAAAGTCACTGAGCCATCCAGCATCCCATTCTGTCTTTCGCCGAGTCAACCGGAGGTTGAATTTAATAAGACTGGCTTGAGTGGCGTAGTATTATTTGTAAAAACCAGTTATCCAATTCAATTTTGTATTTAATTTATTTATTGACTGTATGCACTCAAATATTATAGTAATTTCATATTAAAATTTAAATTAATAAAATTTTATTATTTGTAAATCAGAGTTATTCGTACTTTAAATTTTTGAAAAATTATAATTTATAAAGTTTATAAATTAAATAATACATTTTTATAAATGTTGCCAGTTATATATTAAGAAATTAAGATATCAACTTTTTCTTTTATACACAAAAAAAATGATAATATTATTTAGTTTAAGTAGCAGATAAAATCTATTTAGTTATATCTAAAATTGATCATAGACCCAATAGCTGAGAATTTTTTCTTTTTTTTTTTTTTGCATGGTTGATTCTGTGGTATTGGGGATTCTGTGGTCCAGTGGATAAGCGTTGAAGAAAATATAGATCAAGTTGTATATTATATTAAAAAGACAAAAGTACCCTCGAGAGGAATAGTTTTAATGGGCTGAGTTATAGGAATATTATTGTAGATAGTCACGTGGGGCTGGTGGAGTAGAAAGTGGAACAGCCTCAGTCCTTTCTCATCACAATTTTTTATTTTCTTTTCTGTCTTTTCTGTTTGGCTGTATGCACTTAGGCTGTTCTTTAACTATGGTTTAAAGCTTATCAGATTAATTTTATTTAAAATAAAAATGTCTTCAAGATGGGCATACACATTATAAAAATATTAAATGTAAAAAGAAGGAGAGAATAGTATTAGTAAGAGGAAATGTGAAGTGTTTTAGTGGTTTGGTTGAGGGATGACATCCCCATGGACCTACCTAGTACTTTCATGAATATATATATTTTGTGCTAATGAAAGTTTTGAAAGGGATGAGATTGCTTTTTTTAATTGCATGCATTATCAGATAAATATTGAATTATTATTCCAATAGCTCATATATGTTCTATGGTGTTGATTTCATCATCTCATGTTTGGTGTTCATATTGACAAATTAACAAGAGTTTAAGAATGGAAGGTAAACAGAATTTTGGTTGCATTCGCAAATAACAGGCCTATAATGACTGTAATGTTTTGATACTGGCCTGGTACTATACAATTCTTTTGTGTAAATTTGCAAAGTTCAGAATAATAATATATATTTAAAGATGTAATTAAAATTAGAATATGTAATTAAATAATAAATATAAATATATTAAATAAATTAATTTATGAGAGATAATTTCTTGATTATTTATTTTTCTTAAATTTTATCTTACTAAAGCCTAAATTTATATTTGGTCAAATCAAACATTCTTTGATACTATTTTCTAATTATTTATATATTTCTCTAAAAAGTAGTAAAAATTAGAACAGAACCTATATAAATTTCATAAATAGCCTGATGTAAATCATAATTTTTTTTATCAATAAACAAAAGTCAATCAATAAATGCAAGAATTAAATTATAAAAGTATTGATATTCTCTTTTCACTTCAAAATTACCTTGTCTATTTGATGAGATGAGCTCTTCAACTTAAAAAAAATCATAAAAGAAATGAAGGATGCCACTTGATTGTAAAGAAAAATGAGAAAACATAACAAACGACTGGAGATAATTTGCAGTGAAGCTCAATGAATAAAGCCAATGCCATCTTCTGCTTTAAGAAAAGCCTCTTCTTGTTGCCTTACAAGAATAGTGGCCTATACGATATTTAAGTAACAGTTAGTACAGTCTTTACCTTTAACTAACGGCTGTAGCTCTTTACCCACAATTTTAAAAATTTGTTGTTTATAAGCTATAAGGGTAATGATAAGCTATTTTTCCATTAAATAATAGTCATGTCGTAAATGCTCCAAGTAATTTCAATACAAATAAGCTTGACTCTAACCCTTTATTTTCTATTTGTTTCTGTCTAAAATTGCTATCCCCTAGAAACAGTAACATGAATAGACACAACCTCATCAAAGAAGAAAGCATTGTTATGATGAGTCCATAGAATCCAACAGCTAAAAAATAGCATTGACCATCTAGGCCCATGCTCTGCCCTTCCACTGCACCATTAATGTTGATAGAAACTCACATGTAGCTTGTCATATTCTGGAGCTTTCCATGGTTTTCTCTTTAAATGAGTAGCCTGAACTTCAACATCAGCAATAGGAGCATAAAGTGCGGTAACAAAATTCCAAGATAGATTGAAAACATACCTCAAATGGGGTAGGCTGGTGGCACTGTGCCATCCTCACTATACAAGTATCTAAAAAAATTCACTGCCAACTCTTTTAATGCAATCTGACTGTCAACCCATAATACCAAACATATGTCAAATTGTCAACATCTTAATTTTTGTTTTCACTTTCATCGGTTAACAAACTTTAGGTGCAAATAAGTTGTGTTCTTGTTGAATCTATTCACTTCTAGATATTTGATAACAGAGAAGTTCCTCTCAAGACATGATCACTTCTAAATCTCTTCTCAAGTCATTCTCAATATGCAAATGTTGAGAAGAGTACTATTCAAGAGCTTGTTGTATGCTAGCAAGCCTAGTTGGAAGCTGCTGTTTCCACTAAAACAAGTTATCAAATACCTAATGATTACATTTCCGTAGCAAGTGTTAGAACCACCAAGCCTCTGCTTAAAGAATTAGTCCATGAAGAATATAACCAAAAGATTGTCATGTGCCAATTTAGTTTTCTAGAAAGCAGAGTGGGTGTTTGCAATCAGTGGAACTTTTAAAGGTATGTAGATGAAGCATTATAGGCTGATGATTCAATATTGATTACTCAACCTGAAAGTTGATTTTGTATGAGGGCTCAAGAAACGGTTTAGATTTATCATATATTTTTCTCTAATGGGCTCTGCTTGCGATTGTGTTTAGGAGGCCAAAAAGCTAGTTGGAACTTGTTTATTGAAAGCTGTTGAAACCAAAAGCAGCTTATAGAAGTTGTTTTGTTGGTTTGAAGTTTCTATTATTAAAATATATCAAATTTAAATTAAAATGACAATTCAAAGGTCCTTAATAAATGTTTTGATATAATGCTGTTTTCAGACTGCAGTTGAAACAATAGTGCCAAATGAATGCATCATCAATAATATGACTTGGTTTCATGCCTCTGGCGGAAGTAGGGATTCCAAAAAGGACACCTTGACACACCCATGTATTTTGGCAGTTTTGCTAACTCACTTTTAATAAACAACATTTTTCCTCATACATTGATGGTGCTCAAATGAATAGGAAGAAAAAAAAAAGGTTGAAATGAAATTAGGGAGAGGCCTAATGTGCCATTTTCAGGGAACTGTGATATTATATATCTAATATTAGTAATATTGTACCATATTCTAATAGCAATATTGTACCATATTCTAATAGCTTGAACTTATTGAGCAGTTAGTTGCTTAATATGATAGCGTGGTTGTTTAACCAATTCCCCAAACAGGCTGTTTAACTGAATGCAAAAATATGTTATCAGCTAAGATTATACATTGTGAAAATTTTATTCTTCTTCAGCTATTGGAAAAATATGTATTATTAGTAGATAGAGAAAGCAAATTTCATTGATATTCTTGATGTAGGAAGTTTCTTGATGCCATAGATGTCATGTACCATCTCTTTATTTATTAAATTCTTCATCTTCTTTTGTTGAAAGGAAAAGAAGGAAAGTTGCTTGACTATTGAGTTCCATCTGCAAGTTTCAATTTGGGAATTTAGTCCTATAACTGGTTTGGTCTAAATGAGCGGACATTTGTCAGCTTCATCTAGTAGAAATTATTTAAACCAATGGATTACTTTGATACAGAACCAAGGGGATGTTACCCTAGTATAGATAGAAAGACAGCTCTTAGAAGTATAAAAATGGTTTTTTTCATTATTTTCAATGCAAATCCTTAAATAAACTTTGCTGCCTACAAGTAGTATTTGTATCTCTCTGCTCCAAAGCCTCATATTAGCTGTTGGATTAACTATTGGATGATTTGTGATGGTTTAAATGTTGTAGTCTTGGGGGTTCTAACTTCTATGTATTTTCTATCCTTTTTGTCAATTTAAATAGCAGGTTTTTCAATCACACGAGGAAGTGGAGGGCATAACTCTCACAATGGTGCAACTGGGAGCCACACGATGTCAAGGTTGAAGTCTCAATTGAGCTTTACCAGACAAGATTCTCTTTCTCAGATATCTGAAATTAGTGAGAGTGCTGCGGAAGGCATCAATTCTAACAGTGGCCACCAGAGTTCTCATTCTTATTCTGCCGCTGGCTTTGGGATGGGGTCCTGGGACAATACCAATTCCATTGTATTTTCTGGTCCACCAAGCAAACTAGCAAAAAACATTGATGGAGACATTTTTAGCTGTCTCAATGGCTTAGAAACTCAGGTAGAGAACTTTTCTTGAAGACTTGCATGCATCAGGAAAGTCAAGGAAGAGTGCATAACTTCTCATGTTCTAGAGCATCTAAATCTAATTGATAAGTATATGTTAAGTTTTAGAAAGAAAAAGAGGACAGAGGATTGAACACAAAAGCTACATCTTTTATTCACATCACTAGCTACTCAATACAAAAGCTTTCTTATTTATAATAGAAGATACAAAATACAGTTCCAGAAGTTACTCTTACATTATTGATTTTGGTGAAAATTAAGGAGATTTGTCTTCCATTAGTCCTTGAATTATGCAGACAACTTATCCCAAATTTAAGGAGCAATCTTTACCTTTAATTAAGGAAAATCTCATCAATTCTGATAATATGCAAACAACACTTGCTCTTCACATTTTATTTATACCCTCAGTTATAATTAACGCAACAGATATGTGAATCATTTGCAACTGTAAATACCTAAGATCACTACAGTATTTATTTGTTTCGTTTCAAGTAACTTTTTGGAGGCCCCTATTTTAGCTTTTTTATGCTGTATGTCAAATTAATTGTGAAGAGCACAGCATTTTCTCTCTGAAACAGTTCTTATCTGGTTATTTTACATATAGCGATGATGCATCAAATCCCCAAGGGGACGACCTAATGGTTAAAACTTGAGGTTTTTTCTTTTTCTTTTTTTTTTTAATCAAGAACAACTTGAGGTTATAACTTTGATTTTGAAAGTTTGTATAGAATGTGCTGCTGGCAGCCTCCATCATTCAGCAAATTGTGCTGGACCGAATTTGTTTTCATAAGGGAATAAAAAAAAAAGAAAGGGAAATGCAACCTCAGATTGACATTTAAAGCAGATATATCAATATTAATAGAGCAAACAGCTGATGTTTTTGTATTGAAGTTATGGTTCAGTAATTTTATTGTGTTGGTATATATCTCTGACTCATTTTGCATTCAGTTTAGCTTGCCGCAAACTAGTCTTGAGATGGCAACAGTGGAGAAGCTACTAAGTATTCCTGAAGACTCTGTGCCATGCAAAATCCGTGCCAAGCGTGGCTGTGCCACTCACCCTCGAAGCATTGCTGAAAGGGTTAGTAAATTCTGTCCGACTCATATACAACCTAATTTTTCATCGAGGCATTTCCTTGATTTATTTTGATGAATGACCATTTGTCATTTCTCCTTTTGGCATATCTGAACACATTTTTCCTCGCTACTTTGATTCATTTGTATATAGCAAGTGGTCTGCTTTATAAGGTTCTCAATTGGGGTTGCCATCTTTATCTAACTGGTATTTCATTGTCAAGTTGTTGATATCCTGATTTTGTTTTAGTGTATTCAAAGTAGGCAACCATTCTGAATGAGTAAAGCATAAACCAATAAGGAATATGCATCATCATAGTTGAGGCAGTATATTTTGTCTTACAAATATGCTAAGGAAGCCTATTCTTTGCAGTCCATTTCAAAAAGAAAAATTATGTGTCTGTCTCTATCTGTTTATTGTTTTTCGGCAGACAATATAATTAATTGTCTCTACTGAATGCTGAATGTTGCTCATACCATATATTTCACAAAAATACTTCATGATATTTATCATTTAGGATGATAATGCGAGATTGATAAATCATATTGCTTTTGGCAAAAAAAGAAAGAAGATCAATCATATTTCTTTGTACATTAGATAATGGATTCATTGAACTTAATGTAATAGCTGAAACATGCAGTCTCTATAACACAATAGAACATATGGAACTACTTACCTATTGCACTATTGATGTGTTGTTCTTTTTCTCAATAATCACATATTTATAGGAGAATTATCAGATATTTTGTCTATTAAAGGAGGATTTCTATTTTGAAATCAAGATGATTTTTTTGCTTCATGCTTATTCAATGTGTGTTATAAAGTAGGAGTTAGTTTCTAATTTGGAGATTTGATTGGCGTAGGAACACTGTCAATACAGGTCCTTTTGGAAGAAATCCTCAAGCTTTTAGGTTGCATTAATCAAATATGTTATATAATTGTGATTACATTGCATATTTGATTATTTTGTTTGGTAACATAAAAAAAATTGATGTAATGGAATGTTAATTATATGCTGTAATCAGTTACATTTCAAGTAACATAATGATCATTAAATATAAAAATGGATATAATCATGATTATTTGTTTTGATTTATTTCATTTATTGTCAACATCACCACTACCATCCAGCGCACCACTGCCACTTAGTTGCCATTACCACCACTGCCTCGACTTAGTTGTCATTACCACCACTGCCTTTAATTTGTTTTCTTGGGGCAGGAATAATTGTTTCTACATGGAAGGAACCTTACAAACTCGGAAAAGTTTTAGGAAACTAATGATGGACCTGGGTACATTAAAATAGTATTCCCTTGTGCTATTTTATGCATAAAACCATTATAGCATTTGCATCCATATTTATAGTATGTAAATATGCATGCCTGTGAAGAAAAATATATTTATGTACGAGAATGAGGATGCTGATTTACAAGTTTCCATTGCTTTTTGTGTCACAGGAGAGAAGGACTAGAATAAGTGGGAGGTTGAAGAAGCTACAAGAGCTTGTTCCTAACATGGATAAGGTAACATCAGTTAATTCTTTTTTCTTGCAGAATGTGAATATATGGAATGAGATATTGTTTATGTCATTAAATTCCTTCTCTGGGATTTGTTAACATTATGATTTTTTTTTATTTTTTTTTTTGGTTGGTTTATATGGCTCCAATTGAGATTTGAACTTTGGACGTTGATATTACATGTACCTATGCTTTTCTGATTCCAAAATTACACTCCAAAGAGATTGTGGACAATAATATGTTGAATTGTTTTAACTTGTTCCTACAGCAAACGAGCTATTCAGACATGTTGGATTTGGCAGTGCAGCACATCAAAGGCCTTCAAAATGAAATTCAGGTGTGTAAACTTTCAATGATAAAAAGCAAATAAAGAGAAAATAGAAGAAAAACAAATGGATTTGCATACATTCAATATTTATCCAGCAGTTAAATCAATATCTAGTGCAGATATAATCATCTTGGTACTCTTCCTCTTATGTCTGCTCCTCCTTCTGTCTTGCAGAAACTACACAGTGAATTGGAGAATTGTACATGTGGATGCAGACCAACCACGTGACATTTTGGTTAACTGGGATTTTCAAGAAACAAGTTTTTAATCCAAGGATTTTGAATTCAAAAGGGAACTCAGCCCAAGGCTAATTTTGTTGTTGTACCAAGTTTAACTTAATAATGCAAAGTAGAAGATTAGAAACTCTAAAAAATTGTATATAAAGAATTTACAAGTGCTGATTTGTATTTTACCTCAGGAAAAAAAAGGATGTTTGTAAAATGATTTTCAATTTCAACTTCTTTGAGCAGTTTGCTACCTTTTTAAGGATGATGCTTTTGGTTTTTGAATTCAGTTGGCCTTTGAAAAATGAAATTTGCATCATTTAGTAAAATGAGATGCAACCATTTTCCTGAAATTGTTATGCTCCATGATTCAACCTTCCACTTGCAGCTTTATATGCTTGATGATGTTAAAGCAAGGCTTGGTTCATCAGACGCAGATTTTCTTCTTTTCTTTTTTTTTTCTTTTTTTTTTTTTGGGGTCATTTAATGGTAATTCATAATAAAGCTTTTTCAGACTAAGCAAAATTTACAACTTATAAATAATTTAGTTTCAATGTTTCATTCTATAAATGAAATAGTCGTTTAAAATTTACTATTAATTATAATAATTTAATCTTTGAAAATTTACTTTTTGTAATAATTTAATCTCTTTAAATTTAATTTAATTTCTATTATTTTAATATTTATAATAATTTAAATTTGGTTTTATTTTTTTAATTTATAATTAATTAATAGTAAATTTAATAGAATTATTATTTTATTATCAAAATAAAAATATTTAGATTAAATTATTTATTATTAAAAAAATAAACATTAAATTATAGATAATGTATTATAGATATATGCAACTAAAAAATTTTTCTTTTTCCTCAATAATTTTTTGCCTGTTTTGGACAATTTAGCAACATGAGGTAATGTAGCTGCCTTTTGTTTATCTCAACCAGAAATCTTGGAACATTCATTTTTTTGGTGTCCTTATATTAGAATTGTTTGGTTTATTAGTCCTTGTAAGTATATATTTTATATAGAGGGCTTTCCTAATTTTTTTGAAATGCTAGAAAGTTTTAATAGAAAAGCCACGATTGAATTCAGATGGCTCGTTACTTATCACCTTAGTTATATTTACATTATGGCATATTTGGAAAGATTAAAATAAATTGATAAAGTTGACTTAGATCCTATAGCTATCTCGCGACGGATATTTGCTAATCTCTGACAATTGCAGCAGAGTGATGTTTTTGCTGTTTTTTTTATTTCTATATCGATTTCATCTAATAACTTATATAACTTTGAATACGTGAAATTTTTAGATTTATGTGTCATGTTGTACGGTGGGATCAGATTTTTTTAGCTGTTATTGCTGTTATTATCGTTGATAGCCATGAGTGAATAGTTCATGACATTGTCAACAAGATTCATTATTCCTATATTTTTATAGGTGAAACTCGAATTGTCCTTATAGATATTAAAATTTATTAATATCACATGATAGCATTATGTGAGTCAGCTTTTTAATTTTAGAAATAAGTATAACTATAATAACTGTATTATATTTTAGTTTTCAAATTTTACTTATTATATTTAAATATATTTCTCGTATGATTAATTACTATGTAATTAAACTCTTTTTGAAAAAATTTTTTATTTTAGACCGGTTGAGTTATCAACCATTTGAATTACAACAGTTTTTATAACGGTGTCTAACAGTAATGCATTTTTTTGTGTATATAAAAATTATTTTTCTTAAAAAAATTATTTTTTTATTATAAAAATAAAACGAATTTAATTCCATTATAGAAACATAATATTATCTTTAATAAAAATATAATTATTTGCCCAACGACTTTTTCTTTTTTTGCATGGACATGAACAAGATAAGTAATGAGTTACCACTACCTTTGTCTTGCTCATGATTAGTTCTCCATCTCTCTCTACATATATAAATATATATAAACCATTGTTATTTTTTTCTCCAAAATTCATTTTAATGATGATAAATAATAAATAATTTGAAAAAAATCAGAACTTTTCCAGATTTAATAGATCTTAAGATGGAAAGTTTAGCATCAATTATATATATATATATTAAGAATTTTATAGATAAATAAAAGTAGCATGTGCCATCATTGCCATCAAATAATCATGAATTTCGGTGGAAATTATTATATTATAATAATAAAAAAAGAAATTTAATATGATAATTAATAGTAATAAATAAATTTTTTTTGGGTGGGTATGAATAAAATTTTTATTACAAAGCAAATAAAGAGAAAGCTGTCCGTGCCCTTTATCATCAATCCATTACACCCGCAGCATGTTGTCTCTGCCAGCTTGACTACACATTACCTCATCTCCACCTCGCTTTCTCTCTCTCTCTCTGTGTGGAAGGACTAGAGCAGCAAACGCCATGTCGTCGGACGATGAGGGAGGAGAGGAGTACCTTTTCAAGATCGTGATTATTGGGGACTCAGCTGTCGGAAAATCCAATCTCTTATCTCGGTATGCGCGGAACGAGTTCAATTTACACTCCAAAGCCACCATAGGTGTGGAATTCCAGACCCAGAGCATGGAAATCGACGGTAAGGAAGTTAAGGCTCAGATTTGGGACACCGCCGGTCAAGAGAGGTTCCGTGCTGTTACTTCTGCTTACTATAGAGGTGCTGTTGGTGCTCTCGTTGTTTATGATATTAGCCGCCGCACTACTTTTGATAGTGTCGGTCGTTGGCTTGATGAGCTAAAGAGTAAGTAAAACAAACCTCGCCTTTTGTTTTATGAGTACCCATTTGGCTATTACTTTGATTTTGTGCTTGTGGATTGTGTTCTAATTGGTAGAAACTGGTTTGGTGCATTATCTGAATTTTCTTGCTTGATTTGGGTTTGTGGGTCTGATTTGGGTGGTTAATGCGGATAGTTATAGTAGATCTGAAGTTGTAATGTGGTTTATACCACTTGCTTTAGAAGAAAGGAACCGATTTACCTCTTTTGTAAAAAGTTCCAAGACATTTTTTACTGTCTGGCATCCTTGCTTTTTTCTTTTCTTTTCCTTTTGGGTGTAGAATTTAGTTGGCATATTCTGAGATTATGCCCTGCATTGATTCTTTAGTTTTTGTTTGTTGCATATCTTTAGATGGTGATTAAATTCAACTACAGTCAGTTTAATGATGATTTAGGAATGCATAATCTCATAATGATGGTGATTGCATGATCTGTTGGAAGCTAGGATTCAAAAAAAAAAAAATCCAATTGCTTTGATGGGCTGATAGATTGAAGTAGTAGCATATTACTGTTTTGATTTTTGATTCAAGTAGTATGTTGTTCAGCATCTGTTCAATATGGCCCATTTGCTGAGACACACATTGTAAGTTTTATTCTTGTTTTGTAAATGGAGTTATTGACTGATGCAGACTGTGATTAAGATAGCAATTGTATCCCTTCTATTTCAGCTAAACTTTTTATTCCCTGCTAATGGTTCGGCCGGGCTCTTAAGATTTGATGGCTTCCTTCTTCTTTTTTTTTTTTTAAAAAAAACTAATTTTTTTTTCACTTACCCAACTTATTGAGGTCTTCAATTCTAAGTCATTCCGAGCCCATTTTTGCAATTGTGATAATCCTTAATAGTCTGTCCATTTCAGCTTGTGTTCATCATGAATGGTCCATGATGAACCACTGGTTCATTGATTGGCTGTGCTCCAATTAGTACAGATCTTGTTGTCTTGGACTACCTATTCCACACGCTTGAATCATCTCCAGAAACCAAAACCAGGATATAGTGAGCACTAAGAGTTGCTTGTGCTTGCAAAAAGTTTCACGAGCTGAAGGCTTCTTCACCTTCAATAACTTGAAACAAGTGCCTTCAGTGATTCTGGAATGCTTTGATGTACTTGAGCTCTTGGTTTCAGAGTGAAATCCAGATACAGTGTTGGTGTCTTGAGTATTTTGGTGACCCAACGCCCACTGATTCTTCTGCTATAACTTGTACTAGAGCCCCATTTTTTTCTGCTCTTTGGATGTCATCACTTAAAGGTTCTCGATGCACTAGTTAAACAATCCTGCTAGTTTTAATTCTTCAAATAGTGAACCAAATATAACTTCACTCTTTCGATTTGAAGTAATTTGGTCAATTCTAGGAATGTGTGAATGAAAAGTTGTGAGGATGCCATGAAAAAAAGCTCAAATTGCTTGACGCTGGGAAAAGCTGGCATATGTAAAGTCGTTATCAGAACTAAAGGGAGGTATTGGTAAGAAGTAAAGAAAGTGTAGAGAAGTTCTCAAGCATATCTTGGAACTCAGTAAACCTTGCACAAGTAACGGTTCTTGGACCTTGTGGAATCAATTCGAGAGTGACTAGTAAATTGCTTCTTCAATTATGCACAAAAGTAAAGCAAATTAACATGTTAGCAACTAGTTTTTAGTTGAAGATATGGTAACCTAAGAGCTACGTTTATGAGTAGAAGAATAGTAGGCCTGAAAATTACTTACATTGTTTCTTCAGAAGATAGATTAATCCACAGTTGCAAGCCCTTTTTTGTTCCTTCTACTGTAGGCATTTCTGAGTGGATTAATTTATCGACTGAATGAGAAAAAAGGAAATTATAAAATGAAGCTAAGGACAAGGAAACCGATAGTTCCCTTCAGTTCTGTCATATATTGCCACATTTTTTATTTGGTTTAATTTAAAAAATCCAACTGAAATACTTTACCTGCATATCTCCAGTGTGACTTATACTCTTATACCCTGCAAAAATCTTGGTAAGTATTTTGCAACTGTGAGGTCCCTTCTTATCACCATTGAGTTCATTTCGTGCAAACACGTCAACTATACATGGGTTGGTACCTCCTGTTGACTCTGAATATGAATTTTAGTCTCCCTATTTATCAAATTTAGTTTTTCTTTATAGAGTATCTTTCAGGTACATGTTAAGGTTAATCATTTTCTAGTTATTTTGCAAATACAGCTTAGGTATTAATGTTTATGCCTCTATATTTCATACTCAAGAGTTTACATATCTAATGGTTTGAACTTAACAATCATGCAGCTCATTCTGATACAACTGTAGCAAGGATGCTGGTTGGGAACAAATGTGATTTGGAGAATATCAGGGATGTCAGTGTTGAGGAAGGCAAAAGCCTGGCAGAAGCAGAAGGATTATTTTTCATGGAGACATCTGCCCTCGATTCAACAAACGTTAAAAAGGCTTTTGAGATTGTTATCCGAGAAATATATAACAACGTGAGCCGGAAGGTCCTGAACTCAGACACATACAAAGCTGAATTATCACTGAACAGGGTAACTCTTGTTAATAATGGAACTGATGGATCAAAGAAATCTCAAAACTATTTTTCCTCCTGCTGCTCCAGGTGACCTCTGTACTTCTCATCTCAAAATGGCATACAAGTTCAGGGCTTTTTCATGGTTGGTTTGTTGATTCAATTTGGTTGGTTGGTTGCTTTATCAAGGTTCTTTAATTGCACAATAAGTTGATACTATAGAGTTAAAATTACTTAGTTCAATACGAAAAAGGGCAGTCAGGTTTTTGAACTTTAGTTACAAGAATTGTGTAATCTTACAATAAATTGAATGGTTATTTTTTACCCTGTGAGATTTTAGCATGTTTTACTGAAAGGGACAGATGTAACTATTATATTTGCCAGTTCTTTTCCAGAAAGGAGGAACAGAGTAGAGATGTATTTGTTTAAGTTATTGCAATTTATTTTGTTGTGGACCGTTGATTAATGTCTTCAAAATTTTTCATTATTGGTAATTTTAATCTTATCCACCTCTTAGACAGGGCATGCTTTTGTTCTCAGTTCTCACGATAATTCTGAATGGTAAGAGACATTCCTTAATATTGTAGTTTTACTGTTTTAAGCTCCTGGAACACATTCTGTTGGATTGTTTTATAAATTATCCTCTTAATACTTTGTTTGGCAGGAGGTAAAGTAAGGTTTCTAGAAGTAAGATTTTATAACTGAGGTTTTCATGATTTTTTTTAAATGTTTGTAAATTTTTATCGGTTTGAGAAGAATGAGAAGTCTTTTTGTTGAGGTTTTAAAGAGAAAACCTTTTCAATTTGCTAATTTGCCACAAATTTAGCGGTTTTTAAGAATTAAAAAACCTTGCTTTAAAAACTTCAATATCTCCCTGTTTTTGAATTTTGGAAAACTTTCAATTACTTTAATAAAATATCTTCTCAAATGAAGGCTAAATAGAATGATAAGCCATTAAAGGAGATTTACTATTTAGTTGGCAATTCTTATATTCGTTGTTTTCGTTAATTTACTTTAGTTTACAGATGCTAATTACCTTACGTTTTTTTTTTTTTAGAGTGATTAATTGTTGCAGAACTTTGTTTCAGCCACATCATATGATTTCATTGTCGGAAATTTTTTATTAAATTCTTTGTGTACATTTGGATTAAAATCGGTTTCGTATCCTATTTTCTTTAAAAGTAATTTTTCTTTTTCCTCTTATATTCTAAAAACGGATGATAATTCATGAGTTGCTGTCAAGATCGTTGCTAACAAGGGCGTAATTATTTCCTACATTCCTAGTAGTGGATAAAATGCTCAATGAACAACCTAAATATGTGTAAATATTTCAATACATAAAAAGACTACAGGCACTCTCCAACAGTATAAAACTCGGGAGGAGGCCTCCTTCATGACTTCCAGAACAAGGGAGGAAGATTTCATAGATACCCTAAGAACTCGAATAGAGGCAATCCAAACGTAGCCCAAGTGTAAAGCCGGAAGAAGAAAAGTCGTCGGACGAGAAAAGAGTTAAGTTTATCTATTTTATAGTTTTCATTTGAACTTATTATTTAATAGTTTAATAGTTTAATATTGTGATAATTATTTTAATACTTTAATATTTTAATATTTTTAATTAATATTTAAATTTATTATTTTAATAGTCTTATCTCAAAAATTTTATTTTTTAATTTATTAAAATTTAAATGTTATCAAAGTTAGTAATTTTTAATAATTATCCCATATAATTTTATTATTTATTAAAAAATATCAAAATTCTGAATATACGAAATAAAATATGGTCAAAATTTTAAGATATGCTTATTCAAATATATTTAAATGTTAATAAATTACCAAATAAAATTAATTAAACTAACAAATAAGAAATAAAAAAAATTAAACGTTGATTAATTTTAGATGATAAATATTTAAAATAATTTAGATATATTTGAAATAATTCATTAATTTTAAATTGTTTAAACAATAAAAATATTATCCATTTTTAAATTAAAATATAATTATAAATAAATAAAAAAGTTAAGGGTATTATTGATAATCTTAATATTCCCCTTCCCATATAAATTATAGATATATATAACATATATTTAAATTATTTAAAAATTTTGTAAAGTGTATAAATATACAAAATTAAGTATAAAAATAAAAATATAAGTAAATAATTTAATATACATTTTATTTACCATTTTATTATATAATTTTTAAGTTATATATATTTAACAAATGATTAAATATATTATAAATATGATAACACACTTACAATTAAGAATGATATAAATTGATTTAGTATTTTATAAATAATTTATTAAGAAAATGTAGATGAATAAAATATAATAATAGTATGTAAATTATAGTATATATATACTATAATTTTAGTGCATATAAATACAGTGACAGATGAAGAAATTTAAATTAGAAGCCCAATTTTATTTTTTCAGTAAAAATTTTAATTTCACTTAATTTATAAAAAATATTTATTTACATGTATAAAATTTTTTAGGTAAAATTTAATTTTAAGTAGAAAAAAAAAAAAAAATCACATGTATAAAATTTTATAAATTAAATTAATTTCCTTGCTATTAGATATTGAATATGAGTTTTTAAAATTTTTTAATATGAATTGTTTAAACTATTATTTGTTAAAAAAATAAATGTTTTGATCTATATTTAAAATTTTTTAAATTTAAAATATAATTGTGAACTATTAAAATTATTTTTTATTTACACTAAACATGTTAATTGTGTTCTAAATTTTAATGAAATGATAAAATTATTATTGTTTAATTTTGTTAATTTATAAAAAATTAAAATACAATTAATAAATTTAAAATATAATTAATAATATATTTGATCAATATGATATTTTTTATTGTCTTTAATTATCATAATATTTATAATTTTAAGTGTTGAATGAAAATAATCGGTGAATAACTTATCTTATAAATATTTTTAAAAAAATTAAGTAGTAAAGTTAAAATTTCAAAAATTAAAGTTAAATTTTTTAAATAAAAAAATAAATAAGAAAATGGACATAAATTAAGATTGCTGTTTTAAAATTATATTGGTATTTAAAATTATATTGGTATTGAGTATTTAAAATTATATTGGTATTGAGATTTTATTTATAGGATAATTATTATAAATTTATGAATTTTTAGAAATTTTATTAATTTTAATCTTTATCAAAATTACTCGATTAAAAGGTTTATATATTTTATAAAATCAAATTGTTTAGTCTATTTGTTAAAGTAAAGGTTAGTAAATATATTTTACAAATGATCTGAATAAATAGTATAAATATTTAAATATATAGATACTAAATAATATATATAATTAAAATTACATAAATTAAATGATATAAATATTCAAGACATATTAATGAATTTATAAAAATCAAAAATTTTATTTTATAAAATATAAAAATATTTTAATTGAATAATTTTTAAATAGAATAAATTAATAATTATTTTAAAACTTTAGGGACCGAATGATAATTTTTTTCGATTAATAAAAATTATATAAATACGCTATTAAATTTTTAGTTTTGATATGGTATGATTTGGCGAAAAATCATATGTTAAGTTGAATTTGATATGGTTTTTCAATTTAATTTGTATCTCAAAAACTATTTATATCTGTAATAAGCATATAATAAAAATATTTTGAAATAAAGATTTAAAAATTTATCCATCCACTAATTTAATAAGCCGAAAAGATTAAGTTTTTAGAGATTTTAAAATCTCTAAAAATTATTTTAAATAACCTTATTCCCAAAAAAAAAAAAAAAAATACTTAGAAAAAAAAACTATATTTTACCTCAAAAAGTTTCCCAAACACAGCGTATGGAGGTTAGGAAGTAGTTAAAACAATCAAATGGGCAGTGGGAAGGTCTCCTGTAACCCAAACTCACAAGAAACAGTCCTACCACCATTTCTACTACTATCACAACACACAAAGGCAAAACCAATCATCAAAACAATCCTCAAGGGGAAATAAATAATTACTAAAATTTAATCATCACCTACCACAAAATTTATCTAGTTGAGGAAGCTTTTAAAAGAGACAGAGAGAGATCAACTAAGATTAAGCTGACCCACCATAACTTCTGGAAGCTCACTTTTGGATCTTCTAGAAGCTGTTTCTCCAATCAGTAACCAAAACCTCCTTTTCAGCTTCCATTTGATTGCTCATACATAAGTGTAGATATTGACTGATAGAGACTGATTAAGAATTTAAAATAGCAATAACACTCCTTTTATTTCATCTGAACTTTCTGTTTTCTTCTAATGGTTACAATGTGCTTTCAAGATTTGAAAGCTTTTTTTCCTTATTGAGAACTCCAATACTTAGCCATTTCAAACCCATTTTTGCAATAGTGGTAATCCTCAATAGTTTGTTCAATTTCAGCCTGTGTGTTCATCACAAAAGGTCCATGCTGAACAACAGTTTCATTGATTGGTTGGCCTGCAATTAGTACAAATCTTAATGGCTTGGAAGATCTATTCCACACACTTAAACCATCTCCAGTACCCAAAACCAGAACATGGTGAGCAGTTGCTTGTGAAGAGTTTCGCAATCCGAAGTTGCCTTCACCTTCAATAACATAAACAAATGCATTCCATGATTCTGGAATGCTTTGATGCACTTGAGATTTTGGTTTCAGAATGAAATCCAGATACATTGTTGGTGTTCTTGTGTATACTGGTGATCTAACTCCCATTGATTCTCCTGCTATAACTCGGACTTCAGCCCCATCTTTTTCTGCCCTTGGGATGTCATCACTTAAAAGTTCTTGATATCTCGGTTTGATCCTGCAAGATTGGTTCCTGGATTAGTTTCAGTTTCAGTTTCAATTCTTCAAATACTGAACCAAATCTAACTTTAGCCACTCTTTCTATTTCTACTAATTTTATCAATTCATGGAATATGTGAATGAAAGTTGTGGGGATGCCACAAAAAGGTTCAAATTGCTTGCTGCTGAGGAAAAGCTGGCAAGAAATAAAGAGTCTAAAGAAGCTCACAATACTACTCTTGGAAATCAGTAATTTCTACAAAAGTCAAAATCAATTCAAAAGTTATTAGTAAATTGCTGTTGAATTATGCATAAAAGGACAGGTGTTGAGTTCCTATATTGGTTTAGGAGAAGGAAATAATTCCCTTATAAATTTCCTTAAAATAATATTAAATACTTCCTATTCAATATTAAAGTGTTAGCAATCCATCCCACTTGAACTAGCTTTTGAGTACAAGTTAATCTCGGCTCATTTTCTTAAGAGTGGGAAATTAACCATGTCAGCAACTAGTTCCTATTGTAAGATCTAGCAACCAAAGAGTTCTAATGGTGATTGGAAGAATAGTAAGCCTGAAATTTCTTACATCTTTTCTTCAGAAGATAGATTTATCCAAAGCTGCAAGCCCTTGTGTGTTCCTTCTCCTGCAGGCATTTCTGAATGGATAATCCCTCTTCCAGCAGTCATCCACTGAAAAAAAAAAAAAAGAGAAAAATAAATAAAATAATAAAAAAAACAAGGAAGCGAGTAGTTCCATTCAAAATTCAATTCTGTTATTTATTATCACATCTGGTTTGAATCAATAGAAAAAGAATTCAAAATACTTTACCTGAACATCTCCAGTGTAAATTGTTCCCTTATGCCCTGCAAAATCTTGATGAGTGATCCCTCCCTGATATACTCAATAATTCAACATTAGTTTCTTACAACTCAATATTTCAACAATCAAATTTTGAAGTAAAATCAATTTTACCTGAAGCATATATGTAACAGTCTCAAAACCTGCGATCCACAATTCACATTAGAATAATAAAATCCCAACAAAGAAACTAAACAAAAAAAATAAATTAAGAAAGGAATTGGAGAATTTTTCAAGAACCTCTATGCGGGTGATCAGGAAATCCAGCAGGAGGAGTCACTGCAAAAAAATAAAATAACAGTCTTATTAACAAACACATAGAGATCACTTTTACATTGATAGAAAAGAAAATTTCCAGGTTGCAACCAAACATACCTGAAAAATCATCCAACATAAGAAAAGGATCCAAGAACCTTAGCTCACTCCTAAAACAAATCAATTTCCCAACAAAGAGAACCCAGAAAAGGATCAGTATTCACCAAACCGAAACCAGGAAAAAAAAAATCAAGAAAACCAGAACCCAAGAACGAGAACAAGAAAAAATCAGTACCCAGAATAAGTCAGAAAGGTAGGAACACAAGAAAGAATAAATCAAGTAAAATGGAAGAAGAACACAAAAGATTTTACCTTCCAATGCCTCTTCTAACAACAGCACCATCACCTTCGTATTGGGGGGTGGCTAAAACTTTCTTGGTGACCAATCTGGGTCTATTAAAACCAGGGGATTGATTAGATGTAGACATGACAATTCTGATAGAGGAAAAAATCTTGAAATTATTGCTGCTCTTGGTAGTTGTTTTTGGGTATAAGCTGAACAGGAACTTGTTATATGAAGCTGGCAACAAATTAAAATTTTTCTTAAAATTTTTGAATGTATTTCCAGAGGTGGGAATGGAATTTTTGTGGGTTTTAGAAATTTGAAGCAACTCATGTTGGATATATATAGAAGATGGAATTGAGAGAAATTGGGGTCTGACACAAAGGAAGGAGAGTTTGAAAGAGTGGGACCCACCCAATTTCCCTTCTTGAACCAATCATCATGATGATGTCAAGCTATTGTCATCATTATTGATTGGGCATTCACCTTAGCTTTTTGGCCTCCTGATGCTTTAAGATGTTCCAAACTTCGAAAGAGAATAAAAAAAAATAAAAAATAAAAAATAAAAAATTTTAAGGTTTCACCTTATTAGACTTTTTCTTGCTGGCTGTTTTTGTATGTATATTATGTAAGTGGGTGTCGTATATTTTATTTTATTTTATTTTATTTATTATTGTTTAGGATAAATAAGAGATGAGCACTATTTTTTTTTTCTCTTTATTAAAAAAATCCAAAATATTTTTTTAAAAAATAACTTAATTTTCATGTAGGAAAAAAATTTTCATGATCAAATGAATAATATTTTTATTGAAAAAATAAAAATAATATTTTTATATTATATTTTTATTGAATATAATATTCATATTATATTGTTTAAAGATTTTTTATATTTTGAAAATCTTATTAATAATTCTATATATAAATTTGTTAATATTTTTTATTTTTTAAATTAAAAATTAAACAATTGATTATAAGTAATTTTGTTAAAAAATATTTTTTAAATATAATTTTTTTATCAAAGTGTAAAATAAATAAGAAAATATTGTGCCAAAATTGTAATCATAAATAAAATATGATTTTATGACGAATATTTTAAAATTTTAATATTTAAGAATTGTTTTTTACCAAAATTATATTCAAGACTTGAAAGATAATATTTCATAGGTCATTAATTTTTTATTAAATAAAAAAATTGAATATCCATCTAACACCCCAATTAGTAAGAAATTTTAATTATATAATTTGATAAATTATTGTATAAATATGCTATTTGACTAATGAATTCAAATAAAAATGTTCAAAATTAAGCCATTAGAGAGCAATATAAGCAAATTTTGGAAATATGTTATTTAATATTCTAATAATACATTATGGATAAATTTACACCAAAATATGAATTTTAAAATTTTTAGTCTTTTACCAAAAAGGGTTCCACCTATGAAAGAACTTTCAAGTGTGTATGAATCTGAATGAGAATTTTCTTAGAATGAGATAAATTATTAGAACTTCTTTGACTTTAATAAGTTAATAGATTACAAATTGAATTTTTTGTTTGAGGTCTTAAAATATTCAAAAAATTTATTAATCTTAAAACAAAAACTTCAAACAGACCTAATACTTTAAAAATTTATAGCTTACCATTTAAAGTTTTTTAGAAAAAGTTGTTTCTTCAAAAAAAAAATTGTTTCTTTAAATACTTTTTTGCAAAAGAATCTGTGATGGTATTTGCATATCGCCTAACCAGATTAAAAGATATAATCTCGAATTGTGGTCGCAATTTTAATAGGTAAGTACATGAATTCGAATATCTCATAGGACTATATTATAATAATGCAGAAGGGTAGAATGTACTATATACGAATTTACCTCACAAATAATATTGCGAAAACTTTAATCCATTGTAAACCTAATTGCTTCCCTAAGTGCTAAAATCTCTTCAGTTGTCTCTCCAGTCGTCAATGAAAAATACCAAACTCTTTTCGCCAAGCCAATGAGAATGACTCCAAAATTATTTCTTTCAACTACAACAATCATTGCCAAAGAAAACTAACCCATTCAAGTCACATCGCAATTAAGTTTAATAATGCTGATCGGAGGTAACTTCAATCAACTAAGTCAGAGACACGATGAGAATAAGACTAAAAAACATAAGTAAAAACACGTTAACAATACTACAGTTTCAAGAAATCACTGTTGATTTGCTTCATAGCTGCCACGTGATCCGGTTGAACATGTTAAAAAATAGTTTTATTTGTAGCCTTCTAAATATGCCACAATATCATAGAGATCATTGCCATGATGATTCATGGCGTAGCAAAATACTAAAGAAATACCATACATTCATTGCGCTTAAATAAAACACAAACAGACGATACTAGCATATTTTTACTCATTAAATTACTCAAAATATACATTATATTATGTTGAAAGCGCCAAATAAAATATCTAAGTTTCAGAGAAATTAATAAAGCCTACTATCCCTTTTCAAGAGAGTCCGATATGAGAAGCAATAGCATTAGTGATACTTTACTGTACAACTTTTTTTATAGAAATATAACTGAAGAAATTTCTATTTAGAAAATAAAACGTTTGTTATAAAGGAAAATAATGCAAAATAACTTAAACTTCTTATTTTAATTCTTAGTTAAATTTAACAAAAGTAGAAAATTAATTTTTTAAAATTCTCCATTAACCTTGTTATTCAATTTTTTAAAAAAATCAGAAAAACATTTCCATTTGTCATAGATTAATAGATTTTTTTTTTCTATAAAAAAAGTCCATTTTAGAATTCATCATTAAAATCTCAAAATGTTGGAATATATATATAGAGTGAGGTGTAAGAAAGCATATTTGTCTAGAACTATATCGCAGGGATATATATTAAATTTATTTTTTATTTAAATATACTCTTAGATTATCATTAAAAATTTAAATAAAATTAAATAAATTAAACAAAACATAATTCACACTTTAAAATCTATACAAGCCATTGTATTATTTAATTTTTAATAATTATTTAAAAATAAATTTAAATAATAATTAAAATTTAATAATTTAGCTGCTACTATAATAAATTTGATTTTTAGTTTATATATATATTTCCCCAAACACACCCTTATTAAGTACTATCTTTCCAGCTTCTAACCTTGATCAAAATGACAACTATAATACCTAAGCATTGCGTTTGCAGCTATCGTTTAATAAATAAATAAGACTCTTGACTTTTCTTTTTCTTTTTCTTTTTCGTCTAATCTTGTTATTTTTTTCCTGCATTTTAATTTAATTTTCTTTTATAATAAGCACCTTTTTATCCTATCCCTTTCTTTAAAGGACACGTCGCCCCATATTCCCCTGGTTAGAGGACAACCCCAGATTAATTTTTTAAAAAAATTACTATTAAATTTTTAAATTTTTTTAAAAAGTTATTAATTTATTTTTATTTTTATTTTAAAATCATTCAATTAAAATATTACTATATTTTATAAAAATAAATCTTTAAATAATTTATTTTAATTTTAATTAAATAATATAAATATTTAAAATTATAAAAATTAAATAATTTATATAATTAAAAGTATAGAAATTAAATAATATGTAATTCAAAACAACTAATATTTTTTTAATAAGATAACTAAAAATTATATTTTATAAAATATAATAATATTTATAGAGGATATTATTTTATAAAATATAATAATATTAATTTATTTTTATTTTAATAAAATTTTTACAAGAATTATTGAGATTGGAATGATTATGTGAAATAGAGGATATTTTAATCGAATGTACTTCTGTTATAATTTAAGCTATTTTGTTGTTTCTCAATCATCCTGAAATTTTTTTTAAAATAATAGGAAGATGGAGTATGATTAATGAGAAAATAATTATATGATTTTATTATGAAAATTAATTGTTTTATAATATTATTCTTTAATTAATCACTCTATTTATTAAAAAATAGGTATAATTAGATTAAAAAAATTTAAACATTTAGAGTAATTCACATTATTTATTTATACCAATTTCTTTTTTAAAATAATAATTATTTATTTATTAACTTCTTAACATGTAATCAATCACATAAAAACAGACTCAATTCTTTTCGGTTGTTTAACAAAATATGAATATGGAATATATAAAATAAATAATTACGTCACTAATGGCAACAGGTACAGCCGATACTTTACATCTTTATAATCCAGCTCATCGGTGGAGGCCCAAAAATTATGACTTTTCACAATTAATTATCATGAATTGACTAAATTTGAATAGTCATTTATCATGTTTTGGAAATGACGATGCAGCTGAAAATAAAAACATTAATATTAAAAAATTCAGTAAATTTTATTTTATTTAATATCGATTAAAATCGAAACTTTAAATTTTAGGAGGGGCGTAAAAATTTAAATGCTTATTCGGAAGAAAAGAAAATGAGATAATTTTTAAATTCGACTAGAGTGGAATAGAATAATCTCATGTGGCAAAAAAAATTCATATTTATTGCTTATAGTAGGTAATTATTTTATGCTTTGGTAAATTGGTTATGTGTTATTTCGAATGCAATTTGATAATTTAATAGTGTTTGTTAGTGTACTGAATTTTAACTTTTTTTTTGGTATTTTGGAGCTCTTTTAAAATAATTATATAGTTTATTTATTGAAGTACATATTGGGGTAAGTTTAGTAAAGGGCCACTAAAAAAGTATGCTAGTAAAACTTGTATTCTTAGTTTTTAAATGAATCAGTAGGAATTGGATCATATTGGTATTGTAAATAAATATGAAGAGTTAGGTCATGATAAAGTGACAAAGATAAATTATTACAAACTTAAGAGGGATTGGGAGTTTTAAAGTCTGATATCTAATAACTTTAAAGTTAAGTAAATATGAGAGGAAGCTAGCGATCGACAACAAAAATTTGTTACTAATTTATAATTCAACAGAAAATATATAGAAGAGAAAAAATAAAGTAGAAAAAATTGAAGTGTATTTTTTGTAAAAATAAAGGTTATTTAGAGTGGAAAAAAATAGACATCGTAAGCGGTTATAAAAATTTTGAGATAACATAATAAAATCATAACGGTCATATTTAATATTAGATTTAAATATCAAATCTGTAACAGTCAAACAATCTCACAAATAAAAATTTCAATGACCAAAAAATCTTTAATGACTACAAAATATTTTAAAATCTAAACGAATTTTATAACAATCCCCTGCATATTTCAAAAGATTTTTAATTGCTAGGTTTAAAAAATTTAGTGTATATGTTTCAAATCTAGAATCTTTCGGACTATAAACCAAATCTAGATTAATAAGACTTAACATATAGAGTAATTGGTGAAACTTTTATTTCTATGAACCAAAAACTCTTTTTTGTATGCTAATATCACATCAATCTCATAACACTCCACAGATCTTGTTGTCAATGTTATTTTGCGCTAATAGGACATGCGCACGCCTGGTAATTCATAAGTGCTTTAGAGTGTATGCCATAATCTCATAGAAGCGGCCCCACTCCATACTTATATAGGTGATATCATCAAGTGTATACTGCAATTTATACACCACTTATAAGGGATGTGAATATGATTAAGAGCTTTCATCTCATCATCTCATTAATGCAGTCTAGCACTTCTCACACCATAGGAAGGGACAACGTCAAATAGTGCTAGCAGAACTAACAAGTGACTTGTTATTATCCATATGAACCATTTTAATGGGATTTACAATCACAAAGATTGGGTTTCTATCACTGTTAATTTCAAATAGACTCAAGTCTCATTTCCCTTAATATTTCATCTATTAGTTTTCTCTCTAAAGGTTTAGTCAGAAGATCAGCCAAATTCACTTCTGACTTCACATAATCAATGGAAATAGTTCTATTTTTCAGCAGCTACTTAATAACATTATGTCTCAGACGAATATGTCTATTCTTACCATTGGAAGCTTTATTTTTTGAAATGACTATTGCCCATTGGCAATCACAACGCATTGATATAGATGGTGTTGGTTTTATTCCTAATGAAATATTTGCTAAGAAGTTTCTTAGCTACTCAGCTTCAGTTCCAACTAATTTCAGAGCAATAAACTCTGACTCCATAGTGAATTTAGCAATGATATTTTGTTTAGTTGATTTCCATGTAATTGCATCACCTCCTAGAGTGAATATATAACCACTAGTGGATTTTATCTCATCTGAATATGAAATCCAGTTAGCATCATTGTATCCTTCTAATACAGCGAAAATCACACTGTATAAGATACCATAATTCATGTTACCTCTCAAATCTTTCATTAGTCTAACTATTGCAGCCCAATGATCTGCATATTCAGATTGAGCAACAAAGTCACCTCTATTTTTCTTTAATTGATAGTTAGGATCATAAGAGATACTCACTGGTTTGACATTGAAATGTTCAAACTTTCTTAGAAGCTTATCAACATAATGCTCTTATAATAGCATTAGACTATTATTTTTCCTTATGATTCTAACTCCCAAAATCACATTTGTCTCTCACATCTCTTTTATATCAAATTTAGAGACAAAAAAAGTTTTTGATTTATAAACTATATTGTAACTCGTATAAAAAATAAGTATATCATCCACATATAACCAAAAGTATTAATGATGTAAGAGAGGGAAGTTTTGGAGTTAATATATATCCTATGAATTTAACGTTGAGGTCACTATATGAAATTAAACCTTTTATGGATATAAAATTTGCCACTAAATGTATAAAATTCGCCATTGATGATCTGAGATCCAATGGAATAGGGTTTTACAAGGGTTTTTTGTATTAAAGAAAAACTTTTTTATCTCCCTAGAGGGGTATCCCTTTTATCCTTTTCTTCCTGCTTGTTGGTGACGTATAACGGCTCTCCCATGATTGGACCATGCGTCTCTGCCATACAAATATGGGCGTACGAGGATATCAGGCGCCTGCTCCATGCGTAACGGCCTCTGATTCTCCCCCGTGCGTACACTCGAGCGGATCTGCCAGGCTGTATGACGAGTCTCGTTCTGGGCTGGGCCGAGAGCTGGGCTGGACGCTGAACCCAGGAGGAGAAGGAATCCGTGGGGAGGTTATACGGGCTGGGCCGATCTCGATAAGGAAGAATCTGGTGGAGTCCGGCCTCAGGGATCTGGTGGTCCGGGCCTGTTTTACTTGAGAGGGCGTGTGGGCCTTCCTCTCATGGGTCGTGGCTGTAATTTAGGCCCGGGATTGGGGGTAGGAAAATCCAGCGGTCATCAATTGCCCCTTCACCTTCTTGGCAGTTATTGCTCCGACTGCCGAGGGGGTGAATATCGAGAACCATTATGACCGCGCCTGTTCGTATGTAGCTGCCTTCATAACTCCCTTTCATCTTTTTGTCATTTCTCATTTCTTGAATCCTATCTGCCTCTTTCCCTTTCTGGCCTTTCCTTGCCCCTCGTATACTCTGCTCTTTTTACTTTCCTGCCATTATCGCCTGGACATGCCTCTTTTTTCCTTTTCCATGAATATCTTTTAAAGTTCCTGACATCGTGGGTTTAGAGTCTAGAGTTACTTTACTTTGCGCTAAGCCTTCAGATTTTGAGTATATATCAGCGTCAACTCCTCTTCACATTTAGGCTCTTTGTCGGAGAAAATGAGTCTTTCCTTCCAACCCTCTGTCTATTTCCTTCTTCCAGCGAGATTCTCCTGTTTTTTCCGCAAAGGATCTATTTGACGCCTTCTTCAAACGGATTGAGGTGAGCCTGGAGCTTCATTGCTTTGTTGCCCCAGAGGTTTGCTTTAGTCTTGCTTTCATTATCCTGACAAAAGATTATCCTGACTTATCTCTGTTTGGAACTTTTTGCGGTACCTGAGATAAAGATGGGTCAGTCCAAACCTCTTGAAAATCTGATATTACCTCGAGGGAGTCTGAAGGTTGCTTCAAAGGTCCTCCTAGTAGGGCGGTTGATGGGTAGGGCCATTTGGCAGGTTGTTGAAACTGTTCTACCCAAATCGTCTGGCTGGCCTCCTCCTCTGGTTGTTGTTCGTGCTCCGAAGAGGCTATGGGCTATTGAGGGGTCTGCTTTGACTTTACCTTCCTTCGAGAAGGAAATTTCCCCGATGCCCTTGTTGTCTGCTTTTGATATAAATGGAGGTGGCGAAAATGATCAATTTATTGTCCCCTTTGGTGTGGAATACCTGTATTATGAGAGGCTGAGGTCTGCTACACTCAGTCAAGCTTCCGTCGATGCCTTCGAATATATGCTCTGTGATCTTCTTGAAGCCGTAACTCGAAGACTTATGTTTTTCATGCGTGATATACGAACAGCATATAATATCTGAGCTTGTTCGTATGCACCGTGAATCACACTTGGGCAACCGAATGTTTGCCTATAGAGGAACAGTGAGAAATATTTATGGGAATCAACTTGTTCAGTTCCCCTATAATAACGAAGCAGAACTCGGCCGGCCTACAGGGCTCATTTTCCGTATCCGAGAGTTCCTCTGTATCGAAAACTAGGATAGTGTGATAGGTGATAGTGATGTAAACATAGATGAAGTACCTGGTCATGTAAATCCTCTGAGGATAGCTTTTTATTCTGTAATGTGGGTATTCGTAACGTGCTGTAATGAAACTTTCATTTTTTCGTTCATATCCGAACTGTTCCTTCTTTATTATGAATGAGATGTTGAGACTGTTTTCGTGGTTTTCTCTGAGAAGTCTACGATGTTGTTTTTTCCTTCTTGCCTTTTAATTGATCCGACCCAGAATCCATTTAGCCAGTCTGAGTTTTCAGTTTACTCTTCCCGGGCTGTACCAACCGACCTGCGAGCTCGCTTTCGGTTTACTTTATCCAAGCGAGACTAACCGACCTGCGAGCTCGCTTTCGGTTTACTTTATCCCAGCGAGACTAACCGACCTGCGAGCTCGACTTTTAATCAAGGGGTTGGGCTTCTGACCCATAACTTTCAATTTACTTTTTTCGAGCTGGACTAACCGACCAGTGAGCTTTGCTTTTAATCAATGGGTTGAGCTTCTGACCCATAACTTTGTAGGATTCCGAGGCGTCTTCATCGCTTCGTTCTGGGCTCCTGGCCTTTGCTTGATGATGATCCTTCTTAGGTAGTAGGCTAGTCTGACCTTTATCATGCTTCCCCCTGTTTGTCTCCTTGGGTCTTTCTATGACTTACTCTTTTTCCTTAGTTTTTGCTGCCTGAGTGGCGATGATGTGCATTTTGCATGTCAGGTCGTCCTGAGCGAGAGATTCAATTGGAGCTCGGTCTCAAGGTTTTGACAATTTGGGTTTATCTTATGTAGATAGCGTGTGGGCCTTCGGCTGATGGGCTATTGTCGTGGGCCTGGCCCTTTGTAGGGGTGGAGAAGCCCAGCGGTCATCTCCTTGCCCCTTTACCTTCTCGCCGGTTATTATCTAACCATTGAGAGGGTAAACTTCAAGAGCAATTAATGATCGCGCCGCTCCAAGACAAAACTGCTCAGAACAACGTTTCATCTCATTATTGCCTTTCACTTCGAATTCTCCCTGTCTTCTGAAGAAACTCGCTCTCTTCTGCTCTCTGTTTTCCTGCAACTTCTTTTGCTTTTTCCACCCTATTGCGTTTTCAGGTACGCTTCTTTGTTCTTCCCGGATGTCGCTAATCTTAGGTCGCATATCACTTCTTCTACCATAAATAAACATATTTCTCGGAGGTATTTAGATACTCCGCTTTATCTTGTTCGAGCTCCTTTCCAAAATGAAAGGATAATTCTTCCAAACCCTCCCCCCCTGGTTTGATGGATCCCCAGAGGGGGCGTTGTATAGTCTTTTTCCTCAAACAGAGGGATTTCGGTCTACCTTTCCCTTTTACTCCTTTTTTTGTCGAGGTTTTCAGATACTTCAAAGTAACTCCCCGGATGTTATCCCCAAATTCTATTCTGTTCATGAGTTGTTTCGAATCCATCTGCCGAAGCTGGGGTTTCACACCCACGGCCTGTCTGTTCGCCACTTTCTTTCGTCTCGTTAGGGCGGTTCAGAATTTCTATTATTTTTCCCCCGTAGTGGGTTGTCTCTTTTCACGGGCAACAAGGATTCCATAAAGGGATGGGTTGAGAATTTCCTTGTGGCGGAGCTGAAATTAGAATCTGCCTTATCATGGGAAGTGGATCTAAGTTGGGAGGATGTTCCTCCGGGTTGCAATGACCTGCCCCGATTGAGCCTTATTGAGCAGGTGGGGTTGCTTCGACTAACTTCTGTTGAGAGGAAGTATGACGTCGAGAAGTGTATGTTCGTGTCTAATCTTAGGGATATCCGGGACACGGGTATAGTGCCTCGTCCAGTGATTCCGTTTCTTCTTTGTAAATGATATTATAAAATGCGCTAATCCTTTATAGTTTCGTGTTTTTGCAGCTTCTGACGTTAAAATGGAAGAGATCAAGCATCCGAAGAACTTAGTCCTGTCTCGGGATAATATACATGCAATTTGCGATGCCCTTCAGGCTGGGCGCTCGATGCCTGAGGTCGCTGCAGAGGTGGCTCAAGTCGCTTCTTCCAAGAAAGTTAGCCGACCTCCTTCCAAGGCTTCCTCTCGAGATCCTAAGCTGAGCTCTCGAGGCTCTAAGTCATTTCGGCCATCTAGTCGTGGCAAGTCGACCTTGACTATTAAGCCTACTGAAGAGCCTAAGTCTGCTCAAGCTTCTTCAGAGGGTGTGAGGGAAGTTTCTTTAGCCATTGTGGAGCAGATCGAGGTCGTTGAACAAGCACAGTTGGGTCTGGCTCATTCTTCTGAAGAGGTGTCAGGGGGAAAATTGAAGTCCCCCATTACCGAGGATGAGGAGGCCCCTAGGAAGGGAAAAGAGATCATCCTTGTAGAGGATGACGTCTTGGAGGCGCCTGCCAGGGGTGCCCCTGCCCCTGTGGGGGTCAGGTCCGAGTCTGGAGACCCCGTAGGGAAAGCTGGGGACAAGCGTCCAGCGCCTCATGGAACGTCTGCCCCTCCTCCTGCCCAGAAGAAGCCCAGGGCTTCCAAAGGATCTTCTCCTGCCCTTCCTCCTATTGGGAAAGGAAAAGATGTTCCTGTTGTACCTCTATTGTCTGCTACTGATAACGACACTCTGAACGTAGCGGACATCAGCTCTCAATCTCCGGCCAATGCCGTCGTCGAATTTCTTAGAGAACGGATGTTCGGCGGAGCAACAGAGGCCTCGGATCCACGCCTGCTTGCCCTTACTGGTTTTTTAGCCAGTTCTACCAAGAAGCAAGCGTCCTTCCGATCCCGATCCCGTGAAGAGCTCGGGAATACGATCAGGGAGATGCTTTTGATGGTAAATTATTTTTCTCTCTTTTGGTCTTCTTTATTTCTTTCTTTTGACGGTTGTTCTCTCCTACTAGGTGACGGGTCTTTTTATGGAGGTGGACGCTCGCGACCACTCCCTCCGGGAGTCCGTGGATCGTCGGATTGAAGAGGCGCGCCTGGAGGAGAATATATCTGCCACCAATGACGCCAGAGGCAATCTTCTAGCTGCCCGGGAACATTCCCAGTCCCTCCAAGTGGAGTTGCACTCTGCGTTGGAGGCCCTTAAGAGAGCTGAAGGCAAAGCGGCTGAGGCAGCAGAGCACACCAAATCCCTGGAAGCAGAGTTGTCTCGTACTCGCAGGGTTCTTAAGGAGTCTGATGAGAGGACAGCTGAGGTGGAAGTTCGTTGTGTGGAAGTTTTAAAGCAGCTGTCCTCTATGACAGCGGCTCTTCAGGAAAGAGATGAGGCTGTAAGTCAGAGGAATGAAGTCCAGTGCCAATATGAAGCCTTAAAGGCTGATTCTGAAGGACTTCAAGTTCGCCTGAATGAGGTGAATGCTCAGAAGGAGAGGGCCCTAGCTCGGGTGGAAGTCCTTGAGCAGGAGCTGAGCACGAGCTCTGAACGTATCAGAGTCCTGGCTTCATCGGCTGAGGAGTCCCAACTTCGCCATCAACAGCTTAACCATGAAGTCAGGACTTTGGAACGTAAATGTTCAGCCCTGCTCGAGGTGGTGAAACATGCTGAAGGCAAGGTCCTGCTAGAACGCGAGAGGTGTCTAGCGGAATATCAGGAGTCAGAGGAGCTGAAAAGAAAGATTGAGCAGGCCTGTGAAGCTCATCTTTAGGACTACAAGGATTCTCCTGAGTTGAAGGCATTTATAGCGGAGGCCTGTGAATCACATCTTGATGAATATAAAGCCTCTACAGACATGAAATCTGCTGTTCTTCAGAAAGCCTTCCGCATGTACGTAACTGGTTACAATCGCGGTATAAGAGAGGCTAGACATGCTCCTGATACTCCTCTGGCAAAGCTTCGTATGGCCGAAGTTGACTCTGATGGTGAGCCGGTGTTGTATGGAGAAGATGATTTCCCTATGCCTAGAGGGAACTGTCGTGTTGGAGGCCTGTCAGCTGTATCTTCTGAAGAAGAATCCGAGCCGGATGGGGAGGACATGGGAGCCCTTGAGTCTGAAGGAGGCGACCCCGAATCTGAGGGGGAGGACCTCATTCCAGGGTTGGAGGTTGCCCCTGTTGTCGATACTGAGACATCTGACCCAAAGGATGTTGGGCTTCCTCCAGATACAGTTGTAAATAAACATAATGTAGGCGAGGATGTTCTTACAAATGTAAGTCCTTTAAGGACTATCTTTCCTTCAACCTCGTCCGACAAGTAGATTGTAACAGCCTTGTATTCTTAATGAAATTTTAATTTCTTTTTACTTGAACTATTTTTCGCTTTATAATTTATCTCTCCTTCTTGTAACTGTAATGCTTACACTGTATATTTTTATTCATAAGCTTTTTCTGGACTAGATTAGCCTTTAGTTATGAGCTCGATTCTTAGCTAACTGTCTGAACTTATGAGAAGTCAGGTCTTATACCTTCTAATAGTGATTAGCAGGGCTGCCTTTTTGCTTTTAATTCTGACTTGTCAGGAAATGAAGCTGAGCTCCTTTCTTCCCAAATTGCCCCCTTTACCTCCTCAACCTTTCATTATATGGGTGGTGAGGGGGTAAATCCTTAAACTTTGTATATGCTTGCGTGGGCTTTTTAAATGACTTTTCCTTCCTTCTCGGTTATGAGCACGGTCCTCCGTCTTCATTTGCCTTCCTCTATGTTTTCGAGCGTTTTTATGTGGCGAGTCTATCCGAGTTGGGAGCTCGGCTCTTTACTCCTTACTTAGGCTTTTATACCTACGACCTGTGATGTTTCTCATACCCCTGGATGTTTTCCGGGCTATTTGCTGTCTCGACCTCTTTCTAGGCTAGATGAGCCAGCTTAGCGTCAGCGATCATTTCTCAATTTTAGTGCCTCTGGGTTATAGTGTTCCGAACTCCTTCGGGAGGTCGGAATTTGGCCTTTCTTTGGTAGCCTTTGGACTCATCTTTCTTGTGAGGTCGGAACTGTATTTTTATGAATTGTCTCTGCACATGATATGGGGAATTTTGTTTAAAGATGGTCTTAAAGCCTTCTCCAGCTGTTTTTTACGTTGTTTTCCCGGGAGTTCTTAGGGGATCCCGGTCTTTTTTGTATTTCCGGGACGACCTCGGGGCCTCGCCGGCTGTTTTTAATCCAGGAGATCTTATGGAATCCTAGTCATTTTTGTATTTCCGGGACGACCTCGGGGCCTCGCCGGTTGTTTTTGCTCCAGGAGATCTTACGGGATCCTGGTCATTTTCGTATTTCCGGGACGACCTCGGGGCCTCGCCGGTTGTTTTTTGCTCCAGGAGATCTTACGGGATTCTGGTCATTTTTGTATTTCCGGGACGACCTCGGGGCCTCGCCGGTTGTTTTTGCTCCAGGAGATCTTACGAGATCCTGGTCATTTTTGTATTTCCGGGACGACCTCGGGGCTTCGCCGGTTGTTTTTGCTCCAGGAGATCTTACGGGATCCTGGTCATTTTTGTATTTTCGAGACGACCTCGGGGCCTCGCCGGTTGTTTTTGCTCCAGGAGATCTTACGGGATCCTGGTCATTTTTATATTTCCGGGACGACCTCGGGGCTTCGCCAGTTGTTTTTGCTCCAGGAGATCTTACGGGATCCTGTACACCTACCTTTCTTTTCATGGAGGAATATTATTCATGATAATAAAGATAATCTCATTGTGTAAATAACTTGTTTCCTTCATATTTATCAGAATACAATGTTTTGCTTTACAACTATATCAGGGGAAATACCTCTTTAGGTGTTGAATATTCCAAGCGTGGGGCTCATGATTCCCTTGCATATCTTCAATCCGGTATACTCCTGGCCGGACTACTTTAGTTACCTTGAACGGGCCCTCCCAGGTCGGTGCTAGCTTGCCAGCTGCCGCCCTTTTTCCTGTAGCTTCCAGGTTTCTTAAGGCCAGGTCTCCCACTTTCAAGCTTCTTTCTCTGACCTTTTGGTTGTAGTATCGTGCTGCCCGTTATTGATAGGCGGCAGTTCGGATTTGAGCTTCTTCCCTGATTTCCTCAATGGCATCTAGGTTGCTTCTTAGCTTGTCATCGTTAGTGCTTTCATTAGCAAATTGGACTCGATGGGTAGGAATCTGCAACTCAACTGGGACTACGGCCTCTGTAACATAGGCAAGTGCAAAGGGCGTTTCTTTAGTAGGTGCTCTAGGAGTGGTTCGGAGTGCCCACAGGATGCTGTTGAGTTCTTCTGCCCACAGGATGCTGTTGAGTTCTTCTGCCCAATTTGTCTTTGCCCCATCTAGTCGCTTTTTTAATCCTTGCAGGATGGCTCTGTTGGTGACCTCTGTTTGGCCGTTAGTTTGAGGATGAGCCACAGAGGAGAATTTATGCCAGATACCCATGTTCGTTGTGAAAGCTCTGAAGGTGCTGCAATCAAACTGTCTGCCATTATCTGAAATAAGCACTCTGGGTACACCAAATATGCAGATGATATGTCCCCACACAAAATCTATCATCTTTCGAGCTGTGATTGTGGCTATTGCTTCCGCCTCTGGCCACTTTGAGAAGTACTCTACGGCCACCACTACAAATTTCCTTTGCCCTGTGGTTTTGGGGAAAGGTCCCAGGATGTTAATTCCCCATTACGAGAAAGGCCATGGACTGGATATGCTTGCTTGAGGAGTGGCTGGAGTTTTGATGGCATTAGCAAATCTCTGACATACGTCGCACCTTCGGACGAACTCTTCTGCTTCTTTTTTAACAGTGGGCCAATAATACCCTTGCCTGAATATTTTATTAGCTAATGTCCCTCCTCCCTCGTGGGCTCCACACATGCCTCTATGTATTTCTTCCATCACCTTCGTAGCCTCTTCCGGGTTCACGCATCGGAGCCACGGACTGGACTTTCCTTTTCTGTATAAGGTCCCCCTTATCGCTTGGTAGTTAGCGGCACGAGCTGCTATCTTTCTGGCTTCATCTTTATCCTCGGAGAGTTTACCTTTCTCCAAGTATTCTAAGTAAGGGGTCATCCAAGTTGGGTTCTGTTCCACCTGCAATATCGTGTTAGTTTTATTAAAAGCAGGTATATGGACATGTTGTATGTACACTTCATCAGGAAGTTGTTCCAATTCTTCTTTGGATAATCGGCTAAGCAGATCTGCTTCCTTATTTTCCTCTCGGGGTATTCTTTGAAATCTGATGGTTACTTCTCGACTTGTGAGCTCGGCTTCTAAAGTTTTTACTTTGGCTAGGTAATTCTGCATAATGGGGTCTCTAGCCTGATACATCCCTGTTACTTGGTTGATCACCAGCTGAGAGTCGTTGTTTATCTCGAGATCGGTTACTCCCACTTCCAGTGCCACCAACATCTCGTTTATCAGGGCTTCATATTCTGCCACATTATTCGAGGCTTTGAACTCTAGACGTAAGGCGTAACATACCTTAAAATCCTCTGGCCCTTTAAGCATTATGCCGGCACCACTGCCCTCAGTGCCTGATGCTCCGTCTACATACAACTTCCAGTTAAATTCTGGATGAGGCTCCCCCTTACGTTCTTTTCCTGCTATCCCTGAAGATGATCCTCTCTGCTCCTCGTTGAATGTGCATTCTGCTATGAAGTCAGCCAAGGCTTGAGATTTTATAGCTGTCCTAGGTCGATACTCTAGGCAGTAAGGGCTGATTTCTACGGACCAAGCCATCATCCGACTTGAAGTTTTCGGCCTGCGTAGAATCTTTTTTAAGGGTTGGTCTGTCATCACAACTCCTTGGTGGCCTTCCAAATAAACTTTGAATTTCCGGACTGCTAGCAATAGAGCGTAAGCCATTTTTTCAATGTTCGAATATCTGACCTCGGTATCTCTGAGTACCTTGCTGACGTAAAAAATGGGTTTCTGCTCCCCTTCTTCCACCCTTACTAACACTGCGCTGACTGCTTGTTCTGAGGCTGCCAAGTATATCAGGAGTTCTTCTCCTTTCATAGGACTACTGAGCACGTGGGGCGAGCTGAGATATCTCTTAAGCTCTGCGAAGGCCTTTTGGCAGTCTTCTGTCCATTCAAAGTTTGGCACCTTCCTCAATTTTTTGAAAAATGGTAAGCATTTTTCTGCTGACTTTGACATGAATCGGTTGAGTGCTACTACTCTTCCGGTTAGTCGTTGGACGTCCCTTACACAGGTCGGCTCTGGCATTTTCAATATGGCTTCTACCTTCTCCGGGTTAGGCTCGATGCCTTTTCCGCTCACCATAAATCCCAAGAATTTTCCTCCTCTAATAAAGAAAGCACATTTTGCTGGGTTCAACTTCATTCTGTACTGGTTTAATACCCTGAATACCTCTCTCAAGTCTGCTATGTGCTGCTGGAAATTTGGGCTTTTGACCACCATATCATCTACATAAACTTCTATATTTCTGCCAATCTGGTTTTTGAAGATTTTATTCATCAATCTTTGGTAAGTTGCCCCGGCATTCCTCAATCCGAATGGCATAGCTCTGTAGCAATAAGTTCCATCTTCAGTTATAAACGAGGTCTTTTCCTCATCCGACCCTTCCATTGGGATTTGATGATAACCAGACATAGCATCCAAAGAAGACATATAATCAAAACCGGTCGTAGAGTCGATCATTTTATTAATATCAGGAAGTGGATAACAATCTTTAGGGCAGGCCTTATTTAGGTCAGTAAAATCTATGCACATCCTATATTTGCCATTGGCTTTTTTGACTAATACAGGATTTGCTAGCCACTGTGGGTACATAACTTCCCTAATAAAGCCTGCCTCCTCGAGTTTCTGCACCTCCTCCCTGGTGGCCTGCTGCTTCTCTCTTCCTACTACTCTCTTCTTCTGCTTTACTGGCTTGGCTTCAGGGAGTACATTCAGCTTGTGTGTCATTACTTTAGGGTCAATTCCAGGCATGTCGGAGGGCTTCTAGGCGAAACTAGACGCATGACCTCGGATCAGGGCCATGACTTCAGCTTTTTGTTCTTCAGTGAGGCCGGCGTTGAGACTGAAGACCTTGTCTGCCTCTGCTTCTGATAAAGGGAAGATTTCCAGCTCCCCCACTGGTTCTGTCCTGGCCTCTGTTTTCTCATCCCGAACCTCTAGGACTTCCGAGTCAAGAGCCTTTTCAGTGGAGCTCGGTTCTGCTACTGTGGCTAAGTATACTGCTCTTGCCTCTTCCTGGCTGCCCCGAACTATCCCCACTCCTTCTTCTGTTGGAAATTTAAGCGCCAAATACCTGATATTGGTGACAGCTTCGAAGTTGAACAGCGCAGGCCTCCCCAGTATCACATTATAGCTCAACGGAAGTTTGACCACTAAAAATACCTCATGGTGAGTGCGAGTCCTGGGTGCTTCACCTAAGGTGAGAGCCAACTTCACCTTCCCTTCTACGAGCACCGGTACTCCTCCGATCCCCTTGATTGGTGCCTGGTCTTGGACCAACTGTTCTTCCGGAATTCCCATCTGCTGAAAGACCCGGTATGGTAGCAAGTTGATTTTACTCCCATCATCCACTAAAACCTTCTTTACCCGATAATTGTGAATGACGGCTTCAATGACAAGCACGTCATCATGGGGCATCTGAATACCCTGAGCATCTTCTGAAGAGAAGGTGATGGTCATGGGAGAGTGGTCAACGATTTGCATGACCTCGGCACTGCTGGTCTCTCCTTCCCGATTTCTCTTCTTCCCTCGGCGGCCCATCCGACCTCCCGTTCCTCCAACAATCATGTTTATGGTCCCACTGGACCCATCGTTCACTAGTCCAGTTCCTGCTCTCTTCGACATCTGAACCGCCGGACTGGATTGAGGCCTTTGTCCCCCTGATTTCTTCACAAAATTCTTGAGATGCCCCCTCTTTATCAACCTCTCGATCTCTGCTATCAACTGGAAACAGTTGTTGGTATCGTGGCCATGCGTCCGATGATACTAACAATATTTGTCAGGATTCCGTTGGTCTGCTTCCGACTTCATAGGTTGGGGCCACTGGAGGAACTCCTTATCTTGGACAGCCATGAGCACCTCGGCTCTGGACGCATTTAGTGGGGTCGGCTTCTCAGGGACCCAAGGGGGAGGCAATCTTGGCTCATGGACCCGTGGAGGGGGAGGCCTTTGATCCCTTCGCTCCCAGGCCTGCTTGTACGGCTCGGGCCTCCTGCCGTGTTTCTTTTCATGTTTCTCCGGCCTCCTTTCTTCTGGGGCTTTTTCTTTTCCTGTCATTCCTTTGGAAAATCGGCTTGTTACTAAGGCGTCATCCTGCCTTATATACTTCTCCGCTCTCTTCATCAGCTCGGCCAGGGAGGTCGGAGGCTTCCTGCTTAAGGAACCGAAGAACTCGGCAGAGGTCGTTCCCTTTTGCATGGCCTCTACCGCCCTTCCTTCATCGAGCTCGGAAATTTGCAGGGCCTCCGTATTGAAACGAGCGACATATTCTCTGAGTGATTCGCCCCCTCTCTGTCTTACTGTCTCCAAGTAGCTTGTCTTCCTCTCTGCTGACACCCCGGCTATGAATCGACTGATGAAGCGAGTGGCTAAGTCTCTGAAACTTCTGATACTTCCGGCCTCAAGGCTGTTGAACCACGCCCGCGCTGGTCCCGAGAGTGTCGTTGGAAACACTTTACACATTAAGGCATCTGACAGAGTTTGCAATTCCATGAAGGTCTTATAGTTCATGACGTGCTCCCTCGGGTTGCCAGCTCCATCATAGGCCGCCATTGATGGCATCATAAACTTCTTAGGGACAGTCTCTTGCTGCACCCACTTTGAGAAAGGGGAAGAAGTAGGCAAAGAGGTTTGGCTTTGGTCTTTTTTACCTAACTCGGCTAAGAGCTGTTCTCTCAATCTCTTCAACTTTTGGTCCACCTTCTTGTCTTCCAGGCTGGGTTTTTTCTCCAGGTGGTACTCCTCTTCCTCTGCTTCAGTTCCCGTCCACCCGGTTGTTTCGGCAGAATAGTTATTCACCTCCTCTTTTTCTATCATCTCTCTCGCCCTCCTCACATGGATTCGGGCCTCCGGTTCTTCCTCTTCCCCGGCTCTTCTCCCTCTTTCTCCAGTATCGCGGCTGCTGGTTTGAAGACGGTCAGGTGCAGGTCGAGGGTCATTGGTCTGAGGTTCCTCTACAACCGGGAGTGTATTTACTGGGGTGCTGAGGCCTCTCTGTTGCATTATCTGCCCCAACCAGTGGGCTGTATTTTGTAACTGGAAAGCCATGTTTTGAAGATCCTGGTTAGACAGGGTAACAGTGGAAGTATTCCCTGCCAATCTTGGCGAGGGATTAAGGGGAACAGGCGTTTGGTTATTGAATGTCGTAGGACTAGAAAAGGAGAATTGTTGCCCCTCTTGGGCAGAGCTTAGGTCATTTGGGACGTTAAGGTTACTCTCCTGGTGATTAGCCATCGTGGATCTCAGTGGGTTTTGTTAAGAGTGAAAACTCCGGTGATGAAAAGATCTCTGTCGTTTCCCACAGACGGCGCCAATTGATGATCTGAGATCCAATGGAATAGGGTTTTACAAGGGTTTTTTGTATTAAAGAAAAACTTTTTTATCTCCCTAGAGGGGTATCCCTTTTATCCTTTTCTTCCTGCTTGTTGGTGACGTATAACGGCTCTCCCATGATTGGACCACGCGTCTCTGCCATACAGATATGGGCGTACGAGGATATCAGGCGCCTGCTCCATGCGTAACGGCCTCTGATTCTCCCCCGTGCGTACACTCGAGCGGATCTGCCAGGCTGTATGACGAGTCTCGTTCTGGGCTGGGCCGAGAGCTGGGCTGGACGCTGAACCGAGAGCTGGGCTGGACGCTGAACCCAGGAGGAGAAGGAATCCGTGGGGAGGTTATACGGGCTGGGCCGATCTCGATAAGGAAGAATCTGGTGGAGTCCGGCCTCAGAGATCTGGTGGTCCGGGCCTGTTTTACTTGAGAGGGCGTGTGGGCCTTCTTCTCATGGGCCGTGGCTGTAATTTAGGCCCGGGATTGGGGGTAGGAAAATCCAGCAGTCATCAGCCATTAAAACATTTAAGGCGAAATTAAAATTCTCAACTAGATTGCCACAAAAAATATGATGCTAAAAATTTTAGTGACAATTTTTATATTTAGTGGCAAAATTTTGGTGCTTCTCTATAAATTTTAATACACCTTTAATGAGAATTTTTTTCTCTACTAAAACTTTGTCACAAAAGGCTTAATTTGTTGTAATTGATACACATTGAGAAAGGTGCAATTGAGGATGAATTGACCATAGTAAGAATTATAATTCTGAAGATGAGAGTTTGGATGCTAATTAAGAAATTAATAATAATAAATCCTTAGATGCAATGATAAAAAAAGACAAAGCTTTTAAGAAATATAATTTCTTTAGTAATTTTTCTAATTATATCATTTTAAATACATTAAATTTTATTAAATATTAATAAATATTTTTAAAAAATTTTTAAAAATTAAATTAAATTAAATAGAATTATAATAGTCGAATTATATATTATTATAGTTTAATAAAAGAAAGTGGATAATAATTTTAAAATAACTAAAAAATAAATAAAAATTATATGATGAAAAAAAATATATTATTTAATAATTTTTAAACTTACCATGAGTTCATATTAAATGTGGTAGTTATTTGCAATGTAGTCTCCCAACCAATATCACATGTGGGTCATAAATGTTTTGCCATACCCAAATTTAATTATAATACAAAATAGCATCAAAGCAAATGGTAGTGTACTTCACTTTAATTTTGAATATGACTTTTGTGATTGGAATTTGCATTTCCACCAATATATCATAATGTCATCATCACTATCCATACCATCACTTTAGGTTTTTTTCTATGTTTTCTTTAGCAGAAAAATGCTAAATACTGAATTTTATAAAATATTAATTGGTATGTTAATTTTTAATCCATCAAATTTACCATGTAATTATTTAATATTTACAATTTTATAAATTATAGCTATAAATTTTTAAATTTCATAAAAAAACTTAAAATTACAACCGTTTTTATAAATATTTTTATTTGTTGTATTTTAGGAGTCAAATTTTACATGTAAAATTTAAAAAAAAAAAAAAAAAAAGGGGTGAAGAAATATTTGGGAAGTCAACTGGTAATCATGATTATGATTATACAAATATATATGTGGAATGAAATTGATAAGAAAAGTGCAAAATGATCCTTTTAATGTGTGAGATCTTATGGAACATTCCAAGTCAACTTCTAGAAGCAGATAATAGTGGTGAATCCACAATGATAGTGGGATCATATACAAAGCTAAGGTCTAAGGTCCCCCCACTTCACTTCCACAACCTTAATTCTTTAAACCCTTTGCAAAGGTTGTGAAGAGATTCTTCATCCGGGTTTCTCTTAACTTTTTGCTTTTTTTTTTTCTTTTTCTCCCATTGTCATTACATCCTTTTAAATAATAACGAAGATGGTCTGAAATTCAGAAAATAAGATTTATAGTATGAGTATAAGTTTCACTTTGAGAGATTATGTCTTTCCTTTTATTCTTTTTTTATTATTTTTTGATAACGCATAACCGCCATTAGACTCGTACATACGAAAATACCAGTGTACCCATCTCTGTAATGCAATCATTTAATTTCTGTTTATTACAAAAATTATATTCCCATAGTTTAAAAAAAAAACTATATTATCTGTTTATTTTCTAAGCTTGGACAATTAAGTTTTATAACAATAATTTCTCTCTTTTGAATATATTGATTAACATAAAACTTAATTTAAACTAGTTGGAAGGATTAAAGAGTAAATGAAATAAAAATACAGGGATTAAATAATATATTTTTAAAATAAAAGATTAAATGGCTAGTTTTATAAAAATAAAAAGAGAAAAATAGTGTTTAATTTCTAAATTAAATTCAAAATTCTTGTAAACATCAATGCCATATACTTATCGTCTAGGAATAATTTCACAAATATATTATATAGTTTAGCATTTCATTACTTAAGAAATAAAAGTTTAATTTTTATAAAACAACATTTTTAAATTTTTACCATTAAAAAAATTTACTATTTAATCTCTAAATATTGCTATTATTAACAAATCAGACTCTTGATTTTGAAAAATTTATTAAAATATTTTTATTTTTCAATCAACGAAATAATTATTCCATTCAATTCTGTTTATTCTTACCTTTAAAAATATAGCAAAAAATTAAATTATCTTTTTTTTTTTTTTAAAAGAAAGAAAATGAGGAAGAATTATTTCGTTAATTAAGAGAAAATATAAGAATATTTTAATATATTTTTAAAAAGGTAAAAATTAAATTATTAATAATGACAATACTCAAAAATTAAATAAGGAATTTATTGGAGACAAAATTAGATTTTAAAAATTTTTTCACTTATTTTTTATCTATATTTAGTTTATTTTTAATAAAAAAAATATTTTATTGATGCAAAAAATAAAAAATATAAAAAGAGACTTATGAATAATAATATTCAAAAATTAAATAATAAATTTTCTTATATTATATTTAAATCTATCGAGATGTCAATTCATCTTTCTATTTTTGATCTTAAGCTATCACCGCATCAAATTCAACTGCAATACAATGGCGTAAAATCTGAAAAATATAATTTAAATAAAATTCAAATTTATATTTTTTAAGTCATAAAATCTTAAATATTTATATTTCGTGGGCCCCTATGTTGAAGAAGCATTATCTGCTATTATATTGGATTTCAATGTCACCAAGGTTCATAGAAGTGGAATACAAAAGATGGGTGTATATAATTGAATATTTGTATTAAAATTTATGCAAATTCAATTAAAATCTCTATTATCTCCCTCTCATAAAGGTAACTTTTTTTTTAGAATTATAATTTACTCTTAAGATAATAATTTATTTATTATTTTTCTAGCATATTCATATTTAATATGAAGTGAAAGACTAAAATTTCTTAATTTTAAAATAATTTTAAAATGCAATAATATGAGTAGAGTATAGATTATGTAAAAATATATAATATAAAATTTATTGCCTTTAGCTTTATTAATTATATTTTTTAATTTATATTAAAATAACTATAAAATTATTATTAATTTTTTAAAATAGAAATTGAGGATTGAAAGAGTAGAACTGAGACCTCTTAGATTTATTACATACTATCCGGTTAAGTATTTAATAAAAACTTAGACATTATTTTCTGTTAATTGAATAATGTCCACGATAACCCTGTTTTTTCATATGCAAATTCTCCTTCGGTATAAGAGCAATCTAAAACAGCATGAGATCTTCCTAGGGGATTTTAATTCTTATCTTTATATAGCTGAGAATTAGGAGGTACTTTTGCAACTAAAGCGCGTGCAACCCTTTCAGAAACTTTATTGTTAGTTTTGCTCTCATTTGACTTGGGTTATCGATGCCTTTTACCTGGAATATTATAAGAAAGAAAAAAGAAATTATTTAGTGAAACTCACTAATTAATCTTTATATTTTAAAAAATATATTAAAACGTTACTAAAATTTTAAAAAGTCTACTAATTAATTTTTTAGTTAGTTTTAATCGTTAAGTATTGTAAAAAAAGTCTAAAATATCTTAGAAGGGACCAATTAGTAAATATTTTAAAAATTATTTTAAAAATTTGAGAAATCAATTAATAAAATTTTTAAAATTATAGAGACTAAATAATAAAATATTTAATGATAAAGTTAACGAATTGATTAAGTAGTAGACTTTTTAAAATAATTTTTCTTATACCATACAATTAAATAATAATTTTTCCTTTAAGAAATGGGCATGCTAACATTCAACAAAGACTAGATAGAGTGTGTACGCTATTGTGCATCAACTTGAGGATCTCGGTTCAGACCATAAGTTTATCCTTTCATATCTTTTTTCAGAAAGCAAAATACACTTTAATTTTTAAAAAAGATTGGCAAGCCATGCTAAATTCAGAGACGGTATCACTTCTGCATGGAGGAATCATATTGAAGGATATCGCCGATACTTAAGAGATGTCAATATGCCTTGCTATTATGGAACCACACTCAAAATCTCCAACTCTCCTGAAGCAACAACTTTGAGATTGATTGCAAAAATTATCAGGAGGTATGGATTAGCAGCCACATCTAGGATTTAGAGCATGAATTGAAGGTTGAGCTTAAAATGAAGAATTACACATATTAAGAAAATAATAAAAGAGAAAAGTTTCAAGTCACGATCTATCTAAAAATGAAAGAGAAAGAGCTGAATGAAGAAATATATAAAATAGAGATTGTATTGATAGGTTTTATATAGAATGGATAATGAAAATTATATTTTTATTGAAAGTGAAGAGAAGAATTATTATAATTATTAATATGATAAATTTTAGTAATTTAGTTTTAATAATTTAGTTATTTAATATTTGTAACACTTAATTTAAAATATTAAAATGATATTGTTACTTTTTATTATACTTTAATTATTTATATTTATTAACTTTTGAATGATATAAAATTTTAATTTGATAATATTTTATACTCTATTAATTTTTTTATTTTATATTTTTATTACGAATACTTTTTTATAATAATTTTAATCGGTATATATTTATCCTATATAATTATTTACATAGAGCATTTGTCATTAAATTATATTAGTTATAATTTTATAAATTTGTCAAATAAATAAATAATATAGTGAACTTTTTATAGTCTTTTGTTATTGAATTGTTGGATAAAAATATTTCTTTTATTGTCTAAATATTTTTTATATATCTTTTTATATGATATTTATTTAATTTTTATAAATATATTTTTAATATTTTATTTATTATTAAAATAAAAAATATAATAAAATGTTTTAATAATAAAAATATAATAAAATTTTTATTATAATATTAATAATAATATATTAAAAATAGTAGAATATCAAAAATCATATAATAGTGATAATAAATATAATAAACACTATTTATTATATTAAAAAGCAGTAAGAAAATTAAAATATTATATAAACCATAACTTTATTTTACTGGAATTCTATTGTAGGTTTAAATCCCATATGTACACTAATTGTTTCATTCTCAAAATCCAATTTAGATACAGTTCATCAGATTATGATGATACCTTTCATACTGCTGGTCATGCATGTCACTTAAGCTAGCTCACAACCAATAATGTACATAGATAACAATCATGCATCAAGCCGAACTTGTTTTTCAGGATTTCTTAAAAAATATATGAAAGATCAGGTGCTACATCCATAAAACATCTCAAAATTACAAACTTAAAAAGAAAATTATGTAATTCTATTCATCAGGAACTTTCTTCCTTTTACCCCTCACCACATTGCCATTTGGTAATGGACCAAAGAGACAGATTCTAAGATCACCTCGTAAGAGTGGTTGGTGGAGGTAGTTCTTATACAAGTCCCAGAACTCATCTCTGCCAAATTTAAATGAATTTCTATCAGATAACAGTCTTTCAGTTTCACATGAATTAGACAGGAGAGAATAGAAAAGCAAGAGAGGAATGTGATCATTTTGCAGTAACAAACAGAAAAATGGAAGGAATTTTATTTATTCTTCAAAAGAATTAGGAGTCGTTCAAATTGAATTATCATAAAGTGACTGGAAAAAATCCCCTTTCTTTTTCTTTTTCTCATTCAAACTCATTCCTGAAATATTTAACCAAGTCTGTATAGAACAACTCAAAAAGAAGAAACAGGATCATAATAAACCAGCTATCACTAAACTCATAATGATACCTGACTTGTGGAAGTGTCAACAATGAATAGCCCTTCATATCTGTATGGATATCAAGAACAATCACTGATAGCCGGGAAAGCCCTAGTGCCTCGATGTCAATTAACTTCTTCACCCTTGAAATTGTAATGAAAAGAAACCAAGAAATCATATCAAACTAGATTGAAAAAGGTGAACTAAATATAAAGGTTAAAAGACATGCATGCGTTGACTAGTTGGAATATTGAAAAAGAAAAGGAAGTATAGTGAGATTTCACGTTTCAACACTTCCGTGCGTGTGATTTAACTTTTGACAGAAAGGCAACTTGAGTTTTACTTCATTAATGCATCAAGGACAAATACTTTAACACTGTTAGTTTTGCTGATATGCCATGATTCTAACAAAATAAATACTATAAAAATCAAAAACAAAAAATTTGAACCAACAAATTTTAGTGAAAAAGAAATTTTGCTTTATTGATTGTAAACCACCATATCAATTTAGCGAATAGCATTAGAGTAACCTCCCTTGAAGTGCTAGCAGAGTAAAAGCTCAAAGTACCATTTTGACACTGGGGTCTCTCTGGGGATTGTGATTCGATTTTTGACAAAATGATACCCAAGATTTAGTATATTGATCCTTTATGGACAAATGTTATAATGCTGTTAACATCGCAATATGGCCTTGCAAACAAGGCAAGTCCAATCAAATAATATTTTTAATCTTAGGTCTCATATATGACATGAAAAATGAAAAAATATTTAAAAAAATTGAATAAGCATTTTCAATGAGAAGAATTTTATTTTATTGAATGTAAAATGCCATGTCAGCCTAGTGGCATCATAGCAATCATTCCTAAATTGCTAACTGAGTAACGCTCAAAGTACCAATTGTTAAAAAAAAATTGAACCACAGGCCTCCAAGTGTCAAAGAGCAAAAATTTGAGTTTTATTTTTTTGCAATCTTCCCTATTATTATTATATTAATTCATGAAAACAATGATGTCTACCTGCTTGGTGTACCACTAGCAAGATTTACACGGTCCTTCAATAAGGCCACCTGCATCAACCATCAACCATAGAGGGTTAAATTGAAAATAAACTTAAATGACCTGATAGAAAGAAGCAGGTGGTCACGTAACACCGAAAACATAAAAGGTTAAGAGTCTGGACTCTGGAAATAAGAATATTTTGCATTCAGCCTGCAGGTCATACTTTTAATCACATCTTCTACAGTAAAGGCAACAAAGCAAAAGGAAACTTCCATTGACAAGCATCCTGCTAGAACACAGATTTTGATCACTGAAGCACAAAGAAAGAATTGATATTTGCTGCATCCTTAATTTTAACTTAAGAATGTTGCAATATATAATATAAGAATAAAATGGTACAAGTTTTTGGGATCAGACTGACGTGCAAAATGATTCTCAGCAGAGCTGATGCCTCTGATGATTTATTTGAATTTTCTCATCATCTCCCAACCACCAACCCCCCCCCCCTCCAAAAAAAAAAAAAAGAAAAAAATATAGCCATCTCATAGCCAATGAAGGAGACTAAATGAGGTCACCAAAACATTAAAAAATTTGGGATCAGACTGACGTGCAAAATAGGTTCTCAGCAGAGCTGATGCCTCAGATGATGTGTCTGAATTTTCTCATCATCTCCCAACCACCAAAAACAAAACAAAACAAAACAAAACAGCCATCTCATATCCGGTGAAGGAGAGTAAATGAGGTCACCAAAATATTAAAAAAAAAAAATGGGATCAGACTGACGTGCAAAATAGATTGTCAGCAGAGCAGATGCCTCTGGTGATTTGTTTAAATTTTATCATCATCTCCCAACCACCAAAAAATTAAAAAAGAAAAAAAGAAGAAAATCCAATACGAGTGAGTGAAGCTATCTCAATGCATAAATTACTAACTTAACTAAACTGAGTTATATCATAAAACCAAAGTAAAATCTTAATCAGCAATAATTGGGATCAGACTGACGTGCAAATAAACACATTCAGCATAGGTTATGCCTTTGATAACTTGTGGTAACTTACATCATTTCCCAATTGGAAGCAGAAAGATCAACCCACAGGACTTAAATTTAACAGATATATGAACACAAATAATCCCAAAAATGTCACTGTTTAACATAATATTACATGAAGAATACACTTAGATGTAAAAAAGCCTTATTTAAAAAAATATTGAAAAAAGGAGCAAAATAGAAGAGAAGGCTCTTCTGTACGAAGCATGTCCGCCAGAAAAAAAAAAAAAAAGAAAAGAAAAAACTAAACGAGGAAAGACCAACAAATTACCTGTTCCTCAACCTTCATATGCTTAGAGAATAGCTTCACAGCATGGCATTCTCTAGTCAACGTGCGCACGCCTCTGGAGAATCAGAATCACTTATATTAAATGGTCACAGAATATGAAGAAAAAGAAGTTCTACATTTCAACAACAATGTTCAAATGCATATGAATGTCAGAATCACAAAGATTGAGTCTTAACACATATTTTCAAAAAACAAGGAAAAGCTACTAGACCTTAGCAGTTCAATAGCTCTCAAAGCAGATGTACTAACAATAAGAACAGCAGGACTACCCGGATCGATTTTCCCTTCCACAAGCTGCCCTTCACACAGAACTTCTTTATATGAGGACCCAAAAGCCGCCTTCATTTGTTTCCCCAAGGCCTGGACATCTTGACCCAGTTCCTGAGATAACTCCAGAAAGCTGGTCTCTGTATATTTTTCATAAAACAAACAGGAAACTGGGTGCCATTAACAAAAGAAGGAGCAGAAGGATTCTAAATAAACCCAGATATCATTCAAGAGGACACATTGATGCTCTTCATTTATAAACCCATTATTAATTCTTTTACCATTAACAAACTACAATAACATGAAATGAAGAGAGTACCTTTAATTGATTCGAGCTCGATAGACGAGAGCTGAAGGCCATTGGCGGATTGAAATTCATTTATAAAGAAACTGCGCAGCTCTGAAGCAGAAGCAGAAGCAGAAGCCGGTGTTACCTCATTGATGTCACTGCTGCTCTTTGTCTTGCTCTCATTCTTGTCGGCCTTGGGCGGCTGGTTCTTCTTCTTCTTCTTAAATTTGGGATGGGGTTTAGGGTTTTTCAGAGAGCTCTTCCTCTTTGAGGGTTTTTCTACTTTGCCGCTTACCATTATGGTTGTTATGGGCCTAAGCAGGTTATGGTTGTCTGATTTATAGGGCTATTAGAGATATAGCCCCATTTGGTTCAGCTCTGGAATTGCCATTAGCTAGAGACGAGGAGAATTATCAAATATCAGGAAAAAAAAAAAATCAAATTAATCTTTTAAAAATTATTTTTTAACACACTCAATTCGGCCTATTTATTTTTCTATTAAAAGTTAAATTTGTTACTAAATTATTCCGCCGGTTTAAATATATTAAATTTTATTTTTTGATTTAAATTTTTTTATTTTATTATTAAAAAATTAAATAAAATCATTACTTTTAAAAATTATTGTAAATTTCACCCTTTTTAATTTATTCGATCTTATTTGAATTTGTTTTCAAAAAAAATTTTAAATTTAAATTAAATAATAAAAAAAATTATAATATAGTATAAATGGCAAATTTGACAATTTTTACCTTATTTTTCTCCATTTAAAAATAAATAATTTTATCCTCAAGTCTTTTGCATTCTTTATATTTTTGTTTTTATACTTTTGCTATTATTTTTTTTATTTCTTATTTATCACTGTTTAGTCTTTCGGATTGATAAATTGATAATAAAAGGTTCTTGTTAAGAATTAAATTGAAATTAAATCTTTACTCCTTTAATTTATAGAAACTATATTTGAAACTAAAATTTAGTATGATTCCAATATGCTTCTAAACAATTTCAATACAATTTGTGAGTGCTGACTTTTATTTTGATTTTTTAACTTTAACTTTAATTTTAATTTTAGTTTTAATTTTAATTTTAATTTTAATTTTAATTTTAATTTTTTAAATAAAATTATAATATCCTTACATTTATTTTAAAATAATAAATAACTAATAATGAAATAATAATGCTTACATTTAAAAGATAATACATTAATATTATATATTATATACAATTCTGAGTAGGAATATTATATTATTTTTTATATAATTATTAATTATATAATTTTAATTGAAAAATACAAGTGTTATTAATATATAAAAATATATTATATTATTAATATGTAATTCACTCATATAATTAACTATAATACAATTAATATATTTATTTCTCAAATAATAAATATATACACACGTAAATACATATATATAATTTATTTAGATAAAATAAATTATAATTAATTATATATTTTAATTAATTATTAAAATATAATTTAAATAATTAGTTATTAAAATTTTCTATTAATTAAATTATTTAAGTTATATTTTTGGAAAACTTTAATAATTAATTATTTAAATCACATTCTTAAAACAGAGAAAATTATATGTAAATTATATAAATAATTTAATTTATAAAAATAGTTAAATAATATTAAATATAAAAAATAATCAATGATAGAATGTGCACGTATGCACACAATAAACTAAACTTTTATTAATTTAAATTTCAAATAATTCACAAATAACTATTTTATTTATATATTTGCTTATTTGTGGTTTTCAATTATATATATTATTTAATGATTATAAAATTAATATTTAAATTTTTTAAATAGAATCACATAATTATGATAATCTAAATTATAATATTATATTATAATTATATGAGATATAAAATATATTATTAAAAATATATAATTGAATTATAATATCATTAAAATAATTAATATATATATATATATATATATAATGTTGCAGAAGCATATTAGATTGATGATGTGACTAAACGGGAGCTGTGCTGTGATTGGCTACACTTATAAAAAAGAAAAATAAAGTGGTGGTGGGTATCCATATAACCATTTCGACGCTCAAGTTAGTATACTGAAAGATAAAAAAAACGTAATAAATTGTTTAGAACTTGAATAATGTTCAAAAATAGCGTACCTTTATTTTTATGATCGTTCTTATTTTACACTATAAGAAAGTGGGTATAAATATAGTATTTTCTGATAATTCAAAAATAATGTGTCCGGCTTATTGGTAAAAGATTTTTACCGGTTAATTGATCGAGAATCTCATGATCAAAGGCATGAAGGGGATTTGCTAAATTGTAGTTGTTAATGGTAACTTCCTTGTAAAGCCCTGCCCCTGAAGTTATGAGAGTGAATATTGTTCGACCTGAGGCCGACCTATCATAAAGCATCCGGGTCTCATTTTCTTTTAGATTCGGGCACCTTGGTCGTCCGGACCTTCCTTTCTACAGATGGAACTGCGTATTTGTTTATCAAATCCTTGCTACGTGACCCAATCTTATAGTGACAGTTCACTGCCTATTTTGGCAAGTCACATGTAGCATCAGAGGTCCCCTGCTGGTCTTCGATTCTTTAGATTCGAAAGTGATAGTTGTATTCATGATCTAAGTCATATGGCTTGTTTGTCTGGGCTGAGCACATGATGTCTTTGCTTTCTTTTTGCTTGCTCTGTTGACCAATCAAGTTTAAGATCTTGTCTTGGCAAAAATTGATCTGAGTGATACAATAATACCAGACGAGTTTCTGGGCATTTTCCAGCCCTTGCAAGCTTCTTGGTTTTTTACAGTCCTGACGGGCTTTTTGGCATTTTACAATCTTGGCAGACTTTCGTGTATTTTTCTAGTCCTGACGAGTTCCTTAGCCTTTTCCAGCTTGGATGAACTTTCGAGTATTTTCCAGCCTTAGAATGCTTCCGGGTTTTCTTTAGCCCTGATGAGTTTTTTGGCGTCAAATGCCTTTGCGAGCTTTCGGGTATTTTTCTAGCCTTTTTTAGCCCTTACAGGCATTTTCTAGCCTTGATCCTAGCCTTGATGTGCCTTCGGATTTTCTCTAGCCTTAACAAGGTTTCAAGCATCAAATGTCTTTGCGAGCTTCCAGGCATTTTTCTAGCCCTTGCAAGCTTCCGGACATTTTTCTAGCTCTTACGAGCTCCTTGGCCTTTTCGAGCATTGTTAAGCTTTTAGGCATTTTTCTAACCCTTACGAGCTTTCTGGCATTTTCTAGCCTTTACATGCATTTTCTAGTCCTGACGAGCTTTCTGGCATTAAATTCCTTTGCAAGCTTCCTATGAGAAGGGCTAACATCCGGTCTTTTGACCTGGCGTATATCTGCCTTGCAGCTTGGCATGAAATACCTTAGAATCTTCTCATGAAGTGGGACCAATACTCGGTAGGTCAGCCTGGCATATACTTGTCTTGTAGCGTGACATCAAATGCCTTAGAATCTTTTTATGAAGTGGGACTAACACCTGATAGGTCGGCCTCGCGTTTTCCCACCTTGCATCCTAGTGTTTTCCCTCCTTGCGGCCTGGCATCAATTGCCTTAGAAACTTTTCTAGAATTAGGACTAACATTCGGTAGGTCGGCCTAGCGTATATTCACCTTGCAGCCTGGCATCAAATATCTTAGAATCTTTTTATGAAGTGGGATTAACAACCGGTAGGTCAGCCTGGCGTGTACCTGCCTTGCAGCCTAGCACCAAATACCTTAGAATCTTTTTGTGAAGTGGGACTAACAACCGACAGGTCAGCCTAGCGTGTACCCACCTTGAGGCCTGGCATCAACTGTCTTATAAACTTTTTAAGAAGCGGGACTAATACCCAGTAGGTCGGCCTAGCGTATACCCACCTTGCGGTCTGGCATCAAATACTTTAGAATTTTTTTGTGAAGTATGACTAATACTCGGTAGGTCAGCCTAGCATATACCTGCCTTGTGGCCTAACATCCCTTAGAAACCTTTTGAGAATGGGACTAACACCCAGCAGGTCGACCTAGCGTGTACTCACCTTGAGGCCTGACATCAACTGCCTTAGAAACCTTTTAAGAAGCGGGACTAACACCCGGTAGGTCTGCCTAGCGTACACCCGCCTTGCAGCTTGGCATCAAATGCTTTAAAATATTTTTATGAAGTGGAACTAATACCTGATAGGTCGGCCTGGCGTGTACCCGCCTTGCAGCCTAACATCAACTGCCTTAGAAACTTTTTGAAAAGCGTGACTAACACATGGTAGGTCAGCCTAGCATTTTCCCGCTATGCGGCCTGACATTCAATATCTTAGAAACTTTTTGAGAAGCGGGACTAATAGTTGGTAGGTTAGCATAGCGTATACTCGCCTTACAGCTAAGCATCAAATGCCTTAGAATTTTTTTGAGAAGCGGGACTAACACCCGTTAGGTCAGCCTAGCGTATATCCGCTTTGCAGCTTGACATCAAATACCTTAGAATCTTTTTGTGAAGTGGGACTTACACCCGATAGGTCAGCCTGGCGTCCGCCTTGCAGCCTGGAATCAACTGCCTTAAAAACTTTTTAAGAAGCAGGACTAACACCTAATAGGTCAACTTGGCGTTTTTCTGCCTTGCGGCCTAGCATTTTCCCACCTTGTAGATTGGCATCAAATGCCTTGTCGTGCTGGATCCATGCCTAGATTGCCTTGTGGCTTTTTTGCTTAATTTATTTCTGTGGGCTAACGCTCTGGTTATAATGCAGGACCTATGCTTGGATTATATGTAGAACCCTTGTCCAGATGGCCTTGTGACATTTTATGAATTTATTTTCGCGGACCAACACCTAGATTATAATGTGGGACCTATGTCCAGATGGCCTCGTGGACGTTTTATGAATTTATTTCCGCTGACCAACACATAGATTATAATGCGGGACCCATGTTCGAATTATATACAGGACCTATGCCCGAATGACCTCATGGCCGTTTTATGAATTTGTTTTCGCAGACCAATACCCAGATTATAATGCGGGATCCATGCTTGGATTATATGCGGGATTCATACCCAGATGGACTCGTGGTCATTTTATGAATTTATTTTCGCGGACCAATGCCTAAATTATAATGTGAGACCCATGCCCGAATGGCCTGGCAATTGCCTTATAGCCTATATTCTTATCTCCATGCTTTCGTCCATCCAACGATTCTGGCTTTTCTATCAAAGAAGCTTGAAGAATGCATCCTAGTTTTATAAAATTATCATCAATCGTAAATATTTTCTAAGGGTAAAATAAAAGGCTCAGTTGTCTAACTTGATCATTTTCAAGACTCAGAATTTGACTTAAGAAATTGACATATGTGATATTTTCCTTATCGTTGCCCCTATTAGCTCTCGGTCCTCCTGCAAATGAATGACTAACCCCCACAGGCTCACTGTCAGAGGTGATTTTGAAAATTGTTACCTCGTGCTTGGGTCTCCTATTTCTTCTACTCTTTCTGAATTTTCGAAGTGTGTCGTTTCTTATTAACCTCTCAATCTCGTCTTTAAGATGTCGGAACTCTTTTGTTGTATGTCTGTAGTCTTTATGAAAATGACAGTACTTGGTCCTGTCTCATTTCTCAGCTTTCTTAGGATTGAGTTTGAGAGACTATCCGTGTAACAGCCCGGAAACCGAACTGCCACCGGCACTAGGATCCAGATCGACTTAAGGTCGCCGGGACCCGTAGTAAGCCTGCTATCCTAACTGTGAACCTGTGACATCCCATACATGATCATATATTTTCTGTAAAAAACATAAAACTTTTCTTCATTCCAAGGCTTAACCTGTGCATGCACTATCTCTGTTCTCTACCAATCCCTACTAGAGCTCCTCATTGCTCTAGGCGGATAAAACTCATAATGTTAAGCCTGGTTTTCTCATCAAGATACAACAATATATAAACATAAACTGATCATGTGAAAACACAAAAAGGGATTACAACTCTTATAATCAAGCACCATTCTATACACTGTACACATACATTATCTCTTTACATTTACATGTCCACACTGACTAACTATTACAAACTATATACTCTTCCTGTACCCTGCTAACTTCCCTCTGACTTCTGAACCTGCACAACTGGAGTTAGGGGAGAGGGATGAGCTACTATAGCCCAGTGAGTAGAACAGTAATAAAGAACAGGTGATAAAACATGCTCTCATGCAATGTATCACATCACAAGTAATCACATCTCAGCATGGACGGATCAACACTCCCTCTATACCATATGCCTGGTCCCCGTAGGGCTGTTCCAGGTCTTTGTGCCTGTATGCCTGGTCCCCATAGGGCTGTTCCAGGTCTTGATGCCTGGTCCCCGTAAGGCTGTTCCAGGTCTTTCCTCTGAGGGCTATTGAATCCGTACTATGTCCATACAGTCATAGAATCAAGAAGAAATGCAATGCAGCATAGTCGTGTACACTAATGCACTCACCCTATAGCATATTCATGATGCATGAAGCATGATAAAATACTTGTTTCTCATATGAAAATACTAAGTTCAGTTCCACTCACCTCGGGTTGACTCTGAACTGACTCTGCAGGTTCTGAAACTGGACTCACTGCTGACCTCTCTGATTCCTCTGGTCCGTACCTACACAGGTGGACTCAAATGAGGGACCAAACTCACTCAAGAACATGTCTACGAAACTCCCCAAAACCCTTCTAAACCATCCTAGAACATTCACAGAAAACATGCAAAAGAAGGCTGGACAGGGCACTTTCGGCGGCAGGTTCGGCGGCCGAAACCCCTCTCCAGAGACGAAACTCATGCATGTTCGGCGGCACCTTCGGCGGCCGAAGGTCTCGTCCAGAGACGAAACTCACATACTTTCGGCGGCCGAACTCCCTCTTTCGGCGGCCGAAAGTCCCTTTCTAAACCGAAAGCTTAGCTTTCGGGGGCAAGCTTTGGCAGCCGAAACTGTCTCCAAGCATGTTCGGCGGCCGAACCTTCTTTCGGCGGCCGAACCTGGTTTTGTCCAGGGGACAGAACCTTGCTCTGTTTCATGCAAACGTTGCCCAAAAACCTACAACATGCATAACAACTACTCCCAACTAACACATACACATAGATATGCACAAAGGGGTCTCAAACGATCCTAAAACCCCAAACAAACATAGCACATAACACTTAACCATGCTTGAACACCAAAAACCACTAAAAACCTCACCTAAACCTAATCATGCATACTACCCATACAAACTTCATAAAACCTTCAAAACTCAACAAAGAAGGTTCAGGATCTGTACTTACCTCTTCTAAACAAGAGATTACACGATCCTAACGTGGAGATATCGAGAAATCCGGTCTCAAACTCTCCAAGCTTCAAACTTTGTTCTTTTTGCTTAAAACCTTCAAAAATCATCAAAACTCTTAAAACCTTGGAAAGATTTGAAGGAAATCATAAAAACCATGAAAGTCAACGTGAGAGAGGCTGGAACTCACCTCTGGCTGCAAGTGGAGGAGAAATAGCCTCCTTCCACCGACCCTTGGCCCTTTTATAGGTGGCTGGCCAGACCACCTTCGGCAGCCGAACGTGAATCCGAAACCATGCAATGTTCGGCGGCCGAAAGTGACCTTCGGCGGCCGAACCTTTGCATTTTCCCTTATTGCTTTTCTTTCAAAACTCATTTCCTTTCACACTTAAAAACATTCAAAACTCTTAACACACACATGAAAACATAGGTCTTACCCTTCTCGAGGGTTCCGACACTCGAGATTCCACCGAACTACAGGAATTCCGAGGCCGAACTCGAGCCGGGTATTACATTCTTCCCCCCTTACGAACATCCGTCCCCGAATGTTCCTCAAAGAACGAAACACAACATAAAACACAGAGAAAAAGGGGAAAAACTAACCTTAAAACAGATATGGGTACTGTTGGAGCATAGACTCCCGTGTCTCCCAGGTGCACTCTTCTAGATTGTGGTGGTTCCATAGGACTTTCACCATTGGTATCTCCTTGTTTCTCAGTTTTCTGATCTGGGTGTCTAAGATCCGCACTGGCTGCTCTACATAGGTGAGATCACTTAAGATTTCCACCTCAGGTTCACTAAGAACCTTCTCTGGATCTGACACAAACTTTCTCAACATAGAAACATGGAATACCGGGTGAATTCTCTCCATAGAGGTAGGTAAATCCAGCTTATATGACACATTTCCGATCCTTTGCAAAATCTCAAAGGGACCAATGTACCGTGGGGCCAGTTTACCCTTCTTTCCAAAGCGAACCACTCCCTTCATTGGAGACACCTTTAACAATACCATATCCCCCTCTTGGAACTCTATCTGTTTCCTACGGATGTCTGCATAGCTTTTCTGCCTGCTTATAGCTGTCTTGATCCTTTCTCTGATGATAGGCACTAACTTGCTGGTAATCTCAACTAACTCTGGCCCTGCAAGAGCCTTCTCTCCTACCTCTTCCCAGCACACAGGTGTTCGGCACTTCCTCCCATACAGAGCTTCATAAGGAGCCATTCCTATGCTAGCATGATGGCTGTTGTTGTAGGCAAACTCCACCAGAGGTAGATGCTGCCTCCAAGAACCGCCAAAGTCTAACACACACATTCTCAGCATATCTTCTATGGTCTGGATGGTCCTCTCTGACTGACCGTCTGTCTGTGGATGGAAAGCAGTGCTGAAATCCAATCTTGTACCCATAGCAGCTTGCAGACTCCGCCAAAACCTGGAGGTGAACTGCGGTCCTCTATCTGATACTATCGACACTGGAACTCCATGCAGCTTAACTATCTCTTCTACATAGACCTGCGCTAACTTATCCACAGAATAGTTACTCCTGACTGGAATGAAGTGGGCAGATTTAGTGAGTCTATCCACAATCACCCATATGGAGTCTAGCCTGTTGGACGTCGCCGGTAACCCCACTACAAAATCCATAGCTATGTTCTCCCATTTCCACTCTGGAATCGGCAGTGGGTTCAGCATTCCAGCCGGCTTTTGGTGTTCTAGTTTCACCCTTTGACATGTCTCGCAGGCTGACACAAACTGTGCCACTTCCCTCTTCATTGCTGGCCACCAATACACCTTTCTCAAGTCTTGATACTTCTTGGTGGCTCCAGGGTGAACGCTATACCTCGCATTATGAGCTTCCCTCATAATGTCTTCCTTCAAACTGCTATCATCTGGTACACATAATCTCTTACCGTGATGAAGAATCCCTTCCCTGTCAAATCTGAACTCTGCACTATTGCCAGACTGAACAGTCCTGGCAATCTTCACTAACTCAGGATCTTCGTGCTGTTTCAGAGCCACTTGCTCTAGAAACACTGGTGAAACTCTCATCTGTGCAATCAAAGCACCTGTACCAGATAACTGCAACTGTAGCCCTTCATCCATGAGTCTGTAAAAGTCCTTCACCACCGGTCTTCTCTCTATTGCAATGTGGGATAAACTGCCAAGTGACTTCCGGCTTAAGGCATCAGCTACAACATTAGCCTTACCCGGATGATAGTGGATCTTACAATCGTAATCACTGAGCAATTCTACCCACCGTCTCTGCCTCAAGTTTAACTCTCTCTGACTTAAGATGTGCTGCAGGCTCTTATGATCTGTATAGATCTCACACTTTACCCCATAGAGGTAATGCCTCCACATCTTAAGTGCAAAGATAACAGCTGCCATCTCAAGATCGTGTGTCGGGTAGTTCAGCTCGTGCTTCTTCAGCTGTCTAGAAGCATAAGCTATCACTCTGTCATTCTGTATTAACACACAACCTAATCCCACTCGGGATGCATCACAGAAGCTTCATCATTAATCGGCAGAGCTAACACCGGTGCTGAAGTCAACCGTCTCTTCAACTCTTCAAAACTCACATCACAATCCTCTGACCATACAAATTTCTGATTCTTTCTGGTCAGTCTGGTCATAGGAGCAGCTATTTTTGAAAAATCCTGAACGAACCTCCGATAGTAGCCTGCCAAACCCAGAAAACTCTTGATCTCGGTCACTGTAGTGGGTGTAGGCCAATTGGCTACTGCCTCTACCTTCTTGGGATCTACTGCTATTCCTTTCTCTGAGACTACATGTCCCAAAAAGGCAATGCTCCTTAGCCAGAACTCGCACTTGGAGAACTTGGCATACAAGCCATGCTCTCTCAAGGTTTGCAACACTATCCTCAGATGCTGGGCATGTTCCTCGGCATTCCTGGAGTACACTAAGATATCATCGATAAAGACGATCACAAAACGATCCAAGTACTCCCTGAAAACCCTGTTCATGAGATCCATGAATGCTGCAGGGGCATTAGTCAACCCGAACGGCATCACTAAGAACTCATAATGCCCATATCTGGTTCGAAAAGCAGTCTTGGAGACATCTCCTTCCCTAATCTTCAACTGGTGGTATCCGGATCTCAGATCTATCTTAGAAAAGCAACCTGCTCCTGACAGTTGGTCGAATAGATCATCGATCCTGGGTAAAGGATACTTGTTTTTGATAGTGACTTTGTTCAACTGTCTATAGTCGACACAAAGTCTAAGAGGTCCATCCTTCTTTCTGACAAATAATACTGGAGCACCCCAGGGTGAGGTTCTCGGGCGGATGAAACCCTTAGCTACCAAATCCTGCAACTGTTCTTTCAACTCTCTCAACTCTGCTGGTGCCATCCGGTAGGGAGGAATAGAGATCGGTCTAGCACCGGGCATCAACTCTATCTCGAACTCTATGTCCCTATCGGGTGGTAGTCCTGGAAGCTCTTCAGGAAACACATCTGGGAATTCGTTCACAACTGGTACTGAGGACGGTTCCCTAACCTGACTGTCTAGCTCTCTCACATAAGCTAGGAACCCCTGACAACCCTTCCTCAACATCCTACGAGCCTGGAGGGCTGATATCAAACCCCTAGGTGTCCCTCTCCTGTCTCCTCTGAAGACACACTCTGACCCATCCTGGTCTCTGAGACTCACTACCTTGTCCTTGCAGTGCAAGATAGCACTATAGGTAGATAACCAATCCATCCCTAGAATGACATCAAAATCTGTCAACTCTAGAACCACAAGGTCAGCTGGAAGGCATCTATCCTCAATAAACACTGGACTGAACTGACAGACTGACTCTGCCAATGATGGGTCACATCTAGGTCCACTGACCCAAAGAGGACACGCTAACTCGGATACAATCAACCCCAATCTCTCTACGGCTCTAGAAGAAATGAAAGAGTGAGAAGCACCGGGGTCCATCAAAGCATACACCTCTGAACACCCAATGATGAGATTACCTGACACCACTGTGTTCGAAGTGTCTGCCTCCTGTTGAGTCATGGTGAAAATCCGTGCTGGGGCTGATGGACCTGCACCTCGGGAACCCATCCCTGATGCAGAGGCTGCCCCTCTTCCTCTACCTCTGCCACTGCTTGGTGGACGGACTGAAGCTGCTGACTGAACGACACTACCTGAGGTCATCTGCTGGGATGGTGTAACCAAAGTCGCCTGAGGACATTCCCGTGCATAATGTCCCTCCTGCCCACATCTATAGCAGGCTGTAGATCCCAGCAAACAAGCTCCGCTATGTGGTCTCCCACACCTATTGCAAACTGGAATATCTGTGCCATAACTGGAGCCGCTCCTCATTCCCAGACCTGTTTTAATTCGGTTCCAGAACTTGCCTCTCTTTCCTCTGAGTTTGTCCCATCTCTTTTTACTCGCACTTGCTGTACTCTGTGAGGAGGAACCTGGTTTAGTGCCAGAAGACTGTGCCTTTGGTTGATTAACTACTCCTTGACTTATGGCACTGGCCTCCATCTTTCTAGCAGCATCCACAATGGAGTGGAAACTCTCCTTCTCCGCGTGGAGAATCAAAGAGAAATACCGGGGATGAAGCCTTGTGGCATATCTCTTTGCCTTCTTCTGATCTGTATCATACGCCTGACCCACGTATGGTAACAATTCCAGGAACTTATCTGTATATTCATCAACACTCATCTCCTCCGTCTGTCTCAACTGCTCAAACTTCACAACCTTTAGCTCCCTGGAACTATCAGGGAAAGCCCACCCAGCAAATTCGTTGGCGAACTCTTCCCATGTCATACTGTCTATTCTGGGGTCCACATAGTTCTTGAACCATTCTCTGGCTTTCTTGCATTTTAATGTGAACCCTGCCATCTCAATGGCCCTGCTCTCATCTGCTCCCAACTCGCTTGTTATCATTCTGACTGCACTGAGATACTCAAAGGGATCATCTCCCGTATTGAATTTAGGAGCATCCAACTTTAAGTACTCCGTCATCTTCACCTTCGTTCCCCCTGAAGAACTGGGTTGTGCTGCAACAACAGGGGCTACTGGTTCAGGTGGTGGTGGTGGCGGTACTGTTTCTCTGGATTCAGGCGATGCTGACCTTGGCTGAAAAGGTGGGGGTGGATACATATGATATGGTGGATAGAAGGAAGGATAGGGCATATATGGCATGTAGGGTGGATATGGGGCAAAGCTGGAGTAATCCGACGTGCCCCTCATCGGATACCCTGGGCCCTGTGGAAAGGGTGGATAGCCAAACCCCGAGGCCTGTGCGCCTCCCTGGGACTCCCCCATACCTTCTTCTGACCTTCCTATACCCATACTGACCTCTCTCCGCTGATCCTCCTCCATAGAAACTCTCTCTTCGTCTGATCTTCCCCCTCTGCCTATTCCTCTTCTGCTCTCGTTAGAAGACCTTCTTGACGTTCCCTCCTTGCTTGACCTGTGAGATCTTGCCCTTGGCAAGGCAGGTGGACGAGCAGCTGTACCCTCACTTACAGGTGGGACTCCAGTCAATCTCGCGGATCGACGAGTTCCTCGCATCTTAACTCTCTCTGGAACACAACACATCACAGAGCACATAAGCAACACATATCAGCATACATCACATATAAACTAATGCACATGTATGAATCATGGCATTACACATCAGCATATAGCGACAGGACTGACATCCTATCCTAGTGGACATGTTTCCCTATGGTGCCTGACCTGCTAAAACCTCTATAGGCCCAACTCTGTCTATCTAGGTCCGACCATGTGAACCTAATGCTTTGATACCAATCTGTAACAGCCCGAAAACCGAACTGCCACCGGCACTAGGATCCAGATCGACTTAAGGTCGCCGGGACCCGTAGTAAGCCTGCTATCCTGACTGTGAACCTGTGACATCCCATACATGATCATATATTTTCTGTAAAAAACATAAAACTTTTCTTCATTCCAAGGCTTAACCTGTGCATGCACTATCTCTGTTCTCTACCAATCCCTACTAGAGCTCCTCATTGCTCTAGGCGGATAAAACTCATAATGTTAAGCCTGGTTTTCTCATCAAGATACAACAATATATAAACATAAACTGATCATGTGAAAACACAAAAAGGGATTACAACTCTTATAATCAAGCACCATTCTATACACTGTACACATACATTATCTCTTTACATTTACATGTCCACACTGACTAACTATTACAAACTATATACTCTTCCTGTACCCTGCTAACTTCCCTCTGACTTCTGAACCTGCACAACTGGAGTTAGGGGAGAGGGATGAGCTACTATAGCCCAGTGAGTAGAACAGTAATAAAGAACAGGTGATAAAACATGCTCTCATGCAATGTATCACATCACAAGTAATCACATCTCAGCATGGACGGATCAACACTCCCTCTATACCATATGCCTGGTCCCCGTAGGGCTGTTCCAGGTCATTGTGCTTGTATGCCTGGTCCCCATAGGGCTGTTCTAGGTCTTGATGCCTGGTCCCCGTAGGGCTGTTCCAGGTCTTTCCTCTGAGGGCTATTGAATCCGTACTATGTCCATACAGTCATAGAATCAAGGAGAAATGCAATGCAGCATAGTCGTGTACTCTAATGCACTCACCCTATAGCATATTCATGATGCATGAAGCATGATAAAATACTCGTTTCTCATATGAAAATACTAAGTTCAGTTCCACTCACCTCGGGTTGACTCTGAACTGACTCTGCAGGTTCTGAAACTGGACTCACTGCTGACCTCCCTGATTCCTCTGGTCCGTACCTACACAGGTGGACTCAAATGAGGGACCAAACTCACTCAAGAACATGTCTACGAAACTCCCCAAAACCCTTCTAAACCATCCTAGAACATTCACAGAAAACATGCAAAAGAAGGCTGGACAGGGCACTTTCGGCGGCAGGTTCGGCGGCCGAAACCCCTCTCCAGAGACGAAACTCATGCATGTTCGGCGGCACCTTCGGCGGCCGAAGGTCTCGTCCAGAGACGAAACTCACATACTTTCGGCGGCCGAACTCCCTCTTTCGGCGGCCGAAAGTCCCTTTCTAAACCGAAAGCTTAGCTTTCGGGGGCAAGCTTTGGCAGCCGAAACTGCCTCCAAGCATGTTCGGCGGCCGAACCTGGTTTTGTCCAGGGGACAGAACCTTGCTCTGTTTCATACAAACGTTGCCCAAAAACCTACAACATGCATAACAACTACTCCCAACTAGCACATACACATAGATATGCACAAAGGGGTCTCAAACGATCCTAAAACCCCAAACAAACATAACACATAACACTTAACCATGCTTGAACACCAAAAACCACTAAAAACCTCACCTAAACCTAATCATGCATACTACCCATACAAACTTCATAAAACCTTCAAAACTCAACAAAGAAGGTTCAGGATCTGTACTTACCTCTTCTAAACAAGAGATTACACGATCCTAACGTGGAGATATCGAGAAATCCGGTCTCAAACTCTCCAAGCTTCAAACTTTGTTCTTTTTGCTTAAAACCTTCAAAAATCATCAAAACTCTTAAAACCTTGGAAAGATTTGAAGGAAATCATAAAAACCATGAAAGTCAACGTGAGAGAGGCTGGAACTCACCTCTGGCTGCAAGTGGAGGAGAAATAGCCTCCTTCCACCGACCCTTGGCCCTTTTATAGGTGGCTGGCCAGACCACCTTCGGCAGCCGAACGTGAATCCGAAACCATGCAATGTTCGGCGGCCGAAAGTGACCTTCGGCGGCCGAACCTTTGTATTTTCCCTTATTGCTTTTCTTTCAAAACTCATTTCCTTTCACACTTGAAAACATTCAAAACTCTTAACACACACATGAAAACATAGGTCTTACCCTTCTCGAGGGTTCCGACACTCGAGATTCCACCGAACTACAGGAATTCCGAGGCCGGACTCGAGCCGGGTATTACAATCCGATCTTCTTGTTGTGTTTCCTAATCAATATTAGTATATGCATTCATAAGTCATTCAATAAGGTATAATTCTTATACTTATTTCGATCATCTCTTCCTCGGGAGATTAGGTAACTTTTGTCTTCTCCCCTGTATCCTTGATTCTCTGGCTTTTGGCCTTGCTTCTGACCCAACCTTTTGTCCACTTTCCATCCTTCTTGGCACCTTTGGGCAGCCCGTACCAGCTTCCAGCCAGCGCCCTAGGGAACATCATTTGATGGCCCTTCTTCCTCAGGCTTGTCCTTCCCTTTGGATTGAGTCTGGATTGCCTCTGTTCGAGTCCTTGAGATTTCTACGGAAACTTTCTCCCCCTCCCCCCTGGGAGCCATGAGTGACACCTCTTTCTAAGTTTTGTATTGCTCGAAAATAACATGCAAGCTTCTAACGTACTGGAGCATTTTCTCATTGTTGAAATTATTGAAATCTGCCTCGTTGACAATAGGGGGAGTGTTTTAACCATTACTAGGAGTGAAAGAAATGATAACATCCTCCTTGGTAGCAATTATAGCAGTAGCTCATGAATTGTTAGCCATTTTTAAAGATAAAATAGAGATTTATTTTTGAGAGAAAAGAGATAAAAGACCATTTTTAATCCAAATGAACAAAGAGAATTCAATAAATCTTCTGGCAAAGGAGCCAAATGATGTTATAGAGATTAGATTGATGACGTGACCAGATGGAAGCTGTGTTGTGATTAGTTAAACTTGTAAGAAAGAGAAGGTGAGGTGATGGTGGGTGCCCACGACAGCCACTTTGATGCTCAAATTAGTATACTGAAGAATAGAGAGAATGCAATGAATTGCTTAAAACTTGAGTAGTATTCAAGCATAACGTACATTTATTTCTATGACCATTTTCCTTTTATACCGTAAGAAAGTAGATATAAATCTAATATTTTCTAATAATCCAGTGATGATGTGATCGACTCGTTGGTAAAGGATTTTCACGGGCTAATTGGTTGGGAAGCCCGTAATCAAAGGCATGAAAGGGATTTGCTAGATTGTAGCTATTAATAGTAATTTCTTTATGGAGTCTCGCCCTGAAGTTTATGAGGGCGAGACTTGTTCGATCTGAGGCCGACCTGTTTTAAGGTGCCCTTCCTTTCTACGGTTGGAACCGCGTATTCGTTTATCAGATCCTTGCCATGTGGCCCAATCTTATGATGATAGCTCACTGCCTGCTTTGAGCGAGTCCCATTAGGGATGGCAGGCGGGCAGGTTTTCACGGGTACCCGATCCGCCCAAACCCTATTAGGACGGATTTGGATTTTTACAAAACGGATTTTGGCGGATTCGGGTTTGAAAAATTTTATCCGTCTCGGATTCGGGTAGGATTCGGGATTAGGTGATCGGATACCCGTTAACCCGAACCCCGATTAGCTATACTAACAAAACTAACCCTAATCCCTAATTCCTTTTTTCATTTTACTATGCTTTCCTCTCTCCGTCGGCGCCTCTCTCCCTCGCTTCCCTTCCTATAGTTCTGAGTCAACGCCTCCCCCCCACTTCACTGACGACTGCCGGCAGCCCAGTCGGCATTGACGACGTCTCCTTTCTCTTCTCAGCGACGATAAATCTTCTCTCTCCACAGTCAGCGATATCTCCTTCTCTCTCTCTAGTCGGGGACATCTCCCACTTCCCAGTCAACGCCTCTCTCCCCCACTTCACTAACGAGTGCCGGCAGCCTAGTCGGCACCGGCGACGTCTCCTTTCTCTCCCCAGTGGACGATAAATCTTCTCTCTCCCCAGTCAGCGATATCTCATTCTCTCTCTCCAGCGGCGACATCTCCGACTTTCCAGTTGGAGACAACTCTTCCCTGTCCCCGGTTGGCATCGGCGATATCTCCTTCTCTCTCCCCAGTCGGTGACATCTACTCTTTTCAATTGACGCTTCTCTCCCCCCCTTCACTGACGCTAGAGACAACCCTTGCCTCTCCTCAATCGGCGTCGCCGACATCTCCTTTGACTGGAACTCTCTTCAGGTTTGCAATCAAATTTTTTGATAATCAAGATCTTTTATGTGCATGTTCTTAAAGAATTTTTAGTTGCTATTAAAGATTTTTAGAATTTATGGACTATTAATCTGATTATTTGGATACTGTTAAAAAATTTAATTATTTGCTATTTGATTAATGTAATACTGTTGATTTTTAGAATTTATGGACAATTAATTTGATTATCTGATTATAAATCATTATTTGTTGGGTTGCTGACTTGCTGGTTCTTGTCATTGAACATTTCTCCTCCTACTGCTGGTTTGCAACTGTTAGATAGTTTATTTGGTAGTTTTTGTCATTGAATTGAATTAAAAAAATCGGGTTCGGGTATTGTGCGGGTATTGTTAAACGGGTTTTGGACGGGTTCGGATAATAAAATTAAAATATTAAACGGGTTTGGGACGGGTTCGGAAATTGTATATATAATCGGGTTGAGTTCGGGTACTCTCAATTTTATGGGTACCCTACCCGTTTACATCCCTAAGTCCCATGTAGTATCAATATATATATAAATTTAATTTTTTAGTACGATTTCGATATAGTTCTTGACGAAAAACCAAAGCCAGAACCAAATAATTAAATAAGTTCGGCTCGATATGATTTAGTTTCTACAATATCGATTTTATTTTTGAGTTTCAATACGATTCGATATAATTTTTCTATTCGGTTTGGGATCCGAAAGACCATGCATAGTCCTAATGGAGAGTTTAGGGTACCAAACATAGCCCTAATATAAAAATCAAAACCTTAATGAAATCAAATATTGTAATTAACTATAGCATATTTTTTTAAAATATGAGAACTAATTAAATTAGTAATTTTAATATAATTTAGAGTTGTTGGAAATTAATATAAATTTGACTTAATGAGTTTAATAATAATTAAAATCAAATGTTTACTTTTAAATTTATATACTTATTACATACACTTTTATTAATTTTATATAAATTTTAATTTTCTATGCAAAATTTTGATGTAAATATCTTACTCATATAAACATAATTTATACTATAAATTTTTATTGTTTAAATTTAATTTTTAAAATAAATGATAATTTTTTAAAAATTAATTTTAGTTAGTTAAAAGAAATCTTAAAAAATATATAAAAATATAATAAGATTAAACTTTTTAAATAAGGAGATAAATTAGTGATATAACACAATCTTCATCTAAAATAGACCATGTGCTAACATTTGAAGACAGGCCACGTGGCAAGAGTGTGATCAAGTGATATTTGGAGACATTGACGCTTCAGGTCTCAGCTTTCTAATAAAACTCTTTTTCAATTCTAGGGCAAAATTTCATGAAAATTTACCGTTAACGTTAACTGAATATAATCCCGCAAAATCTCCGTTACACCTATAATTACGGAATCTTTAATCAATTACCCAGTACCGACTAGATTTTTTAAGAGATACGATAATTAACTCTATTTTCTTACAGTGTAAAAACTAATGATCGCAGATATCAAATTACACATTCTTATAGTACACATTCTTATACAACTATTCTTTTACTAGAAATATTTTTAAAATAAAGAATAAAAAACTGAAAACTATAAATTTTAGTTTTCTTATTACATATTCTATCAAACCATTATTTTTTCTTACAACTTTTATTAAAAATTTCAAAATTTTATCTCATCAATTAAATTCATATTTTAAATATATATTTATATAATTAATTTATAAAATATAATTTATTTTATTATTATAAAAAATTTACCATTTAATCCTTGTACAAAATTTACTATTTAATCTTTATAATATAAAAAACTCGTTAATTGATTTCTTAATTTTAAAAAATAAATTAAAATGTCCTTTACATTTAAAAGATATGCTAATTAGTATTTTTATTAGTTTTAATTGTTAAATATTTTACTATTTAGTCCTTATAATATAAAAAATTATTAATTAATTATTTAATTTTGTAAAAAAGAAGAACTTATTAGTTGGTATTTTTATTTTAGAAAATATTAAAGCATTCTTAAAGTATTAAAAAGATATTAATTAGTCTTTTCATTAGTTTAATCTATAAATATTTTACTATTTACTCTCTGTAATAAGAGAAAATTCATTAGTTGATTTCTTAATTTTATAAAAATATCTACTAATTAATTTCTTCATAGAGCATTTGAAACTTTTTTATAATGCTTAACAACTAATTTACAGAGAGATTAATTAGTAGTTTTTTAAAATTTTAAATACGTTTTAATATACTTTTTAAAATAAATGGATTAATTAATAAATTTTTTTATATTATAGAGACTAAATAATATTTTTATTTTTATAATACTTAACTACTAAAATTAGCGCAGAGACTAACCGATAGACTTTTTAAAATTTTAAAAATATTTTGATGTATTTTTCTAAGAGACTAACTAATAAATTTTTTTATATCCCAAAAATTAAATAATAATTTTTTATTATAATATCATATGTTATGTAAACATAATTTATTATTTATTTTTATGTTTAACTATTTATAAAATTATTTATATCCTTATTTTTTTACTCCATTCATCTCATAATTTCTATTTGTTTTATTTTTTCATACATATTAAGAAATGTAATTTTTTTATTAATTTTCTAATTATACTTATTTTAAAGATATTAAATTTTATAAAAATTAAAATATTTTTTAGAAATAAAATAAAATAAAATATTATTATAATAATCAATTTATATATTATTATAGTATAAAAAATGGATAATAATTTTAAAATAACTAAAAAAAGAAAAATGAATAAAAATTATGAGAAGGAAGTATTTAATATCATATATTAAAAAATACTTTTATTTCTTACTTTTATATAAAATTTATACTTATTTTTATATAAATAATTTTTTAAAAAATTATTTTTAAGAAATAATCAATAAAAATAAAAAAATAATTTTTAATTTTTTAAAAAATAAAAAATAAATAACCAACGCATCCTTAGTTTTTTTCGCATTGTTATATTTGCTTATAGAGAAGATTTTTTTCTTTAATTTTAAGATTTATCGGTTGATTAGTAATTTTTTTTATAAAAATTGTATATAAAAAATCAAATGACCAGTACCTACATAAATAAATAAATACAGCGTGCAATATTAGTATATTATAAATTTACATGATATGAATTTATTTTGGAAATTAACAGTTATATAAAATATATTAAATTAACAAATATTTTTATATTTCAAAAATATATAAATGTAAAATATTTACAAATCATTATAATAAAAATTATATTAAATGAATAACAATTCATTAATTATTTAATTCTAATAACAAAAAATAGTAACATTATTATTAATTAAAAATAATTTTTACCTATTATTTACAAAAATATGTTCTATCTTTGTTACTGTTTTTTAATTACATTTCTAGAAATATCATTATTTTTTGTTCTTTATAAATTTTGCATAAAATAATTACTTTATGAAAAATATGTATATTGTATATAAATTTATAAAATAAAATATAATTTATAGAGCTTATTTATCTTTAAATCATAAAAAATATTATATTTTCATATTCTTTTAACATATTATTAATTATCAATTTATACAATATATTTTCGATAATATAATTATTTATATTTATTAAAATATAATATAAATTTTATATTAAATGAATAATTTGATATTTTTTCTCTTAAATTGAAGTTGAGTATTTCGTTTTTATAAATATAACTAAAAATATTTTATTTTTTAATATTGAAGTTATTAAAAATTATTTTTATATTTTTAAAATTTTAATTAATTTTTTTAATTATTTTTTAATAATAATATTTAATAATAGTGTCTGGTGTATAAACAATTATCTGTTATTTGTTAATATTTAACAATTAACTATTAGTGAAATAGCTGACGTCTGTAGCAGCTACAGTTAACAGCTAATCAGAGCCTTGGTCATTCTATTATAAAAATTTCAAAAACTTAACCGTGGGGTAGCGGGTTACTTATTACTGGCCAGTTGATGCTCGCCACTACCACTGCCACTGGACCCGTTCCCCTCCTTTCTCTCCCAGTCAGTACTTTTTTTTTTCCGCTTTATTTTTCTTTTTTTTTTTTTTGTAGATAAATCCATAAAATAATAAATTAGAAAAGAAAATCTCACTTTTCATTTCTTCACAGGAAGGTGGATTGGAAGGACATTTTGATTCTCTTTCTCCCCGTTTTATCAACTGGGAGAGATTGAGCTGTGAAGCTTAAGCCCATGGCGATTTCTTCACGATCTATCTCTTTTTTGGGCGTCCTCTTATTCGTTTCTTTCTTCCTTCTCATCGGTCTCTCTTTTGCCGATGATGCCTCCCACGATGATGCTTCCCCCAAGTCTCCCGGCTGTGATCGGCCTTACAAATTGGTATGTCAATTTAATTTTATGGTTAGGATAATGTGGATTTCTGAAAAATGTTGGTTGTTTAATTGAAATTTTGTGAAAAGCTTCTGTGCATATGCAATTTTGTGTGATGTATATATAATTTGTGAGATCTGGAATTGGAGCCCTGCTTAGGGATTGTCAATCAGAATCAATTTAAACGAAGTCATTTATTTAAGGAGGTTTTTGATGTGTTCATGCGTAGAAAATATATAAAGCAAAGTGAGGTAAAGTCTTGAACGCGATTTGGAGCACGGAAGATTGTGACCTGTCAAGATATCAAATATGAAGGGATTGAGAAATCTTTAGCGTTTTGATATTTTTGTCATTTTATCATTTGGTGTTTGATGAGAAATAAGTTTATGAAGGTTGAAGAGGATATAAGGGAATGGAGTATCGCCAATGCAGCAAATGAGGGAGGTGACTTTTAATTGTGGATTTTGGAGGGTTACAATAGTAAACTACTTTTGTACAGTTGTTTGTGGGATGAATATGTGGTTATGATGAAAATGTAACCTGTTGTGGATTGATCATAAGGAAATTATTTTAATTGTTTAGTTCTTCTGTTACCTTTGTGTCTTCTAGTTTCTGTATTCATTTCGCTGAATGTTTATTGGCATGTTGGGGTTCCTTGAACAGTGGCATTTCATGGATTTTTCTTACATCTTGAACTTTATTTAAGAAAATGTCTTTGTTGAATAGTTGGCTGGAAAATATCTTTTTCACCTTCTTGTTCATTGTCTAGCAGCATGAAAGGGAAAGGTGGAAGCTTTCTATTTTGAATTATCAACTTCACATGCTCATAAAGCAAAAAATAATGTCATTCTTCAAATACTAGGATTTTAAAGGGGTTGGGATTGTAGGCCATCCCATAACTTCCTGATGCAGAAATCTATACATAATTTATTTTTCAATGCTGTTATACTGAAAAACTTCCATTTAAGTTCTTCTCATTGCTATCTTGTATACAGCCATGCTACTTCATGCCAATTGGCATTTTCTGTTTTCCTCTTTGATAAAACATTTTATTCTTAAAGGGAAAGCTTTGGCATCATGGACTGGCTACAAACTTTGTTGGTTAACCTGTGAAGAACTTTATTGAAAGTACTAAGAAATAAGTAGGTGGCCTGTTGGTTATGCAAAAAAGACGAGATGTGTTGATGACACTTAACTGGTAACTCATTTAGGTGAACTCTCCTTGTTCTGTGCTAGGCTGATAATTTTGAATGGATGCTTAAAAAATACAAAAACATTCATTTACCATGCTGATGAGCATAGAATATTTTACTATAGTGTGAGCATATTCAAGATGATGAAAATAGCTTTCATGACATGCAGAACTAGGAACACACAGAAACATAATTGTATAAACAAATATGTATGCATGTGCTATAATATATATATTGGCAAATTTTCTTTCTGTTGCATTATTATTTGTGCATCTGATTTTTGATCTAACGCTAAACGAAAAACAAAAAATTTACTCATTTATTTTATTTCTTGGCGTCAAATCATTCAGGTCAAGGTTGTGAACTGGGTTAATGGTGTTGAAGGTGAAACTTTATCTGGATTATCTGCAAGATTTGGGGCTGTGTTGCCTTTGGAGGCTGAAAAAGGTCTTAGATTGTCTGCTGTTTTCTTAAATCCCTTAACAGGCTGTTCTAGTTCCTCGTCAAAGGTTTTATAATGTTCTCTTACATATTTATTTTCTGATTAAACTTGTCTCATTATTTATTACGTTAGCATTGAAAATGATTCCAGAATTGGAATTCCTGGAGCTGTTGATTGGAAAATTCTGTTGGAAATTCCCTGGTTATCTAATTATGTTTGTTGGAAGATACTAAGTGTTCCTCGCCCACTTTAGAAAATTTCACAGATGCTAGTTAAAGTTTCAAAATAACTTGAAACGTTGAAATTCCTAGCCTTGACATAGTTTTTATAAAATACATTTAGCCCATGTTGTGGGATGATGTTTTTATAAAATATACTGAGCCATTTTTTGGGATGATGTGTCACTATACCAATTCCACCATAGCATCAAATTTCTTTGTATCAAAGGAAATGCATTCATGAACTTTTGGCTTTACAATGATGGTTATATTTCACCTTTCCTGTACCACAGCTTTCTGGCTCTATTGCAGTGTCCATACGTGGTGATTGTACCTACACTGCAAAAGCAGAAGTTGCACAATCAGGAGGTGCACAAGCTCTTCTTGTGATAAATGACAAAGAAGGTCTCATTTTAGTGCCCTTAAGTTTTCTATGTGCAAAATTATTTAAGCTATTACGTTTATCATAATGTTATGGAAATTAACATTTGTCAATATTTTTTTGTTTATTTCTTTTGATGTTTTTTGTTTTTATTGTATTCGTTCTGTTAGCGCTTGCTGAGATGGGTTGTGATAAGGACAGTGGTGCCTCGAATATTAAAATTCCTGTTGTGATGATTTCAAAGTCAGCAGGCGAATATCTGAAAGAGTCGATGGTGGGTGGACAGAAAGGTGAGTCTCTTTCAGCTCTTAATGTTGTGTTATGCATTCTCATATTTGTGCTAGATATGTTCTTCACTATTAAGGCTTGCAAAAGAAGCCGGGATATGTTGGGAATATGTGATTTGGGTCAGATAGAGCAAGTATTGATTTTGTTGACTTATTTGCTGATCCTAACTGATTTTAGGGATATGATTTGATTTGATTAGGATCCTTAATTATCTCTGTAATTATTATTTGATTATTTGATTCCTGTTTAGATATAATTCTTTGTGTTATACTCTAAATTTTTTCAAAATTCTTCATGGTATCTGAGCTTTTTCTTGATTTTAGTGTTCAAATTCAATTTTTTCCTCTTTAGGGTTTCAAAACCCTAGATCTACCTTTTTTGGTACTAACCCATCTAGGAGCCTTTCCTCCTCTCACCGCCTACACTAGGAGAATCGCCGGACGATCGCCCATCTCCGACGCCGGAAAAGCCCGCACGTGAGGCTCACGCGCCTCCCCTTCCTAGCGCGTGACCCATCGCGTCCCAGTGCGTGACCAATCACCTAGCGCTGCTTTGCCGCTCCGATCACTTCGGCGACGATTCCGACCATCTTTCTGGCCTTCCCGTGCCGCTGCCCAGTTTTTTGGTGAATTGATTGAGCTCTCTTTTGTGTACAACCTTGGGTACCTCCTATTCTTTCACAGTTCATAAATCTTTACCATGACAGAAGGTAAAAGGGTCTCGATTCCTAACTCTGATTACTCGTCCTCCGGTGCCACATCTAACTTTGTAAAGTCAGGTAATGCTTTCTCTCTTAATAATGTTCCATGGATTATCGATTCTGGTGCGAATAGACACATAACAGGCTCTTCTAAAGGCTTTCTCAATTATTTTTCTTCTCTAACCAAAGATAGTGTCAGAATTGCTGATGGCTCTTTTACTCCCATATCCGGAACAGGTTCTGTTATTTGCACATCCAACATTAAATTATTATCTGTCCTTCATGTTCCCCACTTTCCTGTCAACCTTTTATCTGTCAGTGCTATCACCAGTGCACTTAATTGTAAAATTGAATTCTTTCCTGATCATTGTATTATTCAAGAACTTCGCACAGGAAAGAGGATTGGCAATGGTAGGCTGCATGATGGCTTGTATATGTTGGAGGGTGATCTAGGTTCTTCGATATCTCAAGCCTGTTTTGGAGAAAATAAGGATGTCAATTAGGAAATAATACAGTGGCACAGGCGGTTAGGGCATCCATCATTTTTTGCCTTAGAAAAACTTTATCCTAATTTGTTTGCTAGAACTCAGTTTGATTCTCTATTCTGTGATGCTTGTGAGTATGCTAAACACACTAGAACATCCTATCCTTTGAGTCATAATAAAAGTCAAATTCCTTTTGCGACTATTCATTCTGATGTTTGGAGGCCTACTCAAACTGTCTCTTTGTCTGGTAATCGATGGTTTGTCACCTTTATTGATTGTTACACTCGAATGACTTGGGCCTATTTGATTAAAGCTAAAAGTGATGTCTTTTCTTATTTTTAATCCTTTTATAAGACGGTTTGTACTCAATTTGATACTAAGGTGAAAATTTTGCGACATCTTTGCACCAATTTGAGGGGTAGTGTTGACTTATTTGCTGATTCTAGCTGATTCCAGGGATATAATTTGATTTGATTAGGATTCTTAATTATCTCTGTAATTATTATTTGATTATTTGCTTCCTGTTTAGATATAATTTTTTGTGTATAAATAGTCATATAGACCAATTGTAAAGATTAAGATTTAAGAGTGAAATACCAGAATACTCTAAATTTTCCCAAAATTCTTCAGATTTAAAAAAGAGGGTCAGTATAAAGAGAAACCATAGAACAAGGAGGTGATTTTCTCCAAAATTTTCATGATTAATGTAGTATTTATGTGTTATAATGGAGGGTACCTGTTCACCATTGTACAAAAGTATAGTATATCTCTATCCCTTTGAAGTCTTGAAATCTGCCTGTCATAAGCATGCAGGAAATGCATACAGCAGCAAATGAAATTCAAATAAAAAGGCTAATATCTGATTGCAATTTGTTTTTTTTTATGCAGTGGAAATCAAACTATATGCACCTACTCGTCCTGTTGTGGATTTTTCAGTGGTATTTTTATGGTTGATGTCGGTTGGAACAGTGATCAGTGCTACGCTTTGGTCAGAGTTTACTGCTACTGAAGAGAGTGATAAGCACTATAATGAATTATCATCAAAGGTAATACATTATGACCTTTCCTTTGTTTGTGCTTGTGGATTTACTAGTATATCTTCTCAAGGGAGTGATATGCACGATTGTATATCTTCAAGTTTATGCCTAAGTTCTTTCCCTTCTTTGCCTAAGTCCTTTCCCTTCTTTGTGCTTGTGGATTTACTGGAGTTCTTTAGTCAGATAGCTTAGCTACGAGTAAATATCCTGTAATAGTTAAACTTGAAAATCTTGATCATTATGGAAGCCATCCCTCAACCCTAGGGAAGAAAAGAATCAATGAGGGACGTTAGGGTGATATGATAGTCCTCCTGTTCTGAGGGTTCACACCCTCAGCAGCAAGTTTAATGGCTTGCCTAGATGCAGAAGCCATCTCTATTGTAGAGAAAAAAAGAATTGATGCTGGACATTACGGTCATGTAATAAGATGCATATGCAAAACCTAACTCCTTTGCTCAAAACCAATTCAATTATAAAGGCATCCAAATTCATAGGTTTCTGTCGGTGGATCTACAGATAATCAATCACATTGTAGATTCATTTCATTTCCAGAAATATTCTTAATGCAACTGTATTGTACAAATAAAATGTTGTAGGACCAAATTAATGATCGTGACCTTGCTCAAGTTCTTTTTTGTGATTTATATATTTTTTGATATTTTTTCATTAAGCTAGTTGGCCTTATTGTTAGCCTGAATGACAAGTTGGTGGAAGTCACAAGTTGGACATGTGAATTAATTACCTCTATAGAAAAGTTTAAGTGTTTCCAATAAAAAATTCTTTTAATTCATAATTGAATCGGGTAAAACTGTCATGTAATTGCTCCTTAGAACCTTTTTAAAGTGCTAGTTACAGGCTGTTTATTCCACCATGAGAGCAAAAATTATTGCCTGTCAGAAAAAGAGAAGGGCATTCATTCCATTGACCCTGCATTTGGCAAGGAAATGCCAACTATCTTGCCTACATTGCTTGCTCTTTGCAGAAGACAAGGTATCAATGCTCGTCTTCACTTAATATAGTACGGTTTAGAGATGGGAAGGTACTCCTTTATGCATAGTGCAGCAAATCCACCAAAGGAAAAAAAGTTCATTACTCATGCTGCAAAGTTATCTGTTGTCAGTATTCACTAGTATGATGATCTCTAGTTTATATACCCGTAATGAGATTGATTCATAAGTCATAACTGCATGCCAATGTTTAGTTGGTTGGCCATTTTTAAGGCATATCTAATGAGATTTTGGAATTGTTGAAGAAATTATTTACATTTTGTAATTTGACCGCGATTTTTAATAGGCTAAGGTTTGAAGTAGTCGGCTGTAAATGCAGAAAATAATTTGGTAACGAGAATTGCATAGTTGAAAGTTATGAATCATACAAGACTTTACTGTTTAGTGGTCCCATATCCATGCTGAAAATGCCTTCAAGTACACAACGCATGGAAAATCTTAGATAAGATACATTCCCCGGCTATATTGAGGGTGATTACAGATTATTAGTAACCTCCCCCTCCCCCCAGCCCCCTGCCCAAAACTATACTAAAGTTGTCTTCTTAAATATCCTTGATGGGTGATGAATCAGTTGGATCCTCCTAGACATCAATCCTAAATTTCGCAATGCTCCCAGGACATTTATCTTTGGTTGAGACCCTTATTGTTTGTAACATATTAGCTATGAGTTCAATGTTACCCAAATAAAGAAAATATAGGGGATTGTGCATGAGAGATGGAATGCCTTCTTTTCAACACTGCAGCCTTGTTCTCTATCTCCCTGGTTTCGGTTAAAAGGATGTGTATGTGCATATATTCTCTTTCTACTCTCTCTCTCACTCCCTCTCCTTTATTTAAGTTTGAATTGTTGTTGTAATTGTGATTCAGCGTGAGGTATTTGAATATTGTGTCTCCTTTGGTTGGCTTAGGGAAATTCTTCTGCAGTCAAAGAAGAAGAGCAAGAGCACATTGATATTACTGCAAAGAGTGCTGTAGGTTTTGTCTTCACAGCATCAACTTTTCTTGTGCTACTCTACTTTTTTATGTCAAGTTGGTTTGTCTGGCTGCTGATTATACTCTTCTGCCTTGGTGGTGTTCAGGTATGAAGTTCTTTTGGAGGATGTTTTACACTAGCAGCATATGTTAGTAGCTGGTATTAGCCAAATAAAGTATTCAAGTTCATATTGCTATATGTATTTGAAATACAGGACTAAAGAATTGAATCAACTATGTTTTTTTACCAATGTGATTTGAAAATATTACTGTTGAAAAGAATGAAAAGGTAGTGTTCAACATAATTAAGATGCAGAATTGCCAGTTTCATTTTCTTTGCACACTTAGGACCTCAGATATTTACGCAGATGCAAATAATCAAAACATTCATTTCATGAATTCATCATGGTCAACATAACTATAAGGATAAAACTGGCCACTTAAACTCGTAATAGTGTTAAAACCTGTCATAGTGTTAAATTCAAAAATCAAAGACTGTTGAGTTAAATTTGGGTTTGTTAAAAAATCCTAACTGTATGCTTGATTATGGCTCTTCAACAAATATACAGACAAAACTATTGATGAGCTGCAGACTGGCTTATGATCAGACTTGCATAGCATCAGCTTGCACATATAACCGCTTACCTATATGCAGATATTTATTCTCATGCCCATGTCCTATTGAGACAGTCTAAATCACACTACGTTATTTGATTTATTGGAAATATAAATGAAAAAGGGTTTTCCCTTGTTTCTATATGCAGTATGAAATGCTTATGGACCCTGTCAGAGCAGTTTGTTCTATATATATTGTTTTGCAAGTGTGTGTTAATATTTTCAATTGCTGTGATCATATTAATTCTACATACACTTATTGAGCTATCATAATTTTATTTTATTTTTTGTCAGGGTATGCATAATTGTATAGTAACTTTGATTGCAAGGTAAATTGGAGTATAATTTTGTGCTTCTTATCTATCAGCTAATAGCATTATGTTCTACTATTTGTTCATGTCATCTTTCTTGTTTAATGAGCAGAAGGTGCAGAGATTGTGTGGAAAAGAAAGTAAATTTACCTCTTCTAGGGGAAACTTCTATTGTTTCGCTTGTTGTATGTTGTTGTTGTCTGGCATTTGCTATTGTCTGGATTGTGAATCGGCGGACATCATATTCGTGGATTGGGCAAGATATTCTTGTAAGTTTCATGTGCGAGTATAGGTTAGTTTTGGATGCATTTTTGTATTGTAAGGAAATGACTGCTGTTGCTAAGTACGAAACTTCTAAAATCTAAATACTTTGTTAAAAGAGTTAAATGTAAATGTGATGGCACTGCTAGAAGAATAGGTAATCATGTGCAAATTATGGCTGCATGACAGGGCTGGTTAATATAGTTGTATTTATTTTGTGTATCTATTGAAACAATTCATTTTGAAAACTTGTTATCTGAATTGAGTACATGAAGTATGTACTCAAGTTCCTGTTTGTTTTTTTTTTCTTTTTGGAGCAATTCTACCAGTGGAAGTGCAAAAAGTAAGAGTGAAATGAGAAAAAAATTATATTGACTCTAATAACATTTTCTATTTGAGAATTGATATGGATGATGCCACTAAAATGAATGAGACTGCACTATTGCATGCGTGGGTTTTCTACATAATATAACACATCTTGCATAGAAACCCAAGCCACATAAGTTCATAGTTTCTGGTTGTATGGTGCAGTCTAAGGGAATAAAACGTCATGATGATAACATAACAGAATTCTAGTTATGACAACAAAATGCACCATTATATAACTTTTACTATGATTTTTGGCTGATCCTCTATCATTTAGTTGGTATTTTTATTAAATGCGTACCATTCAATGGGAAGTAAAACCTTGGGCTCCACTTTAACCTTATCTTGCATAGAAACCTAAGCCACATAATTTTATAGTTTCTGGTTGTATGGTGCAGTGCAAGGGAATAAAACCTCATGATGATGACAGAACTAAATTCTAGTTAGGAGTTAGGACAATGAAATGCACCCTTATATAAGTCTTACTATTATTTTTTGGCTGATCCTCTATCATTTTGTTGTTACTTTTATTAAATGCATACTGTTCAATGCAAAGTAAAACCTTGGGCTCCAGTATAAAGAAGAGCTGAAAATGAGAAATAAAGGTTTATGCTTTTTCTACATACTAAGAGATGGTTTTGTGCAGTATGTTGTACATTTGAATTGTTGAAGTTAGGTAGGACTTTAAATGACTTCCCCTCACCTGTGATTCCTTGCTGAATAATGGTTTTCTTGTTGTCAGGGTATCTGCTTGATGATAACTGTCTTACAGGTGGCTCGATTGCCTAATATTAAGGTATCTAGGCTTTTATTTTGTCATGCATTTATGAGATTTTTCTGGCTTTGTTCGTAATATTGTTGTTACAATGCAGGTTGCTGCTGTACTTTTATGTTGCGCCTTTGTTTATGACATCTTTTGGGTCTTCCTATCCCCAATAATTTTCCACCAGAGTGTTATGATTGCTGTAAGTATTGGCCTCTTTTTTGATGTTTCTTTTGGCTTTCAAGTTGAGTGCTAAAAGATTTGGGTTGACAAGGAAAATCAATAATTGTGGTTTATATGTTTAAGATCAATTCTTTCTTTCTTTCCTCTTTCTTTTTTTTTTTCCCTTTTTTTTTCTATCTTTTTTCAGTTAGATCTTAGATGTACAAAATACGAAGCCAAGAACTGTAATTCGTGAATCTTTGGCATGTGAAGTAAGCATTCTGATGCAACAAAATGATTCCACTAAGCATAATCTTCAATGTCAAATTCCAATTGAATTGCTTTGAGAGAAAAATGCGAGAGTGAATTGGCTGAGAAATTCTGAACTGAACTTGGAATATTAAATGCATTTATTGGGAAAATGAACAGTGAATATTCAATTGATGTGCAAATAATATTTTTCACTCATCTGCTAATTTATTTTTGTAACTGTTGATGATGTGCCTTGAATATATAATATTTTGTAATTCTTTCTCTGCTGTCATCAAGTGAGCTAACTAATATATCTTGATGATTCATGAGAAATTACTCAACTTACTTTCAATTATTCGATTATCTTATAGGAATGTCTGTGTAGCGTACCAATCTAGTAGGAAGGTAGGAGCAGAGTACTGAAAAGATTAGATTATAGAGAAGAGGGAAGGAAGGAAGAAGGGAAGAATAGAGAAAGGACAAAGAGAAAGAGGGAGAGAGAAAAGAAGAGAAGCAGTGATTGTATATTTCATTTTATTTCTATACATATCATGCTTTACAGTATATTGTGATATCATAACAGAATGTGTAACAAAAATAAGAATACTCTTGTGATTGAAATACTAAACCACTTCCCAACGCATTCTTCCAAATAACAACAACTTATTCCTGCGATAGTATGTGACAAGTCCCTCCCCTTCAGCGCATTCTCGTCCCCAAAAATGATAAAATTCTGAAAATTGTTGAGCAATAAAAGAAGGCATCTTTCCAAGTTGAATTCACTGATGGGTACTGCTACCATTTAATGAGCTGGGGCACCACCTTGACTCCTTGATAGCTGGTTCTTGTGTTAACGACCTTCTTGAGAAAGACTTCAAAATGTCTGTCTTTCAATTTAGGGAGTGTGTGAATTGCAGCAGGAGGAGGGAGGGTTGACAAATTTCTTAAGCAGTGAAACATGGAATACGGGATGAATGATACTCTCAGCAAGTAAGGCTAGCTTATACGCTACTTTCCCAATCCTTTCAATGATTTGAAATGGACCAAAGAAGCGAGGGGATAGCTTCATAGAAATCTGTGGTTCCAATGACTTCTGCCTATAAGGTTGTTATTTTGAGTAAACCCAATCAGATACTTGAAATTCCCTTGCTGTCCATTGGTTATCAGCTCACTGTTTCACCTTGTTCCTTGTGGCAGCAAGTTGGTTTTGCAGATAAACATTCATTTCCTTCCTTTCCAATACCATATCTTCAGCAATCGCAATAGGGACTCAACTGAATTAATGTTGTGGAAGGGAGGATTTGCATTGAACAAGGCTTTGAATGGGGACATTTTGATGGAAGTATGGTAGCTAGTATTGTATCAGTATTGAGCCAATCCCAACTGCTTGTACCTAGCCTTCAGTTTCTGAAGAATTCATACAACGAAGATAGAATTCTAAAAATTGGTTCAGTTTTTCAGTTTGGTTGTGTAACTGTGGGTGATAAGCTGTACTGAAGTGAAGATAGCATTCTAAACATTGGTTCAGTTTTTCAGTTTGGCCGTCTAACTGTGGGTGATAAGCTGAGTGCCAAGTTTCTTCATTAATTCCTTTCAAAAAATACGTATGAAAATTTTGTTCTGGTGCTCCATACAATTCGAACGGCTGATTGAAGTAAATCTCAACCAAAGAGCTTGTCGAGAATGGATGCTTCAAGGCAATAAAATGTCAGAACTTCGTGAATCTATCAATAACTACCCATATTGTATCATAACCTGTGGGCCTTGGTAACTTTTCAATAAAGTCCATCGATATATGCTGCCAAGCCTGAGATGCGATGGGTAGAGGCTGGAACAGGCCAGGTGGAGTATACTGTTCAGTTTTACAATGTTGATAGATATCATAAGCTCGAACCCATTCTGTGACCATACCTTGAATACCCGACCAATAGAAATATATTTTAATTCTCTTGACAGTGGCTACTATTCCAAAATGTCCCCCAGTTGGACTATTATGGCACTCGATAATTGTCTTTTGTCTATGAGTTGAAGAAATCTCCACATAAATTTGGCCATTATAGTTTAACACTCCACCATGTAGTGATTGTGAAACTAAGGAAATAGTTACCTGAGAAACTAACTCATCTTTATCATAGGAAGTGAGAACCTCTTGTAACCATGAAGGAGAACTTGATGATAAACTGAGTTGGTGAACTGCAGCTCTTTTCCCTTCTGCCACTTTATTCTTGACCCTTTTTTATATTGAATTGAATAGTAAAGTCCTAGTAATTTCACAACCTCCTTTCCCTTGCTGTGATAAGGCATCTGCCACTTTATTCTCCACCCTTTTTCATATTGAATTGAATAGTCAAGTCCTAGTAATTTGGTTCAACTGACTACTTATCTTAATTTGTTCATTCCTTGATTGGTCATGTAATCGTTGTTGCTCAGTACGAACTTGCTCGTGTAAGTGTTGTTACTCCTTTTGGAACGACTCAAACTGGGCATTATAATTGGAGTTCATCGTCTCAATCCTTTGGCTGAGTGCCAATATTTGTTCCTCTATTAAAATTGCTTCTGGTTCTTCCACTGATGGTGTTTGGTTCCACTTTGTACTTCAGCTCATATTCAGCTATTTTTTAAAGAAGTTTGTACCACAGGGCAGAATCGTTGCTCTGACACTAGTGTAGCATACCAATCCAGTAGGAAGGTGGGAGCAGAGTAATGAAAAGATTAGAGTATAGAGAAGAGGGAAGGAAGGAAGAAGGGAAGAATAGAAAAAGGAAAGAAAGAAAGGGAGAGAGAAAAGAAGATAAGCAATGATTGTATATTTCATTCTGTTTCTGTACGCATCATGCCTTACTATATATTGTGATATCATAACAAAATGCATAACAAAAATAAGAATATTCTTTTAATTGAAATACTAAACCACTTCCCAGCACATTCTTCCAAATAACAAGTTCTTCTAGAACTTCTTATTCCTGCGAGAGTATGTGACAGTCTGTTCCCTCTATTCTCCAGTGATGTGCTTAATAGTTCAGTAATAAGTTTGCACGCATCTTATGACTGGATATTGAGTTGATGTATGGTTTCTTCAATATTATTTTGCTGAATCTACTTTGTAAGAAATTAACAGCCAATTGAAGTCATACGTTTATATAGTTGAAACTATTTGAAATGAGGTATGAAAATCTTTTGTAGAGGAATCTGTCAGCTAGAAGTTGCTACTAAGTTATCCACCATGTTTAACCACAATGTTCTTTTATGATTCCTCAATCTCAACCAAATTGCCTGTTTGGTGCTTACACACACACACACACACACACATTTATGATCATCTGAAATTGTCAACCTTTATGGTCAGAATCTAAATGTCCTTTTCCACCTATTTTGTCAAAAGACCTAATTTCTTTGGAGCTGTTGGTCAACATTGCACACTCTTAGAAAAATCCAAGTTGGTCTGTTTTTGCCCTAGGTAAATGGGTTGTTGTCCAACTACTTCATACATCATTTAGTGGAACTTGCTGATTTCTTGGACAAGCCAGGACAAGCCAATATATTTATTTTTTAAAAGAGCTAAGCATGTTTATTGATTGCATTGTATGGTATCAGTGTTAAAAAGTTTTTGAAAGTCAATTTACCTTGCATTACTCACCCCTTTATGTAAACTCCTTTCCATTAGTATTTTTATTTTAAAATTTGATATTTCTGTTGAAGAGGTTTTCATCTTAATCTATGGAAAGTTTTCTACGATGATATATGTCCCTATTTTATAGGTGGCTCGAGGTGACAACAGTGGTGGGGAATCCATTCCAATGCTTTTGAGAGTTCCTCGATTCAGCGATCCTTGGGGGGGTTATAACATGATTGGATTTGGAGACATTCTTTTTCCTGGTTTGCTTGTATCATTTACTCGGAGGTACTGCTTAATGTTTGTTTCATTGCTGTCCTCCCCCCTCCCCCAAATCTCCTTGGAGGGTTGGAGGTTGTTTTGATGAAGGATTGTTTTAGACTCTTCCTGCATCTGAAGCTACTTGTGTTTGGAGGAAGGAGATATTTTAGAGTTTAAAGAACAGTTCAAGTGAGATTTTTTTGAATGGACCTAATTACATATTAGAAATTTAGAATATGATAGAAAACGGTTATGGTCCCAGGAAGAGTGCAACGTCTGTGAAACCTGGAGTTCAAAGTTTCACCAAACTGTTTTAATGTGTGATTTTGCTATAATTTTTCTGTATGGTAATTTGCTCTTTCCATCTTCAATGTTACTCCTCCTCCCCCCTTTCTATGATTGTCTCAGATATGACAAAGCAAATAAGAAGAGCGGGACCAATGGATATTTTCCTTGGTTGGTAATTGGCTATGGATTTGGTGAGCATTCTTGCATCATTTTTTTTTCTCTTTTGATTACGTTTTCATTAAGAGGATTTCTCTTTAACTGCAAGATTAGAACATCTAGTATTTTGATTCTGCATTATTGCATGTCTGGAATAAGAGATTCAATTTACAATTTAAAGTGAAATCTAGCTTTATGTCATCTAAGGCATTTTGGTTAAGGATAATTTTCTTGATATTTTCTTAGATTTTTGTCTGTAGCTGGTGTAATTTTAGTGTTTTTAATTTTTTCCTCAAGAAAATGTAGGGTTTATTAAATTTTTTGTACTTTTTTAAGTGGTCCCACATCTTTGATGAACAAGCTTAACGAACTTTAAATGCAATTAAATGTAATCTTAGTAGTGCTAAGTTGACAACATGCAGATTGTCTTTCTTAAATGTAATCTTAGTAATGGTAAGTTGGTTGATAACATACAGATTGTCTTTCTTTTTCTTTTTCTTTCTTTTTGTTTTTTTATACATAATGTTGGATTATCAGCGTATTATCATTGTTTTTCATGCAAGGAAAATTATGCAGCTAACTCGGCCAATAGCTTCATAATGGTAACAAAATATAGAACTTCTATACAGATATAGACATCACAACATCAAAACCTGTTGCCTATGTTAAAATATCTTAATGACTGAGACTAAGATAACATAAGAAAATGAAGTGCAGAACACTTTTGAGATCATAGGAAACCTATTTTAGATTTTGTTTCTTGAAGTTTCTGTCCCAGCAGCAACAACTCTCATCTCATCACCCCAGCAACATTGATTTACCTTAGTTTAGGTAGTCAAAAGGCAAAAAGACAGTCAAGGCGATAGATCCTTTTATTGCCCGAGGCACAAGGTGTCCCGAAGGAACTCCTAGCCCTCCCAAGGGGCAAGACCTTCCGTAAGCCAATGGATTATGAAGGGCATAAGTGAGAGAAAAGTATGAACTGGTGACCAAGTTCATAAATATGAAAGATGGAGAAGTTTGGATTGATAGGCACTTACATAATTAAGGAATAGTTCAAGGGGTAATAGAGAAGTGTAATATTTTTATATTTATATAATAATAGGGCTGTGACGACTTGAGCATTGTAATATCTCCTGCTGTAGGAGGAAACTCAAATAACGCTTTACAGAAGTATGGTGTTGGCTCGCCACCGTCCTCCATGCTCATCTGAGCTCCCTGGTTGTCTAGACTAGGAGATGGCCATTGTTCTTTAGCAAGAAAAAGCCCAGTGTCAAGTCTATGAACATTGTGGAGCCTGAGAAGCCCATAGAACATTCTCATTCTAAGGTTGAGGTTAATCTATAGGGGTACCCATTCGGTATGAACATTTTGGAAGACATGTGTCTGCTTAGTTTTAATCACAGTCAGGAGTCCCATATCCGATTAAACACAATGACAGACATTCTGTCTTGAGAGATATCCATGTTTGCTTGAGTTGGATATTCACATAAAAGATTAAGCTAAGAGTGAAATTGAGTTGAAGTTTGGCTGGTCTGGAGAGGGAAATCTAGGTGCCATGCAATTCAAATGTCATGTTAGAAGCTAGGATTGTTAATATTAGCTGCATAAGAAGCGCTTCAGTGAGTTGAGGAAGGATAAACACTCAATTAAAGCTGTCAGTGTCGAAGATAATTTAAAAAAAAAACTTAGAAAAATAATATAAGAGAGAGAGAAAGCAAAAACTATAGGAAAATTCATTGGAGAAAAACAAATCTACTTAAGGATACGACAGTTATAATTGGGACCATTAGAGCAGGAAATTCACTTTGATTAGACTGCTCATCGTTGGCAGCCTTTTTACTTGAAGAAACCCTTGGCTACCAACCCAAGAGGAGAAAGAACTTGTAGTAATAGTTGATTCAGTTTGATTCTGTGACATTGCAAGTGATTCTTATTCCATGAACAATTCCACTATTTAAAAAACCACTATTCAGAAGCAGTTAGGAACTTCAAGCCATCATTACTTCCAGAAGCAGGAAGGTTTAGGATCATCCTTCCTCTTATTGCCTTTACTTAACAAATAATTATCTGAAGTTATATACCTTTGATATCCAACCTTTCTGGTTTCAATAACTATGGTCCATTCCTCGGTCTCTTTCTTTGGTAAAATCATTGAAAAGCGTCTATAGACATTGGCTTAGCTGCTCAAGACAATTTGCCATCTGAATTAACAAGCTCATAAATGAGATAATATTTCTTTCTTGTCTTTTAGCATTTAACTGAAAGAATTTAAATATTATTGAATTCGGAATTCTCAATTTGTTCTATTCAATAATGTTACTTTGTACTATTGAAACTATATAACGGGAGGTGACATGTGTATATACATATATTTTTTATCTCCCTCCACTAATGTTAGTCAAATTTATTGCTTCTGAGTTGGTACATAAATTATATTTCTCTTTTTGATGGTAACTAATAAGGAGCTCATTGTTGCAGGTCTTTTCCTAACATACTTAGGTTTATATCTAATGGATGGGCATGGTCAACCTGCACTCCTCTATCTTGTTCCCTGTACCCTAGGTGATTATATTAAATTTTGAACTGACTTGTGCTCTATTATGATGTAATTAGTAAGTACTTAAATTGAAACGGTAAAGAAGTTATGCTTTTTAGTTATATTATTTACAAAATATTGGCTGTGTTGATAGTTGTAGTAATATTTGACGGAGGTTTTGGCACTTGGCAGCATTGTCTTAGGTGGTGGTGGTTCAATGATAGCATGTAGGAATAGGCATTATTCAGTCACTAAAATACCCAGATCAAATTGATTGAATTCTATCATTTGCTGACTTTTCCAGTTTAATTTATATATGTATATATACTCTCAACATTTTAAGGGATGTTTTATTTCCCTTGGAATTAAGAGCCAGAAACAGAAGCATTATCAATGTACTAATTTGTTCCTCCTTTGTCTGCTGGTTTGCTTGTCAAAACTGGAACTCTTATATGCTTGTTTTTCTTTTCTTTTTTTTTTTTTTTCTCTGAAACTAATCAATATTTAATTTGGACATTGTAATTAGGTGTATGTGTGATATTCGGTCTGGTGAGAGGAGAGATAAAAGAACTCTGGAGTTTTGATCCAGAATCTTCTTCATCATCGTCGTCATCATCATCAGCTACAAGAAATGCTCCTGGGGATGCTTGAAGTGACTCTCTCTGAAAAGTGAAGGAAAAAAAATGCAGAGGAAATCACAATTGTTGCAAAGATTTGCATTGGTGAAGTGGTTGGCTCCATGTTATTCTTGTAATCTTAAACCTTAATCTGTCCATAGCTGTCTTATTCAGGTAGAATAGTTGGCGGTCTGCAAGTCTTGATTTCGTTTACCTTTGGACATTGTGCCAAATGTATATTTTTTACGTTGTAGCAAATGGGTCAATTGTTCCCACTGATGCCCATGTCTAATGTTTCTGCAACTTTGTTTTTTTGAGCATTTCCCCTGTTTTACTTGATCCTCTTGAATTACAATTCTCTGTATGAAGTTGTATTCAGGTACCAGATTGGTGGGTTCGACCTTGTCTAACTTGAAATTGAACAAGTAGTCAGTTTAATTCAGGTGAAAGTTCCTGTTTTATTTGAAAAATCAGAGTTGATTCAAGTGAATTGACTGAGCAATATGTAAATCGGCTAATCGAGCTGTGTTTAAAATGAGTCTACTACTCTACTTAAAAATAAAAAAAAAATTCTGAGAGGAATTGAATCCCCAATCTGATGCATATAGTAATATGTTACTAGTGAATTTTATTTTTTCAACACATATTAAATAGTAATATTGGTAAGTCAATACATAAACTACTATTTAAAAAAAAAAAGTCTACAATTTGAAATAAAAGAAAGGAAAAAGAAATTTTTTTTTATGGAACTACGGAAGTAGTATTATTTTCTCTATTTTAAATATTTCTTAAAAATTTAATAAAACATTAACTAATTTATATATAGAAAATAAATAAGTTAAAACTTGTCTAAATTCCAGCAGAATAAGTGAGATTCCAGAAGATTTTCAGCAGCCAATTTTAGTAAATGGTAGCAATTAATATTTGGAGGATTGCTCATGAAACCAAATGCCCTTTTCGTTTCCGGTTTTATGATTCAACGAGACAGACTGAGATAGAGGTGGTTTAGGTGAAGAAGATACAGTGCAAATAATACCATAAATTATACTCTTTCATAAAAATAAGTTTACATGTAGTTTACAATTAATTAATTTACTTTAATTAATTACAATGCCCCTATAATTTTAAAATTACATTAAAATATCTTTATATTATTATTTCATTAGTTTTTATATATTTTAAAATTAAATTTGTCCTAAATCATTAAATTTTTTTTTGAATATAAATTCAATTAAATTTTTGTATTTTTATTTAAAGATCATATAAGTTGGATTTATTTTTTTTTATCAATTAAACCCTATATTTTTTATTTAAAATAAAATAATTTTAAATATAAATAATAATTTTTTAATGATAAAATATTATTTTATAATTTTTAAAATTATTTACTATCTTTATGTATTTTTAAAATATTTTTATATTAATTAAAATATTAATTTTAAATTTAAAAAATAATATTTTATTATTAAAAAATTATATCAAATCAAAACTTATTTTGCCCTTTAAAAAATATAGGGGTTTAATTTAATAAAAAAAAAATTAAATTGGACTTAATTGGTCCTTGAATAAAAATATAGGGACTTAATTAGACTTATTTTAAAAAAAATTTTTACTCTCAGTTACTTTATTCATCAAGTAAAACTCATCGCCCATCCCTTTAATCTGTCTCCATATTTTCTCACATTTTTTTTCATATTTGTCTAAAAAAATAAAGATTCACAACCATTAATTAAGTTTAACCGTATGGAAAATTACGAGCTAACGGATGAGATTGATGACTAGTGGGTGACTGACAAATTTTATTTTATAGGAGGTCAATTTGGACATATAAAAAAATTCTTCAATTTTGATTAATAGATTAATAATAAAAATAATAAAAAATAATAAATATCATTTTTAATTAATAAAATAAAAATATAAAAATATTTTAATGTAATTTTAAAATTAAGGGTATTTTAATTAGTAAGGATAAATTAGTGGAATACAATTTTTTTTTTTAAATTTTAACTAATAGACTAACTGTAAAATGGATAAAAACTAAATGATGTCTTTTTAATTTATAGAATAAAAATATAAAAATATTTTAATATAATTTTAAAACTATAGAAATATTTTAATTAATTAGAGTAAAATATAAAGAAATGATAATAATTATATATTACTAGTACCATTCTATCATAAGGATATTTTTATTTTTTTTAACATAAATTTCATATTTAAAATTAAAATTAAGAATGTAGTGAAAAAATATTAACTTAATAAAAAAGTGGGATTTAATTTCTAACAATTTTTTGAAACAAAGAAATTTAATCCTTTGATTTTTTTTCCCATAATATTTATGATTTAAGAACTTGAAATTTTTCCCATAATATTTATGATTTAAGAACTTGAAATAATTATTCTTAAATCGAATGAGAAAATTTTTTGAATTCGAAAAAAAAAATTTATAATTTTGATAATTTTGAAATTTGGAAATTTGGATGGAAGTTTTATAGAGCTACCAAAGAGTTCATGTGGGTTGAAACTTGATTTTTTTAATTTTTTTTTATTAAAACCTCCCGTCCAATTGCTTTTGACAAATATTATTATTTTATTAATTAATTTATCTTTTTTTAATTGAATAATATAATATTTTTTAATTAACTAATTTATATTATAAATATTTAAATGATATTATTTAGTGAAATTAATTTAATTAAAAATTAATAAATAAAATTTATTTATTATTTTATTTATTTAATAAACATATTTTAAAAATTTTAAATTTTATTTCAGTATAATATTTTTAAGAAAATAATTAGATTTATTTCTTAAGCATACTTTATTAATTATAAATAGAAATATTTTTTTTCTATTTGAGAAACTTTTAGTCAATTTTAAATTTGAATAATTAAAATCTAATTAAATTAATTTTTCATTTAGTATAAGGATTTGTATAAATAAGAATTTTAATTGTACTATGTTCAGGAAACATGCACAATTAAATCCTATACATCGAATCATCCTTCTCCATTATTCGCTCTTCATCAGATTTTCTCCAAGAGAATCCATTGAAGTTGGTCAGTCTTCCACCGAAAAAAGTGGTACACGAAGAAACTTCCTACAAATTATTGCGCCCGCCGTGATTGCTTTAATTTCTCTCTTTTTTCCTTTTTTAAATATTCATGCATTGTGCGATTGTGATTTCTTCCCAATTCAGGGTCCCCCCCTTTTTTTTTTTTTTTTAATTTTTCTGCACAAATTCTTGGTTCATTGCACAACGTTTTCAAGCCTTTTTATAATTTCTATATATGATTATTTTTAAGTAACTTTTTACTTCCCTCATCAAATCCAATTTAATCATTATAAATAATGAAAACTCGCAAAAAAAACTATTTTTATTGTCTACAAATTTGCCATTAGTTCTTTTGCTGTTATATGACCTACATCTGTTAACTACCACAAAGTTGGAGTTTAGAGATACCATGTAAAAATTTTGACTACAATCTTTCTATCATTGTCAGCTTTAAGGCATCCTTATTACAATATTCACTATACTCTAGCAAGCCTTCAACTCATGATTTGATGCTTTTGCAACATCGCAATTATAAAGAAAAAATATCATGAAAGTTGTTTTTTACATTTTTCTAGTGAGTATTATTACATGGAAGGCTATTGAGAATGGGTTGAAGATCTATTTGATGTGAAACCCTATGGATCAAGCTCAAGAACTCTATGACAAGATGGAATTATTCCACACTATTGTTGCAAATCTGCCCTATTAGATCCATATCAATACTAGCAAGCAACAAACATCTTTTGAAGAGAACACGACTCTACCATGCCAACTACACTTTACTCTTCACTTATGATTGCCACCTAAGTGTCATGCAATCCTTTTGTGGGTGTTGGAATATTTCAACCAACAGTCTTGTACATTTAGTGGAAAAAAATCCATATCGCTTTGAGACTTAAAGATATTAGGGGATCTTCCCATTTGTGGTTTTTTTTACGATGAAGTCGTTCCTTTAGCTGAAGAATGGAAAGACATCAATCAAAGTGGCAAGCCTATCTACCTCACAGTCAAATATTTATTTTTTGCCTTTCACAAGAAGTCTCACAAGCTTGGCAATCATTATGAGATGAAAAATTACAGACTAGATTAAGTTTTAATTTCATGTTACTTTAAGGTATGTAGAACTTTCTAAAAGAGACAATAAGAAGAGAACCGATTGTCTTCAAAAATCTACAATCCATCGGGGATCATTGACAAGAAATCTCTTCGTGCAAAAGGGTGGAGTAAGTTATTTTTCGAACTTTGAGTTGATGCTAAAGCTTAGGAAGAAGTTTATTTGACTGTTTTTTTTTTACTTATTGGCTTTGCCAAGATGCTAAATACATTCGCTCTACCACCTTCAAGGTAGAAAACATGATGGTAACTGGTAGACACTTTGCTTAGCAGTTCTAATTTTAGCTAGCATTTAATAGATTTCTACTTGCTCTTATTCGAGCACTTGCACTGCTACTTTTCAAGTTCATATATCTATGGATGACTTGTTGAGAATTTTGGGAATCATCATCAATCCAAGAGAGACTCTTATCCTAAAATGACTATTTTTGTTGGAGAAAGAATGGTAAAAAACTTTGAAGATTCAAGTCTTACAATCTTTTCGATAATCCTCATCAATGGATTAGACCTTCATCACCTTTCTCTAATGATAGGTTGACCTTGTTTAGTGATTGAAATTTATCCATTACTTGTTGTGAGTACTTTATTGATCTTAAATTAAGCTACTTAGCCTCTCGTTGTAATGATGTCTACCTATGTGAGCCTTACAATTCGCATCGATTCAGCAGACAATTTGGATTTTGTCAAGATGTCCTTGTGACTTCAAAAGAAAAGTTTGATAGTATAATCTTGTGGGATGTAGTTCAACTTTGGCAATTATACTCCAAGCTCTCTACTTTTGTGAGAGTTAAATTGTCTATGTTACCATTGAGAGAAGTTGCTTTTATTATTGAAGAGCACTTGAGTTGGTGGTATGAAAAATATTCCAAAACTTTTCCAAAACCCTAAGATTACCCTTCGGTTGTTTTTTAATGGGGATCAATAAAAGTCTTCTAAAGTAAAACTTGGTTATAAAAGTGCAACAAAAAAAAATGTAGTTTTCACAGAACAAGAGCCACCATAAGATATAAGAGGAAGCTTTTTTTAAGGCTGCCTATAGTTGTGGAAGAAGTTGTAGAGTCCCTGCTCTTGGTGCTATACCAGCAACTCTCTTAATGTTAGTGCCAATACACAAAATCTAGGAAGTGAAATGATGCAAGGGCAGGCTATCCCAATAACAAACATCGTAGATTTAGAGAGTGATCAAGAGACTAATTTTGATCACCATTGGAAACAGCCTTCAAAAAAGTCTAAGCTTGTAATTCCTTGCAACTCTCACGTTCTTCACCCTAGTGCTTCAATGATTAACACTAATGATTTAATAAGTTTTTTTTTTCACTTTTCTCTTTATTTTTTCTTTTTTTCTTTATCATTTATTTATTTTCCTTCCATATTTATTTCTCAAATCTTAAGCTCAATGACATAGATATGGAGGTTGAGGCACTACTTAAAGCATGTACTACTTCTGTCTTTAATTCTACAATATTTCATATAGTGGCTACAAATAATCAACCAATAAGTTCGATGGAGCCTACTTATCAACATCCATCAATAGGATGATGATACTCCTCCAAAGAAAGATAATATTCACACAAAGAAGGCTCTCTTGGATACTCATTGTCCTAAAGCTTTAGGACTTTATACTTTTTGTAGTCAAGATGTCCTACTTCACTTCCATTGCTAAGCGGCTGCTCTTACATGGAAAATCTTAGAAGAGAAGTTTGAGTATACTCTCATGGCTACAATTCCTTCATTGGCCAAAACTATTTTTGAAGTTCTTGATGATTTGCACCAATATGCCAAGTTTGATACTTTAATTCCTAGGAAGCAATTTGAAGGGCTCCTTAAAAGCATTGACAAAGTGAATTAACTGGAGTTGTCTTTTCCTTTCGGCATGTCTTCGATGTCTAAGCTAAGGAACTTTAGAAGTATAAAGTTAAACTGGATAACTTTTTGACTTTGGAGAATGAAGCTACCAATCAATTCTCCTCCTTGTAAACCAAGTTAACTAAGGTTGATGAAGAGTTGAATTTCAAGAAAACAAGACTTGTATCTTCCTTAGTGGAGACTGAGAAAGAAGTCCAAGATGGCAAAGTGATATATCCAGGATACGTGAAGAGATCTCTAATGTTGAGGATATTTCAGCCCATGGTGAAGTTGAAGAACAAGCTCTACATCAAGTTCGGACTTTGCTTCAAAAAGAATTTGAGGATCTGAAGAATTTCTATTAGGAGCCATAGTTTTTTTTTTCTTTTCCATCTTGTTCTCCATATGTTAGAATAGTTCACCATATATCATTCAATAAAACCTGCCAAAGTACTTTAATAAAAGGGAGATTTACAATTTAGTCCCTGAATATTGCCATTATTACCAAGTCAGTCCCTGCATTTTCAGAAACCTATTAAAACGTCCTTAACTTTTCTCTCCGTCAACTAAATAGTCATTCTATCATCTTTTCCATTAAAAATAGATAAAGGATGAGAGAGAAAATTTTTAAAATTCAATTTTGCCCTCAAACAAAACTCCTTATTTAATCCTTGGATATTGCTATTATTAACAAGTCAGTCCCAACATTTTCAAAGATCTATTAAAACGTCCTTATCTTTTCTCATATCTATTAAAACATCTTAATCGTTTCTTTCTGTCAACGAAATAGTCCCTCCTCCTCCTCCTCTCTCCTCCTCTCTCCTCCTCCTTAAAAAAGAAGCAAAAGAAGAAGAAGATGATGATGATGAAGGAGAAGAAGAAGAAAAAGAAGAAAAAAGAAGAAGAAGAAGAAGTTGATGATGATGGAGAAGAAGAAGAAAAAGAAGAAAGATAAGAAGAAGAAGAAGAAGAAAAAAGAAGAAGAAAGATAAGAAGAAGAAGAAGAAGAAGAAAAAAGAAGAAGAAAGATAAGAAGAAGAAGAAGAAGAAAAATCTCCTCCTCCTTCTCCTCCTTAAAGAAGAATAAAAAGAAAAATCGAAAAAGAATCAAAGAAGAAGAAGAAAATGAAGAACCAAAGAAGAAGAAGAAGAGGAGGAAGAATCAATGAAGAAGGAGGAGGAGGAGGAGGAGGAGGAAAAGAAGAGGGGTAATTTGGTCTTTTACTATATTTTTAACGGCAGAAATAGACGGAAGGACTATTTCGTTGACAGAGAGAAAAGTTAAGGACATTTTAATAGGTTTCTGAAAATATAGGGATTGCCTTGTTAATAATGGCAATACCTAGGGACTAAATTATAAATCTCCCTTAATAAATGTAATACCCGGCTAGACTCCGGCATCGGAATTCCAATCTTTCAACGGAATCTGGAATCTCGGATACCGGAACCTCTGGAAGGGTAAAATATGTTTTTACAAAATGCTTTTATGGTTTTAATGTTAAGTTTTTGAATTAAATTCTTTAAAAAGAAGAAAAATGTTTTTGAGGGATAGGCCCAGGTTCGGCCGCCGAACATGGTACTGTCGCGGGAGCTCTTTCGGCCCCGAAGGTGGTCTGGCCAGCCACCTATAAGAGGCCCCCAGTCCGAAAATGGGCGATCTTTTCTCTCCATTTTCGGGCAAAGGTGAGTTCATGCCCTCCCTTTGATGATTTTATGATTTTCTTTCAAATCCTTCAATGTTTTTACGAGTTTTCATCTTGTCTTGAAGTTTTTAAGCTTAAATTGAAGTTTGGAAGCTTTGGAGACCGTTTGACTCATCTCCACGTTGGGGTTGCTGTCACTCCTAGATCTTCAAGAGGTAAGCCTAGATCCTTGCCTCTCTTATGTTTTTAATTAAGTTTTGTGAAGGTTTAAGGGGTTGAGATGCATGTTGTGGTTAGACCAAGAGCATTAGGGTTTGTATTGGGTTTTGATGAATGTATGTTCCCTCTTATGTTTTGTTGTTGTTTGTTGGGGTTTAGGCTAGTTTTTTTGCCCCTTATGCATGTGGGTGTGAGAATGCATGTTATAGGAAGTTGGGTGTGATGATTTGAGAGTTTGGGGTTGAAATGCTTGAGGCAGAATTGGGTTTTGCCATTCTAACGAACCCAGGTTCGGCCGTTGAATCTGCCTGTGGAGGCAGCCTTTGGCCGCCTAAACTGCCCTCGAAAGCATGGACTTTCGAATCTGAAGGGGAGTTTCGGTCGCCGAACCTGCCCCCGAAGGTTAGTGACTTTTGGGTCTGTGAAGGCTTTCGGCCGCCGAACCTTGCCCTCGAAAGTGTCTGACTTTCGAATCTATAGGGACCTTCGGCCGCCGAACCTGCTGCCGAAAGTCCCCTGCCCAGCCTTCCTTTACTTGTTTTTTGTATGTGTTTTATGATGTTTTAGGGGGTTTTTGGGGAGATGTTTAGAGTCTTGCTAGAGTTATGTTTGGTCCCTCACTTGAGTCCATCAATGTAGGATCGGACCTGAGAGACCAAAGAGATCAGCAGTGAGTCAACTGCTTTAGTGTCAGTCAAGCGTTAGCCTGAGGTGAGTAGAACTAAACTATTCTATTTTTTTCAAAGAAATCAAACTTTTAAGCATGTTCATGCATCATGAATGCCATGTATGTAATAGCTTGTGTGCATTAGAATTCACGAATATGATGCATTGCATAATTTGCTGTTGATGTGGATGGATATTGGATGACCCACTAGCCCTCGATATGATATGTTATGATATGATATGGAAGTCCAGGTCGAGGCCCATTCTACGCCCCTAGCACGATGTAAGAGAAAGTCCAGGTCAAGACCCATTCTACGCCCCTGGCACAGTTGGACATATTATGTTATGTTAAAGTGAAAGTCCTAAGGAGCTCCGTCGAGGGCCGGGCACATTGGATATGTAGAGGGTTACTGGTGACAAGTTCATCTTTGATATGTATTGTTTGTGTTGTGATGCATTCCATATGAGCATAGTTTATTAAACTGTTTTTACTGTTCTGCTCACTAGGCTCTTGTAGCTTACCCCTTTCCCCTAACCCCCCAGGTTTGCAGGATCAGAGTTAGAGCGGGAAAGTCACCAAGGTTGATGGTATATGTTATGTAATAGAATAGTAGTGGACATGTATCATATAATGGTTTAGTTTTGTGCTTTACCCTAGTTTATGTTGTAAATCCCAATGAATATGTTTCTATGTAAAAGGTTTCATAACGAATTATGTTAATCTAAGCTTGAGGTATATGATGTTGACCATGCTAGAGCATTTGATGAAGGCTCTAGCGTGGGTTTTCTGTTTACAGGTTATGATGTATGCTCAGGTCAAGCTTGGTTTATGAAAAATTTAAATTTTTATGAAAATGTATGTTCATGTATGGGATTTTATCAGGTACACAGGATGCATAGTAGGCTTGCTACGGGTTCCGGCGACCTTAAGTTGATCAGAATCCTAGCGCCGGTAGCGGTCTGGTTTCCGGGTCGTTACAATACAACTCAAATTAGTTCTTCAACTTTTCTTTAAGCACTTTTCTTTCTTCCTTTGATGTTGTTGAGATGCAACTTTCATCTTGATTCTTTATTTAGTATGTGTTTGAACTTAACAAAGATCTAACCTGCCTACATAGTTTCATAAGAAGGATTAAGTCATAACATAGTTCAAATGTATTTTGTTTTAGCAAAAGACCTATTTTAGCCATTAAAGTATTAGTTAATAGTCAAATAAGCTCTCTATTTTTTTGAATTCAAACAGACCTTTCAACTATTAAAATAATTCAATAAATCCTTTAAATTTTTTAAATAAATCAAATATGTCCTAGGAGTACTTGTATGCCCTTCAAAATTTAAAATTGGACAAATAAGTCCTTCAACTTTTTGAAATAAATAAAAAAGAGAGACTAAATTATAATTTCCTTAAATTTAAATCCAAGTAAAGGCATGTATGAAAAGTTTTTCTAGTACATAAGATGCTTATTAATTATTTTATGCACTCGATATGTAATATCATGATGAATATTTTGGTGTAATAATATAGATTAAATTGATGATTTACCCTTTATTGAACCATTTAGAAAATTTTTCTATAGATTTATTACCTTTTTTTATAGTCACCATCGCTAATTTAATATGATCTAATAAAACATATCAGCTATTTTGTTTAGAAACCTAGACAATATAAATTAATAAATATCACTAAAAGAGGTTAGTTATAGAACAACGAAATAGAATATGAGAAAAAGATTCGAATTAGAAGTAAGGGACTATGTGATAAGTTTTAAAATTTTAAATGCTTTATTTAAATTCTTCTAGAATTTGAAGAGCTTATATGCCTTGTAAGAGTATGTTTGATCTATAATTACAATTTAAAGGTCTTATTTGATTTATTTAAATAGTTAAAGGGTTTGTTTAGAGCTAAAAAAAATTAAGAGCTTATTTGACTATTCATGAATACTTTAAAGGTTAAAACATGCCTTTTGCTATTTTTTTGTGCGACTAAAAATTTGAAAAATTTTTTGTGCAACTAAACTTGGTGAGAATCCAAACTGCCTATGTACCTTCATAATAAGGATCAAGTTAAAATGTAGTTCTTGATAATTTTCTTTAAGGGAGAGTGTCGTTCACAGTTTTAGCTCATGTGGGCCAGGAGCACTAGTGAGCTTCAAGTGTAGTATTTCTCCAAAAATTTATCATTGATAGACTTAACGTGCACTCCATCTTTATCAATAATTTTATATGCACCATTGGAATAGACTTCTCGAATAACATAAGGGCCATTCCAACTCTTGAGAAACTTATTTTCCATGCATTAAAACATATTGGTTGGTCTTCTCATTGCAAGCACCAAATGTCCAACTTGAGAAGAATGAGAGTTAACTTAAGAAGAACGAGGGCAAAATCTCTTGTTGAAGGCTTTTAAAAGTCTAACTTGATATCACTCTAGTCTTTATTGTGCTTCAAACCTCTTTTCATCTCATGCCTTTAATTTTTCAAGGCATAGATGAATATTATCTTTAGTGAAAAGTCCCATTCGGACAGTATTTCAAAGAGAAGAAACTTGACATTTAAGGGCTAGCACAACTTTTACACCATATACAAGTGAATATAAGGCGGCTTGAGTTGGTATTTGGTATATAGTGCGATAAGCCTATAAAGCTTCTTTAATATTTTCATGCTAGTTTCTTATAGAGCAATTAATAATTTTTTTAAGCAGATTGCACAAAGTCTTGTTGGAAGCTTATGCCAAACCATTAGCTAGTGCATGACACGTTAAAGAATTGTGTTGCTTGAAATTAAATTGTGTGCATAACTTATCCATGGTCTTGTTAGGAAATGATGTACCATTATCAATTATGATATAACGGGACACACTGTATTAATATATAATGTCAGCTCGAATGAAATCTACCATACTCTCTTTTTTTACTTTCTTTAATACTGCAGTTTCAATCCATTTAAAAAAGTAATCCATAGCAACCAAAATGTAAAGATGTCCACCTGAGCTTTTTAGTAGAGGTCTAACTACATCTAATCCCCAAGTATTGAATAGCCCAGAAGCAATAGTTGGATGAAGTAGCTCTAATAGTTGATGGATGAGGTTGCCATAGAATTGAAATTCTTGGCATTTCTTTGCATATTCTATACATTTCTTTAATATAGTAGGCCAATAGTATCTCATTATTTTAATTTGAAAATACTTAGGGCTAGATTGATGGGCCCTACACACCATCGAGTGCGCTTGTTCTAATGCTTTTCTTAATTCTTCTTCCCCTAAGCAACACAACCACACTCCCTCCAAATATCATCAGTAGAGTGTGTCCTTATAATAGATGAAGCATACTGCTCTACATTTTATTTTTGTTTTATAATGTACCTCATCTGGCAACTTTTCATGCTCAAAGTAGTCAATCAACGGTTGATTCTCGTCATCCTCATTAACTTAATGGATAAAGATTTTCAAAACTTCATCTTCATTATCTATTATTAGAGGAACAATCCATCTTTTGTAGACATATACACTTGCGTTTATGCTTAAGAAAGACAGAGTTGAGGCTAGATTGACCAAAGCATCTGCCTGTTTATTTTTATTTTGCAGTACATGTGCAAGAGTGATGTCATCAAACTACTTCAATAACCTCTTACTTAAAGTAGAGAACTAGTTCAAACTTTTTGACATCACAAAGAGTGATGATTTAATTGATCACTAGATTTGAATCTTCAAACACCTCCAGGTGAGTTATGTTCAAGTCCATTGCCATCTCAAGTCCCAATATGAAGGCTTGATACTCAGCTATGTTACTTGAACAACATTTGGTTAGGCTGAATGCATATGACAACACCTCTCCTTCAAGTGAAATAAGGATAAGTCCTACCCCCACTCCATGACAACAAGCAGCTCCATCGAAGAATATCTTCTAAGGTTGAGAACTTTCAATGAATAATACATCTTCATTAGGAAGATCTTTCGAAAAATCACAGGTTTCTGGAATAGGATGATTTTTAAGAAAATTTGCCAATGCTTGTCCTTTCATTACCTTTTAAGAAATATAGGTTATGTCAAACTCCTACAATGATATTTCCCACTTAGCCAATCTTCCTACTAGGACTAGCTTTGTCATGAGATACTTAGTTGGATTAGTTTTTGACACCAAGCGAATATGATAAGCTTGCATGTAATGCCTTAACTTTTAATGAAGAACATCAATGCCAAGCACATCTTTTCAATTGGTGAGTAGTTCAACTATGCTCCATTTAATTTGTTACTAATGTAGTATAGAATGCCTTCTTTTCCTTCATCATTTTCTTGTACCAATAATGCTCCTAATGAGTGCTCTTGAGTAATAGTATAGCGAATGAGAGGATATCCAGGAATGGTGCTTATAAAACTGAAGGATTTGACAAGTACCTTTTAATACTATTGAAAGCATTTTTTCAAGTCTCATCCCATTTGGAAGGCACATCTTTCTTCATCAATTGACTGAATGGTTGACATCTCTCAGCCGGGTTTGAAATGAATCATCAAATGTATGCAAACTTCCCTTGTAGGCTTTCTAACTTGTGTATATTCCTTGGCAATCTTACGTTAATTAATTTCAACCCTCGACTTTGTACAATAAAACCAAAGAATCTCCCTATCGACATTCCAAAAGCACTCTTCATTGCATTCGTCTTCAATTGATATCTCCTTAAATGCTCAAATACTTGTCGCAAGTGTTGGAGATGATCTTCTTTTCTTTTCGACTTGACCACAAGGTCATCTACATAACATTCTACATTCTTATAGAGCATGTCACTGAAGATTCTTTGCAATGCGCATTGATACGTAGCACTAATAATTTTCAACCTAAAAGACATGACTTTATAATAGAAGATTCCTTTAGGAGTGCGAAACACAATTAGCTTTTTGGTCTTTCAGTGCCATTGAAATCTGATTGCATTTATGTGAACCATCTAAAAACAATTGAACCTCATGACTAGTAGTTGCATCAATCATAATTTTTAGAATTGGTAGCGGGAATTCATATTTTGAACACATATTATTCAAATCTTTGAAGTTCACAACTCGACATTTAGCCATTCTTCTTTCATATAGTCATAATATTTGATATCAATATACGATATTTGACTTCTCTGATGACTCCAACTTTAATGAGCTTGTTGACTTTATTTTCAATTTGTGAGATCAATTCAACATAAAAACGTCTCTATGCCTACTTTGCAGCTCTAATTTCCTTTTTTTATAGCCAAATAATGAATAATCACTTTTGGGTGAAGTCTAGGCATCTTTTTATAAGTCCATACAAAGATATCTCGAAATTCTAAAAGTAAGTCAACATAGTCATTTTTTTCTTCTGGAGATAACTTTGCAATAATAAAAATTGGTCAAGAACTTTCTTATGTTTCCAAGTTTATTTCTTTCAAGTCATCTATTATTGCTTTATTTCCCTCTTCAAATATAGGTGGAGCATCTTCTGCATTCTCTAAAACTAAAGACTTAGCCTCATTGTGACCTTCTATGGTGATATCACTACAAAAAAACTGTGAAATTGCGACCAAAATTAGCGACCAAATTTTTTGGTCGCTATATAGCTACCAATCAGCGACCATTCTGCGACTGAATGAATGAAATAATATTTTTATTTAACAAAAAGCTTAACGACCAATTTTTGGTCGCTGATTGGTCGCTATTTAGCGACCAAATATAAAATGGTCGCTAATTTAGCGGGAATTAATGGCGCGAGTTATTAGCGACCATATTTGCGACGAAATTGCGACAACTTTTTGGGTGGGGATATTTAGCGACCATATTTAGCGACTAAAATAATTAATCGCTAAATAGCGACCAATCAGCGACCAATCAGCGACCATTTTATTTTTAAAATTTTAATTTAATTTTTAATTATATTTTATTTTATTTAAAATTTTAAATTAAGTAATTTCAATTCGGTATATAAAACAACGTCGTTTTGACAATTTAAGGGATGCTCTAATCTAGGGACGTAAACGGGTAGGGTACCCATGAAAATTAAACTAACCGAACCCGAACCCGATTTATATTAGTAATATCCGAACCCGTTCCGAATCCAATTAAAAATTAATTTAAACTATCCGAATCCGTTCCAAACCCGATTATTATTATCCGAATAAAACTCGAACCCGTTTAATTTTATATATTTTAATTAATAATTTATATAAAAAATATTTTTCATTAATAATTTTCATATAAAAAATATAATATTTCTAAAGAATATTTAAATTTAAATTTTTAAATAAAAATATATAAAAAAAATATATAAATATTATTATAAAATATATTTTTTTATATTAGATTAATTATTTATATAAACGAATTCGGATAGTGAGTTACCGGTACATAAAATCCGAATCTGATCCGAACCCGAACCCATCCCAAACCCGATTATAATTACCCAAATCTGTCCTATTAGGGTTCGGTCGGATCGGATACCCGAAAATACCCGATCCGTTTACATCCCTACTCTAACCTAATTCCTAATCCTAATTTCTAATCCCTAATATCTAATTAATTCCTAATTCATAATAAAATTAACCCTAATCTCTAATTCCTAATTCCGAATTCCTGATCCCTAATTCATAATCCCTAACCCTAATCCCTAATTTTAATCTCTAAAATAGTGACCATTTTATTTTTAAAATTTTAATTTAATTTTTAATTAAATTTTATTTTATTTAAAATTTTAAATTAAGTAATTTCAATTCGGTATATAAAACGACGTCGTTTTGATAATTTAAGGGATGCTCTAACCTAGGGATGTAAACGGGTAGCGTATCCGTGAAAATTAAACTACCCGAACCCGAACCCGATTTATATTAGTAATATCTGAACCCGTTTCGAACCCGATTAAAAATTAATTTAAACTATCCGAATCCGTTCCAAACCCGATTATTATTATCCGAATAAAACCCGAACCCGTTTAATCTTATATATTTTAATTAATAATTTATATAAAAAATATTTTTCATTAATAATTTTCATTTAAAAAATATAATATTTCTAAAGAATATTTAAATTTAAATTTTTAAATAAAAATATATAAAAAAAATTTATAAATATTATTATAAAATATATTTTTTTATATTAGATTAATTATTTATATAAATGGATTCGGATAGTGGGTATCCTGTACATAAAACCCGAATCCGATCCGAACCCGCAACGGGTATTATTTTTAAAACCCAAACCCAATTATAACTACCCAAATCCGTCCTATTAGAGTTCGGTCGGATCAGATACTCGAAAATACCCGATCCGTTTACATAGCTACTCTAACCTAATTCCTAATCCTAATCTCTAATCCCTAATATTTAATTAATCCCTAATCTTAATTGTACTATTAAAGGTAAAATTAATAAAAATATAATATAAAACATTTTAAATAATATAAACTATAAAAATAAAATCTTAATTGAAAGATAAAAAATAAACATAAATAAACCTGCAATCAAAATAACCCATAAAACCCAACCCTAAATCTCTCTCAACTCTCAAAGTCTACTGCCGCCCTCCCCTCCCCCATTCGGCCTCTACGTCACTCGTCTGGTGCGCCTCCCGCCGATCGTGCTCCACGCTGTCAACGTCGTTTCTGCGTTCGGTTCCTGCTCTTCTCCCGCCGCTTCCTCTGCTCCAGTCTTGCTGTCCGGTGCTGCTCCTCGCCGCGTCCTCGGTCACTGCAGGTTTGTGAGATCTATTTATTTCTTAAATTTGTGAAAATATTAAGATTTATGTGAAGTTTTCGTTTGTGAGATTATTGAAAATTATTTGTAATAAAGATTATTGTGAACGGACTGAGAGTTGTTTTAGTGAGATTATTGAAAATTTTTGAAATAAACACTACCATTCAGAGTTGTTTTCGTGATATTGAGATGTGTTTTAGAATATTGTTAATGTGGATTTTGTGTGAATTTTTTATTTTTTGTTTTTGTTGTGATTATGACTTATCATAGTCTATTATTCTCAATATTTTTTGTTTTTGTTGTGATTATGACTTATCCATTCTGTTCATATGCATTGTTGCTGTGATGAACTCATCATAGTCTATTATTCCATTACCGTCTGCATCAGCCTGTTTTGCCAGTGGGGATATTGCATTAAATGTTTCTGATAATTAGAAGAAAAAGAACCATCCAAGATTTTTTGAACTTTAAAAATGGTTTTAGTGGCCTATCCTGGCATAATCCAGCTGTCAATGCATCAAACTCAATTTAGCAGAGTCCTCTCATCCCCATATCCCCATAACCAAAAAGAAAAAAAGTTTCATTGCCCCCGGAAACTATTGAAATAGAAATAGAACAACTTACAGCTTCCATGAGTTGTTTCACTTCATATTCAGATAGCTTTGTCCCTTGCTTGGCAAGTCCTTGCTTCAGCTCTTCAAGTGTTATAGTGCCACTGTTGTCAGTGTCCATTCCCCTGAACATCTCCTTCAATCCCATAATTTCTTCCTCAGATAGACAGCCAGCAATGACCTGCACAATTTTTCATTAAAATTTTGATGCATACCCTTTGAAGCAAATTTGTTAATAGGTCATTGTTGCATACCCTTAGAGCAACTTTCTTGAAATTATTCATTGCTTTGAATTGCTTGAGCCTACTCAATACTGCATTGTCAAGAGGAGTATCAAGAGCTTCTCCATCCTCTTTGATCCATGGATGACCTAAAGAACCCAAATATATTTTCATCAAGAACCTGCATTTTGAGGTCAAAATCAACGTCAGGAATTATACTTACTTAGAACCTGAATGGCTGTCAGGCTCTGTTTGGGGTCTGAATTTAGCATTTTCCTGACAACAAAGGGTTTGAGTCGTTTCTTGTTTGATTGTTATCTATTGCGTATGAATAATCATGTCAAGCATTAAGCACTTACTGCTAGAGCTTTCAATTGTTTATATTATTTAATCTTCCCATGGTTGCTTAGTTTTTTGCTTTTTCTATTTGTGAGAACTGTTTTCAGTAGACAATGTTGTGTTACTTTGAGCCTTATATTGTCATAGACAAATATTGAGTTGGCAATGGATTCAGTATGCCAAGATAAATCTAATTGATCATAATGCTTTCTTACAACTCCTGGCAGTACTAATACCTATTGTCGGTGTGGGAGCTTTCCTCTGGTGGGCAGGGCGGGATATGCTTCAAGTGGCACAGTGAGGCTTCTTCAACCTTTTTAGTCACATTTATTTCTTTCTTCTTAAATATTGTTGTGTGAAATCTTGCTGGCTTTGTGTACATGTATGTGTTCATATATGTATGCTGTGCACCAACCTCTTTTGCTGCTTCTTTCATAACTGATTGTTTTATGCTTTCTGGTCTACATGCAGTGCCCGAATTGTGGAAATGATTTTCAGATTTTCAAGTAAGGGCCACAGAGGTTCTAATTGAATTTATAGAAGCCTTTATGTGATAGTTTTTTGTTGAAAGTCATTCACCTTGGTCCTTGGACCATAATGTTAACTTTTGCAGATCGACTCTGAATGATGAACTGCAGCTCTGCCCCTTTTGCAGTCAACCATTCTCAGGTGAAAGCCATGTCCTGCATCGCCTGATACTATTTTTCATTCTTTTGGCATTTTGTCTATGTATTCCTAGTTTTCTGTTGACCTATAAGTACAGTCTGGTTTCATGGTAGCAAATTGAATCTTCTATATCTTTAAATATATCCTTCATTGAATGGTAGAAATTTTCAGCTATCCATGACATTTTCAGCTATTCATTGAATCTTCTATAGACTCTTGAACTGCAATTATAGGGTATATTCCAGTTTTAAATAGCTAGAGGTGTAGATCAATTGCGGGTTTCATTTGTTTCTTTTGTGGACTTTGTTTACTTTCTTACTCTTGAAATTGAACAACATTGTTAATTTTTCGTTTGTTTTCCTTTTCTTTTTGTCCTCCATCTCCCAGGTGGTGGCATTTTGAATTTTATTCATCTCCATCCAAGTGAAAGAGCATGTGATGCCGGAGGACCTTCTTGTGATCAACTGGAACAACCCTGAGCGCACAGCTACCATAGCGCAGGAGTAATAGGGAGCCAAATTAAACCGCATTTGTATTGTAAATTTTGGAGATGTACTTCCTACTGTAGCTCAGTAGACGAGCCTGTATATTTTACTGGCATATCTTGAGTTGGGTTTCTTTGAGTTGGACAATTTTCTATGTGCAGATTGTTCCAACCCTGTAACAGAAACCTATATCAAATTCATAGTACTATCACAATATTGTGTTTATTTTTTCTAGTTATTTTTGAAATGCATTTTCTTATTTGTTGCTTATCATTGTTTCCTTGCCCTTCTTTGGTTTCTGGTTAATCCTTTGCTTATTTGTTAATTTGACAGAGGCCATAAAAGCAACCACAAAAGCAAATTAAATAATAAATATTTTTTTGATTTTATTATTAATTTGCAACGAAATAACGGTCAAATGCTCATCCTGAGGCGATTAAATAACAACGAAATAGCGATTAAATAACAACGAAATAGCGATTAAAAAAGCGCGATCAAAATTTAGCGACCAAAAAAATGGTCGCTGATTGGTTGCTATTTTGTAATACTTAATTTGCATGATATCAAATTAGCGACCAAAAAATGGTCGCTGATTGATCGCTATTTTGTAATATTTAATTTGCCCTGACACCAAATTAGCGACCAAAAAATGGTCGCTGATTGGTTGCTATTTTAGCGACCAATTTTCAGATTGTCGCCAAAAATTTAGCGACTGGCCAAACAGCGACCATTTAATTTTGGTCGCTAAATGGTCGCTATTTCATAATAGCGACCAAATTCTGCCTTTTAGCGACCAAAATTTTGGTCGCTAAATCACTGTTTTTTTGTAGTGTATAATTGCATGTATCATTCTCCATATTGTCCAACTCTTCTTGCTGCTTTGAGTCTTAATTTTTGATTACCACTACATGTGTTCCTTTTAACATTTAACTAGTAATTACTATCCATTTAATGTATCTATGCAGATGTGAAGGGATCCTGCTATGTATGTCTTTCAGGTCAACAATAACAATGTGGATTTTAGCTTTGTGCTTGTTATTTGAAGCATTAACTCCTAGACTATTTTGGATATATGCCCCTTTTTTATTTGATCTCCTGACTTTTGCATAATCCTATCAAAACTGTCATCTTTATACAAGGATTACTAAGGTGATAAAAAATGGAACCTTTATACTTTTCTTCTACTCTTCTATGGTTATGTATTGTGTGGTCTTCTTATGAATCTTCAAATGTAGTGAAGTAGGGGTTTTATATACAAGACTAGTTATGATGATGCCACAAAGTGAGTCTTTTCTTTTCACACCTTTTATGGCTTGGCTTTATTTGGTGTATCCTGCTGAATGCCTTTAGTTATCAACTTAACAATATTTTCTCGATCATATCCAACCTTAGCCAACAAGATGTAGGCATTTGGATCAAAGCCATTTCCTATCTTATTTGGCAATTCTTTATATTCAATTAAAGGACCTTGAGATAGTGTTGCAAATCCTTTTAATAGAAGCTTAACAACTGTCAAGGATTATATGCTCGTGATTGGTAAAGTCAAGTCTTCTAACCGCTTTAAAATTGAGAGAAAATATTATCCTTTCATCTTATTTGCATGAGCTCCTTCCACTTTACCTTTTTCCTTCAAATTGATCTCTTCTTCTTTTTAAGACTTGGAGATAGACAATTCCCCCCCAACTGAAGCCATCTCTGTATAGAATTTTGCATCAGTAAAATGAGACTCTACTATTGTGAAAGGTGACAATTGACTTTCACCTTCTTTACTTATCCATCTCTGTAGTATTTGAAGCATTTGATGTAGTGTAGAAGGAACAACCTCATTTTCATGAGCCCAAAGTCGGCCTAACAACAAGTTATATATGGTTCTAGTATCAATAATATAAAATAGTGCACTTGTTATGAATAAGTACCTAAAGTGTGATATTTCCAATGGTCATTTATCCATCCTACTTGAAGCTTTGAATCATTAAGTGACTTTGCATTAACTCGTTCGAAGCTATGCCTAAATCTTTCATGATTTTGAGATGCATAATGTTGATAGCAGACCATCATCCACAATAATCCTATTCACTTTTCATTCTCAAATGTAGCCCTTAATGAATAACAGATGATTGTGCAGCTTAGTTCCTAGTGATACGTCTTCATCAGAGAAATAAGTTTTTGCCATACAAGAGTTGCATGTAATTTTCTTGGCACAAAAGCTCATTTTCATCATAGCTTCTCCATCCTCTGAGTCTTTGCTCCATTAATATGATAGCATAGGAAGATGATTATCTCAGGTTCAACTACTTTTGGCAGAAATTCTCTTAGAGTCACAGGGAATCATGGCTTTTGCATGAAACTGTTTTCATTTATTCCTCGATTCAGTTTCCTCTCTCCCTTTTGGGACATTGTTCTCTTTGTAGGTCTTTTCACCAAGGATTGTTTTGGTAATGATCCTCTCTTCTCTTTACTCCTCTTGTGAGTAATAAAAATCCATGCTTCATTAGATTTCACATTTTTATTATCTCTTAGTTTGATGCTGCCAGCATGTGATTGGTTGCTAGTATGGAATTGAGATGATAATGATTCTCTATTCTTTTTACTCCTCTTGTGAGAAATAAGGGTCCATCCTTCATTAGATTTTACCTTTTTATTATCTCTTAGTTTGATGCCTCTAGCATGTGATTGGTTGCTAGCATGGAATTGAGATGAGGTTTGAGTTAGAGATGCAATACTACTTAGGACCTGAATTGGTTTAAAAGACTCGAACTTCAACATCATGACATGTAGGCCAACAGACATATTGATTCTTTCAATGGTAGCCATATTTAAAGTGGCATCTTCTTCATTAAAAGTAGCTTCTCCTCTCTCATATTGCTCCATAATCTTGTCTTTCAAGATGAAACACTTTTATATAGGATGGTTAACCAATCAATGATACCTATATTTGTTTGGATCATTTACATAATCAACTCCTTCTAGACGTTTCATCTCTGGCAACTCAATAAGGTTAGCTTGTAGTAAATCGTCCAACATTCTTGGTACATCAAAATTGGAGAAAGAATATTGCTTTTCTTGTCTTTCTTTCAAGGTGTTTTTCTTTCTACCAGGACCTTTAATAGCCTTTTCTTCTTTCTTCTCTTCTTAGTATTAGTACAAAACTTAAATGGCATTATACTGATAGTTGTGGATCGCTTTTCTTCAGCTTTTGCAAGAGCCTTGCCCCCTTTGTGAAACTCATACTTTTCCTTAAGTTTATTGGGTTCTACCATTGGAAATCCTTGACTCTCCGCTACAGTAATGCTGAACTATATGTCATGAGCACAAGTGGCTAATTCTTTAAAAGTATTGGGCTTGATGCCTTGCAGAATGTACCTCAACCTCCAATGCATGTACTATATACACATATAAAAAGTAAACATTTCTAAGAGGTGATATTTGCGGTTTAGACTTATGTTTTTTCCACCTATGAATGCACTCAATCATAGGTTCTTCTGCCTATTGGCAGGTGTTTATAAGTTCCATTGTGTTGATAACTCGATGTGTATTGTAGAAACATTTAATGGTGCCCTACTCCAAGTTAGTATACCAATCAAAGATATTTCCTTTTAACGATCAAACAAACTGCTTAACCATGAGATCTTTTTCAGTACCTACATTATTGCAGGTTTTCACAAAATGAGTCACATAGTGTCTTAGATTGCCTTTATCATCAAACTATTGAAACTTTAGGGGTTGATAGTTAGCAGACATCTTCATAAAGTCAATCCTTGGGTGTAAGGTTTAGTATACGTATAAGAAGGTTGAGTGATACTTTTAACTTGATCCTTGATGTTATCCTTGAGTTGGTTTAAAAGGATCAAGCCACCAGTAACAACTTGCAAGCTTTTTACAACACCATTGATGAAACTCTTCATGCTTTCTTGTTGACTTTGTGTTTGAGGTTCTTTGATAGCAATTGGCTCTTTCTCAGTCAATCCATCCACCTTATTATCAAATAAGCAAATGATCCCTTTCTCTTTAACTGAATCAACCAGTGTCTCCAAAAGTTTACTCACTTTGGCAATTCGCTCTTCTAAAGAAGTTATATTAGTTATCATGACAGTCATGGTATCATATTTCTTAAATTTGTTAGAACCTTCAATAATTGCAAATGCCTTCCCATTTGCATTTTATAGAGTGTTGGTACTTAGGACATAGATATTCTATGCACATGAACACATTCAATTGATCATTCTTTGATCTTAGCATTAGGTTTAGCATCAATAGTTCACTGAACAGTGAAAATGGTAGGTGTATTTCCTTGTGAAGTAAAGGAAATTGATTCTTGATTCTTGATAAAGGAAAGAGATGAAAGGTAGAGAGATCTCACTGACATGCTAAAAATATGTACATAAAAATTTCATATCTAAAATTAAAAGATAAGAAAGCAGTGAACAATTAGTAATTTAATAAAGAAAAGTGAAATTTAATCTCTAACAATGAATTTCTCGAAACAAAAGAATTTGATTATTTGATTCTTTTATTTGACACTTGTGATTCAAGAGTTTGAAAAACTTGTTCTTGAATCGATAAAAAAGACCTCTTTGATTTGGAGGACTTGTAGATTCAGTAATCCTAAAATTTGGGTGGAAGTTATGAAGAGCTGGTAGCTTGTAGTCTTGAGAAAATACTTGCGGCCTGAGACTTGATCTTCTTCATTTTTCTTTTAGTATGACCTCTCAATTTATAGAGAATTCGAGAGGAGGCTTCCAATTGCCTTTTGAGAAGTGGTTAACTTGCTTTTTTTAATTAATCAATTTATGTTATAAATATTTAAATGGATTTATTTAATGAAATTAATTTAATTAAAAATTACTAAATAAAATTTATAGACTCAAAATGATATTTATAATTAAAATTTATTTTTTTATTCCCACAACATTAATTAAAAATGTAACTAAAAATAATTTTTATTTAATTTTACTCTATTATATCTTTTACTCATATTTCTCCATTAAAAATAAAGTTAACTTTTTTACTAAACCATACATGAAATAATAATTTTTTTTTATCTTTCTAATATATTAAATAGAAAAATAAAAAATTAATAAATAAACTAATATTAAATGAGGACGTCTTCTTTAACTGAATTACAAAAAAAAAATTGATTTTATAAATTATAAGAATATTATGTTCGAAATTCGAAAAAATAGCAATTAAATAGTTAAATTTTGACAAAATATTGGACTTGTAATATTTCACCTTTAAATAAACATTAATAAATGTAAATGAACAACTTATAACATTAACAGTCTCGATTTGAGATTCTCTTAGTGCCTCAATTTTGAGTAGTTAACTACTAAACAAAAGCCTCACAGATCACAATGGCTTGCCTAGGTTGATAGCCGATGATAGAGTTTATAAAACTCTTAAAAGAGAAAATAAAATTATTAAAATAAAATTATTAAAATTTTTTTTTTTTTAAAAGGTGATTGAAAATTGAGTAGAATATGAGATGTTTCAAATTTATGTTAATTTTGTGCAAAAATTAATTAGAATCAAACATTATTTCTTAAAGTATTATTATATTTGAGAAACAGCCAACACACGGAGAATACCAACCGGTCTAAAACAAGAAAAATACAACAAAGAGCTAAATTATCCAACTCAAGCTTCACCTTTTTCACAACAACTTTTGTTTCTTTCTGCTAATTATTACAGCCTTCCAAACTGAGCAGAAACACAACTTGTTCTTTAACCTCTAGCAGTTGGCAGGGTGAGGAAGATTGCACTTGGCTGGAAGCTTCACGGCAAGCTTTGGATCAATCCCAAGAGAAGGAAGCAACTTGGAATTCTTGTAAGAGCACAGGCAATTCATGTCTGCATGGGAAAGCGCCGAGCAGCAATCACTTGTCGGAGCAGTAGGGTTTGGAGGAGTCACAGAAGGCTTGCAAGCCATTAGTCCGGCCACCGGCATGTTGCAGATGGTTTGTGCAGTAGAAAGCTGAAGCACACTTTTGCTGCTGATGGCTGCAAAGATCATAACAATTACAAGGAAAAGTTTTTGGAATCTCTCCATTTTTGTTGCTATATATGAAAATCTAGTGCTAATACTTGAGATTTTGATTTATTTTCTCTGCAAGTTCTTGGGATTTGTACTGGGTTTGGGTGTTTATATAGGAAAAGAAAAGACCGATTGTAGTGGACATTTCTCTCGTGAACCTAAATTGGCAGGTTTGCCTAATTCTGGATACTGTGGTGTCACGGGAACAACACTCGTGGTGGGGAAGTATCATTCGCACTGGCCCAGCTCTCTTCTTGATGGAGTTGTTAATTGATCTGTTGCATTACTTTTCATATTGGTTGGAGAGATATTAAAACCCACTTGAAATATTTTTCTTTTTTTTTTTGTCATCACTTTTCATCCTCTCTTATTTTTTTTATATTTTTTTTTGCTTTCAATTATGTAATACATCCATTCTTATCCAGCAATTATATAATTAATTTTTATCGAATTAAAAAATTTACTGATTAATATTTTAATTTTAAAAGATATATTAAAAATTTTTAAACTTTTAAAACGTGCACTGATTCACTCATTAGTTAATTTTAGATTTTAAAAATTGGAAAGAAATTTTTTTTAGAATGAAAATTGAAAAAATAAAATTTGATATCTCTCAAATTTAAAAGATTCAATTGTTTAGTTATTCATTTAATAAATTTAAAAGGTAATTTTAGAAGGAAAAACTTTTCTTTTCTTTTTAGCATTAAAAATCACTGCATTAACTTAAAAATTTAATAGCAAAGAGTAATTAATAGAATTTTTAAAATGTTAAAATATTTTAATATATTTTTTAATTTTAAAAAAATAACTAATAAATTTAACTATATTATATAGATTAAATAATAATTTTTCATTTTTATATGATATTTTCTTTTATGTTGAAGTGTATGTGTACATATATTGCATACACATATTTACATAAATATATGATTGGATTTTTTAAGAGTGTGCTTATCTTAATTTATAAGATAATTCATTTATTTATAAGTTTTCAAAATAAGTGATCCGTTTGTTTATAACCATTTTTTAAATTTATAAATGCAGTTTATAAGCAAAATTGATTAAGTGAACTAAATTTTTATTTTGATACTGGTTTTATCAACTAAATTACTATATTACCCTTATTTAATTTTTTATTATTTTTGTTTTAAAATAAAATTTGGAAATTGAAAATTGAAAGAGTAGAATTTGAGAGTTTTTATATTTACTCGGATGCATTTATTACCAAGGTAAAGGTAAGTCTGTGAGTGCAATTTTAAAACTTTACCCTATTTTATTTAATATGTGTATATATTATTAATTCTGAAAACAAATTTACTTACAAATTACATATTATCAAACATGTCAATAGTTTATTATTTATTTATAAATATTTTAATCAAATAATAAATAGTTGTTTAGAATTTTAAGGGTTCATAAGCCAAGTTTTATAAGTCAAACTAAACTAAGATGTTGGTCTTAAAATGATGAATAGAATTTTATGCCTAACAAATTTGAATTTTATGCAAAGTTGGCGTTGCTATCTCGTTAAATAAAGTCAAGTCGGCTAACTTGAACATCTAATCATATAGTGATAACAACTTGATCCGATATAACATATTTTAATTAGTGATATATCATAATAATTCAATTTACTTATTTTAAAATTATTAATTATTTTGAAGAGAAAATGATTACTTTCCTGTAGATCTCTGATTTTATATTATATATATATAATTAAATCAGTGAAAAATAAAATCTTGTATGATATGAAAATAATAAAATAAAAATAGACAATAAAAAAAATTAAAAATGAGTTGAATAATTTAAGAATAGGGAGAGTTGTACCTAATCTTAGGCCATTTGGCAAAAAACTTAGTCTATGAATTTCATTTATATTTATAAAATGATGAGACTTAAAGATTCATTTCAGCCTCCAGAAGAAAAGATATTGGAATTTAAGAAAGTAATGTTAGGCCATATGAACCATGATCTTTAGACCATTCAGCCAACTAGAGGTGCATGGAGTCTAATTTTTATTTTTTTTAATAATTTATAGGGATCTTGGGGAAATAATTAAAAATCAATTAAACTAAAATCAGCTCCAAAGCAGCCCAATAAATCCAAATCAATTGGCCATAAGGGAGAAAGAGGGAGATTTGATTTCTTTTTTGGTTTTACCATATTTATTTATTTCCTTCGTCTCTCCCAAAAACCTAAAAATAATAAGCACATTCACTCATTCTTTGTTCCAGTCGGCCTTCCACTCTTCCTAGGCTGAAAATTCTCTCATTAAAAAAAAAACAAAGACAAGAAACGTCTCCTCTCTTCCTTACCTTGTCGCTGCCTTTTGCCTTCTCTGCTCAATCTTTTTTCTTTTTGCTTCTATTATTTTAATCAAAGGTAAACACTCTCAAAAATAGTTTTTATGGCACAAAAATATTATTTTACATGTTTTTTAATTTATTTTACTATATTACTCATCTTCTACATTAATTTTAATATGAAATTTGAAAATAATATAAATTTATATATGTTTATTTTGGTGATTCCCATTCTTTTTGGGTTATCCATCTTGAATGTAAAGGATTTTGATTTCCAAAATATTTGTATTGTAATTTTCATAAAATTCTCTATAATTTTCATATATTATTGACTTTCTAACCATCAAATCATGTGATTCTTGATCCTAAATTCTATGATCCTAAATTTAAGTTGAAAAGTGAACTAAATTTCTTATGATTTGAGTTTTTTTAATTTTAACTTTTATTAATAAGTGCTATATCGTATAGAAAATCAGTGTCAGTTTCTAGAATAATGTTATTGCAAGGGTCACACCTTGAGTTTTACTAATGCTTTTAAGTTGATTCCTTTTTTATTATCTAGTTTATATGTAAAGTTTATTTATGTTAATTTTTTTTAATTTTTATTTGTTGATTTACAATTTTTTCAAAAATTTAATTCTGTCAAAAATCTATTATCATCATATATGTTATTTCGGTAGGACTATTTTAATTTTTTTTTTTTTTTGTTCTTTTGACTTTGATTCTATATTTTGGTATTTAATTTTTTTTTATGTTATTAATATTTCTTTTTGTGTTAGAACAAGAGTTAGGAAAGGGATTTGATTTCCTTCTTTATTTAGGATTGCTGTCCCTTTTAATTTTCAGACTTGATTTTCTTTATTTTATTTGTTGTAAATTAATTTTATTTTGTTTATTTACTTTTTTTTTCTCCTTAAATTATGGTAATTTTAATTCTAGTAAGTGAGGACCAAAAAAGCAAGAAAAATATATCCTTACCTTATTTACAAAGAAGCATGGCCAGCACTTCTCCCCCTCATTGGTTTGAGTTGCTTGCCTTGGTGGACTATTGGGCTAACCCTATAAGCCCAAAGTGAAGTCCAACTTTATTTGAAGGCCCAATGGAGCACCTTTAAGGTCCTTGCGAAGGGTTATGGATTTAAAGGTTTCATAATAGGAAATATATTTTTAATTTTAATTATTTTGGTAATATAATTTAATTATTTTTTCCTCATCCTTTTCTTTAGTTGTAGGACTTTGGGATGTAATTCATTTCTCTTTCCCATTCTTTAAATACTTTTACTTGCTTTCCTCGTTTATATATGCATATGCGATGAGATGCAAAACTTACCATTTTTTCATATTAAATTCTATAATTTTATTATGATTTTGATATAAACGAATTAGTTTTTTACTTAAATTTTGAATTTGGATAGGTTTTGAGCTGAAAATAACAAAATAAACTAAAAGAAACTATTTTAGATCTTTTTTTAACTAGAAGGTATAGTCTTACCCAAGACTATAGTCTAAACTTGACGAACAGATCGTACGATTTCTATTTTGCGCTGTACAGAGTTTGAAACTATTTTAGATAGATGCAAACACAATCAGATCAAAATTAGAATAAGAGTCATTATAGGAGTAATAAATTTATTTTACTTTTTCTTTTAAATTCTGAATAATTATCTTTTTATTTAGGAAAAGCATATATAAAGGCTGCCCTAGAAATAGGATCTCATCTCTTTTCTTCTCTTCTCTCTTCTTCAATTCTTCTTTGGCTGAATTCTTCTTCTCCTTCTTTTATTTTTCTACAATTTTATTATGACACTTAAAGGCTAAACTCTTTATTCAGTTGAAAGTTAATTAAGTTGAGGTTTAAATAAATTGTGGGATTTTATTCTTAATTTATGTTCATCTTAATTTCTGTTTTCAATTAATTTCTATTTTTGAAAAACACCACCTCCATTGTTGTCCTTTTAGAAGTACAAGAGGTCTATTGAATCTCCTAGAAAGACAACATATTGCTAATTAACCCGAGTAAATATGTAATTATTTAATTAGATTAATACAAGTAATAATTAGCATATTCGTTTATATTAAAAAATTAATTGATTTGATTTAAATAATTCGCTTGCTATTATCGATCACGTTTAGGTTTTTCTATTCTTAAAGTAATTAATTAATTAAATCTATACGTTTGATGTAGTTATCAATTAATTAGGAATTAATTTAAGCGCTACGTAAATTAATTTAATTTTAAGAAAGAATTGGTGGGATTCGCTTGTTTGAATATTATAACCAGTAATGGGAATTAAATTAATTATCTTTGAATCAATGATCAATTGAAACCTCTTAATTTTAATTACCTTCAACATGAGCTTTTTAATTAATTATATATTTCATCACTCTAATTGCATTAATTTATTTCTTCTTTAGTTTTTTTTCAAATCAATTTCTTCAATAGCAATTTTCTTCTTCTCTCTTCTTGATTAAACGGTTCTTCTTTTTCTCACTTATCATAAATATTAAACAATTTTAAGGTTTCTGTGGGATCGACACTCATTTACCCTATCTGCAAAAAATCTTTTAAATCTAGAAAAGAAAAATCAATTTTTAATTGATGGATTCGAAGCCCGTTAAATTTTGGTGCATTGCTGGGGACCTCTAATAATTTATTTTTATTTTTATGACTAGATCTGAAAACAATAGAATCCAGTTTGATCAAAAAAGGGAGCCTCTCAACCATCTATCCGAACATCTGTGCGAGAAAACACCAAATACCCCACGTCTTCAAGACCACCCAAACACCTAGTTGAACCCAATGGAAGAGAAACGATGGCTGCAGCTCCTGCCGAAGAGCAACCTCTTTGCATTACATACCCAGTGTTGAACGCACCCTTGGAATTTCAAACATGTATGATTCACATGTTATTAAAATTTCAAGAGTTGAAAAATGAAGATCTACATCACCATTTGAAAGAATTTTACGTAGATTGTGCAAGCATGCGACCACAGGGGATAACTGATGAACATATCAGATTAGTAGCCTTTTCTTTTACTTTAATTGAATCTACTAAGAATTAGCTCTATTATTTGACCCCAGGTTCAATTACCACTTGGGCATAAATTAGAGCTTTGTTTCTAGAAAGGTTTTTTCCAGCAACTAAAGCTCCATCTATAAGAAAGAAAGTAAGTGGAATCAAATAAAGACAAAATGAAACGCTCCATGAATATTGGGAACGTTACACAAAATTAATAGTAAGTTTTCCAAAACATGGAATCACCAAAAAACAACTCAACCTTTATTTCTATGAAGGACTATTGTCATTAAAAAAGAGAATAATAGATGCTGCTAGTGGAGATGCTATTTCAGAAATGGAGCTTAAAGAGGATAAAACTTTAATCTCGAAAATAGCTGCCAACTCTAGACAGTATGGTCGAGATAAAGATATTTCTAGACGTGTGAATGAGGTAAGTATTGCATCTTTAGATTTTAAAATTTCACAACTTACCGCTGCAATTCAACAATTGGTTGTAGGGAATAATGTACGGACTTCTGGCATTTGCAAACAAGCCAACCATCCCATAGATATATATCCTACCCTTCAGGAAGAACAACAAGTAAATATAATTGGAGGATTCAATAGACAACAAAGGAAGTATAATCCATTTTCAAATACATATAATCTGGGGTGGAGAGGTCATCTGAATCTTAGCTATGGGAATAGACAATAAAATTTTCAACCAAGAGTGAATTATCAAGCTGCAAAATCAGGTATGTCTCTAGAAAATATTGTGCAATCTCTTGTTAATAGAACTCTTACTTTTCAACAGGAAACGAAATTGAGCATATAGAATTTAGAGAACTGAGAGAGTCAACTTGCTATATCAATGAGCAAGCTGGAATCTCAAGGAAAACTACTCTCCCAAACTGTACCAAACCCAAAATAGAATGCAAGTGCAATTATATTGCAAAGCAGAAAAGAATTGGAAACTGCCAGTTGAAGTGGCTTGCCCAAGGCAGTGCAACAGATCTGATGCCAGAAGCAGAAATAGAGATTTCAGCAGAGAACTAGCCCAAAAAATCAGAGGTAGAATAGTGCTTAATTCAGGTAACGCGTCCCTCTTTTCCTAAAAAACTTTCTCAATCCAAAAGGGAAAGGGAAAAAAAAAGAGATTTTAGAGATTTTTCGCAAAGTCCAAGTAAACATACCCATTCTTAAAACTATAAAGCAAATACCCAGGTATGCGAAATTTCTAAAAGACATATGCACTAGTAAAAGGAAATTATATGGATATGAAAAGATTAAGATAGGTGAGAATGTGTCAGCTTTACTTCAAAGAAAGATTCCACAAAAATATAAAGATAAGGACATGTTTGCAATATCATGTAAAGTTGAAAACTTTGAAGTTAAGAAGGTAATGTGTGATTTAGGAGCTTCAATAAATGTTATACATCTGTCTGTTTATTTATCTTTGAATGCAGGTCCTTCGAAACAAATAGGAGTCGCACTCTAAGTCACCGATAGATCAATAGTCTATCCAAGAGCGTGTTGAAGGATGTCTTGGTTTAAGTAAGAAAATTAATTTTTTCAACAGACTTTTTTATTTTGGACATGGAAGATGATAGTTTATCTAACTCTACTGATTTGTTGCTCAAAAGACCATTCCTTAGCACAGCTAGAACGAAGATCAACGTGCATGAAGGTATGCTCACGATGGAGTTTGACAGAGAAGAGGTAAAATTTAATGTCTATGATGTAATGAAGTATCCTAATAATAATTTTTCTCTTTGCACAACAGACATTGTTGATTTTCTTGCTCAAGAAGTATTTGAATTAAGTAAGGAAGACAAGTTGTAGGTAGCTCTAACTGAAAATTTGACATTGGACTGCCTTGACAATAGCACATCTCAACTCGATGAGGAAATCATAGAACCAGTATGCTCATTGGACGTTTCAAGCCATAAGGTAAGTATTTTTAACTCACTTCCAATACCCAAAACTTACCACAAACTTCTTCTTTCTATTCTTCAGGCGCTAAAACTCGATGTAAAAACATTTCCTATGCATTTGAAATATGTATTCTTAGAAAGTAGTAACACACTTCTAATCATAATCTCTCCCAAGTTGAATCCTTTAAAAGTAAAGAAGTTAATTTGGGTGTTGAATGAATACGAAGATGGAAGTGGTTGTAGAAGGGAAACCAATGAAGCTTAACATGCCACTAATATCCAGCCAAGGACAAGAAACAAAGGCGCTACTTGGGAGGCAACTCAAGGTGACATGCTTGTCCAATCCTATCCGTGACCAAGAGCTTTTATTTCTCATTTAATTTTTTGTTCTTTTATTTTTTCCATTGCCTTCTACCTTGGAGCAGATTATATCTTCCGAACAAGTCTGAACTATATGGAGATTAAATAGAGCCTTCAATGGTTATTTGAATGGTAAATTATTTGATTTGTTTTTTTTTTTTTTTTGAAATAGGGGTGGGGGGAGTCGAACCTTTGACCTCACAAGGCTACAAGGATGCACTTTCCACCAGGCTAAGCCTCGGAGTGCTATTTGATTTGTTTTATAACTGCTTTATTAAATGTAATGTTATTTTTTTTACTATTTTAGTTATTTATTGTTTATTTTTATTTAAAAAACCCTAACACCTTCTTTTCTTTTCTTTTCTTCTCTCATGTGCCGTCGACCCTTTTTCTCTCTCAACTCTCTCTCTTATAGGAACGACGATGGCGAAACACCAATGCACCAAGGACCAATTTGAAGCGACGATAGCCACCGTGCCCTCGACCACATGACGCTGCTAAGACTCATCGGACTATATGGCGACACCATTGACAAAGAAGCAGCCTGCTCGAAAAATGACAAAGACTCTGGCAGTATCATCGCAAATAGCAAACGCGACGCCAGCGGCGGTTTCTTCTTCGGTTGCAACGAGGAGACCCACTCGCTCACAAATGAAAGGTAAAACCCCCATCTATGAAGTACATATGATGAAGATGACGAATGGGAGGTCAAGCTTGAAATCCTAAAATAGCTACAGGACTAGAAAGCACAACCAAAGACCACCACATTGATCTTGGAAGCTTCCACAGAAAGCAATAGCGAAGACACAGCAGCGAAGACACAACCTCAAGTTACAGTGAAAAGGAAACCACGGGCCTTCTCCATTCTGATATTTACTCTTGCAAGAGCATAAGCGATGTTGCGTTGACTCAGTTGCAATTGTTTGATGAAATTTATACTTTAATTGATAATATTGGATGGAGGAAATCCTTTGTAATAAACTGCCCCTCCTACGTTGAGCTGTGCCGTGAGTTTTATGCTACCTTTGAGTTCTCTTTTGATGTGTAGAATTTTAATTTAAATGTATCTATTGTTTATTTTAGGCTGCAGAATAAAATGGTACATTGTTCAATTACAAGTTTTAATCTACATTTGGGAGTTTATAATTATGATTATGTTAAAACTATTGAGTACTTAGACTCCTTCTGTGATTATCCAACTGGTTGGGATCCAAATTTGGTATACAAAGAATTAACAAGAAACCTTGCACTTGAGTTTAAAGGGGGACATAGCTTTGCCATTAACTAAAACAGAATATGAGATGGATGTTACACAATGCATGAATAAGGGGACCCAAAACATCCACAAACCCTAGTCGTTTTAAGCTTTAGCTATGTTTAGCTTGAGCAATATTAGTGACCGACAAGAAAGCCTTCACATTTTTATATGATGAAAAACCTCGAAAGTTACAAACACATTATCTGTGATCAACCGTTCGAATACGAATGTATTTATACCTTTACAACACTAGTCAAATAACCGTTTTATATTAATATTATAAATTTTAATAATTAACATTAAATAAATAAATAAATTTTTTTACTTATTAAAGTAGATTTCACTTAAATTAAAAAATTAAAAGATATAATGAAAAGGGGAGAAACCGGTGAACTATCCCTGCTAACATTTTCTCTTCATCATTTATTCTTCATTTCATCTAATACAACAACTTCCCTTCAAGTATATATCTATAATCATCAACAAGATAAATATGTTGGCAACAATGGTAAATTAATAGAAAAATGAAAGGAGAGATAATGTGCTTAATAAAAAATCAAGCTCTAGGACTAGCTAGTATATAGAGTTTTCACCTTTGAATGAACTTGCTAGAATCTGCATCTCACACATTAAAGTAGAGTAGATTTTAGGGTGACCTGAACAGAACCTACTTTTTTTTCAATTTTTTAAAAGTAACTCATATTCATAATTTAATATTATTTTGAATTAAATATTCAGTAGTTTATTATCAAAATTTAATGGGATTAACAAAAAAATTATATTTATAATTTTTTTATATAATAACTATGGGTATTTTCAAATCCATTAAATTAACTTATTAAGAGTTAAAAATGCTCATAACGAGTATATAAATCGTTTAAGAAAAATCAAACATTAGATCTCAATTAAGAAAAAAGAGTGTCAAATCACTTATTTCAATATTTGTTGGTTAATTTTTTTAATTTTTAATTAAATATTTAATTCTATATTATTAAAATTAATAGTATTAATAAAATAATCTAATTTTGCTAATGATAAAACAGTACATGGTCCTTTCTCTCTTTTGTTTCCTTTTTCTTTTTCTTTTTTTTTTTTTTTTTTTCTGAACAAAGCATTATAGTCTGAAAAGATAACACCACTATCCGAAATTTTCCAATAAAAGTTGACAATGATTAGTTATTAGCATGCTTATTGTTGAACGATTCTTTTTAAGTAATTAATTAATACAATTTTTTTCATAAAAAAAATGCCAGTTGAGACTAAAAATCTAAAGCTTCGAAACTTCAAAATTTGATAATAATTATTCAGAATATCAAAATCCATTAAAATTTTGTCTAATTTTAAATGGGAAAATGTAATTATCTGAAATAGTACACCAGTGATATTATTTATTACTCTCTCCTAATTTTACTAGGATTAAAATAATGATTAGAATAAATTAATAGGATGAATATTTTATTAAAATACCTTTTTATAAAATGTTAAAAACTACATAATTTATTATTGAATTGATTAATATTAATAAGGTATATTTAGAACTATTTTCATAAAAATACCTTGATTTTATAAATAAATATTTAAATTGAAAAAAATTATAAAAAAATTATAGAAAATTAATTAACTGAATTAAATCCCTTATTTAACAGTCCTACCTCTAAAACAGATCCTGTTTTTTACTTTTTGGCTTTTTTAATTGTTGATTGAATCATTGTTTTATCTACGCTTCCTAACTTTTATAAAGAATCTATTACTTTTAATTCAAATCGATGTGTTAAATTTAATAGTGTTAAATAAAAAGATTTAATATTTTTTAATTAAAATAAAAATGATTCAAGTAAAAATAAATCAAGAAAAAAATATATATGTAAGAATTGAATTCACATTTTTCTTTTTAATTTTACACATAGGCCTTCACGTTGACTTGGCAACCTAATCATATATGAATTTATGGATAATGAACTCACTAAATTAAAGTAGATTGAGGAGAACGTAGTTTTTGTTAAAACAAATAACAAAAAAATAATAAAAAAAAGCTTTGGATGTGAGATTAGTGTCAATTTATGTCATTGGTTGTGCCTTTATTTCATATACGAATCAGAATTTTGAAAAAAAAATATAAAATTAATTTTATTTTTAGAACTACTCAACTGATCAAGTGCCATCTTTTAAATATTAATTTATTTTAAAAGTTAAATTTCTATTATTTTAAAATTTTCCTATAAATTTTTTCACCAATCAAATTTAATTGGTATAGTTGATAAAGATTTATAAATATAAAAATCTTTCATAAACTTTCGATGTAAAATTGAGATGCGATTATTTAATTTTATTAACTATATCGACGAATGGTCTTATTCAATTTTTTATTTTGTGTTTAGATAGGTGAAAGGAAAATAATGGGAAGAAAAAAAATTAATTAAAATGGAAACTAATTGATTGTAGTATTTGTATGGGCAAAGCAAGGAAAATATTGAAAGAAAAATATTTTTTTAATGATAAAATTATAATTTTATTTTTAAATTTTCAAAAAACAATCTATAAAATATAGGAATACTTTAGTTATTTTTTTTAAAAAAAATCCTACTTCTCCTCCAATTTGAAAAGAAAATAATGGATGGATATAAATTTTATTTTCCTCTCAAAATTTTATTTCCTCTTATTTCTCCTCAATTCAAACAGAATGTTAATATAGCTAGGGATGGCAACGGGTAGGGTACCCGCGAAATTGGAAATACCCAAATCCGAACCCGATTATATATAAAATTTTCAAACCCGTCCCAAACCCGTTTAGTGTTTTAATTTTACTACCCGTACCCGTTCCAAATCCGTTTAGCAATACCCGCACACTACCCGAACCCGACCAAACCCGATTTTTATAATTCAATTCAATGATAAAAAATTAAAAATTTACATATTATAACCCAAATAACAAGCTCCCTATTTTTATAATTCAATTCAATGATAAGAAATTAAAGATTCACATATTATAACCCAAATAACAAGCTTGAATTAGGAAATTTAAATATACTAAAAGTAAATAAATATATTACAAATTCATCATAACACAACCATTAATCAATTATCTATCCAACATAACATTTTGAACAAATGAAATGTTCCAAAAGTTCATTAAACTATATTGATTGAACATAAAATATATTTAATTGATCATTTCAATCTCCAACATCAAATTGTGCTTGAAAAGCTTCAAAAAAATAAATAAAGAAAAATTAGAATACCACAGTTGCAAAATAATACACATTATCATAAAAAATAATAAAATAAAAAAGAAATAAAAATCAAACTTACATATTAAAATTGTGAAATGCATGATTTAATTCACATCATTCTCAGCATCCCATAAACAAGATTTATTCTCATTTGAACAACCAGAAAAAATTATTAACATTTATTAGTTTTACATTAAAATAAAATAAAATAAAAATAAGAGTTTATTGTTGTAATTACCTTCCATTTCTGAAGCGGCTGGCAATGAATGAGAGGGATTGATTGGTGTAGATGGCTCCAATTGAAAATGGGTGGAACTATTAGCGGGCTGAGTGGTTGAAGAAGGTTGAGAAACAGTAGTAGTTTTACAACTCGCTACATCTTCGGAACTATTAAACGTTGACATTTTAAATATCCTAAATATGAAGAACAATAACATGTATTAGCAAACAATACATAACCATAAGAACAAATATAGTAACTTAATCAACATATAAATTTATTCAAATCAATACATAACCACAAACTAAAATAACCACTAAAGTTCACTTAGTTAACAATCAGATTAACAGTGATCAAATAGCAAATAATCAGATCATCAGATTAATAGTCCATAAATTCTAAAATTCTTTAATAGCAACTTTTAGTCCATAAATCAGATTAATAGTCCATAAATTCTAACAATCAACAGTAACCAAATAGCATATAGTTAGATTTTTTAACAATATCTAAATAATCAGATTAATAGTCTATAAATTTTAAAAATCTTTAATAGTAACTTTTAGTCCATAAATCAGATTAATAGTCTATAAATTCTAACAATCAACAGTAACCAAATAGTAAATAGTTAGATTTTTTAACAATATCTAAATAATCAGATTAATAGTCTATAAATTCTAAAAATCTTTAAGAGCAACTTTTAGTCCATAAATCAGATTAATAGTCCATAAATTCTAACAATATACAGTAACCAAATAGCAAATAGTTAGATTTTTTAACAATATCTAAATAATCAGGTTAATAGTCTATAAATTCTAAAAAATCTTTAATAGCAACTTTTAGTCCATAAATCAGATTAATAGTCCATAAATTCTAACAATCAACCGTAACCAAATAGCAAATAGTTAGATTTTTTAACAATATCTAAATAATCAGATTAATAGTCTATAATTCTAAAAAACTATTTTTATGTATCCTTGATGTGTTTATGCAGTATAAAAAAATGAAGTTAACATACCCGAAGAGATTTCAGTAAAAGAAGATGTCACTGACGCTGATTGGGGAGAGGCACGGGTTGTCTCCAGTCGTCACCGACTGTGGAGAGAGAAGGAGATGTCGCCGATGCCAACCGGGGAGAGGGAAGAATTGTCTCCGACTGGGAAGTGGGAGATGTCGCCACACTAGAGAGAGAGAAGGAGATATCGCTGACCGGAAGTGGGGGAGGGAGGCGTTGACTGGGAAGTGGGAGATATCGCCGACTGGAGAGAGAGAAGGAGATGTCGCCGGTGCCGACTGGGCTGCCGGCAGTCGTCAGTGAAGTGGGGGAGAGGTGTCGATTGGAAATTATGGGAAGGGAAGGGGGGAGAGAGGCGCAAAGAGAAGGTCGAGTAAAATAAGAAAATGAATTAGGGATAAGGGAATTTAGGGTTAGTTTTGAAGTATAGCTAATCGGGTTCGGGTAACGGGTATCCGATCACTTAATTCCGAACCCTACCCGAATCCGAGACGGGTAAAATTTTTCAAATCCGAATCCGCCCAAATCCGTTTTGTAAATACCCAAATCCGTTCTAATAGGGTTTGGACGGATCGGATACCCGCGAAAACCCGCCCGCCTGCCATCCCTAAATATAGCTCAATCCAAACATAACGTTAATATATATATATATTTTTATTTTGAAATAGATAACGTTAATATAGTTAATGGATAAATTTTGTCAAAAAGGTAGTTCCGTAATTAAATGATAGCGTAACTAGTTTCTGGAATACTTTCAGATAAAAGAAAAAAACTAGTTTCTAGACTGAGCACACAATATGCTTTATAGAAAAGCACTAAATGCTGAAAATCACATCCTTCGAAAAAAAGTTGATAACAAAAAGAGGAATCTCTATCATGTGACGTGATTGTTCGTTAGAAGTATTTATTTCTCTTTTATCTTATCATTTTTACTTTTTTTAATTATATTTTAATTTTTAAATTATACCATAATCAATAGACTGAGTCCCTATATTTATAAAATTAAATATTTAAATTTTTTATTTTTATTTTATTCAAATTGATGAACCCCTGTTTATTTTTCTGTGAGTTTAAATGTAAATAATTGATAAAAATTATTACATCACATAAAAAAAAACTCACATCTAAAAATATAAGTTTTTTTTTTTAATTTTATAATTTTTATATATTAAAACAGATCAACCACTACATTTAAAATCTATAATTTTTTTAAAATTTTCACTATTTTTAATTTCTCCTATCTTTTATAGTGAAAGTAAATATACAAAACAAACACTTTCATTTATTCAAACACCTCATACAATTAAATTATTTTTACTATTATTATAAACAATAAAAATATATAAATTAACAATAAAGTTTTCAAATTTTTTAATATACATTCAATCCTCCCAAAATTTTCTAACACAAATTTTTATCTTCCTAAACTCTCTTCACCTCATTCTTTATCTTTTTAAGCAAAACTATTAAATTAATTTTTTTTCTTACTTGAACTAACATTTACTATCGTATTCAAAGCTCACACTAACTACAAAAATTACCACAAATATTGCATCTACAGTAGTAATAAAGCTTATTTGGATTATCTATAAATTATGAAATTAGAATTCTAGCTCTCTTTCCGTATCTACTGTTAAGATTTTATAACCTCACATCATAAAATGCCACAGAACTGTTTGAAGTAGATATCTATCAACTTACCATTCATTTTCAGGATTGAGAATGAGAAAAGAAGAAAGAGGATTTGGACTTTTAAATATAAAAGTTTATTTTATATATGTTGTATGGTACAATAAAGATATTATAAAAATTTTTTTTTTTAAATTTAACCAGAAAATAAATGAAAAGACTGAGTTTAGTGAAAATACAGAGTTTAAATATTCAATTTTAAAAATATAAAGATTAATTTATTAATTATAATATTGATTTGAAGCTAAAATATAATTTACTTTTTCTTTTGACTTATTCTAAAATTAGTGTTTATTTTTTTAATTTAGACTATGATAACATTTAAATTAATTATTATACCCTTATTTAATTTTATTTTATTTTAAGAAATCTTTTAAAATATTTTTTAATATTTAATAAAATTTAATATATTTAAAATAAATATAATTGAAAAATTAATAAAAAAATTATATTTCTTAATATATATATATATAAAATAAAAGTCGTCAAAGTTATGCGACGATGAAGTATATATTTTATCATCTTGATTAATTATTATTATTTTTTTTCATCAATAAAATATGGAGAGGGGAGAATCCCTTGAAAAGGTACTGTTTATATAGCATTTCTCAAATGCTTTCAAAAAAAATATATAGCATTTCTCAAAATCTAAATTTTCCATTTTCTATTCACTTAATTCATGCAATAAAAAAAAATTCATGCAATTGGCTTGTTCTCTTGTCTTTTGGATAGAAGGATATTTACGAGATCATCCAATGCTTTGACAGAAGACCCAATCTCTTCACCTTCCTCTTTTACTGATTTTCTCATTAACATACTAATCTCCAAAGCCTTCTTCCTCATATGATCACCTTTCCCTTTTGGTTCCATTACCAGATCCACCACCTCCTTCACTTCTTTCCAAGTTATAGTGCTTTGAAGTCCTCTTGTCAGCTCCACACTAACACCCATTTCTTCCACCAGCATTTTAGAATTATACGCCTGTTCTGCTGCTAGAGGCCATCCTATGATCGGCACACCTTGGCTCAAGCTTTCCAGTACAGAATTCCAACCACAGTGGCTGAGAAATGCTCCAATGGATTTGTGTGACAGAATCTCCAACTGGGGTGCCCAATTCCTCACCAACAATCCCTGTTTTCTGCTGTTGATTCGCTCTTCGAATCCTTCTGGTAGCCATTGTGCTTTAAATTCAGCTTTTCTGTCAAAACCCACTGGTGGCCTTATCACCCAAATGAAAGGCTTTGTGCTTTCTTCCAACCCAATTGCCATTTCTATCATCTGAGACAGAGTAATGCAGTTTTGTGAACCAAAAGAGATGTAAAGAACTGAAACTGGACTCTGTAAATCTAGCCATTCCAGACATCTCTCTGTAGAAATCCCAGGTTTTTTCCCTGCACGTTGAATGGTTATGCTTGAACCTGAACCTGAACCTGAAAGGGATGAACCATTGAGCACATCAGGTGGAAGAAGAGGTCCAATACTCCAAACAGGAAGCTTAATATATTTCCTCAAGAGCTCCAATGCTAGAGGTTCAATTTCTTCAGTTGTATTGCATAAAAATCCAAAGGATTGCAAAGAAAGTGAGATCTGTGTCTGCATAAACTTGGACCATGAATCAGTACCATCTGCGTTTCTTAAAAATTGATGCAACTGAGTTATATGAAAACGGTAGCTGTCAGGAAATCCCGGCACGTGAAACTCATCGGAATCAGCTTTCCGTTGAGGAAGATTCAACCACAAAGAAATATAAGCCAAAGAGCCATAGGCTCCACCGGTAGAAAAGCTCAGATTAACAGTACCTACACTCTTGGCAACTTCATCTGCCCATCCAAAGAAAATATCTGATATTACACAGAGCGGAGGCTTCCCTTCTTTAGCTACAATATCAGAAAGAAGACCATGAACTGGGTTCCTAAGACTTGTTGATGCTGCGAAAAATTTCCCAATAAGATCTAAAGGCAAGTTTTCAGAGTTTTCAGTGTTGGCGGGTAGGCCATGGTCGGAGACAGAGAAAGGGAGCTCCACGAGACAGATGGAGGGTTCAGGTGGGGATGATGATGATGAGGAGTTCATGGTGGAACGAAGGTGTTGGATGTTGAAAGGGGTATTGGCGATGGTGACGGTGAAGCCAGTTCTCCGGCGGATTTGCCTTGCAAGAGCAAGAAATGGGATGAGATGACCATGAGCCATGAACGGTAACATCACTATGTGCTGGGAATCAGATCCCATTTCAACAAACCTCTCTGGTGTTTAAGAGAGCTCAAAGACTTTGATCTGTTCACCTATGAATGTATACGAACACTCAAATTTTAAGGCTGATGGACCGTATAAATTATGTGGGACAACGACTGTTACGAGTTCATTCCCAGTAATTTTTTTTAGATATATTCATTAAAATTTATATAAAATTATTTAAATTATCTCATAATTATCAAAATTTATTCTTATATGAAGTGTAATTTACAAAAATCTTATTCACTTGTATTTATTTAAGATTTGAATTTGCGCCTTCATTTGTCTGAAAAAAAATACTTTATATTCAAAAAATAATTTGTAAACAATATTTCCTAATAAAATAACTTATATTTTATAGTTTAATTCTAATTTAAAAATAAAAATATTAATAAAATTCATATTTAATTATATTAATAATATTTTCATTTATTTTTTGAAAATAGAAAAGTAAATTTGGTTTTTATTAAAGGCCATAGTTGGTCCCCACTTTGTTTGGTGGTGGTGGATCCTTCTAATAAATTTTTACATGACGTGTCCTCTGCATACTCACTCGTTTCCATTTATCAATCTGCCTACCATTTAAACTCCAACAACTTAAGTTCATTCCTTTTAAATTTAGGGTAATTTACTGTATAATTTTTAAATTATTACAGTGTTATTTAATCAAAATTAGTTAAAAAGATTATTATAATATAAAATTAAGAAGACACATTATTTTACTTAATTTATTATTATAATTGAAATATTAAAAATATTACGGTAAAAATACTAAAATTTTATTTATATAATAATGGTTCTATATAATAAAGTTATTTAAGTATATGATTTTTTAAAAGGTTATTATAATGCAATTAAAAAATACATTATAGATAAAATGTATAATGTATTAACTAGTAATTTTATCTTAGTACAATAAAAATTTTAAACTAATAATTTTATATTTTTATTTTACATCAAATATTTCATTTTAAATTTAATCATTTATAATTTAAAAAATATAGCTAAATTTTTTTATTATCGATTATTTATTTATAATTATTTTTTATAAATAATCACTCCTACTAAAAATTATATATTGAATTTGATACTACATAACAATAATTTAAAATAAGTTATGAGTTATCACTATTAAATGAGTTAACACTATTAAATAAGTTCACGTGACGAGAATTTCATAAATAGATAATATGATCTATTTGATAAAAAAATTAGATATTATTATATCCGATTCATCATATCATTATTAAGTATAGTCCAGCATATCTCATTACGTCTACAATTATGAAATTACCGATTTATTAACAGAAAATATCTCTTATTAAGTAGGTAGCTATATTATTTTCAGAAAAAAATATATTTATCTTTATTTTTTTATAATAAAAAAAATTATAAAAATAAATATACATTATTCTCTCACAATAATTCAGCTCTAAATAATTCATTATATTCACATCTTATTTTTTAATGTACTAATTTACGTGTCGAAATAACTCTCATGAGTATTTATTAGTTTATATTCTTTATTTTTAAATTTAATCAATTATAATATAATTTTATTTTTTAATAACATTATATTTTAAATATTTGAGTTTTAGTATTCATCTTAATTATATATATATATATATATATATAAATCATAAAAATTTTTTTTTACGAGAAAAAATTGAATTAGGTATTCTGGAAACATTTAAGCAACTAAAAATAGTATGTATGTGGATGTCGTGTTGCAGTGGATGACATAATATTGTTCAAAGTGGTGACAGATAAGTCTGTCTTTTGGCATTTTTCCGTGCCATTATATCCGATTCCTTACTTTTTCTTTGTCTGTTTTCATCGGCAAAAGAAAGGTTTTATCTCTTTGGCTCGTTTCTCATAAGCAAAATGCAGCACGTCTCCTGACACTACAGTAAAAGAACTTCACTGGCACAGGAAGTGTCCTTTTTCTATTGAAATAGAAAAGTGTGACACCATCCCTAATTGATTCCAGCCGTGTACACTCTAATTCATATAAAAATTAATTATTCTTTCATAAATAGAGTATTTAATTATTTTATAGAAAAATTTATATTTTATATTTATTTCATTCTATAATTTTATTTATATTTAATTTTTAGTTATATTAAATTTTATTTTTACATTATGATATAAATTAATAATTATAACATTCTTTAATTTTATTTTATTTTCAATATAATTTTTTATTAATTATTATTTTTTTTAATGAAAATTAAAATCATCTTTTAACATTTAGTTCAAATAATATATTATTAATAATAATTTTATTATTTAAATAAAACTTAAAGTTATCATTTTATATTAAAGATAGGGATAATTAAAAAGTTAATATAAAATTTTATTTTTAATTAAAATAATTATATTTTTTAATTTATATAAAAAATAAAGTGAATAAAAATTATGAAATAGAGAGATAAATATTTTGAATTAATTCATTATATTTAAAGTAATATGAAAAACTATTGAATCTTCTATTCATATAAATTATATAAGTTAATTATAGCATTAATAACTTATCTACTTGTAGTTTAAATTTTGATAAAATATTAAAACTATTCTTCTCTAATATAGTATAATTTATCATTTTATAAAAATTATAAAATTAGTTAAATTTAAAGTACAATTTAATGATTAGTTATGATTTTTAAATATTGATTAATTTATACTAAATTTTTATAATTTTTATAAATTTAAATATTTAAAAAATTATAATTTTAATTAAGTGTTTAATAGATAATACTAGATAATATAAAATATAAGTATATATTTAGCTTTTATTTATTGGGGATATGTACTTTTTGAAGCTTTATTATTATTATAATCTTCGCTTATTTTCCCTTGAGTGTTCGTGAATTACTTAAGATTTCGCTTGATAAATATTCGATCAGACTTGACTTAATTTTTAAACAAGTCATGAGTCAAGTTTAAACTTTATAATATTCGTCTCGTTAAAATTTATGAGTTCATTTTATTTTCGAGTTTATGAGCAGACTCGCGAACAGTCTCATTAAATAGATTGAGATTAATATTATAAGAGAAATAAATTCAAACTCTGCATATATTTTCATGAGTCAAATTTAAATTTTTTAAAATTTAACTCTATATAGATTTATCATATTTTTAAAATTCATAGTTATTCGAATCATTAAAATTTAAGAGCTCGTTCTTTACAAGTTTGTGAATTAATTTGTATATATTTATTTAACTGAAATTATTTAATTTAAACTTATTAATTTTAAATTAAAATTCATTATGCATGTAAATAAATTGATATGTTCATAAATTATTCGAAATTAACTTGATAAAAATTCGACTCGAGTTCAAAATGACTATAGTTCGAGTTTGGCTCGAGCTCAAAAAAATTTCAATAAACTAAATTTAAATTTTTGAAAACTTAACTCTGCGCAATTCATTTATATCTCTCGGTGGACTGTGTAAATATCAATTGACCAAAGACAAAATAGTATACCTAATTATAAAAAATATGGGCTTCTTATATAATGCATTAAATAGATTTTGAATATTATAGAACCATTCCCATTAAAGTTTCCTCTCTCAGGTTTAGACTAGAGAGATTTTTTCTTACCTTTCTCTCCTCTCCCCTATGTGGATCTATATTGCTTCTTTTGCTGTTAGAGTGTGGCCATCTATTGCCCCTTATAAGGGTATAGAATATATGAGTTTAATATTTTATAAATATTTTATAATAACTTGTATTTATCTCTTGTAACTATTCACCTTAGTTAAGGGCGCGTGTGGATAGTAAATTCATATATCTATAATATATTCTATTTTAAACAATAATCTATTTTAAATTTAAAATTTTAAAAAGTTAGCTCAAATTCTATTATCTTAATTATAGTGATTTTTAATTTTTTTAAAAAATATAAGTAACTTATATCTCTATAATTATAAATCTGATACCACTGGTTAATTTTTTAAATAATTCTAAAGATGCCATGTCTTAATATTATAATATAATTTTTTTAGTTTTAGTATGTGTATACAAACAAAACACACATTGTACAAAGCCCAAAAAGCCCATCAAACAAAAGAACTAACAGTCATACGTGAAATTTGAGCAAGAAAACACATTGCAAAGTTTAAACCAACAGCAGAAGATATGAGAAGGTCCAAAAATATTATGTATTATTATCTTTTAAACCTTGCAGCAATAATCCATGGATTTCCTTTACTTCTAGCTAATTTAAACAGTTAAGAAAGACTGAAAATCCTTCACAATAATCTTTTCTTGATTGCAAGCATTGTCTACTGAAATTATGCATTATCATAAAAGATGCTCAAATCTCACATACATACATGCAATCTCATAATCACACAAAGAGGATATCTCCATCTTTCATACACAGGATTTGACAGCAAATCAAACTCACACTATCCTAATCTTATTTAAACTCAATGCTTAAAAGCTACCCTTAATAAAATTTCCAATCGATACTACTGGGAATAGAAACTAAGCTCTAATGACTTTTGTATTCAAGCTCCAAATTGCGTCAAGCTCTAACCTCCAATTAATGGGCGGTGAAGGCGATCAACGACAATTGAGGGCGGCAATGGAGATGAGCATAATTGCATGTGCAGTTGGCAGTTCTTTGTTGAGAAAGAGAATGAGTGAAATGAAGCTAAGATATTAGAGTTGGCAGGCCTTGAGAATGAAATTGATAGGGAAGAGAAAAGAAGTGCTGATGGAGAAAAAGATTCTTATTTTGGAATTTAAAAATCCCAAATGGAAGTGGTCAATTTGTACTACAAACGGCACTGCTTCCATTTATAACGTAAACATTTTACAGTCATAATTAATCAGTTTGTGATTATTAAATCTATAATCAAATCCGTGTGAAATTAAATAAATATAAATAGCTTTTGAAATTAACACTTATAAATAATAAATTAGCTTTTTTCAAACTCAAAAAAATATTTCTGCATACAGCAAAATCCATGCGGCTCTCTACTGCTTTCTGCATATGAAGTGCTTAACAACCGTAACAATTGCAAGCCCACCCATTGCTCCGCTGTGTTTAGTTGCAGTTTAAGAATAAATGAATAATTTAGATACCATGTTTAAAGCTGAAAATAAATTGTTAATAGGAGGAAATGTAAAAAAAAAAAAAAAAAAACTATTACAGAAAGCTAATACTATATATATATATATATATATATACTAGCTTTTTATTAATGTGCTATGCACATTATTATACTTATTATTTTTTATATGCACATATTATATAATATTATATATTATCATGTGATGTCACTGAAACACTCTATTTGTGAATTGGCAATATGCAAAATGAAGATGTAAGGTGGCTCATGCCTTAATGCGCAACCTCTCTAACACTTAAGTTGGTTTAAGTAGGCGAGTGAATGAATAAAAAGTAGCTAAGCATGTTAGAATTGCTTACCTTGAACTCTACATTAGAGATCTCATTTTTTGATAGGAATTCTAAAAAGCATGGCATAACAACCGTCAACGTAATGTGATCGAGGATTAGGCTCAGTGTGGTGAGGGCCGTCATAATAGATGGAATTTTGTTTATTATCTTCTTTCCTTATCAAGACTGAACTCACTATTTCTTACATCACAAATAGGTACAAGAAAATAAACTCTCACCTAGTTTGGACGAGCTTAGTAATGGGGGAGAAGATAAAAAATTGTTAAGTTATCAAAAGGTTTGATATACTCGTCCCTCCAAATAAAGCTATTCTTCCATTTTAAAGCTTTAAAGAATAAGAGACACCTATTGGCAGGGCACGAGATGAACCGCCTTAAGGCTGTCATCCACCTATTAAGTTTTTTGACATAGTTAATGCACCTTGGTGAATATCTCCTAAATGGTCTTCTAATGTGTAGCTTTTTATCACCATATCATCTATGTAAACTTCTACCATTATCCCAATTAAGACTTTAAAACTCTCGATTACGAGTCTTTGATATGTTATTATTGTGTTTTTAAGCTCAAAGTGCATTACTTTGTAACAAAAGACTCCTTCATTAGTGATGAATTTTCAGCATCATCGAATTTTATGAGTATTTGGTGGTACCCTGAAATAGCATAAAAAAAAAATATTATTGCATGTCCTGATGTAGAATTAATTAACATATTAATGGACGGGAGAGAATAGTGATCTTGTCACCTACCATTTTACTTTTTCACCAGCACCATGTTGGCAAGCCACGTTGAATATTGAAACTCCTATCCTGTATCTAAAAGTTTATGAATCTCCTCTTTTATTACTTTTATCTTTCAAAGGCAAGTTTTCTCTTCTTTTATTGCACTGGTTTGACAGTGATATTCAACCTGTGCGTGATTATAGCTGGGTCTATTCCTTACTTCTTTTGGATTCTAGGATTATAGCTGAGTCTATCCCTTACTTCTTTTGGATTCTAGGCTAAAGTTGTCATCTTGTAACAATCTCTTAACTGTCTGTTGGTTTCGATTTTATATGGAACTTGATTTTTTTCAAAAGATCAATGGATACCATCACCTTTGTCAAATCCTTGGTGGAATGCCTATAACACTCTTGGACATATTTCTGGCTGCCTCAAACTGATCACAACTCTCCTCAGAGCTTGTAGTTTTAAGCATAAATAATATAGATATATTAATTACAATATTATTAATTATTAAAATTTTTTTACCATTTTATTAATAGATTATAGTTTAACTAATTTACTAGGTTATGGTTTATCATAATTTATTAATAAATTGTAATAGTATGATTTAACTAATTTAGTTAATTATAGTTCATTTTATCTAAATAGATTATATATATATACTATCTTCTATTAATAGAATTATACTAATAAAATATAAAGCCTATTTACTTGGAGTTTATTTCTTATCAAAAAATTACAATAAAGCTTTTGAGAACTCTATTAGAATTTTTTTTTTCTTCTTATTTTAAAAGTTTAAAAATTAAAATAGTAAAAATTATATTATATTTGATTATTTAGTATTTTTATATATTTTAAATAAAAATATTATATAATGTTATGGACTTTTTATATTATGTTAATAATGAAATATGAATTTTGTTAGATTGATATAAATAATATTAATACTTATTAGAAATATTTTGTTTTAGTTTAAATTTTATTATAAAAATTGAGAATCATACTAGAATTGTATCGAAATCGAAATTGCAATCGAAATAAGGATCAATTTTAACACATGAAACCATACTAAATTTTAATCTCGATTCTGGTTTTAAAATATTCAAGAAACTGACTTTCGACTCCGATTCTGATTTTTATAAGAAACCGCCTGAAACCAACCACACGCCCCTAGTTTCAATGGCTCTGAATCATTACTTTTGTCTTTTTGAATGATAGCTTCAAATAGACCTAAACTTTGAACTAGGGCTTTAACCACTTGACCAGACTATGGCTCAAACCTTCTGGACCTCCCTCGACTTGCGTTCAAGAAGTCTTGACCTGGGCTTGGTTAAGTGACTACCTCACTAGGCCTAGCTTACAGTCAATTTCATCTCAATTAAGTTGATAGACTTAATTTGGAGCTTTTAATTAAATAAGGTCCATTAGGAAATTAAGTATATGAGATTTAACTAACAATTTAATTATTACTTTTTTAATTATAAATAATTTAATTTCTAAATTTTATTTTGATAACAAAATATTCGCTATTAATTTTAACATTAATTATCTATAAATTAAAACTTAAATTAAAGGACTAAACTATTATAAATATTAAAAAATAAGAACTAAATTATTATTAAATATTAAAATTAAAGAAACTAATTATTCTAAAAAGTTAAATTTAAGAAGACATTGTTAAAATCTAACAAATGAATTTTAATAGAAAAATTATTTTATTAATATTAATGAAACATTAGAAACTATATATTATTTTTCGTTAAAAAGTAAACTAAATGATAAATTTTATCAAATTTTAGGACTATATTATGAATTGTCCTAAACAATATAGATCATGAAAGGCAACTGGAGTTGAGAAAGATTAGGGTAGAAAGCATGACCCTAATTCTTCCGTTTTAAAGTTCAGATTAATATCCAGACTAGGATTAATATCCATACTAGTAAGAATCTCGATAGATGAGATAAGATAGTGCGGGTTCTTCCTCTTTTATTTAAATGTCTCAAATTTAAATTTTTAGTATAGAACACTTTTAAAAACTTAGAAAAGAGTTTGTTCGGTGTGAATTTAAATTAATCGAACCAATGAATTTCAAATACCGTTTATATTAAACAAAATAATATGCTAATAAGATTTTAAAAAATACTACTTAGTAAATTATTTTACTAATCAGTATTATATTAATAGTTTCCAAGTTTAAAATTGTAATTAATTGATAATTTTTTATTTCATCATTTAAATTTTAAAATTTTGACTATAAAAATACATAGAATAACGTAAATAGTTCACCTTTTTTCATCTAATATGTCCTTCAAAAATTATATATATTTTGAAAAATAAAAGATTTTCAGATTTTATACTAAATTAAAAACGGTTGAAATTATTATAAAGATAAAGCAATAATTTTAAACAAAATTTAAAAAAAATTATGTATTTTTTCTTTTTTGAAATGAAAATTGTAAATTGAAAATTGGACATCGGAGATTAGGAGAGTAGAACATCTATGGTAGTGTATTTATTGTGTTTTTGTATTGATAAATTTGTTATCGGTTTAAAACATTAATAATTTTTTTCAATTATTTTAAATTTGATATTAAAAAAAATTATAAAAATTATATATTAAAACTTTTTTCTTAATTAAAAATTGAGAATTAAGAGAATAAAACTTGAAATTTTTGAAATTTAATGAGATGCGGTTAATTTGAAATATCAAATATTATAATTTTTAATTAACTCATTAAAATATATTATGTAAAAATCATTAAACTTAGTAAGAATCTTATACTTATTAAATAATAGAATATGTAATTAAGGCTGATATTTTCTTATTAATTTTTAAAAAATAAAATCTAAGTATTTAATTGAAATTTATAGCTCACCAGTTAGCGCCATCGTCCCCTCCCCCTCTTCCTTAACTACATTCCCAAATAAGTTTAGTAACCACAGACCAAAACGGTGATTTTTAAATAAATTAGATTCAATTTGATTTCTAGAATTTATAAAAATAAAATCCAACCAGTTAAATTGAAATTTTTTTATTTTAGAATTAAACATAATTAAAATTTAAATTTAAATTGATTTAATTTGTTTATTTAATAAAAACTAAATATTGTTCAGTCCTATTTTTATGTTATTTTAATAAATTAAAATAATATAATTTTTTGATATAAACATATATATAATTTGTATATTTTGCAATTATTTATTTTATTTATAAAAATAAATTATCAATTTCAATTAATAAAAAATAATATTAAATCATTTATTTCAAACGCTTATCTATATTTTTAAATAAATATTTATTATTTTTATAAAAATTATAAAAAAAGTTAAAAAAATTTAATTTAATTTTTAAATATAATTAATAGCTGATAAATGATCGTGAATAATTAATAATTGATTTTTAATTGTAATAAAAAATATGTTAAATGTTATTTAAAATATTAAATATATATATATATATATATATATATATATATATCATGTTATTTATTTATTACTAAAAAATATATATATAATTTATTATATAATATAATATTAAAGATATGATTGTATATATTAATATAAATTTTTTTTAATCTATCCATATATTTTTATTATATAAAAATAAATAAAAATTATAATTAATATAATTATTTTTATAATATTTATATTTATTTTATAAGTATAAATTATTTATTAATGTATATTAAAGTTTATTTTATTATAAAAATTTTATAATTATTAAATATTAAAGGGATAATATAATTTAAATAAATAAATAAATTTTATCACTAATAAGAAAAAGTTTTAAAGTGAAAGCTGATGAGTAATTGATAGGATATTTAAAAGTTATCGGCTATTAACAAGCTATCAGCCGTCTTTTAAAATAATTTATTATAAAGGAAAATGTAAATTAAACTCCCAGACAGAAGATTCCTGAAATAATGAGTATGGAGTAGGAAGGAGAATTGCAAAAAAACTATCCAATCAATCAGCAAAGGAATCAGCTACACAACTTGTGGGACACCCGAATATATACTATAGCATGCGTTGAATTGACAACGCCACCCATCACTTTGACTCTCACAAATTAACCAATAGAAATCCTCTTATAAATACACCAAGTCTCAGACAATCATCCACACCTCTAGAAATGGGGAAATTATTTATTTACTATTAATTATGATGAAATTTTATATGATATTTATCATAATTTATGAATATAATAAAATTATTGTATATGAATCACATTAGTTTGAATTGTATAAATTGAATTTAAATTTTAAAAAAATCCATGTCTTTAATAAAATTAAATTTTATATATTGTATATAGGTTAATCAGAGCTATTTATATATATTATTAATTAATATATATATGCACGCTCATATATAAATAATTATATATAAATATTATTTTTTATAATTTTACATTTGGCTCAAATTTTAATTAGATATGAAAAGCTGGGGAACAATGTTTTAGAAAACCATAGGTTAATTACTTATTATATATATATAATTGACATTAAAATTTAAATTGGAGATTTCAATATTTTTATTAGTATAAACTTGAATTAATAAAATATAAAATATTAGTAAAATAAATATACCATGGTTCCGTTCAATTAGTTTTTAGAATAAATTAAACTTGACTCAAATTCAATATTAGTAAAATAAATAAAACAGTTATTTTTTCCCTGTTGCATCTCTTTCTTTACTGTGGAAATTAACATTGCAAACTAAGATTGTTTTTCAGTTTTCCAGTTTCTCTACTGCACAGGCTATTGTGCAATTCCTTCAGCTTGAATTAATAAAATATAAAATAACTTTTTCTAAAAAAAATGAAAAAGAAAAAGAGTATCTTGATGGAATTAATTGTAAGGGAAAATTATAAAAATTTTCTCCTAGGTAAACTGAGGAAATCCCTAATTAAATATAAGAGCTAATTAAATTATGAAAATTTATTGAATACAATAGTTATAGCATATAACTCACACGAGAATTATAGTATCTATGATAAAATCGTTGTAGATATGAGAAGGTGGTATCAAGAAGAAGAAGAAGAGAAGGAGATTAGTGGCTGAATGCTTTAGGCTCAACACCTCAAAATTCTAATTCCTAATTAACAATTTCTTTAAACCAAAGGTAATTTAATTATAATTTAATTTAATTATATAAATGAAAAAATATAAAAGCCTAATTAAAGAGAAAATCCCCTATATATGAATGATCAGTATTAAAGAAATTATGGCTCCACCATGTGCCACATGACATTCTCCTATACTCGTCCAAACCAAACATTCCTTTTTTACACTTCCAAAGCAGATACATTGAAGCCAAGGAATGGTTTCTTTGTTTTCTGCCCTTTTCCCAGTTAATATATATAAATATTTTTCTATGTCAAAAGGGGAATTCCTCATACCCAGATATGGTCTCTCATTTCTCTGCTCAAATAGCTACTCAAAATTATTTATGCTAAGATCTACAGCAAACAGTAATAAACTCTCAACTCCATAAGATTTCAAATGCTTCCTTTGAAAACCCAAAATAATGAAAAGGAAATTTTTATTAAAGATGAAATCAGGATAAACAAAACATGGCTACGTTCATACTAAAACCTGGTCGGCAAACTAATCAAGCATGCCTAATATTAGATGTGACATGCAAAGTGAAAAAAACTTTATCGAGTTCTTTGTCAACCCGGTAAAAATCAATGAATACCAACACGCCAAATCTTTCAAATTCATTCAAAACTATGATCAACTATTATTCTTCAAATTCAACATATGAACCCATGACCCGATGATCTATTTATGTGAATGGCTGACCCTGCATCACAATTTTCATGAGCTATTTAAATATATGCATGCTTTGTATCAATGGACGATTCCCAGAAAGACAGATCGAATCATCACTGATAAAGAAAGTATACAAATATATATATACGATTAGATCTGTCAGACTTTATCTATGTACAACAAAACAAAACTCATTCAAGCAAAAAGAAAAAAACCCATTTTCTATGAGTTTCTTGCATACAAGCTTACCTTTTTGATTGATCTACACAAGTATACCATATCTATTAAAGGTCGGTTTTTTTTTTTCTTCTTCTTTTTAGATAGATACTCACCAGTTAATTACCACCCCAAATCTTGATTCATCTCCTCGTCTACACAGCATCTTCTCTATCTTATTCTTGTTTTTGAATCTTTTATTTTCCAATATATGATATCATTCGGAGCAGTGATCCACTATACTTTTCATCACCTTAACCTGAGTGGCAAGGGATGCCATAAAATGTGCAGTTTCCTCCAACAACTCACAAACATCCATGGTTTCCCCACCAGGAACCAGCTTTCGAAGCATATCAACCTTGTTCATCTCTGTTGAAACCTTGTTTCTTTTGATAACCCTTTTCTTCTTAGAAGCCAAGAATCTATTTCTCAAAATCCCATGGACCAAAGCACGGTTTCTTATCTTCAAAAGAAGCGCTCGGCTCCACGCTCTTCTAGACCCAACAGCACGAGCCATGGAAGAATAAGCAGCAAGCTTTATCCTATGGGTTCTTCTGCGGATTTCCTCATCAGAAGGAGGACCAAGTGTTGTAGCTCTTCTGATCCTGGAAAGAGAAATGAGAAATCTACGAGCGAACTTGGTCCTTGTTGTAGAATTGTAGTGGATTGAATTCATGGCTGGAAGAAGAAAACGAGAAAGGAAAGGAAACTATATAGCTAGGGTTTGTGTATAAGGTGAATTTTTATCCTGTGATGAATCCTAGGACTAACTAACTCTGACACAAGTCACTTTATGGGTATGATGAATAATGGAAGAGGGACAAAATGAGCATTGAAGATTGGAAGTTGGAGATTTTCTTCTGACACAAAGGGGGGGCCTCTTGCTCCTTGCAAGGACAAAAGGCAAAATTTCATCCCCAGTTAATCACAGCCCCATAATATTATTATTATTCTTATTATTAATGTTATTACAAGAGAGAGAGAGAAGAGAGATTTTTATTTTCTTTCTTCTGGGTTATGGCTAATGTGGAAGAAGAATTGTGAATCATTTAGAGGAGGAACTATGGGGAAGGAATATTTAGATGAGGATGGTAGGGATTGAATTTGGACGGCTAGAGAGAATTTTAGACTTTGGAACCAATTTTTTAATAATAAATTGGCATTGTTTTATTTATTTATTAATTTTTATGGGTTGATTTATTTATTTATTTATGTTTATAGGCTGTGCCCCCACTTGTCCATCTTCATTGGAGAACGTGTCCTTCACGCAATCTCTATTTGCGTGATAAAAAACATGTAAGATAATGGTTGCTCGTGCTGCACCATTTTGGGAAAGACCTCTTCAAGAGAAATTCGTGTCGTGTTTCTACTTGTCTAAGATTTGCGCGTGAACAACACGTGCATTAAACACAACAGAAAGGCACTTATTTTATTTTTTAAAAAAATTTTTATAATAAAAATAAAAAATAAAAATCATTGTCAAGGGAATAGGGTTGGAGAAGTGGGTTGGTGGGACCCAGTCGGGGCCAACCACCACATGAAGGCACATGGTTGAGTTACCCACTTGTCTGATGGAACCTTTTTTTCTCTTTTCTAATCTTTGATTACTTGCTTATCAATTGATGCTTTATGTTTGTGTTAGGTTTGATCCTTTTTTTATTAACAATCTTACTTGGACTCATAACCCCATTCATTTTCCTCTATTTTACAATTCTACCCCTATTAACTTTGTTAATTATGTCCTTCCATGTCTTAATCCAATCATATCAAACCAAATTATATAATATATTTGAAAGCATGTTTTGATTTATACAGAATTCTTTCTTACACCAAAATCCACAAATGCTTAATTAGTAACAATTTTTTTTATTATTTAATTTAATAAAGTTTAGATAAGATAAGAAAAAATATTATTTGCTATAAAATTTTTATTAAAAAAATAAATATAATAACTTCTATTTAATTATATAAAATTATGATAATAACTTACGCACTTACATATGCTCAGAAACCTAAACAAATATTCAAATTTATTGTATAAATAATTACTTTAATTATTTTATTTGTAATATAAATTATAAAAAATTTGTAGCATTTTTATATATTATTTTTGTTATTTTAGTTAGAAAGCCATGGAAAATTAATTTCAACATAAAATTTTGCCAAACTTTTAAATTTTTTAGTTTAAATATTCAATTCAATAAAAATTGTAACCCTAAAGTGTAATACATAGATTTTGTTGTTTAAATTACTTATAAATTTAGTAAATAAATCTTAAAATTTAAGATATAACTTTGAGAAAAGGATTATTAGAATAAAAAGTTCTAAGTTTTTAAAATGGATAAGATTAAAATATTAGATAATTTTGATTATATCAAATTTTTTAGATGATGATTATTAAAATATTAAATAAATAAAAATATATTTTTTCAACAATTGAAAATTTTATAGTTAATTCAATCTGCACTCGTACTTAGCACCCGAGTAAATTTGAGAGATCTTAAATTCTACTTCTCTGATTTCTATTTCAAAAAAAAAAAGAGCTAATTCAACTAAATGTATTAAATGTCATTTTCACAATCAGTATTAATCACATGAAATTGTTGATTAGAGAGTTAGCATCCCCTGTATAAAAATAATTTGATAATTTTCTTTCTCTATAAAAATAAATTCTCTTTTTTTCAGCAATAAATTTTTATGTCTTATAGTTAATTACAATTGTTTTAATTTATTTTGATTTTCATTATATAAAATATACAGCATAAAGAAAAATTAAGGTCAAATTAATTGACCATATTTAGAATATGAGATCACTACCTTTGTATATATTTTATAATTTCTATCTAATAGTGATAGTAAAATACCTTTCACTAAATATAATAATTATAAATTTATTTTTTTAATTTTATTTAAAATTTTAATTTAATTAAATAATTATAGCAATATTTTATTTAAAATAAAATTGTTAAACATTATATTAGTATTTAATAAAAATTATTAAGAACTTATATTAACATTTAATTTTTAATTATAATCTAAAAAAACAATGAAAAAAAACCTAAAAAATCTTGTTTGAAAATCAATAAAAATTAGCATAAAGTATAATTTAAAAATTTTAATGGTAAAATTTTTTATTGCTAAATAAAATTTGTTCGTCACTATAATGTATAGTCAAAACTTTTAGCGTAAGTTACCTCCTAAATTCTTCAACGATGAAACTTTTGTTGCAAATAATTTTTTAGTAACTAATGTTTTATTTTATAATTTAAATTTATAAAAAAGTTATTTTCTAATATTATTATTTTAGTATTTTAAAATAATTCTAACATATTAATTTTTATGTATAACAATTAAAATTCTAATATTGTTAAAAAATATGAAAATGGAGAAGGATTAATATTTTTTAATAGAAATAAAAATTTAAAAATAATAATATTTTGTTTATATTAAAAATAATTATAAATAAAATAATTGATAATAAGAAATTTGTCATATCTTTTAAATTATAAATAAGTATCGTAACTGAAATAGAGTTGTGTTGTGATTGGTTAATCTGTAGGAAAGAAAATGTGAGGTGGTTGGCGTTTGTGCCAGTCAATCCGACACTCAAGTCAGTAAACTGGAGAAAAGATCGAGTGTAATAAATTATTTAGAACTCAAGAATAGTTGTATAAAAATATTTATCTTGATCTCTGTCTTCATTAGTTTTTATATTGTAAAAAGATAGAGTTGGTTATCAAATCTCTTGGAAATCTGATTGGTATCAACTAGTAGATAAGAGATTATATCTTATGACCTTAATATTAGATTGTTGCAGTGGAAAATAAAATAATTTTAAGCCATAAGAACAAACAAGAGTTGATGCATGCAATAATGACATTAAAGGTGCAAGAGTTATCTTTGCTGAATTTTATGGAAGACTAGACCAAAACGAAATAAATCAAAATCACCTTTTTTTTTTTTTTTTTTAATCTCATCTCCAGCAGCGGTGCAAGAGTTATCTTTGCTGAATTTTATGGAAGACTAGACCAAAACGAAATAAATCAAAATCACCTTTTTTTTTTTTTTAATCTCATCTCCAGCAGCAAAACGTGACCAAAGGACTGCCAAATAGCAACTCTCTTCTACAATTTCATACACTGAAATTTTCGGTAAAGGAAGTGTGCTAGCACCTTGAATGTTTTCCTCTTTCTTTCGAGTTTTGTGAATTTGGCTTAGATAAAGGATTGGAGATCTGATCTCATTCAATCCTTGAAATATTTAGTGCCAAAAACTTAAAAGTAAGTAGGAGAGAAATCTCTTCTTTTTCTCTAAGAGGTTCAGCCAAAGAGAAGAGGTGGAAGAAGCTTGCTCTTCTTTCTCATTTTTCTCACTTATATATAGCCACATCTTCAGAGTTCTATTAGGGTTTTATTTTCCTCTATTTTAGGCACTCTAATTCGACTAAGGGAGTGAAAAACCTAGAGAGAAAGTTTTTTATTTAATTTGAATTGAAATCCAATTAGATATTGGTATTTAATTCAAAATAAATTTTCTTAAAACAAGCTCTAATCCTATTAGAACTCTCTTTCTTTTACTAATTGATTAAACTTTTTAAATAACTAATTATATAAGACCTTAAATCAAATTAAGTAGGCCTAGGAATGTGTGCCAAAATTCGCATGTGCCCATTGATAATATTTTAAATAAAACACTTATTAATAGCCCAATAAAGAAAAGACCAAAGTACCATGTGTCCAAATTTCATCATGTGCGATCCTATAAGACCATTCAATGTTGACAATGGATTTTTAAGCTCCATAAATTATAATTGGTCTCTATCAAGATATTGTAATTATCCAAATTGAATAGTTATGAATTTGCTCAGAAAATCACCCTACTAGTGAACTAGTATAATCCTTTACCATAAGATATCATAATTTGCATAAGGCATAGAATAAGTCATCCTTACTCATTGCTAAATTATTTTTTTTACCTATTAGTGATATTAAATCAATCAAATTAATGATAACTCTTATCATACAACTTGGGTGTGACCACGCTCTTCTCAGTTTCACTAGTCAAGTAACCAATGATATTTTCTCTTTCTTCGAGAGAGGCAATCCCTTCACTTCTCTCATGTTGCTGAGTACGAATCGTGGCATACCCAATCATACTCATACTTGCCAACCCTTTTACGAGCGCGTTAGGTGTAAGTTTAAAGCATACAAGGACTCATTTAGGCATCCATAGAGATTTTTAGTCTAAGGACTTCTAGTACAAGTATCACTAGAGAGACGCTTATGATTGTCAACCATGTAGTGTTCATGTAAGTGGATCATTTTCAAATACAACGTTCTTAACTTGTATTTATGTTCTCTGATTGATATCCAATATCCTATGACCTGTAAAACATGATCATCTCATAGAGATCATACTAATCTTAGCTCAATGTCACTTCTATGGCAATGATTGACTAAGAAAGTTTAGAATGTTGTTCTTTAAAGTTTCAAGATTTTACTACCGAGTTCCTCACACTTGATAACTTAAATAGACTCAATATTCAAGGATGTTTTATCAATTTAATATGTACAGTAATAAATAAAGTGACAAAATAAATGTCTCATCTTTATTTATTATAGATAAAATGTCTTCACAATGTACATGAGACTAAGGCTTACACTAACAATGGAGATCTGCTGGATTGTGTTCTCTAACAATAACTTTCTGTGAAGTCTCGTCCCACTAAAGATAGGGCGAGTCTTAGTAAAGAACCGAGAACTACAATGTTTGGGACCTCCTTTCTATGGGTAGGACCGCATATTAGACCTTTGCCACATGGTCCTGTTTTATGGTGACAGCTCATTACTGACTTTAGCCGATTTTTGTGTTACATCAGAGGCCCCTCAGTTGGTTTTCAATTCTTCAAATTCGAAAGTTATAATTGTCTTCACGATCTTAGGCATGTGGCAAATCTAGATTGGCTTTCCACATTCACGTCGCTTTTCCTGTCTTGATCATAGATGATGATTGCCTTGTTCCTCGAGTTGCATTCAAAACCTGCCGTCGAAACCATCATATAAAAACCCTTCTTCTTCTCCAATTCCCACTTTTACTCACAACTAATCTCTGCACTATAGAAAAGTCTCGACCACTCATCTTCTTCATTCCCACACCTCTTTACACAAGGCAATTCATACTTTTATAAAATGAATAGGGATTCTTCTTCTTCCTCCTCCTCTTTCTCTTGTGGAAGTTCAACCTGGTGCGAACCAGCTGAACTTTGATCAAATCAGTAAATCGAATGGTTTGAATGTGATTTTTTGAGACTCCACTGTTGAATATTATGGATATCTTATTACTGTAAACCGCCATTCTAATTGTAGCCTGTTCTCGTAAAAATTTGGCTTGATCTAAGTTGAATTGCATTTCTTCAGGGTTTCCTGAAGTTTCAGAGTTTCCTGAAGTTTCAGGGTGTTGTGTCCTAAAACTGCTTACTTAGACTTCCACGGAGATTACTGCCTAGGCCTCATATACAAGAGAGAAAGAGATTTTTCTTGTGGCTATTCTCAGGGTCATTCTGTATGCCCAAAGTATGTAAGGCAATTTGTTATGTCAGTTATCTTTGGCTTTATTGAGTCTTTTCTTTAACTCTTATAGGATAGTTTTGTTTGTAACCTCAGTCATTTCATTAGTTTGAGGATGATAGACCGAATTGAATCTTAAGTCAATCTCCCATTTTCTATAGAAATCTATAAATTTAGAACTCACAAACTGAGTCCCATTGTTAGTGATTACTACCTTTGGGATTTCAAATCGGGTGAAGATGTTCTTGCTGATGAAAAAAATCGTCTGTTGGGTGGTAATGGATTGAACTGCCTCAGTCTTAGCCCACTTGCTAGAACGATCAAATTTCATCGACTCAATTTTTTTTGGGAAAAGGGCAAAGATGTCTAGCCCCTCATTAAAGGAAATGTCAGGGGCTTTCAATGAGCATTTTTTCGATTCATGCACGATTTAAAAAATAATTATCAGTTCATGCAGAATCCGAAAATATTTTCGGATTCTGTTTGTCAACGGAGCGTGTTCGACAGTCATACTGTCGAACACGCTAGTTCGACACTTATAGTGTCGAACAATGGGGAGTTCGACATCATGGGTGTCGAATTGCCATGTGGCGTGTCTGATGTGGTGTGTTCGACATCCAAAGTGCCGAACAGCCTATAAAGTGGACATGTGGACATGTCCTTGCATGCATGACATGTCTTATGCATGCAAAGGGTGCCTTACATGCATGACATGTGTCATGCATGCAAGGCACTTTTCAGGAGACCCATGTGGTACTGTGCATGCAAGTCACTTTGAATGTCGAATGGGGCGCTGTGCATGCAGGTCATTTTGGGTGGAGTGCCTGCATGCATGAAACATGTTATGCATAAGGGGTGCCTTGCATGCATGACATGTGTTCATGCATGCAAGCCACTGTCTGGGTAAAGGAGACCCACGCACAGCTACGCGGGGAGGAGACTTTAAGTCTCCTTCCATACACCATCTTTCTGCTTTCATCTTCTCATTCTCTATTTTATCTCTCAAATTTTTTCTTCTCAGCATTTTCTTCTTCAAAATTTTTTAGTATTTTTTTTTCCAAATTTCTTCAGCAATTTCTTCTCCCTTTCCAGCTTCTTCCTCAACAGATTTCCTTCTTCACCTTTCAACATTTCCATTATCATCAGGTTCTTTTTTTACTTAAATTTATTTTTAAATATAGATATTTTTTTATATATAAAAATAAAATTATAAAATATAATTTTATATATAAATATAATTTTAATTATTATATGTATTAAAAATTTAAGTATAATATTTTTTTATTTTTAAAATTTAATTATGTAAATACTAAATGGTAATAATAATAATTTTTCAAATTTCTGTTCATGCCACTGGATCGGCCAGGGAGCAGTGAACAGTTTGTTCGACACCATGGGTGCCGAAGAAGCTGATGAACTGGCAGTTCGACACTCATGGTGTCGAACTCCCCATTGTTCGACACTATGAGTGTCGAACTAGCGTGTTCGACAGTATGACTGTCGAACACGCTCCGTTGACACACAGAATCCGAAAATATTTTCGGATTCTACATGAACTGATAATTATTTTTTAAATTGTGCATGAATCGAAAAAATGCTCGCTTTCAATTGCTGCTTGCATCTCTCTAAGAGTCCTTGAAATCTTGCATGTACTTGACATCGACGACACCTTTGGACGATTTCTTTTACATCTAGCATTATCATTAGTCAGTAGTATCCGTGTTTGAATATTTTTCGGACGATTGTCCGAGCCCCTTCATGACTTCCACCATCATCTTCATGGATGTCTTTAAGGATTTCCTGACCCTCTTCTTCCATTACGCCTCATAGCCATGGTTGAGTTGAGGATCTCCTGTACAGCTAACAATTAATTAGTGCATATTTAGAGGACTTTCTTATTACCACTGCTCATCCTTTATTAGAAATTTGTACACGGGTGTCATCCATGATTCTCCTTCCTCTATGTGCTGTTCACCTACCATTGCCATTTTAGCCAGAAAATCAGCTTCTTTATTGTCACCTCTAGCCACCTGGTGAAACTCACAATTATCTTGCCTGTCTTTGATCCTCGTTATTAAAGAGTGGACCTTCTCCTCGTATTTGATAACATTCGGTTCTCGAATTTTAAACTGTTCCTGACACTCATTAACAACCAACTATGAGTCACTAAAAAATAATAGATTTTTGTATACCTATTTTTGCAACAATTTTTAGTGCCATAACCACAATCTCATACTCGGCTACGTTGTTGGTAGTAATGAAGTCGAGTTTTATTGTGTAATGCAGTTTTATCCTAGTTTGACTTTGCAGAAGTATTTCAATTCTGGAACCCCCAGCTTCGCAAGCACCATCTGCCCAAACATTCCATTCCTCAATAGGTGATTCCGTAGTCTCCAAAAGCAGAGTCATCTCTGCTATGAAGTCGGCTACTGCTTGTGCTTTCATCGCATTTCTTGGGACATACTTGATATCGAAGGCTGACAGTATTATCGCCCAGGTGGACAACCACTCTTTTAGCTCAACTATGGAGTACTTTTCGTAAGGAATAATTTATTATGACTTCTATGGTTTATTACTTAAAATAGGGATGCAACTTCATAGTGGACATCAGGACTGCAAATGCCAATTTCTCAAGAGGGGGATAATTCAACTCCACCTCCTTCAAGACCTGGCTAGCATAGTAGAATAGGCTTTGCTCCCCTTTGTCCTCTCAAACGAGTACCGAACTTACAGTTTCTTGCATCACAGATAAATACAAAAATAAGACCTCTCCTTCGACGGGTGAGCTTAGCAAAAAGGGAGATGATAAGAAAGATTTTAATTTTTCAAATGCCTTTACACAGTCTTCCCCCAAAAAATTTATTTTTGCCTTTTAAGGCTTTAAAAAATGGGAGACATCTCCTAGCTGAGCATGATAAACCAGCTAAGAGTTGTAACCCCCCTTTCAACTTTTGTACATCATTTATAGTTTTAGATGTTTTCATATTTTGGATGACATTAATTTTTTCTGGATTTGCTTCTATACCTCTTTCCAAGACCATGTATCCTAAAAACTTCCTAGCTTTTTTTCCAAATGTGCATTTTTCAGGATTAAGTTTCATATCTGCCTTCTCCAGTACGTCAAAAACTTTCTGGATATTATCTAGATGATCTTTTAAGGATCTGTTTTTTTTACCACCATATCACCCATGTACACCTCAACTGTTGACCCCACTATATCTTTAAAGATTCCTGACACTAGCCTTTGGTAAGTTGCCCTTGCGTTCTTTAGCCTAAATGGCATCACCTTATAACAGAAGACTCCTGTATCGGTGATAAACACAGTTTTTTCTACATCTTCAGTATCCATCATGATCTGGTGGTAACCTGAAATAACATCAAGAAAGAAAACACGACATGACCCGAGGTAAAGTCTACTAACATGTCGATAGATGGGAGTGGATAATGATTCTTTGGACATGCTTTATTCAAGTCAGTAAATTCCATGCACCGAAAACTACAGTATCCAGGTCTTCCTTTCCATGAGTGAGACCGCTTATCAAACTTTTGTCATGTGCCTCTATTTTATGACGATAGCTCATAACTTATTTTACGCGATCATTATATCACATCAATAACTAAATTTAAAATTATTATTTTTAAAATTTATTATATTAAGATAAAGTTAATAATTAATGTATATTTTATTTTACCTACAATTTATTTTATAATTATACTATAATAAAATTTTTTAAAAAAATTATATATTTAGTAACTTTATTAGATAAATTAATAAGCAGATTAATAAAACTTAATTATTTTCAACATTCACAAGAATAAATTGACTAAAATAATATATTTTATCAATACTATATTATGATAATCGTTTTAACTACTTTTGATTAGATATACTCAAGATAATTTGATTAATAATAAAGTATTTATTGCACTTATAATATATATTATAATTGTACTATAAAATAGTAATATTTTATTGTATCAAAAAAATAATTATAAATAAGATAATTAATAATAAAAAAAATTACTCATATCTTTCAAATTAATGATGATTAAATTTAAAAATAATAATTTATACAAAATAAAATTTTAAAATTATTAATTTTAAAATTTATTAACACACTGTTTACTTTATCTACAATCTATTTTTATAATTTTACTATAATAATTTTTAAAAATTAGATACCTAATAATTTTATTTTACAAGAAATATTATTATGTAAATAAAACTTTTACATTTTATTACAATGAAGGACTTTGTTTATGGAGTTAAACTTATATATGAACTTCATTTGGTATATTAATAGTTTTAATTAGTTGATATATATATATATATATCCTATTCAAATTATATCTACATTTAATTTAATTTAAAAAATAAAAAAAAATTATTCTAATAAAAATGAAATTAATATTTATACAAAAGTTTTATATAAATATAAACTATTTAATAAATGTACTCACATATTTAGTTTGGTGGTAAGTATATCCGAGAGATTTCAGATTTTACTCTCTCAATCTCCAATTCCCATTTCAAAAAAAATCTATTTAATAAATAAATTATAGTTTTAAAAGTAAAATAATTTATAATTTAGAATAAAAAAGAGAAAACTTACATTTATTTAATCTATTAAATTGAAAATTTGAATTGCAAAAGGTATTATTGTGATATTTGAACTAATATTAGGTGAAAATTAAAGTAGAAGATTAAAATTTAATTCAAGGAGATAATCAAACAAATGTCATCTTCTTTACGTTTTATTCATTATTATGAGAAAAAGAAATTATCTAATTCTTCTTGACATTTCAACAACGATATATATTTATATGGATTACTTTATTTTATCTTTTTTATAAATTAAAAAAATTATTTTTTATTACAGAATCTTTAATAGATAATTAAGAATTGTTTCTATCAAGGTGATGGATCCATCTTATCTGTTTTTTTTTTTTTTTTTTGGATTACTTGAACGAAAGTTTAGTGTTAATTCCATCTGTATCAATTTTATTTTATTTTATTTTTAATAATTTTGTATGGATGATACGTTTAAATTTTAATTATGTGAAAAATTCATGATAATAATAAAAAAAACATGTTAGTATATATAATCATTTTAATTTGTTTAATCATGAGTTTACAGTATCACTTTGAAAACAAAACGGAAAAGCATAATATTATCTTGTTAAATAATTAGATTTAATTTACTCTTAAAAATTAATTTAAAAAAAATAAAATAATACTTAAAACTCTTATAAAAAAATTATTATTTTTTTTTAATTTGGCGTGAAATTCAATAATATTTAATAACGATTATAAAATTATTATATTAATATTATTAAAATAATAATTTTTTTTACACTCATAATTAATTTAATTATGAATATCAAATTGACACTCGTAATTGATTTAATTAACTTTTAGTTTGTGAATGCGATGGATATGAGTGACGTACATTCTTAAAGATAAGAAAGCAGGCGTATATTCTCCCGCCGATCTTATAAAATTACTATTTAATTTTTTATTTTGTCATAATTATTTATATAGTCCTTTTTTATTTTTATTTTTTTTAAATTTATATTTAGCCTTTATATTTCTATCCTGTTTAATCTTTAGTCATTCCCTCTAATTTTCGATTTGTCAATGTATTTGGAGGAGAAAATTTATTATTTTAGACTAAATAATTTAAAATATAAAAAAAAATGGATTATATAATTGTATTTTAAAAAATTACAGAGAGTGTAAGGTACTCAAATTAATGTTAGTGATACATAAAAAAAAATATTAGTAACAAAGTTATACATATAAATAAATATTATTTTTAACAGTGATATTTATTTTTATTAATAATTAATTTTTAATATTAATTATTATAATTTTATAACAATAACATATAATAATTATATATTATCATAATAAATTTATAATATTAAATTTTATATTTTTAAATAAAAATTTTTAGTGCTACTTTTAACATTTTTTGTGGTGAATGAATAAAAAATAAGGATGCTCATCCATGCCAACTCAGTTGATTCTATCGAATTAACTTGTCATTATTTTAATAATTAAAAATAAAATTATCATTTTTTTAGACTTACAATGTTATCTCTACATTGCATATTTACATGTCTTGGATTTGGATAAAGTTTTTATAGATTTATTGTGACTTAATTGAAAAATATAGTTTTTATAGATTTATTGTGACTTAATAAAAAAATATCACACTGCCATTTGAAATTGAGGTTATACAACGATCGTCCAAAATAAGTTATGAACTATTACTATAAAATAGAGTCATGTGATAAAGGTTTTACGTGATTCCACCCGTAGAAAGGAGAATCCCAACACTGTTACACCCGGTTCTTCATTAAAATTCGCTCTCCCCTAAATAAGCCGAGTCTTCACATAAAATTATCGTTAATAAGGACAATTCAGCAAATTCTCGTTACGCCTATAATTACAGATCACCGATAAATTGGATGGCGGGATCCCTTATCAATTAGCCGGTACAAGGCGAATTCTCAGGGAATACTATAATTAACTACATCTTTTTATAGTATAAAAACTAACAATCACATGAACAAATGTATACAATTCTTACACAACTACTTTTGAATTCTAAGCAATTTCTTATACTCACACTATTCTTTAGTTTATTGACTTGAACGTCAGAGTGGCTGCCGTAAGCGCTAGCCACTTCACACTCTCTTTCTTACAGTATTGACCAATCGTAGTACAGCTCTATTTCAGCCACATTATTTGATTCCATTGTCGAGAGATGCATTGAATTCTCTCTACTCATTTGGATTAAAACTGGTCTCTTATCCTTTTTTTCTTAAAAAGAAATCTTTTTTTATCTCTCTTGAAATAGCCGACAGTTCACAAGTTGTTGCCAAGGTTTCTACCAATAAGGGCGCTATCATTTATTCCACTCCTGGCAGAGGACAAAACACACCCTTTATGGTCAACAAAGTAGATCCCAATAATATGAACATTGAGCAAATGCTTCAATACATCAAAAGGTTACAGGCTACTCTCGAGCAATGCAAAGCTCAGGAGGAGGCGTCATTCATGGCTTCTAGGGCAAAGGAGGAAGCCTCCTTTGATACTTTAAGGAATTGAACAGACGCAATCAAGATACGGTCCAAAGGGAAGGACAAACAGCTAAGGGACATAGTCTAGAAATTCATTAGATTGGATGATGAAGTCCAAGTATTGAGAGAGGACAAAAGGACGAGTCAAAAGTAAGACCAAAAGCCGAAGAAGCAAGGATACAGGGGAGACCACATAAGTTACCTAATGTCCCGAAGAATGAATGACTAAGATAAGTATAAGAATTATACTCCATTGAATGACTCACGAACATATATTCTCATGTGGATTAGGAAAAATGACAAGAAGATTAGGTGGCCTCCCAAGCTCAACCCTAAGAAAGCCAAAAGGTGAGACAGGACCAGGCACTACCACTCTCATGAAGATCATGATTATACGACGAAGGAGTACCAAAAACTGAAAGGCAAGATCGAGAGGTTAATAAGTTCAGCAAAGGCAATTAATCTCCATAATTCTACAAGGCGATAGGTTCATCAAGGAAAAAAAATTAAAACAATTCATCGTTAGAATCTCACAAGGCGAAAAGTTCATCATAAGGAACCATTTAAGAGATCTTATAAGGCAATAAGTTCGTAAAAAGAAACCATTGCGATAGGTTTGTCAAGGGAAAAATCAAGACAAATCATCGCTAGAATTTCACAAGGCGACAGACTCCTCAAGGGAAAGATCAAGGCAATTTATCACCAGAATCTAACAAGGCAACAAGTTCAGCAAAGGGAACTAGCAAAGAGATTCTACAAAGTGATAAGTTCGTCAAAGGGAACCACCAAGGCGATTCATCGCCAAAATCCTACAAAACGATAAGTTCGTCAAAAGAAACCATCAAATCGATCCCGCAAGGTGACAAGTTTATCAAAGAGACCAACCAAAGTGATTTATCACCAAAATATTACAAAGTAATAAGTTCATCAAAGGCAACCACCGAGACATTTCGTTGATAGAATCCTACAAGATGACAAGTTCGTGAAGGGGAACCACTGAGGTAGTTCATCGCTATAATCTTATAAGGCGATAAGTTCATCAAAGGGAACTATCCACTATCGAACCTAAAGTTTCAAAACCTAGGGATAAATGATGTATATCAATATTAAAATTTATTAAATCTGAATCTCAGTAACTCAAATTATGTCAAACTCCTAATAAAGAGGTAGAATTTTAATCATAATAGAATAATATTCATATCAGAATACTATCCTTATCTGGTAGAATTTCATATCCTATCTTATCTACGATTTCTTATCTTATTTAGGATTTCTTATTCTATAGTATATAGGATTCAACATCTTACACTAGAATATCTCATACACTTCTAACAACATACAAACTCTATCCAGTACATTATATAAGGAGTTTATAACCTTCATAATCAGATATATTATTTTATCAATAATCAATTTAATTATTTATTCAATATTCATATTGATTTAAGCATTCAAAAAAATATAATGCGAACAACACTAATACTATTGATCATTTTGAATAACACACTAAATTAAAATTTTATTATTCCAAAAAAATTACATATTGCTTCTTTCATCAAAGTAGAAAATCTATCTTTATTTTGTTGTGGACGCTTATCTTAAATTCGGATTACATAAATTTATGTTCATTCTTCTCTTGTCTCTCTCACCACTGTACTTTAAATGTGTGTGCCTACTATAATAACTATCTAAAAAAAAAAAATCCTTTCAAGATTCCTAAAAGTATATATTTATATACATATATTTTTCATATTAGTTCATTAAATAGGTAAATTAAAATTAAAATTTATTAATTTCAAAAAAAATTATAACCTATTAAATATTTAAATTTATAAAAATCATAAAAATTAAATACAAATTAACATTATTATTAATAACTTTGTCAAATGAAATAAAAAATAATTCAAATTATTATTAACTTTATTTCAAATTTTATCAATTTTTCAGCTCTAAATTAGCTGAAAAATTGATAAAATTATTTTCATCTAATTTTATCCATTTATAAAAATTCATAACAAAATTTAAAATATAATAAATAAAATGCATAGAATATTATGAGTAATTTATATTTAATTATATATAATATAAGTTTTGATATCAATAAATTATAATTTTAATTTAAAATAATCAATGAATTAATCAAGGTATAAATATATATTCATCATATTTTAAATTTATATAAAAGAATTGTGGTTATATATATATATATATATATATATATAAAATTCTATCGATGATGTCGGCCAAAGAAATGTGGTGGAATGGAGGGGAAAAGTAAGTAATAAGTCGGCAAGCATTGAGCAGACTATTTCAGGAGTTGGCTGTCTCTGTCTTTAAAGTAATAATTTCTAACATCGCACCAACTGTGTCTTCATGCCTTGGCTTTCCTTCTCTTTCACACCCCCACCTTTACACTTTCTAAGATTCTTTGGGCTCCTTTAGCTATCAATTGAGCTTTGATTTATTTTATTTTATTTTCAGTTTTTCAATTATATTTAATTTAATTATTGGCTCTTAATATTTCAGATTAATTTTGTTCTGATTTTATTAATTATAACATATCGAATATATTCACATTTTATCATTTTTAAATTACAATTTAATTTGAATTTTTCATCAAGCTAAGATAATTTATAGTCTAGGATTGTAATTCAGTTTTCAAAATTAAAATATTATTATTAAATTTAAATGAATTTAATTTAATTCAAAAAGATAATTCTTTAGATAAAATAGTCTTCTTCACTGTTAATTTTGAAAATTATTTAGGTTTTAATATTAAAAATTGTTTTTATTTATTTTATTTTACAAAAATATTTGAATTTAGTATTTTCAGTTGAAAAACAAAACTTAATATTATTAAGATAAATTTTATTGATCAATAATTATATCTTATTTAATTTAGCAATTTTGCAACTAGTACTGGATGATTGATTTTTTTTTTTTACCATTGAAATTCTAAAAATTGATTTTAGAGTGTTTAATAAAAATTTAATTTCTTATAATTTATGAATTTTTTCTAAATTTAAAAATTAATTCTACTTAATTATTTTTTTTGTAAGGTTAACCAATTATTGAAATTGAAGTTAATAATACAGATTTTTTAATAAAAAAATAATTTTTTTTATAAATTTCTTAATAAAAAATATAATTAATTTATACTTAATTATTATAATTTTATTGGTTTAATTTAAATATTTATTAAATTAATATAAAATAGTGGAGATATATAAATAAATAATACCTTCATTTCTGAAATTAATTAAGATGAATGGTCCCTTGATGCATGGTTGGCTATGGGCATACATACATATAACTTCCTAATTTAGACCTCTTAACTACCTCCACTTTATTTCAAAATCATTACATTATCTTTATGGTTTAATTTGTTAAGCAACAAATTAACATTAATTATATTCTAACCCCACAATTATTTTATATTTGCCTTCACTCCCACGTCAAGCCTTAATGCATTAGGCAAAATCATTCAATCACATTGCAATAAAAGTGTTCTCCCGTGGAAGGTGTCATCTCAATCACATCAATTGTTTTCACTACTAATTATACTTCGAACCATCGCCAATTATTTTTATGCTTTATTTTTTATTATAAAAAAAAAATACAAGTTAATGGTATAAACTGGTTGTTACATATCACATTGGAGCTCCACTTTCCTCCATCCCCTTTGCTATGCTATAGATAATGCCTTGTAGACTCCCCATAACTCAGCTTCAAGAGAGTTACAAACACCCGAAGCTTGTTGAAAACCGCCGAGCCATATTCCTTCATTACTCCTGAAAACTCCTGCACATCCTGCCAAGCTTGGGTTTCCTATCGCACTACCATCGGTATTTAAAACCACAAAATCATCTTTGGAATGTTCCCAAGCTACGAAGATTAGGACCGAGCAATATTCAGTTCAAATTAAAAAAATCAATCGAATCGAATTAATTTTAAAATTTAGTTTGTTTTTTATTCAATTCGGTTGGGTTCGATTTTTAATTTTAAAAATTTCGATTATTTCAATTCGGTTCGATTTTGATCAGAAAAAAAGCAAAAAAACCGAACCGAATCGATTAGTGATAATAATATATTATTTTCAATAATATAGAGAAATTAAATTATATTAAAATTAAAATATTTTAATTAAATTTTAAAATATTAAAAATAAAGTGTAAAAAATAAAAAAAATTATTAAAAATTGAAACTAATCAAATCGAACCGAATCGAATCGAATCAGATCGGTTCATTTCGATTTGATTTCTAATCAAAATCGATTCGATTTGATTTTTATAAATACTAAAATTTCAATTTTCGATTTATTCGATTCGATTCGATTTTAAACCGAACCGACCGAATGCTCACCCCTAACAAAGACTACACCTTTGCGAATAGGTTCATCTCTTAAATTGACAGGATTCCGCCTTTGCCGCTTTCACCTGAATTTTAATTTATTTAAAAACTTTCAAAGATTACAAGAAATCAGCTTTAAATATTTTCGCATTCCTCTTCTATCATATATACCATAAATTTAAGGAAAACAACACATCCCAGATGACTCCATCTAATTCAGTAATTCATTTAATAAATGTAGAAAAAAAAATTATAAAGTTCACATTAGCTTTATTTTTCAAACTCATATAATTATTTTAATTTAATTTTAAAAATAATGAATAAAATAGTATGTATATATATTATATATTAAAATTTTGATAAATATATTTAGTATGAAAGTGATTTTTTAATATGAAGGAGATTTTTTTTCATATTTTTAAAAAATTTATGTCAAAAAATTCGAGACCTAATTTAATAAAATACTGTTAAATATTTATTTTACTTTTAATAAGTAGTATTCAAAAAATAAATGTTGGAGTTGAATATAAAGGAAATATTTTGTGAAAGGAAAAAAATGATAAGAGTAAGAAATATTTTTTTATTATTATTTTAATTAATAAAAATAATGCATTATTATTATGTGACCATTTAATTAAATTATTAAAAAAATATATATTTTTTAAAATGGTATTACAAATATTAAATGAGTATGATATGTGCATCTATTATAATAATTTATTATATATTAAATTATATGAAAATAATTAATAATAATTTATTATATATTAAATTATATGAAAATAATATAATAATTTATTATATACTAAAATAATTAATAATAATCTATTATAATAATAAAATATTAAATTTTAATAAAAATAAATGAAATTTATAACGAGTAAAGATACGCGTTTTTCACATAAAAAATTAGTAATTTTAAAAATATGATTAATTTTCAGTAAATATATAATTTTATTTATTTTATTTATAATTTTTTAATATAATAATAATAATTTACAAAAATTTACTCCTATTAAAATTTTTAATTTTGATATTTTATTTTAAAATATAATTTTTGAAATGTTAAATTAAATATATCTAGCATTTTTACTTTTAAGTATTGTCTTAGTTCATTATTACTAGTATTAACAAAAATTTAAAACACATAAATTTTTTACTATGTATTTAAGGTACAATAATTATTTATTTATATTAAAATTTTTAAATAATTATTTTTTAAAATACGAGTATATATGTACAAAAATTCATAAAATTTTAAAAAATAAATTAAAACATTAAGTTGAATTATAACTACAAAACATCTATTTACATTTGGTAAATTTCACATTTAAATCAATAGGTTAGTCTAATTATAAAAATATAAAATTATTAAAAGTTGAAATACTTTGAGTTTACTGATTATATCATTTTTATATTGTTAAGAGTTAAAATATTATTAAATAGTAAATGTAAGTATTCAGTTGATTCGATTAAAATTAAATTAAATTAAATAAATTAAAAAATAAAATTTAAATATTTTATAAAAAATTAAATTGAATTAAATTTAGTAAAAATTAATTTAAATTAAATCAATCTAATTTTAATTTATTTCGATAAATTTAACTCAATTTTCAGTTTTTACATTACATTTTATTTTTTATTTAATGTGCTTTTCAGTTTTTACATTTTATATTTTATATTTTAAATTTATTTTAATATTAGTTATGATTTAATTTCTATATTATCAATTTTCATCAAATAATTTTAAAATTTATCTCTAATAAAATTTTAGAATAATAATATTAATTAAAATTATTTTTAAAACTATAAATTTAAATTGTAATTGAAGTTTAAATCGAGAAATCAACTGAGAATTCATATTAATATTGGCTTATTGCCTAATTTGTCTTTGTATTTGTTCAGTAGGTCCAATTTAATATATACTTAAAATTGACTCAAAAATTTCAATTTTAAGTTCAAATTGAAATTGGCCCAAAGGAGAAATAATGTATTAAAGAGCGCGTGAATTAAATAATATAAAGATACAAATTTAAAATATTTATGAATTTATTGAGTTAATTCAATTTAGTCTAATTAAATTTATAAAAGTAATTTGTTTTTAATTTAATTTTATTTATTCAACGTTAATTAATTATATGAAATACAAAAATAACATATCCTATTTTTAACTTTTTTTTTAATTCTCATTGATTTTAATACTTATTTAATTTACTTAATTTCAATTAACTGTATGAAAATATAAAAGTAATATTTTTATTTTTTATTTGGTTAATGTATTTAATTATATAAAATGTAGAAAGATATTAACTTAATTGTTTATTATTTAAATGAAAATGGATTAAATTAGATATACCCTCTAAATTGACTATTGGACTAGATTGACTTTAAATCAAACTTTTATGCTAATTTAATAAGAAATTAAAAAAAAGAATTAGTTAAATTTATTACCCAATAAATAAGGGTAAATTAAATATTAAGCAGAATAATATCCACTGCATAGGGGAAAATTTTTTGGATAAATATGTTAGTAATATGCCTATAGCTAATTTATTGGTTCTAGTTGGATATTATTGTTCGTATATTTTAAGTAATTAATTATAATATTATAAAGGTAGTTATTTATCTTTAGTATTAATTTAATTAAATTTGGACTAAAGATAAAGTTTATGAAACTATATTATTTTTGTAAAGAAAATTATAATGTGGTTATAATTGTGAGATTTTTATTGCATTTAAATAATATCTTTAAATATTTCCGGTTTTTATTATGATTAGACAATGATTAGAGTTGTTGAGACTAGTACATATTATGTTTTTTCTTTTTTGGAAGAAGCAACTGATCTCATAAGTTGAGATATGTAAAATATTTAGAACTAATATATAGGTACTTATTTCATGAATAAATACACTGACTCGCCTGAAAAATTAATATGAAAAATAATCTGTGTCTATGGAGTACTCAAGTGATGGTTGTGTAAGTGATTCTTTAAACTTGAAATCAATAAATAAACTTATATAGGGATTTTTATGTTTTGATTTATCTTACATGTTACTTAATTCATGAGCAACAAATAGAAATGAATTGGATATATTAGGAACTGTATGAAGGTATTTATGCGATTGAGATATGATTCATCACCGTAGATTAAATTAGGGAATGTCTCATTTGTTCTTTGTTAGTATTGATCATTAAATCCTTGCCAAAGTGGAATAAAATTAACAAATGAGATTTAGAATTTCATTCGATAGATAAATGACAAATAAATGAGAATTAATATGATTGAATATTGTAAACACGTTCCATGTATCAAATGTTAAATTGAGATATTTGTGATGAAGGAATATTAATTACACTAACAAACCATGCACTAAAAGGTTAAATCAAACCACTTTTAAAATTCCGAATATTTGGATAGTCTTGACATGTTGTTAGACAATATTATTGACTTTTAAATTAATTAATTATTTAATTATATTTATTACCAACATATTTAGAATCTAATGGGTTATACACATAAAGAATTGCATGAAAAAATAAAACAAAAAGTTAAATCAAGTAAAACTTGATTACATATAAACTGACATTGAAATAAAATTGTAATCTGAAAGAATTATGATTTTGATCTAATTAATTAGATAGGAACTTAATTAAAATTATCTAATATTATTATGACTTACTTTAATATAGTTGTAATTTAATTAATTAATTAATTAATTAATTAATTAAAGACTATTATATTGAAATCTTAAGATTTTTATATAAAAAGGTATCTTATGAAAATCTGAAATAACACTTGTGAGAAACCCTTTTGAGAGCCTCCAGAATTTAGAGAAAAGGCAGAGAGCTAGCACTCAAAACCTCTCCCCTTCTCAACACCTTAGAATTGTTCTAAGATTTTTCGATTACTATTCTGTGTGGATATCGTTAGAGACCGGATACTTAAACGGTTTATAATTTGCGACAATCCAACCAAATCATCGATCTCGTGTTTTGCTTGAAAGAAAATAAAAGATATTTATTTTCTTTTTAATTATTATTATTACTTTCTTCGTTTAAACGTGATCCATATTGATAAAAAAATTTTATTTTATTTTTCTGCATTCAATCCAATTGAAACTCAACAAAATATAAATTAGATAAAAAACATAACATAATTTAGCATAAAAGCCCACGTAATAAATTCAAATAGATCAATTGCTTTGTGTGATTTGTTCTAATGCTAGGAAACGTACCCATTAAACCCCAAGCCCAATAGACATCTTGTTAAGGATTAATTGTGTCTTAATTGTCCTTTCTTAGTTTAGTCGTTTTACTATGTAATCATTTTTTTATTTTTTTTGTCCTTATATGTCTTATTTTGTCTTAGTAAGAACTGTTAGTGATATTTGCCTTATACACTATAAATAGGGACTCTTCTTGAATAATAGTGTAACGATTACATTTTTTAAGAGAAATGAATAAAGGAAATTTTCTTTTTCTCTATTCTCTCACATGGTATCAGTGCCTAGGGTTTGAATCCAGGCGATTCCTCTCCTTCAAATCTAGATCTGCAACCTATGTCATGCTTGTGCTCAAAGAGAGAACATGCCAAAATGTGGAAATAGTAGTAAGAATCAGACATCAGCAATGGTTATCGACAAAGGACAAGCTAGCGTACAAGGAATTGAAGATTCGCTTAGCCTCCAATCATCCAATCATCCTAGTATGGTCTTAGTTTTTGCACCTCCTTATGGGAACTAACTTTAGATCTTGGAGTAGGGCTATTAAAATAGCCATAGGAACCAAGGAGAAGTTATGGTTTGTTAAAGGAACAGTTTTGACACCTAAAAAAGATTCTGAATCTTATGAGCAATAGAAAAGATGTAATTTCATAGTCACATCTTGGATTTTGAACTCTATATCTAAAGAGTTAATCAAGGTTTCATCTACACTGTTTCTACCAGAGATCTCTAGCTAGAGATCTTAGGAAGATTCAGCGAATGGAACGGTCCTATGATCTATCAGTTACATAGGAAAATATCTCTCATTAGTAAGGGGAATGAGTTTGTACTCGTCTACTTCACTAAGCTGAAGAGACTTTCAGATGAATTATGGTCCATGGAGACATTACCTCCCTGTATCCGTGGGGCTTCCAAGGCTATGGCCGAAGTAGCAAATAGAAACAAACTAATGCAATTACTAATGGGACTCAGTGATGCTTTTGGATCATAAGGGACCAGATATTTGGAATAGACCCTTTACCATCAGTTGATAAAGCTTACTCAATGGTTGTTAAATTTGAGTCTCAAAGAAACGTCTTAGGGACTATGAATGAGACTATTGACTCCTTTGTGTTTTTTAACAAAGCACAGGGATAGGGATAAGGGAAATATAAAAGGTTTGGGACCAAATAAGGTAAAAGTACATGCTTTAAACTAATAGGCTATCCTGATTGGGTATAAACCTAAAACTAAGATGGGAGGTCAATCTAACAAAGGACATAAAGGTCCAAGGGTTGTAGCAGCTATTGAAGGATCCAACATTGAAGAGGATAACCCTATGGATCCCCCTGATACTGCTATAAAGATTGATGAACTTACTGTGATGCTGAATTCTTTGCAACAAGAAATGACTAAACTTATGAAAGGCAGCACAACCTTCACTGCTAGCACCTCCACTCAAGCCGGATATGATTCCAAATCATATCTCATAGACTTTGCTGGTAAATCTCATTCACTAAAAACCTGCACTGTTAAATTGTATAGTGACACTAGCTGGATTCTAGACACTAGTGCCACAGATCATATGTCCTCAAATAAGTCATTATTCACTTCCTTTGAACAATTGCAAAAATGCATACCTGTCTCATTCCCTGATGCAACTTCAATGCAAGTATCACATTCAGGATATGTTAGTTTGTTTAGCATCAAGCCAATTCACTTCTTGTATTCCATACTACTAACAAGTAAATAATGGTGAGTTTCACTCAAATCATCATGCATAAATAAACTTTATTATTAAGTAAGCACGTGCATAATTCTTACCGATTAAGTAAGCATGTCAATTTTTATGCATTCTAATTTAAGAGAGCTGCATTTTACCATATTTTGCATCAACTTTTCTTAATTGATAAGAACTTATAGACATGGTAAGTGAGTATTGATCCCACAGAGACCTTAATCCTGTTTAATTTAGATGACCAATTTGAAATAGAATGGTAGTTTAATACAAAAAGTGAGAAAAAGAGAATCTTTTGATGAAAATAGTTTTTCCTTGGGCAAGCCAATAAAATAGACTTAAAAGAAAAAATAAATAATGTAATTGAAAATTGAGAAACAAATAATTAATTAAAACTTTTAGCTGAAGGTGATCAAATTGAGGTGTTCTGCAGTTGATTATTGATTAAAAAAACATTTATTTTATTATTTATTGTTTGGTTATAGTGGTCAAACACGCGAATTCCACCAATTCTTCTTTATGAATAAATTAATCCGCTTCGCGCTTAAATTAATTTCTAGTTAACTAACAACCTCAACATGCGTGTAGATTTAATTAGTCAACTGCGTTAAGAGAGAAGAACCCAAACTTGATCAATAAAAACACGAGTTTTATTTAAATCAAATATGTCAATTTCTTAACATAAACTAATATGTTAATTACTATTTGTTATTAATCCAATTAAACAATTACGGATTTAATTAGATTAATTAGCTATAAGTTGTTTTCTCAAGAGATTCAATAGGCCTCTTGAATTCTCAAGAAAACAACAATGGATGTGATGTTCCTCGAAATCAGAAATTGACAAAAAATAGAAATAAAATGAAGAGAGTTTAAGTGCATAACCTCACAACTTGAACAAACCTCAATTTAATTTAACGTTCAACTAAAAATAAATTGTTTAGCCACTCATGACCATAATAAAATTATAAAAATTAAGCAAAAGGTGAAGAAGAAGAAAATAAAATGGAGAAGAAGGTGGGGGCAGCAAAAGAGGAAATGAGAGTGAGAGGTAGAATATGATTCCCTAGGTTTAATGTTAGGAGCCTTTATATAGGCACAAAAGGATAAAACTTAATAATTTAAAATAAAATATACTACTTCAATCTTATCTCTATCATAGTCTTATCTATATCCTAATCCGATTGAGTTTGATTCAACTCGACCCCATTTGAAGCTGATCTTATCCTTGCTTAGGTGGCAAAATCTATCTTATTTATCCATTGTCTTGGGCTACAGGTTTGGTCAAGGTTGTAGCCTCCCAGTATAAAAAATCCTTTAATTCAGCTTTTTCTTCAGCTTTTTCTTCTTCTTTTTCTCTACTTCTGCTCACAAACCTGTCCAAAATTAAATTCAAATTAAATTTAAATATTTATATCAAAATTATAGTAAAATCAAGGAATTAAATGAGGAAAAAATTGTGAGTTTTGTAACTCATCAATAACAAAAGTGTATTTATGGCTTATCCTTCCAATAAGGTATAATTCATGCAAATCCAATTATTCTAATTTATGCTATGAATTTTTTTTACAAGCTCTTCAATAAGATCTTAATCAGTCCAGTATTAGTACTTATTTCTAATATCACAAAATATATCAAATGCATGTATTTTTATACAAATTCAAGTTTAAGTGTCTATATAAAATTTTAGGTATACTTCTTAGGATTCATTTGACACTGATCTTAACTAATTTCATTGTGTATAGAATTAGATAGTATAATCGATACAGTCTGTTCAAGATGCTCTATCACTGTAACCAGTTTAAGACCACTTGCAATTTACATTATTTTATCTACAGATTCAGAACTTGGTCAATTCATGAAAATTTTATCTCTTTGTCTCAACTTTCATTTAGTATATTTTAAGCCTAATTTCAATAACTACACAATGAGTTATGAAACTGCTAACACATGCTGCCCTATTAAAGCCTATCTTGCCAGATTTGCACTTTTAACTCCCATGTTAAATTTCTTTACTTTAAACCTTTCAGAAAATCAAAGAAAAATAGAAAATCAGAAAATCATACAAATACCAAACCTTTCTTGAATTTCTCTTTCTTTTTCACTTCTACTCTCTAGCAATCTCATTTCTCTATGATATTCCTTCACTTAGGTAAATTTATATCTTAAGAAAGGGTTGAATAAATTGAAAAAGTAAATCTTTCTAATTCAAATTCATGCATGAAGAAATGAGAAAATACTATTTCCTACACATTTCTAAGCTCACCTTTGATTTTTAACTTTGGTGCATATGGAACTTTAAACTTTTCCTTCTTCAATTCTTTCATTATATGACTTTTTCTTTAGCTCTTGATCTTAGGGTGAATTTTGGTTAAAGAAAGAAGTTGATTTGGTGAGGGATTGACTTAGTTTTGGTAGAAGAAAGAAATATAAGATATTTGCTTTTCAATGGCATAAGGTTCAGTAATAGGGTAGGTGGAAGAAGACAACCCATTTCTCATTTGCTTTGTCATTTCTATCATGCTTAGTTAGGTGAGAAATGAATGGTTTAGATGAAGAGGTGAAAAAATGAAGGACTAAAATTGAATTTTGCCTTTAAACTTTCCATATTCACACTTTAATCTACTGAACTCTTAACATGTTTCAATTTATTTTCACACTTTCAATATTCGTAGATTGGCCTACTAAATTATGCTTTTAGCCTTTAACAGTCCATTGTACTAAGGTAAGCATGTTGGATTTTAACAAGCACCTCAAGTGAGTATGTCAGGAAACCCTAAGCGCATCTCGAAAGTGACTTATTTTCGACTTGCTAATTACACCGTCTATTTTATTTCTTGATATGTTCGTTTTTTATTTTAGTTTTCTATGATTCAGTTATTAACAATTTAGTATTATACTAACACCTCCCCTAGGTAACTTAGGGTAAACTAGCACTTCCTCTAATATCACTTGCTCTAATAGTGAAATAGTCTAATTCATACCTAGTGATATCACTATTTCTAATTATGGATTTGAGGATGTTACAAAACCAGATAGATATAACAGTCTACTTTGGATGAATCATTCCTAATGAACTAGCGTTCTATGAATGTGAACGTTTTATAGCATTTTGTACAAGTACGTTTCTTCATCATATTATCAACTTCTTAAAAATGAAACGACTACCAAAAGTTAAAGAAAAATAGATTTTATTTATTTATTTAAACAACCTTTAATTAATTAAATTATTTATTATTTATGCCTAGAAATATAAGATAGTTATTTCAAATTAATATTATAATATATGGCTTTAAGGTGCATATTTTCAACACGAACATGTAGGATACCTAATATGTGGCTTCATATACAAATTATATGATGATAGCAGTACTGTGAAACTATGGCTGACATGCTATATCCTAATACCAACTTCAATTCCTACCGAGCGAATCGATTCAGACTGAATCAGACTGACTCGATTCAAATTGGTTTCTGTTCAAAATCAATTCGGTTAGATTTTCACAAATACTAAAATTTTGAGTTTCAGTGTATTTGATTCGATTCGATTTAATTTTAAATCGAATTGATCGAATTTCCACCCTTATCTAGAGAGTTGTGCTATTCATGAATATAATGGATATGTGGTGTTTGCGGTAGTTAAGAGACTGCATGTATGGTGGGATCTAGGAATAGCAAAAGCTCAAGCAATTAAGTTTGGGATTACACACGCCTTGCAAGCTGGTATATCAAAGCCTGATTATTAAGATGGACAATCTGCTCGCAGTAAATGGTTTGCAGGGCTTAACAGTAGTCTCACCCTATCATGAGTACATGATATTCCACTGCTATGTAATAATTTTAACTCGGCTACTTTTCAACATATCAGCACTCATTAGCTTATAAATTAGCAAAATTTGAGAATTCGAGTGCCAAGTTTGAAGTTGTTTGGCGGGTCAATCTTCCACCCCGCTTGTTATCTGTGGCAATGTTGGATATCTAGCATGCACTTTCTTAACATTTTTATCTTTGTACTTTATTCCTTTTAAAAAAGTCAATAGGTATTAAAAATTTAAAACTTTTGACTGTAATTTAATTTAAATTTTTAAAATTTATAAAATTTAAAATTATATTCAATTTTAAAATTTAAATTAAAAAAGCATATCTTAGCAGTATGATAATATCATGTGAATTATTTTATCATATATATGACACTTAAAAATGGACTATTGATAAAAAAAATTTTAAAAATTTTTAATATTTATAATTTAATCTAAACTTTTAAAATTTGATATAATTTAATTTAAAATCTCTAAATTTATTATCCTTCGCTACTGAATTTCTAAAACTTCATTTTTATATTTCCTCCCGTTCTTTTTGATGTAAGAAATAGCAAATCATACATATTCTCTAATGCAGTATTTATATTTGTTTCAAGTGCTAATTGACATTATTAAGCGATATCAAGATATCAGTAACACAGATATAGACAGTGAAACTACAATTTTTATTTTGATGACATTGAAATAATTTTTTGTTGTGAATATAGTTAAATTTATTATAAAATACATATGACAATATACTTAAAAAGTGAAAAATTAACTTAAAAAGTAAAAATTTAACAAATATAATAAATATAGTTAAATTTATTGTGAAGTACAATTCATAATCAATAGAAAAAAACTTAAATTGTAATTTTTTGATTGGGATAAAAAAAATAAATTGAAAGATTTTAAATTAAATTTTACTGATTTATGAAAATTTAAATTAAATTATAAATAATAAAAAATTTTAAACTTTTTTCCAATATCTTTTTATCGTACATTTCATGCAAATATAATAAAATGTGCATGAAATTGCCTAATCAGCGAGTGAGTTCTAAAATTAAATACAATTGTATCTAATTTTATCAATTTTTAAATGTTTAAATTAAATTACAAAATAGTAAGCTTTGAAAATTTTATACATTTTAAAAAAGATATTTTTGTGGTTTCAATTTCTTTTTTCTGATGTCCAATCAGCAAAAAAGGTATCACGTCCAAGCTTTCATTCAATTAAACAAACACAATTACCTTGTCTTAAACCAGTAATTTTATTTCCAAGCTTTCATTCAAGTAAACACACACAGTAGGCAACAGCAGTAAGCAAGCAAATGTGAGACTATAAATGGAAGGACGTGCCTGCAAACCAATTGCTTCCTCTTCATTAAACCACATCATATAAGAATGTTTTAACTACTTTACAATCTGTAGCCACCGCCACTCTAAAGCTCCAGAAACCACCACCCAAAAAAAAAAAAAAAAAACATAAAGAAAACCAAAAAAGCAATAAACCCCAACTCCAAAAAGCCCATAAACCAATATTTTAATAGTGTTTCGTAGACTATACTCATTACAAAATTTTTCTTAAAAAATAAAAAAAAGAATATTTTCTAACCCCTAACCAAAAAATTTATAACATTCATCCACCTTCCTAAATGATTTCCATGCGACACTACCATACTACTCCTAAAGCCCCTCCCGAGGATAACTTGCCAACATCCCAGAAGCAATCGCATAGACACAGTGACAAACTAGACACCCCAAAATGTAAAACTTCTTTGGGAGGGAAAAAAAATCAAAAACAAAAAGACAATGCAAAACGCAATGAGATAGGCTTCTTCTGCATAGAATTGGCCAGACTCATAAAAATAAAAATGAATGCCTCGAAACCATGGTAGATTTACAGCAAAAAATTCCCAATCCCACAACTCACTAAGCATTTGGGAACTCAGGCCTGCAGTGTACCAATAATCTGAACCTGAAAACACTTCCAGGGCTTACTGATCTCGACGACCATTGAACCACTGCTTCAGAGAGACTGGCAACAACTCTCCATCCATCTATGAATAAATGGAATATGCAGTTAATGCAAAACTAATGCAAATGTAAGCCACGATGTATTCAATGGTTAAGTTATGAAGCAACAGTAGCCGATGCCTGCTCCATTCTTTCCTTTTCAATCTCAACTCTCCTCTGTTCAGCATGCTGGGCAACACCATGGGCTAGAGCTTGGTGGCGGAAGTCCAGTGTCTGTGTAAGATTCTGAAACCTCGGTGGATCTGATGCTTGCATGACTTCATTCAAATTAACGACAAATTAGAGTAGTTGCAAGTCAGATGAGACCAAAAGAATTGGATGCCAACCTAAATACACAATAGGGAAACCCCTACCTTTGATAGTATCCATAAAGAAAATGAAAGGATCCACCTCATCAATTGGTGATTGCAACTCTTCATCATCGCTGTAGTCATCATCTGAGTCCTCATCGTCATCGTCATGTGGGTGGAAAGCCTTTGCCTGTCATGATCAAGAAAAAACACAGGATTGAAGTGAGAATTAAATAACCCGTGGAACCAGAGAAAACCACTTATCAATATAGAAAAAGGATAAGAAAATTCATCAAATTTTGATCAATCCTTCGAATCAAAGATTTGAAACCAGCCTAGTAGATAGAATTATGTGAAATCCCTCCCTCAATATATGAACTTATTTCAAAATTGCCCTTCAATTCCATGGGTTTAAATGGTATCAAGGAACATGGAAAATTTCCCAAATCCTGGATATGAAAATCTAGGCTTCTTCACCCATGAATTTGAGCCGTTTCATGAGTTGTACAAAACATCTCAAAAACATGAAGTATCTAATAGGGGAATCATGCCAAAAAAAAATCTCAGAGGGTGAAACCAGTATGCATAGCCTAGATCATCATTCTGTACAGATCTAGCTTCAGAAGTAATTTGATAACCAACTCAAAAGTAATTTCAGTGTTCCATTCAAAGCACTGAATGATGGATTGTTTCCTAACTAACATCATAACATAAAATAATTAGTATTGGATAAAACCAGCTTAAAATGAATGAAATGATTGAAGGGTAGGGTTACAGTAGCATCTTCTGTGCACTAGCTGATAATTTGTCTTAGAATCAAATAAACAGTGCAAGCAGATCAAGGAAAGCTGGTCTAGAGCCATCAATAGTTAGGGTGCTGGAGAAATGCATGGCAGGCCACAGGTAACAGAACCCCATTAATTTAACACGATTTAACATAAATAGCACAGTAATTTTCCATTCACTGATTTGGCAAGACATGCATCCCCCAAATATCGGGTTCCCAAAGGAAGTCATTCATCCATCCTCCATTAAAATGTTGGCTTCCAGAAATTGATCTTCTTGCACCAAAATTTTCAAGTCTCTAGCTCTTTAAACTTCAGCATCCCACAAAGTGTATCCTCTTTGAAGAGGTTTCAATTGAAGGTGAATCAACTAAGGCATTGCCATGTCAAACTTGATATAGTAGCCATCCTTTACTAGTGAAGATAATGTGAAAGAAATTACAGGATGAAAAAGAAAGGTAATAGAGTAATTGAACACAAAAATATAGGTGCATCAACATTCTAAAAAGCAAATATGTACACACATTTCCAGATGCATAGCAAGTTCATTCATATTTCAAATCTGAGGATTTAAGATAAGCACATAAAGAACTCCTGCTAACCCTAAATTTATATTAAAAACTACATATGATGCCAACATATTTGAGAACATAAAAGTTTAAATGAAAAATAAAAAGCAGGGGGTTTCCAACAAATGCAGATACAAGGAAATCCACACACCTGCGCAGCTAACTTCTGAAGTCTACTGCTGTCAGCTTCATCCCCATCCTCGACATCCACTCCCATGTCCTTGTCAGACCCTTCACCATCATCTTCATCATCAGTCTGGAAACCATCCATATCATCATCATCTTCAGCTGCTTCTTCCTTTTCAGCTTCTGTGCACACATCCAACACCAATGAGTATTAATGTAGCAAAAATTCATAATTAAGAGAGAAAAAAAATGAAGCATAGTGAAACAAAGGCAGGCCTGGAAGAAGGGGGAAGTCACAGAGACCTGCAACTTGATCCTTGTATGAAACTAGGAGATCAAGAGTGGTCCTGAAAACACGTTCTAAGGCCTCTCCAGGTAATTGAGTCGCAGGAAGGGCCAGTAGTGATGTCAACCCCAAGCAACAAACTTTTTTGTCATGCTCCCTGTGCCAGACATTACTTAGATGGCCCAACAAACCAACACAAAAGGAATACAACATAAAACTTGATTTAAATATTTATCCCATAATTCATCAAAGCCCAATGTCAGAGAAATGAAGCACCTGACAGATTACCTTTTAAAATTAGCCAGTGCACCACTCTTTTTCACTTGTTGCAACATCTGGAACCAAAGGTTGAAAATCTCAGCAGCAACACCAAGCTTTTGCAGTACGCTCAGCGTCAAAGCTGCATTATAGTAAAGGGCATCTGCGATCTGCAGCAAATACATATTTGTTTCATTAAAAGGAAATGTCAATTCAACCTTCAATAAAAGACCATTATACTAAACAATGAGACCTTTACTAGCACTAAATAAAGAACGAGGAAAACTTGAGCAATATCTTTTTTCTTTAATTCATTATTCTGTCTTACAAATTAGTTTGGGTTGACAAATTCAATAATGTCTGATAAAAAAAATTTAGAAGCATTGGTACCTTGTTGAATAAAAGTCTACAGGAAGGAGGTTAAAAAGACATTTTAGAAAGGTGCAAAACGTGTGATAGTTCACAGTAGTGTGTATGGATAGAGAAACAAGAGTATTTACAAGACATTATTAAGCATGATCACCACTTCTAAATATTAAAACAGAATAGACAAAGTGGGGTGAGAAGGATAATTCTCATAAGAAAGAGGCTCTTCAGTAACGAAGGCTAACTAATTATCCTTACCACTTGAATGAGAAGACATTTCAAGTATGATTTTTCTGCTCGATGCAACCGCTCAACAGTGATTCTCAGATATGGCTCAACCCATTGATCCACCTGACCTTTACAATTCTGGAAAACAACCTCAATCAGCTTTGGTGCTGGCTCAATATCATTGTCCTCCAAATTTCTATCTGCCATGACCTACAAATAGAGGAATAAAAACATAGACCATGTTAGCCAGACTGCCAGCAAGAATAAAATGAACACTTTTTTCCCAGTTTACATATGTCAATTAAACAGATGGCAGCAAAGATAAATTTCAATATTCAAAAGGAACTCACAGATGAAATCATAATCCAAAGGCTTTGTTGGTAATCTGGATTCTTGCAAGTCAAGAAATGTGCAGTACCCCTTGATATGTAGTTGTCCAAGGGAACCAGAATATCTGCATCAAAATTGAGTGTCGTGAGAATCAATGCAGAAGTTCTTTGAAGAAAATATAGTCTGACGCAGTTCAGTAAATCATAATTTACAAATTATAAGTCAATGCAATAGAATGGATACTTGCAGTTGTTTGTCCTTTCCTCAGAGAGAGAAAAAAGTACATACGAGTTAATTTCCCCACTAATAGCTCGTTAATTTCCCCACAAGTAGTGTAACAACCCAAGTCTAAAATACCACTTAATAAATTAAAGCCAAGACATACCAAAGAGAGGAATAACTCATTGCATTTGATGAAAATACATACTTGGAAAGAAGTCAACAGCCCAATCTGCCAATGCTTCCATCATCAAAGGCCAAAGACTCCACATATCCAGAGATATTGTTGGAGAGAAAAAGGTCATATATGAAACAATTTCCAGAACTTCTTCAAACACCTCTGTAGAAATACATAACCAGAAATGATACATATTAATGAAAAATATGAACAATAAAAACAAGGTACATTTTAACATCAAAGATATCAAAGGTTATAAATTTTGTCTTCTTTCAGAATGCTTTGATGAATGATTGGAAACCTAGCCATATGAAATGGGCAACATTATAAATCAACTTCTAATTTGAGGAACTTACTTCAAAATGGAATAAATACACAAGCATGTGGGATCTAAGATCCAAAATCTATTTTGTCTGATTTTACAGTTCCCAATTAGGATGCAAAAATCTGCATTTTCAGTGTGCCACAAGGTAAAGAGGACAGAGAGTGCTTGGAATTCTCACCACCTTTTGACCATCGCAAAAGGGGCAGTTGGCCTTCAAAACATTAAAATTGATTGCATGGTATCTGAGACAATTGGTTATGCTAGCACAAGCAGATCATCCAAAAAAATTTTCAACTAGTGCTTAGACTTTATCACAACAATGTATGCCTGCTCCAACCATCCAAGCAGCAGAAATCAGGGAACCCAGGTATGCCCATAGACAGAGAGAGGGAAGAAAATGAATTAACATGCAATGGATTAGACACCTACCTTGACCATCAGTTGTCAACATTCTACGCATTATAGGTAGCAAAGTTGGCTCAATCTGGACAAAAAGATGAGGAAGTCTGCTAACTGATTCAAGAATTGTGCTTATAGCTCGTAAACAACCAACTGCTGCCAAAGCACCAGGATCATCAACTTCTTCGTCAGCTTCTGCAGTGTTCATACACCTCCAAAATGCAGCAGCCTGGAAATCAGAGAATAATAGGAGTCTCAGGAAGAACAGAAATTCTAACAGGATGGTCGAGCAAAAATATGTAACAAGCATTACCAAATTCTGGCATAAACCAAAAGCATAGGGTGCCATCTCTTCACCAAATTTGTCCACTATAGTTTCTAGAGTAAAAACCAGGTCCTCATTCTCCACCTCATTCATTAGTTTAAAGAACTCTAGAGAAAGTGAAAAAGAGAGTCATATCACAGAACTTTCTATCTGAAGGTAAATGGTCTAGCTCAACTGAAAATTGAAAAAGAAAAGGAACAGACTCCAGGAACACAAAATAAAGATCATTAATAACATAACAAGGTTTTCAAAAGCAACATACCATCAAGAAGTTGAGGAAGTATAGGGCGGATTTCATTCAAGTCTGCAAAATGAGAATGTCCATTAAGTGGCAAATAGACACATAGAGAAGCATTTTCAGAAAAAGCACAGTGCTACATACCCTTGCAAGCTTCAACAAAGCTTCGCAGTGCAAAAACTGAATCAACACGAACAGGAAGCTCTGGATCACGTAACCCAGACACAACACTGTGCAAGGCTTTAAGGAAATTGTTCTGGTCTGAGAAGTTAATGTGAACATATTGTCCTGCAACCCAAGCTGCCTAATATCCACAAGAGATCATTAAAGAAATAAATACTTCCAAGGAAAAAGTAACATAGAGGTCAACAGCCAACTTGCAATTTAGACTTTGTAACCTTCAAAATCAACTGCATGTAAGAATAAGATCCAAGTGCAGGTACAACTACAACATCGCTAATGCAAATTACAGATATATAAAAAATAACAATAATAATGATAATGTAAAAGAAGTGCAACAACCTTTGCTCTGAGATGACCAACGGGGCTGCTAAACTCAGGGAAAACGTGTTGTACTAACATGTGCTCCAGCTCAGATTTGTAAGGTTCAGTTTGTTTTAGTTTATCACAAAGTGATCCAATAGAGAGTAGGGCACCATCTTTTTGTCGATAGGGTTTATATTCTACAGGTGTTTCATCGTACCTGCATAAAGAAAAAGAAAAAATAAAACAATGCTTCAGCTGATTTACTTTAGGCTTCTCACTGCTTGCATCATCTAGAAGTAATACCTCTTAAAAATTTCTACAATGAACTGAATAAACTTTTGAAGGTTCTCCTTCCCACGTTTTCTAACCAATTCACTAACGAAATCCATAGAAGCAGTTCTCGGACTGTACAAATCCTCAATAATGTCTGCATCAAAGCAGAGTCTGAGAAACCAGTATTGCATATTTTATGCCCTTGAAAAAAAAAATAAAAGAAAAGAAATCCACACTCACCATAACCTTTCCTGACATATTCATGAGGGTCTTCATCCCAAAGCTTTTGATCATTATCATTGAAGCACATAAGAGGGAAAACTATCTCGAAAAGAAGCACATCAAGTCGTGGTTGCAGAAGATTATACATGCTGTTCTTTGATATACTGCTTGCAAATGACATTACAAAAACACCCGTCAAAACAACTCTAGCAGCAGTCCAGAAATTGATAATCTTGATATAAAAGTGATGAAAACCACAAAGATACAAAAAGCATGCAAGTTAGATGCTTCATAAAAGTTAGCACTTCCTAATCACAAGTTAGCTAAAGTTATTTAAAGATCAAAATTATTATCCTGAGCAGGTTCTGCCCCCACTAAGCAAGTTAACATACAAACTAACCATGTGGTCAAACGTAATAAGCAAGCTAAACACACATGGATATGGCTTCATCCAATTAGACTAGCCAGAACATGAGATCAAATAACAAGGGATAAAAACTTAAGAAGAAAGAAGAAAAAGTCAGTATAAGCAAATAAACAAACTGCACTTACCTGTTACTTAGATACTGCAGAATTAGGTTTGTAACTCTGTCAGGTAAATATCCACCAACACGTACCACATTCAACAAATTCAGATGGCACTCCAAAATCTTCCCTGCATAATTCTTCTGAAACATTTGAGCGAAAGCTCTGTTTTCTTGGTTTTGAATTTTCAAATCTCCAAATCTGCAAGTGTTTAAATGGATAGAAGTCAAAAGCAATCTTCATAGCTCCTTTTAACATTCAACATTTATTTTAGTTTGAAAACACACCGAGTATACAGCCTGTTCAAAATGTGAACTGTCCACTTCTTCACCTTCCACCAACCCCATGACTTCCTAAGCTCAGGATCTACAGGTTGACTCTCTGCAGGAACAGGCCTCTCCAAAACATTTAAGAATAAAATCATCCAAGCATTGAAGACATTTGGATCAAATAGTTGCTTTGGAATCTCCAACTGAAAGGAAATGAAAATAAACTTAACATGTAAACCATCCCAAAAAAAAAAAGCCATTTGTAACAATCATCAAATAATGCCATGCATATTCTTATGATGACAAGGTTAATCAAAAAGGTATAAAAGCTTTTAAAAAAAGAAAAAAACGAAAATTAGTTTCAAAGGGACTTGAAGAACACCTCAGAACAAACAGAATATGAGCTAAAGAAACAAAAAATATGGAGCCAAAAGGTTGATCAGTACATGTGTGAATGAAAGGTACACTACAAGAATTTGTTGCCTGCTATTAAACATTAAGCTTACATATATTGATGACCAGAATATTTTGCAAATAAGCTTGATTAAATCTGCTACTTCCAATGATAGATTTGCAATCTGGACTAGACTGTTGAAAATACTGAGAACCTGTGGGAATGTCTCCTCAACAATACGATAAACAGGGGTCCTCTCCTCATCTGACTTAAACCTAAAATAATATAAGAAAAGATAGATATCAAAATTACTGAGACATACATAGTTCAGCATCTTCCCTAAATAGAGATTGATTGAGGTCAAGAAATCAGAAAATGAACCTATGCATTCACAAGAATCACAAACCACACTACAAAGTAACACATTCAATAAATGCAAGGAGGACGAAATATAAGGGTGACTTATCCAGTTGTGCCATAGAAAAATAATAAAAATCAAATCAAATCAAATAAAAAATAATAACAGAATTAAATTACATAATTAAGCAAAAAATAAAAAATGGAAAATGAAAAATTACAATTGAAAAATTGAAAAAAAAATAAACATAAGGGTTTTTTGGGCTTTTCCCTCCTTGCTAGGCTGTTCCAAAGGGACCAAAGGATCAATTGGGCTTTGGAGCAAAAACAATCATATGCAATTCATTTATTTCTCTATCCCAGATGCAGTCAACAAAGGGTCAGAAATTTTTAGAAATGATTAAAGCAGACAAAAAAGCAAAAAAAGCATTCACACTGAATATGCAAAGCAACAATCATAAGCATATATCCTTACTCATATTTTCTAGAAAGTATCCTCAATACAAACAGAGCTCCATAAACTTGCTGATCTTGTAAATTATGTTTTATCCAATCCAGAAGACGTGGCCACTGCTCTGGGTAATCAGCATGGATAATTGTCTTGAGGCACTCACCCAACTGCACCCTATACATCATGGCATTTGATATTATAGGAAGTAAAATGAGAGTGCTCTCATTCTAATGAATCTAACCAAACAAGCAATTTGTTCTACCAACAAAACCAAAAAGTAGAATGAGATACTAAAGAATGGAAACAAAATTAGTAAAAGCCAATTTACAGGAACAATACAAAACTTGAAAACTGCATCCTCTACTCCTACTGTAAAGAAGGGGGTCATAAAAGTAAATTGCAAGTACTGAACATTCAATACATTATACCTCAATAAAGGAGGAACCTGCACAACATACACAAGGATATGATCCCTCACCATATCCTTATCACTTTGAGAAATCTTTGATAGCTCATCTACATCAAAGAATGATTACATATAACTACACACTTAATCTGGATGTAATGCAAATATCTAAATGTAAAGTTTCTTTAAGAAATTAGAAAAAATCGAGGATACATACCAGGCTCATGAGGTGCCCAGTTCTTTGCAATGAAGTTCTTGAAGTGAATGCTAGCAACTTGCCGAACTGCCATATCGCAATCATTGTCCACGACGATGTGCAGCAACCTCACCAAATGCTGAGGCGTGTATTGGAACTGAAAAAACACGTAATTTTAACAACTCCAGCATCCCAACTCACATTGATCATGCATAATAAACAGGAGAACACCATAATAATTCGATCACTTTACTATCCAAAAACTAATCGGAAACAGATAACTGATACAATTAAATAATCAACTATTAACCGCAATTCTCATTAAGTAAAGCAAATAATCCGTTTCCAGTTAATAAACTTCAGTGGAACAAGTTCTTCAGTAAGATAAAAACAAGCTAAAAACTAATCAATTTCAAAACGATAAATAAATAAACCTGATTGAGACTTTGCTCAGCAGCTTTGCGTTCATCGGGATTGGGGCTGAGGGCAGCGCGAAGGATCAAAGCTAGGCTTGGAAGATCCATAGACGGAATACTACTGGATTAACGATTGAATTCCAAACCCGAAATTGGCGAAGCTGGAGCTCAACTTTAACTAGAAAATGCGTCTGCTAGGGTTTAGAGACAGAATAAATAGGGAGAGGAGAGTGAGAAATATAGGAGGGAGGGAGTTCTGCTGAGGAAGAGACAGCTAGAGTTTGGAGTGTACTTAAATCCTTAGGGTTTACGGTAGTTTAACTGCTAAATAACAAATACAGTATAAATTATGGCTATGTATGTCCTTGTCATTCTGTTTCGTCGAACCCAACTTCATCTACTGTGGTTTTCCAGAGTTAAGCTCCGTTTGGGAGACGGGTGAAAGAGAAAAATATGTACATATTGGTGTTCTTTCTTCCAATATTTGTTTTGAACGATTCCAAATATTTTTAAATTAATATTAATTTTGATCAATGGTAATGGCCTTCAAATTGTATTTACATATATTTATGTATATAAATAAAATAAAAACGTAAAGTCTCTGATGCTATGAGCAAGTATTGAATATAAAATTAAATATAATATTTTCAAAATATAAATTCAGAGAAATGATATCAAATAAATTTTAGTGTCTTACTAACTCAGTGATCTTTGTGGTAAGGAGACCTTATAATGAATATAACATCAGACACACACAGCCTTTATAAACAATAGATCTCCAAGGATTTCTTTTTTTTTTTTTTTTAAAGAAAGTATTAATACAATAGCCTTCATAAGTTCCAAATTATTATAAAATAGTATGTGGCAGGTTATCTATACAACAAATGCATTAATCATTTCTTACCCTAGTGTTCTTTTTCAAACTAACTACATGTGATTGTTAATGGTTGCTTAAAACATAGCCCTGTTTTTTTTTATTATTTTTTTTTTAAATTGAAAAAGATGGGATCTGATTAAGAATGCTGATAGAAGCTCATTACAAAGTCATGTTGGGCTGCTGGATTTATAAATATCATTATTATACATGAACATGATATTGCAAATAAAAATAATCTTTTACTTATAGTTCCCATTTTTTTTCTATAACTTGATCAGCAGTAATTTTTAATATCTCACCTAGATAAGAACTTTACAAAGGGAGGTAAAGTGGGATTGAGACACACTTGAAGTATATAAATTTGGGATCCTTTAAAATCCTTGAGTAAGATAATTTATTCCCTTACTTCTGTTGTTGTTGCAAACCATTAATCATTAGTCTATTCAGTTTTGATCTTTACCCACATAAAGAGGTCATTCTCCCAATTAATTATAGATGATAAAAAGAATAGAAATATAACTTTTTGTATTGTTTTCCATAGACATGGCTTTTACCTTATCGAGATCCACTTCTATTCTTCGCTGACTGATTTGGTGGCCTAAAGGGTTTTCTAAAATAACTCCAAAGACACACTTACTAGGATTTAATTTGAGCTTGTATTTCACAATCTTATGTAGGAACTTCTTTTGGGCTTCAAAGTGACCTTCTCTTATGGCTGATTTGACTATCATGTCATTCACGTATACCTCCATTTTCTTGTGAATTATATTGGGAGAGAGCATGATCGTCATTCCCTGATATGTCACTCCAGCATTTTTTAGACCAAAGGGCATTACCTTGTAGCAGTAGATTCCTCGTTCAGAGATCAAGAAAGTCTTTACTTTTTCTTTGAGGTCCATCATAACCTAATTGTATTCAGAGAAATGGAAACAAATTAAAGGAGGAGATCTCTTATTTTCAGAAGGATTAGAAAACATTCAGCTAGGGTTCAGCAGCTATAAATACTTAGCTTGGATAGCAACCGTGGGAATCATATATCTCTTCTTCTACTGAATTATCTTCTTCCTTTTTTTATTTTCTTTCAGCCATGATTGGCTAATTTTTTTATTTATAGTTGAAATTAGGTTGAAATTTTAGTTTCTCTATGAATTATGAGATCTAAATATCATTGTTCATCTTTTATTCTTTCAATATTTATGCAATTTTAATTCTTAATATTATTATTGTTTTGTTATTTGATCAATAAGGGCCTATTGTTCACATTTTCAAAGTGATATATTATTAGTTTGGATGCTTGAATTTCGTAATTACTTGAGATATTCAACAACAAATAACAATTAATGAATTACATGATCTAACTTGAACTCACCATACGGTTTGGTTTGTTGGTTAAAAGTGGATCTCTCTAATTCTTAAGGTGGTTGATAAATTAAATTCAATAGACATTTTTTGGGTTGTTTGTCGAGTAGAGTTAATTAGCGATCGTTTCTTAATTAATTTAGACCTAAAGAGAGATTAGTTATGTGGAGCATTTTTCATAACTAAAACTAATTTATTGGAATGAATAAAGGTACTTTTATTTCTATGATTAATTCTCTTAACTGAAATGATCTAATCTTCAACTAGATTTTATTTGTATTGAATTGATTTTCTTTTGATTATTGCTTTTTTTAATTGCCTTGATTTTTATTTTGATCTCTCTTTTTATTTTCGTTATTTTTTCTAATTATTAATTGAAAATTCTTAGTGTAAATTCATTGCGAATTCAATCTTATTCACCATATACACAATTTATATTTATTAGTTTTGGATAGTTTATTTTCTGTGGGTTCGACACTCATCAACACGCATCGATCGCACAAAAGTATCAATTTCATGCGCATCTATTAGCCTAAGTATGCCAAGTTTCTACTTTAATTTAATTTGAAGAACTTACTAAGTTGCTCTAATTAATCATGTTCCTATGCTCATTTCATGCTATTGACCAATGTGCACTAAAGAGGGGAACTTAATTATACCTAATTTCTAAGTTCACATTTAGCACATTGTAAAAAGGTCTCACTAGATTTCTAGCATATATCCTTGAACTCCAATTTTATGGTCATTTTAGCTTAACATCATTACTAAGTCATTTTCGTGCCAAATCATAAATCTCCCCCTAAACATGCATAACCATGTCTCTATCATACTAAACTTGCTTTTGAATTACCAAATGAGTTACCTAACTTACTAATTTAATTATATGCATTTTAAGTGAGGTGCATAAGCCATCTAAAGAAAGGGAAAGAGAAATGAATTAACTAAATCCAAATCATAAGCTAGAGAAAGAGGGATGAGATTGGAATAATCTCAATAGTCATAAAAAAGGAGGAAGGAGAAAAGAATTAATTTATAAACCCATAAAAAAGATTAAAATTTACTAATTAAACCTAAGTTATTATAAAACCTTTGGCCCATTACCCTTTGCAAAGGGTCTTCAAGACACTCTGATGGTCTCCATGTCCAAATGGGCATCCATGTCCAAATGGATTTTCACTATATGTTTCATAAGCCCAGCAAACAAAGAAAGTTGCTCACCAAAAGGAGAATTGTTATTTAGCCAAGATTGAAAAATTAAGAGCAGATTTCTTTTTCTTTTTTTCAAGATTTCTTACAGTAATCCAATTTACCATAATTAAAAAAGAGAAAATACAAAATAAACAAATCATAAAAAGGCAATAAAATAAATTTAAAAAAGAAAGAAAATAACTTGAATAAGGAAAGAAAATAATTCAAATATGAAAAGCAAATAATTTAATTACCCGAATAAATTATTTTTATTTGGTTTTATAACTTTTTAGTTTCATTTTAATTTTTCACTTTTTTATTTTTTTATTTTTATTTTTATTATTTTTTAATATTTGTCCTGGCATAAAATATTTCTCTACAACTTTAAAAATTAATTATAAATATGTCGTGACACCTTGAGATCCAAGATTCCTTAAGCAAAGTATTTTTTCAGAAATGGTTCAAAATCCTATCTCCTTTCTTTCTATCTGTCCACTTAAAAAAATAGGGCCCCCATTGGGCTCTCCTCTCCCTTTCCTTTTATCCTATTTTCCCTTTTGTCCTATATTGTGATAAGGTTGCCTTTTCTTTTCTAACATGATTGTTACCCAACACTAGGTGACACACCCACCCATATAAAGTTCTAATGATTAATAGACGACTATTTAATGCCTCGCTAGAAAGAGGGACATAATCCCTGTTTCTCCGGCCTTCTTACCTTCGGAACGATTTTATTGTGTCAGTCTATATTGACCTCTATGAGTTTATGATATTTTTAATCTCTATTTAGGACTTTTTCTATTTTTGGTTGGTGGTTAAAGACCAAAGATTGGTTTATGGAGTCTCAGGCTGATGGCCAGTTTCCCTATAGGCGTTGATTAGGCCACAGGTCGTTGTGCCTGTTTAATTAGGCCTTTATAGGTCTAATCGTTACCTCAAGCCTCGAACGTATCAATTGCACCTTTACCTCCTCACTAATTATTGCATGATTAGGGAGGGGTAAACATTAAGGGAGCACTTATGTTACCTCCTCTACTCGAGAGGGAAAGTTAAGAGACGTCATTTCCCATTTTCTTTTCAATTTCAAATTTTGTACTAGGATGCCCATCATTCTTGCTCTTGAATATATTTTTTTCTTATGCTTTTGTGTTTCCTTCCCCTGTAGTCCTGCATTATCACTTAGAGGTAAGTTACTGATTTCTCATGGCTCTAGTAGAATACCCCATTGTGGAGGATCTAATCTCTTCTATTAACCCCTCTTTGCTGCTTCAATAACTTCTTAGGGACTTCTGAACCTACCAAAAATGAACCTCCCATCTCTCTGGATAAAGGGAAGAAAACTTTAGAGGCTCCCCCTACCCCATCCTCAACTGGTGGTATTAGACATCATTCAGGGTTTGAGATTGACGAAGAGTCCATGCCTGCCTTTGTTGCCGAGTTGCTTCACGATAGGTTTTTTGGTGGAGTACCTGATTTCTCTAATTCCTATTTTTTGGGCTCGTTTGTAATTTAGCTCATTCTACTAAGCAACAACTTACTTGTATTTCCCACTCTCTGGAGGCCTTCAGGGAGAATTTGAAAGAGTTAATGCTCATGGTAAAATACATTTGCCCTCATCTCTAATGTTTTCTGTCTAACTGCCCATTTATCTATTTTGTTTTTTTTTAATAGGCTTTAGGTATCTTTTTGGAGATTGAAGACAGGAACAGGTCAATTCAAAGTTCTATTGACCGTCAAATAAAAGAGGCACGCCGAGATGAGAACATGTTGGTCATTGCCATATCTCGCGAGCATCTTATTAACCTGAAATGAAAATTTTTGACCTCATTAGGAAAATGAAAAAAACTACACGAGGAAGTTCCTAAGTCATCTCCATGTATAGTTGGACAAAAATTAAAAAGGACCATTAAGGGTCCTGAAGGTTATTCATCCAAGATCTTATAAGCTTACCAAGCTAGATGATCGAGTCATTCCCCGCTCCTGGAATATTTGTAATCTAAGAAAATTTTATTAATTACAGTTAACGATGTATTTTTCATGTGTTGTGCTACGTTCTTCTGGGATAAGGGAAGATGGAGTCGCCTTCCTCAAAGAAGTTAGAGGCATCTCATGCTAGGCCACGAGGCGGGAATCCATTAGGCCATAATCCGGGTGTTAGTCTTACTAAACAAGGCATCTCCTGCCAGGCCACAAGGTGGGAATCTGTCAGGCGATAATCTAGGTGTTAGTCTCACTAAACAAGGCATCTCAAGCCAGGAAACCGTCAAGCCATAATTTGGGTGTTAGTCCCACTAAACAAGGCATCTCAAGTGGTCACAAAGGGAAAATCCGAGTGTTAGTCCCAATGAATAAGACATCTCATGCTAAGCCACAAGGTAGAATCCGTCATGCAATAATCTAGCTGTTAGTCCAGCTAAACAAGGCATCTCATAATAGACCACAAGGTGGGAATCTGTCAGTCCATACTCCAGGTATTAGTCCCAAAACAAGGCATCTCAAGCCAGGCTACAATGCTAGAATCTATTAGGCCATAATCCGGATGTTAATCCTAATGAATAAGGCATCTCATGTCAGGCTACAAGGCGAGAATCCGTCAAGCCATAATCCGGGTGTTAATCCCACTAAACAAGACATCTCATACCAGGTCACAAGGCGGAAATCTATTAGGCCATAATCCGGATGTTAGCCCCGATAAACAAGGCTTCTCATGCAAGGCCACAAAGCGGGTTCTGCCAAGTCATAATCTAGGCATTAGTCCCACTAAATAAGGCATTTTATACCCAGGCCACAAGGTAGGTAACTGCCAGGCAAGTCTTCTAGATTTCTTCCTAAAAGACAAAGTAAGTTTCTACTAAAAAGCGCCATAAAGCAGGTATCCGCAACGCTAACGACCGAGTATCAGTCCCGATTAATAGAATCCTTTAAATCGTGATCATAACTGAGTGTTAAGTTTCTTTTTTTATTTTTTCCAAGTTATTTATTCCAAGTTATTTATTCCATAGTCACAAGGTGGGTAACTGTCAGGCGAGTCACAAGGCGGAGGGTAAGTCCCATTGAAAAGTTTAAAGTTATCTTATGACAAATAGCAGAGACTGCCAGGTGCTTGGTCGGGTGTTAACCCCTTAACAGTCTTTTAAAAAAAAGATTATTCAAAGTCGTATTTGGCTATGGTCGGACGAAGGGTATGGCCGAGTACCGAGCATATAAACACTTAGCAAAATAATAACAAAGAGTATTAGAAGGAAAATTTTCTCATGAAAATTATGAAACAGGGCAATTATCAGGCAAAACGATGTAAGCATGGAAGACCAATCTAAATAGGCTACGCGCCCTAGATCGAGAAGACAATTATCATTTTCGAATCTAAAGAATCGAAGACCAGCGGGGAACGTCTTGAACAATTTATTTTAATGATTATTTATAAAAATATATATTATTTTTTTTAAAATAAGTAGTTTATTTTTATTTAAATAGTTTTGTTATTTTTTATGCTGATGTAATTAAATTATGTTAAACATAATTTGAAATCAATTTTTAATATTTATAATTAATATACGTAAGAGTTCTAATAATAATTGCAAACAGAATCTAGATATAATGGGTATCACTATTACTTTGAGTACAGAGTTCTAAATATTACTCATTGATGACCGCTGAATTCCTCCACCCCGGACCAGAGGCTTGACCACAGCCCAAGGCCCATGACGTAGAGGCCCACACACCTGATACATATAACAATCATGGCTCATCCAACCTTCAAGGCCGGGCTCGACCCATCTTCCTCACTCAAACCGGCCCAGCCCGCACGAAGCAGGCCCTCTCCACTCAGGCTTAGCATCCGGCCCAACTCTCAAGCCCAGTCCAGGATCCAGAATGATATTCACCAGACAGCCTGGCAAATCCGCTCGAACGTACGCATGAGGAGAATCAGAGGCCGTTACGCATGGAGCAGGCGGCTGATACCCTAGTACCTCCGAATCCGGATGGCAGAGACGCGTGGCCCAATCCTGGAGAAACCTTTACACGTCACCAGCAAGCAAGATAATGTATAAAAGAGGAGACACCTCCTCAGAAAACTTAAGCCTTATTCAGTAATACAAAACCTTTGTAAAACCTTATTCAATTGGATCTCGGATCATCAATTGGCGCCGTCTGTGGGGAAACGAAGGAGATCTTTTCATCACCGGAGTTTTCACTTTCAAAACCCACTGAGATCCACGATGGCAAACCACCAAGACAGTAACCTTAATATTCCAAATGACCTGAGCTCTGCCCAAGATGGGCAGCAGTTCTCCTTTTCTAGTCCTACAATGTTGAATAACCAAACACCTATTTCTCTTAATCCCTCGCCAAGCCTGGCAGGGAATACTCCCACCATGACCCTGTCTAACCAAGACATTCAAACCATGGCTCTCCAGCTACAAACCACTGCTCACTGGTTGGGCCAGATAATGCAACAAAGGGGACTTAGCACCCCAGTAAACGCACTCCCAGTAGTGGAGGAACCCAGAACCGATGAACCTCAACCTACCTCTGCCCGCCTCCGAACTAACAACCACGATACCGGAGAAGAGGAAGAACCGGAGGCCCGAATTCATGGGCGAAGGGCAAGAGAGTTGATAGAAAATGAAGAGGTGAACGACTATTCTGCCGAAACAACTAGAGAAACGGGAACTGAAACAGAGGAGGAAGAATGCAGTTTGGGCAAAAGATCCAACCCGGAAGACGAGAAAATGAACCAAAAACTGAAAAGGTTGAAGGAGCAGCTCCTAGCCGAGCTAGGTAAGAAAGATCAGAGTCAAACCTCCTTGCCTACTTCTTCTCCCTTCTCAAAGTTAATGCAGCAGGAGACCATTCCCAAAAAGTTTATGATGCCACCGATGGCGGCCTATAATGGAGCTGGTAACCCGAGAGAGCACGTCATGAACTATAAGACCTTCATGGAGTTACAAACCCTGTCAGATGCTCTGATGTGCAAGGTATTCCCAACAACGCTCTCGGGACCAGCGAGGGCATGGTTCAACAGCCTGGAGGCCGGAAGCATTCAAAGTTTCGGAGATCTGGCCACTCGCTTCATTAGCCGGTTCGTAGCTGGGGTGCCTGCAGATAGGAAGACGAGTTATCTGGAAACAGTGAGACAAAAAGCTGGTGAATCCCTCAGAGAGTATGTCGCCCGTTTCAATACGGAGGCCCTGCAGATCCCCGAGCTTGACAAAGGAAGAGCGGTAGAGGCCATGCAGAAGGGAACAACTTCTGCCGAGTTCTTCGGTTCACTAAGCAGGAAACCTCCGACCTCACTGGCCGAGTTGATGAAGAGGGCAGAAAAGTATATAAGGCAGGATGACGCCTTAGTAACGAGTAGATTTGCCAAAAGGGCGGAAGGAAAAGAAAAAGCCCCGGAGGAGGGGAGGTCGGAGAAGCACGAGAAGAAGCATGGAAAGAGGCCTGAACCGTACAAGCAGGCCTGGGAAAGAAGGGATCACAGGCCTCCTCCTCCTCGGATTCTCGAACTAAGAACGCTCCCTCCTTGGGTTCCGGAGAAACCGACTCCATTAAATGCGTCTAGAGCCGAGGTGCTCATGGCTGTCCAAAATAAAGAGTTTCTCCAGTGGCCCCAACCTTTGAAGTCGGAAGCAGATCAGAGAAATCCTGATAAGTATTGTCAGTATCACCGAACGCATGGCCACGACACAAATAACTGTTTTCAGTTAATTGCAGAGATTGAAAGATTGATAAAAAGGGGGCATCTCAAAAATTTTGTGAAGAAACCGGAGGGGCAGAGGCCTCAACCCGGTCCGGCAGCCCAGATGCCCAGGAGAACTGGAACGGGGCCAGTGAACGATGGGTCCAGTGGGACTATTAACATGATCGTTGGAGGAACTGGAGGACGGATGAACCGTCGAGGAAAGAAGAGAAACCGGGAAGGGGAGACCAGCAATGGCGAGGTCATGCAGATCGTTGAACACTCTCCCATGACCATCGCTTTCTCTTCGGAGGATGCACAGGGCATTCAGATGCCCCATGATGACGCGCTTGTCATTGAAGCAGTCATTCATAATTTTCGGGTGAAGAAGGTTCTGGTGGATGATGGAAGTAAGGTTAACTTATTGCCATATCGGGTTTTCCAGCAGATGGGAATCCCAGAGGAACAGCTGGTTCGGGACCAGTCACCCATCAAAGGGATCGGAGGAGCACCGGTACTTGTAGAAGGGAAGGTGAAGCTGGCCCTCACCTTGGGAGAAGCACCCAAAGCTCGCACCCATTATGAGGTGTTCTTGGTGGTCAAACTCCCACTGAGCTACAATGCGATTTTGGGGAGGCCGGCGTTGTTCAGTTTCGAAGCAGTCACTAGCATCAGGTATCTGGCACTCAAATTCCCAACGGAAGGAGGAGTGGGAATGGTCCGGGGAAGCCAGGAGGAAGCAAGGGCAGTATACTTGGCCACAGTGACGGAACCGAACTCAACCAGAGAAGCGCTTGATTCGGAAGTTTTGGAGGTCAGGGATGAGACAAAGGAAGCCCGGACAGAGCCCGTTGGAGAGCTGGAGACTTTCTCCCTATCAGAAGAAGAAACGAGTAAGGTCTTCAGTCTCAATGCCGGCCTCACCAAAGAACAAAAAGGTGAAGCCATGGCCCTGATCCGAAGTCACTCACCGACCTTCGCATGGAAGCCCTCAGACATGCCGGGAATTGACCCCAAAGTAAGACACACCAATTGAATGTCCTCCCCGAGGCCAGACCAGTAAAGCAAAAGAAGAGAGTAGTGGGAAGAGAGAAGCAGCAGGCTACCCAGGAAGAGGTGCAGAAGCTAGAAGAGGCAGGCTTTATTAGGGAGGTTATGTACCCACAGTGGTTGGCAAATCCTGTGTTAGTCAAAAAAGCCAATGGCAAATACAGGATGTGTATAGATTTTACCGACCTGAATAAGGCCTGCCCTAAAGATTGTTACCCCCTTCCCGATATTAATAAGATGGTCGACTCGACGGCTGGTTTTGATTATATGTCTTCTTTGGATGCTATGTCTGGTTACCACCAAATCCCAATGGAAAAAACGGATGAGGAGAAGACCTCATTTATAACTGAAGATGGGACTTACTGCTACAGAGCTATGCCTTTCGGATTAAGAAACGCCGGGGCAACTTACCAACGATTAATGAATAAAATCTTTAAAAACCAGATCGGCAGGAATGTAGAAGTGTATGTGGATGACATGGTGGTTAAAAGTTCAACCTTTCAACAACATATAACGGATTTAAGGGAGATATTTGGGGTGTTAGATCAATACAGGATGAAGCTGAATCCAGCAAAGTGCGCTTTCTTCATCAGGGGAGGAAAATTCTTGGGGTACATGGTGAGTGGAAAAGGCATTGAACCCAATCCGGAGAAAGTGGAAGCCATATTGAATATGCCAGAGCCGACCTGTGTAAGGGACGTCCAGAGATTGACCGGGAGAGTAGTGGCGCTTCATCGATTTATGTCAAGGTCGGCAGAAAAGTGTTTGCCATTCTTCAAAAAATTGAGGAAGGTCCCGAATTTTGAATGGACAGGAGACTGCCAAAAAGCCTTCACAGAGCTTAAAGAATACCTCAGCTCGCCTCACGTGCTCAGCAGCCCCGCAAAAGGGGAAGAACTCTTGATATACTTGGCAGCCTCAGAGCAAGCAGTTAGCGCAGTACTAGTAAGAGTGGAAGACGGGGAGCAGAAACCTGTTTTCTACGTCAGCAAAGTACTCAGAGATACTGAGGTCAGATACTCTAACATTGAAAAATTGGCGTATGCCTTGTTGTTAGCAGTCCGGAAATTCAAAGTTTATCTGGAAGGCCACCAAGGAGTTGTGATGACGGATCAACCGTTAAAGAAGATCCTACGAAGGCCGGAAACTTCAGGACGGATGTTAGCATGGTCCGTGGAAATCAGCCCTTACTGTCTGGAGTACCGACCTCGGACAGCTATAAAATCTCAAGCACTGGCTGACTTCATAGCAGAATGCTCATTCAACAAGGAGAAGGAAGGATCATCCTCGGAGATACCAAGCAAAGAAGGAGAGGGAGAGCTTTCCCAAGAGTCCAGCTAGAAGCTATATGTAGACGGAGCATCAGGCTCTAAGGGCAGTGGCGCTGGGATAATACTTAAAGGGCCGGAGGGCTTCAAAGTATGTTATGCCTTACGGCTAGAATTCAAAGCTTCTAATAATGTGGCCGAATATGAAGCCTTGGTGAACAGAATGTTGGTAGCTCTGGAAATAGGGGTAACCGACCTCGAAGTAAATAGTGACTCTCAGCTGGTGATCAACCAGGTGACGGGAATATATCAGGCCAGAGATCCCATCATGCAGAGTTATCTTGATAAAGTAAAAGCTGTGGAAGCCGACCTCACGAGCCGAGGAGTATTTACGAGATTTCAGAGGATACCTCGAAATGAAAATGAGGAGGCAGACCTGCTTAGTCGGCTGACCAAAGAAGAGTTAGAGCAGCTCCCTGATGAAGTCTACATACAGCATGTCAGCATACCTGCTTTCAAGAAGATCAACACAGTACTACAGGTGGAGCAGAGCCCAACTTGGATGACTCCATACTTGAGATACTTGGAAAAGGGCGAACTCCCCGAAGATAAAGTTGAAGCCAAAAAGATAGCAGCTCGAGCTGCCAATTACCAAGTAATAAGGGGAACTTTATACAGAAAAGGGAAATCCAGCCCATGGCTCCGGTGTGTGAGTCCGGAAGAAGCTGCAAAGGTAATGGAGGAAATACATAGAGGCCTATGTGGAGCTCACGAGGGAGCAGGGACATTAGCTAACAAAATATTCAGGCAAGGATACTACTGGCCCACTGTTAAAAAAGAAGCAGAAGAGTTTGTCCGGAGGTGCGACGTATGTCAGAGATTTGCTAATGCCATCAGGACCCCTGCCACTCCCCAAGCAAGCATATCCAGTCCATGGCCCTTCTCACAATGGGGAATTGACATCCTGGGACCTTTCCCCAAGACTACGGGGCAAAGGAAATTCGTAGTGGTGGCTGTGGAATATTTTTCGAAATGGCCAGAGGCAGAAGCAATAGCCACAATCACAGCTCGCAAAATGATAGATTTCGTATGGGGGCATATCATCTGCAGATTTGGCATACCAAGAGTACTTATCTCAGACAACGGCAGACAATTTGACTGCAGCACTTTCAGAGCTTTCACGACGAACATGGGCATATGGCATAAGTTCTCCTCCGTGGCTCATCCTCAGACTAATGGCCAAACGGAAGTCACTAATAGAGCTATCCTTCAAGGATTAAAGAAACGGCTGAATGGCGCAAAGGAGAATTGGGCAGAAGAGCTCAATAGCACTCTATGGGCACTCCGAACCACTCCCAGAGCGCCCACTCAAGAAACCCCGTTTGCACTTGCTTATGGCACAGAGGCTGTAGTCCCAATTGAATTGCAGATCCCCACTCATCGAGTTCAATTCGTTAGTGAGAACGCTAATGGGGACAAATTAAGGAGCAACCTAGATGCTCTTGAAGAAGTTAGGGAAGACGCCCAAGTCCGAACTGCTGCTTACCAACAACGAACAGCAAGATATTATAATCAAAAGGTCAGAGAAAGAAGCTTGAAGGTGGGAGACCTGACTTTAAGAAACCTGGAAGCTACTGGAAAAAGAGCAGCTGCAGGCAAACTAGCACCGACCTGGGAAGGTCCATTCAAGGTGACAAAAGTGGTTAAACCCGGGGTATACCGAATTGAAGATATGCAAGGAAACCCCGAGCCCCATGCTTGGAACATCCAGCACTTAAAAAGGTATTTTCCTTGAAATATTTGTAAAGAAAAAAAAAAAAAAAAAAAACACCGTATTTTGACAAATATGAATAAATGAAAATTGTTTATACAATGTAATTATCTTTGTGAAAAAAACATTTTTCATGATAAAGAAAAGAACAGGGCTCAGAAAGATCCCTCGCAAACAAGGCCTCAGTTAGGCACAAAAACCAGCTAAGATGACGAAGTGACAGTAAGGCCAATGAGCCTGAATTTTGTACAAAAACAACCGGCGAGGCCCCGAGGTCGTCCCGGAAATTCAAAGAAAAGACAGGATCCCGTAAGATCTCCTGGAAACAAAACAACCGGCGAGGCCCCGAGGTCGTCCCGGAAATTCAAAGAAAAGACAGGATCCCGTAAGATCTCCTGGAAACAAAACAACCGGCGAGGCCCCGAGGTCGTCCCGGAAATTCAAAGAAAAGACAGGATCCCGTAAGATCTCCTGGAAACAAAAAACCGGCGAGGCCCCGAGGTCGTCCTGGAAATTCAAAGAAAAGACAGGATCCCGTAAGATCTCCTGGAAACAAAAAACCGGCGAGGCCCCGAGGTCGTCCCGGAAATTCAAAGAAAAGACAGGATCCCGTAAGATCTCCTGGAAACAAAAAACCGGCGAGGCCCCGAGGTCGTCCCGGAAATTCAAAGAAAAGACAGGATCCCGTAAGATCTCCTGGAAACAAAACAACCGGCGAGGCCCCGAGGTCGTCCCGGAAATTCAAAGAAAAGACAGGATCCCGTAAGATCTCCTGGAAACAAAAAACCGGCGAGGCCCCGAGGTCGTCCCGGAAATTCAAAGAAAAGACAGGATCCCGTAAGATCTCCTGGAAACAAAAAACCGGCGAGGCCCCGAGGTCGTCCCGGAAATTCAAAGAAAAGACAGGATCCCGTAAGATCTCCTGGAAACAAAAAACCGGCGAGGCCCCGAGGTCGTCCCGGAAATTCAAAGACAAAACAGGATCCCGTAAGATCTCCTGGAAACAAAAACAACCGGCGAGGCCCCGAGCCTAAAAATCCAATTCCGACCTCGGAAAGAGAAAAGCCCAGAGCTTAAAAAAAAAAAAAAAAAAAAAAGGACCGAGCTCCCAGCTCGACCAGACTTATATTCTTACGACACTCAAAGTCGAGCCCCCAGCTCGGACTGATGATTCGCAAAGGCCCAAGACCGCGCTCTCAAACTCGGGTAGACTTATATCCTTAAAGGATCCAGATACGAAGGCCAAAAAAGAACGGCCGAGCTCCCTCCATAGCAGGACGCATAAAATATCCTTAGAAGGATAAAAAAGGCTATAATCAAAGCCTAAATCAGTTTATCTGAAACAAATATACGAAGTCACAGCGCAGAAAGCAGGACTAAAAGCCAAAAACTGACATGATAGTTGTCATTAAAAAGGTACGAGACTTGATCTCCCAAAACATCAGCTAAGAGCTGAGCTCACACCTTAAGCTTAATTCAGAGTTTCTGAATGAAAATATATAGTTTACATCACAAATACGAAGCGTAGAGATAAAATGTCAAGAAATATGAAAAACAAGAAAGAAACTAATATTGCATTAATGACTATTACATTTTATTTCTCTGGTGAGGAAGGAGGATAAACAGTCCTTAAAGGACTTATATCAGTAAGTACATCCTCGTCTGCATTATCTCTATTTACTGCCACCCCCGAAGGAAGCTCGGTGTCCCTGGGGCCTGAGCTCTCAACATTGCTAGTGGGGGCAACCTCTGACCTAGGGTGGAGGCCGTCTTTCTCAGAATCAAGATCATCTTCCTCCGACCCAACCTCGGATTCCTCTGACGAAGACTTAGATGGCCGGTCTATGTTCCTCCGAGAATCTCCTCGGGGCAAAGGACAATCATCCTCCCCATATAGCACTGACTCGCCATCTGAGTCCACTTCGCGCCTACGAAGCTCGGCCAAAGGAACATCAGGAGCCTGTCTAGCTTCTCTTAAACCGCGATTGTAGCCAGTTACATACATGCGGTAGGCCTTATCAAGGATAGCCTTTTTCATCTCACCCGAAGCTTTATACTCATCAAGGTGTTCTTCACAAGCCTCAGCCACAAATTCCTTAAACTCAGAAGAGTCTTTGTAGTCCTGAAGATGAGCTTCACAGGCCTGATCAATTTTAACCTTCAGCTCATCAGACTCCTGATACTCCGCTATATACTGTTCACGCTTCAGCTGAGCCTTCCCTTCCGCATACTTTACCACCTCAAGCAGGGCTAAACATTTATGTTCCAAAGCCCTGACTTCATTCTTCAGCTGTTGATGGCGAAGGTTGAACTCTTCCGCCGATGAAGACAGATCTTTGATACGTTCAGAACTTGTGCCCAATTCCTGCTCAAGGACCTCCACCCGGGCTAGGGCACTCTCCTTCTGAGCCCTCACCTCACTCAGGTGAGCTTGAAGCCCCTCAAAATCAGCCTTTAAGGCCTCATGTTGGCGCTGGACCTCAGCCCTTTGGCTTACAGCCTCATCCCTCTCCTGAAGGGCCGTCGTCATAGAGGACAGCTGTTTTACAACCTCTACACAACGAGTCTCCACTTCAGCTGCCCTCTCATCAGACTCCTGGAGAACTCTGCGAGTACGAGACAGCTCTGACTCCAGGGATTTGCTATGCTCTGCCGCCTCCATTGCTTTGTCCTCGGCTCTTTTAGAGGCCTCCTGGGCAGAATGCAACTCCACTCGGAGAGACTGGATCTGCTCCCGGGCGGCTGCCAGGTGGCCCCTCGCGTCGCTGGTGGCAGTCAGGTTCTCATCACGACGCGCTTCCTCGATCCGGCGGTCCACGGACTCCCGGAGAGAGAGATCACGGGCATCCACCTCCATAACCAGGCCTAACACCTAGGACGGAAGAACAATTGTCAAGAAAAGACACAAAGCAAACTCAAAAGAAAGGTGAAAACATAACTTACCATCAGCAGCATTTCTCCAATCGTGGATCCGAGCTCCTCACGAGAGCGAGATTGGAAGGACGCCTGCTCCTTGGTAGAACTGGCCAACTGACCAGTCAGGGCCAGCAGACGAGGATCCGAAGCCTCTGTTATCCCGCCGAACATCCGTTCCCGGAGAAGTGCGGCAACAGCGGAGGCCGGAGACTCCGAGGAAATGCTTGACAGGTCCAGATTGTTGTCAGTAGGGGACGACGAAGGAACAGCAGAAACGCCCTTCCCTTTCCCAATGGGAGGAAGAGGTGGGGAAGGACCCACAGCAGTCCGGGATTTTTTCCGAGCAGGAGATGGGACAGGCGTTCCAGAAGAGGTCGGACGCTTGCCCCCAGTCTTTGAGGGGACACCCTCAGATCCCTCAGGCTCAGTCCTCACAGGGGCAGGGGCACCTTCACCAGAAACCTCCGGGCTTTGATCCTCTAGGAGGATGATCTCCATCCCTGTCCCAGAGGCCTCCTTATCTTCAACAGGGGACTTAAGTTTCCCCCCTAACACCTCCTCAGTAGAATGGACGGCACCCTGCCCCACTTGTTCAGTAGCTTGGGTCTGCTCCATAACAGCTAGGGAAGTTTCCCTCACGACCTCTGAGGTTGAGCTCGACCCACCATGGCCAGATGTCCGAGCTGATTTAATGCTGCGAGAGCTCGGCTTGGAAGTCCGAGCAGAGGCTTTGACAAGAGGTCGGCTGATCTTCTTGGAAGAAGCGGCCTGAGCCAGCTCTGCAGCAATCTCAGTTACAGAGCGACCATCCCCAAAGGCGTCAAAAATTGCATGCATGTTCTCCCGAGACAGGTCAAAATTTTTGGGGAATTTGATGCCCTCCATTCTAACCTCAGAAGCTGCAAAAAAACAAGAAGTTATAAAGAGTCAGCATACTTCCTGATATCATGAGCAAAGAAAAAAACAGAATAACCGAACAAAGCACTATACCCGTGTCCTGGATATCCCTAAGGTTTGACGCAGACATACACTTCTCGACATCATACTTCCTCTCAACGGAAGTCAGTCGAAGCAGCCCGACCTGCTCGATAAGACTCAATTTGGGTAGATCGTTGCAGCCCGGAAAGATCTCCCCCCACCTCAGGTCCACATCCTACGATCGGCAGGACCCTAATTTCAACTCCGCCACAAGGAAATTCTCTACCCATCCCTTTATAGAATCCTTGTAGCCCGTAAGAATAGACAGCCCATTACGGGGGGAAAAGTAATAGAAGTTTTGCTTCGCCCTAACCAGGCGGAAAAAAGTGACAAACAGACAGGCCGTAGGAGCGAAACCCCAACCCAGACAGATAGACTCGAAACAGGACATGAATAAAATGGAATTTGGGGACAACATTCGAGGAGTTACCCCAAAGTATTCAAAAACCTCAACAAAGAAAGGGGTAAAAGGAAGCGGTAGACCAAATTCTCTCTGCTTCAGGAAAAACACTATACTACGAACCTCTTGGGGATCTACTAAACCAGGAGGGCGAGGGTAAGGAAGAACTATCCTCTCATTTGGAAGAGGTGCTCGAATAAGATACAACGGAGTATCTAAAAGCCTCCGGGAAATGTGATTAGTTATGTTGGAAGGGGTAATATGCGACTCAAGGTCAAAAACATCAGGAAGCTTTAAACTTGCCATAGAAGAACAAGGAAGCGTACCTGAGAACACGATGGGATGAAAAAAGAGACGTAGAAGGAATTGCAGGGAGACAGAGAGCAACCAAGCGCTAGTTCTTCAAAGGACAGAAGGAATTCGAAAAGAAAGAAAGAAAGGCTATTATGAGGCAAAGCGTCGATACTGAACAGTTTTGTCTTGGAGCGGTGCGATCATTAATTGTTCTCGAAGTTTACCCTCTCGACGGTTAGGTAACAACCGGCGAGACGGTAAAGGGGCAAAAGGATGATCGCTGGGCTTCTTTACATCTATCAAGGGCCAAGTATACGATGACAGTCCATCATTTAAGAGCCCATTTGCCACCCACATAATACAGGCCCAACTCATCAGTCAGAGCAACTTAGCCTACTACTTTACCATCCCTATAGTAAATGCAGAAGGAAACAGAGGGGCAAGTCATGAAAAGACTCAAAAGTACAAGCAAATGGGAGCATGATAAAGGTCAGACTTGCGCATCACCCAAAAAGTTATAAGATCTGACCTACCGCTACTAAACAAAGGGTGGGAGATCGGAAAGAAGCGTCAAAAACACCTCGGAGTCATACAAAGCTGAGAACTTAGAGTTCAACTCATCAGAAGCCGAGCTCAGAGGTCGGATTAATCCAGCTCGGACAGCACGACTTGAGAGCTCGGCCAGCTAAAGGAAACTCAAAGCTCATTTCACTAAGCAAAGACAGAACTCTCAGGTCGGTCAGTTCCGCTCGGACAACGTGACCTGGAGCCCGGACGGATGAAGGAGACTCAAAGCTCAATTCATCGAAATAAAGACCGAGCTCACAGGTCGGTCAGACAGTCCAGTTCGAAAACTTGAAAGCCCAGTTGACTAAGTGGATCCGGAGTTCAACTCATCAGAGCTCGCAGATAGGTTAGATTAGCTCGGGAAAAAGCAGGACAGAGCTCAGTTGGTTAAAATTATAAGGCGAGCAATCTGAAGTATTTCACACATGATAAAAAGAGAACAGCTTAAGCATGAGAGCAAAACAAGAACTTCATTAAAAGAAAAGCACATTACAGCGCGTTACAAAGGCCTACACTACGGGATGAAAGACTATCCTTAAAGAATTTACATATCCAGATACTTCCTCATCTACGACTATCACCTATCCTATTATTCTAGTCTCCAGCTCGGAGGACTTCTCGTAGCTCGGAATGAGAGTTTCTCAGAAAAGGCCAAGATCTGTCTCGCTATTACAGGGGAACTGAACAAGTTGATTCCCATAAGCATTTCTCACTGTTCCCCTGGGCGAACATCCGGTTACCCAAATGTGATGCACGGTACATTCGAACAAGCTCAGATATGGTATGCCGACCGTGCACCACGCATGAAAAACATAAGTCTTCGAGGCTATGGCCCCGAAGAGATCGTGAAGTACACATTCGAAAAAATCGCTGGAGACCTGACTGAATGCAGCAGATCCCAGCCTCACGTAATACTGGTACTTCACACCAAAGGGAATAATAATACTGGTACTTCACATCAAAAGGAACAACGAGCTGAGCGCCGGCGCCACTCCCATTTATATCAAAAGAAGACAACAGGGGCATCGAGGAAATTCCCTTTTTCTCTGCGGAAAAAGGCGAAGTTAGAGCGAACCCCCCAACAGCCCAGACCTTCTTTGGAGCCCGGACAACAAGCAAAGGAGGAGGCCGGCCAGACGACCTGGGTAAAGCAGTTTCAGCAGCTTCCCGAATGGTCCCACCCCTTCAGCGGCCATACCAGAAGGATCTTCAAAGCATCATCCAGACGCCTTAGAGGTAACATCAAATTTTCTAGAATTTTGAGCTGACCCATTTTTATTTCAGGAACTGCAAAAAGTTTCAAAACAGAGAAGTCAGAAACAGTCCTCCCTTAAGATGATAAGAGCAAAATCAAAACAAACCTCTGAGGCACAAGGCAATCTGTTTGAAGAAGGCGTCGAATAGACCCGCTACAGATAATACAAGAATTTCTCATTTCAACAGAAGGCTCAAGAATGAAGAAAAGCTGGCACTGATATATACTTGGAGCCTGTGGACTTAGTACGGGGCAGAGCTACACTAGACTCTAAGCCAGCGATATCAGATTCTTAAAAGGTATTCACGGAAAAGGAAAGAAAGGAGATGTCCAGATAATGATGACAAGAAAGTAAAGGCGGCAGAGGACAAGAAGAATAGAGAAAAGATAGAAAGAGGAAAGGGCATATAGAATTCAGAAACTGCGCAACGACTGAAAGATGAAAGGATGTTATTAAGGCACCTGAACCCGAACAGACGTGATCATAATAGTTCTTGGTATTCACCCCCTCGGCAGTTGGAGCAATAACTGCCGAGAAGGTGAAGGGGCAATTGATGACCGCTGAATTCCTCCACCCCGGACCAGAGGCTTGACCACAGCCCAAGGCCCATGACGTAGAGGCCCACACACCTGATACATATAACAATCATGGCTCATCCAACCTTCAAGGCCGGGCTCGACCCATCTTCCTCACTCAAACCGGCCCAGCCCGCACGAAGCAGGCCCTCTCCACTCAGGCTTAGCATCCGGCCCAACTCTCAAGCCCAGTCCAGGATCCAGAATGATATTCACCAGACAGCCTGGCAAATCCGCTCAAACGTACGCATGAGGAGAATCAGAGGCCGTTACGCATGGAGCAGGCGGCTGATACCCTAGTACCTCCGAATCCGGATGGCAGAGACGCGTGGCCCAATCCTGGAGAAACCTTTACACGTCACCAGCAAGCAAGATAATGTATAAAAGAGGAGACACCTCCTCAGAAAACTTAAGCCTTATTCAGTAATACAAAACCTTTGTAAAACCTTATTCAATTGGATCTCGGATCATCACTCATGATATTTGGAGCTATGATCCGCTTCTGTGAAAAATATTTTTTAAGAAAATAATTAATTTTCTATTCTTTAATTGTAAAATTAAAAAACGAATAGTGTTATCAATATTTACAAAAAGAAAATTCAACAATGTTATTAAAATCCTTATGTCTAAAAATACAGTTTTTTTAGAAAAGAAAATTATTTTCTTTACAAATAACTTAATTTTTTATTCGATGAATAAATATTTTTATAATTAATTAATTTGCGTAAGTGATACAAATATTAAAAAATGTGAAAAATATATTTTAGAAAATAAATGAATATGATGGTGAAGCGAAAAAGGGAAAAGAGACTCTTGAAGAAAGTATAAACGATATGGATATAAAATGCTTGCTTATATGAAAAACGAGAAGAAAAAAATAATTAAGATGTTGTACATGTGATTATATGTTGAGAAAATTACTTTTATATTCTCGAGACATGTCAAAATAAATAAATATTTTTATTTTTAAAACTCAATAGTTTTTAATCAATATATTTACCTCCACAAATTAAAGGCTCCTTTGTCAAATTATTTTTTTTAGTTTGATAAAATGTATAGACTAAATTATTTATTTTATAAAATCTAAAAATACATGTATTTATTTTGATATAATCTAATAATTAAATAATATTTTATATTTAGAAATATTTTAATTATATTAATTAGATGAACAAACTTCCAATTTAACAGAAGTAAAAATACATGAATGAAACGGTTAAATTTTAGTAAAAGTAATTTATCCTTAAATTTTTGAGAAATAAATAAATCAAAATCTTACTATAAATCAAGTGAATGACACTTATGAATCGATTTTGATATAGCCGTTAATTAACAACTTCAATAAATTGGAATACAAACAGAAAGGAGAGAATAAATCAAACAATTATGATGAAAAAGTATTGTGAAGCAAGAAGAAAAATTAAATTACTAATGTTGTTTGTAAATTTCTTTTAATCGTTTATCGTGTGATCATCATGGGTAAATAAAGAGAAAAAAAAAAGAGAAATTAAGTTCACAAGAAATTTTAAAACTAAATTTAATGTATATTCCTATAATATGAAAAATGAAAGTGAATGCAATAACTCTGAATGCACATAAAATTCGCTCAAAGTTAATAAGCAGTCATCATAAAATATGGTAACGTAATAAGAATTTGATAAACTATATGTAGTTCTACCAATAGAAAAGAAGGTCCAGATATTTTATGTCAGTCTTATTATAGGTCGGACTCAGATAGAATAGTGTCGCTCTCTCAACTTTAGGGTAAAACTCCATAAGAAAGTTACCGTTAACAGCTACAATCCAGCGGGATTCCCTTTACGCTTGCGATCACAGAATTTCTGACCAACTAGCCGGTAAAGATGTCTTACCAATGAGTCGGCCACATCATCACCGTATTATTAGAAAGTGCTATATTTATCTTCATTTTTTTATAATATAAAAGGAAAACAATTACAGAGGCGAAAGTACGTTATTCTCTCACACAAATACTATCAAGTTCTTCATTCACCATTTTCTTCAGTTTATTAACTTGAACGTTAGAGTGGCTGCCGCAGGTACCCACCACCTCACTTTTTCAGTCTTGTAGGATTAGTTAATCACAACATAGCTCCATTTTGACCACCTCATCATTTTGGTTTCAACAACATCAGCTCTCCCTACTAAAAATTGGCGATATACTTGAACGTCAAGTTTTTTTCTTAAATTAAGTATATAAGCGGTCGATTTTAGCCTAATTTTAGTTGAATGTGCTTTTGTTAAGTTTTTCAACTTAATATAATTTTTTTACTTATTAAAAAAATGTAATTTATAACATACTTTTTATGATTTAGCAAAATTCAAAATTTAGTTCATATGATTTTAATAATAAATAATTTAGTTTCTAAACTTTCATTCCAGTAATAATTAAGTATTTTTGTTAAAATTCAAGGTTAAATTATAATAATTTAGTGATTTGACTTTTTATAATAGTTTATTTCTTTTAATTTTAAAAATTTGTAACAATTTAATTTTTATAGTTTTAAATTTATAATAATTCAATCTTTTTAATTTGAGTTAATTTTTTTATTAACAGTTGACTAACGGTAAAATTAATAGAAATACTATTTTGTTAATAAAACAAAAATTTAGGGATGGAATTATTTACTATTAAATAAGTTGAAACTAAGTTGTGAGATTTCTTAAATCTCACGTACTATATGATAAATAACCCAAAAAACTACTTTTTCCTGCTAAAGATTCCTCACATTCCAGCCCTGATACCCATGTAAAATTGGTGATTGTGGGAATTAAAATTAATGACAACTTCATCAAAACGACCAAGCAGACTTATTATTCATGCAAAAGTGGCCTACTCCATGGTCCCAACTTCCAAGCTACAAGAAATGCATGTGTTGAAGGTTTTTTAACCCCTTCACTCCACTAAGCCTTTCAAGTTGCAGAGACTGAAAATGAAGGTTTCGATTTCGATAAGAAAGCTTCTCTGCTTGATTGTGATAATGGTCATATTTGTGAGTGCAAAATGCAGACAACCAGTGTTGCACAGAGTTGGTGGAGGAAAATATACTTGGAAACCATCTATCAATTTCACAGAATGGGCGAGTCATGAACAATTCTATGTTGGGGATTGGCTTTGTATAATCTCTAGCTCATTGCCTTATTCAATTTCAATATATTGATTACTGCAAAATCACTAACTCGATTTCTTTTCCTTGCTTTTGTTTTTCAAGATTTTGGATTCAATATCAGCCGCTATAATGTGCTGGAGGTGAACAAGACAAGCTATGAGGAGTGCATTGACAAAGATTTCATAAAAAATATCACAAGGGGTGGAAGAGATGTGTTTAATCTCACAGAGGCAAAGCCATTCTATTTTATTAACAGTGGTAGCTACTGTTTTAAGGGTATGAAGCTTGCAGTCTATGTTGAAAATCCTCCTCATGAACCAGCTGCGGCATATTCAGTGCCAAGAAATTGTTCTCCAACGAATACTTATGGCAACATTGTTCTTCTTCCTTTGCTTGGCTATCTTGCAGTGTGGATCTTCCTCCAGTTAAGCTAATTACATGGGATTATCAAAATGGTGATGGCCACTTTAAGATTAGCACTTTGAAAGTTCGGAAAAAATGAAGTTTCATATTTAAGATGAAAGTTAAGTTGCATTTTCTCCTGATGGCAATAGCCTGTAAAATCAACTTCTGAAGTTGTAGAAAGAAATTTGGATTAATTTAAGAAATGGGTTTGTGATTGAAACAATGGAGATGAGAGAGAAGTTAAAAAGATATATAATTAGTTGATTATGATTATATAATTTCATGAAAAATGATTGCAGCCATTTACATCCACATTATACTATTCTCTAGTTTCCACTCATGTTCCTCAGAACTTTGCAGTTATTTAATTAATTCTTAAGAGTTTTCTTGATCATTCCCCAATTGTAATTTCATGGTTTTGTAAGTCGATGCTATGGACTTGCTGTGATGATCCTTGAAATTGTTGCAGTGAGCCTGAAGATTCTACACTTCTGAAACCTGCCAAATTGGCTAATTCTTGAACAGCATCAGCAATTCTTTCACTGCACTGAACAACTTCTAATAGAAGGGAAGCAACTGCAGTGGCTGGTGCTATCTCTAGCAGGTCTGCTTCTTTCCACACGCCTGTTTTGAATAGTGATTTTAGATTTTCAGCAGCAGTTTTTGATTTTCCAATGTGAAGATGAACGGTATCAATTCTGATCATCGTTCTGATTGATGCTGATGACTCCTTGAGAGCTTTCCCACATTCTAGGCTGATCGTCTTGCATTGTTCTTTAACTTCACTTGGAATTTCCGAAGAAGTCTACGTGGGTAGCAAGCAACCAGAAATTAGTATGGAAAAATTATATGATCCCTGTGCTATAGAAAAATTCATTTGTTAGTCCATCAATTTAAAAATATATTAAAATGATCCTAAAGTTTTACAAAATTTACTAATTAGTCTTTATATTAATTTTAATAAAAAATTTAAAATACCCTCCATACGGAGAGATTAATTAGTATATATTTTTATAAAATTGTAAAACTAATTAATGAGTTTTTTCATACCATACGAAATAAATAGTAAAACACTTACGGCTAAAAACAACCGAATGACTAATTAATAATTTTTTTTAAAAAATCTCATAGATATTTTAATATATTTTTAAAATCTAAAGATTAATTAATAAGTTTTTCCATACCAAACGCTAATATATAGTAAATTTTGTAATTAATATTGACAACAACTAAAATGCAAAAGGAGTTTAACCATATGGCTTGTAATATAAATATACCTGGATTTGAGGGTTGAGGTAGTTGTTTAGAACATCAATTTTGATGGCACATTGCCTAGTTAGGCTTCCAATCGTCAAATATTGTTTCCAAGGATGAAAGAACCTGAACCGACCATGTCCTGGTTCCCATTTTGCTAGATTAGCCTGCAAAATCCACGAATAAATAATCTGAACTGTGTACAATTCAAGAAACTTGTAGGATAAATTACAGAGAGAGACTGAGTTTTTGTATTCACCATGTTTTCTTCACTACTTTGTGAATTTAATACACTTCTATATCCTTGAAGAAATGACCTATCACTACTAGGCAACCCAAAGTATTCTCCTCCAAATCCTGGAAAGTCAAAGCAAAGAGGATGAATGTTTTGTTAGCTATATGACTTGCCGAGGCGAATTTATTCGGTCTACAGTGATTAAATTTTGATTGTGATGAGATTCATATAGAATCCAATACTGGGATTTTGGTATGTTGATGCTTACCTTCTAAAAATTTTCCAAGTTTTTCAATATTGAGAGCAACGAGTTTGTGAAGATCCTCACCAATCCATACAGGGCAAATACAGATACTTACTAGAATAGTAGCACAACAACCAACAACGATTGTTGAGAGTCTCTCAAGAGCCATTTTTGCAATGTTATCATCTCTATAACTTGATACTGATATTAGGGAGAAGGTCAATATAAATATCATAAGTCCATAATCACACCTAGCCTTTAATTTGGGGAAAAATCTTGCAAAAGTCACCATTGCAGCTGCATCAAGATTAGCTTCAAGAATCAATTGAAATGATAATTGCTTATTATATTATTAATTTTGTACGTTTATATAACTGAGCAATACCTATTGCAAAGACGAAGATGTCTATTACAATGGCCTTGCCTGTGTTCCCAAAAACAGTTGCTAGTCGGCAAACTCCGATGCTCAGAGCACCACCGCCCAGCGTGGCTATCATCCTATTGACACTTTTACCAAGTGTTGCTCCTGAAAACAAAAATTGATCAGAAGTAGCTCCAGTACTCAAATCCGAGATAGTTATACTATCTCCACTGTTGTAGTATAAAAAAGAGATTTAATTATTTTTTATAACAGATAAAAATTGTTGTTAAAATTATAATATTGTTAAATATAAAATAAGTTATTTATTAAAATATAACATTATAGATAATATAAAATTATTTTTTAATAATATTAAGACAATAATTTATAAACCTCAAAATACAAATGTGTCTAATTAGTCCCATGAGACAAAGAAAAAAGATACAAGCTTACCCACAGAAAATTCAAAGATGACCACAGCAGTCATGACAGCCCAGGTTGTATTGTCACCAAAAGTACTGTAAAGAGGATCAATGTAGTAAAATAAGGAAACCAAAATAAGAGCAAGGCCTGCCTTGAGTGAGTGAACAATCCTTCTTGGATCATCTTGCCCTAGTTTCTTTGCCTCTTTTGCAAGCTCCATGAGTGATTTTGCAGGCAAGCCAAACCTCTGAAACTGAAGATTCCCAAAAATGGAAGTTCCAAAATTCTCCTGATTGGAACTTGCCATTGATCTACTCTTCCAAGAAGAGGACGTGATAAGCGTTTGGCTAAGCCCACCTTTTTATACCTATCAATGTCTACTGTGCACTTTGCTTATAGTCTAAAAAAATGTGTTTTCTAATTTTTTTATTTTTTTATTTTTTATTTTTTTATTTCAACAGAATTGATGTCATTGAAATTATTAATGGAGACTTTGATGAGAGAATTATAACTAATAAGAATGTCTACTTCTTTTTATACAATTATAAAAAGGTAATTAACTATATTAATATTACACCTATTTATTAACTAAATAAGACGCAATTAATAATTATTATTAAAAATATTAATAAACTAATTTATTTACACTTGTATGAATTATTATGATCGATGGTGATTAATTCCTAATTTATTTTTCTCCATATTTGGAGGTTGGTGTGGTGATATTTACCTTGTGGCTTCAAGAGAATCTACTAAAATTAGTTGAATTAAAAATATTAAATTTTATTTTCAGTTTATATTTATCTTTAAATTGTTACTAAAATATTATATAAGGTTATTATTTATATTTTATGGTGTGAGTTACACTTTTTTTTATCTATTTAAATTTATTTATTATTTTAAAAATAGTTTAGGGGTAAATTTAGAATTATTTAAATTTATTTATTCTTTAAAAAATAGTTTAGGGGTAAAAATTTGATATTTTTATCTTGCTCTATATATAGTTAGTTTCTGAAAGAAAAAAACCACCTTAATTTGCTAATATTTCTTTACAAATTATAAACAAAAGTGTAGTGATAACAATATTATAAGCAGTGGTGAATCTGATTTTTTTTTTTAAATATTTAAGATAATAATAAATATTATTAAAAATAATTAAAATATAATATTATTATCTTATCCAACCAGTTGATGTGAATTAATATTTTAAAAAGTAACAGTTTCTTTTTTGCCAAGAAAGTCCATTGATAGTAAAGACATACATCATTATTAATAATATCAGATACATTTCTAATTGATAGGAAGTTAATTCCTTGTAATAGTAAAAATAAATGTAAATGGACCTATGGATACACAATTATGCATCGTTAATTTTTACCTTCAATCTCTCAATTTTAGATATATTTTTAATGTAATCAACTAAATTTTAATATATTTTAAAATTTATTTAATTTTTTTATTATTGATATTATTCGCATCATATTTCTTCAAGTATAAATCTGTAAGATAAGAAAAAATATCGAGTGAATTAATTTGATATTTCTCCGACTTTTAAATTAGTATGAATACTGAATAAATAATATAATTGACTATTAAGAGAATAACATACTTGATTACAGAGGTTATGAACTCCTCATGTAGTGCATGAGATAGAATTTTAATACTATTAGGAATGTATGAGATTATAGAACTATATCTAGGATAGAATATTGAATCTTATATAAGATAAGATAAGAAATCATATATAGATAGAGATAACCTTTGAATATGGATGATGTCCTATTTTAATTAGGATTCTATGGCTTTATAGGAGAGTTGTAAAGTACTTAAATTATTGACTTATTTTGGATCATTGAAATCCAAATCTAATATATATTTTTATATGATTTATATCATTAATCCCCCATCAAGTAATCAAATCTTAAAGTTCGATGCCAAGAGATGCACATTAGATTTCGGACACTCTAGTTATTCAAAATTCGAATTGTTTTAAAAAATCTTTTGCAAATTGAAAAATGTTCTCTCTTTTAAAAAATTTAGACGTGATGTTGCTTTAAAGATTTTAAGCAAATTATTTCTTTGAAAATTGAAGTCAGACATTGCCTATCCTTGCCCCCACAAAACGTAAGTGGTGATTTATCGCCATAGTGATCTTTGAGTGATAAACTGTTGAACTAATTCTGATATTTATCAAACAAATTATGGTGAATAATCATCCTAATAAAGAAAGGTCTCATACTGATGAAGACTCTATAGACGATAAGTCCAAGACTTAGTCTTTGTTGTTCTTATTTTGTTTAAAATTCATATTGTAGATAAGCTCCTTGATTTAAGCTTAGTTAGCTGTAACTATATTTTGAATAGGCTCTTGTATCTTTAGTTTCTTCTCTGTATAAATTGTAACATTTTGTTATGAATAGATCATCGATTCAATTCATATTCTCTATATAGTATCAAAGCCTGAACACTCTAACGAGTTCTAAAGGTCCTTCTTTCTGTTCTTCCTCAATTTGCTATGGCAATTACCACTTCTACTACATCTTCTATTATGCAGTTAAATGCACCAGCCCACTTTTTGATCAAGATTACCTTGAGTAACTTTCCTGTTTGGCGAAGGCAGATTCAATCTACTCTCATCGGATTGGATTTGTTAGGGTATAACGATGGTAAACTAGTTGCACCATTTGAATTTCTTGATCAACAACAAAAAAACCATCAATCCAGCTTATACTGTTTGGTTTCAATAAGATCAAAATCTTATTAGTGCAATTCTGGGTAGCTGTTCAGCCGCTTATCTCTTCACTTGTGTCGTCCAAGGAAGCTTGGGAATGATTGAGTTGCAACTATGCCAACACTTCACGATCTAGAATCATTTCTCTCAAGACTAGAGTTGCTCAAAATCCCAAAGGTTCCAAATCGATGGCTGAATTTCTTAATGAAATGCGATCAATTGCTGATGACTTAGCTCTCACTCAAAATCCAATGAGTGAAGAAGACCTCATTGTTCATATTATTGCTCAATTAGGAGATGAGTTCAATCCTATTATTGCAGCAATCAAGGTTTGTGAATCACCAATTCCTTTCTTAGAATTGTTTGAAAAACTAACAGATTTTGAGAGACTATTGAAAGACAAAGAGCAAGTGTCATCACCTATCATTACTATGGTAAATGAACCCAGAAGCAAATCACTAAGGCACGACCCTTTTCATAAGGTACTTCGAATTCTATTCGATCAAATTAGAGTTCTACTTTTCACAAAAATCGTGCAGACTATGCTGGGAATTCTTCTCGTCACAATCAGACCAGCAATCATGAAGGTTATAGAGCAGATACTTTTTGTCAATTTTGTGAAATTGCATGTCACAGTACAGTTCATTGCAGGAAGCTTGCTAGATTTTTTAAGGAGAACAATATCACTATTAGTTCTAATCAGTCTTCATCTATGAGTTCTAATCTTGTAGCTAATGCTACTATTGCTATGTCCACTCAAACACAGCAACCTTGGTTGTTTCATAGTGGAGCATCACATCATATGGCTTCAAATTCATCCGCTTTGCAAGGGTATTCTGATTATAGGGGTCCTGATGAAATTTTCTTGGATGATGCTAACAATCTTTCTATTTCTCATACTTGTTATACACATATCAATACAACTCATAGACCACTTTCCATATCTAATGTTTTGTGTGTCCCTAATTTACACAAAAATTTGATTTCTATAGCCAAATTATGCCAAACAAATAATGTTTCTATTGAATTTTTTCTCTTCTCATTTTCTTGTTAAGGATTTGTACACAGGGGCGCCTTTAATGCAGGGAGAGAGTATTGATGATATTTATTGCGCAACCATTCTGACATGTTCTTAGTTGCATGTCATAATTCATGTCTTCTTTGTCTGACTGGCATCACAAGCTTGGCCATCCTTCTAATAAAGTTCTTCGTGTAGTTCTTAAGAGTTATACTTTAGAGTCTCTTTTAAGTTCAGTTTCAAATTTTCATTGTGATTCCTGTTCAGTAAACAAAAGTCACAAATTACCATTTTCTGAAAATTCTCTTGTTATTACAAAGCAATTGGAACTTGTATATTCTAATGTTTAGAGACTAACACAAAAATCTCTTACTGGATATGAGTATTATGTTACGTTCATTAATCATTTTACAAAGTATATATAGTTATTTTCAATGAGAAAAAAATATAATACTTATAATATGTTTCTTCAATTTCAAAGGTTGGTGGAGAATTATTTTCAAACTAAAATTGTTTCTGTTTTTTCTGATAACGGTGGAGAGTATAAAAAACTAAAACCCATTTTTAATGCATGTGGAATTTCCCATTTTACCTTATCGCCACACACACTTGAGCATAACGGCACTGTTAAAAGACAAAATATGCATATTGTGAAAATAAGTCTTTTTTTCTGCAACTTGTGTCACTTCCTATTTCATATTGGTCATATGTCTTTCAAGCAGCTGTGTATTTAATTAATCATATTCCTTCGTCTGTTTTATTCTTTCAATGTCCTTTTTCAAAGCTTTTTTATAGGGCTCCTAATTATAAAAGGCTTAAAACATTTGGGTATTTATGTTATCCTTGGTTACTTTCAAACTTCAGCCTCGATTTACACCATGTATCTTTTTCGGTTATTCTACCACTCAATCTACCTATAAGTGTCTTGATCCTTCTTCTAATAGGTTATATATATCTCATCATGTCAAGTTTGTTACAATTTTTTTTTCGTTTCATGTTCGTAATAATTCTCAACAGTTCTCTAACCTATTTTGATATGCTTCTTGTGCATATTTTTCTCAAGATGATGGCCACTCTTTACCTTTGACTAATACCATGCCTGCTTCTACACCATAAAATACATCACCTCCTCTTGCTCCAGATATAGATATATATGTAACCATTCCATTGCCAGAACCTATAGCACTAATTTTCTCTACTCCTTCTACTGCACCAATTGCATTACCAAATTAGACTTTGGCTCCACTGCAATCTGTTTCTTAGCCCACAGATTCCTGCCTAAACTGAATTCGAAAACCCAATCCTAGGTATTTTAATGATCACTATGTCAACCTTACCACTAAACATCCTTTACCATTAAGTCTAGAACCTTACTCTGTGACTCAAGTCGTTAAGGATCCTCTTTGGAGACAAGCCATGGATGAGAAGTATAATGCACTTCTCAAGAATGGCACTTGGCAGTTAGTTCCCAATCTGATAATATGCCAATTGGTTGCAAGTGTGTATTTCGAATAAAATGAAAGCCTGATGGTACTATTGACAAGTATAAAGCACAATTACTAGTGAAGGGATTCTCCTAAGAGCCAGGCTGAGATTATCTTGAAACATTTAGTCCTGTTACTGAACCGATAACAATTCGAGTGGTTCTCAGTCCTACAATTTCTCATGGTTGGCAGCTGCGATAATTGGATGTGAATAATGCCTTCTTGCATAGTACTCTTTAGGAAGATGTCTACATGATGCAACCACCTAGGTACATAATTTACAATATCCAGCTCATATTTGCAAGCTCCGAAAAGCGCTATATGGCCTGAAACAGGTGCCAAGAGCATGTTACATTGAATTGATATCTTTTCTTGTTAACATTGGTTTTCGGAAGTCTTGTGCTGATGATTCTTTGTTTATTTATGATCATCATGGTGCCATTACTTACTTTCTTGTTTATGTGGATGATATTATGCTTACTGTTAACAATTCAAAGTTCTTGGATACTTGTGTTAGCAAGTTGGCGAGTCAATTTGCGACTAAAGACTTAGGGTCACTATATCACTTTTTGGGTGTTGAACTTATTTCTACTAAATCTGGTCTTTTCTTGTCACAACATCGTCATATTACAGATTTGTTAAGTAGATTCAATATGACGGATGCCAAGGAGGTTACTAAACCTATGGCTACTACTGACAAATATGTGCTAGTTGATGGTTCTCCTCATATAGATGCTATGTCTTATTGTAGTCTTGTTGGTTCGCAGTAGTATTTGTCCATTACTCGTTCTGATGTTACTTTTACTATAAATAAATTATCTCGGTTTATGCATGCTCCTACACAGAATCATATGCAAGCCTTGAAGAGGGTTCTTCGTTACTTGAAAGGAATAATTCATCATGGATTATTTCTGAAAAGCAATTCAGTGTACTCTTTAATAGCCTTTTTCGATTCTGATTGGGGGGTGTTTATGATAAAGGTCGGTCAAAAACTATTTATGTTTTGTATCTAGGTTTCAATGTAATTTCATGGAAATTAGCTCGTCAAAAATCTATTTCTAGATCCTCAACTAAAGTCGAATACAAAGCATTAGCAAATACAGCAACTAAAGTTATATGGATACAAAGTTTGTCATATGATTTGGGTTTACCACTTATGCAATCTCCAACTATATTCTATGATAATACAAAGGCAACCTACTTTTGTGCTAATCCAGTCTATCAAACACGAATGAAAAATTTGGCTCTTGATTATTATTTTGTTCGTGAAAAAGTTTCTGCAGGTACTTTATGAGTTCTCCATATCAGCTCCAAGGATCAAGTGGCTGATATGCTTACCAAAGCTCTTGATTGTGCTCAATTTCTTCATTTTCAGTCCAAGTTTGGAGTTTCCAATGGATCCTCCATTTGCATGGGCGTATAGAGGATAAGTCCAAGACTTAGTATTTACTCTTCTCATCTTGTTTAAAATTCATATTGCATATAAGTTCCTTCATTTAAGCTTACTTAGCTGTAACTATATTTTGAATAGGCTCTTGTATCCTTAGCTTTTTCTCTGTATAAATTGTAACTATCACATTCCAATACTTAAGGATAGAAAAGATGAACTATTAGACTTCAATTCTACTATTCTAGAGTTAGGTAATTAACTTCAGGGGAGGTGCTAACTTATCCATAGCCGCTTGACACATAATTCTGAAAGTTGAGTTTAAAGGTTCAACTTGCATTTCATATAGAGTTATGTATGCAAAGATAGATTTAAAATAAGAATGACCAGTAATAATATTTTAATATCTTTAAGCCCTAATAACTAAATCATAAAAAGTCCAAATAAGAAAACAAACATATCTTAAAATAAAGCAGATAATATGATAAGCAAGTCAGAATCAAGTCATTTCGGGAAGTGTTTAAGGGTTTCCCGACGTGTTAGCTTGAGGTGCTTGTTAGATCCGACGTGCTTACCTAAATGAAATGAACTTCTAAATGTTAAAAGTGTAAGTTTAATAGGTCAATCTATGCATATTGAAAGTTTAAAAACTAAATTGAAACATGAAAAAAGTTTAGTAGGTTAAATTTTAAATATGAAAAGTTTAAAAGTAAATTTCAAGTTTAGTCCTCCATGGATAGTGCATCCAAAACAGTCTGTATTACTCATGTCACAACTAATTATTTACTCATTGAAATGAGTTAAGGCCAGTGCCCAATGAACCCTGAGAAGTATACCTAAAAATGTGTAGAAAAAATATAAGCTTGAATCTGTATGAAAATGTATGCATCTGATATATTTTGTTAGACTAAAAACAGGTACTAAAACTATACTGGTTAATACTTGATTAGGCAACTTGTAAAGAAAATTTTATAACTTAAGTTATGAAGGTCAGAATTAGATGTAATATATCTTGTTAGAAAGCTAAGATATAAAAACACAAGGTTTATGAAGAAATGTTAGTTTAATTCAGTCCATAAGACACTTAGAAATGTGACACAATCTCAGGCAGAAACAAACCTCAATCTAAATATTAACCTAAAAGGGATTGACATGTTGACTTTACAGCCAAATTATGCCCGTGCTAACTTAATAAACTAAAACTTTGCACACATGTTTTTAATGAAATAACAATATGTCTATAACTGAATATGGTCTACTACACACACATGTATGCTTTTAAAAACTCGTTATATCGACATGCTTGCTTATGAATGTATAATTCAACATGCTTGCTTGTTTCAACATGTTAAGAACCTAAATGGATAATTTTAGTACAAATAAATATTTAACATGTAAATATGCATTCTTGGCCCTAATAAACCTTGATATGAGTCATAGGCAGAATAAAAGTATGGCATGCTATATACAATTTAGCAGTATTTCGCTCCAATAGGGTACATAATATGATATTTTTAACACACTATGTGTCATACAGTTTCTCGGCTTTTGAGCCATAGAGGCACAACATTTGGCCCCTAGTTCATACAGTTTGGCACTTTATGCTATACATACACAATTTTTCCTTATCAAGTTAATTGATCCTGCTAAGAGTTTATAGGGACTAAGATTTAATTATATGACTTATTAATACCTTACAGACATACATACAAGATGGTTACCATAATATCTATGGGCTTACATGTATACAACTGCATGACTTAATTTTGCTCACTTTTCACCCATGGACACAAAATTTCCACTCGTTTTTATGAAATGATTTTGTTGTAACTATCATATGTATTTATCATTCACCCAGTGACATAAGTTTAGCGCATTGGACTTTTTCATACGTATGTAATAGAAAAAGGAAGCAACAATCAAGAGGTTTGGTTTTGCATCAGCACAGAAAACATCATCATAACCAGTTAATCTCAAGTTTTCTATAGAGGTTGTTTATGTTTGGCATGTACATAAGTAGTCCACTAGGAGTCTGTAAATGAGTTTTGAAAATAGTAAAAATGTAAATTAATATATTTACTACTTTAACTTAATATGTTCCATTTATAAATTTAATAGTGCAAATTGAGTAAATATTAAGAATAAATGAGTGCTTTCCACAGGCATAATTGCTTATAAATAGGGGAGACTCTTATAGTTTCTCTATTTAAAATTATTTTTATGAATTAACATATATTTAAATATATTAAATAAAAATTAATAATATAAAAGTTAATTTCAGTCCACATATGTAATTGCATATAGTATAGTATGTGACATCCTTTACTCAACTATTTTATAAACGGGTAAGAGGTGTTATAGTAACCTTCTGCTATGAATAGATCATCGATTCAATTCACATTCTCTATGGACTAGCCTTAAAACGACGAAAACTTGCTTTAAAAAGGTGAAGGTTCACTTTAAAGTGATCAGAAAATATTTTGTGTAGGCAGAAAGCTATCAAAGTTTTAACGACTAATTGTCCTAGTGAGAAAAAGGTCATATAAAATTAGTGCTAAAACACTTGACATGGGCGAAATGTAATATGAGTGGGCACTAAGATACCTGAGGCGGGCAAAATGTTGCTTGCTTGGGCGCTAAGACACCTGAGATGTGCAAATTATCATCTAAGTGGGCTTAAGGCACTTGAGATGAGTGAAATATCACTTGAATGGCCCTAAGGTGCCTGAGGTGGGCGAAAAGCTACCTGAGGTGGGTAAAATATCGCCTTAGTGTGCAATGTCCCTTGAGGTGGGCAGAAAGCTGCCTGAGGTGAGTAGAAAGTTGCTTTAAGTGGGCAAAAAGTTGCCTGAGGTGGGTGAAAAGCCGCCTGAATGGGCACTAAGGTACCTAAGATGGGCAAAAAAACATTTGGATGGACACTAAGGTGCCTGAAGTGGACAGAAAACCTCCTGAGTGGGCGCTAAGGCACCTGAAGTGGAAGAAATATTGTCTGAGTGAGTGCTAAGGCACTTGAGGTGGGAGAAAAGCTACCTGGGTAGGCGTCTAAAAGCCGCCTGCATGGGCGCTAAGGTGCCTGAGTGGGCAATAAGTTGCTGAAATTTAGGAAGATACTTTTGATATATGGAGTGTATTAGTGTATTATCACTTTAGAATTGTGCCTCTTTTATAAGACATGACCTTTTGAGATTCATCTATAAAAATAATTATTGTACAAATATTTTTATAAAATTCCTTAATACCTATTAGGAATCATAATAGATTAAGTTTCATGAAAATTTTTTCATAAGTATTAAAAGTAATTTTGAACCAATTAAATTAAGTATAAATTGCTCGTTGATTATTTCTGCAAATATAAGACTAAAAGAGATATATATGATAAAAAAAATAATAACAATTTAGAAAAATATGTGTGATAGCAATTTCACAATTCAAAATAAGCCATTTATTACAATCTTAATATTTTGAATGTGCATGAAAGTACTTTGGCTAATATAGTTAGAGTGTGAAGATCATAATATATATTTTTTATATCAATTATCATTAAAGTTCCTTTCACCTACTATTGCATTTTTCAAGTCGAGATAAATGGTTTTTTTTCTCCCTTCTTTTATCTTTTTCATTCTCAACCATTAAATTTTTATTACATCTCATCCATCAACAAATTTGTAAATTTTAATTAAAATATAATAAATAATAAATAAAAAAATAAAATGTAAATTTTAATTAAAAAATAAAAAAAATAAAATATAAATAAAACAAATATTTCTTAATCGACCTGGTTCTTGCAATTACACATTGATTTGTTGCTCTTATGCTATGTGCTTGCTCTTTTTTTTGTTTCCTAGCCTTTCTATCATAATATTTCTCATGAATACCTTGATTTTCATTAAAAACACGTTGAATGATGATAGTTTGAAATTTCATAATTTGAATCTTTGATGAGTACTAAGAGAATATTTGACCTAATGTATAAACTGATCAAACTATATTATAAACTCTAAAATCTAAATTATTCTTTTATTTATAACAATAAAACAAGTAAGTCTATAAGTACAAAAAAATAAGTTGGCCCCTTAACTTTTTATTTGATGTCGTATAAACACTTTACTTATAAGCTAATTTGATTAATTTAATTATTGTACTATCCTTATTAAAAATTAAAAATTACAATATATAGTCTCATTTAATAAAAAAAATTATACTTCTTTTAGTTATTTTCATAATAAATGTTCTTATAAATGTTTTTAAATAAATTATACTTTAATTTTTTTAGTTTTATCGTATTTAATATATCAATCTCTATATTTCTAAAATTGAACATTTAAATTGTTATATAATTAATCCATCCAAATCGGAGATCTTTTCCATTCATAATTTTATTAGTCAACCGGTCAAATGGAGAATAAACATTTCAAATACCTAAAACGCTCTCATGAACACTTAAATCCTTTTCAATATAAGTAAAATTTTATATTGTGTAAACTATATTTTGATTCTTAAATTTTAGCGTAATTGACAGATCGATCATTATATTTTTAAAACAAAATCCTTAAATATTTATATATTTAATTCGTATGAAATTACAATTCTTTCATCCATTATAAATATTAGTTTAAAACTAGTGGATAGTTAAATTTCATCTGAAAGTACAATTTCTTCCTAAAATACTATTTATAAAAGTTTACAATATATTTAAAGATTACTTGATATAATTTAAAAATAGTTGAAATTGTAAGTATTTTGTAAAATTTTCGAAGTTATAAGTATTGAAATATTTTAATAAATGGAATCTCAAAACATTAAAAGGTGTTAAAAATTAGTTAAATAAAATATTATAGGTAAAAGTTAATAGGATTTTAAGTGTTCTTTCAAATAAAAAATGAAGGATCAAAATATTTAAATTATAATAGATGAGGATGAACTGATCATACATGAATTTAAGTGGATTTTAAAAATACAAGAATTAATCTATTAATTATGCTAAAATTCAAGTATTTAAGTGTAGTTTATCTATTTGAAAAGGATAACAAAGACATTTTTACACTTTTAATGATAAAAATGAACGGAAAGATCATAATTTGGACGGACTGATTAAAGAGAAATTTAAATTTTTGATTTTGAAAACACAGAAATCGATCTGTTAATTATGCTAAAATTCAAAAATCAAAATTTCATTTACTCATTATTTTTTATTTCAATTTTTATCTATCATTTATAAATACCTATACTAAACACGTAACAATCTAAATTTTAAAAATATTTATAAATTTAAACTAAATTATAAAGTTAAATTTTATAAGTTAAAGCCAAATACCCATTAAATCTCCTTTTTCGCTTTATATTCTTTAAATTTATTTTTCAACTTGTGCTTGCGTCATTGAGCTTATAAGCCGGTGTAATAAAAATTTAATAATATTGTTTGTATCTTGTGTTATTGCCTCAATATTTTTTTTATATATATATTTATAGAAGTTTGAATATACCAATAATGAAGAATATGAAAGGAAAGAAAACCAAAATAATAAATAAGTCATAATTGATTATTAAACTAGCCTAATTCTTCCAAATTAGTTATTTTGATTTACCTACAAAGTTTGGGCTGTCTACCAATATATTCAAGGCAACTCAAGATGTTGTTTCAAACTTGTTATTTTCAGGTGGTCTTGTACCTTAGAAACAATTAATTAAACCAATGACGCATGTATTCTTGAAGATATTTTGTTTTATTATTTTTAACTTTTTCTTTTAGTTCTTTTTTTTTTCTTTTATTTCATGCCATGATATACACCATTGAAAAAATCTCCCTTTTTTCTTTTTTTTTTCAATCACAAGTCATTAAATTAATGATGGCAAGACAACATGGTATTATGCATATCATATAAAATTTTGTCTTGGTAATCTCATACTCATCAGAATTCAGAAGAGAAATTAAAACCATTTGACCATATTACTATAAAATAAAAGTAATAATAATTCAAAAAATTGAGTTCAAATATCTAATGATGACATATAGCTTCTTTTTTTCCATCGGAGAAAGGTCTAATAAATTCCAGTACAATTTGGATTATACGATATTTTGCATTTTTATAATTGACACGATGATTTAAAAAAAATTAAAATATTAATAAAAAAATAGATTATAACTTCGAATTATCAAAAATTTATGCGATATATTTTAGGTAAGTAACACAAACAATAATTCAAAATAAATTATAAACTATCATGTGATAAGAGTTTGATAAACCGATGAACAGTTTCATCCATATAAAGAAAGATCTGGATACCGTTGTACCTGATTTTTCATCAAGAGTCGCTCTCTTCTAAATAGGTCGAGTATTCACATAAAAATTATTGTTAGCATGTACAATTCAGCAAAATTCTCGTTACGTCTATAATCACGGAATCCCCAATCAGTTAGCTAGAAGGATTTCTTATCAATTAGCCGGTACCAGCCGGATTTCTAGAAAATATTATAATTAACTTTATTTTTTTATAATATAAAAAGCTAAATGATCGCAGAGACCAAAATATATAATTTTTACACAACTACTCTTGAGTTTAATGTATTATATTAAACTCGTCATTCTCTTTAATTTACTAATTTGAACATCGGAATGACAGTTGTAGACACCAATCACCTCACTTTCTCTTTCTTACAGGTTAATTAACTGCAACACAGTTTCGTTTCGATCATATTAATGTTTTTTTAAATTTATATTCATGGTGTATATAATTTATTATTTCTAACATGAAAAATGAAATATACATTTCTATGTATTATTATTATTATTATTATTTCAGGTTTGAGTAAATGCTGGCATTGGGGACTCATTAGACTTGGAACGAAGATCAACGCACGAAAAAATTGCATGTTAATGTGGTCAAATTTTGATCGTCTTGCTTAAATCCCTTTTTGAGGCCTGAAATTTTTGACCAATTGCGAATTCTTTCTAGGAAAGCTTTTCCATAAATCAAATATGAACATCCTTCATGATTTTTACGACACAATACAAATATTCCATAAGTAAATCAAGTTTTCAAATAAAGAGTCTAAATTTCAAATATGGAATATTCTAATATTAGTTTAGAAGGCTGAGAAAATCTGTTATTCCATTGCAAACAGCCACTCTCTGCATAGCCCGTTTTGATAATTTTATACGAGGAGAAGGAAAATAATTAAAGAAACTCTTTTCTATTTTCATTTGTGTTTGAATCATGAATTAGTAAAAAAATAATAATAAAAAGAGAAAAAAAAAGTAAAATTAATTTTCTTTGTTTGGAAATGTGAAGAGCAAAAAAATTAATTTATCCCTTAACTCTATATTTTAACCGATAATAATATATCTTCACTATTTACTGATGATAAATCTGCATAAATATCATTGCTAAATATATTTTTGTTGATTATTTTAATTAGTTTTTATTATTATTTTAATCGGTAATATGTTAAAAATTAATTAGTAATTGTTATAGCTATTTTTTAATATATATTAAATAAAAGCAGTGGGGAAGCCATACGGGTCCAAAAGACCATGGTTCCTCTGAACTTTTGAAAAAAAAAAAAAAAATTGAAGCCTATGTCTAAAATTTTGAAGAAACTGAATCCTCCTAAAATTTTTTTAAAAAATTGGGGTCCTTATGAAATTTTGAAAAGATTAGGAGCGGTCTAAAATTTAATAAATTAATGTCCCATGAAATTTTGAAAAAAGTAGGGCATAATAATATTTAAAAATGAAAATTACAAATCTTTTTTTTAATAAAATTTACAATTAAATCAACTTTATTTTTATTTTTATTTTAAATATAAATTACAACTAACTTTTTTCTTTTTAATTTTATCACTTCTAACTACTTTTTTAATCTACCCTAGAAAAATAATGGAATTTCTATTTTAACATGATACATATTTCTAAAATTAATATTCCACTAAATATTTTAGAGTAATAGAGTTACAAGTTTCAATTTAATGCTTTTTTTTTTTGCAAATAAATAAGAAAATGTCAATTTTGGTGCACACTCTCTTATTTAATCATTACAATATTTTATCAAGTTTAATGAATTTAATTAATGAGTTAATAAAAATTAAAATATTTGGATATATATTTTCTATCATTATTTTAATCTTTTTTTCTAATATCAAATTTAAAGTAATTGAAAAAAAATTAATACTCACAATTTTACTCCGATAAGTAAATTTATCAATATAAAATAAAAGAAATTTGTATCAACTTTTTATTTAAAATTTGTTGTTTCCATTTTTTATAATAATTACAACTATTTTTAATTTAATATAAAATTTGAAAGCCTTTTATTTTTATTTTTAAGAATATATATAATTTTAAAACATTAGATTGGATGAAAAAAGTCTAATTTTTATGTTAATACATTTTTATTGTAAAAACTTTAAATATTAGATGTAATGTAACACAACAATCATTCAAAATAAGTTATGAGGTGTCACCATAAGATAGGGTCACGCGGTAATGATCTAATAAGCCAATACGTGGTTCCACCCGTGAAAAGAAAAATCCAGATATCGTAGCATCCGATCCTTAATCAAGACTCGTCCTCTCCTGAGTAGGTCAAGTTTTTACATAAAGTTACCATTAGCGAGAAACAATCCACCAAATCTCCATTGCGCCTATAATCATGGGATCCCCTATCATTTAGCCGGTACCATGGTGGACTTTTAGGAGATGTCGACTGGAAGCTGGTATGGACTGTTCAAAGTTACCAGAAGGAGCAGGAAGAGGACTTTGGCCTGAACGATGCCTCGCCCCTATCAGAAGAGATCTTGACAGAGACATTTTCTACCAAATTCAAACTTCCCAGCTTTGATAAATATGACGGGATAGCAAATCCCAGAAGTCACTTGGCGATCTTTAAAACAACAATACAGCTTCAGGACGTTAATGATTTTGTATTGTGCCGAGTGTTCCCGTCCACCCTCACGGGTTTGCCTCATAAATGGTACTAATATTTGAGCCCAGGGTTAATTAATTAATCACTTTACACAATTCGCTATCTTGTTTAAATATGGGTTTATTACTTGTATACCTCCTAAAAAGCTCTCCTCTGACTTGCGAAAGATCCGCCAAGGAGAAAGTGAGTCTTTAAGGAGTTCTATCTCACAGTTTAATATAGAAGCAATACAGGTGGAGAAATTAAATCATGAGATAGCATGTGAAGTATTAAAGAAAGAAACGTGCAACATCAAGCTATGGATTCCCTAATCAAGAATCCAGTTAGTATGTACTAACAACTAATGGACAAAGCCCATAAATATATTAGACTGGATGACAAAGTCCAAGTATTAAGAGAGGACAAAAGGATGAGTCAAAAGCAAAATCAAAAGCTAGAGAGGTGAGGATATGAAGGAGACCATAGAAGTTACCCAGTCTCTCAAAGGAGGGATGACCAAAATAAGTATAAGAATTACACTTCATTGAAAGACTCACAAACATGTATTCTAATGTGGATAAGGAAAAATGACAAGGAGGTCAAATGACCTTCCAAACTCAATTCTGAGAGAGCTAAAAGGCGAGACAGTACCAAGTATTATTGCTTTCATGAAGATCACGGATATATAGCGAAGGAGTACCGGCAGCTAAAAGATGAGATCAAGAGGTTAATAAGGGACGGCACACTTTGAAAGTTTGCTAGAAAGAATAGAGAAGAGAGGATGTCCGAACCCAAGGTAACAACTCCTAAAACTACTCTTGACAGTGAACCTGTAGGAGTTATACATGTAATTGTAGGAGGACACAATGATGGCAAGGGAAAAAATAAATGCATCATAGAAGACGTCCTATCAATTTAGCAGGAGCCATGGGCCAAATAGAAAGTAAGGTATGGACTTGCAAACAAAGCGATAGTTTTCTCAAAAAGACCCGTTGGTCATCAACATCTATCTAAACAGGTATGAGGTGAGGCGAGTCTTAGTGGTTACATGTAGTTCCATTAATCTCCTCACCTTAGATATTTTTAACAAATTAGGCTTGGATAAAAATAAACTTGTTAAAGTCTCCTATTCTTTAATGAGATTAGGAGATAAGACTGTGGCAATACTAGACGCTATTAATCTCTCCCTTGTGCTAGGTGATGAGAAGTAGAAGAGGAAGCTATATGCGGAGTTTGCAGTCGTAGATATCCCACTTACGTACAATGTGATACTCAGTCGTCCAATTCTAAACTACACGGTACAGTTATTAATATAGGTGTTATGTGTCTTAAGTTATCAACTTCAGAATGATTAGATATAATCCGAGGTAACCAAAATTCAACCCAAGAATATTGCAGACATTTCACAAAAAGTCTCGGAAAAGCAACGATGCCCATCAACTTACTAGAGAAGCCTGATTCCCATATAAAATCAGAGTTAGCAAATCCGGTAGAAGAAGTCCAGTTAGGTAGGAATCAAAAGGCATGATTCAGTATTGAGTTAGCTAGTGAAATAAAGAATTATTTAATATAATTATTTAATAGAATTACTAATATACAGAGTGACCACTTTCGCGTAGTCCCCGGAAGATGTGACAGGAGTGGACCCGACCCTTATCACCCATAAGCTGTCTATCAACAAAACAATAAAACCAGTATAATAAAAGAAAAGAAATTTTGCATCGGAGAGGCAGCAAATGATTAAGGAGGAGGTTAATAAGTTGTTAAATGCAGAATGAATAAAAGGGGTCCAATATCCTATATGCCTCGCCAATGTAGTACTAATAAAAAAGGCCAACGAAAAATGGAGGATTTGTGTGGATTGTACTGATTTGAACAAAGCATGTCTAAATGACCATTACCCACTTTCATTTATTGCCATGTCAGTGGACTCAACCTCGGGTTATATAGTGGTTTCCTTTCTTGATGCCATTTCAGGTTACCACCAAATCATGATAGACTCTAAAGATACATAAAAGCCTGTATTCATTTCTGATGTAGGAGTTTTTTGCTACAAATTGATTTCGTTTGAACTAAAGAACGTAGGGGCGACTTACCAAAGGCTAGTGTCAAACATCTTTTAAAATATGGTGAATCAACAGTCGAGGTGTAGGTAGATGACATGGTGGTAAAGAGCTAATATTTAGAAGATCATCCAGATGATATCCGGAAAGTTTTTAACGTATTGGATAAGGCAGGTATGAAACTAAAGCCTAAAAAATGCACATTCGGAGTAAAAACTAGTAAGTTTTTAGGGTATACAGTATCAGAAAGAGGCATAAAAGCAAACTCTGAAAAAATTAATGCCATCTACAGTATGGAGGTACCGAAAACCATAAACGATGTGAAAAAGTTGAATGGGTGAATCACAGCTCTTAGCCAGTTTATATCATGCTCGGCCATAAAGTGTCTCCCGTTCTTTAAAGTTTTAAAAGACAAAAATAAGTTTGTTTAGGGGGAAGAATGCGTAGAAACATTTGAAAATTTAGAAATCTTATTGTCATCTTCTCTTTTGCTAAACTCGCCCGTGGATGGCGAAATTTTATTTCTATAATTGTGAGATATATAATTAGAAATTATTATTTATAAGGATTACTTATACTATTAAGATTTGAAAACCATGATACAAAAATTAGAGGTAAAGTAATATTTAGATTTATGGACTAAAGTAAAATTGAGATTTATGAACTATTATATAACTAACCATAATTTATTATTTTATTAAGTAAAAATAATTATTTATATTAATTAAAATATTATATTATACAAGAAAGTAAAAATATAATTACGATTTTTTATCGGTAAATGACCGATAAATTTATCGTCAATATTTCAAATGATTGATAAGTAGTCAATAATTTATTTTAGCGATACTTTTTTGATAATTTAATCAGTTAATTTTATTTTTATTTTTAATGCACTAATAATAACATAAGTATCTTTCAAAAAATAATTTTGTATAATTATCAAATTTAAAGTTAGGATTTACAATAAAATTTTAGTATAAAATAAAAAAATTTAATTATATTTTAAAATTAATTAATTAGAATGGTTAACTGTGTGAAAAAATTTATTAGTTAATTTTCAATTTTGTAAAATATATATACTAATTAATCTTCTAATTAATTTTTTTATTAATTTTAATTATTAATTAATTATTTTATTATTTAATTTTCATAATACAAAAATTTATTAATTAATTTTTCAATTTTATAAATACATCTCCTAATTAATCTTTATATAGAAGGTACTTTAAACTTTTCTATAACACTAGCGATTAAAACTATAAAAAACTAGTTAATAAATTTTTTTAAATTTTAAAATATTTTAAATTTATTTATTAAAACCGAAAAATTAACTAATAAACTTCTTTATATTAGAAAACCAAATAATAATTTTTTTTTCCTAACTTTACAATTCCCTATCAATTAACTACATCATTTGATAGAAATCGGGCAATAACTACACACGCCTTCTCTAAAGAGTGAGTTATTTATTTTAATTTAATATTCATTCAATTTTATAATTTTTATCTATTTTATTTTTTTCAATATATGAAATATTTATTGATTTTTAAATTATATCCATCTTAAAAATATTAAATTTTATTAAATATTAAAAAATATTTTAAAAAGAAATTTAAAAATAAAATAAAATAAAATAAAATAAAATAAAATAATTAATTATATATATTATTATAATATAAAAAAATGTAGAATAATTTTAAGATAATTAAAAATATGAATGAAAATAAAAATAGAGGAAATAATGCTTGATGAAGGAAATTTAATAAAAAAAAAATAATATTAAATTTATTATTTTCTTTATGTTTATCTCGCACTTATCAAATCACTATCAATTATTCGATATAATTGAGTTTAAATGAAGAGTTTTGGACTTTAATGAAAAATCCTAGACTAATTTTAGACAAAAAGGTCGATTTTAATCATTTGATTTTGAAGAAATCTTTAAATACTTATTTGCACTTATTTCCAAATAGAACAATTTTATTGTCCAATAATCTTCCTAATTAGAAAAATAATTCTTTCCCAAATAGGAGTTAGTCGTGACATTCATGTAACCTATGAATTATTTTCTATAGCCAATTAGACATATGTACACGACAGCTGGTGGAGGCCATGTACTCACCTTTTCACACAAACAAGTACGTGCGAATATCCATGTCCTTCCCTGGACCGAGACGTCTTTTCACATGGACCCATACACATCACACTTCCTTGGAACGATGCAACGTAATGCACTTTTCTAATGCTCAACGTCTTTTCACATGGTTGGCTCACGTGCCTTCCCATTCCATGTTGTTAGGTTGTGTGACGCTTTGCCTCTTTAGTCTTTGTCTACCATGTAACGTGTCAAACTTTGTATATTTTCTTCAGTTGTAAAATTAAAATGGTAAAATATTAAACTTTCTTTCAATTAAACGTCAAATGCTAAAAGTAAAAATTTTGTTTTCAAATTTAAATTTACTTTTTAAATTATTATTAAAAAGTGAAATAAATGATTACTTATTAGTATTTAAGATAATGAATTTAAGATAATGAATTATGTCTTTCTTAATTTATTTATATTTATTTATTTATTTATAATTCATAAATAAATTTATATTGAAAAATAAAATTTTAATTTTTTACTTTCATTACATAGTTCAAGAGCCAAATTTGCTCATTTGTCGAAATTAAACTGAGTCGAGCTATTTTTATTTTATTTATTTTAATAAATTTATTATTTATTCTTTTAATTTTCAGAAAATATATTAATATATTTTTAAGATTTTAAAAAATTAATTTATTATTTAATCCATGCCTTAGATTTTTAAGCAAGTGTCATGATCTTTAATATTAGAGGAGGAGAGAGAATTTCCCTTCCAAAATTACCCTTCTCTTTATTAAGTAAATAACTAAAATAATTGAAAATATTTTAATTTTTTTTAAATTTTTAATAGAGAGATTAATTAATAAATATTGTAAAAATTAAGGATGGTTATAAAATATTCAAAATTAAAGTTTAAATAATAATTTTTATTTTTTTAGGCTTGATGAGATGTCGAAACTATAAAAAATAACCTATTAAAATATCAACAATTAGAAATTATATATAACGGTAATAAAATCGAATTTACAGAGAATTGACACTATAACTTTTAAATAATGACTAGGGTAAATAAATAATGAAAATAAAGATAAGAGAGATTTTTATAATGAGTAAAATAAAAATTACAGCAATTAAAAAAATAAAAATTAAATGAGAAATAAATCAATGTAAACAAGTTCTAGTTGAAGTGTAGAATTCATTTCAATTTGAAAATTGATCATTGATACTTGAATTTTATTATTCATTTTAATATATTAGTTTTGGTTATGGAAAACGCTCCACATAACTAAATTTCTCCTTAGCTTTAGATTAATTAAGAAATATTCGCTAATTAATCACTAGCCAATAAATCGCCCAAAGAACGTTCTTGGAATTTTTACTTATCAACTGTTAACTGTTTTAAGTAATAGAGAGATCTAATTCTAACTAACCAACCGCGTGGTGAGTTTGAACAACTTAAGCAATTACAGACTTTAAGTATTCAAACTAACAATATACTACTTTGAAATCAAGAACAACGGGTCTTATTGATCCAATAACAATACAATAATAAGATGAAAAATAAAATTTGCATAAATATTGAAGAATAAAATATTAATAATGGAGTTTAGATCTCCCAATTCATATAGAAACTGAAATTTCTTCCTAACTTTAATTAGAGATAGAGTATTTAGCCACTTATGGCTTGCAAAGAAAATACAAAAGAGAAAAGAGATAAAGTGCAAATTCAGTGTTGTCCAGAATTGTGTATGTGATGCCCCCTTTGCTGCCTTCAATGTTGTGTTTAAATAGGTGTTAAGACCCTAGCAGCAACCCTTTTTGGAATAGAATTCCTTTTTGATTTGATTTTGTATTCCTTCCTTAGATGTGCTTCTTCATGAATAAAAATCCTTGATATTTTGTATTCCTTCCTTAGATGTGTTTCTTCATGAATAGAAATCCTTGATTTAATGAAGTTTTTGTGCCGCATGTTTGAGAAGATTCTGGTGTGGGTCCCGCGTTTATAAGGTGATGACTAGGCTTCTAAATTTTCAAATCTGAAATTTTTTCCGCCTGCCGCTGATTCTATGCATACTGTCGATTTGTTCAATTTATTTGGACAAATCGTTCTGGACAAATCACGATCTGAGAATTGTTTATGCGAGTCTGGACAGTTTCGGGTTTTCGTGCAATCCTTCGATCAATCTGTTGATTTACTCAGTTGATTTAGGCAAATCATTCTGTTCAAATCACTATCTGCGAGTCTGGTCAGTTCCGGATTTTTGTGCAATCTTTTGGCCTCTGTGAAATACATTGGACAATTTGCCCAAATCGCCTAGTGAAGTCAGTTTCTATGTTTTTAAGCCATTTTTCATCAAATCTCCATTTCTTTATATTTTTCTGCAAAATATGACCAAAATTAAAAAATTAGCTAGAAAATATTTAATTCAGTACTAATAACAGTAGAAAAAATGTACCTAAATTATGTTTGATCAAATACCCCCACACCTAATTTCTTGCTTGTCCTCAAGCAAATGACAATCTAGTCCATCAAAACCCCTTTTCTACTTGATCCTTGTTTCCACTTAATTTACTACTCTAGACTCCTTAATTGAAGCATTGTAGTATTGTGTACATGCACTAAGGTCATCCCTCCATTCCTTATTTTCTTTTTCCCACAGTAGTTGAGAGTTGCCTTCCTTAAGAGAGAGAGAGAGTTTATATAGCCATTCATGCACAAATTTTGTTTAATTTGACTATATAGTTTTTTGGAATGATCTGCCCTTGCCATTCCAGCACATTTTCAGCTTTATACACTTTACTCTTGCTTGAAAAAGTCATCAACCTTTTTACGCGAAGGTGCATATTTGTAATATCCACGCTCGGTTACTCAGTTGGTCACTTGTTCAAGTGACTACTGTAACGACCCGAAAATCGGACCGTTACCGGCGCTAGGATCCAGATCGGCTTAAGACCGCCGGGACCCGTAGCAAGCCTGACATATAACCTGTAAACCTGTATAATCCCATACATGATCAACAATCATACATAAAAATTAAAACTTTTCTTTCATACATCCAACTCAACCTGAACATACATTACATAACCATAATCATGACCCCTCTGTGGGATCTCAACAATGCCCCAAAGAGCACTATAACATGCGATGAGTTGGCTTACATCTGTATCAACAAATATCTAAGATCATGCATCAACAAGGGATTACAATACTCATAGGGTCAAGCACATCTATAACCTCAATATATCTCATTACATAACATACTGAAATCTCTTACATTACATCATAATACAATTGTCATGTCCACAATCTAACTATTACATGAACATACTTCAAAACTCTGGCTAACCTCCTGGTCTACCCTGTACCTGCACATCTGGGGTTAGGGGAGAGGGGTGAGCTACAAAGCCCAGTGAGCAGAATAGTGAAATCATATATTAAAATTTCATGCCATTATGTAATGCAACACATCACAACTAATCACATCTCGGATGGTATTGTCACCTATAGTCCTCTACATAGTCCAACTGTACCGGAACGTAGAATGGGTACAACCGGTCTTTCTCTTAACATAACATATCATACAGTCCAACTGTGCCAGGGACGTAGAATGGGTACAACCTGGACTTCCTCTTACATCGTGCCAGGGACGTAGAATGGGTACAACCTGGACTTCCATACCATATCATGCCATAACATCATCATATCATATGAGGACTAAAGGATCATCCAATGACCAATCCACATCAACATCATAAATGCAATGCAACATATTCGTGAATACTAATGCAAACAACCTACTATATCTCATGGCATTCATGATGCATGGGTCATGCTCAAAAATTCATATTCTATTTATTTTAAAACTTTAAGGTTTATTCCACTCACCTCTGGCTAGCTCTGAAAAACTCTGTAGCAGCTGGCTCACTGCTGGGGTCCTCGGTTCCTCGGGTCCGAACCTACACAAGTGGACTCCAATGAGGGACCAACATACATAAATATAACTCTAACATACTCCCCAAAAACCCCCTAAAACATCATGAAATCATCACATAAAAACATGCAAGAAATGGCTGGACAGGGCACTTTCGGCGGCAGGTTCGGCGGCCGAAAGTCCCTCCAGAGCCGAAAGTCAGGCAGGTTCGGCGGCACCTTCGGCGGCCGAAACTCCCAGACAGAGGCAAAACTCATGCATGTTCGGCGGCACCTTCGGCGGCCGAAAGTGCCAAACAGAGACGAAAGTCTCCTTTCGGGGGCAACTTCGGCAGCCGAAAGGCCTGCCTCACCAGCCATGTTCGGCGGCCGAAAGTGCCTTCGGCTGCCGAAGGGTAGAAACTTGGCTCCTTTGTGCATTTTTGCCTCCAAACTCACCAAACATGCATAAACTAGTTCTAAAACATGCATACATACCATACATATCACCTAGGGGTCTCAAACTAGCAAATACCCCAACTACAACACTTCAAACACACAAAAATCAACATACATTGTTCATCAAAACATCAAAACCCAAAAACTCATCACAAGCCTAAACATGCATCTCTACCCATAAAACAACTTAATGCTTGTTTAAAAACACATAACAAGGGTGGATCCGAGCTTACCTCTTGAAGAAACGAGAGGAAAGGCGATCCTAGCTTGGAGATGGAGAGATTGAGCTCTTTGAACCTCCAAGTACCCAAAACTTGCTTTTTACTCACAGATCTTCAAAACAGAAGTTAAAACCCGTGAAAATCATGGAAGATCTAAGGAAAACACTTAAGATCGAGGGAGGGGTGGCGGAGACTCACCTTGGCCGTCAACGGGGGAGAAAAAGCTCGCCCGTGCGGACCTAAGGGACTTTTTTATAGGTGGCTGGCCAGGCCACGTTCGGGGGCCGAATGTGCCTCCGCATGCATGCCATGTTCGGCGGCCGAACTTGACTTTCGGCGGCCGAACCTGGACTGCCCTCACTCATGCTTTCGGGGGCCTAACGTGCCTCCAAAACGCATGCATGTTCGGCGGCCGAACTTGACCTTCGGCGGCCGAACCTGGGTTTTCCTCCAAACTTTTCATGCAAAAACTCATTTAATTTTCATACTTAAAACCATGAAATACCTTAAAACATTTTATGAAAACATGTTTCTACCCTGCTAGAGGCTTCCGACATCCGAGATTCCACCGGACGGTAGGAATTCCGATACCGGAGTCTAGCCGGGTATTACAGCTACTAGCTCTGCTTATACTCTTTGACCATTGGAGCAGGTTTTTGATTTGTGCCTTTAAATTTTTTGCTTTTTCCTTTTCCTTCGTTCTTCTTTTTTTTTTTTATGATTTGACTATCATGGTTTGGGCAAATCAAAATACAAATTGTTGCATAAGTCATTCTTCATCATACACACAGTTTCAGATTTGTTAATCTCTCTACTGAGTTATGACATCCATCTGAACCAGAATGAGTAGAAAGATTCAATTTAAAAAGAAACTCCCAAAATGAATGCAACTCACTACAAGTGATTCAATATAGGTTTAAAGAGTTGACAAATCAATAGGGTCAAGAGAAAGAAGTTCATATAACTTGGCTGTCATACTGAGTAAAGCAGAAATTGTAAAATCTTGTGCATATGGGAGATTTTTTTTTTGGTGGATATGTGAAAAAGGCAATTATAAAGGCAAATATGTGTATGTATAAAGAGAAATATGTGTATATGTAAAAAAAAAATAGAAGACAAATATGTGTAAAAAGAAATAGATATGTTTAAAAACTAAAATTGTATGTACAGTAAAACAACAACATTCAGAAATAATATACCCCCACACTTATCCTAGTTATTGTCCTCAATGCAAAAGATTGAAATCAAGAGAAAGGAACTTCTTGGAATGTGGATTTGGGCAAATCCAATGGCCAAATCAAGGGTGCTGGTGGCCTCCAGGCAGAAAATGATCAACCAATAGCTGCAACATGCCCTCTTTATGCAAAATTTAAATCTCAATTCTGTCTAGTCGTGCATCTGTGGAGGGACGTGGCGGTGCATCATCTGGTGTTTCTGTTGGGTCTACTGCAGGTGTAGCTATCGTTTGGGACGCTTCAGCCAGCATTGCTGCATTCTTTCGAAACACACGCTCATGACGTGGTACCATTGGCCCTGCAGGTGTAAGAGAGAAAATACCACTAACCTTGCGAAGCAGTCCTATGTCATCTAAGACATGCAAATCCAATGGGGTTGGTTTGCTGGCCTAGTAAAGGCCAGTCTGCTCAAGATGAAAAATATTCAAATTAATAGCAAGCTGATTAATAATATGGCCAAGAATGAGTGGACGGTGGTGATAGAGCATAAATTAGTCCATTTTATCTTGATATTATTGATGATTATTTACATGATTTCTGCTTAATTTAGTGCTTTTGATATTATTTTGCAGAAAATGGTGTAAAAGGACATTTTGGAGAAAATTTCCCTAAAACTGCCTTAATTAGAGCAAAAGAGTGCAAGCCTGCCAAGTTGGAATCAAGTGAAGCTAAATAAGGAAAGTTCTAAATAAGGAAAGTGACAAAGAAGGAAAGAACATTCAACCAAAGCAATTTAAAATTCAAATTTCAAATCTCTAAGTAGCATTTTCCTTATTCAAGAAGCCAAGTCTCAAGTTGCCATAAATGAAGAGCCAAATAAGGAAAGTATTTTGAAATTTAAATCTTCAAGATTCATATTCAAATTTTTAATTTCAAAATCTAGCTTATTAAGGAAGCTAAATCCAAAGATCACATGCTTGCCACCTCATGCCTTGCACATTCAAAATTCAAATTGCAAAGGAGGCTCCACCTTCCTTATTAGTGCATGGGCGGCAAGGAGAGTGTGAAGGCAAGTCTTGGGCACCTTGGGCAGCATCTTGAAGACACTTGGGCAGCAAGCAAAGACCAAAGGCCCCACTCCTTGCACTTGAACACATGCCCCACGTTTTTCCCTTCTCACATGTGCATGGATGGCACATCTTGGACCAAGGGCATTTTGGGCAGCCTCTTGAAGTCTTTTGGGCAGCCTCTTGACACCTTGGACAACCTCTTCACTAATTAGGAAGCAAGTATCATCTAGGGCAACACTTTTCAAGTATAAAAAGACACATAAGGAGCCTCCCCATGCTCTTTGAAGCCCCCTTTGGAGGCACCTACGGGATTCACATCTCTTCTTCTACCTTTCTTCTTTTCTTTTATTTTTGGTTTTTGTTTCAGCCATGAAAGGCTGAAATCTTTTATTCTAGTTGAAGATTGGTTGAAACTAAGGTTGTTTTATGGATTGTGAGATCTGAACATAAACTATTTGTCTTTGATTTGTTCAATATTCATACAATTTGATGCTTGAATCTATGATTACTTTGTTGTTTTGATCAAATTGGCCACTTGATTATTGATTGCAAGGTAATTGATTGTTAGTTTGGATAATTTTTAGTCCGTAATTGCTGGAATTATTCAAACATAAGAACACTTAGTGTAACAACTAAGGAATTGTATGATCTAGCAATATCTCAATGCGTTTGGGTAGCTAGGATTGGATCTCTCTATTTCTTCATGCAATTGACAATTGTTTTGATGCCTAAGGTCCAAGGACGTTCCTTGGCAATTTATCAATTAGTAATTGATTAGAGAACGTTCCCTAATTGATTTAATCATAAGGAGAGACATGGTGGTGAGAAGCGTCTTCCATCTCCATAACTAATCTATTGAATCAATCAAAAGAAACTAAGTGTCAATGATCAATCCCAACAACTGAAATGGATCCAATTCTTCAATTAGAGCTTTCTTATTATTTATTTCTCTTTTATTTTATTATTCACTTATTTTAATTGCTTTCAGTAGTTTGTTAATCAAATCAATCTCAAACCCCCCATTTTACTTTTACTGCAATTTATTTTTATTTTGCTTTCAGTTTATCTCGTTTTCAGCTTATCTCGTTTTCAGTTTTATCTCGTTTCAATTTATTTCGCTTTCAGTTTATTTTGCTTTCTGTTTATTTCGCTTTCAGTTTATCTTGCTTTCATTTTATCTCGCTTTCAGTTTATCTCGTTTCAGTTTACTTTGCTTTTAGTTTATTTTTGTTTCAGTTTATTCTCTTGGTCTTGATAAGGAAAATAGGTAAGTTTTCAATTCCCTGTGGATTCGATCCTTTCACCACTATCTGCAGTTGTAAATTGTTGATAACCAAAAAGATTATTTTTGATTGGCTTCGACAACCGCGAGTCAAAAATTAGCGCCCTTGTCGGGGAATTGATTTAACATATTTGTTTTTCTTTCAGAACCAGATCTGCCACCCAAAAAACACCTCATTGCAGATCTGAACATAAAAAAAATAAAAAAAAAAAAGAAGTGAAGACCACTTTTGCACAGGAGCACCTTCTGCAACACATTCGGCCGCCGAACTTCATCAACCTTCGGCCGCCGAACCCCATCCTCATTCGGCCGCCAAACATCTCGCCAAAAGCACAGTCACCATCGTAGATCTGAATCATGGATGAGGTAAGTACACCTGTCACTTCTTCTCAGCTTTCTGAACTGACATCTTTTATGAAAGATTTTGCTATAGGACTAGTTTAACAGGTTCAAGCATTTCAGCCACCAAGGTCATATGGGACCTATGCATATGTAGGACACCCAACTGATCAATGTCCTATGCTTTATGGGAATAGTCAGCCTAGACATACATTTGGAGGATTCAATGACCAACCAGTTCATGCATATAAAGGATTCAATAGCCAGCCTAGACACGATCCATACTATAACACATACAATCCAGGCTGGAGAGACTATTCAGACTTCAGTTATGCATGGGATAACGACTACCAGAATTATCAAGGATATCAAACCCAACCAGAACCTCCAAATTCCATCCAGCACCTTGAAAAGATGATGGAGTCCATGGCGAGTGCTATACAAAGAATTTAATTTTTGAAAGGCCTGATGTAGAAAAAAAAAATCTTAGCAATACCTCTTAGCATTTTTTATAGGGAAGACTGGCTCCTATGGCATTTTGAGAAAAGTGGATTTTACTCAGTTCGTTCAGGATATAGGGTGGCAAGGAATTCGAGCAAATCTCTTATAAATAACAATGTAGGAAATCCTAGTCCAGTTTCCATGTCCCATTTCTCATAATTTTGGAACAAGCTCTGTAAACAAATTTTGCCAAGTAAAATCAAGATCTTCATATGCTAATTATGTTTAGAGAGATTACCATGTAATTCTCTTCTCCATACGCGACTATAACAGTTGGACCCTCAGTGCCCTTTCTATGATCAAATTGAAGCTTTAGATCATTTATTTTATCAATGCTAGCACACTATCACGGTTTGGTTCTCTTCCCCGCTAGTCCTTCGATCCTCTCTTCTACTAGGTGTCACATAATGGATAAATGGAATGCAATGTGCAATAGCTTCAGCCAACAACCAAATCATCAAGATTTAATTTAGCTTTTGACTTTTTTTCTTTGGCAAATCTGGAAACACAAGAACAACTTCATTTCCTGCCAAGATTTAAAGCCAGTAGGTTTGATAGCTGACTCAACAGTTAAACATTTTTAGGATTTTGTTCTCATTTTGGAAGGTAGCATCAATCATGTAATTCCCTCCCCGCATCAGGTTCCTGGTTAAACTCCACCACCATAAGGTTTTATTAAAATTAACTTTGATGCTGTAGTTGATTCTAAGGTTAATGTTGGTGCTTTTGCTGTTTTAGCTCGTGATTGTAATAGGAAAATTCTAGACTAGCATTGCCGTTTGTAGCATTCCTTTATGGACCTCTTACTCTTACAAAGCATAGCCTGTCGGGAAACTCTCATTCTAGCTCAAAATAGAGGTTTTTCAAAAGTTATTATTGAAGGTGATTCGGTTAAGGTAATTGAAACTTATAAAGAATGCCTTTCCCTTCATGTTTACAGAAGATAATCGAGGACTCAAAGGAGTTTGCTCAAATTTTATGGTTATTAATTTCTTATAGGTCAAAGAGCTAACAATCAAGCGGCTTGCTGTATGAGTAAAAAATTTATTTGTAATAACACATTCAGATATAATTTATCTTCTCAAATAGACTTTGTTTTTTTCTCTTTACCTTTTCGGAAATTGATTTATAAATTTTTATGCTTTAAAAAAAAATACTAAACATCACAATTTTTTTTTCATTTAATCCTTAACATTTTAAATAAACTTTTGACTGATTGTAATACTAATTGAAGAATAAATAATTATATTTTAAAATAATAATATTTAAAAATAATAATATATTTCTTAATTGGATTTAAGATTTATAGAAATAAATTAATAAATTTTCTAAAAATTCAGAAACATATACCTTGCCATGAGATCGAGTCTAAAAATTCTAAAAATTCAACATTAAATCAACTTTGACCCTCCAAAGAATTTTAAACGAGCCCTCGTAAGGAAGAAATTATTTTTTTTTAAAAAGAAGAAAAAAAAACACACAACAAACAAACGAACTTATACTGTAGATGAATGAATGCATGATTAGACTACCAGTCTAATATTAACGCCGACTTTAATTGTGGTGAATTAAAGAGTTTAGACTCGATCGACGACCTGACCTGCCCTGCCCTGACGACTACGGTAACAAATACGACGGGTCGAGGAAATGCAGTTAAACTCCTCGATATTGATTACATAGAATATTCTATTAAATTCTAAATAAATAAAAATAATGAAAAATGCAGTACTAAATCTGCGCAGCCCATGTGTATAGTCTCGTCCATGCCGTTGTTGCCTTTGTCGTTTTGATTCCACCTAATTATGCGGAAGGTAGTTACGAAAACTGTCTACGGGTTTAATATCCTAGTACGTTGTTTTGATTTGGATAGTTTATCATGCAGTCTAATTTTTGATAAAGCTGTAATTTAGTTTTATTTGGAAAAATTAAATTATTCCTTACATAAATAAGTCTTTTTTTATTTATTTTACTGTTAATTTAAATAAAAAATATTTACTTAATACTACAATTATTTTTAATTTTATTCTAATTACGGTATCTAGAATTATACAGAATACTAGAGATAAAATAGATGAAGAGATCTAAATGTGAGATCGAAATAAATTTGATGGACTAAAAAATTTAATTTTTAAAATATATAGATTAAATTATTATTATTTACAAGATTTAGGATTTAAATAGTACATTTTGTGCTGAAGAACAATTTAATTTCTTGTTTTTTATTATTTTAATAAAATAATATTTCTATTGTAATTAACTATTAAATTATAATAGCATTGTCTCGCACTTTGTTTTTATAATTATTTATTTCTTTTCATTTTAATATTTAAAATTTGGAATAATTTAATTTATTTCTTAATTTATGATTAATTAACGGTGAACTCAATTTAAATAAAATTCAAAAATTAAATTATTTATATTTTAAAAAGGCTAAATTATAGTTTTTTACCAAATTTTAAAAATTATTATAAATTACCTTTTGTTTTGCCTCTGTCCCAGTGGACCTTGAATTTGTTTTACATACTTTGAAAATTTAATAATGTTTTTTTTTTTTTCAAATAACAAAGTTGTTATTCTCGTCTACTGCGAAGTACAAATATTACCATCCATTCCTAATTCTAGAGTAAAGTTGAGAATTTTAGAGGGTCTTCATTTACGCTATTTTTTGGAAACTTCAGTAGAACACTGATTGAAAATTTATTTTTCTCTGTTTGAATATTAACGGAAAAAAAAGAAGGAAAAGTATGATTTTTTTTAAAATAGTAAATTACCACTTTTCCATTCTAAATGCAATATTTTTTTTTCTTTTCTGTCATTATTTTCTCACTTCGTCTCACTTATGTTTGGTAGATTGCAAAAATATTCTGATTAAAAATATTATTATTAATAAATCAATATTTTAATAAATTTCTCATGTATAATAGTTGATGGGATGCTAATGATTAAAACAATTTGTTAGATACATAAATTTGAGAAATTCAAAAATTAATTTGAAGTCAAAATTAATAACATTTTATTATATGAACATTAAAATTATAAAAATAAAATTTCTAAATTATTATTTAATATTTAAAATAATATTTTTTTTAAAAAACAGTTTTTTTAATTATTTTTTATCGGAAACCATAGTAAATGTCAAATAGCCTCATATCAACGTACACAAAAATTGTTTGAAATTTATGTTTATGGTTCAAATATTGTAGGGAAATTAGTAAAATAAGTCTTCTTATCACAATTAAGGAAAGAGAAATTTTCTTTTTATTTTTTTATTAATTTCTATTTTTTTTCTTCATTCTTCCTTTGTTTTTTTTTTTTCCCTTCATGGCGGTTTGCAATACCGCTGACGGTGATTGAAATGTTTATGCATTTGGCAACTGTATGAATTTTGAAATTTGCAAAGCTGTCATGAACCATAATTAATTTCAAACAGTCTCTTATTGCCATATTCAAATATTGCAGGAAAAAGTTGACAATAAAACATGTAATGATAGTAAAGCTAATTTCTATCCCAGTTAAGGAAAGTGGAATTTTCTTCTCTTTTTTCCCCTAATGCCGGTTTGCAATGCCACCAATGTTGATTGAAATGTTCATACATATGCCAGTTGTATAACAATAGGAATTTGCTGACTGTTGCGAACCCTAGTTAATTCAAACAATGATAGTAGTTATTATAATTGATGGCGGATTGTAATCGGTAGTCAATAATTGATCTTTATTTAATATATTATGTGTTCGATAAATTATATTTAATTATTATTGTTGGTATATAAAATAATTAATAAAAATATATATTGATGTGACTGAAACAAAATTATGTAATTGGTTAATCTGTAAAAAGAGAGTGTGGTGGTTGGCACCTACTGCAACTGTTTCAACGCTTAAATCAGTAAATTGAAGAAAATAACGAGTGTAATGAAGTTTAGAACTCAAGTAGTTGTGTAAAATGCGTACTTTAATATCTGTAATCATCAACTTTTCTATTGCAAGAAGGTGGAGTTGGCTATCACATCTCCTGAAAATCTGACTAGCACCGGCTAGTGGATAAGAGATCACTCGATTATAGGTATAATGAGGATCTGCTGGATTGTGTTCTCTATCGGTAACTTTCCATGAAGTTTTGTCTTATTGTTGAAAGGGCAAGTCTTGGCAAAGAACCGAGAACTACGATATCCGGGTCTTACTTTTCACAGGTAGGACCACGTATCATTTTATCAGACTTTTGTCATGTGACTCTGTTTTAAATGACAGCTCATAGCTTATTTTAGGTGATTATTGTATTACATAAATACATATATAATAAATAGATTGTATATTGTCTGAAATGGACAAACAACTCTTGGCACACTGGCTTGTATGATCAATGCATGTATAATAAATAAATTGTATATTGTCTAAAATGGATTTTCCAATAAATACGTAACGATAGAATATTTTAATTAATGTAGGGGCTAACATTGGTCCTTAAGCGAAATCTAGGCAAGAAGAGTATCTAACACCTTCCTTTTCTTGTACCCACTAGTTAAAACCTAGACCATTGGATTATAAGTTAAGAAGGATAATGAATTCCTGCTAAGGGTAAGTAACACAACCACATCCTTTGTTTGTTCCCTGCTTTTATCATGGTGGCGACTCCTTTTCTTTGCTTTTCATCGAGCGCTAAAATATTTGGGTTGCATGGTAGTGTTATGAGAAGACGAGATCCTAACCAGTTATGGAGAATTGTGTGCCCACAAAAATATAATTAATAAAAAAAAAATCTAAAAGGCTATAAAGAAAGGGGAGAGGAGAACAAAAGTTAATTATGATCCTAAAGTAATTAAACTAATCCTAATAAAGTTACAAGGCCTTAGGCTCATCACTCTTTACAAAGATCCTTCAAAGCACTCTATTGGCTTCCATCATGGGCTTCATATGTCCACCAAAGCAAAATTTACTCACCAAAAATTAAGGGGTCTCCAGCCAATGTACTGCAATAAGGGTAAATTAGCCTTTCACCTCTTCTCATGTTCATTTGATTAAAATAAAATTCCACAATAAAATAAAATGATAAGTATCCAAAAGAAATAAAATAAATAAAAATTAGAAATAAACTAATTAAGAACTAGGTCTGAATATTAAATTAAAAATAAAAATCTAAAGGGAATAGAACTCTAATGTGAACACAATGCCCATGGAGGGAAATTTTGGCCAAAGAGGACATCAAAGGGGAGTTCTAGCTAACTTTTAACTCCTATTCTAATACTAAACCACATGTTAATATGATAAAAATAAAGATCAAAGAGAACTATCAAAGAATACAAAACAAAGAAAATTGCACCTATCTAAAATTTATATCTGATTATGATAAATTCTAACAATGAAAAATAAAAATATAGAAAAAAAATAGCAAATGATGTCATAAAAATATGAAATTTTGTGGAGATGTTTTTCAAACTCCAAATGAAAGAATCATAAAAGAATCGCCTCAAAAGGAGGTATAGATTGTGAGATATTGCCAGCGCTATATGGCTGCTTTAGAATTAGATAGATTCCAAGCATTGATTTTGTAAGCGATAAGACACTATGTTAGAAGGCAGAAAGTAAAAACTTAAAATACCTTAAACTTAATTTTGGATTAAGAATTACCTGATTTAGTAATTAGTAACTTAAGATATAACTGATGCAAGTTGCAGCATTGGTTTGGAACAGCCAGAAATACCTTATTATTTTACTGATTTTTAAGAATTTATATCTAATTTAAGAAAACTCCGAAACAAGAAAATAATATATGAACATTACACAGATTTTATGAAAAATTCAATAAAAACATTTAAATAGCCAAAATTCCCTCTAATCAAAATCGATTTTCGAACAAAAATAGACTGCCCCTTTACACATGTATAAAATGTAAGTTGCCCTAAGATTACATTCAAGAATAACTCAAGGATGATTTAGTGTACTAACATTAATTCAAGAACATGTCAAAAGATATTTTTATATCATAATTAAATTAAATGCAAAAAATAAATATCTTTAGAAGTTAAAGAAAAGAAAAAAAAACAAGAAAAGCAGGGAGAGGTGGCTGTCAAGGTCATAGAGTTTTCAGGGATCAAAACTGTAATTTTTCAACATTAAAATTCCCAGGAAGCAATATTGAGATAAATTAGTAGAAATTAGTAGGAATATAAGAGTAGCGATAATCTGTTGTAATTCTTTTCCATGTATTTATTTTGGGAGGGTGTCATATGAGACATGTTGATAGCTCCTCCTGCCACAAGCCAAGTTGTTCCGGAGTGACTAGTTGGCCACCAGTTAGGGCTGGGCTCAGTTGGCTACCGTAGGCCTACGGAGATACCAAGTTGTGCCTTCACTCCTTGTAGACCGTCCCCCCTGTCTACAAGGGAGGTGAGAATTATTGTAGCAATTGCGTCGATGATAATGTATAATTACTATTTTGCCTCTGGAATAAAATAAGTAGCCTGTTCATGAATTCTCATGTTCAGTTCTTATCTTTTGTGCCTACTGTGAGACTTCTGATAGAATGCTGCCTGTTGGCTTCGTTGCTCGCTTATATAACCTTGATTAATCAGGGTATTCATGTTCACAAGATGTCAAGTGATTCTTCAGACTGACTTGGCTTGAAGGTGTTCAAGTCAAGTGCCGCACGGTTCCATGTGATTGCTAAAATCTGAAACTGTGATAATTGGTATCAGAGTAAGAAAGATCTGCGAGCAATATAGAGGAATGATGAAGTTTGACACACGCATGAAGGCCCTTGAGAGAGTGGTGAGAACCTTGCTGCCTAGTTGGATGTCTATGCCACCTAAAAGGGGAAGGCGTTGGAGATTGATTCTGGTTAGAAGTGCCTTGAGGTACTAGAGAGGGAAAAATAAACGTTGTTGGCTATGATAGCCAAATTGTGGGGAGATTGAGGCCACCCAAAACCCCTTTCATGTGAAGGACACCTGGTGGGGTGATCTCGAGTGTAAAATGATGAAAGAGGGAGGTAGTGACCTCCCAATTATGAAGCCACGAGGAGAAGTAGCATGAATAGTTGTGAGGCAAAGAAGACAAATGCATGAGCCTTCAGGCTAAATTGGCCATATTAACTAGAGGTGTTGCACGCTCCACTAGGGACACCATTGGGAGAGAGATAATGACCTAGTATTGCATACTCTATTGGAAATATCTTCTGGAGAGAGGGTAATGACTAGGTGCTACATCCTCCATTTTAGTGACCTTTGGAGAGAGAGTAATGACCTCAGGGTATAGTGATAAGGGAGAGGATGAGCCAATAGAGCTTGAGGCCATCTGAGGGTCCCAAGACCATTCCACTCAAAATTGAGGCAAGAGGCCTCCTCCTGAGATAGAATTGAGGCAGGAGGCCTCCTGAGACAGAATTGAGGCAAGAGGTCTCCTAAGACAAAATTGAGGCAGAGGCCTCTAATGTATTTTTTTTTGCTTGTAGGAATGGTGCAAGAATATAAAATATGACATAGGAGAGACTATGAACAATACTTTAGAAGCGAACTAAAGGAACATTTATCAATGGCGTGAATTACGAGCTAATGCCTATGAAGTAGGCAAGGGTGGGATCCCAGAACCTCAATCCTTGTCGTGAGATGGAGGTAAATAATTTTCTCTTTAATATGAACTTATTTATTAATATTATTGGGGAATTGTGACTGTGCAGACATATAAAGAACAACATTTATGTGATCAAACGATAAAGCTAAATTTATTCGAGGAATGAAAGTGTAAAGTCCTATGGATAGAGAGTATTCACACTATACATGAGAAAAGAGATATGAAATGATAAGCTTCAATTTTACTACAAGAATGTAATATTTGTTATTCAAGAGAGTTGGTAAACTCCAACAAGGTGTTCATAAGGAAAGTACATAAAGGAACTTTTCAGCATCTATGGCTGACACAAAAGAATGTGGCACTGGATTTTAATAGAGTAAGCGGATTGTGACAACAAATTCAAGAGACATGACTGAGTTTAAAACCTTCTTGAATAAGGTCAAAACCTGGGTGGAATATGGGGTAGAGCAAAGGGTGACCAAGGTCGAGTTGATTCTATTACCAAGGAGTTAAAGAGATGTTCAACTCCAGTATCAAATTAATAGCCACCTAAGAAGATGGGCCAAAGCAGTAAGTGGGGGAGCGGTCTGAAATGTGGTAAACAAGATGACATATAAGTGGCATAACCAAGCAATATGAAGTCTTCTCTATGAAGAAAGCCATATTATTCTACAAATTGCTTGTGCGGAAATGCTTCGAAGGTCTTGAAGGACCTGGTGAGTAAGGGAGGAGGGAACATAAGGTATAAATCATAGAGTTGTCAACTCTATATTGTTTGTACTTTCTTCTTCCTCCCCGCTTAAGGTAGTATTGTTCGCGTGAAGGGATCAAGCATGATGAAAATTGTAACGATCCGGAAACCGGACCGCTACCGGCGCTAGGATCCAGATCGACTTAAGGTCGCCGGGACCCATAGCAAGCCTACTATACATCCTGTACATCTGATACAATCCCATACATGATCATACATTTTCATAAAAATTTTGAACTTTCACATATACCAAGCTTGACCTGCATGCACTATACTGTAAACATAAAACCCCTTACTGGAGCCCTCATCAAACGCTCCAGTTGGGTCAACATCTCATACATCAAGCTTGGTTCAACATACCATAACATTAAAATATTTACATCAAGATCATGTACAATAGGAATTAACCATAAATATTAGGGCCAAGCACAATACTAATCACCATTATAATACTTTACATTATCTCATTTTACATTACATGCCTTTTCATCATGTCCACTACTATTCTATTATATAGACACCTCTTTTACTCTTGACGACCTCCCGGTCTATCCTGAACCTGCAAACCTAGGGGTTAGGAGAAAGGGGTGAGCTACTAGAGCCCGGTGAGAAGAACAGTAAAACAATATATTAAAACATATGCTTTCATGGAATGCATCACATCACAAACAATTCACATCAAGGACAGATTTGTCACCATTAGCCCTCTACACATTCCAATGGTGCCAGGGGGCGTAGAATGGGCCCCACTGGTCTTTCTCTTAAACATAACATAACATAGCATATCCAATATACCAGGGGCGATTAGGCCACACCTAGTCTTTCTCTTAATCTGTGCCAGGGGCGATTAGGCCACACCTGATCTTCTCTTAATCTGTGCCAGGGGCGATTAGGCCACACCTGGTCTTCTCTTAATCTGTGCCAGGGGCAATTAGGCCACAGCTGGTCTTTCCATCTCATATCATATCATATCACATCGAGGGCTAATGGGTCATCCAACATCCATCCACATCAACATCATAATATGCAATGCAACATATTCGTGAATTCTAATACAAAACAACCTAATACATATCATGGCATTCGTGATGCATGAGTCATGCTAAAAAGATTTCATTCCTTTAAAATAAATAAGTTGTGTTCTACTCATCTCTAGCTGACGCTTTACTGACTCTGTAGCAGCTAGCTCACTGCTGACCTCCTCGGTCTCTCAGGTCCGATCCTACACAGGTGGACTCAAATGAGGGACCAAACATACTTTAACATAACTCTAAACATCTCCCCAAAAACCCCCCTAAAACATCACAAAACATCCATAGAAAACATGCAAAGGAAGGCTGGATAGGGCACTTTCAGCGGCAGGTTCGGCGGCCGAAAGTCCCTCCAGAGCCGAAACTCAGGCACCTTCGGCGACACCTTCGGCGACCGAAAGTCCCTTCCAAATCCGAAACTCATGCACTTTCGGCGGCAGGTTCGGCGGTCGAAACTTCCCTCCAGAGCTGAAAGTCCAACTTTCGGGGGCTAGTTTAGGCGGCCAAAACATGCCACCACAGGCAGGTTCGGCGGCCGAACATGGCTTCGACTGTCGAACCTGAGTTCTTCCAGAATGGGAGAACTCAAGCCTCTCATGCACATTTGCCTTCCAAACCTACCAAACTCAAACACAACACTCCCAAGCATGCATAAACATGTAAAAACACATTTTCAAGCATTTACGGGTTTAAAACTAGCCTAAACCCCAACAAACCTCACATTAAACATGCATTTACCATAAAGGGTACATAAACCCTAACACTTTAAATCTACTTTAAACATGCATCATATACCCTTAAAACCCCTCAAAACTTACTTAAAACATAAGAGAGGGTGAGGATCTACTCTTACCTCTTGAAGATCGAGAGGAGAGGCGATCCAAACTTGGAGATGTAGAGAAACAAGCTCATGAGGTCTCCAAGCTTCTAAAACCTTGATCTTAGCTTTAAAATCTTCAAAACACGGTAAAAACTCATAAAAACTCTGGAAGATTTGAAGGAAAACATAAAATCAACCATGAAGGGTCAAAAACTCACCTTTGCTCGAAAATGGAGAGAAAAACTCGCCCATTTTCGGACATGGGGCCTTTTATAGGTGGCTGGCCAGACCACCTTCGGAGGCCAAAGGTGCTTCCACAACTCCACCACGTTCGGTGGCCGAACTTGACATTCGGCGGCAGCAAAAGGGATTAACCATAAACTCTAGGGTCAAGCACAATACTAATCCTCAATACAAATCTATACAATGTCTTACATTACATTATCTTTCAAGTCCACAACTAACTATTACATACATTAAGCTTCTACTCTTGCCAACCTCCCAATCTATTCTGAACCTGCAAGCCTGGGGGATTAAGGGAAAGGGGTGAGCTACTAGAGCCCAGTGAGCAGAATAGTAAAACAATATATTAAAATTCATACTTTCATGAAATGCATCACGTCACAAACAAATCACATCAAGGATGGAATTGTCACCAATAGCCCTCTACACATTCCAATAGTGCCAGAGCGTAGAATTGGCCGCTGGTCTTTCCCTTAACATAACATAACATAACATTCCAATGTGCCAAGGGCGTAGAATGGGCCTCGACCTGGTCTTTCTCTTACTCTGTGCCAGGGGCGTAGAATGGGCCTCGACCTGGACTTCCGTACCATGCCATATCATATCATATCGAGAACTAATAGATCATCCAATAACCATCCATATCAACAGTAATTAATGCAATGTATCATATTCGTGAATTCTAATGCAAACATCCTAATATATAACATGGCATTCGTGATGCATGAACATGCTCAAAATTTAATTTACTTTAAAACATAAAGATCCATTCTACTCACCTCAGGTTGACTCTGAACAGACTCTGAAGCAGCTATCTCACTGCTGGGGTCCTCGGTTTCTCGGGTCCGAACCTACACAGGTGGACTCAAATGAGGGACTAGACAAACATCAACATGACTCTAAACATCTCCCCAAAAATCCCCCCTAAAACACCTTAAAACAATCATAGAAAACATGCAAAGGAAGGCTGAACAGGGCACTTTCGGCGGCAGGTTCGGCGGTCAAAAGTCCCTCCAGAGCCGAAACTCAGCCACTTTCGGTGGCAGGTTCAGCGGCCGAAAGTGGTTCCAGAGCCAAAACTCACCAACCTTCAGAGGCAGGTTCGGCGGCCGAAACTCCCCTCCAGAGCCGAAAGTCTAAACTTTCAGGGGCAGGGTTCAGCAGCCAAACTGCCTCCCCAGGCAGGTTCGGCGGCCGAACATGGCTTCGGCTGCCGAACCTGAGTTCTTCCAGAATGGCAGAACTCAAGCCTCTAATGCACATTGCATCCCAAACTCTCCAAACTCAAACCATTTCAAGCAAAAATATGCAAAAACACATACTCAAGCATTTAGGGGCTTAAAACTAACCTATACCCCAACAACATTAACATAACAACACATTTAACATACATTTCATCATTTAACTCACAAAAACCTAACTTTTACAACTACTCTAATCATGCATCAAAACTTTCCAAAACCCCTCAAAACTTTCATAAAACATAAAAGAAGGGTAGGATCTCCACTTACCTCTTGAAGATCGAGAGGAGAGGCAATCCAAACTCGGAGATGGGAGAAATCGAGCTCCGGGGTCTCCAAACTTCAAAACTTCGTTCTTTGCTCAAAAATCTTCAAAACCAAGTTAAAACTCATAAAAAACATGAACGATTTGAAGGAAAACATCAAAACCAACCATGGAAGGGCATGGACTCACCTTTGCCCGAAAATGGGGAAGAAAACTCGCCCATTTTCGGACATGGGGCCTTTTATAGGTGGCTGGCCAGACCACCTTCGGGGGCCAAAGGTGCTCCCTAAACTGCACCATGTTCGGCGGCCGAACATGAGGTCAGGTTCGGCAGCCGAACCTAGATTTCCTTCCTTGGTGCTTTTCTTTCAAAAACTCAATTTCTTTCTTGCTTAAAACCTTAAAACACATGAAAACATTTTAGAAAAATATATTTTACCCTTCTAAAGGTTTCCGACATCTGAGATTCCACCGAAAAAATAGGAATTTCGATGCCGGGGTCTAGTCAGGTATTACACCCATCATCGTGAAGACAACTGTCATTTTCGAATATGAAGAATGAAAGACCAGCGGGGAAACCTCTGATGTAACACAAAAATCACCCAAAGTAAGCCATGAGCTATTACCATGAGACAAGACTACGTAGCAAGGGTTTGATAAGCCGATATGTGGTCCCACCCGTGGAAAGGAAGACCCGAACACTGTAGGACCCAGTTCTTTATCAAGATTCACCCTCTCCCAAATAGGTTGAGTCTTCACATAAAGTTATCATTAGCATATACAATCAAGCAGATCTATATTATGCTTATAATCACACGATTCCCTATTAATTAGTCAGTACCAACCAAATTTTCAGGAGATGCGATAATTAACTCCATCTTTTTACTATATAAAAATTAATGATCACAAAAACCAAGGTATGCATTCTTACACAACTACTTTTGAGTTCTAAGCAATTCCTTACATTTGCTCTTTTCTTCAGTTTATTGACTTGAGCGTCAAAGTGGCTACCATAGGCGCCAACCACCTCACATTCTCTTTCTTGTAGAGTGACCAATCGCAATACAATTTCGTTTCAGTTATATAAAATATTATTGTAATTATTTAAAAAACATATATATAAATTTGGCTTTTCAATACAGTTTCGGTTCGATTCCGGTACAGTAATTGACTAAAAACTAGAAGTAGAACTAAATAATTAAATAAATTCGGTTCAGTTCTTATAACATCAATTTTTCGATATCAGTTCAGTGATTTAAAATTTCTAGAAATTATACATAGCTTTGTTGTTCAGTATCTAAAACTCGATAAATTCAATTTTATATCCATCATATCCAATTAAAAAGATAAATGGGACATCGAAAACTTGAGCGAGCAGTATTTAGTTCAAATTGAAAAAATCGATTGAATTAAATTAATTTAAAAATTCAGTTCAGTTTTTTATTCATTTCGATTCAGTTTTTAATCTTAAAAATTTCAGTTATTTCAGTTCGGTTTGGTTTTGATCAGAAAAAAATCAAAAAAATCAAACAGAACCGATTAGAAAGATTAGATTATACTAAAGTTAAATTACTCCAATTAAATTTTAAAATACTAAAAATAAAGTATAAAAAATAAAAAAATTTAATAAAAATTCAAATCGTTCAAATCGAACCGAATCAAATCGAATCAAACCGATTCAATTTGATTCAATTTTTAATTAAAATCGATTCGATTTGATTTTTATAAATATTAAATTTTTAATTTTTAATTTATTCGGCTAGATTCGATTTTAAATTAAATCGATGGAATGATCACCTTAATTTTATTAACCTATTATGATCGAATCTCAATAAATATGTTATGGTTTCATCTCTTATCATGTGGAAAAAGTTAACATAAATATCGGAGTCTTACAAGTGTGCGTTTCATCATAACATGATATTATAAGTCCATGAAAAATTGAATATAATATGAAATTCATAATTTATAATCTTGAATTAAAATGAGATACTGCCAACTTAATCATAATAATTAATTAATACCAAATGGGAAAAAGGGGAAAAAAAAGGTGGGTTAGAGCAACCAATCAAATGATATTGCAACGAAAGAAATCAGAAGGAAAAAAAAGACCAAAATTAATTATGATTTTGACGCATTGGGACTTGAATACTATCATATTTCTTCTGGAGACCGTGTTTCGGTGTTAATGATAATGCAGTCTGTTCTTGTTTCCTTGTCACCAACCTATTGATTAATTAGAATATTTTTTTTCCCGGATCCATTCATTCCAATTTGAACTATTAAATAAGATAAATTTATTATTTAATTTTAATTTTATTACTAATAACGATTAAATCCATATATTTTAAAACTTACCTATTTATTGGTTTTTACTTTGGTTATGCATTTTAAGTCTTTGCATCCATCTTTAAATATTTTTTATATTTTTTAATATTTAGAACACTCAAAAAATATTTTTTTAAAAAAAAAATTAAATTACTTTAAGAACAATAACTTTTTTTCACTTTTTGAGATTTCTATTAAAATTTTTATATACAAATTTGTTAATAAATTTTATTTTTATATTAAAATTAAATAATAAAAAATAAGTTATTTTATTAAAAATATTTTTATTGAAAATATTTTATTAAAAATATTTTTATTGAAAATATTTTTTAAAAAATATTTTTTATTGAAATTATTTTTAAAAAAATATAAAAAATATTTTTCAAATACAAATTATTTTTTACAAACAAACGAACTACTCTAAATAGTAGTTAAATTTTAAAACTAGCATAAAGATGGATGAAAGGACATAAGATATATTATGGAAGCCAATCCAAAGTTTATATAGTCTAACTTCCAAAATATAGGGATCCCATTGTTATTAATGATAAAATTTAGTAACTAATCAATAATTAAATTTATGTAATTTTAATAGAATTTGATAAATTATTGAATGTTTTAAAAATTTTATAAAAATTTTATTTTATCAAGTGGTATATTAAATTAATAGTTTTAGGAGAAATTATTATATAATTGATAAAAAATTATAATTTTAATTGTAATTTTAATTATAATTTTAACTTCCACATAAACATGGAAATTTAGTGGTAGTTTGGATCCATGGGTGATTACCAATTATATAATAATTTATTTTAAAATTATTGATTTGTCATAGCATAAGTTAGATATTTTAAGAATATCCAGTAATTTGCTATAAAATTTTAAGATAATGCTCGTTAAGTTTTAATATTTTAAAAATAATATTTTTGATGTAGAAAAAAATAGAGTTATATTGTGATTGGCTAGACTTGTAAGGAAGAGAATGTGAGATGGTAGTAAGTGTCTACAACGACCACTCCGATACTCAAGTCAGTATACTAAAAAATAGAGAAAATGTAATGAATTGCTTAGAATTGGAGTACTGTAAGAGAATAACGTACATTTACCTCTATCATCCTTCTCTTTTTATATTGTAAGAAGGTGGAAGAAATATAATAATTCTTGATAATTCGGCAATGATGTGATCGATTACTTGATAAAAAATATCACCAGCTAATAGATTAGTGATCCTGCGATTATGGGCGTAATAGTGATATGTTAGATTGTGTCTAATAATGGTAACTTTTACTAACACTCGTCCTGTCTAGGAGATGGCAAGTCTTGGTAATGAACCGAATATTTGAGATGTCCGGATCTTCATTTTCCTGGGCGGGACCACGTTTTCCACTTACCAGATCCTTACCACATGGCCTTGTCTTGTGGTGATAACTCATGGTTTATTTTGGGCGATTGCTATGTAGTATCAGAGGTCCTTCGTTGGTCTTTGATTCTTCATATTTGAAGGTGACGGTTTTTCTTTTCGTTTTGGGATACATGGAATGATTTGGCTAGTTTTTATTATTTGCGTCATTTTGCCTGCCTTTGGTCACGATGGTTACCTTATTTCTTGAACCATATTAAAAGTTTTGTCGGCTATACCACTGTATAAGAACTCTCATTTCTCTTTTTTGTTTACAAATATCATCCGTGGAAGAAATGAATAAGGGTACTTTTCTTTTTCTAAGGATAACTAGATCTGTATGGAGGATAACATCATGGTCTACGAAGAGTAGCTGAAGGCGTAAGCATAACATCATGGTCTACGAAGATGTCTTCATGAAGGTGTAAGCATACTACTTAGCCTTGAGGACTGCAACCAGTCCGAAGAGGTTGGATTGTGAAATATTGATTCTGAGTACTAGGTCAGGAAAGCAGTTAGGGAAGCGGTCCTTCATGTAGTTTTTCCTTAACATACGACATCTTCTCAGAGGATGAGGTCAAGCCAGAGATTGAGGAGAATCCTGCCAACCGAGTCTTTGCTAATGATATAATAGATATTTAGAAAATTCTAATGCAATAGAGATTTGCGAAGGATACTAAAGTCCTCCTCCTTGTAATGTTTTGTGATGGAAATACATATTTTGCATATCTGTTCTTAGGTGTTTGTTTATTCCGTGCATAACTTCGTTACTAACTACAATTTAAATAATTTAGCTAAGGGGCTACTACCCAACTAAACTATAAATCTAGTGACTACCGTCTTCTATCCAAGGAAGGAGGATAGTGCATATTCACCTTACAGCAGTTAACGTCGACTTAACATATATAAAATAATTTCTAGAATTTCTGCAAAATAGGATTAATAATTGGGCCCGTGACCTAGTGGACTCCCGCCTTTCCACTATAAAATGCCTTAATGAAATTTTATAATAAGGAAATTTCAGCTAGTCACTCATCTTGATTCTTGGTCATAAGACTTGCCTTATCGACATTAATATTTGATTGACATCTTTATTTTTTGGAGATTGGTATACCCGCCTCGTGGCTGTCTGGCATAGATGACTTCATTGATGGGACCAATGCCTAGATGGTGGACTGGTGGTACCTGCTTTATGACCTGACCTGGCAAAATCCGCTTTATGGCCTTGTTTAGTGGGACTAATGTCTAGATGGTCTGGTGAAACCCGCTTTGTGACCTAGCCTAGCGGAACCTGCCTTGTGACTTTATTCTTGTCTCCTTAAACTTTTTAAGGAATGTAATCCTATTGTTCCTTATCGCTGAAGAATACAACATGTGAAAAAATACATCGTTAACTTGTTATTGATAAAACTTTTTCAACTTATAGATATTCCAAGAATGAGAGATGACTTGACCATATAGCTTGGCCAGCATATATGACATCAAGTGAATAACCTTTGAGACCTTAAATGGTCCTTTGAGACCCTAAATGGTCCTTTCCAATTCTTGCCCAACTTACCAGACCCGACATTGCCACTTTTTATATCTATTTTTTTAAGGACTAGATTCCCCATATTAAAAGTACGCGGTCTAACCTTGATGTTGAACATTCTCGACATTTTGTTTCTATAAACTACCATTCTGGTTGCGGCCTTTTCTTATAGGAATTCGACTTGGTCAAAATTAAATTGCATTTATTTGGGATTTCCTAAAATTTCAGAGTGTTTTGTCCTGAAGCTGCTTACTTGAATTTCCACGGAGATGACTGTAGCCCCATATACAAGAAAAAGGGGTGCTTCTCCTGTGGCTATCCTGGAGTGGTCCTGTATGCCCACAGTATGTGAGGTAAATCCTCGGGCCAATTGCTCTTGACTTAGTCAAGCCTTTTTTTTAGCCCTTGTAGGATGGTCCTGTTTGTCACCTTAATCATACCATTAGTCTGGGGGTGATAGGCTAAGCTGAATCTTAAGTCAAATTTTCATTTCTTGTAAAAGTCTTTAAACCTGGAGCTTGCAAACTGAGTTCTATTATCGGTAATCACTATCTTTGGTATTTCGAATCGGGTGAATATGTTTTTGCTAATGAAGGAAATCGCTTGTTGGGTGGTGATGGACTGCACTGTCTCAACCTTGGCCCACTTGTTGAAATGATCTACTGCCATAATTACGAACTTTCTTGACCTGAATGTCTTAGGAAATGGGCCAAGGGTGTCTATCACCCACTTAAAGAAAGGCCAAGGTCTTCCAATTACTGCTTGCATTTCTCCCGGAGTCCTTGAGATGTTTGCATGTACTTGGCATATTCGACATTTCTGGACAAGTTGCTTCGCATTTTGCATTATCATCGGCTAATAGTACCCTTATTTGAATGCTTTCTGGGAGATTATTCGAGCTCCTTTATGGCTCCCACAATCACCTTCATGGATATCTTTTAGTATTTCCTGGCTTGTGTCGAGGACCTCCTATACAACCAACCATCTATTAGTACATATTTAGAAGACTTTGTTATTATCTGTTTGGCTAATAACTCATCGGCTGGAAGATCATCTTGTGCTAAGAATTTGTATATGGGCGTCATCCATGATTCTCCTCCTCTATGGAAAAAGACTCTTCCACTTCCATTGCTGGAGTGTGCAATTCCTCAAACTGAAACGGTTGGGTTAAGTGTTGTTCACTTGCCACTACCATCTTAGCTAGAAGATCCGCCTCTTCATTGTTGCGTCTAGCCACTTGGGAAAGTTCGCAGATGCCCTACCCCTCTTTGATCCTCTCAACTAGGGACCAAACCTTTTCCTCGTATTTGAGAAGATTCGGTTCTTGGACTTTAAATTGTCCCTGACACTGTTTGACAATCAATTGTGAGTCATTAAAAACAATAGATTTTTGTATACCTAATTCCTTAATGATTCTCAGAGCCATTATTACAGCCTCATACTTAGTGACGTTGTTGGTGGCATTTAAGGCGAGTTTTGCCCCATACTGAAGCTTTATACCAATTTGAGGCTGCAATAGAATCCCGATTTCGGAACCCCCCAGCCCTGCAAGCTCCATCTGCCCAAACCTTCCACTCCTCTATAGTTGATTCAGGGGACTCCATGGGTTCTAATGGCAGAGTCATTTCCACGATAAAGTCAGCTAGTATCTGGGCTTTCATGGCCTTTTTTGGAACATACTTGATATCATAGACAGAAAATATTACCACTCAGGTGGACAATCACCCTGATAACTCCAACCTGTGTAGAACCTTTCATAAAGGATAATTGGTTCTGACTTCTATAGTGTGTGACTCGAAGTATGGTCGTAGCTTTGTGGCTGACATTAGGACTACAAATGCCAACTTTTCGAGAGGAGGATAATTCAGCTCTGCTCCCTTCAAAACTTGGCTGGTATAATATATTGGACTTTATTCCCTATTGTTTTCACGAACAAGTACCAAGTAAACTATTTCTTGTGTCACAAACAAGTATAGAAATAAAATTTCGCGTTCGACAAGCGGGCTTATCAACAGAGGAGATGATAAAAAGGTTTTTAGACTTTCAAAAGTCTCTACACACTCTTCCTCCAATTCAAACTCACCTTTTCCTTTTAAGGTCTTGAAGAAAGGGAGACACCTTCTGGTTGAGCATCATATGAAACAACCCAGGATAATGACTCGTCCATTCAACCTCTGTACTTCATTAATGGTTTTGGGTGCTTTCATATTTTGGATGGCGCTGATCTTCTCAAGATTTGCCTTTATGCCTCTTTCTGAAATTATATATTCCAAAAACTTCCCAGCTTTTACCTCAGAGGTACAATTCTCAAGGTTCAGCTTCATGCCCGCTTTGTCCAGTATATCAAAGACTTTTCAGATATCTTATGGATGGTCTTCCAAGGATCGGCCCTTTATGACCATGTCATCCACATACACTTCGACCTTGACCCGACTATGCCTTTGAAGATTCCTGCAATCAGACTTTGGTAAGTTTCCCCGCATTTTTCAATCCGAAAGGCATTAACTTGTAGTAGTAAACTCCTTCGTCTATTATGAATGCAATCTTCTCTATGTCCTTGGTGTCCATCATGATTTGGTGGTAATCTGAAATGGCATTAAGGAAGGAAACTATTGCATGACACGAGGTCCGATCTACTAACCTGTCAATGGACGACAATGGGTCATGATCTTTTGGACATACCTTATTCAGGTTAGTAAAATCTACACACATCCTCCATTTCTTGTTAGCTTTCTTTATCAGAACCGCATTGGCAAGCCATGTGGGATACTGGACTTCTTTTATCGATCCTGCACTCAAAAGCTTATCGACCTCTTCTTTGATCACCTGCTTCTTTTATGGTGCAAACTTTCTTTTCTTTTGTTGGACTGGTTTGACGGTCTTGTCAACAAATAGCTTATGGGTGATGAGAGCCGAGTCCACACATGTGACATCTTTTAAAGACCAAGCAAATGTGGTTACTCGGCTCTTTAGCAATTCTATTAAACGAGTCTTTATTTCACCAGTTAACACAGTATCGAGCCGTACCTTTTGATCCTTACCTAGCAGGACCTCCTATACCAGGTCTGTTGGCTCTACTTTTATGTGAGATTCTGATTTTTCCAGCAAGTCGATGGGAATTATTGCTTTTTTGAGACTTTTTTTGGGTGTCCATAACCTTCTTTGACCAACCTAGGATTGTCTTGGACCATGGCTATTCCTCTTAGAGTTAGTAGTTTAAGACACATAGCACCCATGTTAATAACGATACTGTGGCAGTTTAGGACTGGGCAGCGAGTCTCATATTGTATGCAAATGGAATGTCTACCACCGCAAATTTTGCATACAACTCTCACCTATATTTTTTTTCATCTAATACCGGAGGGAGGTTGATGGTGCTCAACATTGCCACGATCTTATCTCCTAATCTTACCAACGGATAAGAAACTTTGACAAGGCTATTTCTATGCAAACCTAACTTGTTAAAAATATTTGAGATGAGAAGGTTAACAGAACTACTTGTGTCCATCAATACTCACCTTACATCGTACCTGTTCAAGAGGATCTTAACGACCAGCAGGTTATTTTGAAAGAATCCAACCCTTGTCAACAGGACCGAACCTTACCTCTTGTTTGACCCATGGTTCTTACTCAATTGAGAGGACGTATTTTGCTATATGCTTATTTTTTTCCTTTATCCTTATCAGGTCCCCATAATGACATGTACAATTTCGGCCATTTCAACATATAGAGAGGAAAGATTCCTTTTTTAGAAAGAAAAGGAAGAAGAGATAAGTTTTAATCCAAATGAACAGAGAAGATTTAATGGACTTTCCGGCAACGAAACCAAATGATATAGTTGAAAAACAGAGGTATGTTGTGATTGGCTAGACCTGCAAGAAAGAAAATGTGAGGTAGTGGTGGGTGTCCACGGCAGCCACTCCGATACTCAAGTCAGTATATTGAAAAATAGAGAAAATCAAATGAATTGCTTAGAACTTGAGTAGTGTAAGAAAATAACGTACATTTACCTCTATTATCTTTCTCTTTTTATACTGTAAGAAAGTGGAAGAAATATAATATTTTCTGATAATTCGGCGATAATTTGGCCGGTTACTTAATAAAGGATATTACCAGTTAATAGATTAGTGATCCCACGATTATAGGCGTAATATGAATACGCTGGATTATACCTAATAACGATAACTTTTACCGAGATTCGTTCTATTTAGGAGAGTGCGAGTTTTAGTGATGAACCGGATGTTTCAGGTGTCTGAATCTTTCTTTTCTCAGGCGGGACCGCATTTTTCACTTATTAAATTCTTATCATGTGATTCTTGTCTTGTGATAATAATTCATGGTTTATTTTAAATGATTGTTATGTAGCATTATGTTTAAATATTGTTTAAATATTGTATGAAGTTATTTTTCTAAAACAATTATTAAGTTTATTTCATGGATCACTTTTTAACCAATAATAAAATTATAAATGTTCTCATTGTTTTAACGACTACACTTAGTCCTCTTCCTAATAGGAGTTAGGCTTCCCGCGTGCCGGCTGTGAGTGAGAGCCTTGTGCTCTGCCGATTACAAGTTGGTTATTTTACTAGTACTCTTCATCTTCAGTTGCTCTTCTTCTTTCATCCCTGTTCTTTTCTTGTCCTTTCATTTAGTGACGGCATCCGATCCTAATGTACAATCAATGAAAATAAAATATGTAAAATAAAACATATAAAAATATATATTTAAAAAATTTATAAAAAATTAATAAAATATTATAATTAAATTAAAATTTATCTATTCTTTTATTAATTAAAATATATTAATAACAAATTTATTTTCTCATGTTTATTATTATATTTTTCTTAACAATCAATCTATGAATACCTAATTTTTCATTCTACTATGAAATTCACTTTTAATAATATTTATTATAAAAAAAAGCTCTTTCTACTGCGAATGTGACATGCAAATCTATAAAAACAATAATACTGTTAGAATCGCATAACAATTTAATATAATATTTATTATAAAATTTATTTTTAAAAAAATTAAAATATCTAACCCATTAACTATAAAAACAATATTTCCATTTCATTTTTCCTCCATTTAAATAGTTTAACATATTATCTATAAAAAATAATACTTGATTTATATTTAAATATTTTTAAATTTAAATGATCTAATCTATTATCTATTAAATTTATATTTTTAAAATTAAATTACTTTTTAAAGTTAAATAGTCCTTGAAACTCATTATTAATAAAAGATTATTTATAAATATTTTTATTTATAAAAATTTAAAATTTATTTATCTATATTTAAATATTTTAATATATAATTTTAATTATATAAATAAATTAAAAATTAATTAAATGAGATAATTACTTCTTAATAATAAAAATAATATATAAAATTAAATTAAGTAATAAATAAATATTTTTTTAAAAAAATTTATGCATTGGAGTTAAAATTTTAAAAATGAAAAATAATTTTTTTGAATTGAAAAAAAATGAGAAGGATAAAATAAAATGAACAACTAAAGTTAAATGAACTAAATAATATTAAAAACAGATAAAAATTTATTTGATAAAAAAAATTTTAATTTTATAAACTATAAAATATTTTAATTAAGTAATTTTAAAATAAGAACTAACTAATAAATTTTTTAAATATATAAAAATTTAATAATAATTTTTCTACTACATATAAAATTATATAAATATCTTTACATAATTTAAAAATTTTCAACAGACCCATAATCCCTTGACACTAAACGTTAATACGTCCCTGCTTTCATTGCCTTTCTTTCTTTTTTTTCAGTCCTATGGCTTTTCTTTGTGTTTTTTGTATGCATATGTTTTGTTGCTTTTGCTTGTTGTATCTTACGTTTTGCTGTGTCTCTCTTACAAGTGCGATCGTCTTCATGAGATCATCTCACCATGATTTCATTGTTTTAAAACTAAATTAGTTGTGGATCAGTTGTGAAATGGACACAGAAGAGGGATCAACAGACCTTCCTATTCAGGATATCGCCAAGGAAGAGTCTATTAAGTGTGCTTTTCAATGATGGTGACCTCATGGCTAATCTGGAAAGGGTGTCATTATGATTAGCAGGAAGGTCTAGACACATATATCATTTGACAGTTTTGGAATATTAATTGTTTTTAGTAATTATTAGTTAAAAAGAAAATTATTATTTAATATTTAGATATTAATATTATTAACAACTACATTTCTAAAAATCTATCAACATATTTTTATTTTTTCTCTTGAGTTAATCATTTCATTCTTTTTTGTAAAAATATATAAAGAATTGAAAAATAAAATTTTTTAAAATTCAATTTTATCCTCAATAATCCTTTTTTTCTTATTACTCAATACTCTAATTTCTTCTACCTCAATAATTCAATTTTTAAAATCCAATTTTTTTTACTTCTTCTTTTTCAATAACCCAATTTAAAATTTTTTTTTTACTTCTTTTTATTCTTCCTAAATAATCTAATTTTTAAAATTCAATTTTTTTTACTTCTTCTTTCTCAATAACTTAATTTTTAAAATTTATTTTTTACAAAGAAAAAGCAAGAAGAATAAAAAGTAGAGGAGTAATTTAATCTTTTGATATATTTTTAACGGCAGAAATAAACAAAAAAATTGAATAGAAGAAATATTTTATTGACGAAAGAAAAAATAAAAATATTTTAATAAATTTATGAAAATATAGTGATAATATAAAAAAAAATTTATGAAAATATAGTGATAATATAAAAAAATATGATTCATTAAAATCATGACACGTATATATACGGGATTTGAAAAGGATGTGTGAATCTTTTTATGTGGTCCGACCGAACAGTAAAAAGCCCAACCTATAAGGTACGAGTATCAAACCACACCAACTCTCCTGACCCTGCCAAAGCTCGGAGTGGTCAAGCCGACCACTTCAAAGCTCATACTCCAAATGGAAATCAAATATGGAGACTTTCGACCTTAGTGGCCAAGTGAATTCCTCCTTCATATAGACTAGGTGAGCAGAACACGACCTAATGGAACTGGAGTAGGAAGCCGACCTCTAACATGTTATTCATCTCCTCGATTCATCATCGAGATCATAAAATGGCATGCGGAAATACTGATTAATATGATGTACATGATAGATCGGCTAAACATGCTTCGCATTTATGAGTAACCTGACACACCTGCCATAGAATATCATCATCCAATCTGACGGAACGTAACTCAAAAAATACCAGGATGATCGGATATAAATACTCCAACTCCAGAATCAGCCCAGAGAAAGGGCTCTCGCTAGGAAGCTTTCTCTCTTCTCTCACTCCCATACATACCCTCTAAAACTTCCTCTTTCCCTTCAAGGCTCCATTATTATTATTTATTTTCTTTTCGTATTAATGCATCCCTCAAAATCACTCTAAATCTAATTTGAGCGTCGGGAGGTCTCTACTGGGACATCTTTAGTAGACCCCTGACCATACTCTCATATTAAGCGGATCCCTTCTTCAAGGTCGAATACAGAGGAATCTATACGAAATCTCTAAAGTATTCGCCCCTCATCAAATCAGTCACAGATCGATGATCAACTCATCGAATTGAGTCACTGTTCAGGTGTACTCAATATCCTGCCACCTTGCTAGATCTCAGCTCATCATGCAAGAACCGACTTATTAATAATGGTAATGCGTAAAGTATAAATTCTAAATATCTCTATTAATTATTTTAGTAATTATAATTATTCTAATAATTATTAATAAAAAAATAATTTAATCTTTAAATGTTAGTGTTTGGGCCTTATCAAAAATGCTAAATACCACTTTTAAATGTTGTTGAACAAGGCTTAAGTACACTACGCTGAAAATAATGGTTTACGTTTGAAAAGCGAAACATGGTGTTGAAGATCTCACCAAACCTCCTCAGAGGATCCATGGTATCATCTCAAACCCAATGTAGACCCTTAACTTTGGGAACCTAGAAACCAGCGTATGTGAGATGGTAAGCAACTAAATAATGAAAATTTTAAGTGATTCTAAAGTTTCTTTGAAATGGGAGAATAATGTTGAGATGTTGTGCATAATAATAATAATAATAATATATATAAAAAAATAAAAGAAGTAATTTCGTACTTTTAGGCCTAGTGGGCCGCTCACAGGGCATGAAACCGCCTTGCTTCGTTTGGACTTAAAACTGAATATTTTAAATCTATTTTAGTTAAAAAATGTTTGAGGTTAGATAATAATAATAATAAAAAAAAAGGAAAAAACCATGCGCAATAGTCCCTCTCTTAGAGCTAGAGGCGCATTAGGCCAAGGCGTATGCATGGAGCTATTTTATTAATTATTGAAAACAAGGTGTCCAATTTAAAATAAATAAAAGTATAAAATATTAAATTAATAATAAAAAAATTCTATACTTTTAATTTTATTATAATTATAATTATAATTTTTTATCAATTGAACTCTAATTTTTTAAATTTACTCTAAATATATATAATCACTGTATTAGAAATTAACAAAATTATCATATCATTTGACATATTAATATTATGTTATTTAATATATCAACACCATATTACCACATTACACTAGTAAATATATTAATATTATGTTATTTAATATATCATCACCATATTACAACATTACAATAGTAAAATTTAGAATTAATTATTAAAAATTTTATATTTTTCTTTTATTACAATTTCACTATATATTTTATCTTTTTATTAATTAAACTTTAATCTTATAATATTTGATCAAATGCAGTTTACTGTTATTGATATAGTTAAAAATTTATAAAATTATCAAAGTTACCTTTTTCATTTTTTTTAATAATTAAATCTAAAATATTTGGATAGCACTTAATGCTAAAGTCTACCACCTTGATGGTAGGGAGAGATTATTTCACTTGTCAACTCCTTTTCTTTTCTGAAGGATTAATTTTTCTTTTTACGTCTGATGTTACATATCGCCTTTACAATTTTTAAGAGATGAAAATGGAATATGACACCGGTCCTTTCTTTTTTAACTTAAAGTCCAGAGTTGAAATTTTGAATATAAAAAAATTTAAAAATTTAAAAATTTAAAAGAGAATATTTTACTCTTGCTTGATGTGAATTTAAAATGACCTTAAATATAAATGAAAAAAATATTCCCTTTACGAAAGCTTAATTATATATAGGCTTTCTCTTACCTAGCCTGTAAATTAAATAGCCCCCTCTCAACACTTAAAAAAGGAGCTATTAATTCCCATCTTCTATTAACCCTAGCAACTCCCTCAAAACCAACAGACCACATGTCCAGTATACTCTCTCGCTGAGAAGAGCATCTTCTATCCATCTCTTATAATGTCTTTTATGTAGTTTAGAATTATTCTAATTAACAAGGTTGACTACCCTTCCAGGCACAATAAACAGCTATATGCAAGTCCTTCGATAACACAGTTACTACCTGATTTTCACCTATAGTCCAGTAGTTCTTTGTGTCTTCAAAATGAAACAGACTGTGAAAAATGATATGGTTTTCATATATTATTCATTTAATTCTTGGGCCAAAATCAAGTTCAACAAGTTTTCTAAAATTTTAAATTTCTGCTTCTTTATTCTATATGCAGTTTTGTTTTTATTTTATTTTAACTTTCTTGCCGAAATCTATGTATGCAAATGATGAATGACTTACAAATTCAATTTTAGTCTTGTATATCCTTTTTATGATATCTTAACGCTGTTTCTTTAAAATTTCATGAACTTTTATACCTTTTATCTTTCATAAGGGCAAAGGGAGACATTAACAAAGTTCTCACTAAACATATGAGTCCTTTTGTTTGTGAATGAAGTTATAAAGATGGATTTAGCCATGCTAATATTAGCTATATACAAACTTAGGAAAGCTATGCAGGGTATAATCCTAAAGTGTCCTTGATACGGATTCAATAAGACAGACTTATAATAATGGTGTGAACATTCAAATGGGTAGAGTTCTGCGTCAGTCTTGAGGTAACTTGCTCGAAAAATCAAGTCTTATATTCTATCTCCTTGGAGACATATAGAAGCTCACTTGCATGCTAAACTCTCGAGTTCATCAATCTTTTGTTTTGTCAGAGTAGTAGTATAGTCTTGAGCTAAATCCCTGCTAATAAGCCTAGTGTATTAGTCTTAGGACAATTTTCGGACTAGAAAACATCTTACACGTACGTTCCCAGAGATATAAGGAGATGAAGTTACAAACACATTAGTTTTAGAATTAATGGAGTGCCTTTTACTTATCACGTTTAGATTTTTTTTGTTATCCCTTTTTAGGTTTTCCATGTAAAAGTCTTCAACTGTTTTATTAGTTTGGATTTTCACATAGGTTGAATTTTCTTTTTTCAAAGTTTATTCTATTAACGTTGTTTTCAGTTTCAAGCCCCAATTGTTTAAATATTCAAAAGTTTGGAAAAATGCACGCATCATGCATATTAATGCATTTGTATCACGTTGCACTTCTTTTAACCTATTTACTTCCATTTAGCGTTGATGATTTCGTCGGTTCGATTCAAAACTAAATTGAATTAAATAAACTAAAAATTAAAATTTTGATATTTATGAAAATCAAATCGAATTGATTTTGATAAAAAAATTAAACCGAATCGAATTAATCTGATTCGATTTCATTTGATTCAATTCGATTTGATTCGATTCAATTTTATCGGTTTAAATTTTTAATAAATTATTTCATTTTTTACACTTTATTTTTAATATTTTAAAATTTAATTAGAATATTTTAATTTTGATATAATCTAATTTCTCTATATTATTGAAAATAATATATTATTATCACTCAATAATATATTATTATCACTGATCAGCTCAGTTTGATTTTTTAAATTTTTTTTAATAAAAATCGGACCGAATCAAAATAATCAAAAATTTTAAAATTAAAAATTGAACCGAACCAAACTAAAATAAATAAAAAATTGAACTAAATTTTTAAATTAATTTAATTCGATCAATTTTTTCGATTTGAACCGAATACTCCAATACTCTTATTTAGCTCTACAATATATAGATATAGGAGGAGTGACATTATAAAAAATACTCCAATTTAGATATAATAATTACATTTCTATTTTTATTTTTATATAATAATTGATGTCTCATAGTAACATGTAATTCTATTAAATTAAATTTTTAATAAAATCTAAAATAAAATAAAAAAATTAACTAAAATAAAAAAAATTGTATTTGAAAATAGTAAAAAAAGGTATTGTTGGCAACATATATTTGAATTTATTGCTAATAATAAAGTTAGTGACTATATTGCACTTAATAAATTTATTTATCACTAAAATGGGTCGCTAAGATGTTAGCAATATAAATTATATTCCAAAAACCTTTAATAATGAAGCATTTATCGTTAATAATATTTAGAAACTTATAATTTATTTGATAAGCTAAATTCATATACATTTATTTTCTAATATTATTGATTATTATTCTAAAAGAATTTTACTTTTAAATATTATTTATAATGATTAAAATTATAACACTATTAACAATAAAAATCAAAATAAATAAGTAGTAACATTTTTTTAATAAATGTAAAACTTTACAAATAATAATGGTTTTTTACATTAAAACTTATAATATAATCATAAACAAAATAATTAAAAATGAAAATTATATATACTTCAAAACTCAATCATATTTTTCAAATTATAGATAATTAAATTAACAAATCAATAATTTTATGTGAAATAAATTTTAAACTTTTTATTACATTAAGTTAAAATTAATTATTAATATAATATTTATTTTACCTATACTCTATTTAGAGTTATATTATAATGTTTTTTAAAATATATACATATATATATCTAATAACCTTTTTATATAAGTAGTATTATTATATGAAAAAAGTTTTGTATTTTAGTATCACATCTATAATATTTCACTTATAATAATGAAATTGATTAAGGTAATATATATTCTTAATTTTAAATTATAATAATTTTTTTAACTAAGTTTGATTAAACAAAATCATGGTAGTTTGGTATTATGATTATAGAAAAACAATTTTATGAATTACTAAATTTAAAAATTAATAATTTTATGTAAAATAAAAATATAAAATTATGAATTTTAAAATTTTTATGACACTAAAATAAAATTAATTAGTAATAAACTGCTTATCTTACTTATAATCTATATTATAATAATTGTAGTTTAATAATTTTTTTAAAAAGATACTAATTTTATTAATTAATTAATTAATGTTACATAACAATTATCTAAAATAAGTCATGAGCTGTTACCACAAAATAAGATCACGTGGTAAAAATTTGATAATTCGGAGTGTGGTTTTCTAAGAAAAGGAAAATTCGAACACCGTAATACTCGATTCATCATCAAGACTAGCTCTCTCCTAAATAAATCAAGTCTTGGTATAAAGTTACCATTAATAGGTACAGTCCAGTATATCTCAATTACGCTGGTAATCGCAGAATCATCGATCGATTAGCCGGCGAGGTTCCTTATCATGCAATTGGCCACATCATCGACGAATTTTCAGAAATGTTATATTTAACTTCATTTCCTTACAGTATAAAAGTAAACGATCTCAAAAACAAATGTATGTAATTCTCTTAGACAAGTACTCTCAAGTTCTACATTCACCCTCTTCTCCAATTTACTAATTTGAGTGTCGGAGTGGCTAGTATAGGTACCAACCACTGCACATTCTCTTTCTTGCAGGTTTAGCCAATCACAACACAATTTCATTTTGGCCATATCATGAACTTGATTTCAGCAACATCATTTGGTTCCGTTGTCGAGAGATCTATTGAATTTTTTTCGGGATTAAAACTGGTCTCTTACCCCCCTTCTCTTAAAAAGAAATCTTTATTTTTTTCTTTCTCGAAATGGCCGGCAATTCACAAGTTGGTGTTAAGGTTGCTACCAATGAGGGAGCTATCATCTCTTCCACTCCTGGTAGTGGACAAAACACACCTTCTATGGCCAGCGAAGCAGATCTCAACAATATGAGTAATGAGCAAATACTCCAATACATACAACGGTTGCAGGCTACTCTCGAGTAGTATAAGGCTCGGGGGGAGACATCATTCATAGCTCCCAAGGGAAGGGAGAAAGCATTCTTAGACACCCTAAGGATTCAAACAGAGGTAATCAAGATGTTGTCCAAAGGGAAGGTCGAGTTTGAAGAAGATGAATCAGACGAGACTCCAAAAGGCGTTGACTAGAAGCTAGTATGGATTGTTCAAAGGTACTAGAAGGAGTAAAGGGAGGACTTTGGTCTGGATGGTGTCTCGCCTCTTTCAGATGAAATCTTAGCAGAAACTTTTGCAACCAAGTTCAAGCTGCCTAACTTGGATAAATATGATAAAACAATAGATCCCATAAGTCATCTACCCATCTTTAGGATGACGATGCAGCTTCAGGATGTCAATGACTTTGTGTTATATTGAGTATTTCCATCAACACTCACAGGTTTGGCTCATAAATAGCACCAACATCTGAGTACAGGTATAATTCAGAACCTTATAAAATTTGCTATGTTATTTAAATCAAATTTATTACTTGTATACCTCTAAAAAACCTCTCCTTTGACTTGCGAAAGATTCGCCAAGGAGAGGACGAGTCTTTAATGAGTTTTATCTCACATTTTAATGCAGAAGAAATACAGGTGGGAGAATTAAATTATGAGATAGCATGTGAAGCATTAAAGAAAGGGACACGCAACATCAAGTTCATGGATTCCCTAATCAAGAATCCATCCGCTATGTACCAACAGCTAATGAACAAAGCCCGAAAATACATCAGGCTAGATGACAAAGTACAAGTATTAAGAGAGGAAAAAAGGACGAGTCAAAAGTAAAATCAAAAGTCAGAAGGGTGAGGATATAAAGGAGACCATAGAAGTTACGCGATCTATCAGAGGAGGGATAATCAAAGTAAATATAACAATTATACTCCATTGAATGAATCACGAACACATATTCTAATGTGGATCAGGAAAAACGACAAGGAGGTCAGGTGGCCCCCAAGCTCAATCTAGAGAGAGCCGAAAAGCGAGATAGGAATAAGTAATACCATTTTCATGAAGACCATAGGCATATGACGGAGGAATGCCGTCAGCTAAAAGATGAGATCAAGAGGTTAATAAGGGACGGCACACTCCGAAAATTTGCCAATAAGGATAGGGAAGAGAGGAGATTTAAACCCGAAGCAATAACTCGTGAAACCACCCCAGACAGAGAGATTATTATGTAATTGCAGAAGAACCTAGTGATGATTAGAAAAAATAAGTAATCACAAGAGATGTAATAGGCAATCTAGTAAGCTGGGCAAAAATCGGAAGGAACTATTTAAGGTTTTGAAGGCTATTCGTCCAAGGTCTTATGAGCTGGCCAAGATTAGATGATCGATGATAGAGCATAATTTAGACCATTTTATCATGATGATATTGATGTTAATTTATATTTTCTCTGCCTAATTTTGTGATTTTGATCTTATTCTGCAGAAAATGGTGTAAAGAGACAATTTAGTGAAAATGCCCTCAAAACTGCCTAAAATGGAGCAAAGGAGAGCAAGCATGCCAAGTGCTACTTGAAAGGAGCCAAATAAGGAAAGTAATTTGAAATTCAAATTTCAAATCCTTAAGAGAATTCAAAATTCAAAATCAAGATTCAGCTCATTAAGGAAAGTGGCAAATAAGGAAAGTGCATTCAGCAGAGCAGTTTGAAATTCAAATCTTCAAGAATCCTTTCCTTTATTGAAGAAGCCAAATCTTATGAAGATGCACATTCAAATTTGAAATTCAAATTCAGCTTGTCAAGGAAGCCAAAGAAGACACACATATCACCTCAAGTCTTGCACATTCAAAATTCAAAATTCAAAATTCAAAAGGAGGCTCCACCTCATCAATGCAAGGCATGGGCGGCATGGGCAGCACTTGGGCAGCCAAGAGCTCAACTTGGGCAGCAAGGAAGACCTAGAGCAACACAAGAACTCTATAAAAGGATCAATTGAAGGACCGGCAGCCTCTCTCCCCCATTCACTCTCCCATTCGGCCAAGAAGCAAGCCGGCGCTCCTCTCTTCTCCAAGCCATTCGGCTCTCCATCTCTTCTTCTCCTTTTCTTTTCTTGGTTTTGTTTTAGCCATGAGTAGCTGAAACCTTTTATTTCTAGTTGAAGATTAGGTGAAACTTTGGTTGTTTTATGGATTGTGAGATCTGAACATACATAGTTATCTTTGGTTTATTCAATATTTGTGCAATTTCATGCTTGATTCCATTATTGCTTTGTTATTTTGATCAATGTGGCCAGTTGATACTTGATTGCAAGGTGATATATTGTTAGTTTGAACAGTTTTAAGTCCATAATTGCTTGGATTATTCAAACACAAGAACACTTAGTGTAAAAACTAAGGAAATTGCATGATCTAGCGATATCTCCATGCGTTTGGGTAGCTAGAATTAGATCTCTCTATTTCTTAATGCAGTTGACAGTTGTTTTGATGCCTAAGGCCCAAGGACGTTTCTTGGCAACTTGTTGATTAGTGATTAATTAGAGGACGTTCCCTAATTGGTTTATGCTTAAGGAGAGATATGGTGGTGAGAAGCGTCTTTCATCTCCATAACTAATTTATTGAATCAAACAAAAGAATCTAAGTATCAATGATCAATCCCAATAACTGAAGTGGATCCAATTCTTCAACTAGAGCTTTTCTTATTATTGATTTCTCTTTGTTTTTATTATTCGCTTACTTTATTGCTTTCTTTATTAGCTTAACTGAATTAATCTCAAAACCCCCCCCTTTTACTTTTATTGTAACGACCCGGAAACCGATACCCCTCTGTAACGGCCCGAACCACCACCGGCGCTAGGATCCAGATCGGCTTAAGGCCGCCGGGACCCGTAGCAAGCCAAACATACCTCCTATCACCTGGTCAAATCCCATACATGATCAAAATTTTAACATAAAAACTGAAACATATGATGCATCGACCGAGCTTGACCTGTATGCGACATAACTGGAAACATAAAGAACCCCCTGCTAGAGCCCTCATCAAAACTCTAGTTGGGTCAACATAACATACATCAAGCCGGAGTCACATCCAAGGAACTAGAACCTAACCTGTGCATGCATCAAACCACAAACATTAGACCTCTACTAAGTTCCTCATCAAACTCTAAAGTGGTAAACAATACATGCCACCAGTTTGGTTCGAACTCAACTCAACCTCTAAACATAACATACATCATGTATTAAACAGGGACTAACCAAGTCTTTGGGCCAAGCACAGTACTAATACATAAACCAATCTCTACCTTACTTACATTACAATCTCTTACAAATCATTATGTCAATTTACAATACATGTCCACACTAAAAGTACTAATCTAATACTATTACATAAGCAAAACCTTTACTCTTGAGACTTTCCGATCGACCTCAAACCTGCAACACTGGGGTTAGGGGAGAGGGGTGAGCTAAAAAGCCCAGTGAGTAGAAACAAAGAAAACAGTTCATTAATTACATGCTTACATGAAATGCATCACAGCACAAACAACTCATATCACGGATTGGACCCAACCCCAAAACATCCCTAAGCTATTTGCTCGGCCCCCATGAAAGGTACCATAGGACTTCGTAATGCCTGGCCCAGCCAGGTCTTATCCATAGGGCTAGTGGGGTCGTCCTTGGTCCAATCTCCATCAACAGTAAATAATGCAATGCGTCATATTCGTGTAACTAGTGCAATCAACCTATTACATATAAACATGATGCATGAACATGCTTTAGGCATTTGCTTTCTTAAAGTAAAAGATTAAGTTTAGTTCTACTCACCTCTGGCAGACGCTGAACTGACTCTGCAACTGCTAACACTGATGGCCTCCTCGGTCCCTCGGGTCCGATCCTACACAGGTGGACTCGAATGAGGTGCCAAACACACTCTAACAACTCATAAACAACTACCCAAAAACCCCCTAAAACATCACTTAAACATGCATAGAAAACAACCATGAAAAGGCTGGACAGGGCACTTTCTGCGGCACCTTCGGCGGCCGAACCCTACCTCCAGAGATGAAACTCGGGCACTTTCGGCGGCACCTTCGGCGGCCGAAAGTCCCTCTCCAGAGAAGAAAGTCAGGCACTTTCGGCGGCCGAAAGTCTGCTTTCGAGCTAAAACTCAACTTTCGGGGGCAAGGTTAGGCGGCCAATCCATGCATCCAAAGGCAGGTTCGGCGGCCGAAGCTACTTTCGGCGGCCGAACCTGAGTTCTTCCCAGAAGGACAGAACTCAGCTTCTCATGCATTCAAGCCTCCCAAACCTTCCAAACACCCCAAAACAGCACCCAACCTCTCAAAAACATGCATAAACCCTTAACCATGCACAAAGGAGCTTAAACAAGCTTAAACTCCAACAAAGAACATCAAAAACATACATAGATAGCTTATGACCCACATAGGCCAAAACCATCAAAACAACCCAAATCCTCACATACTCTCTCCCCATCATGCATACTCACTCCCACATGCATAGACTAGCTTAAACTTCCTACATATCATCACATAAACACATATAAACATACATAAGCATACATTGGGCATAAAACCCACATAAACCCTAACATGCATATCTACCCATACTTAACCATTAAAACCTCTTAAAACTTCATTAAAACCTAAAGGAAAGCAAAGATCTATACTTACCTCTTGGAGATCGAGGGTTGGTGTGATCCCTAACTTGGAGATGGGAGGAACTAACTCCTTGGGTCTCCAAGCTCCCAAAACTTAGATCTAAGCTTGAAAACTCTTCAAAACAACCATGAAACTCATAAAGACATGAAGGAGATGAAGAAAAACATGAAAATGACCAAAGGAGGACAAGAGCTCACCTGAGCTCGAGAATGGGGATAAAACTCGACCATTTTCGATCTGAGGGCTCTTTATAGGTGGCCTGGTCGAAGACCTTCGGCAGCCTAACGTGCCCCCTAAACTCATGCATGTTCGGCGGCCGAACTTGAGGTTCGGCGGCCGAACCTTGGCTCGCTCAAACAAAGCTTTCGGAGGCCAAAAGCGCTCCCAAAACTTTTCCATGTTCGGCGGCCGAACTTCACTTTCAGCGGCCGAACCTGGCAAATGCCTCCTTAGTCTTTTCTTTTCAAAACTCAATTATTTTCCATTTAAAACCATAAGATCAGTAAAACAATTTTGAAAATACATTCTACCCCTCTAGAAGCCTCTGGCATCTTCAGAAATTCCAGATTCCAACGGAGATTCCGCTGGAAGGTAGGGATTCCGATGCCAGAATCTAGCCGGGTATTACATTCTTCCCCCCTTTAAGAACATTCGTCCCCGAATGTTCCACAAACAAATTGTAAGACCCCGCTCGTTCTGACATCGGAATTCCTACCGTCCGGTGGAATCTCGGGTGTCGGATCCTTTTAGGGGGTATGGCAAAGGTTTTCAAAAAGGTTTTCTAGAATGTTTTTAAGTGTTTTATGGTTTTAAATCGAAAAGAGTTGAGTTTTTGAAGAGAAAAGACCAAGGAGGCGTTTGCCAGGTTCGGCCGCCGAAAGTGAAGTTCGGCCGCCGAACATGGAAAGGCTTCGGGAGCGCCTTTGGCCTCCGAAAGTCTTGTTTGAACGAGCCAAGGTTCGGCCGCCGAAAGTGAAGTTCGGCCGCCGAACATGCATGAGTTTAGGGGGCACGTTAGGCTGCCGAAGGTCTTCGACCAGGCCACCTATAAAGGGCCCTCAGATCGGAAATGGGTGAGTTTTCTCCCCATTCTCGAGCTCAGGTGAGTTTATGCCTTCCTTTGGTCGTTTTCGTGTTTTCTCTACCCATCTCTCAAGTTTTTCATGATTTCTACCCTTGTGTTTGAAGATTTAAAGCTTAAAGGGAGTTTTGGGAGCTTGGAGCTTTTGGAGCTTGGATTCTCCACACCTCCGAGTTAGTGATCACGCAACCCTCGATCTTCAAGAGGTAAGTGTAGATCCTTGCTTCCCTAGTGTTTTCATGAAGTTTAATGATGTTTTGATGGTTGTGTTTGGGTAGAAATGCATGTTTAAGGTTTATGTGGGTTTTATACCCAATGTATGTTATGTGATGTTTGTGTTTAGGAGTTTATGTTAGTTTATGCTCCATTATGCTTGTGGGAGTGAGTATGCATGCTTGGGAGAGAGTATGTGAGGATTTGGGTATATTTGAGTTTGGTTTTTGGCTTGGCAGAATCGGACCTATCGTCCAGAGGGGACCAGGTTCGGCCGCCGAAAGGAGTTTCGGCCGCCGAACCTGCATGGGAGGCAGTCTTTAGGCTGCCGAATGTGCCCCCGAAGGAGGGACTTTCGTTTCTGTCCTAGGGTTTCGGCCGCCGAACCTGCCGCCGAACCTACCCGAGTTTCGTCTCTGGAAGGGACTTTCGGCCGCCGAAGGTGCCGCCGAAAGTGCCCTGTCCAGCCGTTTCTTGGGTGTTTTCCATGCATGTTTAAGTGATGTTTAGAGGGGTTTTTGGGGAGTTGTTTATGAGTTGTTAGGATGTGTTTGGCACCTCATTCGAGTCCACCTGTGTAGGATCGGACCCGAGGGACCGAGGAGGCCAGTAGTGCTAGCAGTTGCAGAGTCAGTCAGCGTCTGCCAGGAGGTGAGTAGAACTAAACTTAATGTTTTATTTTAAGAAATTCTAATGCCTAAAGCATGAGCATGCATCATGATTATGTATAGTAGGTTGATTGCACTAGTTCACGAATATGTTGCATTGCATTATTTCATGTTGATGCTGAGGTAGGTTTGGACCAAGGCGACTCCAATAGCCCATATCTGTCATTGAGTCTTGTCTATGTCCTTTGAGAGCCGGACGAGTACCTGTAGGAAAGTCCTTGTGAGCTCTCTGTGGACCAGACACCATGTCATGTATGTTACAGGCCTTTGTGAGCTCCTATGGGGGAGCCGGGCACCGACAGAGGGTATTTCTGGGGTCATGTCCGATCCTTGAGAGTAAAGATGCTAGCAATTCATGAGGACTCTCAGAAAACACTCCGTGGGGAATATTTAGCTGCATGAGCCCCGAGACGGACACAGTGGTGTGATTTACTTGTGTTATGACGCATTCCATGAAAGCATTTAATTAATGAATTGTTTTTCCTGTTTCTACTCACTGGGCTTTTTAGCTCACCCCTTTCCCCTAACCCCAGTGTTGCAGGTTTAAGTCAGAGCTCAGAAGTCAGCAGGGTAAAGATTAAGAGACGTGTGTTTTATGTAATAGTTTACGTTTATGTTTCAGTTTAGTAGTTTTAGAAGTGGACATGTAATATAAGTTGATGTAATGTATGTAACTGATAGTAGAGTTAATGTTTATGGATTAGAGTGTGCTTGGCCCTATAGACTGGTTAATTCCTGTTGATGCATGGTTATGTAATGTTTTTATGTTGAGTTGAGAACCAGGCTTGATGTATGTAAGGTTGACCCAGCTAGAGCATTTGTTTGAGGGCTCTAGCATGGGAAAGTTTATGTTCACAGTTATGTTATAGCATACAGATCAAGCTTGGTGTATGTTCAGATTCCAGTTTTCATGTGTTTAAGTTTTGATCATGCATGGGATTTTACCAGGTAATAGTATGTATGTTGGCTTGCTACGGGTCCCGGCGGCCTTAAGCCGATCTGGATCCTAGCGCCGGTGGCGGTTCGGGCCGTTACAGAGGGGTATCGGTTTCCGGGCTGTTACAGAATGGTATCAGAGCATAGGGCCTCAAGAGTACGGTGTTTTGATGCGAAGATGCTCAGACATCGGAAAGAGGTTGTGCTAGATGTTAGGAGGGCAAGCACATTAAGAAAGATTAAGAGTAAGAGCATGTCCACTAGGATAGGATGTCGAGTCCTGTCTTGCTTGATGATGTGTAATGCCATGTGTGATGCATGTGCATTTATGTTGTATTATGAATGTTGTTAGTCCCTTAGCTGCGAGATGGCATGATATGTACTGATATGAGATGAGCTGAGCGACCAAGAGTGGCCCTTGGCACAGTTGGTCATGGCATGTTCTGCTATGTTGTCGGCTGTAGGTGAGAGGTTCATCCATGATATATGTTGCTTGAGGGTTCATGTGTTTGTCATGGACCACATGGTATGATGTGATGCTTATGTGTGCTTGTGTGCCTGTTGTGTTTCAGACAAGCTGAGATGCAAGGTGCTAGGAGCTCTATGGAGTCAGATCCATCTGAGTGGGATGGAATGGTGCAGAGGAGGGATATAGGTGTGCAAGTGAATATGGATGAGGACTGCATGAGAGAATCTAAGGATTCTGAGAGTTCAAGTTCAGGGGAAGTTGATCTCTCCATGCTGAGTACAGCTGCCAAGAGAGGTAGAAAGCGGGGGAGAAGAACCCCGAAGCAATGGGGCAGAACCAGAAAGGGGAGGCTGTGGAAGAGGTTTAGGCTTGATGCTGAGGATGGTTCGAGTTCTGGCCAAGGTCCTACAAGATGTTTGAGGTGCGGAAGGTTGCACAGGGGGCCTTGTCGAGTTGGGACAACGGCATGCTTCAGGTGCGGGCAGGAAGGGCACTTCGCACGTGATTGTCCTACTGCGCCCAGGAGGGTGTGGTCCCAGCAGCGAGCTGCAGGTGTTGTGGCTCAGGCCAGTGATCGAGGAAGAGGAGCAGACACATCGGACACAGTGGTGCCAGGTACATTCACTTGTTCGTGTTCTGATGTGTGTGTTTTGTACCTCTGGTGTATTCTTGTTGGTTACTCTAGGAGCCCTTCGACGGTTGATTTGATAGCTTCTGGGTGTAGAGTGTTCTCTTTGGGTTAGTAGACCCTGGTAGGATTCATCTGAACAGTGGATCAGTCCAGTGTCATTGAGAGTAGATGCCTTCCACCCGATTTTGAGGTCCTAGACTTGAGTGTCTGGATGTCATTCGGGGAATGGATTGGTTTTCTACCGGTGGTGCTAATGCTATCTGCGTCTGCAACGCAAGGTAGTCAGGATCACAGTTCAAGATGGATCCGAGGTAAGTTCCAGAGGGGATCGTGTAGGATGCCTAGAAGTTTGATGTCAGCTGTCAGACTCGTAGAGTGTATAGGAGTGGTTAGTAGAGAGTTCTAGCTCGGGTTTGTGAGCTGAGCAGGCAAGTCTAGGAACCAGCCCTAGTGCCATAGATAGAGCGAGTGTTCAGAGGTTCCAGGCTAGTGTCAGGTTTACCATCGGTCAGGGAGGTAGAGTTTGGTTTAGAGGTGGTACTTGGTACCAGAACCGTTTCTCTCTTTCCTCACAGGATGGCACCTGCAGAGTTATAGGAGGAGTGTGGGAGTAGTAGAGTGCTTGGTAGACAGGGGTTTTATCTGACTCAGTACCTCACCCTGGAACGCTCCAGAGTGGTGCGGGAAAAGAAGGATGGATCCTTGAACCCTTGTAGCGACTGTCAGCAGTTAAACAAGGTCACTACCAAGAGCAGGTATTCCCATGCAGGATGGATGATCTATTGGGACAGCTAGCAGAGGCTGTTTGTTTTCCAAGATAGATCTGAAATCCGGGTACTACCTGTGAGAGTTAGAATTAGTTTTGGGTTATCAGTGAGAAGGAGCCAGTTAGTAAAGATGAGAAGAGAAGAGTAGAATAAGGATCAGAGTGGCGCAGCGGAAGCCAGTGGAGTTCAGGAGTAGGTTGGGTACTGCTAAGGTGTTTCTTTTGGAGACCCGGGAGTTTTACTCCAGTAGTGCCTGTGTCTCTCTTTCAGGAGAGAGATTTTTAGGTTTTGCTTGCTGTTTTGCTTGCTTGATGTGTATGTACGATGATATGTTCTTATGCCATGTTTTTATGTATGTATGTTTGTGGAACATTCGGGGACGAATGTTCTGTAAGGGGGGAAGAATGTAAGACCCCGCTCGTTCTGACATCGGAATTCCTACCGTCCGGTGGAATCTCGGGTGTCGGATCCTTTTAGGGGGTATGGCAAAGGTTTTCAAAAAGGTTTTCTAGAATGTTTTTAAGTGTTTTATGGTTTTAAATCGAAAAGAGTTGAGTTTTTGAAGAGAAAAGACCAAGGAGGCGTTTGCCAGGTTCGGCCGCCGAAAGTGAAGTTCGGCCGCCGAACATGGAAAGGCTTCGGGAGCGCCTTTGGCCTCCGAAAGTCTTGTTTGAACGAGCCAAGGTTCGGCCGCCGAACATGCATGAGTTTAGGGGGCACGTTAGGCTGCCGAAGGTCTTCGACCAGGCCACCTATAAAGGGCCCTCAGATCGGAAATGGGTGAGTTTTCTCCCCATTCTCGAGCTCAGGTGAGTTTATGCCTTCCTTTGGTCGTTTTCGTGTTTTCTCTACCCATCTCTCAAGTTTTTCATGATTTCTACCCTTGTGTTTGAAGATTTAAAGCTTAAAGGGAGTTTTGGGAGCTTGGAGCTTTTGGAGCTTGGATTCTCCACACCTCCGAGTTAGTGATCACGCAACCCTCGATCTTCAAGAGGTAAGTGTAGATCCTTGCTTCCCTAGTGTTTTCATGAAGTTTAATGATGTTTTGATGGTTGTGTTTGGGTAGAAATGCATGTTTAAGGTTTATGTGGGTTTTATACCCAATGTATGTTATGTGATGTTTGTGTTTAGGAGTTTATGTTAGTTTATGCTCCATTATGCTTGTGGGAGTGAGTATGCATGCTTGGGAGAGAGTATGTGAGGATTTGGGTATATTTGAGTTTGGTTTTTGGCTTGGCAGAATCGGACCTATCGTCCAGAGGGGACCAGGTTCGGCCGCCGAAAGGAGTTTCGGCCGCCGAACCTGCATGGGAGGCAGTCTTTAGGCTGCCGAATGTGCCCCCGAAGGAGGGACTTTCGTTTCTGTCCTAGGGTTTCGGCCGCCGAACCTGCCGCCGAACCTACCCGAGTTTCGTCTCTGGAAGGGACTTTCGGCCGCCGAAGGTGCCGCCGAAAGTGCCCTGTCCAGCCGTTTCTTGGGTGTTTTCCATGCATGTTTAAGTGATGTTTAGAGGGGTTTTTGGGGAGTTGTTTATGAGTTGTTAGGATGTGTTTGGCACCTCATTCGAGTCCACCTGTGTAGGATCGGACCCGAGGGACCGAGGAGGCCAGTAGTGCTAGCAGTTGCAGAGTCAGTCAGCGTCTGCCAGGAGGTGAGTAGAACTAAACTTAATGTTTTATTTTAAGAAATTCTAATGCCTAAAGCATGAGCATGCATCATGATTATGTATAGTAGGTTGATTGCACTAGTTCACGAATATGTTGCATTGCATTATTTCATGTTGATGCTGAGGTAGGTTTGGACCAAGGCGACTCCAATAGCCCATATCTGTCATTGAGTCTTGTCTATGTCCTTTGAGAGCCGGACGAGTACCTGTAGGAAAGTCCTTGTGAGCTCTCTGTGGACCAGACACCATGTAATGTATGTTACAGGCCTTTGTGAGCTCCTATGGGGGAGCCGGGCACCGACAGAGGGTATTTCTGGGGTCATGTCCGATCCTTGAGAGTAAAGATGCTAGCAATTCATGAGGACTCTCAGAAAACACTCCGTGGGGAATATTTAGCTGCATGAGCCCCGAGACGGACACAGTGGTGTGATTTACTTGTGTTATGACGCATTCCATGAAAGCATTTAATTAATGAATTGTTTTTCCTGTTTCTACTCACTGGGCTTTTTAGCTCACCCCTTTCCCCTAACCCCAGTGTTGCAGGTTTAAGTCAGAGCTCAGAAGTCAGCAGGGTAAAGATTAAGAGACGTGTGTTTTATGTAATAGTTTACGTTTATGTTTCAGTTTAGTAGTTTTAGAAGTGGACATGTAATATAAGTTGATGTAATGTATGTAACTGATAGTAGAGTTAATGTTTATGGATTAGAGTGTGCTTGGCCCTATAGACTGGTTAATTCCTGTTGATGCATGGTTATGTAATGTTTTTATGTTGAGTTGAGAACCAGGCTTGATGTATGTAAGGTTGACCCAGCTAGAGCATTTGTTTGAGGGCTCTAGCATGGGAAAGTTTATGTTCACAGTTATGTTATAGCATACAGATCAAGCTTGGTGTATGTTCAGATTCCAGTTTTCATGTGTTTAAGTTTTGATCATGCATGGGATTTTACCAGGTAATAGTATGTATGTTGGCTTGCTACGGGTCCCGGCGGCCTTAAGCCGATCTGGATCCTAGCGCCGGTGGCGGTTCGGGCCGTTACAGAGGGGTATCGGTTTCCGGGCTGTTACAGAAATAGGCATTCTCAAAACATAGCTTCAAGCATACATAAACAAGCAAGCAAACAAGCAAGCAAAGCCTAAAAACCTCTCTCCTAAAAGAGAGACACGAGTACTGCTGGAGTAAGAACTCCCGGGTCTTCTAGGTACACTTCCATATTGTGGTGATTCCAAAGGACTTACACCATTAGGATTCCTTGTTCCTCAACTTCCTGACTTGTGTGTCCATGATCCGCACTAACTGCTCAACTTAGGTGAGATCCCTTGAGATCTCCACCTCTGGTTCTTTAAGAACCTCACTCGGATCTGACACGAGCTTCCATAACATGGGACACGGAAATCCGAATGGACTTTCTCCATAGGAAAATCACCCTTACCAAAAGAAACACCTTAGCAGTACCCAACCTACTCTTGAGCTCCACTGGCTTTCGCAGCGCTTCTCTGATCCTTACTCTTTTCTCTTCATCTTTACTAACTGGCTTCTTCTCACTGCTAACCCAAAACTAACTCTAACTCTCACAGGTAGTACCCGGATTTCAGATCTATCTTGGAAAACAAATAGCTCCTACTAGCTGTCCCAATAGATCATTCATCCTGCATGGGAATACCTGCCCTTGGTAGTGACCTTGGTCAACTGCTTACAGTTGTTACAAAGTCTCAAGGATTCATCCTCCTTTTCCCACCACCACACTGGAATAATCCAGGGTGAGGTACTAGGTCGGATAAAACCCCTGTCTACCAAGTCTCGCCTCTACTCTGACTACTACCTTTCTCTATGCTGGCGCCATCCTGTAGGGGAGAATAGAAATGGTTCTAGGTCCAGACACCACTCCTATGCTCAACTCTAACTCCCTGACAGGTGGTAAACCTGACAACTAGCCTGGGAAAACAACTAAGAACTCTCTTTAACAACAAACACTGAGGCTGGTTCCCCGACCTGACTGCTAAACTCTCAACAAGAACTTGAACCCTCTGACAACCCCTCCTACGCACCCTATGAACCTGACAGGCTGACATCAAACCTCTAGGCATCCCTACTGTGTTCCCTCAACAGACTACCTCTGACCCATCCTGTCCTCTGAACTTGACTACCTTGTCTCTACAGACCAAGATAGCACCACGAGCAGAAACAAATCCATCCCTCGATTGACGTCCAGACAGTCAAGTCTAGGACCTCAAAGTCGGGTGGAAGGCATCTACCCCCAACTGACACAGAACTGAACCGGCAGACTGACTATGCCACAGATGGATCACACGTGAGTCCACTAACCCAAAGAGAACACTCTAGCCCAGAAGCTCTCAACTCAACCTCTCGATGGCTCCTAGAGCAACTAAAGAAAGAGAAAAACACCAGGGTTCACAAAACATACACATTAGAACATTCAAAAGTGAGCGTACCTGGCACCACCGTGTTCAATGTGTTTGCCTCCTGCTGAGCTTGGATGAAGATCCGAGCTGGAGCTGACGGACCTTCTCCACGGGAACCTTCAGAAGAAAAGGCTGACCCTCTCTCTCTGCCTCGACCACCAACCTGAACCATGGCTGGAGCTGCTGGTTGAGCCGCTCTACCTGAAGTTGCCCGCTAAGACTGTGCCAACCAGGGCGTAATGGGACACTCACGTACCATGTGCCCTTCCTGACCGCATCTAAAACATAGATTAGTCCCAATCAGACAGACTCCCTTGTGCGGCCTTCCGCACGTCAAGCACCTTGAACTGCCTGAGCCAGAGCTTGAGCCACCAAAACCCAGACTAGCCTTCAAATTCTTCCAAACACCCCAAAACAGCACCCAACCTCTCAAAAACATGCATAAACCCTTAACCATGCACAAAGGAGCTTAAACAAGCTTAAACTCCAACAAAGAACATCAAAAACATACATAGATAGCTTATGACCCACATAGGCCAAAACCATCAAAACAACCCAAATCCTCACATACTCTCTCCCCATCATGCATACTCACTCCCACATGCATAGACTAGCTTAAACTTCCTATATATCATCACATAAACACATATAAACATACATAAGCATACATTGGGCATAAAACCCACATAAACCCTAACATGCATATCTACCCATACTTAACCATTAAAACCTCTTAAAACTTCATTAAAACCTAAAGGAAAGCAAAGATCTATACTTACCTCTTGGAGATCGAGGGTTGGTGTGATCCCTAACTTGGAGATGGGAGGAACTAACTCCTTGGGTCTCCAAGCTCCCAAAACTTAGATCTAAGCTTGAAAACTCTTCAAAACAACCATGAAACTCATAAAGACATGAAGGAGATGAAGAAAAACATGAAAATGACCAAAGGAGGACAAGAGCTCACCTGAGCTCGAGAATGGGGAGAAAACTCGCCCATTTTCGATCTGAGGGCTCTTTATAGGTGGCCTGGTCGAAGACCTTCGGCAGCCTAACGTGCCCCCTAAACTCATGCATGTTCGGCGGCCGAACTTGAGGTTCGGCGGCCGAACCTTGGCTTGCTCAAACAAAGCTTTCGGAGGCCAAAAGCGCTCCCAAAACTTTTCCATGTTCGGTGGCCGAACTTCACTTTCAGCGGCCGAACCTGGCAAATGCCTCCTTAGTCTTTTCTTTTCAAAACTCAATTCTTTTCCATTTAAAACCATAAGATCAGTAAAACAATTTTGAAAACACATTCTACCCCTCTAGAAGCCTCTGGCATCTTCAGAAATTCCAGATTCCAACGGAGATTCCGCCGGAAGGTAGGGATTCCGATGCCGAAATCTAGCCGGGTATTACATTCTTCCCCCCTTTAAGAACATTCATCCCCGAATGTTCCACAAACAAATAGGCATTCTCAAAACATAGCATCAAGCATACATAAACAAGCAAGCAAACAAGCAAGCAAAGCCTAAAAACCTCTCTCCTAAAAGAGAGACACGAGTACTGCTGGAGTAAGAACTCCCGGGTCTTCTAGGCACACTTCCATATTGTGGTGATTCCAAAGGACTTACACCATTAGGATTCCTTGTTCCTCAACTTCCTGACTTGTGTGTCCATGATCCGCACTAACTGCTCAACTTAGGTGAGATCCCTTGAGATCTCCACCTCTGGTTCTTTAAGAACCTCACTCGGATCTGACACGAGCTTCCATAACATGGGACACGGAAATCCGAATGGACTTTCTCCATAGGAAAATCACCCTTACCAAAAGAAACACCTTAGCAGTACCCAACCTACTCTTGAGCTCCACTGGCTTTCGCTGCGCTTCTCTGATCCTTACTCTTTTCTCTTCATCTTTACTAACTGGCTTCTTCTCACTGCTAACCCAAAACTAACTCTAACTCTCACAGGTAGTACTCGGATTTCAGATCTATCTTGGAAAACAAATAGCTCCTACTAGCTGTCCCAATAGATCATTCATCCTGCATGGGAATACCTGCCCTTGGTAGTGACCTTGGTCAACTGCTTACAGTTGTTACAAAGTCTCAAGGATTCATCCTCCTTTTCCCACCACCACACTGGAATAATCCAGGGTGAGGTACTAGGTCGGATAAAACCCCTGTCTACCAAGTCTCGCCTCTACTCTGACTACTACCTTTCTCTATGCTGGCGCCATCCTGTAGGGGAGAATAGAAATGGTTCTAGGTCCAGACACCACTCCTATGCTCAACTCTAACTCCCTAACAGGTGGTAAACCTGACAACTAGCCTGGGAAAACAACTAAGAACTCTCTTTAACAACTAACACTGAGGCTGGTTCCCCGACCTGACTGCTAAACTCTCAACAAGAACTCGAACCCTCTGACAACCCCTCCTACGCACCCTATGAACCTGACAGGCTGACATCAAACCTCTAGGCATCCCTACTATGTTCCCTCAACAGACTACCTCTGACCCATCCTGTCCTCTGAACTTGACTACCTTGTCTCTACAGACCAAGATAGCACCACGAGCAGAAACCAATCCATCCCTCGATTGACGTCCAGACAGTCAAGTCTAGGACCTCAAATTCGGGTGGAAGGCATCTACCCCCAACTGACACAGAACTGAACCGGCAGACTGACTCTGCCACAGATGGATCACACGTGAGTCCACTAACCCAAAGAGAACACTCTAGCCCAAAAGCTCTCAACTCAACCTCTCGATGGCTCCTAGAGCAACTAAAGAAAGAGAAAAACACCAGGGTTCACAAAACATACACATTAGAACATTCAAAAGTGAGCGTACCTGGCACCACCGTGTTCAATGTGTTTGCCTCCTGCTGAGCTTGGATGAAGATCCGAGCTGGAGCTGACGGACCTTCTCCACGGGAACCTTCAGAAGAAAAGGCTAACCCTCTCTCTCTGCCTCGACCACCAACCTGAACCATGGCTGGAGCTGCTGGCTGAGCCGCTCTACCTGAAGTTGCCCGCTGAGACTGTGCCAACCAGGGCGTAATGGGACACTCACGTACCATGTGCCCTTCCTGACCGCATCTAAAACATAGATTAGTCCCAATCAGACAGACTCCCTTGTGCGGCCTTCCGCACCTCAAGCACCTTGAACTGCCTGAGCCAGAGCTTGAGCCACCAAAACCCAGACTAGCCTTCAAATTCTTCCAAACACCCCAAAACAGCACCCAACCTCTCAAAAACATGCATAAACCCTTAACCATGCACAAAGGAGCTTAAACAAGCTTAAACTCCAACAAAGAACATCAAAAACATACATAGATAGCTTATGACCCACATAGGCCAAAACCATCAAAACAACCCAAATCCTCACATACTCTCTCCCCATCATGCATACTCACTCCCACATGCATAGACTAGCTTAAACTTCCTACATATCATCACATAAACACATATAAACATACATAAGCATACATTGGGCATAAAACCCACATAAACCCTAACATGCATATCTACCCATACTTAACCATTAAAACCTCTTAAAACTTCATTAAAACCTAAAGGAAAGCAAAGATCTACACTTACCTCTTGGAGATCGAGGGTTGGTGTGATCCCTAACTTGGAGATGGGAGGAACTAACTCCTTGGGTCTCCAAGCTCCCAAAACTTAGATCTAAGCTTGAAAACTCTTCAAAACAACCATGAAACTCATGAAGACATGAAGGAGATGAGGAAAAACATGAAAATGACCAAAGGAGGACAAGAGCTCACCTGAGCTCGAGAATGGGGAGAAAACTCGCCCATTTCCAATCTGAGGGCTCTTTATAGGTGGCCTGGTCGAAGACCTTCGGCAGCCTAACGTTCCCCCTAAACTCATGCATGTTCGGCGGCCGAACTTGAGGTTCGGCGGCCGAACCTTGGCTCACTCAAACAAAGCTTTCGGAGGCCAAAAGCACTCCCAAAACCTTTCTATGTTCGGCGGCCGAACCTGGCAAACGCCTCCTTAGTCTTTTCTTTTCAAAACTCAATTCTTTTCCATTTAAAACCATAAGATCAGTAAAACAATTTTGAAAATACATTCTACCCCTCTAGAAGCCTCTGGCATCTTCAGAAATTCCAGATTCCAAAGGAGATTCCGCCGGAAGGTAGGGATTTCGATGCTGGAATCTAGCCGGGTATTACATTTATTGTCAGTTTATTCCGCTTTCAGTTTAATTTGCTTCCAGGTCTCTTGCTTTCAGTTTATTCTCTTGGTTTTGATAAGAAAGATAGGTAAGTTTTCAAGTCCCTGTGGATTCGATCCTTTCACCACTATCTGTAGTAGTAATATTGTTGATAACTGAAAAGGTTATTTTTGACCGGCTTCGACAATCGCACTATCAACCGAATATTTATAATCTGAGAAAATTTTATCAATAACAGTTAATGAGGTATTTTTTTTATGTGTTGTGATTCAGTGATAAGGATCGATGGGGTTGCTTTCTTCAAAAAAGATTAAAAAGCATTTATTAAAGGCCATAAGTCTAGAATCCATTAGGCTAAGAGACCGGGTGTTATTCTCATTAAAATAAGGCCATAAGTCGAGAATCCGTTAAGCTAGAAGAGTGGGTGTTAGTCCCACTAAAACAAGGCCATAAGTCAGGAATCCGTCAGGCTAGAAGAACGGATGTTAGTCCCACTAAAACAATGCCATAAGTCAGGAATCTGTCAGGTAAGAAGACCGAGTGTTAGTCTCATACAAAATTTTCTAAGGCATTGGATGCCAAGCCATAAGGCGGGTATCCGCCAGGTTTAATGACTGGGTGTTAGTCCCATATAAAAATTTCTCTAAACCATTTCATGCCATAAGGCGAGTATCAGCCATGCCATATGTCCGGGTGTCAGTCCCATTTTACAAAAAGGGTGAGTTATTTTATATCCAGCTGTTAACCTAATGACTAGGTACTAACCCCTTAGCAATTTTTATCAATTATTGAAGTCTAGACTGGCAATAAATGGAAGAGGGTTACAGATGAGTATCGATCATACAAAGCACACAAAGATAATAAAGATGTAACAGCCCGGAAACCGATATCCCTCTGTCGGTGCCCGGCTCCCCCATAGGAGCTCACAAAGGCCTGTAACATACATGACATGGTGTCTGGTCCACAGAGAGCTCACATGGACTTTCCTACATGTACTTGTCCGGCTCTCAAAGGACTAAGACAAGACTCGTGACAGATATGGGCTATTGAAGTCGCCTCGGTCCACCCTTCCTCCATCAACATCAAATAATGCAATGCGTCATATTCGTGAAACTAGTGCAATCAACCTACTACATATAATCATGATGCATGAACATGCTTTAGGCATTAGATTTTGTGCATAAAAGATTAAGTTTAGTTCTACTCACCTCCTAGCAGACGCTGACTGACTCTGCAACTGCTAACACTGATGGCCTCCTCGGTCTCTCGGGTCCGATCCTACACAGGTGGACTCGAATGAGGTGCCAAACACATTCTAACAACTCATAAACAACTCCCCAAAGACCCCTCTAAACATCACTTAAACATGCTTGGAAAACACCCAAGAAACGGCTGGACAGGGCACTTTCGGCGGCACCTTCGGCGGCCGAAAGTCCCTTCCAGAGACGAAACTCGGGCAGGTTCGGCGGCAGGTTCGGCGGCCGAAACCCTAGGACAGAAACGAAAGTCCCTCCTTCGGGGGCACATTCGGCAGCCTAAAGACTGCCTCCCATGCAGGTTCGGCGGCCGAAACTCCTTTCGGCGGCTGAACCTGGTCCCCTCTGGACGACAGGTCCGATTCTGCCAAGCCAAAAACCAAACTCAAATATACCCAAATCCTCACATACTCTCTCCCAAGCATGCATACTCACTCCCACAAGCATAAAGGAGCATAAACTAACATAAACTCCTAAACACAAACATCACATAACATACATTGGGTATAAAACCCACATAAACCTTAAACATGCATTTCTACCCAAACTCAACCATCAAACTCTATAAAACTTACTTAAAACTTCATTAAACATAAGGAAAAGCGAGGATCTACACTAACCTCTTGGAGATCGAGGGTTGGTGTGACCCGAACCTTGGAGATGTGGAGGAAACTAGCTCCGGGGTCTCCAAGCTCCAAATCCTTGATCCAAGCTTAAAACTCTTCAAAATAACCATGGAACTCATGAAAACATGAAGGAGATGAAGAAAGAACATGAAAACGGCCAAGGGAGGACAAAAACTCACCTGAGCTCGAGAATGGGGAGAAAACTCTCCCATTTCCGATCTGAGGGCCCTTTATAGGTGGCCTGGTCGAAGACCTTCGGCGGCCTAACGTGCCCCCTAAACTCATGCAAGTTCGGCGGCCGAACCTCACTTTCGGCGGCCGAACCTTGGCTTGCTCCCACAAGACTTTCGGAGGCCAAAGGCGCTCCCGAAGCCTTCACATGTTCGGCGGCCGAACTTCACTTTCGGCGGCCGAACCTGGCAAACGCCTCCTTGGTCTTTCTCTTCAAAAACTCAACTCTTTTCGATTTAAAACCATAAAACACTTAAAAACATTCTAGAAAACCTTTCCTTTACCCTTGCTCTACCCCCCAAAGAGCATTCGACACCCGAGATTCCACCGGACGGTAGGAATTCCGATGTCTGAACGAGCGGGGTCTTACAAAAGATATGAGAAAAAATATTTTTTCATTACAAATTCAGAAGATTACAAAGGTGGAGAGATGACTTCAGGAGTCTTTATTACATCATCATTCTATTTTCTGCAGGGGTTCGGTCGATATCATCAATCCTCTTCTCCTCTTGCTCGTCCTCATCATCCTCCTCCTCCTTTGGAAGGATGTCATTTATCCAAGCAAAGTCCTCTAGAAGAAAACTGCTTCACCAGCTCCTTCTTGACTGAGTCTTGGCCCTCGACAAATATCTCTCCTCCCTAGGCCATCGTCTCTTGAACCTCGACCTCTAATTCAATAATTCTGTTGGAGGCGGCCCGGTTCTCCTCAATCTGAGATTGTAGCTCCTAGACTTAGGGATGAAGCATGGCCACTTGATTCTCAACACTTTTAGCCCGATTATCAAGGGCAAATCAGGGAGCATTGGCCTCACCCAAGTCTGCCTGAAGTTTGTCAATTGACTCTAGAGTCTCCTTTATTGTGCCTTCCACTTCGTCAATCCGAGCCTTCAACCTCGAACGTTCCTATATTAAGTTTCTTCTGTCCATTTTTTTAGCACCAAACTCCTATCTTAGGACCTTATTATGCTATTTGGCTAAGGCACAAAGGGCACTTTCTAGGGTAGAATGCATGATGTTGTCAAAAAGATCATTCTCATCCCCATACTGATTGAGGTCGAGACAAATGAGCTTTTTGAAAATGTCATGCATTCTGCCCTGGAGAGTACCCTCTATATTTATATGGCAAAAAAGCACAATAAGGTCCTAAGCGAGAGTTTGGTGCTCAAGAAATGGACAGAAGACTCTTGATAGAGGAATGCTCAAGGTTGAAGGCTTGGGTTGACGAAGTAGAAGGCATAATGAAGGAGATTTTGGAGTCAGTAGACAAACTCTGGATGAGGCCAATGCTTCCCGACTTACCCTTGAGAATTGGGCTAAAAGTACTGAGGATCAAGTGGCCATAGTTCATCGCCAAGTCTTGGAGCTGCAGTGTAATACCCGGCTAGACTCCGATATCGGAATTCCTACCGTCCGGTGGAATCTCGGGTGTCGGAGACCTCTAGAAGGGTCAAACTATGTTTTCATAAAATGTTTTAATGTGTTTTATGTTTTAAGCATGAAAGAAAATGAGTTTTTGCATGAAAACAACCTTGGAGGAAAACTCAGGTTCGGCCGCCGAACCTCAAGTTCGGCCGCCGAACATACATGCGTTTCGGGTGTGCCTTAGGCCCCCGAAAGCATAAGTGAGGAAAACCAGGTTCGGCCGCCGAACATGGCATGCATGCGGAGGCACTTTCGGCTCCCGAACGTGGCCTAGCCAGCCACCTATAAAGGGGTCCCTTAGCCAAAAACGGGCGAGCTTTTCTCCCCATTTTCGGCCAAGGTGAGCTCTCCGCCATCCCTCGCCGGTTTTGAGTTCCTTCCTTCAAATCTTTCTCGATTTTCATTAGTTTTACCCTTGTTTTGAAGATTTTGAGCATTTGAGCAAGTTTTGGAGCTTGGAGGTTCAAGGAACTCTCTCTCTCCCATTTTCCGAGCTAGGGTCGTTCTCCTCTCGATCTTCAAGAGGTAAGGGCCGATCTTGAGCTTATGGCATGTTTTAAGTAAGTTTTAAGTAGATCTATGGGGTAGAATGCATGTTTAGCTTATGGTTAGGTTTATGGGTTTATGTTATGTTTTTGGACAATGTGGATATTTGATGTGTTGTAGATGGGGTTTAAGATAGTTTGAAGCCCCTAGGAACTTGTATGCTTGAGTATGTATGTTGTAGATTAGGAAAAATGCATGTTTGGATGGTTTTGGGAGGCAAATGTGCATGAGGAGCCAAGTTTCTGCCCTTTGGCAGAAACCAGGTTCGGCAGCCGAAGGACTTTCGGCCGCCGAACATGCCTGGGAGGCTAGCCTTTCGGCTGCCGAAGCCTGCCCCCGAAAGAGGACTTTCGTCTTTGGAGGGTAGTTTCGGCCGCCGAAAGTGCCGCCGAACATGCATGAGTTTCATCTCTGTTTGGGAGTTTCGGCCGCCGAAGGTGCCGCCGAACCTGCCTGACTTTCGGCTCTGGAGGGACTTTCGGCCGCCGAACCTGCCGCCGAAAGTGCCCTGTTCAGCCTTCCTTTGCATGTTTTTGCATGGATGTTTTGAGGTGTTTTAGAGGGTTTTTGGGGGATGTTTTTAGAGTTATGTTCTAGTTGTTTGGTCCTTCATTTGAGTCCACCTGTGTAGGTTCAGACCCGAGGAACCGAGGACCCCAGCAGTGAGTCAGCTGCTTCAGTCAGTGTCAAAGCTAGCCAGAGGTGAGTAGAATAAACTCTTATCTTTTAATAAATGAAAATTTTAGCATGAATCATGCATCATAAATGCCATGTGATATCCTAGGTTGCTTGCATTAGAATTCACGAATATGTTGCATTGCATATTTTGATGTTGATGTGGATGGATGTTGGATGACCCATTGGTCCTCGGTATGATGAGACATGATATGATATGATATGGAAGTCCAGGTGCGGCCTGCACTACGCCCCTGGCACTATGTAAGTGAAAGTCCGGGTGTGGCCTGCACTACGCCCCCGGCACAGTTGGACATGTATGTTATGATATATGTAAGAGAAAGACCAGGTATGGCCTGCACTACGCCCCTGGCACAGTTGGACTATGTAGAGGACCCTTGGTGACAAGTTCATCCTTGATGTGATATGGTTGTGATGTGATGCATTACATGATAGCATGTGTTTTAAATGCTTTTATTATTCTGCTCACTGGGCTCTTGTAGCTCACCCCTCTCTCCTTATCCCCCAGGTTTGCAGGTACAGGGTAGACCAGGAGGTCAGTAGGAGTAAAGTCTGTTTTTATGTAATAGTTAGAAGTTGTGGACATGATGAAATTGTAATGTAATGTTTTATGTAGTCATGATATGTAAAATGATATTGAGGATTAGAGGTTGTGCTTGACCCTATGTGTATGGTATCCCTTTAATGCATGATCACTATTATTATTGATGAGATGAGTAATCAACCTTAATGTATGTTATTGATACCCCATTGGAGCATGTGAATGTATGTTATTGATACCCCATTGGAGCATGTGATGAGGGCTCCAGTGTGAGGTTTATGGTTATGTTAGTGTGCATGCACAGGTTAAGCTTGATTGATGAAAGAAAAAGTTTACATGTTTATGTTTTTGTATGATCATGTATGGGATTACACAGGTTTACAGGTTGTATGTCAGGCTTGCTATGGGTCCCGGCGGCCTTAAGCCGATCTGGATCCTAGCGCCGGTAACGGTCCGATTTTCGGGTCATTACAGAATGGTATCAAAGCCCTAGGTTCATATGGTCGGACCTAGAGTGTCAGGCTCATAGATGTTATAGAAGGTCAAGCACAATAGGAAAGGTCATGTCCACTAGGATAGGATGTGGAGTCCTGTCTTGTATGATGATGTGAAATGCCATGATTATATACATGTGCATTAATGCTATGATATGTATGTGATGCGGGTTCATGTGTGCCCACATGAACCATATGATGCTAACATTTATGTGATGTGTACTGTTTTTCAGAAAACAGGATGAGAGGAACTCGTCGATCTGCACGATTGACTGGAGTGCCACCTGAGGATGAGGGCATGAGCGCCCATCCTCCTGCATTGCCTAGGGCAATGTCTAGTAGGGCTAGTAGAGAAAGAGCAGCAAGAGACCCTAGAAGGTCTCTGGATCTGGGTAGAAGCAGATCAGTGAGGGGAACAGTTCAGGGAGGAATGTCAGAGGACATGGGGGATGATATGGATGTAGAGCAGAGGAGAGATGGCAGTCTGGGAGTTAGCATGTCAGAAGAGGGAATGGGAGAGTCCCAAGGAGGCACTCAGGCCTCGGGATTTGTTCACCACCCCACTACCCACACTTCTCACAAAATCCCGGGTATTCGATGGGAGGTACATCGGATTACCCTAGCTTTACCCCTTATCCCACACAGATGCCATACCCACCCTCCTACCCACCATATCCACAGTACCCAATGTATCCACCCCCACCTTACTATCCAAATCCAGCTAACCCTACCTCAGAAAATGTTGCACCTCCTCCACCATCAGCAGAACCCACAGTTCCAGCAACCCATATACCTAAGCCTAGCTCATCTGGAGGGAGCAAGGTCAAGATGACCGACTACATGAAGCTGGGTGCTCCCCAGTTTGAAACTAGTGATGACCCGTTTGTGTACCTTGAAAGGGTCAAAACAATTACAGATGAGATAGGAGCTGATGACAGCAGAGCCATTCAGATGGCTGGGTTCACACTCAAATGTAAAAAGGCCCGTGAGTGGTTTAAGAACTATGTGAGCCCGAGGTTGGACAGCCTATCATGGGAGGAGTTTGCAAATGAATTTGCAAGATGGGCTTTTCCTGACAGTTCAAAAGAATTGAAGATGATTGAGTTTGAACAGTTAAGGCAGACAGAGGAGATGAGTGTAGATGAGTACACCGACAGATTCTTGGAGCTATTGTCGTTTGCAGGGCAAACTCTTGACACAGACCAGAAGAAGTCAAGGAGGTATATCATGAAACTTCACTCCAGGTATTCCTCCTTGATCCAGTCCGCAGATAGGGAGAGCTTCCATGCCATAGTGGATATGGTTAGGAGGATGGAGGCTAGTGCTATCATCGAGGGGAAAGTCAAGCAGTCAGTGGCACAGCCTTCTGGTTCTAAGACCCCAAGCTCTTCTTCTCTGAGTGCAGCAGCTTCAGGAAGTAAAAAGTGGGACAGAGGCTATAGGAAGTCCAAGAAGAACAAGTTCTGGAACAAAGTCAAGTCCAGTCTGGGATTTGGAGGTGGCTCAAGCTCTGGTGCGGATAATGCAGTTTGTGCAAGGTGTGGTAAGCCACACAAGGGAGTATGTCGGTTTGGGACGACAGCCTGTTTCAGATGCGGTCAGGAGGGACATATGGCTCGAGAGTGTCTAAGAGCAGTTCCGATGGCTCAGTCCCAGCAGACAGCTTCGGGTAGTGTAGCGCAGCCAGCAGCTCTAGCCACGACTCAGGCCAGTGGCAGAGGTAGAGGGAGAGGGTCAGCCTCTTCTTCAGCGGGTTTTAGAGGTGAAGGTCCATCAGCTCCAGCACGGATCTTCACAATGACACAGTAGGAGGCAGATGCATCTAACACCGTGGTGGCAGGTAACTTAGTCATTGGTTGTTCAGATGTGTATGCCTTGATGGACCCTGGTGCATCTCATTCTTTTATTGCACCGAGAGCCGTTGAGAGGTTGGGGTTGATGATCTCTGGGTTAGAGTGTCCTCTCTGGGTCAGTGGACCCAAGTGTGATCCTTCAGTGGCAGAGTCAGTCTGCCAGTGTAGTCCTGTGTTTGTTGAGGGAAGATGCTTGTCCGTCGACCTTGTGGTTCTAGACTTGACAGATTTTGACGTCATTCTAGGGATGGACTGGTTATCTACTCATGGTGCTACCTTGGACTGCAGGGACAAGGTAGTCAGGTTCAGAGGTCAGGATGGGTCAGAAGTAGTCTTCAGAGGAGACAGGAGGGGTACACCTAGAGGTCTGATATCAGCTCTTCAGGCTCGTAGGTTGCTTAGGAGGGGATGTCAGGGGTATTTGGCTCATGTGAGAGAGCTTAGCAGTCAGGTTAGAGAGCCCGCCTCGGTGCCGGTGGTCAGAGAGTTTTTGGATGTGTTCCCAGACGAGCTGCCAGGTTTACCACCTGCTAGGGAGATAGAGTTCGAGATAGAATTGATGCCTGGAACCCGACCGATCTCTATCCCTCCCTACAGGATGGCACCAGCAGAATTGAAAGAGTTGAAAGAGCAGTTACAGGAGCTGGTAGACAAGGGCTTCATCCGACCGAGTACCTCACCTTGGGGTGCTCCAATTTTGTTTGTGAGAAAGAAGGATGGATCCCTCAGACTTTGTATCGACTACAGGCAGTTGAACAAAGTCACTACCAAGAATAGGTACCCTCTGCCAAGGATCGATGATCTATTTGACCAGCTAGCAGGAGCGGGTTGTTTCTCCAAAATAGATCTGAGGTCCGGGTATCATCAGCTGAGGATCAGAGAGGAAGATGTGCCAAAGACGGCTTTCAGAACCAGATATGGGCATTTTGAGTTCCTTGTAATGTCGTTCGGGTTAACCAACGCCCCTGCAGCATTCATGGATCTCATGAACAGAGTGTTTAGCCAGTACCTGGATCACTTTGTGATTGTCTTCATAGATGATATCGTAGTGTATTCCAGGAATGCAGAGGAGCATGCCCATCATCTGAGGTTGGTTCTGCAGACCTTGAGGGAACACAGTTTGTATGCCAAGTTCTCCAAGTGTGAGTTCTGGTTGAGGAGCATCTCATTCTTGGGGCATGTTGTGTCAGAAAATGGGATAGAGGTGGACCCCAAGAAGATAGAAGCTGTGGCTAACTGGCCTAGACCCACTTCAGTGTCAAAGATCAGAAGTTTCTTGGGTTTGGCAGGTTACTACAGGAGGTTCGTTCAGGACTTCTCAAAAATTGCAACTCCTCTGACCAGACTAACCAGGAAGAATCAGAAGTTTGTGTGGACCGACCAGTGCGAAGAGAGTTTTGAAGAGCTTAAGAAGAGGTTAACATCGGCACCAGTGTTAGCTTTGCCAGCTAGCAGTGAGGACTTCACAGTCTTCTGTGACGCATCCCGAGTGGGATTGGGTTGTGTGTTAATGCAAAATGAAAGGGTGATTGTTTATGCTTCTAGGCAGCTAAAGAAGCATGAGTTGAATTACCCCACACATGACCTGGAAATGGCAGCAGTAATCTTTGCACTCAAGATGTGGAGGCACTACCTCTATGGGGTTAAATGTGAGATCTTCACGGATCATAAAAGCCTACAGTACATCCTGAGTCAAAGAGATTTGAACTTGAGACAGAGAAGATGGGTAGAACTGCTGAGTGATTATGATTGCAAGATTCAGTATCATCCGGGTAAGGCGAATGTTGTGGCAGACGCCCTAAGCCGGAAATCACTAGGCAGTTTATCCCATATCACGGCGGAGAGGAGACCAGTGGTGAAAGAGTTTTACAAACTCATTGATGAAGGTCTACAGTTGGAGTTGTCTGGTACAGGTGCTTTAGTTGCCCAGATGAGAGTGGCACCCGTGTTTCTGGGGCAGGTGGCTCAGAAACAGCATGAGGACCCAGAGTTAGTGAAGATTGCCAGGACTGTTCAGTCAGGCAAAGACAGCGAATTCAGATTCGACAATAAGGGGATCCTCCGCTATGGGAGTCGTTTGTGTGTACCAGATGACATAGGGCTAAATGGAGACATTATGAGAGAGGCTCATAATGCAAGATACAGCGTTCACCCTGGAGCCACCAAAATGTACCAAGATTTGAAGAAAGTTTATTGGTGGCCAGCTATGAAGAGAGAAGTGGCACAGTTTGTGTCAGCCTGCGAAGTGTGTCAGAGGGTGAAGCTGGAACATCAGAAGCCGGCTGGAATGCTTATCCCGCTACCTATTCCAGAGTGGAAATGGGAGAATATAGCTATGGACTTCGTAGTGGGGTTACCAGCGGCGTCCAACAGATTGGACTCCATATGGGTAGTTGTGGACAGACTCACCAAATCTGCTCACTTCATCCCTGTCAGGAGTGGCTATTCTGTGGACAAGTTGGCGCAGGTGTATGTTGATGAGATCGTCAGGCTGCATGGGGTTCCTATTTCAATAGTGTCCGATAGAGGGCCCCAGTTCACCTCCAGATTTTGGTGGAGTCTACAGAATGCCATGGGTACTAGGTTGGATTTCAGCACTGCTTTCCATCCACAGACGGACGGACAATCAGAGAGGACCATCCAGACGATAGAGGATATGCTTAGAATGTGTGTGCTAGACTTTGGCGGTTCTTGGAGGCAGCATCTACCTTTGGTGGAGTTTGCCTACAATAACAGCCATCATGCTAGCATCGGGATGGCTCCATATGAAGCTTTGTATGGGAGGAAGTGCAGATCACCTGTTTGCTGGGAAGAAGTTGGAGAAAATGCCTTGGTAGGGCTTGAGCTAGTAGAGATTACCAGCAGGGTAGTACCCATAATCAGAGAAAGGATCAAGACTGCTGCAAGCAGACAGAAGAGTTATGCAGACATCCGCAGAAGGCAAGTAGAGTTTCAGGAGGGGGATCTGGTATTGCTCAAGGTGTCTCCTATGAAAGGAGTGGTTCGCTTCGGGAAGAAAGGTAAGCTGGCTCCACGGTACATCGGACCCTTTGAAATCTTGCAAAAGATTGGGAATGTGTCGTACAAGCTGGATTTACCTGCTTCAATGGAGAGAATCCATCCGGTTTTCCATGTTTCAATGTTGAGGAAGTTTGTGTCAGATCCGGGCAAGGTTCTTAGTGAGCCTGATGTGGAGATCCAAGAGGATCTCACCTATGTTGAACAGCCAGTACGGATCATAGACACCCAGATCAGAAAGCTAAGGAACAAGGAAATCCCGATGGTGAAAATCCTTTGGAACCACCACAATATGGAAGAATGCACCTGGGAGACATGGGAGTCCATGCTCCAGCAATACCCTTATCTTTTCTAAGGTTAGTCTCTTATGTGTATGTTATGTCGTATGCCTTGCATGTGTTAGTTGAGGAACATTCGGGGACGAATGTTCTTAAGGGGGGAGAATGTAATACCCGGCTAGACTCCGGTATCGGAATTCCTACCGTCCGGTGGAATCTCGGGTGTCGGAGACCTCTAGAAGGGTAAAACTATGTTTTTATAAAATGTTTTAATGTGTTTTATGTTTTAAGCATGAAAGAAAATAAGTTTTTGCATGAAAACAACCTTGGAGGAAAACAACCTTGGAGGAAAACTCAGGTTCGGCCGCTGAACCTCAGGTTCGGCCGCCGAACATGCATGCGTTTCGGGTGTGCCTTAGGCCCCCGAAAGCATAAGTGAGAAAAACCAGGTTCGGCCGCCGAACATGGCATGCATGCGGAGGCACTTTCGGCTCCCGAACGTGGCCTGGCCAGCCACCTATAAAGGGGTCCCTTAGCCGAAAACGGGCGAGCTTTTCTCCCCATTTTCGGCCAAGGTGAGCTCTCCGTCATCCCTCGCCGGTTTTGAGTTCCTTCCTTCAAATCTTTCTCGATTTTCATTAGTTTTACTCTTGTTTTGAAGATTTTGAGCATTTGAGCAAGTTTTGGAGCTTAGAGGTTCAAGAAACTCTCTCTCTCCCATTTTCCGAGCTAGGGTCGTTCTCCTCTCGATCTTCAAGAGGTAAGGGCCGATCTTGAGCTTATGGCATGTTTTAAGTAAGTTTTAAGTAGATCTATGGGGTAGAATGCATGTTTAGCTTATGGTTAGGTTTATGGGTTTATGTTATGTTTTTGGACAATGTGGATGTTTGATGTGTTGTAGATGGGGTTTAAGATAGTTTGAAGCCCCTAGGAACTTGTATGTTTGAGTATGTATGTTGTAGATTAGGAAAAATGCATGTTTGGATGGTTTTGGGAGGCAAATGTGCATGAGGAGCCAAGTTTCTGCCCTTTGGCAGAAACCAGGTTCGGCAGCCGAAGGACTTTCGGCCGCCGAACATGCCTGGGAGGCCAGCCTTTCGGCTGTCGAAGCCTGCCCCCGAAAGAGGACTTTCGTCTTTGGAGGGTAGTTTCGGCCGCCGAAAGTGCCGCCGAAAGTGCCGCCGAACATGCATGAGTTTCGTCTCTGTTTGGGAGTTTCGGCCGCCGAAGGTGCCGCCGAACCTGCCTGACTTTCGGCTCTGGAGGGACTTTCGGCCGCCGAACCTGCCGTCGAAAGTGCCCTGTTCAGCCTTCCTTTGCATGTTTTTGCATGGATGTTTTGAGGTGTTTTAGAGGGTTTTTGGGGGATGTTTTTAGAGTTATGTTCTAGTTGTTTGGTCCCTCATTTGAGTCCACCTGTGTAGGTTCGGACCCGAGGAACCGAGGACCCCAGCAGTGAGTCAGCTGCTTCAGTCAGTGTCAGAGCTAGCCAGAGGTGAGTAGAATAAACTCTTATCTTTTAATAAATGAAAATTTTAGCATGAATCATGCATCATAAATGCCATGTGATATCCTAGGTTGCTTGCATTAGAATTCACGAATATGTTGCATTGCATATTTTGATGTTGATGTGGATGGATGTTGGATGACCCATTGGTCCTCGGTATGATGAGACATGATATGATATGATATGGAAGTCCAGGTGCGGCCTGCACTACGCCCCTGGCACTATGTAAGTGAAAGTCCGGGTGTGGCCTGCACTACGCCCCCAGCACAGTTGGACATGTATGTTATGATATATGTAAGAGAAAGACCAGGTGTGGCCTGCACTACGCCCCTGGCACAGTTGGACTATGTAGAGGACCCTTGGTGACAAGTTCATCCTTGATGTGATATGGTTGTGATGTGATGCATTACATGATAGCATGTGTTTTAAATGCTTTTATTATTCTGCTCACTGGGCTCTTGTAGCTCACCCCTCTCCCCTTATCCCCCAGGTTTGCAGGTACAGGGTAGACCAGGAGGTCAGCAGGAGTAAAGTCTGTTTTTATGTAATAGTTAGAAGTTGTGGACATGATGAAATTGTAATGTAATGTTTTATGTAGTCATGATATGTAAAATGATATTGAGGATTAGAGGTTGTGCTTGACCCTATGTGTATGGTATCCCTTTAATGCATGATCACTATTATTATTGATGAGATGAGTAATCAACCTTAATGTATGTTATTGATACCCCATTGGAGCATGTGATGAGGGCTCCAGTGTGAGGTTTATGGTTATGTTAGTGTGCATGCACAGGTTAAGCTTGATTTATGAAAGAAAAAGTTTACATGTTTATGTTTTTGTATGATCATGTATGGGATTACACAGGTTTACAGGTTGTATGTTAGGCTTGCTACGGGTCCCGGCGGCCTTAAGCCGATCTGGATCCTAGTGCCGATAACGGTCCGATTTTTGGGTCGTTACATGCAGTATCAGATTGAGGAGAATCGGGTTGCCTCCAAAAGAATTGTTGAATTAGAGGCTGAGACTCAAGAGACAGTGGTCCGAGGAGGAGAAATGTTCGTTGAGGGCCAATACTGTAACACCCTTTACCCTATCAAATGTAGATAAAGCAAGGTCTGTCACAAACGATAACTTTTATACATATCAAGACTAAACAATTTTCTTTATCTGTAACTACCAAGTTTTAGATAGTCCAAGTAAATTTTATAAAGCGATTAAGGTAAATGTCTTAGCTTGCATTTGGTATATCTTAGGCCTAATTTCAATATAGACACAATAAGTTATGAAGTTAGTACTACAAGCTGTCCTGTTACAACCTATTCTGCCAGATTTACACTTTTAGCTCCCATGTTAAATTTCTTTACTCTAAGCCTTTCAAACATCATTTTAACATTCATATAACATATTTATACAATCAAAGCAACATTTCCAGCAAGTAAAATCAACCCCTAATTTCACTTATTCATGGCAGAATCAAAGGAAAACAGAAAATCATTAAAACACCAAACCTTTCTTGAATTCTTCTTTTCTTTTCCTCTTCTAATCTCTAGCGATCTCCTTTTCCTTTGATGTTCCTTCACCTATGTCAATTTATATCTTAGGGAAGGATTGAATAAACTCTAAATTAAAGCTTTATAATTCAAATTTATGCATGAAGAAATGAGATGATGCTATTTCCTACTCATTTCTAAGCTCACCTTTGATTTTCAAGCTTGGTGCATATGGAACCCTAAACTTTTCTTCTTCAATTCGTTCACTATATGGCTGTTCCTTTAGCTCTTGATCTTAGGATGAATTTTGGTTAAAGAAAGAAGCTGATTTGGTGAGGTTTGGCTTGGCTTTGGTGAGGTTTAGCTTAGCTTTGGTGGGAGAAAGACAAGCAAAGCATTTTCTTTTAACAAAATGGATGACCTACGGCAATGGGAAGGAAGAAAGAAGACAGCCACTTTTTCTATTTTGCTTTGTCATTCTTTCATGCATAATTAGGTGACACATCATCCTTTAACTTTCCATATTTATACTTTGACCTACTAAACTCTTTACCATGTTTCAATTTAGTTTTCAAACTTTCAATATTCATAGATTGACCTACTAAACTATACATTTAGCCTTTAAAAGTCCTTTTCACTTAAGCAAGCATGACGAATGTGAACAAGCACCTCAAGCAAGCACGTCGGGAAACCCTAAGCACCTCCTTTTCGGCACTCGTTCCCGACTCGCTAATCACACTGTCTGCTTTATTTCTGGATATGTCTGTTTCTTTATTTGAGTTTTCTATGATTCAGTTATTAGCAGAGTAGAGTTAAGTTAGCACCTCCCCTAATGCCACTTACTATAGTAGTGAAATAGCCTAACTCATACCTAATGATGGCACCACTCTAGCTATGGGTTTGAGGATGTTACAAATACTCAATCAAGAAGGAGCTGGTGAAGCAATTTCCTTATGAGAACTTTGCTTGGATAGAGGACATCCTTCCAGAGGATGAGGAGAAGGAGGATGAGCAAGAGGAGGAGAGGATTGATAATATCGACCGAGCCACTGCAGAAAATGTAGCAGATATAGGGAATGCTGCTGTAATAGAGGCTCCTGAAATTATCCCTCCTCCTTTGTAATCTTTTGAATTTTTAATGAAAAATATTTTTTCTCATATCTTTATTATCTTTACATTCTTTATACAATCTGTACTCGTCTGTAACTCTCTTCCATTTATTGCCAGTTTAGACTTGAATAATTGATAAAAATTGCTAAAAGGTCAACACTCAATCATAGCACCCGTTCATTGGTTTAACAGATGGACATAAAATAACTCGCCTTTTTTTGTAAAATGGGACTAACACCAAGTCATGTGGCCTAGTTGATACCTGCTCTATAGCATGAAATTATTATACTAACTTTTGTCATCTCTCCTTCGAGAGACAGGATAACTCCTATGGTCTCCTTCATGTCCCTGCCTTTCTAGCTGTGAAAATGAAAAGCTTAAAATGCAAAGGTTACAGATGCTCTCAAGAATTATGTACTTTTATTACACATTTATGAACAGATTTAGTCTCTTAAATAGATGTCTCACTTAAGTTTTAACAGGTGCTTAGGACCTCTATCAAGTGACCACACGCTTGATCAACCTTATATAGGTTTTGATTCAGAAGAAAGACACTCTCAACAACTCTTATCAGATACAGCAGAAATGCTATTAAAATGAGAGAGAGTAGATTTGCCAATGAAGATCATATGTGAAAATGCAAAGTTTTTAATGCAAAGGTTACATATGCTCTCAAGAATTAGGTACTTTCATTACACATTTATGAAGAGATTTAGTCTCTTAAATAGATGCAAAAGAACTTTTCTTTCTTAACTGCAGAAATAATTCAACGGTAATAATTTTGAAAAAAAAACTAGACGTTAAATTGTTTGAAAAACGCGCAGACTGAAATCAAATACTTTCATAATCTGAAAGTAGTTAACTAAAATAAGCACAGACAGAAATTAAATATCTAAATTTAAACTGTTTCTAAAATTAGATGTCTAATTTTAGCCTTTCAAAACAGTTTAGTAAAAATAACTTAAAATATTTTCTTTATTTTTCAAGAAATGAAATAAGATGGACAGATTCATCATTGTCATATCAACTCACCCACTCTTTTACAATAAATCCTAAAGATATCTTTTTATAATTCTTCTTTCTCTTTTATTCATCTTGTGTTACCATATGAGTCTTCATTCTTTCCGATGTGTAGAATTTTTTTATGTTTCCAATACTTTCCAGATATTTCACTTCTAATACTAAAGATAATTAGATAAATATGATTTATTAAATTTTGGTATTATCAAAATTTAACTATTCTAAAGCGTATGGGATCAACAAATCTAATTGTTAAATATGTAGTTAACAATTTCAAAAGTGATAAATTTTATTTTATATTAATAATTATCAATATTTTATAAATTTTATTTTGTTGTTTACTTCAGAGATTTCTCTCAATCTAAATCCAAAAAGTAACTTTTTTTAACAACCTATTAATCCCTTTCAATATACAGTTTATCTCCAGCCAAAACAAAAAAAAAAAACAAAAAAAAGATTTATCTCAAAAACATATGAGAGGCAAGGAACCACTTTAGTTTTTTTTTTTTTTTTTAAATGGGGAACGGGGAAGTCTTTTCAAAAACAAATGAAAAACGGTCATTTTATTAGTCAAATATGTGAAGTCTTTGCTAAGACCCTGCCTGTTCTCGATTCATATGTCTCAATTCGATTATTTTCATGTAGTAAGTCTTCTGTCCACATGAATTTATATGACTGTAAATGCATGTTTGTAAAGGATTTTCCATTTATATAAAACATTTTTTGAGTGATTATAAAGGATATACATGAAAACTTTCAACATTCCAAGCCTTGGCTTATATAGTTCAAGAAGTTGTAAAACGATTATGCAAAAGTTAACAACTAAAAATCCAAAAGCTCTGTAAATCGTACAAAGGATTTTATGTTGCCATAAAAGCGGAAGGTGAGAATGGTAGAACTCTAAGTACCAGAACTGTCACATTAAGAACCTATTTAAAACCCCACCGTGCATGTCAGTATAGGATTTAAGAGCTGCATGCATGAAGCCCAAGAAACAATCACAGATCCCTATATATAATATCTCTCGCTTAGACCCACTTCAGGGATCCACACCAGATCGATCACTGGATTGCCAATCCCTTGCACCCACAAATCCAAATATAAGCTTTGGAAACTGAAGCACACCTCCCCCACTGGTGTCAGCTTCCCCTATGTGTATTTTGTCTTCTAAAGGTGACCCCATTTCCTAGAATTTGTAGATATAATCTCAATCATCGTTAACCATATAGGTACCTCATAACAGCTTTTTTGCCATGGCCAGCCACCGAAATATCAAGAAATGTTGTGGTTCAAGGTGACAAGAAGACAATACTCCCTGTTTTTTATTATGATCGTTTAAGGTACTAAATTTTAATAAAAATATAGATAAAAAATTATATCACCCCTTCAATTAAAATGTTTGTAATATGAACCTAATTAATATTCCACTTATTAAAAATAGATGAGAAAAAAAAATATTTAATGAAAAAAAAACTCTTAAAATGATTATTAATGAAAAAAGAGGGAGTAGTATTTTTCATGCCATATGTAATATTATATATAAACTTATAAATTAATTTAATTTATCAAAATTTGAATTAATACTTTTTCCATTTTATATATAAATTGGTGATGGCTGAATATTATTAATTAGCTTATATAATATGCTTATATTATTGTTGAAATTTAGTAAGTTTTAAATATCTATTTATTCTTGCCAAGACTAAGAAAAAGTGAGAATAATGTACATTTGCAAGTAGTTAGAGAATTAAATTACAGCAAAAGCTTTCAGTAGATTCTCTATTTACTCTTTTTTATCATCACATATCATCAGAGAAAAGTGAAAATGACAGCTTTATATATAAAGATAATATATATATATATATATATATATATATATATATTCATCATATTTGCCATTGATCCCACTACTGTATCTCTCCATTTTCTGTTTCATGAGTGTCTAGTTCAAGAGGCTCAAGGTGTTGAGGGACTTGGTAGGAGAGATTTTGGGCTGCGAGGCTTGATGGGTAGGAAGGGAATGGACATACTTGCAGTTAGGGCAAGAGGGAGAGGATTTTGAGAGTATGACAAGAAGATGGCAATTCAAGCAAGCTAATGCTACCGTATTATTGTTGCTGAAGCTTGACGAGGCATGGAGCTTCTTTGAGTATTCTTCAAGTGAAGAATTATTAATGTGATTAGAGTTTCTGCATGGTTGATGATGATTAGGAGAATCAGAGAGTGGTGACATGTTGAGTTCAAGGTCTAGCTTTTGATCCACCTTAGGCCAGTTCCAACTTTTCCTCAATGTCTTCCTGTTCAGATAATACATTTTTCCTGACTGCAAACAAAAATTAATTATAACTAAGATATTATATAAATGTTTTGTGAAGTATTGAATTTGAACCTAACCAAAACCAAATGAATTTCAAAAGAAAAAGAAAAATACTAAAGCTGAAATGATGATGTGGGTGAGAAAGAGAGGAAGACCTCAAGATCAAGGCATTGCTCCCAATCCATAGGGAGAGGCTCCTTAACATGAAGGTCAACAGTACTTGTCTGAAACGGAGGCAAAGTTCTTTTGAGCAGGTGATGATCTGAGAAGAACTTCCTTTTCCTGCTGCTACTGCTGGAACTGGAAAAGTTATTTTCAGATTCTGAAAATGAACTATTCAACTGTGAAGGAGCCAAGGAGAGCTCTGTCAGTTCCATTATCCTCCCAAAAAAAAAAAGAAAAGCTTTGCCCTTTCGCAGATTCAAGAATATTCAAATATATATTAAAGCAATCTCTATCCCTCTCTACACAAAGCTGTTGCTCATCACTATTCTGGTTTTGAAGGTTGAGGAGATAGAGAAAAGTGAAGAGAAGAAAAAGAAGAGAACCCAATTGAGGAAACTTTGTAAACAAGAAGAAATTCCTCTCTTTTGGATTTGCTATAGAGTCATGCAAGAGAGGAGGTGACTACTTAAGAGGGTTCTTAAATTGGCTTCATCAAACCCATTAAAAGGAGGACCAATGCATTTAAGGTGGCAAGTAGATGCCACATTAATGCCCCCCCCTCTTTAAATCTTACTCCCTCAAACCAAAATTTAAACCAAACCGCAAATTCCAACTTCTTCATTCTTCCCAAAGTTAATTAATAATTCATTTTTTATAGTATTTATTTATCGTTTGTTCTTAAATCTCTAACTCCTTCACCATCAATTATGTCACCAATTCATGATAGTTGTGAAATTATATTCAAGCTTGCCTGTCATATCTGTTTTGATAAACTAGCAATGCTTCATATGGAGAGCAAGAACATTTTTAAATTCGTCACAACAATTATTTTATTTGAAAAGCATTTTACACATCGTTAAACCCTAAATTTTTTCAAAAATTAAGAGGTAATTTAGAACATTTATAAATAGAAAACATATGTAAATTTTTATATTTTTATTCTATATTAAATTTATTGCCAATTAAACCTCTAAATTTTATATTTTTTTAAAATGTACATTACCACTTAGCTGTATCATTAAAAATTAACAGAATTGTAAATCGATAATAACTTAAAATTTTAAAATTTAATCGTGAATCAAAATATCTCTTAACAATATCTTAACGAACACATTGAATACATCAAAGTTTTTTTTTTTCAAGAAATAAATCCAAGGAGAAAGCAACATTAGATAGAAAAAAAAAAAAAAGAAAGAATGATCTATCGAAATAAATGAAGAAAATTAAGGCAACAAATATTGCAATAAGAGCCATTGTGTTGTTAAGTTTAGTGCTCCCATAGCATGGAGAAGTAATATGAATGATGATAATATTGAATACATTATCGTATATAAGGTGATGAAAAGATTAGGTTAATTAGGTATAAGAGAAAAGAGATAAAAGAGAGATATAATGATAAGATGAAATATACAAACTAAGCACTATAGATTTGGGTTATCCTCATCATTAACATGAATGATTATGTAAAACTAAACTCTCTCAGTATCAATATACCCACTCACGCTTAATACTAAATAAATGTGTAAAATATTTATAAAAATGTCAATATTGAATGGGCTTTAATAACGTATAAATTTGAATTATACTTAACTCATCCCAAAAGTTAGCTCAAGAACAAAGAGTGCCTAAAATTTTATAATGGGCACATTTGTCACATTCCAAAACCTACTTAATTTCATCTATATAATTGCATATAGTATAATATATTGCATTCTTTACTGAACTATTATATAGACGGATAAAGGGTGTTATAACATTAGTGCTATTTTAAATCAATGTGGAATTCAATAATAGAATATATAAAATTTCATGATGTAAGAAATCTAAGTACAACGTATGAACTATGGTAAAAGGACCATAATCATTGTTTCTAAGACTTTCATGCCTTTGCCTGCTTGTCGTACCATTGAAATACAAATCAAGAATAAGGATGAATAAGATTTTAAATCTAAGAATTTCTTCATGTTTTAATTCAAGAACTGTACTTGTAAAAAAATAGAAAATCATGATTAAGGCTTCATTTGAATTGTGATTAAAAAGTTTTCTTTTTTTTAATCTCTCTTAGAAAGCATGTTTTTATGCTTTTAGATGAGGAATTTTCATGATAAGAAAAACAGATAGTAAAATTTATTTTAGTGATTTGAAAATATTGTAACCAGAGGCTTAGTTACAAAAATAATCCACATTTTTCACAATTTTTAACAATTTAATTCGAATCTTTAAATCATAGTATAATTAACCAAATTCTGAAAGTTTATCTAAATTTCATTAATTCAACCTTTAACTCTGCTTTTTAATATTTCTTTTTATTTCTGAAAAAATTACCCTTTTATGCTTTCATTTTATAATTTTTTAATATCAAATAACGAATATATACTCTATCGAGGAAAATCAAATTATCGATTTAATTTAATTTAAAAAGTATCAAATTACTCATTCCAATACTCGACCTCACTAAATTATTAAAAAATTTAATTCATGATTAATCATAATATATGAAAATGAATAATTAAATTATGAAAGTAACTAATGGTAATAACTAAATTGAATCACCTGGAGTTTGAAATGGAAAAATATTTCATAATAAAATTTGGAAATAGCTAATGGAAATATATAGGAAGATTGAATCAACTGGAACTTAATGGGAAAATATATTAGAACGAATGAAATGAAATTATAATAATATGTAAAATGTTAAATTTTAATACAACTTTTATAAATTTTTAAAATCTAATAATTATTTTAAAATATAAATATTTAAAAATAGATTGTAAGATTTGAAAAGATTTAAATTATTTTTGTGATTAAGGTCCAACTAAGTGCAAACAACATATAAAATGAGATAAAATACATATATAAATTTTATCAAAACCCAATTTTTTTTTTCCAAATCAAAACCCTAATTAATTTGCCGTAACAGAGAATTGCAAAAAATCCAATGCAAGTATATACGTCATGTACATACAATATGATATTGCATGTACACATCTTTGTTTTTAATGAATAAAAAATTAGATTACAGCTCACAAAGTTAACGTAATGATAAGTGCATTTGAGAGATCCGAAATTCTACACTTTCAATTCTCAATTTCTATTTTATAAAAAAAAGTTAGATTATGAAAATTTAAATTTATTAAATGAATAACATGTCTTTAATTATCGAATTAAATTAAGTATATAGATATATTTTTTTATTAAAAAATTAAAAATATAAAAATTTGAACTTAAATTTATTAAATGAGTGATATGCATTTAATAATCGAAACAGATTAAACTATACTCGAATTCTCCACTTTCCCTAATAAATAAATTATTTTGTATTGCAGTTTGGTCTGACAATTTTTAGATGCCAATAAATTTTAGTAATTATTATGATCCTCCATAAATAGATTAAATCATCTAAGCATATCATTTTTAATGTCTAGCTTGTTTGGTGATTCTCTTTCTTCCCCTTGTGTTTCCAATACTGCATTTCCCTCGGTGTATACTTGGACGGAAAATAAAAGAAAATATTTGATAAAGAATTCAAAATATTCCATGGACTTTGTGTAGAAAATATTTATGGGAATGTGAGGTTTCCATTGATATCAAACTACCTTAGCTAAGATGGAAGCCTAGCTAGGACCCATAAATCATTAGCTCAACCCTTAAAAATGGTAAGCAAAAGTGATTGTAGGACCAAATTTAGCAATTAATTATTTTTATAAAAAATAATTAATTAATTAGCATTCAATAAATAATCAAGTGGAAATTTTGAACTAACCATGGTGGCTATTTATAGTTCGTACAGTTATTAGATATTGTGCAATTCAAAAACATTTATGATTCAAACTAACATAAGTACACACCTTTTAGTCTGGCTCGGTGGGTCCTTAAAAATGTATAATTTATTTAATAAATTTAAGTTTGAATTTTTAATCTTTTAGTTTTTTATTAAAAAATAAGTATACATTTTTTAAATTAAATAATATAATATTTATATAAATAAGAGAAATTAGAGATTGAAGAAATAGGATTTGAGATCTTTCAGATTTAGTCAAGTAGAAATTGAGAATTAAAAAAGTAAAACGTGAAATTTTTTAAATTTATTTATTATCAAAATAAATATGTGAATGTATTAAATTGTCTATTTTTAAATTTATTTTCATATGAAATTTTATATTGAGGAATTATAAAAGGATTAAATTAGAAAAGTGAGAGAGGAATAAATGAGGAATTATGGAGGTCATAACCTGTGCCAACAACAGCAATAAATAGCAGTGCCTCAGTTGTGTGTGTTGTTGAGGGTATGAAAACCCTATTTAATGAGATATTTTAGATGATGCTTGCTAATCTACGCCGACACCTCTTTCTCCTCTGTCTAGTCTACTTTTTTCTAATATTTAATTATTAATTTAAAAAATGCTAATATCCTTTTGTCTTCCATTTTATAAGGTAAAAAATATTTAAAAATTGTGATTTTTATTGCCATATAAATGCTGGAAAGTAATTTCAAAAGCTGTTAAAAAAATTTGAAGTGAAATTAGGGGTTCAAAAATCAAAAGAAAATAAGAATATGATTTCTATGTCCTTAGTACAAGCATGCATGTTTCTTATTTTTCCCTTTTTGGAATTGTTTGGGAATAGCTTAAACTTATATTCTTTATCATTGCCTGTCTCCCAACTTCCTTAGAATTCAATGAAGACACCTCCGTTTTGAATTTGCTAAAATTCACCATCCATATTTAATTATATATCAATTAAGACCTTATTCGGTTCAAATTATATATTAATTAAGATTTTATTTTGTTCAAATATATTATTTCTTAATAATTCACTTCTCAAAAAGTAATTTAATTAAATTAAAATAAGTAAATTACTTTTCATTCATGATGAGAGAAACACTTTTAATTTTTTAAAAAGTCAAAAAAAAATTACCAACCAAACAGAAATAATTAATATGTGATATATTTTGATAATTTAAAAGTAATATATGAAGATTTTTATTTTCAAAACATCCTATATTGTTAATAATTAAAAAGTGACATCTGAAACTCACATGACATTCTCTAATAATCGAAAAGTGACATGTCCGCCGCCTTCAAATTAAATTAAATTGTGTTTATTTAATTTTTATGACTATTTTATTATTTTTAATTATAAAAATTTTATATGATAATACTTTTAAAAAATTTTATCTTAAATATTTATATGAAAATTTTTATATCCGTGATAAATCATATGTAAATTTTTTATATAAATATTTAATTTTAAAAATATAAGTTAAACCATAGATAAATTAACCGTTAACATATTAAGTTAATAAATTATTATCATATAAACAATAAAATTCCATTTCAAAAAAAAATAAAAGATTAATGAAAAATTCTGAATAATAATTACATTAATAAAAGAATTTAATATTATTTAAAAAATAAATAAAATTAAAATATAAAAAATATTAAATTAAAAAGTCTATATATAAACGTGTATGGCACGCGTGTTCGTCTGCTGCACAGCACATTATATCCTTCTAAATAGAAATCAATGAATGCAGAAAATTGTCGTAAAGAAATGGGTTGCTTTGCTTGGCTTGGCTTGGCATGGCTTTAATTGACGAGAACGAAAGCAGCTCCATAGCAGATGATTCTATAAATTTCAACAACTTAAAACGGTTTATTAATATCTAAACCAAATTTGTCATAAATGCCTCTGAACTCCTGTCTATTTTATCATTAATTGACTTATTTTCAAAAATCTTATTTGAAACGAGAAAAATTTTAATTTAATGATTTTTTTATTAATAATTTTATTTTTTATTTTTAAAAAAATTATTTTAAAATAAATTAAAATTTTGTATGATTTTATTTAAATTATTTTTTAAAAAATTAAATTATATTAAACAAATGATATGCTATAAAAAAATTAAATTTACAAACGAATAAAATCATTTATGAATTATTAAATTCTTTTGATTTAATTTTAATTTATAAATAAATTACTATTAGACTTTCATCTTTTATGATTTTTTTAAATAAAAAATAATCTGTTTATATTACAAATGAATTCAAAGTGAAATATCTTGTGATATAAATGTATTTGATATCTATTAATATTTTTAGTTTACGTATTCTCTCTTATTTACAAATAGAATTTTATGGATAATTTGTAAATAAGAACTTTATGGATAATTTGTTTGTAATGTGAACCACTAATCTGTTTATAAATTCATTTGTCATACAAATGACTAATTTATTTATAAATCTGTTTATAATTCAAATAATATATTTATTTGTAAATCCATCAACGATACAAATGACTAATCTACTAGTAAATTCATTTGTGATTCAAACGGTTAGGAGTATAATCGAACTGAATCAATCTTTTCAAAATTTAAGCCTGTTTATTATAAAAATTTATATACTCGAACTCAAATTCAACTCTATATTTAACCTTGATCTCAATTCGTAAAATATTTAATGAACTTGAACTTAATTCGAGTTTAGCTCATAGTAAGCTCGTATTCAAACTCGATTGCTAATAAGAGTTCAAAAATAATTTAAAAATAAAATTAAATAAAAAATTTTAAAATTAAAATATTTAAACTTCTTTATGGGCGCATATAAGAGTCCCATAACATGATAAAAATTATGTAATAATGTTCCTGGAAGAGGGGTCTAGAAGGAAAACTCTACACTTATGGATATTTCACACTATCAAAATCCACTTCTCTCTTCAACCAAAGCTTATCCTTATATTAAGAGCAAAAAAATTAGCCATAAATTGAAAGATTTGAAGAAGAAAAGGTTAGGATTTTATATGCACTAAACTTGAAAATCAAAGGTGAGTATAGAAATGTGTAGAAAATAACACCCTCTCACTCCTTTATGCATGAATTTGAATTATAAAAACTTTAATTTTCAAGTTATTCAATCCTTCCTTAAAATACATATTAATCTAAATGAAGGAACATCAAAAGAAAATGAAATAGCTAGACAATAGAACTAGAAAGGAAATGAAATTTCAATAAAGGTTCAGTGATTGCTTTATTTTTTATTTTATTTTGATTTTTCTATGACTATATTCAATTGGAGTTTAGTTTTAATTTCTAAAATTATTCCTTTGAATATGTAACAATGTTATATATAAGCTTAATTGGTGATTGAAGGTTTTAAACAAGGTTAATAGACATGGAAGTGAGAGATTATACTTGGCAAATTGAGATCCTGCATGAGCACTATGTGTTCCTAAAACTATAACTTCAGTTTTGGTAATCCAAATGAAGTAAAATCAATGCCAAAAGAAAGCTAAGACATAATTCTAAAACTTTTATGGAGAGATCAAATTATGATTTTGAATTCAAATTATTATAAAATTTAAGAAAATTTAAGACTGATGCAGAGAAGATTCATACGGAGCGGTCTATAGTGATGAGGAAATAACTAATTTTATACTTATTGAAATGAGATAAGTTTAGTGCCAAATTAATCATAAAAAATAGGGCTAAAACTGTGTTAAAGAATGAAAGCTCAAATCTATATGCAATTGTGTGCACAACTTAATTTTTATAGGATTAGAAAACTGGTAATCTAAAATGGACTGGTATTAATATTTTTGAGCATCTTGTAAAGAAAAATTCATTAACATGAGCTAGAATGATTATATTTGTATGAATCACACCTTATGTAAAAGTTAAGATATAAATACACATTTTTCATGAATAAATCTAAGTCTAATTGTATTCATAGGTTGCTTGAAAATTTAATTTAAAATTAGACAGAGTGTAGTCCCTCTTGAATTAAAATGAATAAAAATTGATATACTTGCTTAATCGATAGAAATTACGTATGTGCTTGCTTGACGTGCTTACTTTACACATGTGCATGCGTGCTTGCTAATCAAACTTGTTGTGCATTATGAGGTGAGTAAAACTTATCATAAGTAAAGTTTATCATCTATACTATTAGTGGTATGAAATGCAAAAACTGAATTGATTTGATGTATTACTTGGAATATTAAGTCAACAAAGTTGTGCATTATTTGCTGTGAATTCTTATCTCTTTAACATTGGCATATGATATATGTGTTTGAGAAATAACCTGAAATGACCTCAAATGACTTGTATATTTACGTTAAATAATTTGATATATTGAATTAAATATATTTGACGCTAGTAAACTTAGTAGGAGTCAAGGTTAGCTTAAAGATATATCATGTCATATAAATATACAGAGTTTGTTGTATTGCTACTGTTACATGATCTGTATTTGAGTTTACATATCAGGTACCTCATAGGTACAGCCATAGAGCCTTATTATCATAATTTCAGTCTTCGAGTCTACCGTTTGGCACCCTGTGCCTACTGTTTGACACCATGTACCTACCATTATAACTCCTTATCTATCTAGTCAATCCTACTATGTGTTTATAAGAGTTGAGAACTTACTTAAGATTGATGTTAGATTTTTGTGAATTTATCAATGAATGTTAACATGTTTGCATCTATTACATACTTTAACACATGATAATTTGCTATGAACATATGATGTGTAATTATGTCAAAATATGATAGTTTTTATTGATTTTGAAAAAAAAAATACTTAACATGCATAAGGGTGTATATTTGCACTTATATATTATACTAGGATTCTAACAAGTATATGTTATGTGCCATATTAATTGCACTTTACATGCTTATAATGATTTACTTAATAATGTGTATACTTCTAAATAATTGCTCTATATTATTAGTTATTTGTAATCACCCACTGAGTATGAGTTCAAGGTGTTGGTTTTTACTTCATGCAAGTTGTAGATAAAATAATCATTGCAAAGGTGACTGGAGATCAGCATCAGACGTCAATGCTCTTATCGCAGCTGGATGTACGAGCCTTTGAGTCCATGTATAACTCTAAAAATTATTTAAATTAAAAAATTATATTTAAGTATGTATCTAAAAAGAGTTAAATATACAAATGTAAAGATATCTATGATGACTGAGAAATATTGCTAGTTTGAAATGTGTGTTAAATTAATGGATCATATAATACCAAATGACATATGAGAATGTGACTATAATTATGTTTTATAAATATTTCACAGGCTGAATTGAATAAAATAAAGAAAATTCTGCCAAAAAAATTAACACAAAATCTCTCACATATACCTTAATTTTATTATGAAAGTTACATCATTCATCTAATTACTTGATTGTTATACATTTTTTAATTACAATGAATAGTTTTGCAAGGATAGAAAAGTATAGCTTCTGGCAGTTTTTACTTAGTCTACATTTGAACAGGGTAAGATTACAGCATGAGTGAGGTCCAGGAAAGAGAGTGGGGAATGGAATATGAAAGGAAGCATAACTTCCTTCAAATAATGTAATGAAAACTACAAAATATGTTTTGCTCAAAATTAGCATTTTCAATTTTTTATCCTCACTAATTTAGGAGTTTCATGCTCAATATATTATTTATTGAATTTTTTATTCAACTAAACACACGAGCAACACAAACCAGTATATATTATATGCTTAAATCAATTAGAATTCTATTGGCCATTTAAGGAATTTAGAAGTTATTAAACTATCCTAAAGAGGAGATTGAAAATAAGCTTTTTAAACTTTTCTTGATCAATTTTCGGTTGCTAAATGTTAGCCCTCTGACTCGTCCACACGAACCAATCATCCATAAGCTCTAAGCTTTAAAGACGGAACTCCTTTGTCCCTTCAAGAAGAGTTGGCCAAACCACTTGATAGAAGAAGAAATAAGGAACTCTTTATTCTAGCTTGGTTATGGTGTGGTAATTTTTCAAAAACAAAACACTTGTTCTTGAAAAAGGAAGCTCTCAAAAATAAACTTAACAATAGTGGAAAAGCTCTCAAGTAGAAGAAGACTTAGAGAAGAAGAAATGAAACACAATACCTTAACATTAGGTGAGAGAGAATGTGTCTTAAAGCTCCCTGTAGAGAGATATGAGCAAGCAACCACTTTCACTATTCACCTTTTCCGTTGTCAAACCCCATTAGTTGGACTTTTTGAGTTGTCCATCTCCCATTTGTCCACCTTAAAAATTAACTTTAGTGAAAATAATTAACCCCTAAAATCTCCCACCAATTTTATCTTTTTTTTTTTTATCTAAAGATATAGAGATTCATTACTTCGCCATCAAGATGGCATAAAGTTGAGTACAAAGTCAAGTTGGGCATTTATATTGCATCTAAAAGAAGCATCAGCTAGAAAAAACTTCACAAAGGAGTGCGTAGCTTCATTTAAATGTCTTCGGATAGCAAGGAAAGACAAAGTTGAACCGGTTGGATAAAAGCTGAGAGTCTGCAACCAAATCACTAATGACTAAGGGCGCTAAACCTCCCTTACAAGCGTCAATGACAATGGCTGAATCTCCGTCTACTTAGATATCGGAATAATCTCTGTTGTTTGCAAATAAAAGAGCATCCCTGCATGCCAAACATTCTAAAATGAGAGGATTCTAGATATTTGGGATTAAGCGGCAACTCCAATCCAACACTTTCCTATTGGAATCCCTACAAACAAGAGCAATAGCACCTATATTTCCAAACCTATACTGCAGCATCAACATTAATCTTGATATATGGATGTTCTGGTGGAGACTAAGAGGAAAGACTACACCTCCATAAAAGGAGAACCATTAAGACATGTCTGAGGTTGTGCAATTGCTTCTAGAAAATCAGAGCAATGTCTTCTTGCTTCATTCAGAACCTCCGAGAAAGACCATTGTTGTTGTTTGAAAATGAGAGCATTTCTACATTTCCAGATATACCAAAGAATGAAACCCGTCATTTGCAAAAGCTCGTCTTTATCCTACTGTTAAACATCTCTTTCCAAATATCTATCATTGAAAAGTTAAGTAACATAGAGGAGCGAAGGCGAAGTGGAGAGTGTAACCAAACTGCAATAGCTCTCGGGCATGAAAGAATAAATGTAGTAGAGTTTCTGTTTCGCCACGATAAGAGCAACCCGAATCAAAATTATTTAATCTTCTGTGAAGAAGAAAGTTGCAAGGCAATTTTTCCAAGAAAAGACTCCAAAGAAAAATTTTGATTTTTTAGGGAAGAGAAGTTTTCCAAGAATGCTTCCAAAAGAGAGAGTTCTGAAAAATAGAGTTTGGACTAGGATTACCCAAACCTGAAGAAGAAGTGGATGTGGCTGTCAGGTAAGCCAATTTATACTCAGACTTAACTATGTATATTCTATGTCTTTCATAGTGCCATAAGATCTTATCTTCTTTTGGAAACAAGCTAAGGGGAATAGCAAGTATATGTTTTGTCGTTTTCAAATTGAAAACCTCATTTATTAGCTGTGAGTTCCATGCAGTGCCCGAAGAATTCATTACATTTGAAACCCAAATCACATTCCTGCATTGTGATGGATAGTAGAAAGAAGAGAAGGGAAAATTCCAGGTATCCATTTGTGCTCCATTTATATAATTGATTTCCCATCCCCTACATGCCATCTAATTCCTTGCTTGATAATATCTTTTCCCCATAAAACACTTTGCCAGCCCTATGACGCTTTGCAACCTTGACCAGCTTGAAGAAAAGAGTTGTGTGGGTAATACTTTCCTTTCAAAACTTTTGCTAAAAGAGACTTTGGATTTGTCAGGATACGCCAACTTTGTTTTGCCAACAGAGCTTTATTGAACCTGATTAAGTCTTTAAAACCTAGACCCCCATTTTCTTTTGGATCGCACATTTTGGACTAAGCAATCCAATGCAGCTTCCTTTGTTGATCCGTTTGTCCCCACCAAAACTTGGATACCATACTATTAATAGAAGAACAAAAGGAACTAGGAAAACGAAAACAGGACATTGCATAAATAGGGATGGTCAAAATAAAAGCTTTAATCAACACTTCTTTTCCTCCCTTTAAATACAGTTTTTCTTTTCAGCCTGCACATTTGAGAGCTATTCTATCTTTGATGAACTCAAAAGCTTGTTTCTTGGACTTGGGCATGATACAGGGAAGGCCTAAAAATTTATCATAAACATCCACCAAAGAGATTTGCAAGATTGTGGCGATAGACTGTTTGAGGATAGATAGTATATTTGGGCTAAAAACCAGAGAAGACTTTCCAAGATTAATGGCTTGACCGCTAACTGATGAGTAAAGAGTTAATAAATCACTAATAGCACGAGCTTCTCCCTCAGATGCTTTAGAGAAAATGATTGAATCATCAGCAAACATCAAGTGTGATACGGTTGGACAATGTCGAGCAGCCTTAAAACCATATAAATTGGCATTTTTTATGATATAGGAGAAACCTTCAGCACATAGGAGGAATAAAAAAGGAGATAATGGATCACCTTGTCGAAGACCAGGTGATGGTGTAAAAAAACCAGATCGATGTCCATTGATTTGAATGGACATAGCCATTGTAGAAACACACTACATAATCCAATGAATCCATCTCTCGTGGAAACCAAACATCCTCATCATATGGTGCAAGAAGGTCCACTCCACACATTCGTACGCTTTGCTCACATCCAGCTTCAGAGCCATACCATAATTTTTGTCCGTCTTTTTTAAATTTAAACTGTGTATCAATTCATGACCCAGTAAAATGTTATCCGCAATATGTCTTCCTTGAATAAATGCATTATGTTCTTCGCTGATAATTTTATCCATGATAGGTTAAAAACGTATAGAGAGAATTTTTGCAATGATCTTGTACACCACATTACATAAACTAATTAGCCTCAAATCTCTCATTGCCTTAATCTGATTCACTTTTGGGATAAGAGAAATAATGGTATGATTTGTATTCTTTAACATCCTATCGTCCTCAAAGAAGCTTTTAACTGCCATGGATACATCCCTACCAATTATGTCCCAATATCTCTGATAAAAATGAGCAGTTAAACCATCCTCCCCTTTAATTTCATCCAGAGACACTGGTGCAATGAGCTGATTGTTTATGTTTATGGTAATACGAGGAGCAAAACCTAAAGTGGCTGAGGAAAAATCACTGGTAGACTGTGAGGGATAAAAATTTTGGAAATAGTTTAAGGCTATACCTTGAATATCTTGAAGATTAAACCTCCATATCCCATTTGTATCGTAGAGCCCATGAATCAGATTCTTTTGTCTGCGTTGAAGCACATGCGCATGAAAATATGCCGTATTTCGGTCACCCACCTTCAACCAATTCAAACGAGCTTTTTGTGCCCAAAAGATCTCTTCCTGTCTGAGTTCCTGAATAAGTTCTTGCTCAATTTCCTTAACACATTCCCTTCCCATTGTAAGGCATTTCGCTTCGCACAATCCAACCGATCCTGTAAGACTTTGATTCTCACCCGATAATTAGAATTAAGACTTCTATTCCAAATTGTAATTGCCCTTCTACAAGATTTAAGCTTTGAAAACACATTAAACAGCATAGATCCTCTATAGTTTTGTTCCTAAGCTGACCCTATTATCTCCTCCAACACAGGCATGTTTGACCATTGGGCATCAAAATAGAAATATTTTCTAACTTTCTAAAAAGGACTTACAGTGAGGAGCAACAGTTTATGGTCTGAACCTCTGTCCTCTAAATGATTTACCAAAGCATGAGGATATAAGCAACCCAAGTCCAGGAGCCCAAAATCATTTATGAACTGTCTGAAAATGTTTAGATAAGAGTCGATTGGCCTATCTCCACCCTGCTTCTCCTCTGAACAACAAACAGAATTGAAGTCACCCAACACAATACAAGAATCTGACACATTCAATTTATAATTCAGAAGGTAATAAAACTGGCTACTTCTTTCATTGTCATCACAACGGCATATACAAAAAGAGCCTCCCAGCAGGAGCCTAGCTGCTTGATAAGAAATATTTACATGGATGAAAAAAGAAGAAAACTTAATTAAAGAGAATCAAACTGCTTTTCCAAGCAAGACACAGACCCCTAGCAAGACCAATTGGGTCAATAAACAAAAAGATCAAAGAACCCACAGCTTTGAATTTTTCTTCTAATAACAGTAGTCCTTTTTTTTTTCTCCATTAAAAATAAAATGTCTAGGGAATGAGATTTACCAATCTCTTTAAGATTATGAATGTCAGGGGGTTCCCACACCCTGACAATTCTATCCCAGAATCTTCATTGAGGAAGTTGGGGCCAATTTCGGCTGGCTGCCCCCACCGTCAGATCAGACCCCGAAATAGAGCCTTTAATTTTCTTTCCACCCTCCTGTGTTTGTTCCTTCTTCCTTTTATTTAGAGCTTCCATAGAACCAGAGAAAAGCATTTGAGGAGAACCCGTAGAGTGATTAGATTGAATCTCCTGTATAACCATCCCAGAAAGTTCCCGCGCCTGCCTTTTCCAGTGTCTAGTTTTCCTAAAGTTTCTCTCCTCAGTAATTAACTGCTGCTTGTCAATATTTGCCAGAGCAACATCCTTATTCTTGAGTATGGCAGCAATTTGTATCATCTGATCCCATGAGAGAAAATCTTCTAGACTCAACAGATGTTTCTGAATTTTCAAACTAGAGCATTTGGAGAGAAAATTTCTTTTCTTTTCATGCCATTTACTCTCTATTTTTTGAGCAAAACTATTATCAGGTGACTCTGAAAAGGTTGTTATTAACGGCTCCCTAAGGTTTGGGCCTTCTTTATGAGAAAAATTCTGAATCTTTCTAGCAGGCTATGAACTCTTCTTAATCACCTCTTGGCTTTTTGAAAGAATGGGCTCTTTTTTTCTACTCCACCCCCTCTACCCTTGTTGTAAAAATTCAGATTGGATTAAGGGCCCTTTAGAGAAAGACATGTCTTGTTGAGAAGAAAAAGACAACCCACTTTGAGAAGGCCCACTTCTAATTTGTCCGTGTTCATCATCTTCATTTTCCATGGTGTTCTTTTTTCTAGCTGCTATCATTGTATTGGTACATTGCATTTAGTACTTGCAGCTGTACGTAGTCTCCCAGCAGGGAAAGTTACGGAACAACGACTCAGCATCCACCATTTTCTGTCCACACGATTGAAGGAATTGATTGAAAAAGGCTAGAAAAGTTTCTTTTTGTGGCAGTAGAGTAGCCTCGATAGTCTCAGCAAAATTAATGCGGTCGTGGTTCGAGACTTTTCCACTGAGAGAAAACAATTGTTCCGTTTTTGTCTCCGCCACCTCTTTCCCTTTTCCGGTGATTGAAGAGACCCATCTAAATTGCTTGGTTGTCGATTGCTTCGCTGCATATCTAGATCTAATAGAAACCCCTGGGTTGAAACTTGTCCTATTAAGGGTAAGATAAACTTTAATGGGTTATCTTGACCCTCAATAGTGGAAGGAACCCGATCGTTGCCTTGAGGTTTACTCCTGTTTTTCCTCGAGGATGAAGCAGTTATTGAATCCTTTGGCAGGGAAGAAGGGATAAAAGAATTTGAATTAAGTATGGTAAGCTGCGTAAATTTCTTTGGAGAGTTTGCTTTGAGCCAGGGCCCGTAGGCTTGAGGTCTTCCAGCGGCGATGAGATCTGTTTGAATGCAGGGGTGGGGACAAGAAACACTGAAATGCCCAAGCATGCCACAATTGAAACATAAATCCGGCAATCTTTCATATTTTATTATGACCCAGACTATCGTCCCATCATCTTTCTTACTATGGAATCCAGTAATATAAGGCTTCTCTACATTGATCATTGTTTGATTATGAGAATTTGAGCCATTTCAGTTGCATTAATGCTATCTGGGTCAAGCTCCAAAAACCCTCCAAGAAAATCTCCTATTGTGCGCCCATTTTGAGAAGTGATTCAATTAGGTGACAGACAAACGATCTGTACCCAAAAAGGAGAATGATTAAATTGCAATTTGTCTAATGTTTGATCTGCTGGCCAGTCTTGAAGAACCAATAAAAAGTTACTAATGATCCATGGCCTATTCTGAAGCATATAAGTAACATCCTCTGATTCTTGGAAGGTAAAAACAAACAAATTGTTTCCTTTCAATGTGACTTTAAACCCATTTTTCCACTTCCATGCTTTGTCTAGAACTGCTCTAATGACCACTGCACTCAAGGCCTTGGCTGAAATTAATTTTCCTGCTAGAGTTTATTGTTGTAAAATAAGGCTCTGGGCGGGGTCAGCTTCAAGTGCCAAAGTTTGATCATTACAATTCAATAACTGAGTGAGATTCATTAAGTCTGAGATATCTCTATCCATGGAGAAAGGAAGAAAATAGACAGAGAAAGAAAGGTGAAAAGAAAAGAAAAGATAATAAACAGAAGGTGAAGAACAACTGATTTCACCCGTTCCCAAGGAGAGCACAGAGGAGAACCAGATCTCAGAGAAAGTTCACCCAAAGTGAAAAACTTGCACTCAGTGAAATTCCCACCAATTCTCTAATCTCTAAATAACCACTAAAATGTATTTAAGGGTCAATCCGTAAATTACCCCTGAAGTGGTTAGGGAGTTTATAACTCCTAAATTTCTGCTAAAATACACCTAAAAGATATAGAGATTCTAAATTCCTAAATTACCCCTAAAAGGTATTTGAGAATGAAAATTTCTTTTCATCCTTTGTATAAGATTGTTTTGTTATTTTTATTCCTAACTCTTTAAAAAATGAAACATCTTGCAAATAATAAAGGGAATAGATCTATTATTTAATTAAAAAAATTTTAACATATAAATAAAATATTTATATTTTATTGCTTAAAGTAATGTCAAAATTACAATATCCATATTTTATTCATAATTTTTTTTAAAAAAAAATAAAACTCTATGTAAAATACATTCTCTAAAACCATCATTACTTATATTAACAGAACATAAATAAGTAATAAAATAATACAAGAGAACAAATTATTAAATCCATAAACTAATTTAATATTATTAAAATTTGAAATTTTCAATAACGACAATATTAGTAGAAAAATGCTTTAATTAAAATATTTACAAAGAAAATCTTGGATTGTAATTATTGGACAGATGGATTTAATTAATAATTTTTATAATATGGGATAGATTTGGAAAATTTTGAAAAGTACATTGTTTCTGGTAATTATCTTGACTTAATTGATAATTTTATTGGTGGAGTATAACTAAGATTATCTGAATATCATTCAGATAGTTCAGTTGAAATTGAATTGAATAAAATAAATTAAAAATTAAAATTTTAATATTTATAAAAATTAAATTAATTTTAATAAGAAATTGAATCGAATTGAATTAATAATTAATTTGATTCGATTCGATTTAATAATTTAAATTTTTAATAAATTTTTTATTTTTATACTTTATTTTTAATATTTTAAAATTTAATTAAAATATTTTAACTTTAATATGATATAATCTCAATCTCTGTATTATTGAAAATAATATATTATTATTATTATTAATAATAAGTTTGATTCAATTTTTTTTAATTTTTTCAGATCAAAATCAAAATAATTAAAATTTTTAAAATTAAAAATTAAATTAAAATGAATAAAAAATTAAATTAAAATTTTAAATTAATTCGATTTGATTAATTTTTTTAAATTGAACCGAATAATTAAAAATAAAAAAAAAATAAAAAGTGCAGTGTATAATTTTGGTAATTATATCATTTTCAATTAAAATTTTGATTGTATTAGGAAAAAGAGTGAATTATTCTAAGGGCTGTAAATTTAGATATATTTTGGCTTTTAAAAATACTTATATAGTAATAAAATTTACAACTAATGCTATTATTTTTACAACTTTTTAATTTATAACAATTTTATCATTAAAATATTATATACTTATTTTTTAAAATTTTACTTTAAAAATATTTTTTAGTCCTCAATTTTCAGATAACTAATTTTTAATTTTAAGTTATCATTTTATCCAAAAATAAACAATAAAAAGTTAGTCGACTTAAATAATAAGAGATTAATAAGTAATAGAAGATCAGTTTATTTTTTTAATTAAGAACGATTAATTCAATTATATTGACTCCAAATTAAGCTCTATAACCTTCTTTGGCCATTTCAATCCTTCCACCACCTGAGAGAGAGAGATTCATCTATAAAAATAACAATTCATCTCACAACTTATACCACATTGAGTTGAGTTAGCATTGTTATATTCAACTTTTTTTATCAAATGGTTGATCCTGCACCTCAATCAATTGTTGCAAAGCAATCACAGCAGTAACTCGAGCCGACCAGTCAACCAACCAGAAACAAAATAAAAATAAAAATAAAAAATACAAGTCATTTCAGAAACTGCTTAAGCACTGAAGAATATCCAACAGAAAAGAGGCTTGGCTTGTCTTGCTCTCCTTAATTGCTATTCACAAATCCAGTGCTTTTTCCTTTCTTGATTTCATGCAGAGACGGGCAATTGACCAGCAAAAAATCAATGAATCCCTAACCACCTCTCGACATAACTTTGGAAGAGATGCATAGAATTCAAGAACTTCATCAGAAGGGTTGGACAAAAGCAGTTCCTCAGGCAGGACTGCCTCTCAAACGATCAAGAAGCTGCAATAGTTGATAAACACTTAGATACAGCTGAACTGTAGATGAAATTATACAATAAAACGGTGATTCCATATCAAGCATTTGACGTGGAATGACAAATCAATAGTAAAATGACAAATAAGCAGTTTGAGTTATTTTAATTTTTTATAAAAAATCTGCTGATATTTATTATTTTGTTGGACTCACTGCTAGTTGGCTTTAAGAGAAATTATTTTGTTGTCCCTAAGTTATATCAACATTAACACGTCCCTCTATTTGATTCTGTTAAATTGAAAGAGGACTTATACGAGTTCACTGGCAGGACGTCAAAAATAAATTAATTTCAAATAGACACAACTTCATTTATCCAGGAATTCTTCTGCAGCTTCATTCTCATCTTAAGTCTAATAATATAAGGGAAAAATTACTATTTAGTTCCTATGGTATGGAGAAACTCACTAGTTGATTTCTCGATTTTAAAAAATACATTAAAACGATCATATGACATTTTAAAAAATTTATTAGTTAGTCGCTCCGTTAGTTTTAACCATTAAATTCTATAAAAAAAAGTCTAAAATGCCCTTAATATAGAGAGACTTAGTTTTGGACTTCCAATTTTGGCTGTTAAAATGGCCTTTTCATGCTCAAACCTCCAAAAAGCAAAGCAGGATAAAACTTCCTACAGCTGAGAATAAGCAAGTTGGATGACCTCTAATTGCCATTGCATAATTGGGTTGTTTGACAAGACCAACAAAGGAGTATGTGATTGAGATAAGTTAGTCTACACCCATGAACAAAGACTTCAAAAGTAATTGAAGAAAATAAGTATGAGTCTGACTCACCAGAACAGGATACTGTATAATCCATCCAACAACTGGAATCTGATAGAGGAACACCTTAACTGATGGCCAGAAGCCACTAAAAGAACAACATCAAAGCAACATCTTAGTCTCAGAATAGATATGTAATCCAGTTAGCAATTATGATAGATGCAAAGAACTAACCCAAAGAGAGCAATACAGCCGTATATTTCTAAGATTATACCAACTATAGGCCAGCGAACAAAGATGAAGAAAAGCCCCAGGACAAAACACACAGAGCCCTGCAGAAAAAAGGAAAATTTTAATACATCTGCCTTTCAAATGCATCCATCAAGTTTTGATGCCATTCAGAAAGGCATGTCAAATTCGTGCACATCAGCAGAATCAATAACAAAAAGAGAAGCATGTAGATTTGGTGCAATTAGACATAATGGAATCGGGTCAAATACAATTTGAATAGAACGATGGACTATTAATTCTTTCCCTTGAGCCTCACAAAGCTCAAAGCCAAAACCACTTGGGTGCCCTTTGTCTCCCCCCCTATAGATTTTTAACGCCTGCTGTGTAAAGAAAGAAAGCAGAACTTCTAGGAGCACTTCACTATGTGCCCACTCATATGTCAATGCTGCAAAATTCGTAGGATTTGATAGAGAACTAAAAGATGGAGGAGAGCAGATAATTTTTTTTTTTTTTTTTTTTGCATTGAAACAGAACTAAGAGAGAGAAGAATATCAATCTTTCAGCCAACACAATGAGATTTTCCTTTTTTCCAAAGAAAGGCCTATCTGCAAGTTTGCAAAATTGGTCAACAGGTGCCCCTCATTTGAAGTTGCAACAATTCTAGCCATCATCTAAAGGTTAGATGGTAATGGCGTGATGCACCTTTAAAACTGCTCCAAAGCTGAAAGTTATCAAGCCAGCATCAAGATATTTTGAAATTGCCAAATAGCAGTACCCTCAAATCAAAGGGAGGCAGTAAATGCAAGGTTTTAAGAATCACAGAAAAAGAGTCAAAGAAGTTTATATTGGAAGTATAAAGCAAGAGTTTCAGAGTTTCTACGTGAAATTATCCTGGAAGGACAATGGTTTTTTTGTCTTTCCCTTTAGTATCACAATATACAGTAAATATGTTTTGCATTGCTGGCTTTAAACCCCAAATCTTTCAGTAATAGCACGTCCAACATAAATCCTTATTTGGTAAATATGGAAAGACAGAAAGATCATTAGGCGATGGACAGCACTAGAAGTTCAACATTTGATTCTCCTTTCACTTACCTTGTAGTTTGCTTTGTTTGTAAAAAGATTCCAAGTAGAACGCCAACCAAGCAATATGGCTACCCCTGTTAACCAAAATATCTAATCACAAAACCCCAAAAGGTTAGAAAATTATAGCTTTTCCAGCATTCCAACAAAATAAAGTCAACAAAATTCTTAAGAGTTATAGAAAAGACTTACATTGCCTAGGGCAAGCAGACCCCTATCAAAAAACAGAAGTACACCAAGAAATGAGAAAAAGATGCCGAAGCCAATGAGACCCAATCCAATTTCTGCAAATTAAAGCCAAGGGGTCAAAGCAAGCTAGGCAAGCTAAACAATACAGCACCAAATAATTTTGCTCAGAAGTCCTATTATGCAGACAGGAAAACTTTATCACGATACCTCTATGGCTTTATCTGACATTGTATGAAGAACTATATAGGAGTGAGTGAATATCAGGTTTATAGAAGTTATTGAACTTTGTCATATATATATCTATAAACACATACTAAAATAGCAAAAACAAACTTTATTGTCAAGTCATATGGTATAAGGAGCAAAGACTGTATATACTTGGAGCTTGGCAAACTCAGTGATATCAGGAAAATTAACCCCTCAAACCAAGGTGGACAAACCCAGTGGCATGCAAATCCCTCCTAATCACGCAATCAGTAACAAGAGTGATACCAAGATTCCAGGCCTTTACTTCTGTTGACTTATTCACTGATTCTAGCTGATTCTAGGGATATGATTTGATTTGATTACGAATCTTAATTATCTTTGTAATTATTATTTGATTATTTGCTTTCTGTTTAGATATAATTCTTTATTTATAAATAGTCATGTAGACCAATTATAAAGATTTAGAGTGAAATATAAGAATACTCTAAATTTTTTCAAAATTCTTCATGGTATCAAAGCCTTTTTCCTGATTTTAGACCTCAAATTCAATTTTTCCTCTTTAGGGTTTCAGAACCCTAGATCTACCTTTTTGGTACTAACCCATCTAGGAGCCTTTTCTCCTCTCACTGCCGACACCACGAGAATCGCTGGACTGTCGCTGGCCGATCGCCAGCTCTGACATTGGAAAAACCTGTGCGTGAGGCTCACGCGCCTCCTTTTCCCGGTGCGTGTCCCATCGCTTCCCGACGCGTGACCCATCGCCTGACCCTGCTTTGCCGCTCCGATCACTCCGGCGACAATTCTGACCATCTTTCCGACCTTCCCGTGCTGCTACCCGGTCTTTTGGTGAATCGATTGGACTCTCTTGTGTGTGCCTTGGATACCTCCTATTCTGTCACAGTTCATAAACCTTTACCATGGCAGAAGGTAAAAGAGTCTCGATTCCTAACTCTGATTAGTCATCCTCCAGTGCCACATCTAACTTTGTAAAGTCAGGTAATATTCCATGGATTATCGATTCTGATATGAACATACACATGACAGGCTCTTCTAAAGACTTTCTCAATTATTTTCCTTCTCTAACCAAAGATAGTATCATAATTACTGATAGCTCTTTTACTCCCACATTTGGAACATATTCTGTTATTTGCACATCCAACATTAAATTATCATCTGTCCTCCATGTTCTCCACTTTCCTGTCAGCCTTTTATCTGTCAATACTATCACCAATGCCCTTAACTGTAAAATTGAATTTTTTTCCTGATCCTTGTATTATTAGGGATTTTCGCACAGGGAAGAGGATTGGCAATAGCAGGCTGCATGATGGCTTATATATGTTGGAGGGTGATCCAGATTCTTCGATATCTCAAGCCTATTTTGGAGAAAATAAGGATATCAATCAGGAAATAATACAGTGGCACAGACGGTTAGGGCATCCATCTTTTTTTGTCTTAGAAAAACTTTATCCTAATTTGTTTGCTAGAACTCAAGTTGATTCGCTATTTCGTGATGCTTGTGAGTATGCTAAATACACTAGAACATCCTATCCTTTGAGTCATAATAAAAGTCAAATTCCTTTCGTGACTATTCATTCTGATATTTGGGAGCCTACTCAAACTGTCTTCTTGTCTGGTAATCGATGGTTTGTCACCTTTATTGATTGTTGCACTCGAATGACTTGGGTCTATTTGATTAAAGCTAAAAGTGATGTCTTTTCTTGTTTTCAATCATTTCATAAGATGGTTTGTACTCAATTTGATACTAAGGAGAAAATTTTGAGAACTGACAATGGAAGAGAATAATGGATAGTAGTTTTTCTGCTTATTTGGAGAGTAATGGGATAGTATATCAGACTAGTTGTCCTTATACTAGTGCTCAAAATGGCGTTGCTGAGAGAAAAAATAGGCATCTATTCAGGGTATTAAATAACGGCCGTTATGTAACGTAACGGCCGTTATGTAACGTAACGGCCGTTATGTAACGGTATCAAGGGGGGTCGTTACCCGTTAGGCCGTTACCCAACACCCCTCCTTGAATTGCGTCCGTAACAGCCGTTACCGACAGTGTTGTAACGGTAACGGCCGTTACTTTATCCCAACACAAGATTCAGAATTCAGAGAATATATTCAGGCCAGCTATGCATTGAATTTGACCACTTTTGTCCCTCTTCTCCAGCAACCAGCACAGCAGAAACCCAGGTACTCATTTTGCAACTAAAATTTCCAACTTTCTCTTCCTTTTCTCTCAAATATCTCAATCTCAAGCTTCCCTAAACATTTCTCATTTACAATTACAAGCTTAAATCTACCATTAACTACCTTATTTCAAGGCAATTTCTTCTAAAAGGTGAGTTAATTTTTCTGTGTAACTTTACTTTCAGAATTCAGAGTTGCTGTATTTTTTTTTTTTAATTTTTGTAGATTAAATTTGTAGTTTTGGGTTAAAAATATACTTTGAGCTATTAATTTGTCCGATCTATAAAGATTGTATGGTTTTTGTTAGTTTAGACTATTTTTCAGAAATTATTATGAAATTAAATTAATTTTAGTTGCTATATTTTATTTTTGTTTCATTTTTGTGGATTAAAGTGTTAAATTTAAGTTAAATTAATAGTGTATTTTTACTTTCAGAATTTAGAGGAATAAGAGCTGCTGTATTTTTTTTAAAAAAAATTTTGTAGATTAAATTTGTAGTTTTGAGTTAAAAATATACTTTGAGGCTATTAATTTGTCCGATCTATGAATTATATGGTTTTTGTTAGTTTAGTTTAGACTATTTTTCAGAAATTATTATGAAATTAAATTATTTTTAGTTTCTATATTTTTTTTGTTTAATTTTTATTGATTAAAGTGTTAGTTTTGAGTTAAATTAATAGTGGTAGAATAAAACTTGTAGTTTGACAATTAAAAATTTCATATTTATATAATTTGTGTTAAATAGAACTTAATGTATGGAGTTAGATTAAAATTAAAATATTAGTTATGAAAAAAAATATTTGCCTTCCATGTATTTGACATTTGATATCTTTTAATTTTTATGGACACTTATTAAACATTTGTATTGAAAATGCCTCGTGGAAGTGGTTCTGGTTCTACTCAAGGGGGTGGTAAACCAAGTGAAGATATTGGGTGGAAGTTTGCAACACCTACAGGGAAAAAAGGAGAACTGATTTGTAATTTGTAATTTTTGTGGGAGAAAAGTCACAGGTGGAATAACAAGATTGAAGTTGCACTTGGTTAACATACCTGGTCAAATTGCAGGTTGTCAGAAAGTTTCTTCCCAAGTTAAGAAGGATATGGCCGTTGTCCTGAAAGAATACCAATTAGCTAAAAAGGATAAAGAAAAAAGAGAAAGAGAATTAGAAGAAGAAATTATGAATATAAATAGAATCGAAGATGATGAAGAGGAGGAGGAGGAGGACATCGAAATGGAAATGGCGAGACGGGCGAGCATGAGACAGTTGGAAGAAGATGAATTTAGAAGGAGAACTGGATCTAGATTTGATGTTGGTGGTAGTAGCAAACAAGTGTTGGGTCGTTCTGCTACTACACGTGAGAGAGGTAGAGAAGCACAAAGATATGCAGAAGTATCTACACCGGCATCTCGGTTGGCTGTCACAGAAGTTGAGATAGAGAGAAGCAGAGCCCAACAAAAGCAACCAAAGTTAAAAACTAAATGACTAAATGGTTGAAGACACAGAAGGAGAAAATGTTGAAAGCATTTGGAAATTTTGTTATACATAATAGGCTTCCCTTCAGTATTGTTCAGTCACCGTAGACAAAGCCACTTTTAAGAACAGCAGCAGAAATCGGGCCTAATGTATCTCCACCTAGTGCTTATGAAATTGCAGAAGTTTATATGAAAAATGAGTACAATGAGATGAAAAAATATATAGCCTCATTTGATGGAATATGGAAGGAGAGGGGAGTTACTATAATGTGTGATGGTTGGAGTGGGCCAACACGTATGAGTATAGTAAATTTCCTTGTCTACTCAAACAGAGGCACAGTGTTCCACAAGTCTATTAATGCATCCGATGTGGAACACAAAGATGGAGAATACTATTTTAAAATTATGAAAGAAGTAGTGGAAGAAATAGGCCCTCAAAAAGTTGTACAAGTGGTAACGGACAACGAAGCTGCCATTAAATTAGGAGGGAAGAAACTGATGGAGAAATTCCCTAATCTATATTGGACTACTTGTAGTGCTCATTGTATTGATTTGATTTTGGAAGATATTGGAAAGAAGAGTGAAAAAAATAATTGACCAAGCCAAGGTAATTACCCAATTTATTTATAATCATAATTGGGTAGTCAATTATATGAAGAAATTCACGGACAATAGAGATATTATTCGACCTGGCATCACTAGATTTGCCACAAATTTCATTGCTTTAGAGTTTATTGTTCGTTATAGGGTGGGGCTAAGGAATATGTTCGAATCGGAGCAATGGATGATGAGTAAATATGGACAAGCAACAAGTGGTCCAGCGCATGAAGCAAAGAAAATTGTGCTTGGATTAGGCAGCGAGGGCACAACAAATAATGAAAGTTCAAGAACCTCTCCTGAAGGTTTTAAGATTAGTTGACGGGGATGACAAGCCAACAATGGGATTTATATACGAGGCAATGGAGCGAGCAAAGTTGGCTATTCAAAAAAATTCCAGAAGCTATTTGGAATATTGGAGAATAATCGATCATAGATGAAATTTTCAATTGCATCATGACTTACATGCCGCTGGTAAGAACATTGTATTATAATTTAATAGTTTAGAAAATTAAATTGTTAAATTAAGAGATAACTTATTATCTATCTTCATATTTTATTTTGCAGGATATTTTCTAAATCCTCAATATCAATATGGCCCACATGATATTGGAAATGATAATGAGATCATGTTGGGTCTCAAAAATGTGATTCAACGTCTAGAGGGGGATTTAGTAAATCAAGGAAAAGCATTAAATCAAGTAAGTAACAAGCTAATTCTCAAGTGTTACTATGTTAGTGTAGTTGAAGGCTTGAAGTTCGAACTATTACTTTTGAACTTGAAGTTAACTTACTGGAATTTGGAACATGTAGGCCTTACTTTTTCGAGACAAAATAGAGAGTTTTGGAACAGCTTTGGCGCAAAAAGCAATTAAGTTCACTAATCCAAGTACCAAGTTTATAAAATAAGTATAAATTATTTTTGTTCATTCATTTTTATACAACTACGTTCATTAAAATAATAAAAATTTAAAAATATTTTGCAGCTGAGTGGTGGATTAATTATGGAGAAAGTGCTCCTGAGTTGAGAAAAATCGCTATTAAAGTAGCGAGTCAAACAACTTCGGCTTCAAACTGCGAGAGAAATTGGAGCTCATTTTCACTCATTCACACAAAGACAAGAAACAGATTGAAATATCAAAAATTACATGCACTTGTCTTTGTGCACTACAACATAAGGCTGAAAATTAGAAATGTGACAAGAAAAAGCCAATAGGAGTTAGACAAGAGTTACGTTCCAATTAATTTGGATTATATTTTTGAAGAAGATGATCCGTTAAACTCTTGGTTAGAGGAAAGGGAATCTCCATTGCTTGATGGGCAACCAAATCCATGGTTGGATGATGAAGAGTCGGGTAATGCTCCATCACAGTCTGAATCTGCCACTCAAACTCAAGGACAACAAGGTGTTGCTGGTGATGATGATTCTTTTATTTTATCCAGCTCTAGTAGTGATGATGATGATGGTGGTGGTGATCAAGGAGGAGGAACCACAGTTGAAGGAGGTGGTAGTCGTAGTTCACAAGATCCACCTAGTCCAAGACAAAGTGGAATTAGAATTGCTTCTGAACCATCTCCAATGCGTACATATCAAAGATCACGAGGCTCTCATAGTTCTGGTACTGGTGGTGCTGAAACATCCCAAACAAGGGGTAAGAGTGTTGCATATGAGGAGGAGGAGTCAATTGATTCATTAAATTATGGATACGACACTGGCACATATAATCCAAATTTTATGTATAGTGATGGACCTGGTGGTAGCTCATCATCTAAAGATACTTCATCAAATTATGGGTTCCATAGCCAATTTAGAGGGGTGCCATATCCAACAAATTATCCTCCTGCATATTCATATGACCCCTTATCAGGAGCAGAGTCAGCTTTATCATACCCTCAGCCAACTTATGGTGACCCTAATGATATTATGGATGGTGGTTCCTTATTTAGTTTTGATCCACAGCAATACTATCAACATCAGCAGCATCACCTTAATAATCAAAGCTCAGCAAGCCAAAGTCAAGACCAACAAGAAACTGCACGACATTCTTTTTTGTGGTAGTGAGGTTGGTAATTTCCTATATGATATTTAATTTAAGCTAAATAGTATATATTTGATATATTTATATTTATTATATATTTGTATACATTATTCTGAATTAAATCTATTGATATCATATCATTTTATGAACTTTGCAAATTGATTTGAAAAATTTGCATAGCACCAGGCCGTTACCGTTACGTTACGGCTGTTACAGACCTGTTTCCGTTACCCGCGACCGCGGCCTCGAACCCGGCCGCAATCGCAATTTAAAACCATACATCTATTGAAAATAGCTCGATCTCTTATGTTCACCATGAATTTACCCAAACCATATTGGGGAGATGCAATCCTTGCATCGGCTTATCTTATCAATAGAATGCCTCTCAAGACCCTTAATTTTATGAGTCCTTTGGCGGTTCTACAAGGTAAGAATTCATAAGTTGTTCTACCAAAAATATTTGGGTGTGTTTGCTTTGTCCATATTAGGAAGGCAGGAAAAGTGGATCCCAAGGCCCTTAAATGTGTGTTTGTTGGGTATTCTCCAACACAAAAAGGATACAAGTGTTATCGCCCTCATTCTAGAAAATACTTAGTCAGTATGGATGTTACCTTCCGAGAAACTGAACCCTACTTCAGTACCACCCATTCACCTCTTCAGGGGGAGAATAATGAGCAAGAAGAGGTGACCGAATTTTGTGATTCTGAATGATATGGTACAACTAGAGAGTTTGAGTTCTAGTAGACAGGCGGGAGATATCCAATCAGGAAGAGAGAATTGGTCGTTTGGACAAGCCAGATTTGAGAAGGTATTCGAGGAGAGACAAGGCAGAAAAAGCCATTATGCAGTCTACTCAGAGTCAAGAATCTTCTTCTAGTGAGTTACCCAATCAAGAATCTTCCTCTGGTGAGTTACCCACAACTCTTGAATGCTCCAATGACTTAGATAAACGTATTGCACAAAGAAAATGGGTCAGATCTTGTACTAAACACTCTATTTCTAACTTCATTTCTTATGAATTCTTGTCTCCTTCCTATAAAGCCTTTGCCTTGTCTATTTCCTCTGTGTCTATTCCACAGGATTGGAAGAAAGCTCTTGCAGATCCTAAATGGAAGGGAGCAATGATTGAAGAGATGAAAGCATTGGCTAAAAATGAGACATGGGAGCTTGTTACTCTCCCACCTGGAGAGAAACTCGTTGGTTGTAAATGGGTGTTCACAATGAAACACAAAGTTGATGGCACAATTGAACGGTCTAAGGCTAGATTGGTTGCTAAAGGATTCACCCAAACTTATGGAGTAGATTACCAAGAGACATTTGTCCTGGTTGCAAAAATGAATTCAATCAGAGTTTTATTATCTTGCGCAGCCAACTTGGACTGGAACTTGTAACAGTTTGATGTGAAGAATGCTTTCCTTCATGGAGATTTAGAGGAAAAAGTGTTCATGGAAATTCCTTCTGGGTTCGCTGATGAGAAGACACAAGGAAAGGTGTGCAGGTTAAAAAAGTCTTTGTATGGGCTAAAACAATCTCCCAGAGCTTGGTTTGACAGGTTTAGCAGAGCCATGATGTCCTTTGGTTACTAACAAAGCAATGTTGATCACACTCTGTTTATCAAACATCACAAGAGTAAGATCACCCTTCTTATTTTGTATGTTGATGATATAGTGGTGACAGGTGATGACAAAGAGGAAATGGCTCAACTAAAGAGGTTGTTGACTCAGGAATTTGAAATCAAAAATCTAGGAAAACTGCAATATTTCCTAGGTATCGAGGTAGCTAGATTAGAAAAAGGAATTTTCATCTTCCAAAGAAAGTACATTCTGGATCTTTTGGAAGAAACTGGTATGATGGGGTGTAAACCAGCAGAATCTCCCATTGAAAGTAATCACAAGCTGGAAGCAGAAACTGATGAGTCCGTGGATATTGGAAGATACCAGAGATTGGTAGGAAGGTTGATTTATCTCTCACACACTCAACCGGATATAGCCTATGCTGTTAGCTTAGTCAGCCAATTCATGCATGACCCACGGAAGACTCATATGCAGGCTGTACTTCGCATCTTGAGATACCTAAAGTCTGCACCAGAGAAAAGGCTTCTTTACTCCAAACATGGTCACCTCCAAGTTGAAACTTTTACAAATGCAGATTGGGCAAGATCTCTCAATGACGGGAGATCCATCTCTGACTACTGTACAGTTGTGGGAGGGAACCTTGTTACCTGGAGGAGCAAAAAACAAAGTGTTGTTGTTCAGTCAACTGCTGAAGCAGAATACAGAACAATGGCCCAAAGTGTGTGTGAACTCTTATGGTTGCAGAAGTTATTGATGGAGTTGAGGTTGCTCGAGAGAGACAAGATAACTTTGTATTGTGACAATAAAGCTGCTATAAGTATAGTACAAAATCCAGTCCAACATGACCGGACGAAACACATTGAAATTGATCGGCACTTCATAAAAGAAAAATTAACAGACCGTGTCTTGAGCCTAGTTCATGTGACTTCTACTGGGCAACTTGCGGATGTGTTTACTAAAGGACTCAACAACAAAATCTACCATATTCTGATTTGCAAGTTGAGCATGTGCGACATTTTTACACCAACTTGAGGGGGAGTGTTGGCTTATTTACTGATCCTAGCTGATTCTAGAGATATGTTTTGATTTGATTAGGATCTTTAATTATCTCTGTAATTATTATTTGATTATTTGCTTCCTGTTTAGATATAATTCTTTGTGTATAAATAGTCATGTAAACCAATTGTAAAGATTAAGAGTGAAATACAAGAATACTCTAACTTTTCCCAAAATTCTTCAACTTAAAAAGATTATTTTCTTCTTCAATTTTATATTCCACTAGTGATTCCATCAACTGCCATGTTTCTTCTTTTCACAAGCAAGAATTACTTATCATGACCTTATTTACCCTTTAAGAATTTCTGTTCTCATTTTCTTTCCCGGTGTATCTTATATATGCCTTCTCAGAATATTAGAATTTAATACCACTCATTGCTAATATGTGCAGTCAAGCTTCATAGATATTATTAGAGAATCCAACCCAAGAACTTAAGTAGCAGGTGGATAGTGTCAAATGATACATAAGTTCATAGCAAGCTTTGTACTTTTCTTGCATATATAATGTATTAGATTAATAAACTAAACCCTGCTCTCCAATGCAAATACAAGAAATATACTAGAGAAAAGGAATAAACAAGCATAGAAAAAGTGAAATATTAATACATGATCACCTTATCAAAAATTCACAGCTAAATAGAATACTGACTAGTGATTACTTAGAAGTTAAAAGCATTACAGATAAAACAACATCTGGAAATTTATGCCGCATGAAACCCTAAAAAATTAAGCATACCAAATCAAAAGAATTTTTGTTTTAAAAGAAGTAAGAGAACATAAAGATGATATTATTAAGTATATGCACCCACACAAACATGCACTTAATAAGGGCGAGAGAGAGGGGGGGGTGCATATGAAGGACTCACTCTTTTGTTCATTTAGTTCATAGGCCATCTGGATGATTGTATGAACACCCTTTCTTTCAACAAAATATGAAGAATTTCAGAGAATTTGTCAGTCAGGTTCGCAGTGACACTCTCTTTGATATGGAGAAAATAGGAATCACCTTATTAAAAGCTGCAAAAAGAAAAATTGGGAGCTTAGTAAGTAACAGCACAAGAATGAATCACCAATCAAGGTTGCTTACTTATTTGAAGCCTCAAAAGATACCATCAATCAAAAGCCACAACACGGCTATACAACAAAGTACTCAAATCCAAGCAAGTAACTTCAGCTAAACTTTACACATGTATATACAAAAATAACCAAAGTAAACAAAGAATTAACCTGTTTGGGCGGCAAGAAACAAAAGAAAGAAAAAGGGGGGAAAGACAAACGACATGAAAGGACAAACATTGAATTCAGCTTCTTGTTCATAAGCAATCGAGAAAAAAGAAATTAAAAAAATGCCCACTGAATTATTCCCATCCGAGAAGGCATTGATATAAATTCAAAGTTAAATTGTAACAAAAAATTGAAGGAGACAGAAGCAATGCAGAAATTGAGTGAATGGAGGGGAAAAAAAGCGTAGAGAGAAATAGAAAGGAGCTTGCCAGTTAACAGATCCCAGGAATCAACAATGGAATGAAGGAGCTAGTCACCGGTTCAGCAACTGTGTAAAACGTCTTCTTCTCTCCTTCGAATTCATGGCTTCATTTCGAAGGGTGGTACTACTACGGACTACATCTGTTCATCTCTGATTCGAGTAGGCCCAATCCCGCATAGTGTTTTCTTCCTTTGTATGTGATCTCATCGGCCCAGCCCTAACCCTAATTCATAATCAGTTAGTTAAAAAATTTTAAAAATTCTGCTTAAAAAGTAAATAAAGCTAAAATTAAATACAACCGTTAGGAGTCTGTTTGATATTTTTTTTGAAATTATCTTGAAAATATATATATTAAATATATTAATTTTTAAATATTAAAAATTATTTTAAATTTTAATTTAATATATTTAATTATAAAAGTATGTTAAAATTGATATTGAAACTAAAAAATATATATTAGGTATTGAATTCTTTTATTTTTAAATTGTAAAAAAAAATAATTTAATTAAATTATTGTAAAATTATTGATTGCAAATAGGAGTGGGTGTGTAGGCCAAGCCCACACAATTCCGTGAGCTTCTTCTCAGCTGTTGCCTAAGAAGATCATCAGTAATAATTAAATAACACAGACTCTATTATTTCAGAAAATAATTTATTCTTCAAAAATATAGAAAATATGTTTTGTAAAAAATATATTACAAGAAACAATGTATTTTTTAATAGCAATATATATTAAAAATTAAAAAAAATAGTGGTTTTAATACAATTTCCAAAATAATTTCCTTTATTTTAATTAAAAAAGGAATTATTTATTTTAATAATGACTTAATTTTCCTCTATAGAGCAAAATATTTTGGATTAATTAATTTTTTTAATGTTTTAAATATTAGAAAATACATAAACTTTTCAACGAGGCCTTATATTATTATATATAAAAGTGGAAAGAGAAGGAAATATTAGGATTGAAAACTATGCTCTTAGATTATTTATTTATTTATCATATTTTATATTTAAAAATAGATAATAATTTTATTATTTAAATAATTTTAAATTAATAAATTATTTCAAATATCACCAAAATTGATTTTAAATATATTATTTAAAATTACTGTATGTTTAAATTTTTTTATTTTTAAGTTTAATTAATTTTATTTAGTAATTAGATAGGATAATTATTAAAATTAATAATTTTGATAATACTTAAATTTTAATAAATTAAAAAATTAAATTTTTTTATATAAAATAAATAAAATAACCAATTTAAATATTAAAAAATACTAAAATATTAAATAATTACCATGATATTAAACTGTTAGATTCAAATTTTTAATTTTTTAGTTTAATTAATTTTATTTGGTAATTAATTAATATTTAAATATTTTAATAATTATTATCTTATAATTTTAACCTTGTTGTATTTTGTACATTCAAAATATTTTTTTAACAAATTTAACATTAAATTAAATAATAAAATCATTATCCATAATTATTCAGCTTTTCATTCACTCTCTATATATATGAGAATTAAAAAAATTAAAATTTTTGAGATAAAATTATTAAAATAAAAATTTTAAATATTATCTAAAAATATTAATATATTTATCACACTATTAAAATATTAGATAATAAGTTTAAATTTAAAAGATGAAAATGGTAAAATGTACAAAATAATTTTTAACAAATTAATAATTTAAAAAACAAGATAGCAAAGTGATTTTTTTTTAATTTTAAAAACTAGTATTTTTTTAATTTTAAATATTATATTATTTTACTCATAAAAAATTACAAAATTTTATCATTTTTTTTATACCTTCTTTCAATTTCTTAGATATAATATTTATGTAATAATAAATTTAAATTAATTTTACTAAAAAATAATAATGAAGATACAATTTATCATTATGTTACTTATTTTTATTTACTCAGCTGCATCTTTCTTGGTTATTTGAATTTAAATTGCAAAGTGGTTGAAAGATTTTCAATATGAAAAGAAGTGGATTTGCAGAATTTTTATATCAATTTGAAATCTCAAGATCTATAATACTATAATTTAGTTGATGAAGTTAATAAAATTTGATATTCTAATTATTATCATTAGAATTATTATTCAACAGAAATGTAATTAAATCTTTATTTCCCAACTATTACAAATTGCAAAAATAATTTTGTATATTATATTGTGAATACTAATTTATAATTATTGAATTTAAATAAAATTTATTTTGATATTTAATTTAATATAAATTTATTAAAATTGAAGTTGTGTTATTATATTTATGTTATATATGGTAAAAAATTATTTCTTGAAATTTTAATTATTTCTATTGATTTCACATTATTCTCTAATTTGTAGAATGTTTTAACACTACATATTACTAATAATAAAACAAGAAAGCAAATAAGAAGTTCCCATTAACATGAAAAGATATAAATATATTCACAATTATAATATAAACAAGTATTATTATCCAATGTCTTATAAAAATAATTTTTTATTTATTTAAATTTAATAGCTTTTGATATGTAAAAATTTTATGTTTCATCTCAAAAAATAAAACATATATATATATATATACACATAGTTTATGTTCCATCAAAATAAAACATAAAATAACCTAAACTAATATACATTATATATATATATATATATATATATATATATATATATATATATATATATACACATAGTTTATGTTCCATCAAAATAAAACATAAAATAACCTAAACTAATATACATTATATATATATATATACACATAGTTAATATTATTTATAAAATAATAATATAACATATATATTACTAATTATATTTTAATATATAAGATAATGATTTAAGCATAAAGTATATAAATATATATAAACTGATGCTGCTGAAATGAGAGCTGTGATATGATTGGCTAAACTTACAAGAAAGAGAACGTGAGGTGGTTAGCGTTTATGACAATCACTCTGACACTTAAATCAGTAAACTGGAGAATAAAATGAATTTAGAACTTGATAGTAACTGTATAAGAGAATTGTATACCTTTATCTATTTGATCGTTGACTTTTATATTGTAAGAGGACGGAGTTAATTATAGTATTTTTTGAAAATTTGGCTAATGCCGGTTAACTGATAAGAGATCCCTTCGGCTAAGCGATCGATGATCCTGTGATTATAGGCATGGTGGTTTCTAGTATTATGTTCAGTCTTTGTGTGCGAAAGGAGACTAAGGCAGCTATCTCGAATGTTTTATAGGTTTCTAGTCCTTTTAATGGTGGTGCATATTTGGGTCTTATCTCGCTTATTGGACACAATAAGAAATAAGTTTTCAGCTTTATTAAAGATAAACTTTGGAAGAGAATCAATAATTGGAATAATTGTTTTCTTTCAAGAGCTGGTCGAGAGGTCTTGATTAAATCTATTATCCAAGTTGTTAGGAAAACCAGAAATTACTGCAACCCAAATACGCAGCGAAAAAATTAAAAATCTTTGATTTCTTTACCGGGATCCGTGTGCTTCGTTTAATTCGAAAGGAAGGATAAGCTACTAACCTGTTAGACTCGACGAGAAGATACAATCTTGGACTCAAGGTGCTGTTTTTTCAACGAACACCCGCTATGGTATCCATTTTGATAAGAAAAATCGAAAAATATTTTATTTGTAATAGTTACAGATAGACTGTATATCTTTTAAATATTATTATCTCATAATAATAATTAATATTAATAATAATAATATCTTTATTATTATTAATTATACTAATGGGCTTTTAGCTCATTAATATAACACAACAACAGCATTCTTTTATATGTGACCCAATAGACTCATATTAATTGGCAATAGGCTCAGTTTCACAAGGCCCATAAATCATAAGCGGCCTCTAGCAAGACATTATGACTACCCAATTAATATGAGGATCGATAGTCCGATAAAGTCTAATAAATATAACATGTATTAATCCCTTTGTCAGACGATATCTAGTTTGAACATAAGTCATGGACAATGTCAAACTTATAATGTTCAAACTTATGATTTCTCGATCTCTAAGCAGACTAATAAAATCAAATGATATTGATCATACTATCAATTCATTTGAGCACGGCCATGCATTTCTCAGTCTCAATTAGCGAGGGGCCCATAAGATATCTCTCTCAAGAAGAGGGACAAATTCTATCTAGATTGTTCAATATCCTCTACATAATTTCTATCATGCTCAATCATAACCTTTATGATTGTCCGATTAAAGACAATGTTTGATTATGTCAAAACATAACGGTCCTTATGTTGGAAACTATGACAATCTCAAGTTAAATGATTAATACATAACTACTTTTAGATTCACTTATGACAGTAACCCATATAATGATCTCAATGCGGGTCCATCCAATACTTTATTCTCTAATAAGTATCTATGATTATTGAATTATATCAACATATACATAATCATCTCATGATTATCAATCAATAATCATACTAATTATATTTTATTATTATCAACATAATAATAAGTAACCAGGGATGTTAATCATTATTATATAACATGCAAACAAACAATAATGATAATAAAAATCTCTTTTATTAATAATCAAAACGACATACAAAAATGTCAAAGATAATGGCCTAGGGCAAATACACTAACACAAGTTATTCCATCATATTGTATGTCTGTTTTTCTCTTGCCTAAATCACTTTGTGAGGAATTGCAGATTATTATGAATAGATACTAGTGGAGTAGTAAGAAAGAAGTCGGTAAAGGCATTAATTGGCTTTCTTGGGAACATATGACCAATTTGAAGAAGGAGGGTAGAATGAAGTTTCAGGATCTATATCATTTTAATATTGCTATCTTACGCAAGTATGGGTGACGTTTATTGACATAGAAAGATACTTTGTTCTATCGTATTTTCAAAGCTCAATACTTTCTGTTGGAGGATTTTTTGAAAGCTTCTAGGGGTACTAACCCAAGCTTTATTTGGATAAGTACCTTTACTACCATTAATTTGTTAAAGAAGGGGGTTAGGTGGAGAGTGGGTAACGGAAGAAGCATTTTTGCAAGTAGTGATCGTTGAATTCCGAAGCATCCATAAAAATACTCCCATCAATAATTTGTTAAAGATTCCTTTGTTGCTGAAGATGGGCGTATTTTTATGGATCCAACTCTACATGTTTCGGATTTAATTATTGATGGGAGTAGGAGGTGGAATATAGACAAGCTTATAGAGAATTTCTTTGCCCGAGATGTAAGTGCAATTCTTTCTATACCTCTTAGTTTGTTTAATGTTCATGATTCATGATGTGGTATTATGAAAAAAGAGGTAATTATTCGATTAAATCTGGATATCATCTTAGTCGGTAAATTGGGCATCCTAATGCTACTGTGGTGAATGGAGAATAATGGAAGCATATTTGGAACTTAAAAATTCCTCTGAAAATTTGTGATTTTATATGGTGAGTGATGATGAATGTATTGCCCACTAAACAGAATTTGCAAATAAGAGGGATTAGTTTGGATCTAGTTGCTCTTGGTGTTTTGTGATTGAGACGGTAGATCACATTCTTTTACATAGTCCAAAAGTTCTAAGCTGTCGGCAGATAGTCAATGTGTTTAAACTGGATACAAATGATGCCTTCTCATTTGTATAAGTCTGGAAATCCATGGGAAGTGAAGTAGCTGAATTATATGCTTTTGTTGTTTGGCATATCTGGACTTTTAGAAATAATTTTGTTTGGTCGGCTAAAGCTTTTAATCCTAACCAAATTGTGTATGATGTTGTCTCCCATCTCACGGATTGGAGATTGTCGAATAAACTGCATACTGGACAGATCCAGCCTACTCAGTCTTTTGCAGGTACAACAACGATGATTTCTAGTTTGAGCTCAAACATTAATAATTCAAGTTGGAACTTATTCGTGGATGTAGCGACCTTTCAACATTAAGGTGCTTGTGGCTTTGGATTTGTGGTTGAAACTGCAAAAGGTGGCTATATGGTTTTGGTTTCAGGCTATTAAGAGGGTATTTGTGAACCCGCTGTTGTAGAGGTCGTGGCCTGTAGAATGGCCGTTTTACTTGTGATTCAAAAGTTTGAAGATGGTGGCTATATCTACTCGGATAGTCAGCTTGTAGTTAATTGTTTGCTATCTTCTATTTCAGATAATTCTATTTTTGGCTTAATTATCTATGATTGTAAGATTTTGCTTTAATCTCATCTTAATATTAAAGTGCAATGGATTAGAAGACAGGTGAATAGATCAGCTCATTCTATTGCTAGAACCTCTATTCGTTTCTCCCATTATATTGTTTGAGAGGTGATTTCGAATGTATTCATCCTTTTTACAATAATTTATAAAATTAGTTTTTAACATTTAAAAAGAAATGTTGACCTAATAAAACAACACTAATTATAGACAAATACTTCCAAAAATTTCAGTGAATGATACTTGCAAGTTATAGAAAAAATATTTAGGTTAGGTGGGATAATTGCAATTGAAGTTTTAAAAACTTGCTAAATTATTTAATTAATTAAGGACATATATATTAAGATATATTCCTTAGCTATACAAAAAGACATTTGGTGACACTACATAGTCCCATCATTTAGAGACGTTTGTAAATCACCCCTTTATTATATTATGGAAATGATCAATAATATTAAATATTTTTCTAATTATTACTTGTTTAATAATGAAAATTTAAAAAAATTAATTTTTTCTCGTTTATTTACTCTCTCTAAATATTAATATTTTAATCTAAATATTAAATTAAAGTTGTTACTAAATAGAATATAAAATTTTAATTTTGTCATCAAAATTAATAAATAAATCATCAGAGATGGTGTAATAAGACAAGAGCGGTGGCTTATAGAGGCAGCCAACTCGTAGATGTGGCAGCCCTTGGTAGTTGGCAGGACGGGACCTTATTATTCCAGTCAATAAAGCAACACGATGGCCTCTCGCTGCATTAAACATTCACACGTGCTTGTCGTTTTGTCTGTATTTTTGCAATAATATTTCTACATATTATTATTATTATTATTATTATTATTATTATTATTATTATTATTATTATTATTATTATTATTATTATTATTCAAATTCTTATCGTTTTATATCTAAATGTATACATTATGTCAATATTATATTTAAAAACAATTATTATAAAAAATTGTAAATTTTACTCACTTTATTCATAAGTAATTTCCAATGAACAATACCACAAAAAATAATCGTACCATCGATTACTATCACCGACGTTTAGTAAAAATATGCTTAAAATTGAGACATACATACTAAAATGGAACAAAAGCCGAAAAACGGGAATGACAATTTTTTTTAAAATAGAAATTAAAAATTAAAAAAATAAAATTTAAAATTTTTTAAATTTATTTAAATATATTTATTATTATATTAAATTTATAAGTACGTGAATAATAGTTATTATATGTGTAAAGTTATATTACAATTATTGATTTTAGTGAATATTATATGAATATGTACCAATCATGTTGTCATATCATGTGGCGTAATTTGCATCATAGTCCTTTGACTTTTCTCTCTTGTTTCTCTGTTCCAAGCACTGTTGCTCGTTATCTCTTTTGATTTTGCAATGGCGAGCAGTAATTGGTGGGCCTCATGGTTGTTCACTTGATGAGGCAATGTTTGGCGGCTAGTGAAAGGAGCGTGTATCAAGGAATTCGAATTGCTTTCCAATTTTTCCACCAGAATGATGTTGACGGAATCTGAAAAGGCAGGCTATGCACATTTGATCAAATCATAACTTTCTATAGTCTTGAAATTTTAAGGGTTGATGAAGCAATTATATGTGACTTGGGGGGTCAATTGAAATAACTAGTATCCAATAAAATCAAACTTTACTTTTCTAATGGGACAAAATTAATAATAGATTTAAAATAATAACTCTAAATTATTACCGTTGTATGTACTTAAAAGTGCAATTATCCATCTCTACCACTATATGTAGAGTAGCAGTTTACATTTTCAGGAAAAGAAATATTACTCCTAAAAAGTTATAATTCTACTAAAATTATAATTTTATTAAATATATAATAAATTATTTATTAAAATATAATATTATTATATAGTTAAAAAATTAAATTTTTTTAATAATTACGTAATAATGAGACTGATTCCACAGACTTGGTTAGAAACAGATAAACAGCAGCTTGGCTTTGAAGGTGCTTTTGCAGTATGGTAGTTGATCGTGGAGAAAGGATAGCTTTGCTATGGAGTCATAAGGGCATTGCCGATCTTCAAAGTTTCTCTAATTGTCGTAATAATGTCACTATTTTTAAAATATTTTTAAAATATAATCAAATGAATTTTTAAATTAATTTAATTTAATTGATTTTTTTTATAATTATATATTTATAATGTAGATCGAATTTAAATAAAAAAATTATTTTAAATAATTGGATTCTAGGGCTATCCTGAAAGAAGTCGTGGCGGATTAGTTAGAAGTGAAACGTTAAGTAGTGGGATAGAGATAGATAGGGTTACATTATTGTGTTGATTAGTTAGAAGAATGACGGAAGCATTTAGGCCCAATCACAACTGCCATGAAACTACATAACACTTTAATTTATAATATATATATAAAAATATTTTTTTAAAAGAAGAAGACGTGAGCAGAGCTATGTACCCAACCATCCATTTACCGACCGACAAAAAACGTTGTCATATCTCAGTCGTTGCTGCCTCGTTAGCTGATTGTCTTTGCCACGTGGCTTTATTCCAAGAGTTTTTAATTTCATAAATGTATCAATTTAAAAAAAAATCTATTTGAATATGTATAAATCTAAAGTACGTATATACTAAGTGTTTATTAATATCTAAAATTCATAAACTTAAATTTAATCAATTATTTCAAAAAATTTTGAATGGAGACATGATCAAATTATTTTAATTGACTTTTCTCTCATTTATTCTCTAATATACATAATCATATTCAATTTATTTTATTATTATACAAAATATATATTTTTTTAAACCTAAGATTCCTAAAATTTACATGTATTCGGATAAATATGAATATTTATTTTTTATAGAATTAAAAAAATAAATTTAAACTAGCAAAGAAGATAATTTATACTACCATAATAGGCTAAATAAACTATTCTATGTAAAATAAATAAATAAATATTATATGGGGTGACACTTTTTAATATTATATTATATAGGTGAATAATATTTAATTTAAATTATAAAATCAATTAAATTGAATTAATTTAAAATTTTGATTCGGTTTAATTTTTAATTTTAAAAATTTTAATTATTTTTAATAATTTAATTTTAATTAAAAAAATTAAAAATATTAAGATTAACAGATTAGTGATAATAAGTGATAATAATATATTATTTTGAATAATATAAAGATTAAACTATATAAAATATTTTAATTAAATTTTAACATACTAAAATTAAAATATAAAAAATAAAAAATTTATTAAAAAATCAAACCAATCAAATTAAATCAAATTAAATTGATTTAATTTTTATAAATATTAAATTTTTAATTTTTATTTTATTCAATTAAATTTAATTTTAAATCAAATCTGAAATGATAACCTCATATCATAACGTCATCTAATAATAAAATTATGATTTTACACTATTGAGACTTTCTAATAATTTTTTCAGTCATTTAAATTTTAATAGTTTTATATTATTTTTATTTAATACATATTTCAAACACTCTTATATATATATATATATATATATATATATATATATATATATATATATAAGAAGGAGGTTAAAAATAAAATAGAAAATTTTCATTTAAGTTTAAATTAACAGTTATAATCAATTGTAATTTATTAATATATAAATTTGAAATAACTAATTTTTTAATTTATACTTTTCCTAAGACAATCAAATTATAATGTTTTATTCTTCCATTATATACATTATAAATTATTAGAAACTAATAGAAAATTTGAAGAGTTATAATTTAACAAAAATTATAAATTTACTACGTTAATTTAAGATTTTTATAAATATTTTGTAAGACTAATAAAACTCATGAGTTATTTAATAAAAAAATCAAATATTATTATATTTAACCTCCATTTATTCAGGAAAAATAATTTATATTTAAAAAATAATTTTTACAAAAAATATTTTCTGTAAAAAAATTTTCATCAAAAATATTTTTCAACAACATAATTTATTTTTTATTATTTAATTTTAATTTAAAAAGTAAAATTTATTAATAAATTTATATATAAAGATTTTAATAAAAATATCAACACGTAAAATATGAGTGATGGTTTATTTTTTTTATTAATAAAATATTTTTTATTGATTAGAATTTTTTAATGTTTTAAACACTAAAGAATTGATGATATATATAAAATTATAAGCACTCCAAAGTTTAGCCTGGTGGAAAGTGCATACTGTAGTCTTGAAAGATCTAAAATTCGACTCCCAAATCCCTATTTCAAAAAAAATATATAAAATTATAAAAATTAAATTATGAATAAAATGAATGAATTCTGCTGTATATAGATTAATTTATTGATTTTTAAATATTTTTTTAAAAAATACACTAGATAACTTATCTTTAAAAATATAATTTACTAAACTACAGCAAAATTTTCTATCACTGATAATTTATCCATTATATTATTAGTATTAAAACTCTTCGGAAAATGTAAAATTTCAAATATTAAAAGGTCAGAGACCATGGCAGGGATGGAGTTAAAGGTGATGGGTTGCTGCTCTTAAAATTTAATTTTTAAATAAAAATATATTAAATATAAATTTATTTTTAATATATTATTGCATCTAATTTTACTCATTAAAAAAATAGAAAGTTAACATTTTTATCCGCACTATATTGTAAGACTTTGAAAGTTACAATATAAATTATTTTTTTTTTGAAGTCAACAATATAAATTATTAAAACTAATAATTTCAAATTTAGTTTATTACATTATTTAAAGCCTAAACAAATTATTTATTATATTATTTTGAAAGTCTAATTATTTTGAAATAATTGTAAGCAATTGTTTCATATATATAAAACTACATGAGTAATTATTTTAGTTAGAAATCAGAAATTTAAATACCAATATACATATAGTATTCAATGAAAAGGTTGAATATAGCATGCTGATAAAAAGAAAGTTAAAAGATATTGTAATTTAACATGAAAAAAATATTTCCCATGAAGGGAAAATTTTATATTTTACTTCCTCTCGGTACTTGAAATCAAAAAATTTACAAAAATTGAATTTAAGTTTAAATTATTTGAGATTAAGTTTCATCTTATTAATTTTAATGGTGAAAAATTTGGAATTTTTTTATTTTTTATCATTAAACTCCAAAATAAAAAATAAAGTATATTTTTTTAAACGGTATAAATAATATTTTAATTTTTGACCACCTAAAGAAATATTTTAAACCGTTGAAAATGGCCTTGGAAAAATAGATATAAAAACCCATTTGAAATGAATGGAAAGCTTAATGCTCTCCGTTCTATTGCGAAAGGTGAGTCCTTATCTCTTTTCCTATATTTTGACTCTTTAAGCTCATTTCAACAAATTTTGAAGGATTTTATTTTATATTTTAAAGATTTAAGAAGTTTTAGGCGCTAAGGATCTTTAAACAAAGGTTGCCATTCTTCTCCATTCTTTTATTCAATATTTGCCTAAGAGGCAAATCTCAAGTCACAAGCTTTAGATTTTAAGTCTTAAAGGTTTGAGGGTATAGTTATGATTTTGCATGTGGAAATAAATATAAGGATAGATGTGCTTTTAGTGTTGAGGAGATTATGAGCTTTAAGTTTTTGTTTGTTTTTTCATCTTAATTTTCTTTGAATGTAGGGTTGAATGGGATAATTGAATTTTCTAAATGTTTGATGTATTGGCTAGAGTACAATGTATTTGGATTTGAGTTTAAACTTTTGATTTTGGAACTTGCATGCTCCTAGTAAGCAAGATTGAGTCTTTTGATAAATATAAGTATTATCTTTGCATCCTAGTTTTATTATGATCTTTATGTAATGTAAGTTAACGGTTTATGTTTTTTAAACTTAATGGCATGCATGAATGCATCTACAAAGTATTTAATGAGCGATTTTTATATAATGATTTATTATTATGTTTTTGAAACATGCTCAATATTTAAAATTTTTGTGTTTTTATGATGAGATCACTGGGATATTATTTTAAACAGGATTTAAGTATGGATTTGCTATAGATTCTAGCGATCTTAAGTCAACATAAACCCTAAAGCCAAATTCTAATTTCAAGTTGTTACAATATTAATTATTGTTTAGACCTATGATGTTCATTTAGATGAATGTCTGCAGCCACTGGGAGGATAAATTGTTGTGATGATTAGAAGGCTAGTGGAAGTGGATGAAGGAGATGGATTAGGATACCTTCACTTTATGTTATCTTACCAGACCTCTAATGGAGGGGGATTTAATGATATTTGAGTTAAGAAATGTCTCCTAAATTAGGCTAAAGAGAGGTTACCTTCTTTTTATTTTTGATGTGGGTGCTTGGGACATTGTTTTATGGACTATGCTAAAAAGGATGGCTTATCATCAGCACAATATAGTGATTAGTTAACAATGTTCCCAAAGAAGGTGTTTCAACTATGGAATTCTATTGAGAAAGAAAAGGAAGAGCGACTTATTTTGGAGTTGAGTAAAGCTGAATTACATGAGTCTATAAGAAGTATTTGTAGTTAATCAAATTTTGGTCATAAAATTGTTGTCACTTATGCACATTCTTCAATAGAGGTGTTAAATGAATTGAATAATGATGGGTTGTCACAGCCTATGTGTGAGAGGGTGTAGTTGGTTTTCTAACATGGGATTACATGGTTTACAAAAAGATGTGTCTACTTAGGAGTTAGATCTAGGTTTGCATGAGGTAACAATGACCACAATTCATTTACTAATCTATATGTGTCTTTGCATGGTGATGCACTATATATTTTGCCTAGTTAAGGTGGTACAAGTTATCCGTACCTAAGGTTGTTATACAAAGGAGTACGAGTTCTAAGAAGGATTCCTATAAATGGATTAAGTAGAAGTAGGTACATGATTTGATGTTCTTTTGTAAGACATGCACTTAACTCATAAACGAGGTTTATTTGGCAATAATAATATAATGTGAAGGTACTATGTATTAATTAAAAAGAAAAATACAAAAAAGTACTATGTGGTTTCACTCATTTTCTTTTCAAGGTCTGTAATTTAATTTGTGTCAAAATAGTACATTTGGTATTATGCCATTAGTAAATAGCGGTAATTTTCTGACGCCGTCAAGAAATACTGATCTAACAAGTAAAATATATTTGTTAATTAAAAATAGAAAGTATAAATAAGTATAATGTGGTTTCACTTATTTTCATTTTCAAGTCTGTAGTTCAATTTGTGTTAAATTAGTACCTCCTGATATGATTTTCATATTAACATTTGTAATGATGTCTAAAAATTGCCGCTATTTGCTAATAGCGTGACACAATTGCCGCTATTTATTAATAGCGTGATATCATATGTATTATTTTAATACATATTAAACCATATACCTTGAAGTGAAGAATCAATAAAATCATAGGGTACCTTTTTATACTTTTAGCTCAATTTGGTTTTTATTAATATAATATCTAGTTCACATGCAACAATTTTTTTTTTTTTGAAAATTCCACCTTCATTCATTGGAAGGTAGTGCACTTGACAGATGCTATACTAGTATAATTTGCTTGTGATTGAAGATAATACTTGTTAGGACTCTAATTCAGGAGCTACGTGATACAAGCAGCTTGGAAACTACCACTTACGAGAATTGTAAAAATGCATTAAGATGCAATGATAAAAACATAAGTCAAAGTATTGTATTTTAGGATAATAAGGGAGACTTTTAGCTAGTTGTATTAAGAGGCTAAGCAAGAGTTGGGAGTCTTATACATCTAGGGCGTTGGCTATTATTTTCATATTACAACTAGCTTTAGATTTATCCTTTGCTTCTCTAGATGTGGAATCAGATTGTAAGTTTGTTGTGATATTTGTGAGGGTGCTCCATTTCATATGGGTTTGGAGATCTATTGGATTATCTTGCTTTGAAGTCGAGGTTCTGATGCTATTTATGGTCCTTCTCTTTGCATTGTTGCAACGAGTTAGGTCATGCTTTAGTTATGTTTGCTATAGCTAATGATTCTTTTTTTTAATTTTGGATAGAGAAAATTCCCTTCCTATTGTCTTGGCTTGTAAATGTTGATATCTCTGCTTTGACTTCTTAATATATTTATACTAGATTACTGTCCGCGTTGTGCCACGATGATTTAAATAAAGTATGAATATTGGCTATATGCGCAATGAGACAATAAATTTTAGCAGATGGCATTTGATAATTCATATGGTAATTATTTATATAGGCAATATAATAAACACACATGAGTATAAACATATCAATTAAAAAATTGTTAATAAGTTATTAAATATTAATTAATATATAAAATATAAATAATTATTTTCTAATAAAATTTAATATTTCTTATTAATTACATCCTTATTGTATTAGTAGTTAAAATTAGAATCATAAAAAGTTTTAATTTTTTTAAAGTGAGCAAAATTAAATTATTTAATTTTTATTTCTATACTAAGAATCATTAACGAAATCTTAATTAAAATCTCAACAAAATGATCAAACAAATAAAATATAGAGATTGATGATCTGAGATCCAAAGAATAGGGTTTTACAAGGGTACTGTAAAATTGGAAAAAAACTTAGACCTAGGAGAGAGTATTTCTCCTCTTATATGTTCTCTTTTGTTCGCTAGTGACGTGTAACAGAATGCATGCCATTGGGCCACCTGTCCCTGTCACGTTGATTTGGACGTACGAGAAAATCAGATCACTGCCCCATGCGTAACGGCCTCTGATTCTCCCGGACGCGCGTGTGGGTGGTCCCACGTGAAGGATAAGCTGGTCTTCTTCCTGATTCCGGGCTGGATCAGAAGATATGATGTGGGCTGAGCTCAAAGAGGATTGGTTCATCGAACCCAAAGAGCTAGGCTGGCCCGATTGAGCAAATGGGTCGTAGTCTGGTTCTCAGGCTGAGCGGCCTGGACTTGATGGGCGTATTAGGCTTGAGAGTCTCTTAGATAATGGGCTGATATCGTGGGTTTGGCCTCAAACCGGGGTGCAGAAACCCAATGGTCATCAGAGATAATAAAACTATACATCTGCATACATATATTGCAAGTCATCCTACATTTATATAAATAACCAAATCTAGACTGTCAGTAGGAATACATATAGGTTATTAGGAAGAAAAAAACTTCTTTATGAAGCACGGCTATCAACTATAAAATTATTGATGAGCCATGACTCTATAATTATAATCTTCCACATCAAATTGTTAAAGCACTCTCAAATAATCAATTGTTTACATTGAAGCTTTATATGTGGCACTTTGAGCATCAACAATGCTAATACCAACTCTCTTCAAAACGAAACTAGCCCCTTCTACTCTGTGTGAGGAAAAGCTACACTAATAACATAAACACTTGACTGGTGAAGTTTCGGTGTGAAAGTAGGGTTCTGGTAAGCTAAGTTGACACAATATTTGAAGCAATATCTCATCGCATGAAATCTTAACAAATATTATCTAATAAAAAAGAGCAAAAAGTTTATAACCAATGAAAATAAATAAAATGATATAAATAATTAGTAAATATATTCATTTTAAATTTTAATTGATTTAATTAAAGCTTAGTTAGTAAATGTGTTTAGTTTAAATTTTAAATTGATTAAATTACAATAAAACATCAGTAAATTCATAACCAAATAGAAATGAAAAAAAAAAGAACATGAATTAATTAATAAATATGATAACGTATAAGGTATTTTGTCCTTAAAAAGAAGTCGATAACACATTAAGTTCATATTTCTCAACAGATAACAATTAAGAAGGGATTAATGAAAAGAGGTGTAATAGCAAAGAGTAGGAGTAGTCCATTCAATATACTGATCAAGTAATCCAATAAAAAATAATAAACGTGCTCAGCAAAGACAAGCCACCATTTACAACAAATGTTCACCAAAAAATAATAGTGGTAATAACTAAATAATAACCATAATCAAATACGAATTAATAAACTATTACCGCAATATCCTAGAACAATCACTTCAATTTTTAAAATATTGAAATCGAAAAGAATAAAAGTAATAAAAAAAATTAAATAAAATTAATGATAAATGATATTTAATAATTTATTATTGAATTATTAGACAAAGCATGAAAAATATATGTATATAACAATATGAGTGCTGGAATTATAAAATAAAACACAAACGACTTCTTTAAAAATCGATGAGCTTGTCACAATTATTTTTATAAATTTAAAAAAAAAAACATAAAAAAATTTTTTAAAATAAGAATAGATGGGAATAATGAAGTGAATGCATCACATATATGACCACAACACAAAAACAAGAAGACGATGCAACACAATTATATATAGTAAATTTAGTTGAAATATATGACACCATTTTAAACTAGAATCAAATATAATGTAAAAAAAAAGACATCATTTTCAGATATAAATCAATAATCATTTAATCGCACGACACCAGTTTAAGCATTATTTACCTTTAAAGAAAAATAAAGAAAGAAACTTCATGTTTGCCTTAAAGAAACGAAACATCACCTTCAGGAGGCGGAGAGAAGGTACGGCAACGGGGCACGTGCCGTACCGGCGACCAAAAAATACTTTGAAGGGAGATGAAAGTGCCGCAGCGGCGCAGCCGGTGTCCTACCAAAGGGAACGGCTTGGCTCCGCCACTGATCACCTTGGACTCAAATTAAAAAAAAAAAAAAAAAAACAAAGAATAAGAAAAAAATGCACCCGTTTAAAGACAATTCAAACGATGACATTTGAAGCGGTGACATTGTCTAGTAGATAAAGACAAATGAGAAAAGGATAAGTAACTCTAAGGTTATCAGGAAGACCTTCACGGTAAAAGAGGCTTTATCAGTAAGTCAATCAGTACACATATTGGCTTTACAAAAAGATAAGATCAACGTGGACATTTCAATTTTTGCTGAGTATATTATCTTCATTTAGAATAAAGATTTTACAAGAATTAAATTTAATTCATTTCATTCTATTACATTTTGTGTTTGAAATATAAAAAAAAAACTTTTATTTAAAAAAAAAAAACTATACATAATTTTGTTAGAATTTATTTATTTATTTTTTAAATAAATTAAGTCAAATAGAGAAATTATGAATATCGGAAAAGAGAGACTTAAGATAAGCAGAAGGAAGATAATTCTGTTTATATAATCCACTGCCACATCGTGATACCTTTTATAATATTGAAATAAGATATTTATATTATCCATTTTATAATATTGAAATTAAATATTTATATAATTATTGAATTTTGCATGACCAAATAATAGGATAACCTTCTCAAATTATTGGGTATTTTAATTAAAAAATTTTAAATTATTGAGCTCGTTCAAGTAACATGCTGTGTCTCACATAAAATTTTGAACTAGAATTCTTAATTTTGAGATTGATTCGGTTTCAATTTTAAATCAAATCAAATTGAATAAAGTAAAAATTAAAGTTTTAACATTTATAAAAATTAAATCGAATCAATTTTAAAATAGAAATTAATTTGAATTAAATTGATCTGATTCGATTTGGTTCGATTTAATTAATTTAATTTTTAAATAAACTTTTTATTTTTTACTTTTTATTTTTAATACTTTAAAATTTAATTAAAATATTTTAATTTTGATAATTGTATAATCTCTATATTATAAAAAATAATATATTATTATCATTAACGGATATAATTTAATTTGTTTGATTTTTTTTTCATATTAAAATTGAATCAAATTGAAATAATTAAAATTTTAAATGGAAAATTAAATCAAACTAAAATTTTTAATTAATTTAATTCGATCGATTTTTTTTTATTTGAATTAAATATTACTAATCTGTAACTGGGATTTTCTTTTTTTTTAAAAAAAAAAAAAGAAGGTTTTACACTTTTTGAAAAATCAACAACGATAGGCAATGCTTAAATTATAATGTAGCAATTTGAAATAAGTTATGAAAAATAATGGCAAAAACCAAATGATTGAAATCTAACTGTCAACTCAAACATGCACAACTTCTACTATTCTCCCAAAAAAAATAATTTCTTAATTTCAATTGTCTTCCCATTGCTTGCTTTTAGGAAATTTCATATATCACGTGGTCGGCTTGCTTCATATTCGGATCATATATATATAATATTATCTAAATCATCAAAGAAATTTCCTTGATCCATACATGTGAAGACTCGTGGCATTATGTGATTTTATCAATATCATCTAATAAAAGAATTAGGTAAATTAAATCTTATTTATTTAATGACCTAATTAATTAGTTGACTAATTTGTTAAGAGATAATTGCATGATAACCATTGCGCATGATAAGGTGAGAAGTATACAATTTAAATTAAAAAAATCAATCCAAGCGAATTATTTTAAAATTTTAATTTAATTTTTTATTTATTTTGATTCGATTCGATTTTTAATTTTAAAATTTTTAATTATTTTGATTCGATTTGATTTTAATAAAAAAAATTATAAAAATCGAATCAAACTGATTAATGATAATAATATATTATTTTCAATAATATAAAAAGATTATATCATATCAAGATTAAAATATTTTAATTAAATTTTAAAATATTAAAAATAAAATATAAAAATTAAAAATTTATTAAAAATTTAAACCGATCAAATCAAATCAAACTGAATTAAATTGATTTAATTCGATTTGATCTCTAATCAAAATGAATTTGATTCAATTTTTATAATATTAAAATTTTAATTTTTAATTTATTCAATTTGATTTAATTTAAATTAAATCAACCGAATATTCACCCTAACGCATAAATCAATTTACTATCCTCATGATTTTACTCTTTCTTTGAAAATAAAAAACAAAGTTGTTTATATTTTTTAAAATTTAGACCACGCTCATAAAAATTATCAATAAGTGTTTTTAATTGAAAAAATTTAATTATTTTAATTGAAATTAAAATTAATTCATTGTTTAATTCTTGAAATTGATGTTAGAAAAATCAATCCTCCAAAGAGCATACCAAAATTGAAAAGTTTTATTATAATATAAAAGTTTCCTAATCAATTTCCTTAAAAAGGCAAGTGGTCTTCAAATTAGGTAATAGAAGGAATGAGATCTAATGGTAATTTTATCAATTAATGAGTATAATTTTAAAGGGTAAAATTTATAATTTAATTTTTATTATTTTAATATTAAATAATTTAATCTCTAAAATTTCATTTTATTAATAAAATATTCTCTTTTAATTTACTATTAAATTAAATAATCTAATCATTTTAATTTTAATAATTTGTAATAAATTATTTTTATAATTTTAAAGTTTATAATAATTTAATTTTTTTAATTTAAATTAATTTTTTCGATTAATAATTAATTGAGGGTAAATTTGTAAAATGTTAACTTGTGCGATTAAAATAAAGCCATACATCCCCCTAAGGCTAAGATCAATTTAAGGAGAAGACGTGCCATGCATAATCCTCACAGTCAAGAATGTCACATGCATTAATTGTTGTCTTGGGCTAATAATTCCTTGCACATTTCACGTCAAAAAAAAAAGTTATCGCAATTTTTTATTCCTAGGAACTTTACGGCCAGGTAATGATTAAAACTCAACTGGTCAGATGAATTATATGAGTATTTTTTTTTTAAAGAAATTAAAATTATTGGGTTTTTCTGAGTAATAAAAAATTAATTAAATAATTATATAGATTTGCTAAATGTTGGGTTTTTTTATTTTTTATTTATTTTTTCTCCTTCAATTGTACTCTAAAGTTAACTTTTAGATATAATTTTATTTGAAAATAAATTTAATAGAGAAAGTTTTAATGTATCCAACTCATAGTATTGACATTTTATATACAACTTATTATACTCTTTTAATTAATATTGTTGGACTTATCCGTAAACTAACTTGTTGAAAATTTTTAGTAGATAATAATTACGTAATTTAAGGCATGCACATGCTCTCATAATTTCAATTATTTTTTAAAAAAAATTACTATTTAATAATTAATATCAAATTATTTTGAAAATAAAATAAAATTATAATGGTCAATTTATATATTATTTATATTTTAAAAAAATAAATAATAATTTTAAGATAATAAAAATAATATGATAAAATTATGTGACGAGAAAATTATATATAAAATTAAATTTATAATTATTTAATAATTTTATCTATTAATTTTATCTCTCACACGATTGAGAGAGAAATAGAGAAACGGGAAGGAGATGAATAGATAAGTATGAAGAATGAAATATAAAATTGAGTGATGGGATTGTAAATAACAGTATTATTAAGAATTAAATAGTAATTTAACTATAAAATTAATGACAAAATAGATGCTAAACCTTCATTCGTTACAAAATTGGTTAAAATATTTTTTCATTAAAGGAAAATTTAAGTGTTTTTAAAGAAAATAATTTTATTTTTAAAAAAGAAAGTTATTTAAAATAAAGCATGAAGGATTAAATAAAGAATCGAGTGATAAAATTATAAATAATAGTAATATTTAAAAATTAAATAGGAATTTAATTATAAAAATTAATGAAAAAATAGATGTTAAACCTTCATTTATTTGCTGAAAATTAAAAATATATATATATTTCTATTTTTATTTTTTAACATGTGCAACGCTCAATAAAACTATTATATATAAATTTATTAATATTTTTTATTTTTAAATCACAATTAAAAGTTGAAAAGTAAATTATTTTCTATGAAAATGTTTTACATGAAAATGTTTTCTTTAGAACATATTTTTTAGAAAAAAAAATATTTTTAAAATCTAAGTTATTTTTTTAACAAACAGTGTTGTTAAAACTAAATTGTTAACGTGGTTAAAATGGAATTTTATTGTGATTGGTTCAACGGAGTTATGTTGTGATTGGTCCATCTGCAAGACAGAGAATATGAGGTGGTTGACATTTGCGGTAGCAACTCTGACGCTGAGTCAGTGAGTCGAAGAGAAGGGTGAGTATAATGTTTAGAACTTATGAGTAGTTATGTAAGAGAATAACGTATATTTATCTTTATAATCACTCGCTTTTATACTATAAAAGGGAGTTAATTACAGTATTTCTTGATAATCCGCAATGATATGACCAGCTAATTAACGAGGAGTCTTACCGGCTAATCAGCCGGGAATCCCATGATTACAAACCTAATGAAAATCTTTTAGATTACCTCTAATTGTAACTTAATGTGAAAACTCAGTCTGCTCTGAAATGAGCGAGTCTTGATGAAGAGCTGGGCATCTTGGTTGTCTAGGCCTTCCGCTCTTCAGGTGGGATCGCGCATCCAATTATTAGACTCTTGCCACATGGCAATCTCTTATGGTGACAACTCATGGCCTACATTGGGTGATTGTTGTATAATATCAGAGGTCTTCCCGCTGGTCTTCAATTCTTCATATTCGAAGAAGAAATGTGTCATGGACCTAGAGTGCAAATCACACTGACTGTCACGAGTGCGGTCTTTAGTTCGTCAAACCAAGTCGGCCTTTACTCGGGCTAAGCACACGGTATCCTTGCTTTCTTCTTACTTGCCCTGCTGACCAGTCTGGTCCAAGATCTTGTCCAACAAAAGTTGATCCGAGTAAATATTGTCTGGCGAAAATTGATCCGAGTGATACAGTAATGCCTTAACAAGTTTACGGGCTCTCTCTAGCATCAACCAGCCATGGGTTTCATTTGGGCATTTCTCAACCTTGACGAGCTTTCGGGCATTATCTAGCCCTTGCGAGCTCCTTGCCCTTTTCCAGCCCTATCCAACTTCCGAGCATTTTTCAGCCCTGGCGTACTTTCGAGCATTTTCTCGCCCTGACGAGCTTCTAGTAATTTTTCAGCCTTATGGATTTCACTCGAGCTTCCTGGCATTTTTCAGTCCTATCGATCTTTCGGGCATTCGCTGACCCTAACGAGTTTTCAAGCATTTTTCCAGCCCTATCAAGCTTCCTGGCATTTTTCAGCCCTATCGAGCTTCCGGGCATTCTCTAACCTTGATATATTTCCAGGCATTTTCCTTGCCTTGTCGAACTTTCGGGTATTCTCTAGCCCTAATATGCTTTTAGGCATTTTGCTTGCCCTGTCGAGCTTTCGGGCATTCTCTAGCCCTGACGTGCTTCCAGGCATTTTTCTTGCCCTGTCAAGCTTCCGAGCATTCTCTAACCTTGACGTGCTTCTAGGTATTTTTCGGTCCTGGCATACTTTCATGCATTTTTCAGTCCTGGCATATTTCCGAGAATTTTCCTTGTCCTATCGAGCTAGCCTTGACTAGCTTTCGAGCATTTTCCTTACCCTATCGAGCTTCCGGGCATTTTCTTGCCCTATCGAGCTTCAGGGCATTTTCTAGCCCTTGCGAGCTCCACTTATTCGCTTAGCAGTCCATCTTCGCCAATCGTCAAAAAGTCTCGCCCGCCTACAATGGGTCTTCTTCCTTGGCAAAAAGTTTGAATTTTTTAGAGTGATTGTAAGAGCATTGTCAAATGCCTTGGAGACTTCTTATGAAGCAGGACAATCACCTGATCGATCGGCCTAGCATATACTCGCCTTGTGGTCGAGTATCAAATACCTTAAAAACTTTTTGTGAAGCAGGACTATCACCCAGTTGGTCGACCTGGTGTATACCCGCCTTGTGGCCTAATATCAAATGCCCTAGAAACTTTTTGCGAAGCAGGACTATCACCCGATTGGTTGGTCTGGCGTATATCCACCTTGTGTCTTAGTATAAAATGCCCTACATATTTTTTTGTGAAGTGGAACTTTCACCCAGTTGGTTGGTCTGGCATATACCTGCCTTGTGGCCTGTCATAAAATGCCTTAGAAACTTTTTATGAAGCGGGACTATCACCCGGTTGGTCGCCCTAACGTATACTCTCCTTGTGCCTGGCATCAAATGCCTTAAAAACTTTCTATGAAGCGGAACTATCATCCGATTGGTCAACCTGGCGTATTCCTGCCTTGTGGCCTTGAGACTTTTGTTTGTTCGGACTAATATTCGGTCTTTTGGCTTGAAAAATTCTCGACTTATGGCTTTATTTTAGTGGTCCAATGCTTGGTCTTCTGGCGGGTTCTCACCTTAAATGTTTTTGTTTAACGGGTCCAACACTCAGTCTTCTAGCGTGACGGATTTCCGACTTATGCTTTTGTTTTAATGGGTCCAATGTCCAGTATTGTGGCATAAATGCTTGATTAATGGGTCCAATGTCTGGTCTTTTGGCATGAGTGCCTTGACTAGTGGGTCTAATGCCCGTCTTGTGGCATGAGTGCCTTGATTAATGGGTCCAACGCTCGGATGGCCTTGTGACTTTTTATAAGTTTATTTTTATTTTTGCGGTCCAACGCCTAGATTATGGCCTGGCTGAAGTTGCCTTGTGGCTTGACATGAGATGCCTTATTATGCGGGACTAATGCTTGGATGGCCTTGTGGCCTATGTTTTCACAGTCCAACATCCAGATTATGGTCTGGCTGAAGTTGCCTTGTGGCCTAGCATGAGATGCCTTGTTATGTGGGATCAAAGCCTGAATGGCCCTGTAGCCTTTTATGAATTTATTTCTATTTTCATAGTCCAACACCCAAATTATGGCCTAGCTGAAGTTGCCTTGTGGCCTAGCATGAGATGCCTTATTATGTGGGGCCAACGCCCAAATGGCCTTGTGACTTTTTAGTGGGATTGACATCTGGATGGTCTGGCGAAACTCGCCTTGTGACCTTTTCTCTTATCTCCATACTTTCATTCATCCAGTGTTTCTGATTTTCCTATCAAAAAAGAAACTTGAAGAATGCATCATAGTCTTATAACATTTCCATAAATCACAAAGACTCGGTCGTCTGTCTTGACCAATTTCAAAACTCAGAGTTTGATCCAGGAGCTGAAAATTTATGATATTCTCCTAATTTTCAACCCTATTAACACTTAGTCCTTTTGCAATTATATGAATAACCCCCACAAGTTCTCTATCAAGGGTGATTTGGGGGTTGTTACTTCAAACTCGAGCCTCCTATCTCTTCTATTCTTTCTGATGAACTTTCAAAGTGTGTCATTTCTTATTAACCTCTCGATCTTGTCTTTCAAATGCCGGCACTCCTCCATTATATGTCTGTGATCTTCATGAAAATGGCAGTACTTGGTCTTATCTCGCCTTCCAGCTTTCTTATGGTTGAGTTTAGGAGGCCATCTAACTTTCTTGTTATTTTTTCTAATCCACATTAAAATATATGTCCATAAGTTATTCAGTGGAGTGTAATTCTTATACTTACCTTGGTCGTCCCTTCCTCGAAGACTGAGTAACTTTTGTGATCTCTCTCATATTTTTGCTTCTTCGACTTTTGGTCTTGCTTTAGACTCGTCTTCTTGTCCTCTCTTGGTGCTTGGACTTCGTCATCCAGCTTGGACTTCGTCATCCAGCTTGATATATTTTTGGGCCTTATCTATCAACTGTTGATATGTTGCGGCTGGATTTTTTATTAAAGAATCCACGAAATTGACGTTGTGTGTTCCTTTCTTCAGCGCTTCACATGCTATCTCATGATTTAACTCCTCTATCTGTACTGCCTCGGCATTGAATCGTGAGATAAAGCTCCTTAGAGACTCGCCCTCTCCTTGGTGGATCTTTTGCAAGTTAGAGAATAGATTTTTAGGAGGTATACAAGTAATAAATCAGGATTTAAATAACGTAGCAAACTACATAAAGTTTTGAATTAAACTTGGGCTCAAATATTGGTACCATTTTTTAGCCAAACCTGTGAGTGTTGACGGAAACACTTGATACAACACGAAATCATTGACATATTGAAGTTGTATGATCATCCTAAAGATTGCCAAGTGACTCATGGATCTACTGTTCTATCATATTTGTCCAAGTTAGGCAGCTTGAACTTAGCTGGGATTGTTTCTGCTAAGATTTCTTTCAAAAGAGGCGAGGCACCATCCAGGCCAAAATCCTCCTCTTACTCCTTCTAGTACCTTTGAACAGCCCGCATCAGCTTCCGATCGATATTTTCCAGAGCATCGTCTGATTCATCTTCTTCTAACTCGGCCTTCCCTTTGGATCACCTCTTGATCGTCTTTACCCGAGTCCTAGGGGTTTCAATTGGGGCTTCCTCCTTTCTCTTAGGAGCCGTGACTGACGCCTCCCCCCGAGTTTTGTATTGCTCGAGAGTAGCCTGCAAATTTTTAGATGTATTGGATTATCTACTCGTTGTTTAGATTATTGAGATCTACTTCATTGGCCATCTAGGAGCGTGTTTTGTCCACTGCTAGGGGTGGAAAAAATGATAACGCCTTCATTGGTAGTAATATTAGCAGCAGCTCATGAACTTTCTGCCATTCCGAGAAAGAGCAGAGAGAGATTTCTTCCTAGGAGAAAAGAAATAAGATGCCTAATTTAATCCAAATAAACAGAAAAGATTCAATAGTAACCCAAAAATGGAACAAAATGATGTTGCTGAAACCAAATTGATGATATGGTCGAATGGAGTTATACTGTGATTGGTCCAATGGAACTATAATGTGATTGGTCAACTTGTAGGACAGAAAACGTGAGGTGGTTGGCGTCTACGGCAGCCACTTTAATGCTCAAGTCAGTAAGTTAAAGAGAAGGGCGAGTATAATATTTAGAACTCAAGAGTAGTTGTGCGAGAGAATAATATACCTTTGTCTCTGTAATCACTCACTTTTATACTGTAAGAGGGAGTTAATTATAATATATCTTGAGAATCCGACAACGATGTGTCCGGCTAATTGACAAGGGATCTTGCCGACTAATCGGCAGGGGATCTTGCAATTATAGATGTAATAGAGATCTTGTAGATTATCTCCGATGGTAACTTAATGTGAAGATTCAGTCTGCTCTGAAATGGGCGAATCTTGATGAAAAGCCAAGCATCTCGGTTGTCCGGGCCTTCCGCTCTTTGGGTGGACCGCATATTCGATTATTAGACCCTTATCATGTGGTCCTATTTTATGGTGACAATTTATGACCTACTTTAGATGATTTTTATATTTTGGACGATTCTTTTGTAATATCAAGAAGTATATATGGTAAATGCAAGATGAAGAGACTAAATATCTTAGTTTTTCAAAATATAAATCTCAAATCGTTATTAACATAAAACTTAGGAATTATATATTACATTTTCCTTCTAAAAGAGTTATTAGAATTTTAAAAATTGGGTCATTTTGGGTATCAAACGCTTATTCAAGTTTTGGATGAGGGTGTATAAGTATTTGATTGGGTTTTAAATTTGAATGGATATGCCAAAATTAATATATATATATATATAGTATATTTTGTACTCTATTAAACTGAAGGTTTTTACGTAAAAACAAATATATTTTTAATTTAATAAAGTTAAAATGTATGGAATAAATTATTTATTTTGAGAAATTAAGGAAAATAAATTTTAATTTTGATATAATGTAAGGATTAAAAAAAATACTATATATTGAAAGTATTTTAGTATTTTTAGTTTTATTTTGACATTTTTTTTTGTAATTTTAATAAATTATTTTCTATCTTTCAGACAATTTAATTGAATATATTTATATTTCTGAAAAATAAACTGAATTTATAATTTATTGAATTTAATAATTTAATAGCTTAACACAAAAATTCAAAAAACTTCCATAAAATTCTGGCACTTTTGTATAAATTATTAAAAATCATGTGAACAATTGGTGATGAAATAAACTTAACTATTCTGTCCCATAATTAAAATTAAATAATATTATATTAATTAATTTATATATTACTATAATTTAAAAAATAAATAATAATTAAAAAATAATTAAAAAATAAATAAAAATTATAGGAGCTAGGAGAAAATATTTCCTTTAATTTTTGTTTATTTTTTAAAAAAAGAAATTTTATGGTGCCCAGCCTCCAAGACTCCAGCATGGCAGCATTTTGAGGTTTGGGATTGCAGTATAAAAGAGGACCAAGAGAAATATAATAAAGCAAGATGGGTTGATTCCAGTATTTATTTATTTTATTTATTTATTTTTCTTTTTAAATTCTTATATTACAAAATAAAAATTCAATAACTATAATAAATAGGTTTCTTGGAGAAAAAGAAAATATTTTAGGTTAGATGGGATAATTGCATTTGAAGTTATAAAATCTTGTAAACTATTTTATTTAATAAAGGAACAAATTAAGATATATGAAGAAAAGAGACGCTATGTCAGACAATTTAGTTCCCAAAATGAATTAGGCCAAAAAAAATGTCATGAATATAATTAAAATAAATATTTTTTATTAAAAAATTAAGCCATTTAAAAAAATAATTTCCTTTTTTAAAAGAGAAAATTATTTTTAATATTTTAAAAATTTTAACATAAATATATGAAGTGGGTGATATATTTTTAGCAACAAGAAGAAATTAGGTTAAGAAAAATGAATATTTAAATAGCATGAAATTTCAAAATTTGGGAACGTGAAAACATAAAATAAATAAATAAGAGATGGGTGTGTAATAGGACAAGAGCGGTGACAGTTGGCATGCTCCTATTATTCCAGTCAATAAAGCAAAACGATGGCTTCTCATTGCATCAACATTGACACGTGCTTGTCGTTTTGGCCTTTGATTTTTCTAATAATGATCATACAAACAATTAAATCTATAAGCCTACAAGTTGACCAATAAGGTTTAGTTGTTTAGCATCAAAAATTGATCTAGTCCAGTCTGTTGAGTGTGTATTTTATTTTTTAAATTTAAAAAAATTATAAAAAAATTTATTAATTAATTTTTTTAATTTTAAAAAATATATTTAATATGTTCAGTTAGAATACAGAGCAATGCCATGGAAGGAAGGGAATGTGATTTTTCTTTACCTTCGATGTAATTTATCAATTTAATTTATTACAAAAATATTTATATCTAATTTACAGAAATTTAGTTCCTTTAAAATTTGTAATTAATTCTCTTAATAATTTTATTTTAAAAGTAAATTTAAATTATTTTATTCAACATTCAGTGATTTTACTATTGCACCCGATGCCTTTTTTTTATTATTATTTTCTTTTTTTTTTCAACTGTATTTATTAATTACTTATAAAAGCACTTTGAAAATCTCTTAGAAAGGTTGGTGTTTGGTCCAATCAATCAATTCAATAGCAAAGTTTGGGGGATTTTGTTTCGTTTTCATCCTAGAAAATTCCTAGAGATCTTCATTATTCTTCAACTAAACATTATCTAATCGTATCAAAAAATATTAATATAAATTAGGTTTAATTATAAAATCATTTAATCTTTGCGTCTTTTATAATTTAATTTAAAATATTTTTTTATGCAGTAGATCAAAATTTTAAAACTAATGTTTTTTTTTTTAATTTAAAATCAATTTAAAAATTATATCTTAGCTGACTGGAGTATATTAGTTAATGGAAATTTTTTATTTACACCTTTAAAAATATTTTATTATTTAATGTTTGTGAGGTCTACTATGATTTTAGTTTTTTTATAAACCAAAATTTTATTCGTAAAAAAGAAGAGGGAAAAATAATGATTGGAAAAATTACTATAATTTTTTTTAATATGTCATTTTCTTAATGACTAAATTTATAAAACTCACACTCAGAATAAAATCAGTCAGAATAATAACAGAAATTAATAATCTATTAAAATCTGTTACAAATCAGTAACAAATTAATTTTATAATTTTCAGTAATTGATTGAGAAATATGTGACTAAATAAAACTGTTTGCTAATTTAATTGGGAATTTTGAAATCTATTATAAAATTAGCAAAAGATTAGTAATAAATTTGAATATGTTATTGCTAATATTTAATTACTAAAAGTTATTTTTATAAAAAAATATAAAATAGTAATGGAATATAACATATTATCAAATTAATAACGGAGTTAGTAATTGATTAAATCCGTTACAGTATTTTGAATAAAAACTCTAATTTTTATTTTTTAAAATTTTATATTTTTTTAAATTTAATAATGAATATAATTCGTTATTAATTTAAAAATAAATAATGAATTATGTACTTTATTGTTAAATTTTCAAAAAAACATATTGCACTTTAATTTTAGAATCACACCTTTCTTCTTTTTAATTTAGTAACGAATATAATATATTACTAAATTTGTTAGTAATCTAAAAATTAGTATCGAATTCCTTAATCTATTACTAAATTTTAGAGTAAAATACCACGCTTTTATTTTAGAATCTCACATTTTTTTTAAATTTTTAATTGAGTAATGAATATAATATATTACTGATCTAAAAATGAATAACAGATTTTTTAATATGTTGCTAAATTTTGTAGAAAAATACTACTTTTTTATTTTATTCGCCAATATTATTCTTTTAAATTTAGTAATAGATGGAAACCGTTACTAATTTGTGTATTATATACCAACACATTGATGTGGCTGAAACGAAACTATGCTGTAATTGGTCAATCTACAAGAAAGAGAATGTGAGGTGATGGGCGCCTACGACAGACACTCCGACGCTCAAGTTATTAAACTGAAGAAAAGGGCGAGTGTAATGAATTCCTTAGAACTCAAGAGTGGTTGTGTAAAAATGCGTACCTTGATCTCTTTGTTTATCAGCTTTTATACTATAAGAAGATGGAGTTGGTTATCATATCTCCTAGAAATCCGATTAACACCGACTAGTAGATATGGGATTCCGCGATTATAGGTGTAACGGGAATCTGCTAGATTGTATATCTAATGGTAACTTTCTGTGAAGTCTCGTTCAGTTGAAGAGAGGGTGAGTCTTGGCAAAGAATCGAGGACTACAGTATCCGGGTCTTCCTTTCCACTAATGGGACCGCGTATTAACTTATCAAACACTTGCCACATGGCTTTGTCTTATATTGACAACTCATGACTTGCTTTGAGTGATTATTGTACTACAACAGAGGTCCCCCCCCCACTAGTTTCGATTCTCCAGATTTGAAGATTACAATTGTCTTCACGATCTTAAGCACGTGGCACGTCTAGATTGGTCGTTTATGCTCGCATCGCTTTGCCTGCTCCTGACCATGATGATTGCCTTATTCCTCGAGCTGCATTCAAAACCTACCGTCGAAACCGTCATATAAAAACCACTCTTCTCCAAATACCACTTTTGCTCACAACTGACTTTTGCACTTTAGAAAAAACTCGACCACTCCTCTTTTCCATTCACACATGTCCTTACTCAAGAATTCCTATTTGCTTTTTCTTCTATAGAAATGAATAGGAACACTTCTTTTTCTTCTTCTTCTAGTGAAAGTTCAACCTCTAACTCCTCCTCCAATGGCTACCATTTGCGCTCCTCTTCCAATGGCCCCCATTTGCACTCCTGCTCCTATTGTCCCGCTAAGGGCAGTCCATGACCATGAAAATATCTTGGTAAACGATATTCCTTCCATGCTGACTGAGAAGGATGTAGACCGTCTCTATGATTAATATCAAATCTCATGAGAGACCTTCCGAATTTATGCTCCCGCCTCGCATGTTCATATGGATGGTTGAATTCCTGCTGAGAATAATCATCTATGAAGAGCAATTAAAGGTGGGTCTTTGATTTTCAATGGATTCGTTCTTCGTTGAAGTCCTTCGTTTCCATAAGATGGCAGTCGCCCAAATGAACCCCAACAATTGGAGGATTTTAGTGGCTTTTCGCTTTTCGCTTTCTCTGCTTTAACAACAACATCGAGCCGAGTGTTGCACTATTCTCTTAGTTGTACTAGCTAGAAACCTAAAAGAACGATGAATTCTGGTACTTTAGCGGGAGAAAACATCAAAACCTTTTAGACCGGATGCCCTCATCCCTCATCACCGAGTATCCAAGGATTTTGGGTGACTCCAAACTGATTAGAATGTATACGTGGAGTTTCAGAAGGATGAGGTCCAGCCACGGTAGGATGAAGAAGAGTCTTTGGACTTCCTCTAGAGGATGGCCTTGACATAAAGTATCGATATCATAGTAGCAGTGAGGAACGCCCTTCTGTCCTGGCAAAGCCACACTCAAGTTGGCCAGGCTCAGGCTCCTCACCTGCGCAGCCTTCCAGCCACTCGGGAAAGCACATCTCATGCTAATGTGCAGGTATTTTTCTTTTTAACCCCTTTGTTTTTGAAACTGCCTTACTTAATCACCTTTTGTTTCATGCAGATATGACCGGGCCAAAAAATAAATTCGTCAAGACGGCATGTGCTGCCCATAAGGGCAAAGCTGTTGTGGAGTAATCGAACCACCTCCTAAATGAGCTCGCTGTACCAAGGAGATTATCATACTTCCTCCTCCTTCACTCCCTCCTGCGGTTGAAGAATCAACTCCAACTCAGCTCGAGTCTTCTACAAGGGGCACTTTTGCAGTAGTCCCTATCACTATCGAACCAGCACCTGAAAGTGCTGGAGTTGAATCTTCGTGGCCCCAAATTGTTCAATACCTGGCGCTGGTATTGACCCGAACGACCTCTCTTCTCGAGGAACCTTACATGTCAGTCCTCATAACCAAGAATGCTTTGAGGATTGGGACTGTCATGTTTTGAATGAGGTCAAGATAGACGATCTCTATAACAACATCATGCATTCTGCCATGGAGAGTGTTCTCTGCGCATAAATGGCTAAGGAGCGGAACAAGATTCTGAGGTAAGAATTTGGGGACCAGGAGACAGGTAAAAGTCCCCTACAAAAGGAATGTTTGAGGGTGAAGGCTCGAGTTCATGAGGTGGAGAGTACAATAAAAGAGACGCTGGAGTCAGTGGACAAGCTCCAGGCAGATATGGACAAGGCCAACACTTCTAAGCTTTCCCTTGAGAATCGGGCAAAAAATACTGAGGATCAAGTGACTATCCTCCAATGGCAAGTCCAGGCGCTGCAATCTCAAGCTGAGGAGAACCAAGCTGCCTCCAACAGAATTACTAAACTAGAGGCTGAGTTTTAGAAGACAGTAGCCTAGGGAGGAGAAATGTTTATCGTGGGCCAAGACTTGGTCAAGAAGGAGTTGGTAAAACGATTTTCTTTTGAGGATTTTACTTGGACAGATGACATCTTCCTGGAGGAGGAGGACAAGCAAGAGGAGGAGAGGATTGAAAATCTCAACTGAGTCTTTGCAGAAAATGTAATAGATGTAAAGAATGTAAATGTTATAGAGGCCCGGGAGGAGAAAATTGAGGATATCCCTCCTCCTATGTAATCCTTTCCTTTTTATGTAATGGAAATATTTTCTTTCATATCTTATTACATTTTTACTAAGTGTTTATATGCTCTGTACTCGTCCATAACCCTCATCTAATCATCATCAAATAAGACTTAAATAATCTCTAAAAAATTGCTAAGGGGGTTAACACCCAACTAAATATCTAGTAATCATTACATTTACTAAAAAATGACCTAAGCAGGCTCGCTAACAGGATATAACACTCGGTCACCAGTCTAACTGATGCCCACTTTATGGGCATAAAATAAATAACTTGAAAAAATTCGAAAATAGGACCAACACTTAGTCATTGGGCCTGCCAGATACTCGTCTTGAGGCCTTAGTATATAATGCCTTAGAAAAAATTTTTATAACATGGGACTAACACCCGATCATTGGGCCTGACAGATACTTGTCTTGTGGCCTAGGCATAAAATATTTTAAAAATTTTTTATAAAGTGGAACTAACACCTGGTCACTGAGCCTGGCGGATACCCACCTTGTGGCTTTTATTAATGAATGTTTTTATTTGAATAAGATAAACCCATCATTTCTTGTCACTGAATAACTCAACATATGAAAAAAATATCTCGTTAATTGTTATTGATAAAATTTTCTTAGATTATAAATATTTCAGGGATGGAAAATGACTCGACCATCTAATTTAGCCAATTTATAAGACCTTGGGTGAATAACCTTCGACATCTTAAATGGTCATTTCCAGTTTTCGGCCAACCTACTGACTCGGTATTATCGCCTTTTACATCTGTTCTTTTAAGAGCTATATCCCCTACATTAAAAGCTCGTGACTTGACTCTACTGTTAAACATTCTGAACATTACCTTTGAAATTCTAAACCGAATAAAGATATTCTTGTTGACGAAGGACATTGCCTATTGGTGGTGATAGACTGAATTGTCTTTACCTCAGCCCACTTGCTGAAATGATCTACCGCTACTATTATAAATTTTCTTGATCCAATTGCTTTTGAAAAAGGGTTAAGAATATCTAGCTCCTACTAAAATAAAGAATAGGGGGCTTCCAATTGCTGTTTATAAACTAATTTAATTTTAAAAAAAAATTGATAAAATTCACTTATTTGAACATTATAACCAAATAATAAAAAATTAAGTGAATTAACTTTTAAATCAAACTTCAATTGATAAACTTCTCAATTTTGATTATATTCTGTTGACATTTTAAATTAATCGTTTATTCCATTATTTCATCGCATTTATTTTATTTCTTCTTAAATATTTTGAAATAAAATATTGAATAGAAATTTCTGTCCTTTTTCTTTCATTTTAAATATTTTTCTTTTATTTGAGTTAAATAAATTCAAGATTTCTGTTGAATTGATATGTATTCAATTTATCTATGAGAATTATTAAATTAAAAAAAATCAATTTTAATTAACTGATTCAAACGCCTTATTACTAATGGAGGTGTATACTACTTTCCTCATCGGATCTGAGAATAGATGCTTTTACAATGTCCAAAGACACGTAATAGCTTCTAGTGTCGTGTTGTTCTAAGTCTAGTGAGGAATTACAGTTGGCTTTATCTTATTGTGGTAAATATGAGAGAAAAGAAATAAATTTATGTAGTTTCAAAATAAATAAATAAAATAATTTTTTTAAAAAACAATAAAATAAACTTTTTTTAATAATAAAATAAAATTATGTTTGGGCCAAGTCCCAAAGATGCTCCTGATTTTGGAATATTTAGAGGCTACGAGGCATCGGTAGGAGTGATGTTTTTTCTTCAAATGTCAGTTCATGATCTCCTTGTCTAAATCTCCATATGGCAAATGCAATTTTAATATTTAGTAGGGTGTCTAGAGGGCTCCTGTAGTATTTTATTTACATTAATTTAACAAATTTAATTTAATCAAAAATAAAAATTTATAAGTTAATTTTTTATTTAAAATTCTATTTATTTTACATAAAATATTTTTAAAAAATATTTTTCATATTTTTTAACATTTAAAATATTAAAAAAATTATTTAACAAAAAATATTTTCTTAAATAATAAAAAATTAACTTATTTTAGGAAAAAATAATTTTTTTAATATTTGGAAAATCTTACTAGGAGCTTTCTATTTAAATTTGTTAATATATTTTATTTTTAAATTAAAATTAAATAATAAAAAATAAATTATTTTTATTAAAAAATATTTTTTATATGAAAAATATTTTTTAAACATAAATTATTTTTCAATGTAAACTATTTTTCTTGAAATAAATGGAGGTTAAATTAAAAAATAACTAACTCAATTTCTTAAATTTAAAGTTTTTCTTATTGGTTTAATCTAAAAATCAAGAAACTCAATTAATTGATTTTCTTCATTTTTATACTTATTTGAGATGTACAATTTAAAATCATTTTTAACAATTTTTTAAAATTAATTTAAAATTTTAATTTAATCAACTTTAAAAAAAAAATTTGTATGGGTTAAATTGCTTTTTTACTTAAATTAAAAATTGATTAACTCAATTTCTGATTTAACCAAAAAATCTAGAAGCTCAAATAATAAAGGAGCTCCTCACTTGGTTATTTTTAATCATTTTGTATCTGGTGCTTATGCCTTCTAGGGAGAGGAGGTCACAAGATTTTTTAATGGAATTTTTTTATTATCTTGGAAAAAACGAAAAAGAATAAAACGTGTTATAATTATATATATATATTTTTAATGGCTCAAACAAAATTCAAACTCATATAAAAATTTTAAATTTAAACTCCAATGAAAGTAAAATAAATTCAATAAAGTTTATTGATCTCAAATATTAGATTCAAAACAATTAATGTCTATTAATTAAGAGATTTACCTTCTTGAAAAATAAAAACTAAAAAAAAAATGAAGTTGATTTCATTTGCAAACGAAAATTGGGGAAAATTTTAAAAAATAATTAAATGAAAATTTTACTATTTACACTATTGTGAAATTGATGATTTGATATTCATATTTTCCAAAGTATAATATTTACATAAATTTTTATGTAATTATATTGTTATTTATAATATTAATAGGATATTCTTTTTTAATTAGAGTGTGATAAATATTTTTCGATAAATGGAGGTCTAAATAGAATAAATATTTTATTTATGTATAATTCATAAAATTTCTAATTAGATTAAAATTAAAAACTCTAGCATTATGAATTAGAGTGTAGAAGAGAGATTATTTGACTTTTAGCCATTTTACTGAGAGGCTTTTGTTCAATTGATAAGAATTTGAGTTGCTCTCACATTAAGATAGAGAAAGATTTGGATTGATTTTGTTTTTTAAACATAGTAATCATATGTATTAAGAAACTAAATAGACAAGGATACAATAACCATGTTGAGCTCACACCCTAATACAAACAAGCCTCTCTATTCACAAAACCTAACTAGCCCAACCACCTCATCACCGACGGAATAGAAAAGTCCATCGAAAGTCAGAGCAGCTAATTCGCAAAGCAAGCAAGCTAAACGGATAGATCGAACTCTCGAGTATTGTGGGTTGCTAGTGCAACTCATTTTTAGAACACGACTCAAATTGATCTAAATAACTTTTGAACTTATTTTCCATTTTAATTAAAATGATTAATCCAAATTATTTAGTAGATTTTAGCTAGAATATTATATACCCTATCAAATTTTACTAATTTCTCAATGTGGGAAATTTTGCGCCACCACTTAGATATGATAAAGAGACATCCAAAACTAAGATCCAAAGCTAAATCCACGATGCCAGAGCACTCAAGATGAAGAGTGGCTGCCAAAGGAGAGGATATCAGCCTCCAAATCAACAAAATGATTCATAAGAAATAGCACATAGGTAACTAAAAACCCACATGCAACTTTAGAGGAAGCTGCTAAATTCTTGCACACACCATCCTTCAGTGTCAGATCAGATCTATCCATCCAAGGTAACAAGGGAAAAGCTCCATGGCCATGGCAGTCACAGTCTCGATTAGCCATGGAAGATCGATTTATGGCATCATTGGCTGCATCCTAAACCACAAGCTTTGATGATTTCGTGCTAATCAAAGATAGGATAGAAAGACATTTCAAAGAAAAACATAAAAACTATACTAGATCTTGAAGAAACTCTCTCTTGGAAGCATTGATTTGGTCTCTTAACAACCACAAAATATGTACACGCAAAATTAGAAGGGATGAGGAAAAATCCCCTTTGGCCAAGCGGAAAACAAAATGAAAAAACCTTCCCTACCAAGCACCGCAACAACCTTGCAAAAGAACTGAGAAAAAAGAAAATCTTAGAAAATAAAGAAATTTCTCTCTTTAATAAAGTAGAAAGAGACCTATCTACAATAAAGCTAAACTATTTGGGTTGATAAATAAATAACTTTAATTTGTAATTGATGATTTTATTAAATAAAATTCAATTGATGATTTTATTAAGTATAATAAAGGGTGAATACTTTGTATTTTACTCTTATTATATATGTTAAATACTTTCACTGTCCAACTATTTTTCTCAAATTTTACTCTTCTTCTTAAATTTTATCATAACAAATTTTTTTTACCGTTATTAACATTTTTATTTCTAATCAATTTTTTGATTAATTATTAAATTGATAAAGATAGACAGAAATATAAACAAAATTAAATGTGAGAGACTAAATTATATAATTTTAAAAAAATACAAGGATTAGTTAATTAATTTAAACATAATTATTTACTGTAGTAAAACCTTTTATCTAATTTGACAAGAGCACATTCTCACAATTTTCAAGAATCAGCATTTCAAGCTGTGGCAGCTCAATCTCATGGAATAGCAACCTAATTAATTAATTAACATAAGTTATACATTAGCAGCACAGCTAACATCAAATCAATTCTCCACAGAAAACAAAAAGGTGAATACAAACAAAATGCCTCTAAATATATAAAATGTTAGGTAATTTGATGACATGGGTTTTCAATTATACAATTCATGCCACCACATACCCAAATCAAAATCTTGAGTTTAAAATCAAAAATAAAGAAACTAGTAGATGATGGACAAGTGGGGTTGAGTACATCTCTAACGGATTTTACTTTCAACGTCAGGAAGCATCGGAGATTTTTTTTTTTTTTAAATAATAATTGAAAATTAAAAGAGTAAAACTTAAAATTTTTCAAATTTATTTAAATATACTTATTATCAGACTAAATTAATCTGTGAGTGCGTATGAGAGAAATTATTAAATACTCTAAATATATCATTTTGAAAATTTTGAATTAAAAATAATTTATTTTTTAATTTTATATTGTAATTTAAAAAATAATTTATCGAATAGTCATCATTATTGAAAAGATTTTACTCAAATGTCACTATTAGATCGAGTGTAAATGAAAATTCATGATAGTTAATAGAAAAAAGAAAAGTAGATGGCTAGTTAGGAGTGGTCCATATTGATGACCACCAAAAGATACAAACAGCTAATTAAATTAAGTAATCACTCAATGATTTCCATATTATAGGGCTTGAAAAGGACTTGTTTTTGGCTCCTACCATATCCTAAGATTCTTCTTCCAATTCATCTCTGTCTTCCACTATCCAGGCTTAGGCTCAGGCTGCCATTTTTCCCTAATTAATCTCCACCATCCTTCTAAGAAAACAGTGTTTAACAAAAATATAATAAATCTTTTTTTTTCTTTTTCTATTTCCTTATCCTCAACAACTCATTTTTATCTTCTAATACCCTACTTCTGACTTTCTTGAAAGCATTTTATCACACGGCATTGACACCCCACACATAGATAAACAACTATCATATTAATATGCCATCTTTTAAACGATTTCTTCTTTTTTTTTTTTCTTTTTTTTAAAAAAATATTTATGTTGCTTCTTTGAAGAGGGTACACCTACATTAATTACTCTATTATCTACCTAATAATTTATAATTAGCATAGTTATTTTTTATATATATACATCTGTTTCACATTGTAAGATTAAATTATCTATAATTTGAAAATTAAAGGAGTAAACAAAATTAAAGGATAAAATGACTTTTCTTTAAAAAAAATGAAATAAATTATATATTTTCACGTTTAAAAATTTATATCTCCTAAGAATAGAGCAATATTAAGTTCAAATCGAAAATATTGACCAAACCAAATTAATTTGAAAATTCAGTTTAATTTTTTATTTTTTTTATTTCAGTTTTTAATTTAAAAAATTTCAATTATTTCAATTCGATTCGATTTTGATAAAAAAAATAAAAAAAAAATAAACCAAACCGATTAGTGATAATAATATATTATTTTCAATAATACAGAGATTAGATCATATTGATTCAAAAAAAAAAAAGAGATTAGATCATATTAAAGTTAAAATATTTTAATTAAATTTTAAAATACTAAAAATAAAGTATAAAAAATAAAAAATTATTAAAAATTCAAACGGATCAAATCAAATTTTATTTGATTCAATTTAATTTCTAATTAAAATTGATTCGATTTAATTTTTATACGTATCAAAATTTCGATTTTCATAAATACCAGCTTGGTTTAATTAAAAATATTCATATTAAACTTTTCTTGAATTTTAAATTTTAGTAAAATTCTGTTTATGAAAATAAAAAATTTACCCATTAAATATTATTATTATTTAAATTAGATTTAATATTATATTTGCAAAAATAGGATTGTCTGGCAAAAGGGTAGTACAAATTATGGTAATACCATTCTAACAAAAAATAATGAGTTTGATAGTTAAAGGAGGAGTGATTAATAATTGACAGCTAATTTAAATTTTAGTCAAGAAATGTAACTACAATAATTCTAAATTGGAGGATGACTTTTAAGCAAAGAGAAACTATCTACTAGAAAAACTAAACTCTCCCATGTGCTTATTCTACTACCAACCAATTAGACTCTCTTTAAGAATCTTTTCTTTTTTTTTTTTAAAAAAAAAAAAAGAAATTATTTGTTGGACTTATACATATCCAATCAATATTTATATTTTAATTTTTTATGATTTCAAGGACATGTGCCTTAGGAGAAAAAAAAAGCATAAAAAGCAAACTCATCCAATGATCTATGGAGCATACATAAATAAAAATAAATAAAATATTTATATAATAAATCATTTTTTAAATATATATAAATGATTTTTTTTAATTTTTATCCAAATTAATAAAAGTTAATATTGATTTATGCATGAAATCAAATGCAAATATAGATTAGTCAATACTCTTTATGTCATTTTCATAGAAGTGGGGACATTTTCATTTTCAAAGAAAATATTCATCATTATTTCTTGCACGAAATGCAATTGGACCAATAAATTAAATAAGTAAATAAATAAATAATTTTTTTTTTTTACTTTTATTTTTCATCTTTCTTTATGGGTAGTGTAGCTCAAAGTAGATGCAAAAAGCTGAAATCCCACTTGATGGATATTCACATGCAATCTAATAATTGAGAAATACCATTAATTTAAATTGTGATTTTATTTATTTTTTATTTTTTAAATATTTTTTTTGGGTTTTTTGGATTAGTGAAGAGAAGGTGCTTTTGATGCTAAAAAACGTGCAGGATCTCTGCAGTTTTAAACAATTAATATCAATTTTGAACCACTACGAGTTGCTGACTCAGTTCTACAATCAACTGAGTTTCTAACGAGTCAATCAATATTTTTAGTCTTTCTCTCCAGGTTTGTGACAGCCTGTTTTCTCTCAATTTTTAAATTAGAACATTTGTGGGTCTATCTGTAAAATGAGAATTAATTGATAAATTTTAATTTAATTTATAGTAAAACTAATACCTTTAGCTTTTTTTTTTTCTTTTTCTTTTTCTTCCATTAAATTAATCTTAAATAAATTAAAGTCAGTGCTTTAATTGAAAAAAAGGTTAGAAATTAGAAATTAGAATTAAAAGAAAAAAAATATATATATATAAATAAAAATAAGAAGGAATTATGAGTTATTGAGTGTGCAGGCAGCATTGGTGTGGGAGCAGCCACATGGCAAAATTTACAACCGTTGGATTGATTTTTTGTAAGATCTGCTCTGGTAGGCTGGAGGTTCTCTCTCCACAATCTTATCTTTCAGATGTATTATTTAATATGTGTTTGTTAAAAAAAAAGAAAAAGAAATTGCACTATTCAACTATGAGGGCTGCTACATTCGAAGACTCTGTTTAACGTTTTTGTTGCAATTTTTGTGAAAATTATTTATTCTAAATATGTTAATTAAAAATAATAAAATATTAAAAATATTTACATTAAATTTGATAAATTTAAATTATAAAAAATTAAGATGACAAAATTTTTTTTTTCTGAAAGTATTTAAAATGCTATTAATTTAACTCTCAAATCATAAATTTTATTATAAATTTTATATTTATTTAATTTTAGTATCAAACGAATATGAATTTATCTTATTAATAATTTAATTAATTAATTAATTTTGAACTCTTTCATTAACTTTTCTTTAAACAGGCCTGTCCTTGGAAAAATGGAAGGATTTGTTTTTTTCATTGACATTGTGAAATAAATATTTTGTTTTTATTTGTAGAGTTTGTATGATTAGATCTTAAAAATGGGAGAAGTTGATGAGAAGCTGCAAGGCCTGAAATAAAAAATTAAGAGAAGTAGAGTAATGGGAATAATTGAAAAAAAAATTAATTAGAAAATTTATAAATAAATAAAACAATTTAATCATGAAAAATTAAAAGAGTAGTTGGAGATTAGTTCTCTACTGAAGGGAATCCAAGAACAAAAGTTCAAAACAGTGGAAAATTTTTTAAAAAATAAAAATAAAAATAAAAAATAAAGGCCAGCTAGAGAAACCACATTTCATAGCATTAAATTAAGGGATTAATTTGCATAGTTGGTCCTTGTTGACAGCTCTCTCTCAACGACCATTTGCAGTATATATACTCTTTATTTCATGCATGCTTAACTCAATACAAACCAAATCCACTAACCACTTCCCCCCCCACATCCGCCGCCCTGATCAAGAGACTTGAGGGGCTGAGTCTCAAATTGACGAGAGGGAGCTGAGTTTTCCGGCGAAAAATGACCAGTTCTGGTGGCGGCCCCACTAGGGGCCGTCTATGGCCTCAATTGGCCTTCGCATTGGCTGTGGTTCTTGTTTCAAGCTGTGTAAGTTCAGTTTATGGTGATGCTTATCCATACTCTTCTCCTCCTCCTCCACCTTATGAGTACAAGTCACCACCACCCCCATCTCCTTCTCCACCACCTCCTTATGAGTACAAATCTCCACCACCACCATCTCCTAAACCTCACTATGAATACAAGTCTCCTCCACCACCATCTCCTTCTCCACCACCTCCTTATGAGTATAAATCCCCACCACCACCATCTCCTTCTCCACCACCTCCTTATGAGTATAAATCTCCACCACCACCACCACCATCTCCTAAACCTCACTATGAGTACAAGTCTCCTCCACCACCATCTCCTTCTCCACCACCTCCTTATGAGTATAAATCCCCACCACCACCTCCTTATGAGTATAAATCTCCACCACCACCACCACCATCTCCTAAACCTCACTATGAGTACAAGTCTCCTCCACCACCATCTCCTTCTCCACCACCTCCTTATGAGTATAAGTCTCCACCTCCACCATCTCCTAAACCTCACTATGAGTACAAGTCTCCTCCACCACCATCTCCATCTCCACCACCTCCTTATGAGTATAAGTCTCCACCTCCCCCATCTCCTAAACCTCACTATGAGTATAAGTCTCCTCCACCACCATCTCCATCTCCACCACCTCCTTATGAGTACAAGTCTCCACCTCCACCATCTCCTTCTCCACCACCACCTTATGAGTACAAGTCTCCACCTCCGCCATCTCCTAAGCCTCATTATGAGTACAAGTCTCCTCCACCACCCTCTCCATCTCCACCACCTCCTTATGAGTACAAATCTCCACCACCACCCTCACCTTCTCCACCACCACCTTATGAGTACAAATCTCCACCACCACCATCTCCTAAGCCTCATTATGAATACAAGTCACCACCACCTCCATCTCCATCACCTCCTCCACCCTATTATTATAAATCTCCTCCACCTCCTTCACCATCACCACCACCTCCCTACTATTACAAATCTCCTCCCCCACCAGTACATTCTCCTCCTCCACCTTATTATTATAAGTCACCACCACCACCTTCACCCTCACCACCACCACCATACTATTACAAATCTCCACCACCTCCTTCACCTTCACCCCCACCACCTTATTACTATAAATCTCCACCACCACCCTCACCATCTCCTCCACCACCATATTATTATAAATCTCCTCCACCACCTGAAAAATCACCAGCTCCTGAACCATATTACTATAAGTCCCCACCACCACCTTCACCATCTCCTCCACCACCATACTACTATAAGTCTCCACCACCTCCTTCACCATCTCCTCCACCACCATACTACTATAAGTCTCCACCACCTCCTTCACCATCTCCTCCACCACCATACTACTATAAGTCTCCACCACCTCCTTCACCATCTCCTCCACCACCATACTACTATAAGTCGCCACCTCCACCTTCACCATCTCCTCCCCCTCCATATTACTACAAGTCCCCACCACCTCCGTCTCCATCTCCCCCACCACCATACTACTATAAATCTCCTCCACCTCCTGAAAAATCACCAGCTCCAGAGCCATATTACTACAAGTCTCCACCACCACCTTCACCTTCTCCTCCTCCACCATACTACTACAAGTCTCCACCACCTCCTTCACCATCTCCTCCACCACCATACTACTATAAGTCACCACCTCCACCTTCACCATCTCCTCCCCCTCCATACTACTACAAGTCTCCACCACCACCATCACCATCTCCCCCACCACCATACTACTATAAATCTCCTCCACCTCCTAAAAAATCACCAGCACCAGTGCCATACTACTACAAGTCCCCACCACCACCTTCACCATCTCCTCCCCCTCCTTATTACTATAAGTCACCACCACCACCTAAGGCCTATCCCCCTCCATACTACTACTCTTCTCCACCACCACCACCTAAGGCCTATCCTCCACCATACTACTACACTTCTCCACCACCCCCAAAATCACCAGCACCAACACCTTATTATTACCCTTCTCCACCACCACCTAAGGCTCATCCTCCGCCTTACTACTATACTTCTCCACCACCACCTGTTCCTTATCCTCACCCGTCTCCACATCCCCATCATTTCGTCGTAAAGGTGGTAGGAAAGGTCTATTGCTACAGATGCTATGACTGGGATTATCCTGAAAAATCACATGACAAGAAGCATCTCAAAGGTATATAAATTTTTCTTAAATATTTATATTTCTCTCCTAGAATATTTTACTACAGCTTTTCAAGTTTTATCTCTTAATCTTCATTGATTTTAATTTTCTTTCATTAATGAGGAGATAGCTTAATTTTGGATTATTACATTAAATAATAATATTACTATAAAATAAGGATAATTTATAGGATAATAAGACATGCATTGCTTATTTAAAATTTTTGTTTTGGCGGCTAATGTGCTTCTATTAGACATGTGGCATAATTCTAATTATTTAAAGGTGGATTTTATTTTTCTTTTCTTTTTTAATATTACAATCATAGTAATGATGTAATTATCTGGACATTCCTGGTTGTTTATGTTCTGCCTTAAAATCATAAAAGATTTTATTTTATTACCTTTTTTTTTTTTTCTGTTAGCTCCTTTCATCACCTCTAGATTAGGCTTAAAGGCCAGCAAGTTACACTTTGGCTCTTATTTTACACATAACCAGTAGATAAGTCGGGTTATAAAGGTAATATGAAAATGACACTTATAAAATAATAAATAAATAAAAGTGCACCAATTATAATTTATGAATTATGATGGCTCAGTCTACCAAGTTGCCATTTTATTAAAATTAAAATTTAAAATTTAAAATATTTTTTTATATAAATATCGAAATAAAAGGGCATATGTATTTTTTTAAATAATTATTAGATTTAAATAAAACAAGAAAAAGTAACTATTATTATCCTATCTTTTTGACTTGTATAAAAGAAAAAATATGGATTTTTTATGTCTTATTTTTATTAAACATGAATCAGGTGCCGTAGTGGAGGTAACATGCAAGACAGGTGAAAAGGAGATCAAGGCTTATGGTAAAACCAAGATCAACGGTAAATACAGTATCACCGTTGAGGGCTTTGCGTATGGCAAATATGGAGCCGAGGCTTGCAAGGCTAAGCTCCATAAGGCACCCGAAGGCTCACCATGCAACATACCAACTAACCTCCACTGGGGCAAGAAGGGTGCCAAGCTCAAGGTGAAGTCCAAGACAAAGTATGAAGTTGTCCTCTATGCTAAGCCATTTGCTTATGCTCCTAAGACTCCTTATGAAGAGTGTGAGAAGCCCAAGCCTAAGCCTACACCTGCTCCTTACTATTACACTTCTCCACCACCACCACCATATTATTACAAATCACCACCACCACCATCTCCATCCCCACCACCTCCATACTACTACAAGTCTCCCCCTCCACCATCTCCATCTCCTCCTCCACCTTACTACTATAAGTCACCACCTCCCCCTTCTCCATCACCACCACCCCCATACTACTATAAATCTCCTCCTCCACCATCACCATCTCCTCCTCCACCCTACTACTACAAATCTCCTCCACCCCCATCTCCCTCACCACCTCCTCCATATTACTACAAATCTCCTCCTCCACCATCCCCATCTCCTCCTCCACCCTATTACTACAAGTCACCACCACCCCCTACAAAGTCACCTGCACCAGAACCATATTACTATAAGTCTCCACCACCACCATCACCATCTCCACCACCTCCTTACTATTATAAATCTCCACCACCACCATCACCATCACCTCCTCCTCCATACTACTATAAGTCCCCACCTCCACCATCTCCATCACCTCCACCTCCCTACTACTACAAATCTCCTCCACCACCGTCTCCATCTCCTCCTCCCCCATACTACTACCACTCACCACCACCACCAGTGAAATCTCCCCCTCCCCCATACTACTACCACTCGCCACCACCTCCTGTGAAATCACCTCCTCCTCCATACTACTACCACTCACCACCACCTCCTGTGAAATCACCTCCTCCTCCATACTATTACCACTCACCACCTCCTCCAATAAAATCACCTCCTCCTCCATACTACTACCACTCACCACCACCACCCGTGAAATCACCTCCTCCCCCATACTACTACCACTCGCCTCCTCCTCCAGTGAAATCACCACCTCCTCCATATTATTACCACTCACCACCTCCTCCAGTAAAATCACCTCCTCCTCCATACTACTACCACTCACCACCACCACCTGTGAAATCACCTCCTCCCCCATACTACTACCACTCGCCTCCTCCTCCAGTGAAATCACCACCTCCTCCATACTACTATCATTCACCACCACCACCAGTGAAATCACCTCCTCCTCCATACTACTATCATTCACCACCACCACCAGTGAAATCACCTCCTCCTCCATACTACTACCACTCACCACCACCTCCTGTAAAATCACCTCCTCCCCCAGTTTACATTTACGCCTCACCACCACCACCACCACCAACTCACTACTAGGCTCAGAAAGCTCAGTCACACACCAAAGTCGATCATGTAAGTTTCTTTAACATTTCTAACATCATTTTTCAATTTTTTTAGTATTAGCAAAATGAATCACTTTGAAGTGTATGTCTAATTTTCTGCCATTTCCATACAACAGATTTTAGTTTCAACAATGTAATAAAGGAAGGCTCCAAGAGGAAAAGATGTGGACATCAAGCTTCTAATCCAAGTCCATTGAATAAGGAACTGAATTTTGCATCAATGAGCTACAATTTGAATAATCCAAGCCAGGAATCTCCAATTTCAAAGCTCACCATTTTGCATCTCATGCTCATGTTATGTTCCAGTAAAATTGGCTTTAAACATTTACCTCAACAAAGAAAAACTAGCAAGTGAAGTTAAAGATGAGGACTTGGATTCGAAGTGGGTGTTTATGTTTGGTTTTTATTTATTCATCCCCAATTTATTATTATATGTATAGCGTACATCTTTTATCGTTTTGATTGGGCTTTTCTCTATTTATTGTGAGCGATTCTTTCTTGGACCTTCTTGTAAGTTATGCATTGAGATTGTTAGCAATAAAATAAGAAATTTTCTATTACAAATTTTACTTGTCTCTCCCTTTCCAATTTGTAAATATTCTTGCAACTCTTTAGTACTGCAAAAGTTTACCTTCCTTTTGCATCTTACTATCGAGATGATTAAAAGCAAGGGAGGAGACTTGAATTTAAGACTTGCACCATTAGAAATGAGATTTTTCTTATTTAATTATAAATAAAATACTAAAAGGCACTCACAGATATTTAGTCTGATGGTAAGTGCATTTGAGTAAATCTGAAAAATTTCAGATTTTATTCTCCTAATTTCTAATTTTCATTTCAAAAAAAAAAATGTACTAAGAATATTAATTTCATGTAACTTAGTTGTGAGTTTGAGTCTTATCGGCCATCTCATTTTACTGTATGATTTGTTAACTGTTCACTGTACTACAATCTCTCATTGATAGTATATATGCCTTGATCCTAGACTAAGGAGTTCCCCTTCATCTGAATTTTTATTTAGCAAAACAAAATTAATTTTTAAGAATAAAGTAAAATATCATGGAAGATGTAACTAGATCTAGCCATTCATAAATTAGAATTGCCAAAATTAAAATGTTTTAACTCACGGATAGTGCTATGCAACTTCACCATGGTTTGAAATGGCTATCTCCATCACAGATCAATTCAAAAAAGAAGAATAAGAAAAAATAAAATCATTCATTTATTTTCGAATAATAGATCTCACAATTTATTCACCAAAAATAAAAAGAAAGAAAATTAATAATATTATTGCATTATTAGTCTTTTAATATTTATTAAGACTATTTGCATGAAAAATTCAAAACTATCTAATCTAAAATTATAAAAATTAATAAAATTATCCAAAATTATAAATTTTGTTGTAATTATATTTAAATTTAAAATTTGAATTAGAGAATATGTCTTGTTAACGTGTTAATGTGATGTGAATTATTTTATTATATTTATATACGTAAATAAATGCTATTAATATAAAAAATTTAAAATTTTTAATTATTTTATAATTTAATCTAAAACTTTAAAAATTAATATAATTTAACCAAAAATTTTTAAATTTATCATCTTTTACTAATAAATCTCTAGAATCTTATTATTATATTTTATTTTTATCTGTTTATTATAAAAAAATTATAATAGAATCTCTTCCTATTTTTTAATTCTGATTTTCTTAAATTTTTTAAGTTTTAATTATGTCTAGGCTTAATATAATGTCTCTATTTGTACTTCTAAGTATTGACTTATACTATTAAGTGTATAAAAAATTAATAGCACAATTATAAATAGTAATATTATAATTTTTATTTTTTATTATATTAACATTATTTTTTATAAAAAAATATAGTAAAATTTATTATGATGAACACCTAATCAAGTATTTAAAAAATAAAAAATTAATAAATATGAAATTTTTTATAATTTTTATGAAAATAGTAACAAATAAAAAGAAGTTAAAAGTTATGATTTTTTATAATAACATTTATTTACGTATTATATGAATATAATAAAATAATTTACATCATCTTACTAAATACCATATCAGCAAGACACATCCTCCCAATTTAAACTTTAAAGTTTAGATATAATTATAATAAATTTTACAATTTTAAATAATTTTATTAACTTTTAAAATTTTTTATTAAATTGTAAAATAGTGAAAATTAAAAATTTCATGCAAATAGATTTATTTATTACCTTTAAAACTTTAGGTAAAAAATCAATCAGGACCTTAATATTTTTATTATTATTTTTTTAAAATGGCTTAATATTTTTATTATTAACACTTAATCCATACGTTTTAAAATAGTAAATATTTAACAATACATATATAGGATGCGTTAATTTCTCATTGTGCTTTTATAAAATTTAAAAATTTAGTAATTACACTTATAAAAAGTTAATAGTTATTATTTTATAAAATCACGTATTACATATTAGCTAAATTTTTGTATAATGTTCAGATATTAAGATGCCCATTTATTTGTGGAAAATTAAACAATTTATTTTTTATTATTTAATTTTAATTTAAAAAATAAAATATATTAATAAATTTATATATAGATTTTAATAAAATTCTCAAATTAGAAATTTAATTTTCTCTTTTAAAAAAGAAAAACTCATTTTCCTTAAAAATATTTATGATATATCTCTTTCAATCATTTGCGAAGGTTGGATCAACTGGTTTAATGTGGTCTGCCATGAAACCTACAGTGGCTATCAGCTTTATTGCCTCATTCTTTCTGTATATTCACTCAAAAGTGAAACCTCCAAGAATCAAAAGCTGACCTGTAGCCTTCATCATCTGGTCTCATATGCACAACTGCTTTACCCAAAATTAATTAATAATGAAGGGAATTTTTTTTTTCTTTAAAATAGGGATTGAAAATTGAATTAAAATCTGAAATCTCTCAGATTTATTCAGATCCACTTATTATCAGATTAAATCTGTGAATACATAATTAGCAATTATATAAAATTATTTTTTAAATGAATAATGATGACCGCTGAATTTCACAACCTCGGTTTGAGGTCTGGCACACGATCAAAACCCTTTACCTGAAAATCCGTAAGCCTCCCTCATGAACCAAGCCCAGTCCACTCGGCCTTAAGACCGAACTCCCTCTAAGACCTCCCAATCGGGCCGGCCCAGTTTTTTCAGCCCAAAGATCAGACCTCACCTGAGTTTTAGTCTTAATCCCACCTTTCAGCTCAGTCCGGAGAAGAGAAGGTGGCCGGCCCCTTTGTCTAGTGGGTCCATCCGCATGCGTGTCAGGGAGAATTAATTGACCGTTACGCATGAAGCAGAAATCTGATATTCTCATACGTTCATATCTGTATGGCAGAGACAGGTGGTTCAATGACAGTAAGGTAGTTACACGTCACTGACAGACAAAGATAAAGTATAAAAAGGAGAGAACCATTCTCCTCTGAGACTAAATTCACTCAACTCTTGTAAAACCCTATTTTCTGGATTTTATATCATTAAATAAAATAATTAATTTTCATTTAATTATTATGATATTTATAAATTTGAGTGCTGAATGGCTCTTAAGTGTTCAATACATTGATAAGAAAATAATGGGTGAGTATTATATTTGTCAATGTTTTATTTTGAATTTCCATGCAAAATCTATCATGATATGGTTCTAAAGGAGAAGTGCACATCAAACACTAGGGATTGACCCACATTATTAATTAATATTAGGTAATTTGAGAGCTATCATGTTGCTTGCAAGGATGAGGAAGAAAATTAAATCAATCCAAATATATGTATGATAATATAGGATAAAGAAGAATATTATTTTTTATTGATAAAAAATCATAGGTTGAATAATTGATAAAAAATCATTTTTAATTGAGATATTTTACAATATAATCCTTGAAATTTAATAAAATCTATAATTTAGTCCTTACATTAAATTTTTATTTGTTAACAAAATAATGTTAGTTTAATCATTAGTTAATTACAATTAAAGAAGTGAATTCAAATTAAAATAACTTTAAATTAAAAAAATTAAATTATTATAATTTAATAATAAATTTTAACATAATAATTATTTTGTTAACGAATGAAACATAAAAGCTAAATTATTTCTTATTAAAATTACAGGAATTAAGTTATGATTTTATTATACCTTAGGAACTATATTATAAATTATCCATTTAATTAATCATTAGTGATAATAATATTTGATAGGATTTAGGATCTTCCTTTCAAGTGTTTTTAGTATTGAATTTCTCTTATTTTTATTGTGTTATCTATTTATTTTATCAAAATTCCCTTTATTAGAAACTTTTAGATATTTAGGAGCTCTATTTTTTATTTATTTAATATAAAAACTATTTATGCAAAATTTAATTTTTTTTACTATTTTACGATCTAACTTAAAATTTAAAAATTGATATAATTACAAAAATTCTTAAATATATCCTATTTTACGACTAAATTTTCAAAATTTTTATTATTGTTTTTCATCATTGTCAATGGACCACAACAAGACTTGTAGTTATTTTTAGTTCTAAATTTTTTAATTTTTTAAATTTGAAGTGTATGTGTTATTTTCTAAAAGCAGTAACTTTTGCTATTAGACAATATTAGGAGAGCTCATAGGTTTTAAAAAAATAATAATTTATTTCTCAAATAAATTCATAATTGTTAAGCTTTCATTTTTTTTTTGAAATGGGGAGTGATGGATCTATCAACTTTCATTAACATTATCTCATTAATAATGCAAACATTTTTTTTACTTATGGTCAGGATTATTGCTCTAGTTTTATTATGCACATCTTTTAACCTAGTAACTTTAATGGTATAGTTTCGTATATAGATTTAATATATTTAAAAGAAATAATTCTAAATTTTGCAAAAGAAAATCTAAAAATTAAACAAAATTTAAAAAAAAGGGTTAAAACAACAATAATGAAAGTAAGCAAGAATGGTAAAAATTACCAAAAATTTGAATGCATGCATGACCAAACAGAGCCACTTTCTTTTGTTTTTAGTATGTGGAAAATAGAGAAAGGTGGCCATATGATAGAACATTCTCTCGACTTTGTTAATTTTTCTTTCAAGTGGCAGGTGAGAAGTCACAGCTGTAAAGCCTTCTTTTTCAACATCAATCATCAATCATCACCATCGAACACTTCCCCTTTACAAGTTTTCCTTCTCAAATCCAAATTTTGATGGGCCCATTTCCATAATTATATTGACTGACTTGTAGCCTTTTTCTTTTATTATTTTATTTTGAAAAATTTTAATTTAGTCCTTATATTATAAAAATTCAACTTATTACTCCCTTAATTTTTAAATATATATATAAAACTGTGGTTTTGCAATTATTATAGTTATTTTTAATACTAAAAGGTTAGGAAAATTCTAAAAATTATCATTTCAAAACCACTTTTTTAACACTAAAAAATAAGAGCATCTAATTTAGATATTTTATATTTCTCTAATGATTAAAATTAAAGTCATCTGTTAATATATTTTTAAAATTATAGAGATATTTTAATATATTTTTAAAAATTAAAAAATTAATTAATTAATTTTTGTCCTTTCCCATTTTCCTCATTTACTAATCATGGCCATGCTTTTGCAATTTCGCCGCCGTGCCCCACGGTGGGTCCAAGTTGTGTTGCTCTTTTTTTTTTTTTTTTTGAAAAATTATCCAATGAGATTTTTTTTTTCATTTGCTTATTTAGGTAATTCTTTCATGAGAAATAAGTTAGACCTTAAAAATTAAAATGTACGTTTATTAATAAAATAATTATTTTATTAAACATTCATTGTTAACAAATTGAAAAATATAATATTTGATTTCATTCACTTTTTATAACAAGTTATTATTTTTCGTAAATTAATTCCATAAATATGATTTTTTTATCATAAGTTTATTTATTATGGACATAGCATATTTTAAATGAATATTTTTTTTAAAAAAAATAGAGATAGTATTATACTAACTCCAATAATATATCATTAAAAAATTTATATTTGCATAATGTATAAAATTTTCACTTGGATTAAATAAGAAAATCTATTAGATTTGCATTTTTTGCAGCTTCAACCTTTCTTTAACCTTATATACTCTACAATTTTTAATACTATAGCAACAAATACAAATTATTTAATCCATTAATAAATAACAAAACAAATAATTAATCCATTATAAAATAAAACATTCATGAAATATGCATATAATCACTTTTTATTAATAAAATTGATGTAATCGAAAATGAGTTGAAAATAATTGGTCAATCTGAATTAAAAATTGATGTAATCGAAAATGAGCTAAAAATGATTGGTCAATCTATAAAATAGAAAAAGATAAGGAGATTGACGCTTATGGATAGTTACTCTGACGTTTAAGTTACTAAGCTCATCAACAAGGGCGAGTATAAGTAAGTTGCTTTGAACGAAAAAAAAAGTGTATAAAAATATATACTTTGAATTCTGTGTATATTTTACTTTATACCGTAAAACGTTGAAATTAGTTCATAAATCTTCTGAAAATCCGATTAGTACCACCTAGTAGATATGAGATAATTATAGGCGTAAATGGAATCTATGATAATTTTATATTATAAAAGACTCGATCGGCTTAAGAGAGTGCGAGTCTTCTATCATTTCGAGTATCGACCATTATGATATTCAAATATGTTTTTTTATGAATGAGACTTCTCTGATTAAGTATCATAATTTATTAGAATTTTATTACGTGATTCTGTCATATAGTGACACATAATAGTATATTTTGGGTGAATATTATGTTATATTAAAAATAAAATTAAAATTATGAAATGAAAAAATAAAAGTAAATACCTATGCAAACGAAAATAAAATATTAATGATGTAATAGACTTTTTGTAAAATAATTTCGAGGTATGAATTGTCATTGACAAGCCTATACTTGCATTGCTTCAAGGGACACCGCTGCGTTTGGATAATTTTGTAGAGGGAAAAGAAAGTAAAATGAGAAAAATATTATTTGGTGAAAAATAAAAAATATAGATATATAAAAGAAGGAAAATGGTGATAAATATAAAAAGTTATATTTGTAATTTTTTAAAAAAATTCATAACTTTTTATTTTCTCTCCAAAATAAGAGAAAATAACTAAGAAAAAATTATTTTCTTTCTAAAAATTATTTTCTTTCTCCTCTTTTATTTTCCTTTTTTGTCTAAACAAAGTAATGTCACATCAAACTTGTTTTACCTCCATTATTTTCTTTCTTTCTCACTTTCCAGCTATCCAAACAAACTATTAAGTTTAAAGTGAGAAAAGAAAAAAAAAAAAAAACAAATATATGAGATAAGCATACGACAATAATTAAGAAAAAAAATATATTATCAACTTGGCTACCCACATGTGAAATTGTTGTACAAATTTCATTTATTTAAGATTATCTTCTAGCATATAGAGAGGGAATATGCTTGATGCATATGGCAAGATAGACATAAAGAAAGATTGAAAATAAGAAGAAAGAAGAGAAAAAAACAAAAGTTTGAAATGGTCATTTTTGTAAAATGTGACATTTGCTTGGAAGTTTGCTTCTCAATACATTTGCTAAAATGTGAAGGAAGGGTCCAGAATTTTGTGATTGATTGCCTCTACCAAATTATATTCAGACAAAGTTTTTGCAAGACACCTCTTTTCTTACATTTGAAGCTTCCAAAAAATATATATATATGTTGGAATTGATTTTGATGGAAAATTTTTTCATCACTCACGTGGGGTCTTCATCTATATAAGTTAAATAAAGCTCCCTTAATAGTAATGACTTTTTTTTTTTTTAACAATAGCCACTGCTATCCCATATAACTGAATTAGGTAAAAGTTGGATATGAGTTGACCTCTCTACACAGGCTCGTTACAGAAAAAAAAAAAAATTCCCATGCAGCCCAAGACTAAGTAGACTAGCCACCTTTCTCTTAATGAACCAGCGACAAAAAAATTCCAGATTGCAAATGCTTAACCCAATATGGAAGTATGTCTCTAATGTAATGGAAAAGCTAGCAGCTAAAACTCCAGCAGCATTATCAGTATGAGTGAGGCAATCAAACGAATTGGCTGTTAGGAAGACCTCTCACACAGCCTAAAACAAAACGTATACTCCTACAAATGCAAGAGACCCATATGAACCTAGCATTCGACTCCTCAATCAGTGCCGATAGCGGTAGATTCAATCATCGCCAGGGATGAAAAGTTGCTGGCAACCCCACGAAATAGAAATGCAAACACAGAGCCAGTAGTGAGGGAGACCAACGACTCCATGCATGCCTTTCTATTCTTTAATATCAAGCAGACCATCGCCAACTAGCAATCAAGGAAAACAATACCATATAAGCTATAGTCACCACTAAGACTCCAATAGAAACTGACTATATAATAAAACTCTATAAAAGCTAGACGAAAATTAATTATACAAATAAAATTATACATTTTAATAGCATTAATAAAATGAGACATTTCTTTTATATTTTTAAAATATTTTTAGTAAATTACAATTTAATTATTGATATTTAGTGAAATTTATAGTTAGCCTCTATATTTTAAATTTTATTTTTATTAATAAAATAATCCTTAAGTAAAACTTTGTTTTTCTTAATCATGAATTACCCCAGTATTTTTATAAATTAATTACTTAATATTATAACTATTTATAAGTAAGTATTATATTTATAAATTAATTTCTACTATTTATTAAATTTCAATGTCTTGAAAACATAATAAATTAAAAATTTATCATTTCCTTTTTTCCTGTTAAATTAAAAAAATAATAATGAGAAAGAAAAAGTTAGATAGAAAATGGGCTTCTTTAAACTTGAATGTGGATGCATTTTATATCTAAATTCTTGATTTAATTTAATCTTATTATTTTTATATTTTATTTTTTAAAATATAATTTATTGAAATTTAATAAAAATGAGAGATTAATTTATAAAAATATAAAGAGTTATTTGTTTTAGTTATAATATTTAAAAATTAATTTATAAAAATATAATGATAAATTATAACTACAAGAATTATTTATATATAAAAATATCATAACTAATTTTAAAACTTATGTTTCACTAATCTTTAAGAATTAAAATGTAGTTTATATTAATTAAAAACTATTTAAATTGAATATTAAAAAAAAAAACTCTACTTTACGAATGTTTTCAAACACATGAATCTTTTATTACAAATTAAATAGTAGGATTATACTTGAAAAAATCATCAAATATTTTTTTTAATAATTTACCATAATATATATTTAGGAGTGGCTTACCCTACTTCAATTATATTTTTGGAAATTATTATGTAATTTTATTTATAATAAAATTAATTATTTTACCTATTTATTACGAAAACTATATTAATAGATATCTATCTGTATTTTTATTTCGTTTATTTTTCACTAATTCAATTTATTTTTTACGTATTAAGGTAGACAAATGGATTAAAAATATATAAAATAAAAATATATGATTAGTATATTTTTAAAAATAAAAACTATATAATCAATTTCAATAAAAATAAAGAGATCAAACAAAATTTTTTTATTCTTTATTATGTATATAAACTAGGACCATATACAGCCCTTTGGGCTATGATTGCTGGATTTTGGGTCGAGTCAACAGGACTCGAGATTTAAACTTTTCATCAAAAGTTTTTTTTTTTTTTTTTTAAATGAGATTATTTTTTTATTAAATAAAATCTACATAGAAAGTTTAATGATATTTATAATACTATGAAATCTACAGAATCATAGACCGATAATATCAATAGATAATTACTAATGAATTTATAATAAATTGCAAAACCATTGATAAGTTTGTAATTAAAAACTTTGTTGTTAAATTTACTGATGAGTTTCACAATTCATTGGTAAATTCATGAATGGATTTTAAAATTAGTTGGAAATTAAAAAAATAAATTTAGTCCTCAACTTATTAATAAAATTTGAAATTTATTTATAATTTTTAATAAATTTTAAAATTTAATGAGTAATATTAAAATAAAAGTATCTTAAAATTTCAATCATTTTTTATTCACCAATGAATTATAAATGAATTTTAATATGCATTAGTAATTTATCAATGAATTTAAAAAAAATAAAATAACTGTTCAATCAATTACTTATTCGAAATATTATAATTTTTTTTTTAAAATTTTTTTTATTAATATTTGTACCAATTTATTTCTTTTGATTGATTTTAATCTTTTCATAAATGTTGGGATTCATATTGAAAATAATAAAAAATCTAGGAATTAGAATCGTAAAAATACGACTACGATTATATATATATATATATATATATATATATATATAAACACCACCACCTTTACTCTTATCATTTTATTCACTCTACCACTTTTTTTATTTCATTTTTTTAATATTTTTTATTTTCTCTTTTTTCTCTTTTTTGCTTTTTTTAATTTTTTCTTTTATTTTATATTTTTTTTATCATTTTCTTTCCATTTCCATATATTTTCATTTTTCTTCGTCCTTTTCCTTTCATTTCGATTATTTTCTTCTTTTTTTCACCATTTTTTTATTATTATTTTCTTTCTTTTATTTTTTTTTCATTTTTCTTCAATTTCTTTCATTTTTCATCATTCTTTCCTTTTTCATTATTTTTCTTTTCTTTTCATTATTTTTTTTCTATCATTTTTTCCCTTTTCCATATTTTTTTTCTTTTTTGTCTTTTATTTATCATCCTTTCATTTTTTTTCTCCTTATTTCATCATTTTTTTTCTTTTGAAATATAATTTTCCCACTAATGACATTGTATTCCTAATAATTGTTCAACATAAAATTAAATATATTTATAATAAGAAAATAATTTCCATCCGCTGTAGGACTTGTTGCAAAAAAAACCACTCCATTTTATCATATGCTTTGTACATATCCAGTTTTATTGCCATGAAATGAGATGTATTACAAGAAGTTTTAAGGTAATGAAACACTTCATAAGTAATAATAATGTTATCTTGAATAGTACGATGTGGAATGAAAGTAGCTTGGTCCTGTGAGATAAGAGAAATTATCCATGACTTCAACTGATTAACCAAAGTCTTGAAAATAACTTTATAAATAAAATTGCAAAGGCTAATCGGTCTATACTAAGATAAAGCAGTTGGATTAGCACACTTTGGAATGAGAACAATATTGGTCCTATTAAATTCCTTTAGAAGATATTCCTTGGCATAAAAACTGCACACCACATTACACAAATAAGATGAAATAAAATTCTAGTTACTTTGATAAAACAAACCTAAGAAACCATCAAGACTAGGAGCTTTGGTGCTGCCTAATTCAAATATTGCCTTCTTAAACTTATTATCTGATATAGGCACCAAAAATGCATTAATCTCATCCGTGACTAGTCGGAGAATGAGGTTGACCACATCACTACTGCTAAGAAGTTGCTCTACAGTATACAGCTGATGAAAAAAATCACACACCAAAGATTGTATCGCAAAATCACCCTCAACCCACAAACTAGAGTCACTCTTCAATTTATTAATTACATTGTGTTGTCATTTTCTGTAAGGTGGTCAAATGAAAAAACTTAGAATTACGATCACCTCCCTACAGCCATTATACCCGACATCTTTGTTTCCAGAAACCATTATACCTGACATCTTTGTTTCCAGTGAAGTTCATCTTGTTGCTGCAAGTCATAGAGAGTAGACAACAGTGAAGATTCTAAAATTGCATTCTAATCATCAAAAGGCTTGAGATTAATGTGCTAAACCAACTAGTGCTGAATAGATTACCTCCTTAAAATGTCACCCTTGAAGACACCGTTGTGCCATCGGCTAGAAAAAGATAGACTAGCTTTCAAGTGTTGCATAAAATAGTACATCAAAAAGCCAAAGACTGATGTATGCCAAGCAGAAGAAATAATATTAGATTATTAATGATGGAGTAACCACTTAGCCTTAAAATGAAACAAAAGGTTACGACTCGTTGGAGGGGGGTCCAAAAACAAAATTAAAGGTCTGTGATCTTATCCGACTAGAGATTGGTGTATAAGGTGAGCCCACAGAAAATGTTGTAGCCACTCTATTGATACAAAAGCTTTATCCAACCTCTATTGTATAGCATGAGTGCCAAAACGCTTATTAAACAAGTGAATGATTGTCCGGCCCATGGTAATTCCAACAAAGCACAACCCAAGATAAAAGCATTAAAGCCCCATATCTGAGAAACAATCACGTACATTCACCCAATTTATCTGCAGAGGAACGAATAACATTAAAATCACCAATAATACCCATAAACAAATGTCTTTTTCCAACACTACTTAGTATCCTTCAAAGTGATAAGATAGTCCATAAAATTTTGGCACAAATAATGAGGATCCAATCAACTAAATTATCTCACCAAAGAGACAGTCTGCTTATAATACCAACTGAATCAACAAACAGATAGTTAGGATATTCATATTGATGTTGTAATATTGTCATACATTATTGTCTCTATTTAGTTTCCATAATAAAAACTATACAAGAGCAATATTTATAAAGGAGCTCACGTAGAGCTCACATTGTCTGGGGTTGCCCAATCCAGATCCTCCAACTAGTGCTGAATAGATTGCCTTCTTAAAATATCATCCTTGAAGACACTGTTGTGCCATCGGCTCAAAACGGACTGACTAGCTTTCAAGTGTTGCATAAAAGAGTATATCAAAGAACCAATGACTGATGTATGACAAGCAGAAGAAACAATATTAGATACTGAGGATGGAGTAACAACTTAGCCTCAAAATGAAACAAAAAGTTACGCCTCGTTGGAGGGAGGTCCAAAAATAAAATTAAAGGTCTATGATCTTACCCAACTAGAGATTCGTGTATAAGGTGAGCCCGTGGAAAACATTGTAGCCACTCTATTGATACTAAAGCTCTATCCAACCTCTATTGTATAGCATGAGTGCTAAAACGCTTATTAAACCAAATGAATGGTTGTCCAGTCTATGGCAATTCCAACAAAGCACAACCCAAGATAAAAGCATTAAAGCTCGATATCTGAGAAACAATCACAGTACATCCACCCATTTTATCTGTAGAGGAACAAATAACATTAAAATCATCAATACAACACTATAGCAGGGACATAGGTGGCCTTAAAGCAGTCAAATCACCCCATACACCATCTCTATAAACTTGATCGGGACACCCATAAACAAATATTATTTTCCAATACTTTTTAGTATTGTTTAGAGTGATTAAACAGTCCATAAAATCTTGACACAAATTGTAACGACCCGGAGACCGGACTGCTACCGGCGCTAAGATTCAGATCGACTTAAGGTTGCCGGAACCCGTAGCAAGTCTTCTATGCATCCTGTGAACCTGATAAATCCCATACATGATCATACATTTTCATAAAAATTTTAAACTTTTCATTTACCAAGCTTGACCTGTGCATGCACTATATCTTTGAACATAAAACTCCATACTAGAGCCCTCATCAAATGCTCTAGATGGGTCAACATTACATATATCAAGCTTGGTTCTCATCATAAAACATCATTACATATTGATCATGTACAAAAAGGATTAAACATACTCTAGGGCCAAGCACAATACTACCCTCAATATACATTACATTACATCATTTTTCTATAATACATGTCCACTACTATACTATTACATTCTCTGCTCTTGCTGCTACCCTGTCTTATCTCTGGCCCTGCAAACCTGGGGGTTAGGGAGAGGAGTGAGCTACTAGAGCCCAGTGAGTAAAATAATATGCCATCATGAAATGCTTCACATCACAAACAATGCACATCAAGGATGGACTGACCCAAAAATCCCTCTACTCTGTGCCCGGCCCTCGAAGGAGCTCCTCAAGACTTCTGTTACATACATAAACTCTGTGCCCGGCCCTCAGTGGGGCTCCTCAGGACTTCTTACATGGAAATAATAACTAGAGGGCTAAAGGGTCGTCCTGTTGTCCATCCACACCAACAAGAAATAATGCAATGCGTCATATTCGTGAATACTAATGCAATACAACCTATTATATACATGGCATTCATGATGCATGAGTCATGCTAAAAACTTTTCATTTATTTTAAAACACAGTTCAGTTCTACTCACCTCTAGCAAATGCTGCACTAGCTCTGAACCAGCTAACTCTGTGGGCCTCCTCGGTTCCTTGGGTCCGATCCTACAAAGGTGGACTCAAATGAGGGACCAAACATACTCTATCATAACTCTAAATGTAACGACCCGAAAATCGGATCGCTACCGGCGCTAGGATCCAGATCGGCTTAAGGCCGCCGGGACCTGTAGCAAGCCTGACATGTAACCTGTAAACCTGTTTAATCCCATACATGATCAATAATCATACATAAAAATTAAAACTTTTCCTTCATACATTCTCTCTTACACCAAACTCAACCTGCATGCACTGAACATAAACATACTGTAAACATTGACCCCTCTTTGGGATCTCATCAATGCCCCAATGGGCGACATACATGTGTTGAGTTGGCTAACATCTACATCATAAAACATCTGAGATCATGTAATAAAGGGGATAACAATAACCATAGGGTCAAGCACAACTTCAAATCCTCAATATCATTATACATAACATGACTATTCAACTTTATATCATCTTACAATTTATCATGTCCACTTTCTATCTATTACAAACACATGACTTTACTCTTCTTGACTTCTCTGTCTAGCCCGTACCTGCAATCCTGGGGGATTAGGGAAAAGGGGTGAGCTACTAGAGCCCAGTGAGCAGAATAATGAAAAACAACATTTAAAATCTCATGCCATCATGTAATGTAGCACATCAACAAATCACATCTCGGATGGTATTGTCACCAATAGTCCTCTACATTCCAAAGTGCCGGGACGTAGAATGGGTCAACCAGTCTTTCTCTTAACATAACATAACATAGCATTCCAATGTGCCAGGGACGTAGAATGGGTACAACCTGGACTTTCTCTTACATCGTGCCAGGGACGTAGAATGGGTACAACCTGGACTTCCATACCGTATCATGCCGTAACATCATCATATCATATGAGGACTAAAGGATCATCCAATAATCAATCCACATCAACATCATAAATGCAATGCAACATATTCGTGAATTCTAATGCAAACAACCTAATTCATCACATGGCATTCATGATGCATGAACATGCTAAAAACTTTATAACTTATTTGCTTTAAATCGTAAAGGTTTATTCTACTCACCTCTGGCTGAAGCTCTACTGACTCAGAAGCAGCTGAACTCACTGCTGGGGTCCTCGGTTCCTCGGGTCCGAACCTACACAGGTGGACTCAAATGAGGGACCAAACAACTAGAACATAATTCTAAAAACATCCCCCAAAAACCCCCTAAAATACCTCAAAACAATCATGCAAAAACATGCAAAGGAAGGCTGAATAGGGCAGGTTCGACGGCACCTTCGGCGGCCGAAAGTCCCTCCAGAGCCGAAACCCAGGCAGGTTCGGCGGCACTTTCGGCGGCCAAAAGTCCCAGACAGAGACGAAAGTCTCTTTTCGGGGGCAGGCTTCGGCAGCCAAAAGGCTTGCCTCCCCAGCCATGTTCGGCAGCCGAAAGTCCTTCGGCTGCCGAACCTGGTTTCTGCCAAAGGGCAGAAACTTGGCTCCTCTATGCACATTTGCCTCCAAAACTTCCAATCATGCATAAACCTATTCTACAACACACATACTCAAGCATACAAGCTCCTAGGGGCTTCAAACTATCTTAAACCCCATCTACAACACATCAAACAACACAAATCCAACATACATTGCCCATAAACCAACATAAACCCAAAAACTCATAAAACCCTACTCATGCATTTATTCTTCAAGAATCCGCTTAAAACTTGTTAAAAACATGTAGTGAGCTCAAGATCGGCCCTTACCTCTTGCAGATCGAGAGGAAAACGACCCTAGCTCGGAGATGGGAGAGATTTGAGTTCTTGAACCTCAAAGCTCCAAAACTTGCTTTAAACTCGGAAATCTTCAAAACAAGGTGAAAACTCATAAGAAAAACATGAAAACTCGAAGGGAGAAGCTAAAAACAGAGGAGGGGCAGTGGAGAACTCACCTTGGCCGAAAATGGGAAGAAAAGCTTGTCCGTTTCGGCCATGGGGTCCTTTTATAGGCTGTCCTTACCACCTTTCGGCGGCCTAACGTGCCCCCATAACGCATGCAAGTTCGGCGGCCGAACGTGAGGTTCGGCGGCCGAACCTTGGCTGATTCAAACAAGGCTTTCGGAGGCCTAAAGCGCTCCCAAAACCTCCCCATGTTCGGCGGCCGAACATGACTTTCGGCGGCCGAACCTGGCAAAGTCTCCAAAGCCCTCTACACTCAAAACTTGGATTTATTTCTCTTAAAAACCATAAAACACCTTAAAACATTTTATGAAAACATGGTTTTACCCCTTCTAGAGGTTCCCGACATCCGAGATTCCACCGGACGGTAGGAATCCCGATACCGGAGTCTAGTCGGGTATTACATTCTCCCCCCCTTAAGAACATTCGTCCCCGAATGTTCCTCAGCTAGCACATAGCATGGCATACACATATCATACATACAAAGCACATAAAACTCACAAGGAACAAACCTCAGAAAAGATAAGGGTATTGCTAGAGCATGGACTCCCGTGTCTCCCAAGTGCATTCTTCCATATTGTGGTGGTTCCACAGGACTTTCACCATCGGGATTTCCTTTTTCCTTAGCTTTCTGATCTGGGTGTCTATGATCCGTACTGGCTGTTCAACATAGGTGAGATCCTTTTGGACCTCCACATCAGGCTCACTAAGAACCTTGCCCGGATCTGACACAAACTTTCTCAACATTGAAACATGGAAAACCGGATGGATTCTTTCCATTGGAGCAAGTAAATCCAGCTTGTACGACACATTCCCAACCTTTTGCAAGATTTCAAAGGGTCCGATGTATCGTGGGGCTAGTTTACCTTTCTTCCCAAAGCGAACCACTCCTTTCATTGGAGACACCTTGAGCAATACCAGATCTCCCTCCTGAAACTCTACTTGCTGTCTGCGGATGTCTGCATAACTCTTCTGTCTGCTTGCAGCAGTCTTGATCCTTTCTCTGATTATGGGTACCACCCTGCTGGTAATCTCTACTAGCTCAGGCCCTGCCAAGGCCTTCTCTCCAACTTCCTCCCAGCAAACAGGTGACCTGCACTTCCTTCCGTATAAAGCTTCATATGGAGCCATCCCGATGCTAGCATGATGGCTGTTATTGTAGGCAAACTCCACCAAAGGTAGATGCTGCCTCCAAGAACCGCCAAAATCCAGCACACACATTCTGAGCATATCCTCGATAGTTTGGATGGTCCTTTCGGACTGTCCGTCCGTCTGGGGGTGGAAGGCAGTACTGAAATCCAACCTGGTACCCATGGCATTCTGCAGACTCCGCCAAAACCTGGAGGTGAACTGGGGCCCTCTATCAGACACTATTGAAACAGGAACCCCATGCAGCCTGACGATCTCATCTACATACACCTGCGCCAACTTGTCCACAGAATAGCCACTCCTGACAGGAATGAAGTGAGCAGATTTGGTGAGTCTGTCCACAATCATCCATATGGAGTCCAATCTGTTGGACGTCGCCGGTAACCCCACTACGAAGTCCATAGCTATATTCTCCCATTTCCACTCTGGAATAGGTAGCGGGTTAAGCATTCCAGCCGGCTTCTGATGTTCCAGCTTCACCCTCTGACACACTTCGCAGGCTGACACAAACTGTGCCACTTCTTTCTTCATCGCTGGCCACCAATAAACTTTCTTCAGATCTTGATACATCTTGGTGGCTCTGGGGTGAACGTTGTGTCTTGCATTATGAGCCTGTCTCATAATGTCTCCCTTTAGCCCTATGTCATCTGGTACACAAAGTCGACTCCCATAGCGGAGGATCCCCTTGCTATCAAATCTGAACTCACTGTCCTTGCCTGACTAAACAGTCCTGGCAATCTTCACTAACTCTGGGTCTTCATGCTGTTTCTGAGCCACTTGCTCCAGAAACACATGTGTCACTCTCATCTGGGCCACTAAAGCACCTGTACCAGACAACTCCAACTGTAGACCTTCATCAATGAGCTTGTAAAACTCCTTCACCACTGGTCTCCTCTCTGCCGTAATATGGGATAGACTGCCTAGTGACTTTCGGCTTAGGGCGTCTGCCACGACATTCGCCTTACCCGGATGATACTGAATCTTGCAATCATAGTCACTCAGCAGCTCTACCCACCTTCTCTGTCTCAAGTTCAAATCTCTTTGACTCAGGATGTACTGCAGGCTCTTATGATCTGTAAAGATCTCACATTTTACCCCATAGAGGTAGTGCCTCCACATCTTGAGTGCAAAGACTACTGCTGCCATCTCTAGGTCATGCGTGGGGTAATTTAACTCGTGCTTCTTCAGCTGCCTAGAAGCATAAGCAATCACCCTCTCATTCTGCATTAGTACACAACCCAGTCCCACACGGGACGCATCACAGAAGACTGTAAAGTCCTCATCACTAGATGGCAGAGCTAACACTGGTGCTGAAGTCAACCTCTTCTTAAGCTCTTCAAAACTCTCTTCGCACTGGTCGGTCCACACAAACTTCTGATTCTTCCTGGTTAGTCTGGTCAGAGGAGCTGCAACTTTTGAGAAGTCCTGGACGAACCTCCTGTAGTAACCTGCCAAACCCAAGAAACTCCTTATCTCCGTCACTAAAGTGGGTCTAGGCCAGTTAGCCACAGCTTCTACCTTCTTGGGGTCCACCTCTATTCCATTCTCTGACACTACATGCCCCAAGAATGAGATGCTCCTCAGCCAGAACTCACACTTAGAGAACTTGGCATACAAGCCATGTTCCCTCAAGGTCTGCAGAACCAACCTCAGATGATGGGCATGCTCCTCTGCATTCCTAGAATATACCAAGATATCATCTATGAAGACAATAACAAAGTGATCCAGGCATTGACTAAACACTCTGTTCATGAGATCCATGAATGCTGCAGGGGCGTTGGTTAACCCGAACGGCATTACAAGGAACTCAAAATGCCCATATCTGGTCCTGAAGGCTATCTTCGGCACATCCTCTTCCCTTATCCTTAGCTGATGGTACCCCGATCTCAGATCTATTTTGGAGAAACAACCTGCTCCGGCTAGCTGGTCAAATAGATCGTCGATCCTAGGCAACGGGTACTTATTATTGGTAGTGACTTTGTTCAACTGCCTGTAGTCGATGCAAAGTCTAAGGGATCCATCCTTCTTTCTGACAAACAAGACTGGTGCACCCCAAGGTGAGGTGCTCGGTCGGATGAAGCCCTTTTCTACCAGCTCTTGCAACTGTTCCTTCAATTCTTTCAACTCAGCTGGATCCATCCTGTAGGGAGGGATAGAGATTGGTCGGGTTCCAGGCATCAGTTCTATCTCGAACTCTATCTCCCTAGCAGGTGGTAAACCTGGCAGCTCGTCTGGGAAGACGTCTAGGAACTCTCTAACCACTGGCACCGAGGCGGGCTCTCTAACCTGACTGCTGAGCTCTCTCACATGAGCCAAATACCCTTGACATCCCTTCCTAAGCAACCTACGAGCCTGAAGAGCTGATATCAGACCTCTAGGTGTACCCCTCCTGTCTCCCCTGAAGACAACCTCTGACCCATCCTGACCTCTGAACCTGACTACCTTGTCCCTGCAGTCCAAGGTAGCACCATGGGTAGATAACCAGTCCATCCCTAGAATGACGTCAAAATCTGTCAAGTCTAGAACCACAAGGTCGGCGGAAAGGCATCTTCCCTCAACAAAGACTGGACTGCACTGGCAGACTGACTCTGCCACTGATGGATCACACTTGGGTCCACTAACCCAGAGAGGACACTCTAACCCAGAGATCATCAGACCCAACCTCTCAACGGCTCTCGGAGCAATAAAAGAATGAGATGCACCAGGGTCCATCAAGGCATACACATCTGAACAACCAATGACTAAATTACCTGCCACCACGGTGTTAGATGCATCTGCCTCCTGTTGAGTCATGGTGAAGATCCGTGCTGGAGCTGATGGACCTTCACCTCGGAAACCCGCTGACGAAGAGGCTGCCCCTCTTCCTCTGTCTCTGCCATTGGCCTGAGTCATGGCTGGAGCTGCTGGTTGAGCCACACTGCCAGAAACCGTTTGTTGAGACTGTGCTCCAAAAGCTACCCTAGGACACTCCCGAGCCATGTGTCCCTCTTGCCCGCATCTGAAGCAGGCTGCTGTCTCAGCCCGGCAAACTCCCCTGTGTGGCCTACCACACTTTGCACAAATCGCATTATCCGCACCAGAGCTCAAGCCACTCCCTAGTCCCAGACTGGATTTGACCTTGTTCCAAAACTTGTTCTTCTTGGGCTTCCTAGTGGTATTACTCCACTTTTTGCTACCTGAAGCTGCTGCACTCAGAGAAGAAGAGCCTGGGGTCTTGGAACCAGAAGACTGTGCCACTGACTGTCTGATTGTTCCTTGAATGATGGCACTGGCCTCCATTTTTCGGGCCATATCCACTATGGCATGGAAGCTCTCCCTATCTGTTGACTGGATCAAGGAGGAATATCTGGAGTGGAGTTTCATGATATACCTCCTTGACTTCTTCTGGTCTGTGTCAAGGTTTTGCCCTGCAAATGGCAACAGTTCCAAGAATCTGTCTGTGAACTCCTCTACACTCATCTCATCAGTCTGCCTCAACTGCTCAAACTCTATCATCTTCAGCTCCCTTGAACTATCTGGGAAAGCCCATCCTGCAAACTCGTTTGCAAACTCCTCCCAAGTCATGCTGTCCACTCTCGGGTTCACATAATTCTTGAACCACTCTCGTGCCTTCTTGCACTTAAGCGTGAACCCAGCCATCTGAATGGCTCTACTGTCATAAGCCCCAATCTCATCTGTGATCACCTTAACCCTTTCAAGATACACAAATGGGTCATCCCCTTTTTCATACTGAGGAGCACCCAGTTTCATGTAGTCGGTCATCTTAACCTTGCTCCCACTGGCTGAGCTAGGTCTAGAAGGTTGAGTAACTGGGGCTGCTGGTTCTGTAGGTGGTGGAGGTGGGGGTGCAGCATTCCCCGAGGTGGGGTTTGCAGGGTGAGGATAAAAGGGTGAGGGTGGATAAACTGGGTATTGAGGGTGAGGTGGATAGAAAGGTGGATAGGGCATGTAGGTAGGGTAGGGGCTAAAGCTGGAGTAATCCGATGTGCCTCCCATCGGATACCCTGAACCCTGTGGGAAGGGTGGATAATGGGGTGGAAAACCATACCCCGAGGCCTGAACGCCTCCCTGTGACTCCCCTGTCCCTTCTTCCGTCATGCTAACATCCAGATTCCCATCCCTCCTCTGGTCCTCTTCCATAACCTCCCTCACATCTGAAGAACTTCCTCCTCTATCTGTCCCCCTTCTGCTAGCATCAAAAGACCTTCTAGGGTCCCTTGACACTCTTTCTCTGCTTGATCTACATGACATTGCCCTAGGCAATGCAGGAGGACGGGCGCTCGTGCCCTCATCCTCAGGTGGTACTCCACTCAATCTTGCTGATCGACGAGTTCCTCTCATCCTGTTTTCTAAAAAATAGTGCACATCACATAGAAACATTAGCATCATATGGTTCATGTTGACACACATGAACCCTCATCACATACATCACATATCAATAATGCACATGCATATAATCATGGCATTTCACATCATCATGCAAGACAGGACTCCACATCCTATCCTAGTGGACATGATCTTCCTATTGTGCTTGACCTTCTATAACATCTATGAGCCCGACACTCTAGGTCCGACCATATGAACCTAGGGCTCTGATACCATTTCTGTAACGACCCAAAAATCGGACCGCTACCGGCGCTAGGATCCAGATCGGCTTAAGGCCGCCGGGACCCGTAGCAAGCCTGACATGTAACCTGTAAACCTATTTAATCCCATACATGATCAACAATCATACATAAAAATTAAAACTTTTCCTTCATACATTCTCTCTTACACCAAACTCAACCTGCATGCACTGAACATAAACATACTGTAAACATTGACCACTCTTTGGGATCTCATCAATGCCCCAATGGGCGACATACATGTATTGAGTTGGCTAACATCTACATCATAAAACATCTGAGATCATGTAATAAAGGGGATAACAATAACCATAGGGTCAAGCACAACTTCAAATCCTCAATATCATTATACATAACATGACTATTCAACTTTACATCATCTTACAATTTATCATGTCCACTTTCTATCTATTACAAACACATGACTTTACTCTTCTTGACTTCTCTGTCTAGCCCGTACCTGCAATCCTGGGGGATTAGGGAAAAGGGGTGAGCTACTAGAGCCCAGTGAGCAGAATAATGAAAAACAACATTTAAAATCTCATGCCATCATGTAATGTAGCACATCACAACAAATCACATCTCGGATGGTATTGTCACCAATAGTCCTCTACATTCCAAAGTGCCGGGACGTAGAATGGGTCAACCGGTCTTTCTCTTAACATAACATAACATAGCATTCCAATGTGCCAGGGACGTAGAATGGGTACAACCTGGACTTTCTCTTACATCGTGCCAGGGACGTAGAATGGGTACAACCTGAACTTCCATACCGTATCATGCCGTAACATCATCATATCATATGAGGACTAAAGGATCATCCAATAACCAATCCACATCAACATCATAAATGCAATGCAACATATTCGTGAATTCTAATGCAAACAACCTAATTCATCACATGGCATTCATGATGCATGAACATGCTAAAAACTTTATAACTTATTTGCTTTAAATCGTAAAGGTTTATTCTACTCACCTCTGGCTGAAGCTCTACTGACTCAGAAGCAGCTGAACTCACTGCTGGGGTCCTCGGTTCCTCGGGTCCGAACCTACATAGGTGGACTCAAATGAGGGACCAAACAACTAGAACATAATTCTAAAAACATCCCCCAAAAACCCCCTAAAATACCTCAAAACAATCATGCAAAAACATGCAAAGGAAGGCTGAACAGGACAGGTTCGGCGGCACCTTCGGCGGCCGAAAGTCCCTCCAGAGCCGAAACCCAGGCAGGTTCGGCGGCACTTTCGGCGGCCGAAAGTCCAAGACAGAGACGAAAGTCTCTTTTCTAGGGCAGGCTTCGGCAACCGAAAGGCTTGCCTCCCCAGCCATGTTCGGCGGCCGAAAGTCCTTCGGCTGCCGAACCTGGTTTCTGCCAAAGGGCAGAAACTTGGCTCCTCTATGCACATTTGCCTCCAAAACTTCCAATCATGCATAAACCTATTCTACAACACACATACTCAAGCATAAAAGCTCCTAGGGGCTTCAAACTATCTTAAACCCCATCTACAACACATCAAACAACACAAATCCAACATACATTGCCCATAAACCAACATAAATCCAAAAACTCATAAAACCCTACTCATGCATTTCTTCTTCAAGAATCAGCTTAAAACTTGTTAAAAACATGTAGTGAGCTCAAGATCGGCCCTTACCTCTTGCAGATCGAGAGGAAAACGACCCTAGCTCGGAGATGGGAGAGATTTGAGTTCTTAAACCTCAAAGCTCCAAAACTTGCTTTAAACTCGGAAATCTTCAAAACAAGGTGAAAACTCATAAGAAAAACATGAAAACTCGAAGGGAGAAGCTAAAAACAGAGGAGGGGCGGTGGAGAACTCACCTTGGCCGAAAACGGGAAGAAAAGCTTGTCCGTTTCGGCCATGGGGTCCTTTTATAGGGCTGTCCTTACCACCTTTCGGCGGCCTAACGTGCCCCCACAACGCATGCAAGTTCGGCGGCCGAACGTGAGGTTCGGCGGCCGAACCTTGGCTGATTCAAACAAGGCTTTCGGAGGCCTAAAGCGCTTCCAAAACCTCCCCATGTTCGGCGGCCGAACATGACTTTCGGCGGCCGAACTTGACAAAGTCTCCAAAGCCCTCTACACTCAAAACTTGGATTTATTTCTCTTAAAAACCATAAAACACCTTAAAACATTTTATGAAAACATGGTTTTACCCCTTCTAGAGGTTCTCGACATCCGAGATTCCACCGGACGGTAGGAATTCCGATACCGGAGTCTAGTCGGGTATTACACTAAACATCTCCCCCAAAACTCCCCTAAAACACCTTAAACATGCATGGAAAAACATGCAAAGGAAGGCTGGACATGGCACTTTCGGCGGCAGGTTTGGCGGCCGAAAGTCCCTCTAGAGCCGAAACTCATCCACTTTCGGCGGCACCTTTGGCGGCCGAAAGTCCACTCCAGAGCCGAAACTCAACAACCTTCGGCGGCATGTTCGGCGGCCAAAACTCCACTCCAGAGCCGAAAGTCCAAACTTTCGGGGGCGAGTTTAGGTGGCCAAAACAACCTCCTCAAAGGGTGGTTCGGCGGCCGAACCTTGCTTCGGCAGCCGAACTTGGGTTCTCCAAGAAGGCAGAACCCAATTAAACGTCACATTTCCAGCCTCCAAAACCTCTCCAAACATGTACAACAAGCAACCAACCTCTCAAACACATGCATATACCCTTCTTCATGCATATAGGGACTTAGAACTAGCTTAAACCCCAACAAACAACACAAATAGCTTATGACCAACATAAGCCAAAACCATGCATAAAACTCACTTAAACCCTTCAAAACACACTGAAAACATAAGGAAAAGTGAGGATCCATACTTACCTCTTGAAGATCGAGAGGATTGATGGTCTAAACTCGGAGATGCAAAGGAAAAAAGATCCGGAGTCTCCAAGCCTCACAACTTTGCTCTTTAGCTCAAAAACTTCAAAACCAAGATCAAAACTACTTAAAACTTGCTCAACTTTAAAGAACTACAAGAAATCAACCAAAGGAGGACAAGGACTCACCTATACCCGAAAAGAGAGAGAAACTCACCTTCAATCCGAATAAGGGACCCTTTTATAGGTGGCCGGTCAACCACCTTCGGCGGCCAAAGCTGTTTCGACACCTCCACCACGTTCGGCAGCCGAACATAGGGTTCGGTGGCAGCGAAAGAAAGCCACCTTCGGCGGCAGCGAAAGAAAGCCGTCAAAAATAAACCTATTAAACAATCAACAATAAACTTGTAGATAGTGGCAATAGGGTCGAACCACAGGGAATTGACACTAAAGATCTTCCTAATAATAACCAAGATAAGTAAATAACAAATAATTAAGAGAGGGGGGTTTTGAGTTGATGGATTAACACTAAATAACAAAAGAAAGCAATAATTTAAAGATGAGTAAATCAATAAGAGGAAAGCTTCTAGTTGAAGTATGGATCTTATTTCAGATTGTTTAGAATTGATCATTGATTCTTTAACTCTCCTATTTATTCCAATAAATTAGTTTTGGATGTGGAAGACGCTTCTCACAATCCAAATTCCTCCTTAGTTCTAGTTTGATTAGGAAACGTTCGCTAATCAAACACTAATCAACAAGTTGCCAAGGAACGTCCTTGGGGCATTGTAGCATCGAACAACTGTTGACTGCATTAAGACTTAGAGAAACCCAATTCTATCCTTGCCAACCGCGTGGTCAAGTTTAGATTATGCAATTTGATTAAATGTGTATTTGAACAACCTAAGCAATTACGGACCTAAATCATTCAAACAATATTACTTAAGCAATTTAAAAGCAATGGGCCTTTATTGATTCTAAAAGCAAAGTAATATTTATGGAAAGCTCAAATTGCATAAATATTGAAAATAAATAGAAGTTTAACAATGGAGATTTAAATCTCCCAATTCATCACAAAATCTGAAATTCACCAACTTCAACTAGAAAAGAAAGTGTTTAGCCACTCATGGTGGACTAAATACACAAAAAGATGAAAAGAAAAGAAAAAGGAAGATGCTGGAGAGTTTCTGGCGAGTTGAGTTGCTGATCAGAGGATGATCAGGAGATAAGATTGCTGGCTTGGAGGCTCTCCTTTTATAGTTGCAGAATTTTATCCATCTAGGGTTTTGAAATCCCTCTTTGATTTGGTGTTTGACTCCTCTATTGATGTAGATTTTGATTGCAATTGGATTTCCTTGGATGAGAGACTCTTTCGTGGCTCTTGGTTTTGTGTTGGAGGTGATTGGATTGGATTTGGACTTCTAAAAATTCGGATTTCTGTTTTCTGTCCATTTTCCCGCTCTGCTGTAAGTTTCTGCTGTCAAAGTGATTTGCCCGGTGATTTGAGCGAGCAGTGGGCAAATCACTGGGCAAATCACTGCCTCTGTGAGTCAGTCCTCTATGTCTCTGCGAGTGATTTGGCCAGTGATCTTCGAGTGTCTGGGGCAAATCACTTGGCAAATCACTGCTGCCTGTTGCCTCCGGGTTTCTGCTTTAGCTTGATCTGGGCAGTGATTGGAGCAGATATCTGGTGATCTTGGGCAAATCACTGGGCAAATCATCCTTTTGTGAATTTTCTGCACTTTTTCTTCCATTTTTCAATTTCTTTTTTTTCTGAAAAAACAAGATAAAAACTATAAATTAAACTGAAAAATGTGTAAATAAGCAATAATAATTATGATAAAAATGTGGCTAAATTATGCTTGATCAAATACCCCCACACCTAGCTTTTTGCTTGTCCTCAAGCAACAAATAACTTAGCCAATCAAGCCCCCTTTTTCCTTAGAGCCTAAGTACCACTTAATCAGCCCCCCCTAGACTCCTAATCTGAATTATCACAGTATAGAGTACATGCACTAAGGTCATCCTCTCCTTTCCTTGTTTCCTTTCACCTACCATGGTCAAGAGAAAGGTTTTTGAAACAATCATGCTTATTACTTTATGTTAGTTTTAATGCAACCCCTAGGAGTGACTTGCCCCTTTTCTTCTCTATTTCTTTTTATTTTTGTTTTTATTTTCAGCAGCACTTATTCTTATCCTTGCCTGAAAAAGTCACTAACCTTTTTACGCGATTGTGTACATGGGTGATACACCCCCGGTTACTCAGTTAGTCACTTGTTCAAGTGGCTACTAGCTCTGTTCATAGTCTAGACCATCGAAACTTATTTGCTTGAAAAAGTTTACTGACCTTTTTACGCGATTGTGTACATGGGTAATGCACCCCCGGTTACTCAGTCAGTCACTTCTCCAAGTGGCTTTTAGGCACAGTTCATAGTCTTAGACCATTGGAACAGGTTTATAATTTGTGTTTTGTGCTGGTTTTTCCTGATTATTTGGGCAAATCAGCTCATAGGGAGTTACACTAGCTTTGTGTTTGCATGCATTTGTATTTTTATTTCTCTTGACCTTAGCACATTTAAGGATTCAATTCAAGAGAAAAACTCCCTAAGTGAAGGTAACATACTGTGAATGATTCAATTTAGGCTTAAAGGGGTGGCAAATCAATGGGGTCATGAGATAAGGGCACTCTTTCAACCTTGTTATCTATGTTGAGTAGAGCAATTAGCTACAAAATTCTGTGTGTGTGTGCAAGAAGTGAAAAAAATGTGTGCAAAAGAAAAAATTTTTGGCGTGTGTTTATAGGGTAAAAAGATGCAAAAAGAAACAAAAAGAAAGCAAAAGATAATATAATCAATGCAAAAAGAACCTAACAGTACCCCCACACCTAGTCCCAACATTGTCCCCAATGTAAAATATATAAAGGAAAAATTTAAGAAGGAAAGGGAAAGGGACTTCCTGGCCTGGGGGTGATTTGACCAGTGACTTGGGCAAGCACCGGGCAAATCACTGGGCAAATCGCTATCTGTCACGGTGCTGGGGCAGAAAATGGTCCACCAGCAGGTCCAACAGGTGCTCCATGTGCTGCATCCTGTCTCTGATTCTGGTGAGATGAGCCTCCACCGAATGGTCTTGAAGTGCCTTTTATGTCCTCCAAGGTCCACCCAATTGCTTTTTTGTGCTTCCTTAACACATCAAGGAGCTTTTCTTCTTCTTCTTGGTTAAGCTGGTTGGAAATAATTACTGGAAGTGTATTTCCAGCTCCCAAGTAGTCATATTTGAGGTGGCTAGGCAATGGTTTCAGTTCTGGTGCAGTTGATGTCTGTGCTGATTTCTGCTGTTTGCTGTCTGATTTGGGCTGTGATTTGAGCAGATTTTCTGGTGTTCTGGGCAAATCACTGGGCAAATCGCCCACATCCAGCAAGTTACAGCAGTCTGCTGTTTTTTCTGTTTCAATGATGTTGCTGTCCACTTCTCCTCTCCTGCAAAGACCATCATAAAGTAAATTTTCTTGATCAAAATCAAAAATTTCTTGACTTAAATCATCAATAACATCAAGGCCATAAACAGGAGAAACATCATTGGGGAATTTCATGGCATCATAAACATTAAATTTTATAATTTCTCCTTCAAACTCCATGGTCAATGTGCCATCATGCACATCAATTTTTGTTCTTGCTGTGCTCAAGAATGGTCTCCCAAGTAAGATATCAGAGGTGATGTTGCCCTTATCCTCCTCCATGTCAATCACATAAAAATCAGCTGGGAAGACTAGTTGGTCCACTTGCACCAACACATCTTCAAGCACTCCCTTGGGGTGGACAATGGATCGGTCAGCCAATTGGATCACAATGCTGGTGCCCTTGAGTGTACCTGCATTTAACAAGTTAAAAATAGAAAGAGGCATGACATTTATTGAAGCTCCAAGGTCACACATGGCCTTCTTTATTCCTATGTTGCCTATTTTGCATGAAATGGCAAACATTCCTCTATCCTTGCATTTGGTGGGAAGTTTCTTTTGAATGACAGCTGAGACACACTCCCCCACACTTACCTTTTTATGTTCAGCAAGTTTCCTCCTATTGGTGCATAGCTCTTTGAGAAATTTAGCATACCTTGGTATTTGTTTGATAACATCAAGTAGGGGAATGTTGATTTCCACCTTGCGGAGTGTCTCAAGTATCTCTTTTTCTTCTTTCTCCTTTTGGGACCTTGCAAATCTCTTTGGGAAGGGAGGAAGTACCTTGAATTTCTCCATAGGTTGCTGTTTCTGCCTTTGACTTGATTCTGTCTGGTCTGTTGATTTGGGCAAATCACTTTCTGCCTTCTTTGGAGAATTGGGCAAATCACTGCTGGACAGCTTAGTTTGCCCAGCGATCAGGTCAGTTCCTATGAGTGAACTGGGCAAATCATTGCCCTGATCACTTTCTGGCAGAATTTCTTCCATGGTCTGTTTTTGCAATTTTTCAGCCCTATTGTCTTGCAACTCCTTTCCACTCCTCAATGTGATGGCACTAGCATTTTGCCTTGGATTTATCTCAGTTTGGGAGGGTAGACAACAACTTACCTGTGCTAGCAATCTGGTTGTGCTGGATTCTCCAGGGGGCTGGTTTGTTTCAGAAATTTCAGCAGATTTTGGTTCAGTTGGGGCACTTCCAGCAGTTGCTGGTTTATGGACAGCAGCAGGGGATGTAACAGGTACTTCGGCTGGTGCTGATTTGTGGGCAGCAGTGGTTGTGGCAGTTTGACAGCAGTTGCTGTCTCTATTTTCAGCAACTTGGACAGCAGGTGCTGTTTTTGCAGCAGGAGCTTCGGTTGGTGCTGATTTTTGGACAGCAGCAGGTTCTACAGTGGTGATTTGTGCCGCAGATTCAGCAGCTTGGTCTGTTTCTTCGTCATCGTCCCATAGATCTTGAAGCTCTTCCTCCCTTCTTAATATGTGCGCGTTCATTGAGTTGACCGCTTGATCCACTTGCTGTTGGAGAATTTTCCCAGAAATTTCCAATTTTCTCACCATCTCTTCAAGTTCCATATGGGAGTTTTGAGGTGTTGCTTGGGCTTGATAGTTTTGGTAGTAGTCAGCCCTTGCATAGCCATAATTCGGATTGTCCCCCCAACTTGGATTGTATTGCAGATCTCTTTGGTAGTCATGGTAGTGGTCTGTCCTAGCATAGCCATAGCTCAGATTGTCTCCCCAACCTGTATTGTATGTGTCAAGGTAGGGATTATGTCTTGGCTGTCCATAGAATCCTTCAAATGCATGTGCTTGTTGAAGTTGTTGAACTTGTCGAGCTTGACTATAATTTCTCACAATAGAGGTTAGTTCAGAAATTTGAGAAGAGAGAAAAGACATACTTACCGTAGCCATACTTGTAAGGTCTTGATAGTGTGTTCAATTTCTAGATCGTAAAGAAGAGCTTCTTTACGATCAGCCCTGATCATAAAAGGAAAATACGTTAGTTTAAATCAATTCCCCGGCAACGGCGCCAATTTTTGATAGGCGGTTGTCGAAGCCGTAAAAAATAAACCTATTAAACAATCAACAATAAACTTGTAGATAGTGGCAATAGGGTCGAACCACAGGGAATTGACACTAAAGATCTTCCTAATAATAACCAAGATAAGTAAATAACAAATAATTAAGAGAGGGGGGTTTTGAGTTGATGGATTAACACTAAATAACAAAAGAAAGCAATAATTTAAAGATGAGTAAATCAATAAGAGGAAAGCTTCTAGTTGAAGTATGGATCTTATTTCAGATTGTTTAGAATTGATCATTGATTCTTTAACTCTCCTATTTATTCCAATAAATTAGTTTTGGATGTGGAAGACGCTTCTCACAATCCAAATTCCTCCTTAGTTCTAGTTTGATTAGGAAACGTTCGCTAATCAAACACTAATCAACAAGTTGCCAAGGAACGTCCTTGGGGCATTGTAGCATCGAACAACTGTTGACTGCATTAAGACTTAGAGAAACCCAATTCTATCCTTGCCAACCGCGTGGTCAAGTTTAGATTATGCAATTTGATTAAATGTGTATTTGAACAACCTAAGCAATTACGGACCTAAATCATTCAAACAATATTACTTAAGCAATTTAAAAGCAATGGGCCTTTATTGATTCTAAAAGCAAAGTAATATTTATGGAAAGCTCAAATTGCATAAATATTGAAAATAAATAGAAGTTTAACAATGGAGATTTAAATCTCCCAATTCATCACAAAATCTGAAATTCACCAACTTCAACTAGAAAAGAAAGTGTTTAGCCACTCATGGTGGACTAAATACACAAAAAGATGAAAAGAAAAGAAAAAGGAAGATGCTGGAGAGTTTCTGGCGAGTTGAGTTGCTGATCAGAGGATGATCAGGAGATAATATTGCTGGCTTGGAGGCTCTCCTTTTATAGTTGCAGAATTTTATCCATCTAGGGTTTTGAAATCCCTCTTTGATTTGGTGTTTGACTCCTCTATTGATGTAGATTTTGATTGCAATTGGATTTCCTTGGATGAGAGACTCTTTCGTGGCTCTTGGTTTTGTGTTGGAGGTGATTGGATTGGATTTGGACTTCTAAAAATTCGGATTTCTGTTTTCTGTCCATTTTCCCGCTCTGCTGTAAGTTTCTGCTGTCAAAGTGATTTGCCCGGTGATTTGAGCGAGCAGTGGGCAAATCACTGGGCAAATCACTGCCTCTGTGAGTCAGTCCTCTATGTCTCTGCGAGTGATTTGGCCAGTGATCTTCGAGTGTCTGGGGCAAATCACTTGGCAAATCACTGCTGCCTGTTGCCTCCGGGTTTCTGCTTTAGCTTGATCTGGGCAGTGATTGGAGCAGATATCTGGTGATCTTGGGCAAATCACTGGGCAAATCATCCTTTTGTGAATTTTCTGCACTTTTTCTTCCATTTTTCAATTTCTTTTTTTTCTGAAAAAACAAGATAAAAACTATAAATTAAACTGAAAAATGTGTAAATAAGCAATAATAATTATGATAAAAATGTGGCTAAATTATGCTTGATCAGCGGCCAAAGCTGTTTCGACACCTCCACCACGTTCGGCAGCCGAACATAGGGTTCGGTGGCAGCGAAAGAAAGCCACCTTCGGCGGCAGCGAAAGAAAGCCACCTTCGGCGGTCGAAGCTGACTTTTGGCGGCAGAACCTGGCAATTCCCTCCTTGGTCTTTTCTTTTCAAAACTCCAAATTTGCTTAATCAAAACAATAAAAACACGTAAAAACATTTTGAAAAACCTTTATTTTACCCTTCTAGAAAGCTCCGACATCCTAAAATTTCAAATTCCAACGGAGATTCCGCCGGAAAGTAGGGATTCCGATGCCGGGGTCTAGCCGGGTATTACACAAATAGCTAGGGTCCAAGTCAACTAAATTATTCCACCAAAGAGATAGTCTGTCTTTAATACCAACCAGATCAACAAATAGAGAGTTAGGATATCCACATCGATGTTGTAATATTGTCATATATTGTCGTCTCTGTTTAGTTTCCATAAGAAAAATAATACAAGGGCTATATTTATAAAGGATAGGTCATGTAGAGCTCGCACTGTCCGGAATTGCCCAATCCTTGACAGTTCCAAACTAAGGATGTCACAGCGCTAGAATTATCAAACTAATTCATATGAAATTCTTAAAAACTGAAAGCCCGAATTTGAAACTTAACTCAATATAGCAGCATGTAGAATTTTACATGCTCAACCCATAAATGCATGTGGCCAACGAGATACATAGTAGAGAAGTTTGCACATGAAAATAAGCTGAAAAACTTCTGGAGAGGCGAACAAAAGTATAGCAGCATTATAACGAACATGTGGTAGTCGAAAGTATGGGAAAGGGTAGCTTGTCAACTGTCCAACTCGCAAGGCCAAAGCAAAACTGAATCTTATATACCAACAGTCTATATGCACAAATCAGAAAGAATACAAAGGAAAAGCAAACGAATTTTCATAGTTTCAGATGTCCAAGTCCGTTTTAGTTACTGAACTTCCAGCGACAAGCACATTGCTTCCACCAACTCATGTCGGTTAACACGATTCCACGCTTTCTGTTCACGGTCCATAGTCTTATTGCACTTTCCTAAGAATTTTGATTCTCTTCAACAATTAGGGTTCCTCCATTGCTTTCTATCTCCACTTTTTAATTCTCAATTCTATATAATCAATTTCAATAAACATAAAAGAGATCAAACAAAAATTTTTCATTTTGTATATAAATTAGGACCACATACAACTTGAAATGAAAATAAAGGAAATTATATAAGAAAGCAAAAAGACTAACAAATTGCTAATTTTTTTTTCCAAGGTACAAAAAGAAATCTCAGTTATTAATGCATAACATTTTAATTTTCAAATTCCTTAAATTGTATATAATCTTTAGTTTGGCTCAAAAATATCATAATTTTATAGTTTTTCATATTTAAAATTAAAATTTTTAATTTTGATAAAAATTTTAACTTTTAATTTGATTGTAATTATAAAAATTTTTTAAGTTAATTTTAATCAGATATAAATTAACTTGCATGACACACGTCATGTTTCATTAGTTTTATCACATAATCAACTTGATTAATTAGAGTTAAATCTTGATTAAAATTTTAAGCTCTTAATTACTTAAAATATTTAAGTTATATAATTAAAATAATTAATTTTCTATTATTCGAATAAGAATATCATTTTGAGAATTTAAGTAATTAAGAATTTAGAGTTTTAAATAAAATTTAATTCAAATTAATCAAGTTATTTCTATCATAAAAATAACGATACAGATAAATTAATTTAAATCTAATCAAAATTAATTTAAAAAATTATTATAATTATAATAAATTTGAAAATTAAGATTTTTTATCTAAAATTAAAAATTTTACCAATAAATGTAAGAAAAAGTAAAAATATAATTTTTTTGGGCCAGTAAACTTAATTTTTATTGCTTAATTATTGAAAGTAATTTTTTTGCCTGAAACCTTTGGGCTATGATTGCTGGATTTTGGGTTGAGTGAGCTGGACTCAAGATTTAAACTTTTCATCAAAATTTTTTTTCTTGAACTTTTCATCAAAATTTTATTTTTAAAATGAGTTTATTTTTTTATTAAATAAAATCTATTTAATGCTACACAATCACAAACCGATAATATTAACATATTGAAATTGATTATCTAATAAAAAGAAAGAAAAAAGAAATCAATTGCAAACTTTGATGGTAATAAATTGCAAAAATAGTTGGTTGGTTGTAATTAAAAAATTTAGTGTTCAATTTACAGATGAGTTTCACAATTCGTTTTTAAATTCATGAATGAATTGTAAAATTAGTTGGAGTTTTTTTCTGAAAAAATAAATTTAATCCTTAAATTATTAATAAATTTTGAAATTTATTTATATATAATTATCAATAAATTTTAAAATTTCATGGATAATATTAAAATGAAAATATCTTAAAATTTTTTTATCTTAAAAGCCCACCACCTTTGTATTTACCGACGGGTTATAAATGAATTTTAAATATGCATTTGTAATTTATTAATGAATTTTTTGGTTTAAAAAAACTTTTTTAAAAAAATTAATAATGGAGTCCAAATCCAATATATATATATATATATAAACACCACCTTTACTCTTATCATTTTCTTTTTTTTTTCTAGTTTTTATTTTTCTCCTTTACATCATTTTATTTTATTTTGTAGTATGTTTCTTCTCATTTTTATTGTTTTTTTCCACTTTTTATCTTTTTTAGTTTCAATTATTTTCTTTTATTTTCTACCATTTTCTTTCTTTTTCTATTATATTTTTTTCCATTTTTTGCCAATTTCTTTTATTTTTCATCAATTTTTCCTTTTCCATTTTATTTTCTTTTTCGTTGTTTTCATAATTTTTTTAATTATTTTTCTATCGTTTCCTTTCATTTTTCATATTTTTTTCTTTTCATCATTTTATTTATTTATTGTCCTTTCATTTTTTTCTCCTAATTTCATTTTTTTTTTTGAAATATGATTGTTCCACTAATGACATTGTATTTCTAACAATTGTTCTTTCATTTTTTCTCCTAACTTCATCTTTTTTTGGAAATATGATTTTTCCACTAATGACATTGTATTTCTAATAATTGTTGAAGATAAAATAAAATATATTTATAATAATAAAATAATTTTATACCAAAATAAATTAATCTAAAAATATATAAAATTTATTGATTATAAAAAAATATTTTAATTTTTTAAAAATTAAAACCTATCAGTAATGATTGAAATTTATTGGTAATGATGGTAATTATTAAAGGATTTTAAATCTACTCATAAACAAATGCCAATAAAATTTTTAGCAACGGATCAAACATTGTTAGCAATCCGTTGATAATTAAAATTAAAAAAAAAACAGTTTTTTTAAGAATTACAAATAAAAACTCAGTAATCATAAAAAAATTTATAGTATAATATTATGAAACATAAACATAGACTTTGAAAATATAACTTAATTACAAGGTTTTGAAGGATTATAGACTTATAAGAAGATTCATACAAAGTTCAAGACCTGAAAAAAAAAAATGAATTAAAGAAGATACTATTACAAGGTTTTACTTTTTCAGAGATGTCTTCATGCTTTTGCTTTTTCAGAGGAGGTGTGTTCAAGTATAATTTTATTAAAGAAGATACTATATTAGAAGTGTTTTTAGACAATAATGTTGAAGATACTTTCAAGTACAATAATGCTGAAGATGTCCAATTTAACTTTGTTTGAAGATGCCAAAGCAACCATCCTTATTTTCACTGCCAAGGACGACTTTGGAAGATGAACTTGCTTTGCTAAAGGAGGGTTTCATAATAATTGCTAAATATTTATATGGAAACCTTGCCTAGCTAAAAAGGCTTGCATGAGACTTTTGTGCAGAAAAATGTGGATATAAAAGTAAGTTGGAGTTGGCGATCTTTGGATTGCTTCGAAATCCACTCAATGTGCTACTTTCGAAGAATTTATAGATCCTATGAATTTAGGCCACCATTTAACTTTAAACTTTCAGATTAAAATAGGACCATGAAGTAATTAGTCTGTGCAGAATCCATAATCTCAATAGAGGACCTATGGAATAAAGAACTTGATGGAAATAGGATCAATTGGTAGAAAATATCTTCATCCCAACAGGTGGATGTTATATCCGTAACTCATCATCCTAATAAATACTCTTTCCTGATTAGAGTTGGATATATATTCTTTAATCAGTAATAAATCTCTTATTTATGTGTTATTTCTAAATTAAATGAGATTTATAATTAGATTAGGATTGAAAGATCTAACACTATAAATGGGAATATAGTAGAGAGATTATTTAGCTTTGTCCATTGTGGTAAATGGCTTTTGCTCAATTGAGGAGAAAGGCTTTTGTTCATTGTATTGGGAGGCTTTTTCTAAGTTGGAGTGAAGCTTTTGCTTAAATGTGGAAGTGGATTTCCTTATTATGGAGAGCGGCGGAATGTAGTTCTACGAGGAAGAGAAATGTTTCGGCTTAAGGTGGAAAATGGTTTGGAGAGGAATATATTTATTTTAAATAGTTTATATTGAGGGACAATCTTGGATAAATAACATTAACTTGTAATAAAATGGTTTTATGAATATTAGTGAAAGATGAATATAGGATGAATTACGTTAAAATTTTGTATTTATTTTTATTATTTGTGAGTGATTATTATAATAGTACATCTAGGAAATAATAGATGGACTTTTGAGAAATTGGCAGTTGTTGAAAGATTGTATCTCTAGTCGTTTTAAATAATACAAGTGAAATATTAGAGAAATATAAGAATTTTTCTAGAGAATGTTTAAATTTAACAGAATTAGTTTTAATAAGGATATTTTGATAGTAGACACAATCTTTAGATAAATCCCAAGATTTATAGTGCCAACTATCAAAAAGATTTATTGTACAAACATATGTGTTAGCATCATAAAAACTTTCTTCAACTATCAAAATAGTCGGAGAAGTTTTTTTTTTTTTTTTTTAAAAAAAAATATTATGTAGGAGGTCCAGCTCTTTGAGTAAAATTTTGCAAAATCATTGCGTCCTGAAATAATAAGTTATGTGGATAAACATTTTTTTTGTTCAAAAAGAAATTTTGTCTTTGAAACAATAATCTTTTTATGAGAATTTTGCAAATAAATTTATGAAACAATATTTTTTTGGACTCTCTAGTAGAGTGCTCTTGAGGATTTTAAAACAAACAAGATGGTTTAAAATTGAAGCTAACCATTCATGGACCTGTTATTAAGAAAGATTAGGGCTTTGAAAAACAGAAAAATTTTGCCTTTGAAGTAAGTTTATATTGAGTTCCAAGGAATAATATATTATTATATTGTAATCTTTGGTTGGGTTAGGCTCAGACTTTGAGTTTGGTTTTGAATGTTCTAGATTAATAATCCAAGACCTTATGATTGTGATTTTTGCTTGGAATGGACTTTTGCCTGTTGGCTTTAGCTCATTGGATTCTCCTAAGAGTTTCTTAAGAATCATTGTAAAGATTATGGGGCAATTCACAAGTGATGAAGTTAAAGAACTTAATTCATATATCTATAATATATTCAATACAAAAAATACTCAAAATGTCTTACCATATAGTAAAAATTTATTTTGAAGCAATATCTTGAACATTTTTTTTAAAAATATCTTTTATTCAGTCAAAATCTATCTTTAAAAGAATTTATTTTATTTAGAAAATCACTTTGAGATTTTTTGATACAAAGAATAATTGAAAAAATTATTTTTTAATAACAAAATAGTTTTTCTGAGCACTGTTCTAATATTTAAAAACATATTATATAATTTAATCTTTTATTGCTGTGCTTAGAGACATCTATTTCAATAATTTTGAAAGAATTCGAATAAGCTAGAAGTGAACAAGGGATTTTTCTAATTTGTGTTTTAACTTTTTGAATGACAAGAGTGTGTTCTTGTATCAAAGACTTCATATTTTTCTTTAATGGCTCATGCAAAGGTTGAAATTATATTAAGATTAGGATAGAAATCTAATACAAAATTCAAACAACATAGAGACCTTTACAGCGGGGTTTTTTCAAGAATTTTATCAAAAAAATTTATCACACAAAAATATGGGATTTTTCTGTAGGAAAGATAGTTCCATGATTAATGTAATGGTTCAAAAATTAGATTTTTATTTGAAAAAGACTTATTTTTTATTTGGAAACTGCTAAACCATATTTTCTTTATGACAAAGAGAAATTGTTCATATATTGAAAATATTTTTCAATGGAGGACGAGAATATTAAAACATTATCGATATAAATCATTTTAGAATCTGGGTTCTTTTTTTTTGTGGTGTAGAAAAAATCATGTAATTCAATTGGTTTTGATATACAAAATAGACTTTAATTATATTCAAATTTTAGGCTTGAGGTTTTCCAAAAAAAGGGAAAAAGACGACTTGTTTTTAAGCCTTATAGAAATATAGTCATAATTAACAAAATAAAGCATAATGTGGCTAATGAATGGAGTGTTAAAAATAAAAATCTGATGAATGTTATGCACAAGAAGAAATGAATTGTGATGTTCAAACCATTATTTGAAACATAAACATAAGCTTTTGAATCAATTTTGAGGTAGGAATTGTCTGCTACTTTAAGCATTTCTCTCATGGTTTCCTTTTTTTTTTTTTTTTGTGCAATTAAGGTCAACACCTTTTCTTGAATATGTACTTTTCTGTGCTTAAATTGGGAGTAGGTCATGAATCATATTTGCTTCTGCAGAAATATGACAGCTTATTTGAGAGGAATACCAAAAATGGAAGCTTTTACAGTCAATCAAAAGGAATGTTTAGAGGCTATACCTCAACGCAAAGGCGAGGATAGCGAGGGTACCCCAGTTGAGTATCTAGTGGAGAGATTTGTCTGCACATGCATGTCCTCAGAGATTAAACCTGTATACACAAGTCTGCTTTCTATCTTCTGAACAGTATTAGCTGAAAACTCAGGTTTTTCATGAAAAGATTTAGCTTTCTAGTTGGAAAAATATTCTAAAAAAATAATAGATAGCAAAGCCATCAGTGTTTGCTTTGGTTTTATTAAAAATGACCAAACTGTAGCTGGGAAGCCATTAATCTAATAATTTTATTTGAAGACTTGTTAAAAGGAAGTGTTTAGATGCATAATGTTCAAATTGTCATAGGACTATCAATGTGTCCTTTATTTCCTTTGAGCTGATGTGTTGAGCAAAATGGATCTTTATGAAGAAGGGGTTTGATTGTGATGTACAGCTCCCCTTGGGATTCTTTAGGGCAAAAAGGAAACTTGATGAGAGTGGGTTTGCTTTTGTTTGCATTTGCTAAGGCGGTGGCTGCACTTATCTTATACTTCTTTTTGTAAACCTATAGTCTACTTGCTATTTTTCCTTTTCGTTGCAAAGCAAAAGTATACACTAAAAACTCCTAAAGGTAGAAAGGTAGCTACTTTGATTTTTCTTTATAGCTTGCTAATAGCATTCCTTTTTGTTTGTTTAATAAAAAATATTTTATATATTTTTTAATATATAAAAATGTATTTAAATATTAAACTATAAAAATATATTTTTTAAAAAATATTTTTTATAAAATAAATGGAGTTTTAATTAAATAAAATTGTAATTATTTGCAGTTACATGTTTAAAATATGGTGTTTTGTATAATTTTGTTATCATATAATAATTGGGTACCTGTCTTACGCAAAATCATTTAAAAAAATTTAGAAATATTATTTTGAAAAAATAAAAACTATTAATGAAAATATAAATATTATTATAAAATATATTTTTATAAACTAATTACGTATAAAAACGATTTGGATTAATAGTATTCAATATATAAAATTTAAGTTTACTCAAATTTATTACGAATATTAATTAAGGTGAGCATTTGGTCGATTCAATTTAAAATCAAATCGAAATAATCAAAATTTTTAAAACTAAAAATCGAATCGAATCGAATTAAAATGAATAAAAAATTGAATTGAATTTTTATATTAATTAAATTCGATTAATTTTTTTCAGTTTGAATCGAATAATCTCGTTTCTAATATTAATTTTCGGTATTGAATCATAGGCTGTGGATGGAGAGGCTGAGCAATCTGGTCAAAATTGACATGTCAACATCTATATATATTGCCAAAAATTTATTTGTAAAAGTATAGCTTGTTTCTATCAGCCAGTTTATGTTTAATTTTCTCTTCAAGGGATGACTTTTTCTCATTCTAGAATCGAAGCCTCTTCGATTCCATAATTTTTTTGGCCCAAGCCTATGGTCAATAATGAAGGGCAAAACTAAATTATAATTTTTGTCATTTCCTATTTTAACATATCCTTAGTTGTCCATGAGAGTGATATCTTGGCCTCAATTTCTTTTATTACATTGGTTTTTCATTAACGTGATTATTAAAAGTAAAAAAATAATATAATTAATAAATATTTTTACTCTAAATAAAAATAATAAAAAATAATTGTTAAATTAAAATAGAATAAATGTAATTTCAATTCAATTAAAAAAATATTAAACTAAAATAGTAATTTCAATATCACCATAGTTTTATATTTAGTTTTATAACATATATATTTGTTTATTTAATTTTTCTTTTAAATGGGAAGTGGAAATTGATTGAGAAAATATAAAATCTCTCAGATTTATTCAAATGCACTTGTCACCAGACTAAATTTTTGAGTGTTAGTATTTAAAAATAAAATTATTATATTTATTCAATCATATATTTTTTAGATAATCCTAATATTCATTTTTCTCACTTCTATATTATATGTAATAAGTATCAATATTACAAATAGCTAATCTTGTTGAATATAAAAAATTAATATTTATTGTCAAAAAATTACTATAAAAAAATTAAAAATAAATATTATTTGGAAATAATTTTGAAAAATTAAAAAATATATATATTGACAGATGTAATAAAAAAATTAGTTTCAGCTAATTAAATAATATTAGAAAATAAACCTTATATAAATTTAATTTATTAAATAAAATATTAATCAATAAATCAACAAAATTTCTTCATTAAAGAAAAATAGAAAAGCCAACTAAATTGATGCTAATAAAGAAAAATAAAAATGAAAAATACAGAACTCGGACCAAACCATTTTAATTTTAATTTTTCATTTTAATTTCTTTTAGCTCCATTATCCGTTGTACAGATATAATTATCATTTTGACCAAAAGCCAAATAAAATTTTTTTTCTCAATTTTTTTTACATCTCTTTTTAGCCCCTTACTAAGATTAAATATTACAATATTTAAATTAGATTATTTTAACCATAATTTATTAAAATGATAATTTTCAAATATTTTGTCAATTAAAAATAAATAATTATATATTTCAAAAAAAAGTCTAATGCAAGTAAAAGGGAAGAATGTCAAGCTAGCGGAGAAGTTAAATAATTATATAAATTTCTTTTTTCATTTTTAAATTACATGAAGTTAATATAAAAATTTCTCAGTTTATAAAACTATTTAGCTTTGTTATACGAAATTCCTTCCATTATATTTAATGTTTTCGTTTAATAAACTTATAATATAAATATTTTTAATTTAAAAATTAAAAGAAGTAAATATTAATTTTTATATAATATGAAATAAAAAATATATAATTTTAAGAGCTTTTTATATTACGAGTAATTTTAAATCCATTCACCTAGTAAAAAGGATTTATGTTAATCAAATTTATTAGAGGATAAAACACTATGGTCTATTTCTATAAATCAAATTTAAAATTAATAATTAAGAAAAAATAAATTTATATCATTTTATCTCAATACTTAAAAATATTTTTATGAGAATAAATGTTAATTTAATTAAAAAAATATATTTCTAAGAAAATTATGATAATTTATAAAATAATTTAAAAAATGATAAAATATTTTGATACGAATCGATTAGTTTTGAATTTTATGATAGATTTGAATCAAATTTAATTTTTGTTGTGAAATCCGATAAAAATTCACAGTAACTTTTAAAAAAAAAATTTTAAAATGCACGATTTTCAAAAGTGTGACCAGAGTCAAAGACCTATCACAAAATTTTAGACGAAAATTTCACCATTTAGAAAGGTGATTTTACATTTTGATTATTTTTAAATTTCTTTTTAAAATTTTTCATATTAGAGTTTTTCTATTAAAAATAGTATTTCTTTAACTATTTTAATACAATTTTCAATCTTTTAACTTTTCAATCTTTCAAAAATTTTAATAAGAGTTTTCGATTCCTAATCTCTCATTTTTATTGTTTCGTTTTAATTAAATATTATTAGTTAAAACTCCTAACAGAGTCTAATCAGTCCTATATCATATTTTAGCTGACAGAATAAAAATTATGATGATTAAAAACGGTTGATTCTTGAAAAATTAAGAGACAGTTATATAAATTTTGGACTAATTGGACTATAAAATTCTAATATTTTTTTTTAAAATTTTGAGCTTTATGCTTAGTATTTTTATTTGGATGTAAATTTTAAAATGTAATTCAATTTATTCAATATCTACTTATTATATGAGTTGAATTACTATTTCGTCTCTAATTTTTTAAGAAATTTATTAATTTATTTTTATTTCAAAAGTATTTAAATTAAATGTGCTTATATTTTATAAAATATAATTTTTTATTAAAAAAATTTCAATAGCTTTGACTATTTATATTGTTTAATCCATATAATTTTAATTATACGTATTATTTAATCCTATAATTTTAAGTGTTCATATTATTTAATCACATTGTCAAAAAATAAAACAATTTTATTAACGATTTAAAAAATTTAATTTTATAAAATATAAGAATATTTTAATTAACTAATTTTAAAATAAAGTTAAATTAATAAATTTTTTAAAAATGTAGAAATTTGATAGTAATTCTCCCTACCATATATTAAACATGAACTTTATATATTAATTGTAACATCCTAAGTCCATAGTTAGGAAGAGTGATAACACTAAATGATTTGAGTAAAGCCTCTTTTTTTTTTAACCGTTAGAGCAAGTGGCTTTAGGGGAGATATTAACTCATTCCGAACTACTTGACATACAATTTAACTATAAATAGGTTGTCAAAAATTACGCTTAGATGTCTTTTTTGTATTGCATAAAGAGTCAAACATATCAAAATAAAGCTAAAGTAAGATTGATCAATAATAGTATTTTAATATTTTCAAGTCTTAATAATTGGACCATAGAAAACTCAAATAAGGAAATAGACGTATCTAAAAATAAAGCAAACAGTGTAATAAGAAAGTTAGAATCAAGTCACCTTTGGAAGGTACATAATGGTTTCCTGACGTGCTTACCTAACTGAAATGGACTCCTAACTTCTAAGTGTAACATTAGTAGGTCAATCTATAAATATTGAAAGTTTAAAAATTAAATTGAAACATGGTAAAGAGTTTAGTAAGTTAAAGTGTGAATAAAAAAAGTTTAAAAGTAAAATTCAAATTTAGTCCTTCATTTTTACTACCTCTCAATTTAGCCCTCCATGTGTCATCTAAATAAACTCAAAATAAGTGACAAAGCAAAAAGAAAAAGGTTATCTTCTTCATTTTGGGAGTCTTGGCCGAAATTCCTCTATGAAAAAATAAAGGTGAGCTTAATTTTCTTTATTTCCACCAAATTTAAGCCAATTTCTTCACCAAATCAACTCTTTTCTTCAACCAAAGTTCATCATCATATTAAGGGCAAAAAAATAAGCCATAAATTGAAATATTTAAAGAAGAAAAATTTAGAGTTCCAAATATCTAAAGCTTGAAAGCCAAAGAAATTTCAAAGGAAAAGGATTTGCAAAAAGGTTTGGTGTTTGTATGATTTTGTATTTTTCTATGATTTTCTCATGAATACATAAAATTAGGTATTGATATTACTTTCTAGAAATATTGCTTCGATTGTATAAATATGTAATATAAATTTTGGAATGGTGTTTGAAAGGTTTAAAGAAAAAAAATTTAACATGAGAGTTAAAAGTGCAAACCTGACAGAATAGGTTTTAACAAGACAACATGTGTTGGTAGCTTCATAACTAATTGTGTAATAATTGAAATTAGGTCTAAAATATATCAAATAAAAGCTGAGATAAAGAGCTAAAACTTTCATGATTGATCAAATTCTGAATATGTAGGTGAGTATATGTAAATTGTAAGTGAACCTAAACTAGTCACAACAATAGTGCATCCATAACCGTCTGTATTTCTTATACCATAACTAATTTTTTTACTTAATGAACTGAGTTATGAAAAGTGGCAAATGAAGCTTAAGAAGTATACCTAAAATGTTTTAGAAGGCACTTAAACTTGAGTATGTATGAAAATATGTGCATTTGATGTGTTTTTTTAGACTGAAATAAGTACCAATATTGAAATGTTAGTACCTAGTTGGGCAGCTTGTAAATAAAAATTCATAACTTGATATAGAAATATCAGAATTAGATGTACCATATCTAGTTAGAAATATAAGACTTAAAAACACAAAGTTTATGAGGAAAGATTAATCAAATTATATCACCAAAATACTTGAAATTGTGATGCAAAATCAGATAGAAATAAACCTAAATCTGAATATAGACCTAAAAGGGATTGATATGCTAGCTTGACATGCCTATTTTATGTACGTGCTAGCTTAATAAACTAAAACTTTATATATTTTTTCTTAATAAATTAGCAACAAATTCATAACTGAATATGGTCTATTACACGTACATATATACTTTTAAGAGTTCATTTTATCAACATGCTTACTTATGAACTTATAATTTGTCATGCTTGCATAATCGGCGGGAATTACATATGTGCTTGTTTGCCATACTTGCTTCACACACATGCTTGCTTTTCAACCAAACTTATTATACATTATGAGGTGAGTAAAATTTATTATGAGGTGAGTAAAATTTATCATTCTATACTTGTTACTGGTGTGAAATGTAAAAGCCAAATTGAATTGATGCAATATTTGGAAAGCTATAAGTCGACAAAGTTATGCACGGTTTGTTATGAATTTATCTTATTGATATCATTGATATATGATATATGTATTTGAAAAATAACTTGAAATGGCTTCAAATGACACATGTATTTACTTTAAATAATTTAAGACATTAAACTAAGGGTAATTTACGATTTAGTCCCTGGGTATTACCATTATTAATAAGTCAGTCCCTGTATTTTTAGAAACCTATTAAAACGTCCTTATGTTTTCTCTCCGTCAACAAAATAGTCCTTCTGTCTATTTTTGCCGTTAAAAATATAGTAAAAGACTATATTACCCCCCATTATTTTTCTCCTTCTCCTCCTCCTTCCTTTTCTTCTTCATCAATTATTCTTCTGCTTCTTCTGCTTCTTCTTCTTCTCCTTCTTCTTCTGCTTCTTCTCCTTCTTCTTCTTTTGCTTCTTTTTCTTCTTTCTCTTCTTCTTCTTCTTCTCATTCTTCTTCTTCTTTTTTTCTTCTTTTTTTCTTCTTTCTCTTCTTCTTCTTCTTCTTCTTCTTCTTCTTCTTCTTCTTCTTCTTCTTCTTCTTCTTCTTCTTCTTCTTCTTCTTCTTCTTCTTCTTCTTCTTCTTCTTCTTCTTCTTCTTCTTCTTCTTCTTCTTCTTCTCCTTCTTCTTCTTCTTCTTCTTCTTCTTTCTCTTCTTCTTCTTCTTCTTCTTCTTCTTTTTCTTCTTCTTCTTTTTCGGAGGAGGAGGAGGAGGAGGAGGACGAAAGAAAAGACAGGGACTATTTCGTTGACAAAAAGAAACGATAAGGACGTTTTAATAGATCTGAGAAAAGATAGGGACTATTTGGTTGACATAAAAAAACGATAAGGACGTTTTAATAGATATGAAAAAAGATAAAAATATTTTAATAGATTTTTGAAAATGTAAGGACTAACTTGTTAATAATTGTAATATACAAGGACTAAATAAATGGTTTTATTTGAGGGTAAAATTGGATTTTAAAAATTTTCTCTCTCCTCCTTTATCTAATTTTAACGGAAAATAGGACGGAAGGACTATTTCGTTGACGGAAGTAAAACATAAGGACGTTTTAATAGGTTTCTAAAAATACAGGGACTGACTTGTTAATAATGGTAATACCTAGGGACTAAATCGTAAATTACCCTTAAACTAAAGATACCTTAGTAAACTTAGTAGGAGTGGTAGACAGAATAAGAGTGTGACATGCCATATACAGTTTAGCAGTACTGCACCCTAATAGGCTACATGATATAATAATTTCGACACATCATGTGTTATATAGTTTCTCGGCTTCTGAGCCATACAGTCATAGCTTTCGGCTAGGGCAATAATCGAACTGAGCTTTTATAAGCTCAGGCTTGATTAGATCATGTGTTATTCTAAAATGTTTGATTAACTAATAAATCATATGGTATCAAATGATAGATGAGAGTATAATTATTTATGTGCTTTTCAAATGTATTACAAGTTAAGATGTTGATAAAAATAGAGGAAATTCTGTCAAAATTTTAGTTTAAAATCTTTTACATTTACTTTATTCATATTAAAAAATTTACAAAACTATTCAATACCTTTTTAGTTATACATATTAAATACATAGTTTAATTTAGAAATGTCTAATAAAGTATAGTTTGTGATAGTTCTTACTCAGTCTACACCTGAACAGGGTAAAGGGTGTTGCATTAATTTTAAATTTTGGCTATAATTGCATCAAATATAAAGATTGAAATTTTATTATATAATTTATGTTATTCTCATCATAATTCTTCGGGTATGAACCTATAAGATAAAAAAAAACACCGAATAGAACAACCTCTCTAATACTTAAATTAATATATGTGATGAGTAAATTATGGAATTTACTAATGGAGAGAATAATACACCCGATTATGGAGGTTGTGAGCTCCTTATATAATATGTAAGATAAAGTTTGGATACGTATGGAATTTTAAATAAGATGGGATACAGAGTCCTCAATACGGTAGGATACGGAGTCCTATTAGATAATGATAATATTCTAATATGGATAATGTCCTATGGTGATTCTGATTCTACCATCTTATTCGTAGTTATAGAATATTTGAATAGTTGATATGATTTAGGTTATTAAAACCTGAATTTAATATATTTTAATATTAATCTACATCAGTAGTCCCCCTATAGTAATTGAATCTTTAGGTATTATTCCCTTTGACGAACTAAAATATAAGTTTTTCAATAGATGGACTTGTATGGATAAATAAATATTATCTGACTTATATTCTCGTCTATTTTGATGGCTTGACATTGATGAGATTTGATATTATGTTACTATCATGAGAAGCTAAAGGGGGAATTAATTGTTGATGAGGGCGTGCATATCACCTAATTAGGCAATTGATTTCCTGAAAATGCACTCTTACGTCGCCTAAGTAAGCAATTAGTTGTCTGAAATGGCATTCTTATGTCGCTTAAGGGCATTCTTATGTCGCTTAAGGGCATTCTTACATCGTCTAAGTGGGCAATTGATCGCCTAAGTAGGCAATTGGTTGCCTAAAAGGGCACTCTTATGTTGCCTAAAGGCGCTCTTATGTTGCCTAAAGGCGCTCTTATATCGCCTAAGTGGGCAATTGGTTGCCTAAAAGGACGCTCTTACGTCGCCTAAGTAGGCAATAGTTTGCTTGGAAGGATGCTCGTACATTGCCTAGAGGAGTAATATGTCACTTAACTTTGAAGAAGAGTCTTTCGATATGAGGAGCGTATTATAACTTTAAAGTTGTGTCTCTTTTATAGGTGATATAACCTGTTAAATCTCATATTTAAAATTAATTTTTATACAATATATAAAATTATAAAAATTAAATTTGGATGAGATAACTCATAATAGCATATGATTCTAAAGTTAATATAGAGTCTAAATAGAAAAATACAATAAAAGCGAAAGTAATTATTACTGAATGTTGGTTGTTAAGCATATAATATTGTTTAGTTAATATGTATAAATATCACCATCTTAGAATAAGATATTTAAAATTATTTCATGACATTGGTTGTTAAGCATATAATATTACTTCATGATTGATGAGAGCTTGAGATATATTTAAAATTAACTATGCATGTTATTTAGTAACGACAAAATTTCATCGTTGATTTAGCAATTCTATCACAAAGTCTATTGCTATAGTAGCAACAGACACAAATTCGATTGCAAAAAGTTTGCGATAAGGATATCCAACACATGAGTAATTTCATCGCAAATTTGTCGCATAAGCTTTTTGGGACAGAACATAGCCCTTTAGCGACGAATATTATTCGTCGCAAGAATCCACATTGCCAATTGTTTAATCACAATTTTATTTAAATAATAATAATAAAAAAATCTCATTTGACCATGTAGCTTTTTGTATGGATTTCCACATATGATGCTAATGCTTTTATTCACATGATAATTCTTCGAATATAGACTTGCAAAATAAAAGAAAATATGAAACGAATTACTTTGATAACCTCTCTAATATTTAAATAATAGACTTGATTATGGAGATTATGGAGGTTGTGATCTCCTCACATAGTGTATAAAATAGAATTTGAATATTATATAAAATTTTAGAAAAGATAGGATACAGATAATATCCTGTCGGGATTAGAATTTTACTACTGTATTTGAAAGTATAGAATATTTAAATAGGTGATAGAATTTAAGTTATTGATATTCAGATTTAATATAAATAATATTAAAATATTTAAATTAAAATAAAAAAGTAAATATTGAATATTTATTATTTAATGGGCCTAAATATTTTAAAATATTAGATTTATTCTAAATTATATTGCCAAATTAAAAATATTAAATTTATCAATCTAATTTTATTATTAAAAAGTTAACAGGAGCTATTATTCGTTTGATTTATTTAGTTTTTTAATAATAATATATATAACTTTAAATTGAAAAATAAAATTTAAAATTTTTAACCTTCTAAATAATTTAGAGTTAAATTTTTTGGCAATTCCAAACATTGAGGAAAAATAAACAAAAGTTAAATAAAACTGTTTTCCAGCTCCTCTACCTTTTTTTTACAACCTAAAATAAAAAAAATATATTAAAAAAGCACGTCATCATTAATGGAAAATAAAAAACAAACATAAAATGTTTAATTTATTAATCCCTCAAATATCTGCGTGTAAGTTGGGCTGTCTTTTTTATTATAAAATTTTTTTTATTACCTTTTTTTCATAGAGCGAAATAATAAAATTAAAAAAACAAAAAACAAACCCAACACCTACACGGCGACAACTTCACAGCTGCCTTCAAAGTTCAAACCGGAACAACGCCATTTAGCATTTCTTCTTCTTCTTCTTCTTCTTCTTCTGTTCTTTTGGTATTTTTTTTTTCTTTATTCGATCTGTTCACAGAAATATTAATATTAATATTTGTAGTTCTTGTTCTTCTTTATTATTACAGCATAATTAGGATCTATTACGCGCTTTGCGCTTCTTCTTCTCTCTCCTCCTTGCTCTAAATTTTCTATTTCTTTTCTCTCTCCCTCTCTCTCTCTCGGACAGACCACTGTCACCGAATTACTCGTAGCACATTCAGATCTGGAATTTGCTTATTTCTTTTGGCTTCAAGTTTGATCCATCGGATCTGGGTTTGTTTCATTTTCACTATTTCTCTTTCTTTTTTCCCCTTCAAGTCATTATGTATGTGAAGTTTATTGATTTTTTTTCGTCTAATCTTTCTCTGTGGGTTTTTTTTTTTGGAAGAAAGCAAACCCAATTCTGATTTTGTCTGAATTATTGGTTTTCTTGTTAATGCCTTGAATTATGATGCCTTTGATTTTGAGCCTTCTGTTTTCTTTCATAGGTTAGTTGGTTTTTTTTTCCTTCTGTTTTTTTAAAGGATCTGATGTTCCATTTGATTTACAATTTGTTTATTCTTTTATTGATTTTATATGCATTGTGAGGCATCTGGAAAAGGAATATGTGGGAATTCCATCTATAGAATCTTTTCTTAATTGAAACTGCAACATAATCGCACGCCAAATTTTTGGGCTGATGATTGATCTTTTAAAGATTTCTCTTACATGTAAAATTTAGCGGCTTCTATCTTTTTATTTTATTTTATTTTATTTTATGCTGTCTTTAGTCCATACGATAATGAATTAAGTGTAAATTGAATGTCTGGATTGTTGGCAATTTTCGTTGTGTTTGGTGTTATTGAATTGTTTTTGTTGCTGTTTGAAATGAGTATCTTATTTATATCACTCTTATTGTAGAAATTTAACAGTTGGATTTCTTTCAACAGTGCTTAAGAGGGGTCTTTGAATTGAACTGTGTGATTTACACTGCTATTATAGGTCACTGCTTGTGACAATGAAGAAGGTCTTTGATCAAACTTTTAGAGACATGTAAGTATGATTATTTCAAGCATTTTAGTGTATGGGATGGTAAATGACTTCAATCTCCACATGTATTGTTAGAAGCTGGTTTGCAAAGAAATTATGGTCTGTATCAGGATTCTTTCTACTGATACAGAACTTTCAAAAGCTTCTTAACAAAGCTTTGTAATACTTAGCTAATAGCTGTGCATTTTGGAATTCATATTTGTCTAATAATTCCCCTTCACTGTCTTGCAGCAAAAGAGAGGTTAATAAGAAAGTGCTTAAAGTTCCTGGAATTGAACAGAAGGTAAGAGTTTTCCTCTTTTGCAGGTTCTGTATTCGAGGATGTTAATGTTAGCCTTGTTTAGAAGTGGATTTTAGATTGTCGATGCAATACAATCTGCTCTTAGAGCAAAAGCTCTTAAAAAATGTAACTCTTGTCCCTTTTCCTTCAGATTCTGGATGCAACTAGCAATGAGCCCTGGGGTCCTCATGGAACTCTCCTTGCAGATATTGCACATGCTACCAAAAATTAGTAAGATTGGCTAATTACTTTACAGATGTTTCAGTGTTTACTTATTAAAGATGAAAGCATTTTTAAACGTCCTATGCAGTCATGAACACCAGATGATCATGGCAGTAATTTGGAAACGGATAAATGATACTGGCAAGAACTGGCGGCATGTCTACAAGGTCTGTACTTGTTCTATATGGGGTTTCATATGAGTAGTATTTTTTGTTGCCTTAAATGAAATGTTGATAATGTAACTTCTATATGAACCCTCCTTCAGTTGACTATTGATAGTTATGCTCTTTAAATTTCATGATAATCAATGCACTCCTATAAGTTTTTATTAACCGTATATGAAATGTGAATAATGTAACTTCTATGTGAACCCTCCTTCAGGTGACTATTGATAGTTAAGCTCTTCAATTTTCATGATAATTAATGAACTCTATAAGATTTTATTAACCTTATATAATGGGCATATGCCAGTTCTCTTCCAGTGTTGCATTTTAATAGATAACTGAATACTTGTAACTGGATTCAGGCATTGACCGTATTGGAATACCTCGTTGCTAATGGATCAGAGCGTGTCATAGATGAGATAAGAGAACATGCATACCAAATATCGGTAATTTTCCTGTTCCTGTGTGTCTTTGAGAATTATATGGCACATATGCATGACAACTGTCTGATCACATGTAATAATGTTTTTTTTCTCCTGCATTATAGACTTTGTCAGATTTCCAGTATATTGATTCTAGTGGAAGGGACCAGGGTAGCAATGTCAGAAAGAAATCTCAAAGTCTTGTGGTTCTGGTGAATGATAAAGAAAGAATAGTTGAAGTTAGACAAAAGGCTGCTGCTAATAGGGAAAAGTGAGTTTTGCTTGAACCAAGTTTACTTAAACTTTAATGTTTATTTCTCTTACCTTTGTTAGTGTTGTTTTTAATTCCTTTATTGGTGGCTTACATCATGAAGACACCAATATAGTTGCTTAATTCTTCACTAAATGGCATTTGGAATATGATTCCTACTGCATCATAGTGTGTTTGACATCATGATTCCTTCTAGAAAGGAGGACGTAATTAAATTAGCACTTCCCAAGGGTATTTCTTTGCTTGAGATTAAAATTGTTGAGATCTTGATAGGTTCCGCAGCACTTCAACTGGTGGAATGTACAGAACCAGTTCATATTCAAGTACCGGTGGATATAGTGACAAATATGATGATGACCGTTATGAAGGCCGATATGGAAGCAGGGATGAAGATCGAAATGGATATGGCTATGGGAGAGAAAGAGAATACAGCTATAGGGATGATGATAGATATGGTAGACATGGGGACTCATATGGTCGTGATGGAGATCGTTATGGCAGAGATTATGAGGAACGCAACAGCAAAGATGGGAATAGGGATGATGATTATCGGGGAAGAAGTCAAAGCATTGATGGTTATGGTTCAAGAAGCAGGAGTTCAGATAGAGACCGTGGTTTTGAAGATGATGGTCACTCCTTATCTCGGTACTGGCTATTTTCTGTATTTATCATTATTGTGGCTCTTCAAATTCACCATTAAAACAGAAGCTCCTTAACTTCTGCTGATTCTTAGTTTCTTTTACCATAATTTGGGGAAAGGGAGAAAAACTTTCAAATACTGAATCGGACAATCATGCATTTCCATTTAGAGTCTAAACAAAGAAATGTTACATTGACATCAATGCATGCATTCAAAAAGATGCCATGTTAAGGGAATAAATTGAAATTTAGGGCATCAATTTAATTAGTATATTTTATGTAAAATTTTTTATTATGATTTTTTTTTTTAAGTCTGAAGGGTTGTTGCTTAGTAATATATTGTTATTTTATGAATTTTTTGAGTTGCACATGAAAGTTACAAGAAGTTGGTGATCAAGAAAATAATTAGAAGTAGAACATCAAGAATGAATGAGTTTAGATACAAATAATTGGACAAATCATAAACTGTAATCTGAAATATAGTAATTGATCAAAATAGGTTTCCTGGTCTGAATCAGAGATGTAGGATTGATTATTATTTTGAAAATGTCCTGCCAAGGATTTGAAAAAGGACTCTGAATTTGTAGTTGATCTGCTGTAGTTAGGAGAGAGGCATGTCATAAAGGTGATTGAAATAAAGGTGAAGGTGCAGGAAATAATAAAGCTTGTTCATTCTAAGAGAAGTATTTTTGAAAAAGTTGTGAAAAAAGAAGTACGACTCAATTGGCTCTGCCCCAATTCAGTGCGTGATAAAGGAGTACTTTGAGTAGTGTATGCTGATGTGTTAATAGGATGTCTAAATTAGCTAATATGCTGGCCCATGAGCCTCCATTATCTCCTGTAATTTAACAAATGTGAATCTCTATTATCATACCATTATCTGAAAAAAATAATTTATCTTTTTTCACTGTGTTCCTGCAGTGGTGGTGCCAGAGCGGATGATCAGTCTCAGGATGGAAGGTAAAGTTATAATCGATGCATTCTTAACTTGCTGGTGTGTTGCACTGAAGTTGGTAGCCTGTGAATGACTAAATTGATTTTCTGCATTGCCAGGCGTCTTGAACGAAAATTTTCTGAACAAAATATTGCTCCTCCTAGTTATGAGGAAGTTGTTAATGAATCCCGAAGCCCTGCTCATGGTGAAAGGTATTACACATGGTGCTACAGGATTGCATAAGATTCTGCTTTCTTTCCTATTTATTTATTTCATTAATTTTGTAGGAATGGGGAAACTTCAATTGCAGCTGCTCCTGGAGTTTCTTCTCCTGCAGCACCACGACCTTCCTCCCCCCCTGCGCCCAAAGCTGTTTCTCCCCCTGCAAGCAATAATCATAGTCAAGCAGCTACTGTTTTGAGTGCACCTGTAACTCCTGGCCAGGGAGTCGAGGTGGTTGATGAATTTGATCCACGGATTCCTGGTTCAGGTACAGAGAATTGTGAACATGTGTTTGGGTGCTTTTGCGAATTGCATCTCATTACTGATCATCATTAAAATCTTATTTAAATTGTGAAGATGGAAAGACCAACAAGGATTCTGACATGTGTTTTACTTACCATCTCTGTTGGTTATATTTACATGATATGGTCTTGAAACTGATTATGTGATATTCGTTTGTTCATGAACAACAAATTGCATTTTAGACATACAATATATGCTCTATTCGACCTACTTGCTTGAGTGTTTCTTTCATGGGTCAATCATATGAGAATCTTTTGACATTTTGGAACTTTTTATGCTATGTGGAGGAGTTAAAGTTCCCTTGACATGTTGATTTGGTTAGAAAATTGGCTTGTCAGGTCCTTTTTGACATTACATTCCATTTGCTTTTGTAACATGGTTTTATATTGCGATCACAGCTGCACTCGTGGGTAATGGAAATAGACCTATAACAGTTGTAACATAATGGTAACTGCCTAGTTCTACGCAATTTTTTTTGAAAAATTTGCTAAGTTCATGAAATGAATTTATATTGATAGGTTTAAGTAAGATTTAAGATACACAACTATATTGTAGGTATAAACATAAATAAAGACTATTAATATATCCTTCTTAAACATCACTAAACTTTCTTTAATTTATAGCTAAAATAATTATGTAGATAGCAAAAAAGCTAAAAACTAAGAACAAGAGCATGAATCAACAAATATGAAAAAAAGAAGCTAAAAACAGTAAGATAAATTCACCTTTTAGAAAAACTAGCTAGATATTGTCTGATGATTCTTAGCTTCATAGAAAGGATAAGAAAGTTGAGTGAGAAACAGAAAGATTGTGAAGGAAAGAAAACCCCCCTGCTGTCTGAAGCTTGCTACAAAGAAGAAAATGGCAAATTGCAGTGTTGCATGTGACTTTATGAAGGTTGTTACTGTTGAGTAACGGTCGGTAACAGCTATCTGTTACATAACGACCATTACACCTGCAAGTTATGGGGGGCCTCGAAACGCATAATGGCCCCCCAAAATCCTGTTATATAGTAACATAATGTCTATTATTTGATTCCATGCTTGTGTTTGACACTAGGACAGTTGCAGAAGAATTTAATATCTAAATCTAATATGTCTACATTATGAAGTGATATTTTTGGTAACATACATTGCTGGTTGTCAAACTTTGAATGTAATTTGACCTCAGCGACTACTCCAATTCTCTTCCAATTTCATCATTAAGTCTTGATTGTCTACCATAATTGGGGAGCGTGTACTTCACTGCTCAAGGCTTAACAGGCCCTTGATCTAATATATTTACTGTATTTAGGCAGGTGAGCTAGCTGAGTCATGCACTTCCTTTTTTAGGTGTGGCTGAGGTGCAACATTCATTAGCACAAACCATAGCTTAATCGAGAATGCACTGAAAGGCTTTTGGAACTAACTAATGGCTATTGGTGGCAGACCTGGCCATGGTCTGGTTTAAACCTTGAACTCGTCCGGTCAAACCCAGGTCTATAACTGGTCAAATGGTTTTGGTTCATGAACTGGATCATGAGTATTTATTAGGAGGGTTGATTACAGGCCTCCCCTCCTTGAACAAGGACAGGAACTGGCCTGTTTCAAAAAAAGAAACTTCTTTTTGAAAAAATATATTGATTCCCTTTAATTTTTTACTATAGAAACTAAATAAAGGATACGATACAAACCTAAATTTAATAAATTTATGCATTATATTGTAAAATATATTAATATTATCCTAGTTTTAAAAATTTTGAATTGGGGCCAAACTGAAACCCTTTGAACTGGAACCGTATTGAACCCAACTGTTTGAACTGTGAAGCGTACCAAACTGGCAGCTCTGGCCTGAAACAAGATTCAAAACCAGTGCGTGGCCAGGAATAATTGGCAGCAACAATAGGTTCCTTTTGTCATTTCCACATTGTATAAGAAAGTGGTAGAAAAACTTTAGTGACGGCTGATTATTCGTGGGCCTTATAAGAGGGGCTGTATATATTATGACTAATTTGAGCTGTTTGGTTATTTTGGTAAATTTGGTTTGCTTGATGAACTATAAAATATAAGTTCCCATGGAGCAAATGACTATAACCTACTTTAGTTCCAGTGTTCTGTTGTATACTGAAAGGTTTTCTTAAAAATGATTGCTTAGACGGCAGATGCTTTTTTTTTTTTTGAACTTGTGTATTAAGTGACTGATAAAAGAAAAATTGTAACTGTAGATTTCTTGTCATGCTTTTGCTCTGCGTAACACTTAATTAGCTAAGGTACTACATGGTGTCCATGTTTTTTTTTGGGTGGTTGACTCGTAGGAAAGAACTGTATATGTGAAAAAAAATTTGATGAACAATTTAAAGTTGCTTCCTGTGTTTTTTCTCTTGTTATAGCATTGATGTTAAGTAACAAACAAAAACATATTTTAAAATATAATTTTTTTCTAAGTACTGAATGACAGAAAGACCACGGATGCCAAATGGGCTCCTAGATTTCTTTCTTTTTTTCTTTTCCAAATAATAAGCTCTCTGCAAACTGTAAATTATCTCTCATCATAAAATGCTAAGGCGCATGTTTCATATAGGCAGAAAGGAAAAGTTTTGATGTTTAACATTCTAAGTATTCAGCAAAACTGACCTGCTCAAGTTGGTTCTTTTTCCTAAATGGTTGATTGGGAGTCGGTTGAAGTTAGTACCAAGAGTTGCTTTCTTTTTTTTTTTTTTGAACTTGTGTATTAAGTGACCGATAAAAGAAAAATTGTAACTGTAGATTTCTTGTCATGCTTTTGCTCTGCGTAACACTTAATTAGCTAAGGTCCTACATGGTGTCCATGTTTTTTTTTTGGGGTGTTTGACTTGTAGGAAAGAACTGTATATGTGAAAAACAATTTAATGAAAACAATTTAAAGTTGCTTCCTGTGTTTTTTCTCTTGTTATAGCATTGATGTTAAGTAACAAACAAAAACATATTTTAAAATATAATTTTTTTCTAAGTACTGAATGACAGAAAGACCACGGATGCCAAATGGGCTCCTAGATTTCTTTCTTTTTTGCTTTTCCAAATAATAAGCTCTCTGCAAACTGTAAATTATCTCTCACCATAAAATGCTAAGGCGCATGTTTCATCTAGGCAGAAAGGAAAAGTTTTGATGTTTAACATTCTAAGTATTCAGCAAAACTGACCTGCTCAAGTTGGTTCTTTTTCCTAAATGGTTGATTGGGAGTCGGTTGAAGTTAGTACCAAGAGTTAAATTGTCTCGACTATTATCATATGATAGGTGGTCTTCTAATTTGATATTACTTGTGGAAAAATGGTTTTAAGCAGTTGAGATTGGCTTTTATAACTGTTACTCCTACAATAAATGTTCCCATAATTGGAAATTCACATCTTTCATATTTTTTTTTTTTGGCAGCTGGCCCCATCTCCACAACTGCTTCTGCTGTTGCCACCACCTCAAACAATGCAGAAATGGATTTACTTGGCTCTCTGTCAGATTCATTTACGGCAAACCAATTGGCCATCATGCCAGTGGCCTCTGCAACTGCAACCTCTGAACATGATGCCCAGGCAAACTTTTCAGGATCGGCATATGCTGTGACACAGCAGCCAGCATCTAATGTTATGAATCAGGTAAGCATAGTTGTTGACATTAATTGTATGGGATTCAATTGTAAGAGCAAGAATCTGAGAATATTACCTTTTTGTACTTTCCCAAGTTACATGGACTTGAATAAGCATTCAGTTCGGGTTTCTGTCCAGTTGTCATTTGAAGGATGGAAAATCATTTATGCGGCTGTATAAGATCTGATTAATTGGATAATTATTGTTGGATGCAAGATTTGGGGCTTTTTGATTGGCTTGTAATGATAGATATTAAGGATGATAACCATTTTGCTTCTTCTTCTTGCGGATGTTATATCAGATGATTATATGTGCTTAAATGGAAGAATTTTTAGGAACTCTACTCTGTCCTCTCATTCTAATTTTGACTTGCATCTTTTTGGGCTTAATGTTACCCATGGCATTGAATTTATGAGTGAATTCATTATGGCCATTTGAATTGTATTAATAAAAAATCACTTGATTTTAATTTTGGTTCAATAAGGTTAATGTTGCAAAATTGTTTGCGGAGGATTGGCTTTTTTTTTTCTTTTTGAACTAAAGTATAAAGCCTCATAACCAATTTTTATTTGAAACAACTAAAAATTTCACTTGGTTATCTTTTAAAATTTTTTATTGAAATTCTGCCAAATCTAGCAAGTGACCTTTATTGAAACAAAGTCTAGAGCAAGTGATTTGTTCTACAAATTGCAGTTTACTGAGTGTGCTGAAATCATTAATTTGTATAATGGCCATAGGTGAAATAAAGTCCATCTTTTTTTCTATGATGAGTTATTATTTTGGTGTGTTAAAATTTAGAGTTGTAATTGTATTTACTAAATATATACTGTTGATGCAGCCTTTTGAAGATCCATTTGGTGATTCTCCATTTAAGGCTATCCCTTCTGCTGATGATGCTATCTCAGCTCAACAGCAGACTTCTACCTCTGCAGTCGCCTTCCAGCCTACTATGAATCAAAATGCTGAAATGCCTCCAAAAATGCCACTAGACACGGTGAATAACTATGACTTTGGAGACACATTCTCTGGCATGACTTATTCAGCACCCAATGTTCAACCTAACTCAACAAATTCACAGTTCATGCCTCACGAACTTTCTACATCACAGCAGGAAACTGATATTCTGGCAGATATCCTCCCACCAACTGGTCCTTCACCATCTGTAACTACACAGACAGGTTTCTCAGATGTTGCTAGTCAACCTGTGGAGCCAAGTGCTAGTATTTTTGTGAACTACAATTCTCAGGCTGGATCCACAGCGCCAGTACCTCCAAACATGGGTCCTCAACCTACACAATTCAACAGTGGGAACTTCCTGCCACATGGAGGATCTACAGCTCCTTTCCCTTCAAATATGGCTCCAACAATTCCAGCTGGACTGGGGTCACAGTTAAACAGTGGAAATTTACTTCCACAGCAAAGTTCTGTAGCCCCAGTTGTCTCACCCACATCTCACCATCCTGCAAGTGGACCAGGTCTGCAGTACAACAATGGAAGTTTTCTTCCACAACAAGGCTTTGCTGGCCCAACAGCTCAACATACTGCATCTGGGGCAACTCTACAGCACAATAATGCAAACTTTATCCCACAACAGGGCTCTGCTGCCCCAACTGTATCACAGGCTGCTCACCATGCAACTGGACCAACTCCACATTTTAGTAATGGAAACTTTTTCCCACAGCAGGGTTCTGCTTCTCCAGTTAGCTTACAAGTTGCTCATCAAAATGCAACAGGACCAACTCCACAGTTTAACAATGGGAACGTAATGCCACAAGGCTCTGCTGCCCCAGTTGCTTCCCAAGTTGGCTATCAAGCTCCAACTGGATCTGCTGCTCAACCTGCAACTGATGTCCTAGGCAACTTATTTTCACAAGGGTCAAACACTCCTATGGCATCTCAGCCAGCTCTTCCATCTTCAACAGGATCACTAGCAATAGTCTCACAACCATCGAAGGAAAAATTTGAGACCAAGTCAACAGTTTGGGCAGATACGCTGAACAGAGGGCTAGTAAACTTGAATATTTCTGGACGTGAGTTCCTGACAGTATTTTAAATTAAATACAGTTATTTTTTTATGGTCAATTAATATTCTGCTTAAATGAGAGATTTAACATGGCCTTTCCATTATACAGCCAAAATCAATCCATTGTCTGACATTGGAATCGATTTTGATGCCATTAATCGTAAGGAGAAGAGAATGGAAAAACAACCAACAACAGCTGCTGTAACATCTACTGTCACAATGGGTAAAGCTATGGGATCTGGTTCTGGTATGGGGCGAGCTGGTGCAGGTGCTCTTAGGGGTCCTCCAAATCCTACTATGAGTCCTGGCATGGGAATGGGTGCAGGCATGAATATGGGAATGGGCATGGGCATGGGTATGGGTGGAGGTCCAGGCATGGGAGGTTATGGAGGCATGAACCAACAACCCATGGGAATGGGAATGGGCATGAACCAACAACCCATGGGAATGGGAATGGGAATGGGAATGAACCAACAACCCATGGGAATGGGGATGGGCATGAACCAACAGCCCATGGGAATGGGGATGGGCATGAACCGACCTATGGGAATGGGAATGGGGATGGGGATGGGCATGAACCAATCCATGGGAATGGGGATGAGGATGGGACAAGGTGGCCATATGCAACCTCCTGGATCATCCATGCCTGGTGGTTATAATCCCATGATGGGAACAGGTGGTTATACTCAACAGCCATATGGTGGAGGATATCGATGAGATTCAGTCAATTGATTATGAAGGGTCATGAAACATAAGCCATCCTTGAGACTGATAGATGGCATAGCACCCAATATTACAGTTGAACATGCATAGTAGTCTCATTTACAGTCTCTAAGTATGTATTTTGGGTCATACTTGTAAACTTTTGACATATTGGTGGTGCTTGATATGCATCCATCCGCTTTATGTATCTCACTAGTGGTTGCAATATTATTCATTTTGGGTCGGAAGAGTTGGTTCTAGGCTCATTGCTGATTTCAGCTGTTGTGAGTTGTAATATGGGGAGGATAACGTTCTCAGGGTGTCGATCCTTATTATTTGTTTTCATTGTAACTTGTCAGATTGTTTTTCAGCTGTTGGCTATTCATAAAACAATAAATCTGAAAATTCATTTCTCTACAAATCTCAATTATTGAATCTGAGTTGTGCTCCTTTCCTTTTACATCGGGAATGCTTTTTTGGCAACTTTTTGTTGGGAAAGGTCATGTTACATTCATGATTTTCATACATGTATGTATTTCTGATATTGAAGTTCAAAGGCCACCTGAATGGTTTATTAAATGTGCTATGTGCTTGTTGCTGTACATTGGTTGCTCCTCCAGACCCGAAGGTTGCAGAGGCTTGAGTGGAACTAAACTGGTTGAGCATAAATAAATCAAACCGAGCTGAAATTTAAAGTGTTAGAAGTTGAAATTTTTTTAAATTTTGAGCCAAATTTGAGTTTGGTTTATTTTGAACTTAGTCAAATATTAATAAATTTAAATTTAATTTATTTAGAAACGAATTAAGACGTGTCGAATTTTTATCGAGTTAAATTTTGAATAGATCACAAGCAATATAATTAATTTATAGTTGTAATGAGTTTTAAATTATAAATTATAAATTTAGAACAAAATGATTTAGCTAAATATATATATTTACAAGTTATTTCACGAATGCATTAAATAAATGAGTTATGAAATATTAACAAGTTAAAATTTATAAACTTGAATTTGACTCATTTATTAAAAAAATCTAAAAATTAGGCTCAAGTTTTACTTATTTAAAAAATGAAACGAGTTAAGTTGAAATTTTATCGAATTGAATTTTAAATAGCTCGAATATCTTGTTTCATTTATAACCACGTGGTTATTGAATCGATTCGGAGAGAAGGTATAGCTTGGGAGTTAGATTTTTGTTTTGTGCAAGCCTTCATGAAGCAACTGTTACTCTGGATCAATTGTCAATAATTGTTAGCATTTGTTATAGAATTTTAGTCGATTTTCTATTGTGTTTATAAAAAGGTCAGGGAACAACATTGCTCACTTGTTGATAGCGGCACTTAGTTTTGAGTTTGGTTTTTAAGGGCGGAGTTCTACCTCTCTTGATTTTATTACTTTTGCTTTGTTTTCAAATTTATATACAAGTTTGTCTTAACTTATACGCTGTTCAAATAAGCTTATATGTTGTGTAAAGATGTTTGATATTTGTTGAATTCTGGCTGTATTTTATTTCTTTGTATTTGTAGAATTTGTTTGTAATTTTGTTTTATTCTTTTTGTCTCTATTTGGCATGTTTATAAACTTATAGGGACTATTTTTTATTTTTTTTCTCTACCTATAAAACATGCTTCTGACGTTGTAAAGAACACTTCTCTTTTTTGTCTTGAGATAATAAAATCATTGGGTGTTTTTCTCTCTCTCGATGCTTCCTTAACATGGGTTTCGATAATCATTGCGTCTTTCAAATCTCTTCCTCTCTCAAGATCTGCGTTATCTGTTGGCCGATCCTTGCAAAAGATGCAAGAATACGGTAAAAGCAGCAAAGAGGAAAGGAATTTGATGTCTGATAAGTAAAAAATTGACAACACAAACACTTGGAGATCCCCTCACCTTACAATCATCAAATCATCCTAGTATGGTTCTCGTTTCTACTCCTCTAATAGGGACCAATTTCAGATCTTGGCATAAAGCTATCAGAATAGCATTAAGAGCTATGGATATTGAACTCAATATCCAAAGATCTAATAGATGGCTTCATCTACAGGCTCGTGATCTTTGGCTCAAAATCATTGAAAGATTTGGAGAATGCAACGGGACAATGATATATCAATTATATAGGAAAATCTCCTTGATTATGCAAAAAAATAGGAAAATCTCCTTGATTGTGCAAAAAAAGTCTTTGTTTTAGTCTATTTTATAAGACTCAAGAGGCTATGGGATGAGTTAGGGTCTATTGAGACTCTGCCTCCCTGTACTTGTGGTGCATCAAAGGCTATTGATGAGATTAACAATAGAAATAAGCTATACAGTTTCTCATGGGTCTAAATGATGCTTATAGCCCTATAAGGGATCAGATCCTTGCAATGGACCCTTTGCCTTCTGTGAACAAGGTATATTCCATGCTACTCAAATTTGAGTCCTAAAAGGAAGTCTTAGGAAATATGAACAATAGCATGGATTCTCTAGTCTTGTTTAATAAAGCACAAAGACAATTTCAAGGAAAGCAAAAGAAGTTTGAGTCTAAAAAAGGACACTGCTCCTACTGTGACATGGATGGCTATGTTAGAGCGGGTTGCTTTAAACTGATAGGTTACCCTGAATGGTATAAGCCCAAGAATAAGGCTGGAGGACAGTCTTCTAGACAAGATAAGAACACAAGGAATAGAGATAAGGTAGTGGTCACTGTTGAAGGATCATATTATGAAGAGGATAATCCTCTTGAAACATCAGATGTCACCATGAAGATTGATGAACTGAGCGTGATGCTCAGTTCACTCTAATAGGAGGTTATAAAGCTGACCAAAGGCAAGACAGTCCTTACAGCTAGTACCAAAGCATCAGACTGCTATGCTGGCAGTACTTCTGACCTAAGTCTCATAGACTTTATAAGTACTTTTAAATTGAAATATATTTGTTGTGCATCTATTTGTGATAATGCTACTTGGGTATTAGACACTGGATGATAAAGGACTATTTAGACTCTGTCAAAAATTTTAACCAATATCGTTTGGCTAAGACGAAATAAGAGAAAAAATAGGCTAGAAGACTGAAAGTCTTATTGAAATTCCTCAAAGATTGAAAAGTGAGTTTCTAATAGCCAAGGGAGGCTATTTATAATAGAATAAAACCATAATATGCAAAATTACGAAAATACCCAAAATATCCAAAAAATTAATTAAAATGCAAAATTGACCCCCTGAACGATGGAATTTCCATATCGAACTTTGTGACAGGCCTATGGCCTTTGTCACATTTTTGAAAGTCGTGCGTCTCGAAATTTCCTTTCCAAAAAGCTATCGTAGGTTTCTATCGGATATCGGCAGCAAGAGTTAGGGCCGGTCCAAGTCTGCCGTAAAGTCCAAGGCTAATTACTCCATATCATTGGATCTACTAACCACATGTCCTCTAATAAATCTCTTTGCTTAAGTCACTGCATTACTTGATAAAACTGTCTATGTTCATTTCCCTAATGGCACTGCCCTTAAGATCACCCATAAAGGATCAATTATTATATCTAATTGCATCCAACTTGATAATGTTCTCTTTATACCAAAATTTCATTACAATATTATCTCTGTTAGTAAATGGATCCATACCTCTTCTCTAAATCTGATTTTATATAATATAGGACCCTCTGATTAAGAGAGTGGTTGTTGTAGGAAAAGAAGAAGCAAGTCTATACAAACTGAACCAGTTAAGCTTTTTGTGTTTTGAAATTGAAAATTGCTTAATTCAAGCAGTTTATTTGATGCCTGTTTTACATTCATTTGTAAATACCATGCTTTCTAAGACTTACAGTAGTAAAGAAAGCCTTTCTGAAATGCGAATGATTGTATGCATGTTGTTGATGTGGTTGATCTTCATGATAGACTAAGACGTGCTCCCTTTAGCAAACTCAAATATATTAAAAGCATACAATTCACTGGAACCAGTAACTTTGAATGCCATATTTATCCTCAGGCTAAACAAACAACGTTGCCTTTTTCCTTTATAAAGAGAACTTTTCTTGTCTGTTTGAGATACTTTTCAATTTTCGAGAATTCAATAAGAAACTTCAACTTCTAGCCTTTTGTTTCAGAATTTTATCTTAATGAAACGATATTGATTAAAACTCCTGAACAGTCCTATTTCAGTTAGTATTAGAGCAAAGTTTATCCATGGTCGACAATCAAGAGATGCGACTTGCTACAATTGAGGCATCCTTGGCAGAATTGAGAGAGATGATCGGACAGCTAACCCTACAATGGGGTACCAACTAATCCGCCGTAGCAGAACGCCCACAGCCCATCCCAAATCATGTGGTCGCAAATCCCAACAGGATTATCATGAATGTTACAAGATAAAGATAGACCTTCAAAACTTTTCTGGTTCATTGGATGTAGAATCTATTCTTCATTAGTTAGCGGAGGTTGATCAATTTTCGAAATTATAAATGTGAAAGAGAATCGAAAGGTTCCGATTATGGCTTATAAACTAAAGGGTGGTGCAGTAATATGGTAGAATTCTATTCAAAATGAACTCCATCGCAAGAGGCTTGAACCTATACGAAACTGGCTATTGATGAAGCAGATGAGTGAACAATGATTTTTGCCTAGCGATCACGCCCATGTTTTCAGTATCATGACTGTATTCAAGAGAGTCAAAGGATGGATGAATATACATAGCAGTTTTTGAGGTTGCAGGTGAGGTGTGATAACTGTGAGAATAAAGCCAAGCAAGTTGCTTATTAGCAGAGAGGACTGAATTACGAAATTCGCTGTACGATAGAAGTAGCTATGATTTTCACTTTGGCAGATGCCATTAAGATGGAGAAAAGAGTGGAAGAGCATGTTGAATAGTGGCCTCGACAATAGTCTAATTGAAATTTTACTTACAGAAATTCTGGTTCGACAGGAACTCAGCAATATAGAGGCTGTAACGACCCGAAAATCGGACCGCTACAGGCGCTAGGATCCGGGTTGACTTAAGGCCGCCGGGACCCGTAGCAAGTCTAACATGCATCCTGTGAACCTGTTTAATCCCATACATGATCAACAATATACATAAAAATTAAAACTTTTCTTTCCGTATACATCAACCAAACTCAACCTGTGCGTAAACATTAACATAACATTGATCCCTCTATGGGATCTCATCAGTGTCCCCAATGGGTGACATAACATATGCTGAGTTGGTTACATAAACATCATAAAAATCTCTAAGATCATGTATTAAAAGGGATACAACAATCTATGGTCAAGCACACCACTAACATCCATATACATCATCTCACTACATAACTATACTGATTAAGACTTTACATTACAATATGATCATGTCCATTGCTAGCTATTACATAAACCTAACTTCTTTACTCTATCCGGACTCCTGCTCTATACTGTACCTGCAAGCCTGGGGGTAAAGGGAGAGGGGTGAGCTAAAAGTCTAGTGAGAAGAACTATAAAACATTTTAATACTATGCTCCAATGAAATGCATCATAACACAGACAATTCACGTAAGGGTTGAGTGAACTTGTCACCAATTAGTCCAAGTTAACTCTGTGCCAGGCCGTAGCATGGGGTCTTGGTCTTCCTGTCATACATACATTACTTACCATTATCCCAGGGCCTCCTCTGGGCTCCTGGTCTTCGAGTTCCACTATCGTGCCAGGCCGTAGAATGGGGTCCTGGTCTTTCCTTACTCTGTGCCAGGCCGTAGAATGGGGTCCTGGTCTTCCTGTCTTGGACTAATTGGGTCATCCAACATTCACCCACATCAACAACAATCAATGCAATGCAGCATATTCGTGAACACTAATGCAATCATCCTATCGCATAATCATGATGCATGAAACATGATAAAACATTTAGTTTAAAAGATTAAGTTTAGTTCCACTCACCTCTGGCTGACTCTGACAACACCGAAGCAGCTGAACTCACTGCTGGGGTCCTCGGTTCCTCGGGTCCGAACCTACACAGGTGGACTCAAATGAGGGACCAAACATACTAGAACATATCTCTAAACTACTCCCCAAAAACCCCCTAAAACAACATGAAACAACCATACAAAATCATGCAAAGGAGGCCTGGACAGGGCACTTTCGGCGGCAGGTTCGGCGGCCGAAAGTCCCTTCAGAGCCGAAAGTCAGGCAGGTTCGGCGGCACCTTCGGCGGCCGAAACTCCCAGATAGAGACGAAACTCATGCATGTTCGGCGGCACTTTCGGCGGCCGAAACTCCCAGACAGAGACGAAAGTCTCCTTTCGGGGGCAAGCTTCGGCAGCCGAAAGGCTGCTTCCCCAGCCACGTTCGGCGGCCGAAAGTTCCTTCGGCTGCCGAACCTGGTTTCTGCCAAAGGGCAGAAACTTGGCTCCCAATGCACATTTCGCCTCCAAACTTATCAAACATGCATCAAACCTATTCTACAACACACAAACGCAAGCATACATGTTCCTAGGGGTCTCAAACCATCATAAACCCCATCTACAACACATCAAGCATCCACATTGTTCAAGAACACACATTTATACCCATAAACATAACCATAACCTAAACATGCATTCTAACCCATAGATCTTGCATAAAACTTATTCAAAACATAAAACGAGCTTAAGATCGGCTCTTACCTCTTGAAGATCGAGAGAGAGACGATCCAAAAACTCGGAGTTGGGAGAGATTTGGTTCTTGAACCTCCAAGCTCCAAAACTTTGCTCAAAAGCTTAAATCTTCAAAACCAAGTTAAAACAAGTGAAAATCTTGAAAGATTTAGAGGAAGAACATCAAAAATGGGTGAGGGACGGCGGAGAGCTCACCTTGGCCGAAAATGGGGAAAAGCTCGCCCGTTTTCGGCTAAGGGATCCTTTTATAGTGGCTGGCCAGACCACGTTCGGGGGCCGAATGTGCCTCCGCATGCATGCCATGTTCGGCGGCCGAACTTGAGGTTCGGCGGCCGAACCTGGACTTCCCTCACTTATGCTTTCGGGGGCCTAAAGCACACCCGCAACGCATGCATGTTCGGCGGCCGAACTTTGAGGTTCGGCGGCCGAACCTGAGTTTTCCTCCAATGCTATTTTCATGCAAAAACTCATTTTCTTCCATGCTTAAAACATAAAACACATTAAAACATTATATAAAAACATGGTTTTACCCTACTAGAGGCTTCCGACATCCGAGATTCCACCGAACGGTAGGAATTCCGATACCGGAGTCTAGCCGGGTATTACATTCTCCCCCCATTAAGAACATTCGTCCCCGAATGTTCCTCAACTAGCACATAACATGGCATAAAACATAACATACATACATACATAGCACATAAACACATAGAGATCTAACCTTAAAAGAGATGAGGATATTGCCGGAGCATAGACTCCCGTGTCTCCCAAGTGCATTCTTCCATATTGTGGTGGTTCCAAAGGACCTTCACCATCGGGATTTCCTTGTTCCTTAGCTTTCTGATCTGGGCGTCTAGAATCCGTACCGGCTGCTCAACATAGGTGAGATCCTCTTGGATCTCCACATCAGGCTCACTAAGAACCTTGCCCGGATCTGACACAAATTTCCTCAACATTGAAACATGGAAAACCGGATGGATTCTTGCCATAGAAGCAGGCAAATCTAGCTTGTACGACACATTCCCAATCTTCTGCAAGATTTCAAAGGGTCCAATGTATCGTGGGGCTAGTTTACCTTTCTTCCCGAAGCGAACCATTCCCTTCATTGGAGACACCTTAAGCAATACCAGATCCCCCTCCTGAAACTTTACTAGTCTTCTGCGGATGTCTGCATAACTCTTCTGTCTGCTTGCAGCAGTCTTGATTCTTTCTTTGATTAAGGGTACCACCCTGCTGGTGATTTCTACTAGCTCAGGCCCTGCCAAGGCCTTTTCTCCAACTTCTTCCCAGCAAACGGGTGACCTGCACTTCCTTCCATATAAAGCTTCATATGGAGCCATCCCGATGCTAGCATGATGGCTGTTATTGTAGGCAAACTCCACCAAAGGTAGATGCTGCCTCCAAGAACCGCCAAAGTCCAGCACACACATTCTTAGCATATCTTCTATGGTCTGGATGGTCCTCTCTGACTGTCCGTCTGTCTGTGGATGGAAGGCAGTGCTAAAATTCAACCTGGTACCCATGGCATCCTGCAGACTCCGCCAAAACCTGGAGGTGAACTGGGGTCCTCTATCTGACACTATAGAACCAGGAACCCCATGCAGTCTGACTATCTCATCAACATACACCTGCGCCAACTTGTCCACAGAATAGCCACTCCTGACAGGGATGAAGTGAGCAGATTTGGTGAGTCTGTCCACAATCACCCATATGGAGTCCAATCTGTTGGACGTCGCCGGTAACCCCACTACGAAGTCCATAGCTATATTCTCCCATTTTCACTCTGGAATAGGTAGCGGGTTAAGCATTCCAGCCGGCTTCTGATGTTCCAGCTTCACCCTCTGACAAACTTCGCAGGCTGACACAAACTGTGCCACTTCTCTCTTCATAACTGGCCACCAATAAACTTTCTTCAGATCCTGATACATTTTGGTGGCTCCGAGGTGAATGCTGTATCTTGCATTATGAGCCTCTCTCATAATGTCTCCTTTTAGCCCTATGTCATCTGGTACACATAAACGACTCCCATAGCGGAGGATCCCCTTGTTGTTGAATCTGAACTCGCTGTCTTTGCCTGACTGAACAGTCCTGGCAATCTTCACTAACTCTGGGTCCTCATGCTGTTTCTGAGCCACTCGCTCCAGAAACACGGGTGTCACTTTCATCTGAGCAACTAAGGCACCTGTACCAGACAACTCCAATTGTAGACCTTCCTCAATGAGCTTGTAAAACTCCTTCACCACTGGTCTCCTCTCTGCCGTGATGTGGGATAGACTACCTAGTGACTTCCGGCTTAGGGCGTCTGCCACGACATTCGCCTTACCCGGATGATACTGAATCTTGCAATCATAGTCACTCAGCAACTCCACCCATCTCCTCTGTCTCAAGTTCAAATCTCTTTGACTCAGGATGTACTGCAGGCTTTTATGATCCGTGAAGATCTCACATTTTACCCCATAGAGGTAGTGCCTCCACATCTTGAGTGCAAAGATTACTGCTGCCATCTCAAGGTCATGTGTGGGGTAATTCGACTCATGCTTCTTTAGCTGCCTCGAAGCATAAGCAATCACCCTCTCCTTTTGCATCAGTACACAACCCAGTCCCACACGGGACGCATCACAAAAGACTGTAAAGTCCTCATCACTAGATGGCAGAGCTAAAACTGGCGCTGAAGTCAACCTCTTCTTAAGCTCTTCAAAACTCTCTTCGCACTGGTCGGTCCACATAAATTTCTGATTCTTCCTGGTTAGTCTGGTCAGAGGAGCTGCTATTTTTGAGAAGTCCTGAACGAACCTCCTGTAGTAACCTGCCAAACCCAAGAAACTCCTGATCTCCGTCACTGAAGTGGGTCTAGGCCAGTTAGCCACAGCTTCTATCTTCTTGGGGTCTACCTCAATACCATTCTCTGACACTACATGCCCCAAGAACGAAATGCTCCTCAGCCAGAACTCACACTTAGAGAACTTGGCATACAAGCCATGTTCCCTCAAGGTCTGTAGAACCAACCTCAGATGATGGGCATGCTCCTCTGCATTTCTGGAATACACTAAGATATCATCTATGAAGACAATAACGAAGTGATCCAGGTACTGACTAAACACTCTGTTCATGAGATCCATGAATGCTGCAGGGGCGTTGGTTAACCCGAACGGCATTACAAGGAATTCAAAATGCCCATATCTGGTCCTGAAAGCTGTCTTTGGCACGTCCTCTTCCCTGATCCTCAACTGATGATACCCGGACCTCAGATCTATTTTGGAGAAACAACCTGCTCCTGCTAGCTGGTCGAATAGATCGTCGATCCTTGGCAATGGGTACTTGTTCTTGGTAGTGACTTTGTTCAACTGCCTGTAGTCGATACAAAGTCTAAGGGATCCATCCTTCTTTCTCACAAACAAAACTGGAGCACCCCAGGGTGAGGTACTCGGTCGGATGAAGCCCTTGTCTACCAGCTCCTGTAACTGCTCCTTCAACTCTTTCAATTCTGCTGGCGCCATCCTGTAGGGAGGGATAGAGATCGGTCGGGTTCCAGGCATCAGTTCTATCTCGAACTCTATCTCCCTAGCAGGTGGTAAACCTGGCAGCTCGTCTGGGAACACATCTAAGAACTCTCTAACCACTGGCACCGAGGCGGGCTCTCTAACCTGACTGCTAAGCTCTCTCACATGAGCCAAATACCCCTGACATCCCCTCCTGAGCAACCTACGAGCCTGAAGAGCTGATATCAGACCTCTAGGTGTACCCCTCCTGTCTCCTCTGAAGACAACCTCAGACCCATCCTGACCTCTGAACCTGACTACCTTGTCTCTGCAGTCCAAGGTAGCACCATGGGTAGATAACCAGTCCATCCCTAGAATGACGTCAAAATCTGTCAAGTCTAGAACCACTAGGTCGGCGGACAAGCATCTTCCCTCAACAAACACGGGACTACACTGGCAGACTGACTCTGCCACTGATGGGTCACACTTGGGTCCACTGACCCAGAGAGGACACTCTAACCCAGAAGTCATCAGACCTAACCTCCCCACGGCTCTCGGAGCAATAAAAGAATGAGATGCACCAGGGTCCATCAAGGCATACACATCTGAACAATCAATGATTAAGTTACCTGCCACCACGGTGTTAGATGCATCTGCCTCCTGCTGTGTCATTGTGAAGATCCGTGCTGGAGCTGATGGACCTTCACCTCTGAAACCCGCTGAAGAAGAGGCTGCCCCTCTCCCTCTGCCTCTGCCACTGGCCTGAGTCATGGCTGGAGCTGCTGGCTACGCTACACTGCCTGAGGCTGTCTGCTGGGACTGAGCCATTGGGACTGCTCTTGGACATTCTCGAGCCATATGCCCCTCCTGACCACATCTGAAACAGGCGTTCGTCCCAAACCGACATACTCCCCTGTGTGGCCTACCACACTTCGCACAAACTGCATTATCCGCACCAGAGCTTGAGCCACTTCCAAATCCCAGACTGGACTTGACTTTATTCCAGAACTTATTCTTCTTACCCTTGGGTTTACACCATCTCTTACTGCCTGAAGCTGCTGCACTAAGGGTAGAAGGATCTAATCTTCCCCCACCCGGAGTTTTTGAACCAGAAGATTGTGCCACTGTCTGCTTAACTGTCCCCTGAATGATGGCACTGGCCTCCATTTTCCTGGCCATATCTACTATGGCATGGAAGCTCTCCCTGTCCACGGACTGAATCAAGGAGGAATACCTGGAATGGAGTTTCATAACATACCTCCTTGACCTCTTCGAATCTGTATCCAGACTCTGCCCAGCAAAAGGCAACAGCTCCAAGAATCTGTCGGTGTACTCCTCTACACTCATATCATCCGTCTGCCTCAACTGTTCAAACTCTATCATCTTCAGCTCCCTTGAACTATCGGGAAAAGCCCAACCTGCAAACTCGTTTGCAAACTCTTCCCAGGACATGCTGTCCACTCTCGGGTTCACATAATTCTTGAACCACTCTCGTGCCTTCTTGCACTTAAGCGTGAACCCAGCCATCTGAATGGCTCTACTGTCATCAGCCCCAATCTCCTCTGTGATCACTTTAACCCTTTCAAGATACACAAATGGGTCATCCCCTTTTTCATACTGGGGAGCACCCAATTTCATGTAGTCAGTCATCTTAACCTTGCTCCCACTGGCTGAGCTAGGTCTAGATGGTTGAGCAACTGGGGCTGCTGGTTCTGTAGGTGGTGGAGGTGGTGCAACATTTTCTGAGATAGGGTTTACTGGATTTGGATAGTAAGGTGGGGGTGGATACATTGGGTACTGTGAGTATGGTGGGTAGTATGGTGGGTATGGCATCTGTGTGGGATAAGGAGTGAAGCTAGGGTAATCCGATGTGCCTTCCATCGAATACTCGGGGTTTTGTGAGAAGTATGGGTAGTGGGGTGGCTGAACAAATCCCGAGGCCTGAGTACCTACTTGGGATTCTCCCATACCTTCTTCCGACATGCTAACTCCCAAACTGCCATCCCTCCTCTGCTCTACGTCCATATCATCCCCCACTTCCTCTGACATTCCGCCCTGAACTGTTCCTCTAACTGATCTGCTCCTGCCCAGATCCAAAGACCTTCTAGGGTCTCTTGCTGCTCTATCTCGGTTAGACCTACTAGACATTGCCCTAGGCAATGCTGGAGGACGGGCGCTCGTGCCCTCATCCTCAGGTGGTACTCCAGTCAATCGTGCAGATCGACGAGTTCCTCTCATCCTGTTTTCTGAAAAACAGTACACAGCACAAGCAAACATTAGCATCATATGGTTCATGTGGGCACACATGAACCCGCATCACATACGTATCATATCATAGCATATCATCAATGCACATGCATATCATCATGGCATTTCACATCATCATACAAGACAGGACTCCACATCCTATCCTAGTGGACATGATCTTTCCTATTGTGCTTGACCTTCTATAACATCTATGAGCCCGACACTCTAGGTCCGACCATATGAACCTAGGGCTCTGATACCATTCTGTAACGACCCGAAAATCGGACCGCTACCGGCGCTAGGATCCGGGTCGACTTAAGGCCGCCGGGACCCGTAGCAAGCCTAACATGCATCCTGTGAACCTGTTTAATCCCATACATGATCAACAATATACATAAAAATTAAAACTTTTCTTTCCGTATACATCAACCAAACTCAACCTGTGCGTAAACATTAACATAACATTGATCCCTCTATGGGATCTCATCAGTGTCCCCAATGGGTGACATAACATATGCTGAGTTGGTTACATAAACATCATAAAAATCTCTAAGATCATGTATTAAAAGGGATACAACAATCTATGGTCAAGCACACCACTAACATCCATATACATCATCTCACTACATAACTATACTGATTAAGACTTTACATTACAATATGATCATGTCCATTGCTAGATATTACATAAACCTAACTTCTTTACTCTATCCGGACTCCTGCTCTATACTGTACCTGCAAGCCTGGGGGTAAAGGGAGAGGGGTGAGCTAAAAGCCCAGTGAGAAGAACTATAAAACATTTTAATACTATGCTCCAATGAAATGCATCATAACACAGACAATTCACGTAAGGGTTGAGTGAACTTGTCACCAATTAGTCCAAGTTAACTCTGTGCCAGGCCGTAGCATGGGGTCCTGGTCTTCCTGTCATACATACATTACTTACCATTATCCCAGGGCCTCCTCTGGGCTCCTGGTCTTCGAGTTCCACTATCGTGCCAGGCCGTAGAATGGGGTCCTGGTCTTTCCTTACTCTGTGCCAGGCCGTAGAATGGGGTCCTGGTCTTCCTATCTTGGACTAATTGGGTCATCCAACATTCACCCACATCAACAACAATCAATGCAATGCAGCATATTCGTGAACACTAATGCAATCATCCTATCGCATAATCATGATGCATGAAACATGATAAAACATTTAGTTTAAAAGATTAAGTTTAGTTCCACTCACCTCTGGCTGACTCTGACAACACCGAAGCAGCTGAACTCACTGCTGGGGTCCTCGGTTCCTCGGGTCCGAACCTACACAGGTGGACTCAAATGAGGGACCAAACATACTAGAACATATCTCTAAACTACTCCCCAAAAACCCCCTAAAACAACATGAAACAACCATACAAAATCATGCAAAGGAGGCCTGGACAGGGCACTTTCGGCGGCAGGTTCGGCGGCCGAAAGTCCCTTCAGAGCCGAAAGTCAGGCAGGTTCGGCGGCACCTTCGGCGGCCGAAACTCCCAGATAGAGACGAAACTCATGCATGTTCGGCGGCACTTTCGGCGGCCGAAACTCCCAGACAGAGACGAAAGTCTCCTTTCGGGGGCAAGCTTCGGCAGCCGAAAGGCTGCTTCCCCAGCCACGTTCGGCGGCCGAAAGTTCCTTCGGCTGCCGAACCTGGTTTCTGCCAAAGGGCAGAAACTTGGCTCCCAATGCACATTTCGCCTCCAAACTTATCAAACATGCATCAAACCTATTCTACAACACACAAACGCAAGCATACATGTTCCTAGGGGTCTCAAACCATCATAAACCCCATCTACAACACATCAAGCATCCACATTGTTCAAGAACACACATTTATACCCATAAACATAACCATAACCTAAACATGCATTCTAACCCATAGATCTTGCATAAAACTTATTCAAAACATAAAACGAGCTTAAGATCGGCTCTTACCTCTTGAAGATCGAGAGAGAGACGATCCAAAAACTCGGAGTTGGGAGAGATTTGGTTCTTGAACCTCCAAGCTCCAAAACTTTGCTCAAAAGCTTAAATCTTCAAAACCAAGTTAAAACAAGTGAAAATCTTGAAAGATTTAGAGGAAGAACATCAAAAATGGGTGAGGGACGGCGGAGAGCTCACCTTGGCCGAAAATGGGGAAAAGCTCGCCCGTTTTCGGCTAAGGGATCCTTTTATAGTGGCTGGCCAGACCACGTTCGGGGGCCGAATGTGCCTCCGCATGCATGCCATGTTCGGCGGCCGAACTTGAGGTTCGGCGGCCGAACCTGGACTTCCCTCACTTATGCTTTCGGGGGCCTAAAGCACACCCGCAACGCATGCATGTTCGGCGGCTGAACCTGAGTTTTCCTCCAATGCTATTTTCATGCAAAAACTCATTTTCTTCCATGCTTAAAACATAAAACACATTAAAACATTATATAAAAACATGGTTTTACCCTACTAGAGGCTTCCGACATCCGAGATTCCACCGGACGGTAGGAATTCCGATACCGGAGTCTAGCCGGGTATTACAGAGGCAATTACAACGGACATCCTTCTAAAGTTGTAAATTCTAGCAATCATCATAATATTGTGGAAGAAAGGAGAGATAGTAAGGGAAAGGTAGTCATCAATACAATAGATAAAGGAGGCAAAACCAATCCTTATCAGAAACCAACCGGAGACATATGTTATTGCTACAGGCAACCTGGACATCAATCAAATAATTGTTCAAAACGCAGAGGACTTAATAATAATCATCGACAGGTTAATGTGGTTAAGGAGGTGATTGAATCTATGGAGGAAGTGGACAAAGATGATAGGTCTATTGCTAGTTCTGAAGATGGGGAGGTCACCTATGTGGTGAATAAAATTTTATACTAATGAAACAGGAGGATGAGATGCAAAGGAGGAAGATTTTCTAGGAAAAGTGTTGAGTGGGAGAAGCGATTTGCAAGCCAATTATAGATAGTTACAGTTGTGAGAATCTGATAGCTAAGCAATTGGTAGAAAAACTGCAGTTGCCTACACAACCTCACCCTTCGCCTTACAAAGTTGGATGAATTAAGGAGGGTCCGACAATTGAAGTCAATAGAATCTGCAACGTGCCTATTTTGATCGGTAAGTCTTACACTAAATCTGTTAATTATAATATTGTGGATATGGATTGTTGTGGAATTTTGCTAAGTTATCCTTGGCAGTTTAATGTTGATGCTTTACCTAAAGGGAAGGAGAATTTGTAGATGTTTATATGGAATTGGAAGAAGATTACTATTTTGCTTTATGGTTCTGCGAAATATTCTAAAGTGGAAGGGAAAACGATTGTTGCTGTCTCTATGAGAGTGCAAAGGCTATCCGATATAGTTGAGAAATCTAAAGGCATACTGGCTTTATTGGTGAAAGCAAAAGGTGAAGTGAAAAATATACCATCTTTACCACTACCTGTCAAAGAGCTATTGGAGGAGTTTCCTAGGGTAGTGGAGGAGTCTTCAAAGCTTTCACCTTGGCGGGATATTCAAAATCGGATTGATCTCATTCCTGGATCTAAATTACCGAATCTACCTCATTACAAGATGAGCCCAAAGGAGAGTGAAATCTTTTAAGAACAGGTTGAAGAGTTATTGAAGAAGGGGCACATTTGGGAGAGCATTAGCCCTTGTAGAGTCCCTATCTTATTAGTTCCAAAGAAAGATGGAACTTGGAGAATATACATGGATAGCAAAGCCATCAATAAGATTATGGTTCAGTATTGATTTCTTATTCCTCACCTAAATGACATGCTGGATTAATTATTAGGGTCTAAAGTCTTTTCTAAGATCAAAATTAAATGTGGCTACCACCAAGTTTGAATTAAGGAGGCAGATGAATGGAAGACAGCCTTTAAAACTAAGGAAAGTTTGTATGAGTGACTGGTTATGTCATTTGGTTTGAGGAATGCACCTAGCATGTTCATATGACTTATGAATAAGGTTTTGCGCTCTTTCTTATGCAAATTCGTGGTTGTTTATTTTGATGATGTCTTGATTTTTAGTCGCAATGAAAAAGAACATTTACAACACCTCCGTCAAGTCATGACAGCCTTGTAAGAAAATGAGCTAGTTATTAATTTAAAAAAATGCATTTATATGATGGAGTGCGTTCTGTTTCTTAGATTTGTTGTTAGTGCAGAAGAGATACATGTTGACAAGAAGAAGGTAGAAGCAATACGAAACTAGCCAATTCCCAAAAATATTTCAAAAGTTCGCAGCTTTCATGGACTTGCTACTTTCTATCGGCGGTTTATTAGAAATTTCAGCAGCATCGTTGCCCTTATCACGGATTGTTTAAAGAAAGAGAGAGTGCATAAATTTACTTGGACTGAAACTGCCAACAAAAGCTTTAAAAAGATTAAGGATAAGCTTACTTATGCCCCTATTCTTGCTCTACCTGATTTTGATAAACTATTTGAGATTGAATGTAATGCTTGTGGAGTTGGGATTAGTAGTGTGTTATCGCAGTCTAGTAGACTTATTGCCTTCTTTAGTGAAAAATTGAAGGATGCAAGGAAAAAATGGTCTACTTATAAGCAGAAATTGTATGCAGTGTTCCGGGCTTTTAAGACTTGGGAACAATATCTGATGGGGCGGAAGTTCATTATTCATACAGATTATCAATCTTTGATTCACTTTAAGACTAAAAAACATGTGAATAAGATGCATGTTCAAATGGATAGCTTATTTTGGAGCTTTTCATTATATCATAAAATATAAGGCTGACTATAGTAACAAGGTAGCAGACGCTTTAAGTAAGAGGGCCACTTTATTGATTACAGTTAGTCAGGAGGTCGTGGGTTTTAAATTTCTAAAGAATTTATATGTTGCAAATGATGATATTGCTGATATATGGGCAAAGATCCAGGCTCACCAGCCTACTAATGGGTTTTGATACGTGCTGAATTTCTTTTTAAGGAGAACATGTTATGCATTCCTCATTCTTCTCTGGGGGAAAAATTGAATCAAGAAATCCATAGAGGAGATTTGAGTAGTCATTTGAGGCGTGATAAGACTATTGCTGGTTTGGAGGAGCATTTTTATTGGCCACAATTGAAAAATAATACAGGTCGGATGGTCCAGAAGTGCCCAGTTTATCAAACTCAGAAGGGTCATTCGCAGAATATGGGCTTATACACTTTATTACCTATTCCAGAATATCGTTGGGAGAACTTGTCTATAGATTTTGTTCTTAGTCTTCCATATACTCAACGTGGATCTAATTCCATTTTTGTTGTCATTGACAAGTGCTCCAAAATGACATTTTTCATTCTTTGCAAGAAACTAATGATACTTCTCATATTGCAAAACTGTTTTTTCAGGAGGTTGTTCGTTTATATGGCATTCTTAAGACCATTACTTTTGACAAAGATGTGAAGTTTCTAACTCACTTTTGGGTGACTTTATGGAAGCGTTTTGGGATTGAACTACAATACAGTAGTGCTGCTCATTCTCAAATGGATTGCCAAACTGAAGTGGTGAACTGCATTCTTAGCAATCTTCTATGTTGCATCTGCAGTGATAAGAAAATTGCTTGGGATCTTGCTTTTATCCAAACAAAATTTACTTACAACAGTTCTGTGCATAGCTCTACAAAGATATTACTCTTTGCAGTTGTGTACAGGAAAATTCCAACACATACAGTTGATCTTATTATCCTTCCTACAGGTTTTCATAATAGTATTACAGTAAAAAACTTAACAAATTAGCATGTAGACGTTTTCAAACGGGTACAACAATGTCTTACGAAAGCCAATGACAAGTATAAAACTGCAGCTGATAAACATAGGCATTTTAAGTTCTTCAATGTCAGTGATCAAGTTATGGCGTATTTGTACAAGGAACCTAGTGGAGGATAGAAAAAGCTTGACCCAAGGAAGATTAGTCCTTTTCGGATTATTAAGAAGATCAATGATAATATCTATATTCTTGACCTCCTAGATTATATGAAAATTTTCAAGATATTTAACGTGGTAGATCTGTTTCAGTACTACCCTGCTGATGACAACTCGAGGTCAAGTTCTTTACAAGTGGAAGAGAATGATGCGGAGCAATCAGTCTTAGATTTTATGAAAACTTAGATCGAGTTTAACTTCTACTACCGACGTCCGTTTGAGACCCACAATAACTTTTTAGAAGGAAAATTTCGGGATGAACGATTTTCTAAAAAGTGACAAGGATCATAGACTGGTCACAAAATTCGAGATCTAAATTTTATCGTTTAAGAGATTAATTTTATATTTTAATTATATTTTAAACTTTTTTCATTATTTTTCATATTAGGGCTTTATTTATTATAAATAGCTCTTTTCTTGACTATTTGAAATATTTTTCAATTTTAGAGAATTCAATAAAAAATTTTGACTTTTAACCTTTTGTTTTGAAATTTTATTTTAATCAAATGATATTGGTTAAAACTCTTGACAGAATCTAAACGGTTCTATTTTTTTTTTTTAGAGTTAGAAATATAATTAAATTAATAATTCTTAGTAGTTTTAATATGAATGAGTAAATTTCAAATGAAAGTCATATTCCAACTCAAGTTTGAAGAAGTTAACCCATTCATTTTAGAAATAGTTTAGTTAATTTTTGTAAAAATCAAAATTAGCTTGTAATTAAATTAATAATTATAAGTAATAGTTTTAAAAAGAAATGGAAGTTCAAATAAATATAAATTATGATTAAGGTCTTCTCCTTCAACTTAAGTATGAAAAATCGACTTCTATACATATATATAAAAAAAAAAAGTTAGTTAATTATTTAAGATAAATTATTTTTTAAATTTAAGCGTAGATGGATTGATCCATTAACAGAATAAAATCTTCAACTATCATAATTGCATTGTAATTAAATAAATAAATACAAATTTAAAACTCCAGAAAAAATTTTAAATTATGTTATTTATTTTATTAAAAATTGTATAAAATAAACGTAAATTTGACAACTATTTGTGATTTACATAAATTTAGACATATTGTTAAATTCCAGCGTTACATTAATTAATATTTGGTTTTTTAGCATTCTTTTAAAAAAATATTAAAATTTATTATTTTAATTTTGAAAGGTATATATTTGAAATATAGAAAAATATAAAAATGTTAAGATTTTTTTCTATGTCTTCTATTAGAAATAAATTAAATAACATAGATTATCCAATTTTTAAAAGATTAATTTATGTTCCTTTTTTCTTATGATTAATTTGTTTCATATTAATTCATTTGTATTTTTTTTTATCTTAATTAATGATTGTTTTGTAGAGATAAATGTTATTAGCTACTCCATCTAGCAAACTCAATATCAATTTAGTGAATATTAATGTTGAAAGTGAAAATATATCATATAAATCTCAAATCTTTAAGGCTGATAAAATAAACAATAGAAAGCGTCGATTTGTTAATCTATTTTTTTCACTCGGCATTTATGCATTTGATTCTGTTGATGATGATTTGTATGATATATTATCTATTATGATCCTCTAATGATGGATGTTTATTCAAAAAAATCACATCATCATTCTCCTATCATTGAGAATTCGTTCGATGATGTATCAAATAAAGTTTGCATTTGCTTGAACACCTTGGATGCACATCAAAGAGAAACAAGTGCATTTTTTTTTTCTTTTTCATGCCTTCATGTTTATTTTCCTTTAATTTATACTTTTTTTCTTCTCTCCAAGGTTATTCTTTTGGATGACTTAATCTTGAAAGTCCATAATATACATGTGAACATTGTGGAGCTTTATTTTGGGAGGCTGAGTGTTCAAAGAGTAGTACTAGGAATAGAAAATTGATTCATCCTTTGTGTTGTAAGAATATAAGGATTAAGTATTACCATTACTCAAAAAACTCCTCATATTTAGCTTATCTTTTGAATCCTGAATTTGGACCCATTAGCTCAAAATTCAAAGAGAATATACGACCTTATAATTCATTGTTTTCTTTTACTCTATGGGTGGAAAATTTGATATTAATATTAATAAAAGTAATGGTCATTATGTTTTTAAGATAAATGGCTAAGTCTACCATGCTATTGGCTCTTTATTGTCTACCATGCTATTGGCTCTTTATTGTCTACCGATGGAGAAAGACCTAAATTTGCACAACTATATGTGTATGACACTGACCATGAATTGTAGAATAGAAAGTTATTATTTGCATGTAATACTTCTATAAACCAAACAGTGGTCCAAAATCTTATTAAGATGTTCAATTCTCACAATAAGATTGTTAAGTCTTTCAAAATGGCAAGAGATCGGTTCGTAGAAAATTATTTTATACCAATAAAGTTGAAATTGATCAGTAGACGTGCAAGTGATAGCTCACAAAATGTCAACCCAGTTGTTTCTGAAATAGCTAGTTTGATTGTTGGAGATCTAGGCATGTATGATAAAAATTGAGATATCATTGTTGAATATAATGATAGAAAATTAAAGCGCATAAATATATTGTAGCCAAGTTTGATGTCCATGCAATGTCCTATTCTCTTCCCTTACGGGGAGGATGTATATAGAGTAGACATTGAATAAGTAATTAAATATTAATTGTCCAAGACTAATAAATATGAAATTTGTAACTATGAGAATATTATTCCTCATCAATTAGAATGCAGGCTTTTAGAAGCAATTACACTTTTAAATGGAGGAAGATTATTTTAGCAATTTATTGTAGATACATTTGCATGTGTTGAAGAAGAGCGATTAAATTTTATTCGTCATAACCAACAACATCTTTGTTCAAAAATTAAAGAAGCTTTTTCTATCGAGATTGCAATGGAAATGATGTTGGCAATTCAATCATTTTAACTTCCAGCTACACTGGGTGCCTTAGATATATATGTTAGAGCATTATCATGATGTGATGACTCTATGTAAATTTTTATGGATATCCAGACTTATTTATTACTTTTATATGCAATCTTACTTAGATTGAGATTAAGTGAATATTATCTATTATTTTGGAACAAAGGCTAGAGGATAGATCAAATATTCTATGTAAAGTTTTTAAAGTTAAAGTAGACTACTTAATGAATGATTTTAAAAAGTGTGAGCACTTTGGGCCTGTAAAATAGAGTTTCAAAAGCGTGATTTACCACATGTCTATTGCTTTGTTTGGCTGGAAAAAAAAAAATCATAAGCTTCGAACAGTTGCAGCTATTGATTCTATTATATCAGTTGAGTTACCATAGAAGAAACATGATCCTATTGGTTACAATTCTATTTCGAATTTTATGATTCATAGGCCATATGGTGATATAAATCTACATTCGCCATGTATGTATAAAGGGTGTTGTTCAAAATTTTATCCGAAGAAATTTATATCTCATACGTTTATTAACAACAGTGGATTCTCCATGTACCTGCACAAAGATAATGGTTCATTTGTAAAAAAAAAGAAAAAAAAAAAGACATAAAATAGACAACAGATTTGTAGTTTCCCATCATAGGGATTTAATTATAAAATATCAAACACATATAAATATAGAGTTTGTTGTGTGACTATTTGAATATAATATTTATTTAAGTATATTAATAAAGGTCCTAATAAAATAAAAGTCGTCATTCAAACAAATCATCATGATAATACAATTGAGGAATCTTCAAAAAATCACAACGATGAGATTAAAAAACTACTTAGATTGTCAATATATCTTTCATTGCGAAGCTGCCCGAAAATTATTTGAATTTTCAATTCATTGTAGAGAACTCGCTATTGAATGACTGTCTATTTATTTGCCACTAAAAAACACAGTGGTATATAAATAAAATTAGAGTTTGCAATCAATTATTGTTAGGCCTGATTGGAAAAAAAACAATGTTAACAGAATGGATGAAAATTAATTCTTTCTATGAGGATGCACGCTAGGGGTGAACAGTATTCGATTCAAATAAAAAAAATCGATCGAACCGAATTAATTTGAAAATTCAGTTCGAATTTTTATTCAGTTCGGTTTTCTATTCATTTTGGTTCGGTTTTTAATTTCAAAAATTTTGTTATTTTGATTTGGTTCGATTTTGATGAGAAAAAATAAAAAAATCGAATCGAACCGATTAGTGATAATATTATATTATTTTCGATAATATTATATTATTTTCAATAATATAGAGAGATTAGATCATATTAAAGTTAAAATATTTTAATTAAATTTTAAAATACTAAAAATAAAGTGTAAAAAATAAAAAAATTATTAAAAATTCAAATTGAATCGAATCGAACCGAATAAGACCAGTTCAATTTAATTCGGTTTCTAACCAAAATTAGTTCGGTTTGATTTTTATAAATACTAAAACTTCAGTTTTCGGTTTATTCAGTTCGATTCAATTTTGAACCGAACTGACCGAATACTCACCCTTAATGCATCCACATTGACTTAGATTGAATTTCAATGCATTGGGTATGAAAGGAAAAGATAAACTAGGGACTAGAAAAAAAAACAAGGTTGATGCATAGGATGAATGCCATATGTTCATTCGAATGCTGAAGAATTTTGTTATTTAAGAATGTTATTAAATGTTATGAGGAATCCTAAAAATTTTGATGAAATTAAAGAAGTTAATTCCATTGTATATCATACATATCAATCTACTTGCTTTGTCAGGGGATGTTAGGTAATGGTATTTCATTTTTATTTTTATCTAGTTGATGAACAGCTCATTCAAAATTAAAAATTTTTATTAAAATAAATGAAAATTAAACATATGACATCAAAAAAGGTACTCAATTAGCTGCACTCATACACTAAAGTTCTTTAATAATATAGAATGAAATGCCTATGAATCATAGATACGATTTTGAAGCCATTGATAAGTATTTGAGAGATATTTTAGCAAATGATGAATTTATCTTAGAACAGTCATATGATGGAAAAATTATATTATTAGGATGTGATATTAGATAGATACTATATGTTATTGTTAATGGAAGTAAAAAAGATATATTAAATGTATCGAAAAATTAACCGTAAATATTAGAGACAGTAAAAAAAGGTTTTTGGATTGGATTTTATCCACAAGAGATGGTGCTAGTGAGGTAATTACATTGCCTCATATAGATAAAGAGAAATTTTGGATACAAATACCAAATAACTTGATTATTTCAAGTTACGATGATGCTTTGACTAATGTAATTTATGCAGTTAAGAGAATTTTTAAGAAAAGCACAATGATTTTTTATATCTTAAAAAGAGAACAATTATAACTCCAACTAATGAAATTGTTGATGAAATAAATTTTAAATAAAATATTGTCTATGGTGTCTAAAGAAAAAATTTACTATAACTTTTATTTCATTTGTAAAACTTCAACAAATTCCGAAGAATTAGAGACAACATATCTTGTATAATCTTTAAACACTTTAGAATTTAATTGCCTCCATCAACATAAATTAAATTTAAAAATAAATACTCTAGAAAAGCGTGTAATTATTGTAATTATCATAACCAGTTCTTTTGCAAGAAAGTATATATACCTAAAATGATTTTATCGGAGAGTCATGAATGATGGTCATTTATTTTAAAAAGAAGACAATTTCCAGTTAGAGTTTATTATTATATGACCATTAATAAAAGCTAAGATCAAACCTTAAAATGTATTGAAATTTATTTAAATACATCTGTATTTTGTCATGGTCAATTATATGTTGCTTTATCAAGAGTCACTTCAAGAAGAGGAATAAAGATTACTTTACCATTTGATACTTGATGTTACACAATAATCGCAGGTTATGAGCTGTCACCGTAAAATAAGACTACGTGGTAAGGGTTTGATAATTGGAAGGCTCGGACGATCGAGGTGCTCGACTCTTCATCAAGACTCGCCCAATTTAGAGTAGGTCAAGTCTTCATATTAAGTTACCGTTAGAGGTAATTTAGTAGATTTCTGTTATGCTTGTAATCGTGGGATTCCCGGCCAATTAGCCAGCAAGACCTCTTATCAATTAGCTAGCTACATCATTACCAAATTATCAGAAAATGATATGATTAATCACCTCTTATAGTATAAAAGCGGGTGATTAAAGAGATAAAGATACGCTATTTTATTACACAACTACTCTTGAGTTTTAAACATTATACTTGTCATTCTTTTCAACTTACTGACTTAAGTATCGGAATGGTTGCCGTAAACACTAATTACCTTACGTTTTTTATCTTGCAGGTGGACCAATCACAGCATAACTCCGTTGGACCAATCACAACACAGCTCTATTGTGTTATCTTACTAAAGGAACTACACATTAAGTCGTCATTCTATCACATAATTAATGCAAAATGCTTTTATTAAAAAAGCTAAATTAGATGACACGATAATTTCATTGATCGGTTTCCTTTTCTAGATTTTGAAGAAATCAATAAAATAGATAGTGATGATGCAATTTTTTATAGGTTTAATTTAATTTTTCTTAACAAGAGATACAATATTAGCTAATTATTTCAATGTATTTGCAATAATTTAACTAAGTAAATTATTTGTTGAATATAGATATTCTTGGACAAGTTGGTTTTGTTGGTCATGTTCAAATGGTGTGAATGGACAATAGAATCGATCAGAAAATGACAGCAAAATAAAAAACACAAGGTAAAATTTATGAAATTTTTTCTAATGATTTGTCAATTTCAATTTTTAGATTTTATTCCATGTGAATTTTCTGAGTATAGGTAAGAAGAGATAAATATTACATTACGGGAAAAAGTAGCAATTAATTTTCTGACTTTTGATATTTTTGAAAAAGAAAAATATATCCAGTTATTATTGCATTCATTAACATGTGAGTTAAATGTTTCAAAGGTATTTATTTTATTTTAAATAAATAAATATATTTTTAAAAATAATAATATGAAATTTAATTATTTTTCTTCTACTCAGATGCTATCAGTGTTAATAGCACTCTATCCACAGAAATTCATGTTAATTCAGAGAATCTTGAGATTGTTGAATTTATAAAAAGCGATTATAAGTAAGCTTTATTTTAATTAATGATTTTTCCTTTCCAGCTATTATACATTCTTTTTTTTTTTTTTTTTCATGTTTTCCAAATACAACCTTCTAGAAAATACGGCAAAAATTGAAAAATCCAAACCAAAGAGTCTAGTATTTGTTCAGAGCTCTTTGTCTAAGAAGCTTGAAGAAATGTTTAAAAAAAGCTTGATCTCTCCACTATTGAAGATAGCTGCAGTTTTCTACTCATTTTGAGTATTGGTTCTTCTCCATTGTAATTGTTATCAGATCCAAAACTATCATATGATTTTACTTCTAGTCAAATTGAATTAGCAATTAAAAAGAAAAAGCCAAGATTTGAGTATGTTTTTGTCAAAGAATATTCTAAGTGGAATAAGCAAAGAATGTAGAAGATTTTTTTTTTTTTTTTATCTTTATTATATATATTTAACTTATATTATTATAATAATTAATTTAATTTATTTACGACCAAGGTAAAGAAAAAGATCAGTGAATTTTAAATAATTTTATATGTATTAAAATAAATGATTTATGAACTATTGGTAAATTTTTATATTAAACTTTGGTACTGCCACATTGCGTTGGTATCTTTATAGTATAATAGGTTTGATGGATTAAATTATGGATTTAGTTTGTTACAATATTAATAAAATAAGGGCTTAATTTAAATTGAATTATAAGCTTTATATTTCAAACAAATTATATTACTATTTAATTTTTATAATATAATATAAAAAAAATTTATTAATGAATTATTTAATTTTAAAAAATATATTAAACATCTTTAATATTTTTTAAAAAACTATTAATTATTTTTTTCATTAATTTTATTCATTAAATAATTACTATTTAAAATTACAAAAAAATCTACTAATTAATTTTTATACATTAAAAATACATAAAGCAGAAAGCTTATACACACATCAACATAACTATCAGCAATACCCCTTTGGGCCAAAGCAGATTAACTTTTTAGGTTAGCCACTTGGGCATTTAAACTTCTAGAGTCAATGCCGAGGCTAAAGTATTCATCAACACAGAATTTACATTCAGTAAAAATAAAATATACATTTAACAAATTTAAATTAATCATAATTTAGCTAGAATTAAATTTGATAAAAATAATATAATTTTAATTTTTTAATTAAATCAATAAAATTTATTTTTTTTTAAAACGAAGAGTTAAATATAATAGTACATTGCACTCACATACTTAATCTAGTAGTAAATAGATTTGAGTAAATATGAGAGATCTCAGATTCTACTCCGCCAACTCTCGATCCCCAATCCCGATCCCAATTCACAAAAAAAAAAAAAAAATAGCAGTATATTAAGAACAAACTCCTATTTAATATATTCCCATTAAAAACTTTTAGAGGAGCAACCGATTCTGTCTGCCCTTTACATCCATTACTGATTATTATCACAAATAACTCAAAAAAAACACCTTTTAAGTTTTGACAGTTAACATGCTAGAATACCAAAATATCTTGGGTTCCAAGTACATAGTGCATATATAAACTGGGCTGGTGTAGGCGAAAAAGGTTCATTTCTACCTCACCTCCTGGCCTAAGCATCTAGCTTGTGCTGGTAGCATACCGCTTCTCTTCTTCATAATAAAGGTTGAAACCCAAGATTTCCTTTATTTCTTCAAAAGTTGGCATCGTTCCAGGTGGGGGAATCCGACCTCCTTTAATGGCAGTTAGCGAATCCTGAAAATAAGCAGTAAAAACTTTATATTTTTATGCATTTTTCAGTTAATTATTATCTTCAGATTCAAATATAGATTCTCATGTTTTCTAGGTTTCACCAAACAACCAACCTAGCCGGGAAGAAGTTGATGCTTCTTTATTCAAATACAGCAAAAACTTGTAATGCCCAATCAAACAACGACTGGAAAGTTCACCCCAAGTTGCTGTTCTTAAATTAAGATTCATCAGACTAATAAATAAAGGACTGGTATCCCCAGAATCTCATGTCTATGTAACACAAACAGTGCAAAACAATATTATCAATATTTATATTCTCATATTCTTTGTATAATGAAAATATAAAAAGCCATACATCTTTACTATACTACTTTATGCAGTTAAGCATGATGCATTATGTACAGAATAGGTCAGAAACAGAAAAGGATCAGCACTAATGAATGTTTTAGAAATGGTTTCATGTTAAACTTGATTAAATCGGGTTTTCCCATAATTATTCATCCAATGGAAAAAGGTTTGATAGAAGGTTCAAACACAAATATTCTTTCTTTCAAAGGTTTAGAAATATGACCTGCATCGCTTGTATAGCTACCCCGATCAAGGAAAGTGGGTAAACCACAACTTTATATCCCAGTTCCTCAAGTTCCGATGGACTAAGTATTGGAGTTTTTCCCCCTCCTTCGAGCATGTTGGCCTGCATAGCAATGCAAAAGCTTTATCAGCATCCAAAACCTGGTCCACAATACTCGAACAGCCAGAACTGCATTCATATACACCGTTACATTCTTTAATTATGCTAATAAAATTTAAGTTCTAACCAAGAACTTATTTAAAGTGATAGCAGAGGTAACTCCCACAACATTTATGAATATCATATGCTTCAGCAAAGTCTTCTGGGTTTTATTCATTGCAGGTGCCCTGTATGTTTGACAGTAATTCACCTCATCATTAGAGAATATGCCTTTCGAGAGAAGAATCTATCCCTGATACTGATCGGGTGAAAAACATGTGGTAGAAGACCTAGTACTTTGAAGGTTTGTTCTAGAAGAAGGTTCAAAGGAGCTGGAGCTAAGGAAGATGAGTTGGCAGAAACTTCTGGAAAGAAGAAATAGTTAGAGAGAATTGGCAAGTGCAGGAGAAGAAACAGAATAGCATGTGAGGAGACCATGTGAACAGGAGGAACCTATACATAGATACAAGAAATTAAGAATAGTATAGAAGGTGTGAAAAATATTGTTTGTTTTGTTCTTGCATATTGCTGGCCAGTGCTATGCCTTCTGGATTTGTTGTTTTCTTGATCATTATTCTTCCGTATTAAGAAGTAGAGTGAAGAGCGACCGAGTATTTCATAGTAATTCAGTGAAACCCTTCTGGGAAACATTTATTCAATACAACATTACAATGTCATTTCAATTCAACTCCTCTCAAGTTCTTAACCCTATCAATATGAACAACTTAAGTGGACCATTAATGTGTTGAATACCTTGTTCTTTCCAGCTACAAGGAAGTAAATCACGATTTGCATCATCAATAAAAACCACTTTTTATCACATGATTAATTATGTGAATAGGTACATGACCCAAAAAGGCAACCAAAAGGATTCCAACCAAGGAAAAAAGTGAAAAACGATAAAATTTTGGATCATTGTTTCAGAACTATTGATAAACCTAATATCCACATAATTGAATCTAACCGTAAATATTTCTGGGACATGATGAAATCACTTATACAGATATAACATAAAGACATTAATTACTCAAAAGATATTATAAGTTTATGGTGTTACTAAAGAAACAATCTGTACCATTTTAGGAACTTGGGGAGCGACTTCACAGAAAGACTTCATTTCTTCTCTTGAAGTTAGTGCATCTATAAAAAGAACATCTGCTCCAGCATCAGCAAAAGCTCTTGACCTCCAAAGTGATTCATCCAAGGATATTGCTTGACGAGAATCAGTTCGTGCAACAATAACAATGTCTGAGCCAGTCTCTTCCCGAGCATCAACGGCTGCTTTTATCCGCATCACTGCTTCTTCTCTAGACACCACTTTCCTACCACGTGTATGACCACAAGCTTTCGGAGACACCTTACATGGTCAGATTCAAAAGCAACATTAATAGGAAAAAAAATTATTTGTAGCTTAAACAATGACTGGAAGAATATTGGTTCGAGTAAATAAAAAATATGACACATGTACCTAATAAAAGGAAGGTCAGGCCTAATGATCTGGTACTATTTAGTTTATCCATAATATTATCTAGAAAGTAATTGAAGACTGTAATTCAAGTTTTCAAGTTCACAGCCAGACACTCGGACAAAATATAAGAAAAACAAAAGATTTATCCATTTACATCTCCATATTACACGTAAAAACTGAGACAAAATAAAACAATAGATTTATACACTCAAATTACATCTGCATATTATATATAGAATGGTACTATTTTGAACATCGAGAACAAATGAATTTTTTTTCCCTACTTCTTTATCAACCTGAAATACAATAAGATGTGATATGTTGTCCCATGTATCTCAAATAATTTGTTCCCTCATAATAATTACGTTGACATTAAGATTAAGTTCTACTTTGTTTTTCTCAATTTTTAGTAATTATGTAAAAGGAAAAATAACCTTAGATTACATTTAGTTTTCATCAATATGGATATAGAACTACAAGTTTGACATATCAAAATATATGTTTCATTGCACTTATTATTATTTTTAGACTTGTGGTTCATTATATTGATTAACTAATATATGTAAATATGTGAAAATCACTTTTCAATTTTTTCATTTTACTTGAAACCACATCAAAGCAAATTCCTCCAGCTTTGCTAATTAACTTATGGACATAGAGAGAGAATCAAAAAGAAAACCAAGGAAAAATTAAGCAATGAAATCAGGAATATATGTATGCATGCTTGCGTATAGGTAAAATTTAAATAATACAAACCTGATCTTCAAGAAGGATTCCTGCAAAGCCAGCTTTTATAAATCCCTTGATAGTTCTTTTGACATTCATGGCATTTCCATAGCCATTATCACCATCCCCAATTACAGGAATTGACACAGCTTGAGTGATTAGTTGCCCCTGATCCACCATTTCCCCATAGGAAATAAATCCAGTATCAGGCAATCCCAATCTAGCAGCTGATATTGAAAATCCTAATGGATGGAGAAAATACTGTGAATAAACTTGTTTCTCTTTGAAACTACTACACAAGAAAACAAAGTACACAAGGAAACAAACTTACCATACACAGACCCTTATAATGGAATTCAATCAAATATGCAGAGATTAACAGATAAAAAAATTTAGACTGCATCCGATGCTGATGGTAAATAATCATCAGATTCATGCATTCCAATCACTTCAACGAAATTAGATCAATTATCTCCCTGTAGCATTAGTAGCACTTTCCTTTGTCAAGCTGCAATAAACTCAGTACCATAACAAAATCCTGATGAAAAAAAATTTACATCTAACAATCCGATCATCCATTTCCTAACTGTTCATATCAAAGACTATTATATAGGCTATGTTTGGTTGGGGGTAACTTAGAAAGGAAAGTTCTACTTCCCAGAAAGTATGAAATGTTGACTTATTTGGTTGGCATAATTTTATAACTTCCCGGAAAGTTGTTTTGTGTTACTTTCCCTCTATAAGGAAAGTAAATTTTCTTCCCAATCCAAGTAACTTCAAGTTACTTTCATTATTTTCTATTTTACCCTTTTTGTTTTTTTTTTCATAATTAAGTATTTAGGTGAAAATTAGTAGAAAATTGAAGATTATGTTTATTGATAGACAATGATGTGTGAGAAATTTTATAATATAATTTTATTCAAGTTATATATTCATTCAAATAAAGAAAGAAATTAATTAAATTAAACATAATTACTATTATCATAAAAAAAATAATATATTGATTATTATGTGAGTTGAGTATTTACTTTTCAAAATTTAAGTATTTGGTCAATATATAATTTTCTTTATTAAATTGAATATTATATTTTAAATATTATATATATATTTGGAGTAGAGATGTTTATATTATTTTTATAATCACACTTCATTTACATCCTGAAAATTTAACATACCAACCAAATGCATTTAAATTATACTTCCTAAAAAATAACTTCATGGAAATGTACTTCCCAATAAATTAACTTCCAAGAACTAGACCATTTTGAACCAACCATTTTGAACCAACCATTTTGAACCAAACGAGGCCATAGATACAGGTCAAGAACATTTGCATCCATAATGAAGAACAAGTGAACACTAAAGTTAAGGAATACCATAAGGAAAAATTACTATCAAGTCCCCATATTTGTAGAAAACTTATTAATTCATTCTTATTTCAAATTTACCCAAAAAAATTTTTGGCCTTCCAGTCGAAGAAATATCAACTGAACAACATGAATATTTAGAATTATATAGATTAACTAATGCAACTTACAGGACTAAAAAATATAAAATATTCAAGGGCACTAATGATTTTTTTTAACAGAAGAATTAGAGATAAATTTGTTTTAACTGAGTAATTTCCAAATAAGGACAAATTAGTAAACTGCAAGAAAATTAAGGGACTTGTACTTCACCCATGTCATATCCTTTGAACAAGAACTCTCTCTGTTCGATCCCAATAAAAGCAAATCCCTTTCTTGATTTTGATTGTAACATTAAAAAACTGCATAAATCATAGAAACAAATAGAAAACACATACCACTAGTGAAGCAGTAATTGAATCCCGCTCTCTCGATAAGCTTAGCACTAAGAGCATCGAAACAAGCAGGGCCCAGGTGGACACCGGGCGAGTCAAGAATCATGCGCAGCGCCTTGGCCGGAGAAGTTCTCTCGGCAGAGCAAGTTACCACGCTTTGAGACATCCTTGTCGTAGAGAAAGTAGCTTCAGATTTTTGAAATGTTAGATTGTGAGGGATGAAAAGTGACCGTATAGAATTGAAATTCGAATTAGAGAATGAATTGGGAGAGGTATAGGATTTAGCAAGAGAGACTCGATAATTTCTGCAACTGCAAGCTCCAGCAGATAGAGAGTTCACACCGGATGATCGAGACTTAGCGGCTCGTACTTTTCAACCTAACCTCTGTTTATTTACATAGAAAATATCAATGGTGGCAATCTCGTAATAATATAAAAGTCTGTGAGAATTTCGAATCTAATACCCAAATTTTCTTTGACAAATTACACTTTAATTTTTAAATTTTAATATAATTAATAAATTAATTTTTATATTTTTAAAATTAAATATTTAAATTTTTAACTTTTTATTCCATGTAAATTGAAATTTCTGCTTTAAATTTTTATTTTTTCAATAATAATTTTAATTTCATTTAATTCATAAAAAATATTTATTTATATACATAAAATTATTAAGGTAAAATTTAATTTTTAATAAAAAAATAAAGAAATACATATATAAAATTTTACAACTTAAATTAATTTACTCATATTAAATATTAAATATAAATTTAAAATTTTTTAATATAAATTGTTTAAATTATTATTTATTAAAAAATATTATTTAATTTTAATATTTTAATTTATATTTAAAATTTTTTAAATTTAAAATATAATCAAAAGAATAATGGTTTGCTAATAATTGATTAAAAAATATAATATTATAATTACCTTTGAAAACCCGAGATGAAACTTATTCATAAAGCTTGCAAATGGTAAGGCTTCCAATTGGATAGAAGGGTCTTGTGTCTTGACTTTTTTAAAATCTTGTTTATTACAAGTCTTACTATCATTTCTCCTTTTTCAACAACAGCTATTTACCTTAGGCAGCTAATTTCCAAGTCCAGTCTAGGGATGTCAGTCGGGCGGATTTTTTCTGGATATCCGATCCGCCCACATCTTATTAGAACGGATTTAAATTTTTATAAAATGTATTTGGACGAGTTTGAATTTAAAAAATTTTACCCGTCTCGAATTCGGATAGAATTCGGAATTAAGTGATTGAATATCCATTATCCGAACCCGATTACCAATATTAACAAACTAACCCTAATCCCTCATTCCATTTTTCATTTTACTGATTCCATTTTTCATTTTACCTCTCTCTCTCCGTCGGCGGCGCCTCTCTCCCTACTTCCCTTCCCTCTCTTCCCACTTCACTGACTGCCGGCACCCTAATCGGCATCGGCATCGGCGACGTCTCCTTTCTCTCCAGTCAACGATATCTCCTCTCTCCGGTCGGTGACATCTCCCACAGTCCAACTTTCCACGGTCCCTCTCTCCCCACTTCACTGACTGCCGGCACCCCAATCGGCATCGGCACCGGCGACGTCTCCTTTCTCTCCCTGGCGACGTCTCCTTTCTCTCCAGTCAGCGATATCTCCTCTCTCCGGTCGGTGACATCTCCCACAGTCCCACTCTCCACGGGTAACCACATCTCTCACAGTATTCTCAAAAAGAAAAAGAAAAGAAAAAAAAAGTCGATCTTATTATTTTCTACCTTGCTCCCCTGTGTCCGTCCTCTCTTCTTTGCTTCCTTTCCTCCGGTAACCACATAAACATTGAAAATAATAATAATAATAATAAGCATTCATATATTTTTTTTTATATTCTGGTTGTTTTTCTTTTTCTTTCTTTTTTTTTCTTAATTTTTAATATGAATTGCTATATTCTTCATTACTTTGGATTTTCAAATTTCTCTTAAATGTCAGTTGTGGGTTTTGGATATTGCTGATAACAGTTTTTGCTTCATTCTTTTTTAATATGTATAATAATGGTTGTGAAATTAAATTCATGTGGTGTATAAGAAAAGGAAGATAAGTATCCAGATCTTTAAATTTTTTATCATTGAATTGAATTAAAAAAAATCTAGTTCGGTCGGGTTCGGGTATTATGTGAGTATTATTAAATGGATTTGGAACGGGTATGAATAATAAAATTAAAATACTAAACGGATTTGAGACGGATTCGAAAATTTTATATATAATCGGGTACCCTACCCGTTTACATTCCTAGTCCAGTCCTTGGATTTTGCCTAAACTGATTGTTGCTTACTTCCATCTACGTTTACAATAAATACCCAAATCAGAATTTGAAAAAAAAGTGCATTCCATCAATTTACTAAAATCAAAATTTAAAAATTTAATTAATTAACTAAATAATTTTGAGTTGCAGTGCAATGATTTCTTAGTATCTCTACAGAGCATTGGATCAAGACCAGTTGTTAGTAGAAACCAAGCAAAATCTAGCACAAGTTGTAGAAGTCCTTGAACAGAATGAAAAATCACGATTTAAATATTTAATTTTAAAAATATAAAGATGAATTAATTAATTATATTAAAATTTAAAAATTATAGTATAACTTACCCTCTTCCTTTCTCTTCTTTATATTTATTTTGCTAATTTACTATTTAATATCTAAATTTTATTACTTTACACATTTAATGTATGTTCTGAAAAGAAAGAAAATTACTATCTATAGTATATTAAAATCTATTGATTAATTAATTGATTTTCAAAAATATATTAAAATGTCTATAAAATTTTAAAAGTTCTATTAATTAATTTTTTTATTAATTTTAGTAGTTAACTATTGTAAAAAAAATTTAAAATACATTCAATAAGAATAATTCATTAAATAAGTATTTTTATAAAATTAAAAATTAACTAATAAATTTTTTTATACCACCTAAAATAAATAATAAAATATTTAATATTAATTAACAGATTTCTATTTTAAAATTTTAAAAGTATTTTTAATATATTTTTCAAAATTAAGAAATCAGTTAATTAATTTTTCTATAAATTAAATAATAAATTTTTCATGAAAAAATAAACTAATGCATTTCAATGGGGTTACTTCTACCACGTGTTAATTAGGTAAAAAGGGATATATAGGCTCCAAAGTAGTAGCTAACAGTTATATAAACCCTTCAATATTTTTTTTTACATCCAAATAAATTATTCAATTATTAAAATAAATTAAAGTATGTGTTAAAAATAAATCAAAGATGTATTGGCCATATCCTTCAAATTTTAAAAGGTAGAATATTTGATTTCTGCGATTATTAGTTTTTATAATATAAAATGTCAGAGTTAATTATAGCATTTTCTAAGAATTGCGAGTTATGTTGAGTTCTTGAAATTAATATGATCAATAAGATCTGAAACCATAAACACATTTTGGTAATTCTGTTGAGTTTTTGAATATCGAACCTTTCCAATTGTGGAATCCAAAGATATTCCCAAATCATGGTACTTGTCCCATCTCCTATATTTACCCTCACTCCATCCTGCAAGACTTCCCATCCTGTAGGAAGTCATTCCAAATCCACGATCCCTTCTTTGATCTTCCAGCATGCCAAAAATCATAATTTGAGAAATAAAAACCCTTTAACGATCTTACCCATAAACATGAAGGGTTATTAATTAATCTCCAGCATTGCTTTCCCAGACAGGCTAAATTAAACAATGGAAGTCCTTAAAACCCATACCTCCTTTATCTTTTGAATTAAAAAGCTGCTTTCAACTCACTCAATGTATCTTCTTTTCAGCTTCTTTCCTTCCCCACCAAAAATTAGATACCATATTGTTCAATTGTTGACAGAAATGATTTATGAGCCACTGTGATATTGTCTTGAATCAAACGCCCAAGGATGAAAGCTGCCTGTTCTTGAGAAATCAACATATCCATCCATGGTTTTAAACGATTAATAAAAACTTTTGACACCACTTTATAAAGGAATTACACAGGTTTATAGGCCTAAATTCATTTATAAAGGAAGGATTTTTACATTTGGAGATTAAAATAATATTAGTCTGATTAAGCTCCTTTAACATAAACTCCGAAACAAAAAAGTGCTTAACAGCATAGCACACTGAACCCCCACAACGTCCCAATGATGTTGAAAAAAGAGACCAAAGAATCCATCTGGCCCCGGAGCTTTCTTAATTTCATCATTTGTAACCAACAAGAAGAGTCTGATTCATTTCATCATTCACAATTCTAGGAAGAAGACCCACTACTTCTTGAGCCCTATCAATATTCACCCTGGTATATAGCCTTTTGAAAAACGATTGGATTTCCTTGTTAATCTCCTCCTCTGAGAACCAACATCCATCCACACTTTTTAATTTAACAATTGTATTTCTTTGTCACTATTAAATTGTGGTCAAGTGGAAGAATTTCGTATTTCGGTCTCCCTCTGTCAGCCATGTGATTTTGAATCTTTGCTTTCAATATTGTTCCTCCCTCTGCAATAATTCCTTTAAACGAATTTAAATGGCTCGCTTTTGGAATTTATTTTCTTCATCAAACAGATTGTCGTATAACTCCTCTAATCTTACTTTGAGTCTCTGAATTTCAGCTTTAGTTCTTTTAAACACTTTATGATTCCAATGGCTCAATTTAATCCTGCAATTCTTCAGTTTCTGGACGGTCGAGAACATTGGAGAGCCACTATGCTGTACTTCCATGCTATTGAAATTATATTATGACAGTCCGAGTGGAGCAACCATTTTGATTCAAACTGAAACAAGAATCTCATTTCCTTCATCTGTTGCCATTTAGTAAACAGAAGGATTGGTCTATGATCTGATCCCATCATTTTCTCATGACACTCCCTCCACTCCACAGATGCTACAGGGATCAAGCCTTTTCAAAATAGCAATACCACCATACTGTTTATTGAGCCATTTAAAATAAGGGCCCTTACTTTCTAAATCCATAAGAGAGTTACTGTCCATAAAATGATGCATATCTGCAATTTGAGACTTAGTAACAACATTTCCACCTCTCTTTTCATACTGATCCAAAAATGGAGTTGAAATCTCTTATGCAAAGCCATCTTCCCCTGCCATGCATTGAAATACATTCCAAAAAGTCCCAAAATTTCCTTCTATCTGCTCTAACCGGACATCCATAAATAAAAGTCATATGCCACCATAAATTATCTCCTTTAGTTTCCACCACAATATCTATAATATTACAACAAAACTTGTTCAATTTGATATCTATAATATTCCAACCGGATCCACATAGAAATGATTCGTCAAACTCTTATCTACTTTCCTTCTCAAAGACTCCAAATACTTCTGCTTATTTTTTGTTTCCATTAAAAAGACAATGGAAGGACGATACTTCTGCGTGAGCTCCCGTGGAGCTCAAACTACCTGGGGTTGCCCAATCCCCTGGCAGTTCCAATAGCAATCATGGCTCCTACAAATTATGTCCCTGTTTAGCAAATCTAGCTCTCCTTTTCCATTTTTTCTTGACTAAGCAGGAGTGCCTTATGAAGGTGACAGATATGGGCAGGACATTGGGATCAAAATGTGTATCATCTTTCTACTCTCTCTACAAATGCAGATGGTGACTTCTCAAGGAGTCTTGGATTATCTATTTTAAGAAGATAGATAATTTCTGAAGGAGAAGGCCCACAATAATGCCTTCAAGCTTAAACAGACTCCCTGCCATATGAACTAAAAAATCAAAAGGTCTTGGATCAATTGATTCCCACAGGTTGGGCTTAGAAATTTCCATAGGGTTTAATTGTGGAGAGAGGCCTCTTTTCCTTTCTAGACCAAAAGATATTCTGTCAATTTCTAAGGGATTGGGCCTAGGCCTTTTCATCCCCAAAACAGAATCCATCCCCCAAAACTAACCCTCATTTAAATGGTCAGTCTCCTTTACCTTTCCCTGCTCGATACCTGATATTTGAAAGTGTAATTGATTTTGAACTGGAGTAATGATACTCTAGCTTTCCTCGAGCATTGTTTTTTCACCGTCAAAACCCATTCCTGCTATAGTGTTAGAACACTGTGGAAGAAAAGTCTTGTTGCATTTAATGCTGGGAACCAAATCCAAATCCAAATCCAAATCCGAAGATAATTTGCAGTTCACATCCTGCTCTAGCGCGTGCTTACCACGATCAGAAGCACTCACCCTACTGGAAGATTTCATCTCTGCTTTTGATAAGTGAAGCAGATTCTCGGTTACTATATTGAAACTAGAATCTAGAAGTAATTGATCAGTCCCTGCAACTAATTCCTTTAGTGGTTTTGCATTCAACCCTGGCCCATATTTCCTTGTTGAAGCTTCTTCCACTTTTATATTACATTGCTTAGCCATATGCCCAATAACCCCACAACGGAAGCAGAAAAATGAAAGTTTTTCATACTTAATTTTAACTCAAATCTTCTCAAATGAACTTTATAGAATGAAAAGGTCAGTTAATAAAGGTTTACTTACCTCAATCCAGACCTTAATTCTCATATAGATAGCCCAACCCTCCTTTGCTTCAGATGCTCAATCCAGCAGAAAGAATCCCTTGAATAAACTTCCAATGGCTTCAGCATATGCTGCGTTCCAAAGATTTGGGGGGAGCTCATATATCTAAATCCAATAAGCATTTGTAGAGAAATCAATCTCATAAATGGCTTTGTCTAGTAACCATTTTCTAGAATAAAAGTCCTCGCCTCCTTATTTTCAAAGATAAAAATAAATAGACCTTCCGGATTCCAGACTTTTTCCATTGTAGTCTTCAAAACCCACGAATTATACCTTTTATTTGCTACCACTTTAAGAATCAGCTTATCATCTGTCAACTGCTTCCCTTCAGAGCACGTGGAAACTAGCTCCAGAGTTGGTTCCTCACAAGATTGATCTTCAGTCATATTGATTAAAGTATTAATGGAAAGATCAGGATCGTTTATTATGGTTTTAGAAAATAAAGGATAATGAGAAATGAAGGTTGCAGAAAGGAAAAAAGGATGAGGGATAGGTTAAGAAAGATAAAGGATAAAAACGAGTAGAAGAAAAGGTTGGTGAGATGAGGAAGAAAATTAAAGACGAGAGCTAGAAAACCACCGTAGCCAGGCTGAGACTAACCTTAGCGAAAAGTTAATTGACACTAGGGAATCAATGCGAATCAATGCTTAAGCAATATCCTCATCTTTTAAGGTATATTTATTATATTGTATTTATGCAGTTTCATGTGCGAACCCCATGCTTAGTTGAACATTTGAGAAGAATGTTCATAAAGTGGAAGAGTGTAATACTTAAATAATTTTCGGTGTTAAAATTATCAATCTAGTTGGAATTTAAAATCTCGAGGTTGAAGATTCTAAGCAAGGGTAAAATGATTTTTTTTTCCTTCCTTCAACAAAGTTTTTTTCCTTGAAATATTTTAATTAATTCAACCGATGACACATTTTAAAGAATCATCTGGCAGTTCAACCTATAAAAGATCTCAAATTTGAAAGGGTAGGAAGTTTCTCCATTTCGGATTAAAGTTCAGTTTTCCCTGCCTTTTTGCATTTTAAAAAGTTCCAGGACCATGACATGCAGTTTTACCTTAAATCAAAAGAATTTATAGAAAGGAGCAATTGCGATAGAGGGTTGGTGTCAATTCTAGAATAAGGCTTTAAAAGGAGCAAAGCAGAGACATGGCTCACAAGGAAAGAGGGCTAGTTACAGAGAGGCTACAGGGCAATAAGGCTGGGGTCATTCACTTGGATTCAACAACATAACTAACAACAATTAACTCTTTTGTCTCTACTGTCTAGACAATAATTATAAAAAAAAAAAAGGGTTCTTGCAAGGGCGAATCCAGGTTTTATCCAGTGGGGTTATATACATATATATATAGAACTCAAAGAAAGGTTAGAACCTACTTTGTTAATGTTAAGACAGTATAGGCCTTCTTACCCATTACATGGGTAGCGCACACTTTACTGGCATCAAGTCTGTTTCATGGGGCCTATGCCTATGCGCATTAGGACTATTTTTTTATCTTCATATTGTTAGATTACTCAAATCATAGTAGAATAATTTGGAAGGAAAATATTTTTATGTAGAATAGAAGTTGCAATTTGCACCTTGAGGAAGAAGCTTTTTTAAAAAAAGAACAATATAAATGAGAACAAGAAAATGAACAGTTCAAGAAATAAAAGTACTCTTAAATTGAAAGTTAATCTATGAAAGGTACCTTTTCCATTGCTTGGGGAAAAAAATTATTCTAGAAACACTTGAATTTTGTCAGCAATGGAATCATTAAAATCCCAGAAAAACTCGTCTCCTACTTCCCAACTGCATCATCTAAGAGCTCTTTGATGTTCACACCGCTCTATGCTGAAAAGATAGGTACAAACCAGTTCAAGACAACTCAATCGTATTAATAATAATGAAACTCTCATAATTTGGAAGTTGCTTAATCTGAGTTAAAGATACCTTTTTCTGTTGTCTTGGGAAAAAGATTTATTCTAAAAATACTTGAATTCTATCACCAATGGTATCATTAAAATCTAACAACAACTTGCCACCTACTTCCCCAGCTGCATCATCCAATAGCTCTTTGATGTTCACCCCACCCAAAGCTGTGTATAAAAAATATTAAAAAAATATTCCACAGATTTCAATTATTAATATAAAATAGTCAAAATGAATAATTTTGGAAAATGTCGATAATACCTGGAACAATATTTGTGATACCTTCCAAAAACCCAGCCTGCCAAATATAATAAGATAAAAAGGAGAAAAAAAATATTAGTCTTTTATGAAACCAATTATTGGTGATACAGAAGATAATACCAGTACAGGTATTATTAGTTAAAATAACATGTGATAGGAATATCATTCTATAATGTGAAAACTGAAGTAAAATGTGTCAGCACAAAATCAGATAAATCAATCTCATGCACTCCAAGAGATGGGATGTAGGAAACACTACCATCATGGCACAAGTAGCCACCTTCTTGGTTCAAAATGATCATGAATAAACTTATGTTAAGATAATAGATGTGCTGCTGACGGTATATATTTTAAAGCATAAATTAGGGTATTATTAATGCTCCATTTTGTATCAAGTTCCTTTTAACTGGAAGGAAAAAATGGAGGCCGTCAGTAGATCATTACCCATGCATTCATGCAGGAAGACGTGCAATAAACTTGTATATATGCATCAAATGTATCCAAATTTCTTAAAGATACAGTGTTAGAATGTCACAAAAAAAAATCCAAATAAATTCAACTAGTTGTAACAATACACTTAACCTTAATGTCTAGACAAATTCAAGTGAAAATGAAATCAATAATGTCTCCATTTATATATGTTAATTAATGATATAAAGAGAAAAAAAGAATATGAATTTACATACATGATGCAAAAGCCCCCTAAAAAAGGATATTATTCAATTGATGAATTTAATTATTTTCATATTTAGAAAATTTGAAAAATTTCTCCTTTTTATCTATGTTTGGTGATTTACTTTGCAGCTGCATATTCAGGAGTAACCTACCAAGGTGATAATTGATCATGGTTAGGAGTGTAAACGAATCTATATATTCATAAGCAATTCAAGGCTTGACCAGATAAAAGGTTGACCGAGGTCAGATTATTTTCTAAACAAGTCGAATTTGAACTCATTTTTTAGGCTCGTTTAACAAACGAACCGAGTTTAAACTACTTTAGTATTTGCTCGCAAGCTGGCTCATTGACTTGCAAACAATCTCCTTGATAGACTTATGAATAGTCTCGTTAGTCAAACTCGTGAGTTGGCTCCTGAGCAAGCTCATTTATAAATACAATAATTTATAATTTAATTTTAAATTTGTAATAAAAGAACCGTTAATTCTATCACTATTGTAAGGAATAAATTCAATATATTAGATATAAATATATTCTTAATGATATCAATGAATGATATAAGTAATATTATCTTAAATTCTCTCTTAATTTTTAAACTCTTACAAGATTAAATAATGTTAAACCTTAAAATTATAGATATTGTTAGTTTATATATTTCTATTCCTCTTATCGAGTAATTGTACTATTAGCCTATAATATATATATATTTCTTTTCCATTATATATCCCTCTAAGTACACTCTTTTTGTATCTTTAAAAAAAAATCTCTCTAAATAGGCTATTGTTAATAATCAAGAATGTATTAATATCTCTTGATACTAGCAGCAAAACTAAAACTACATAATTTAAATAAAAACTCTCTCTTGCCATCACTTAGATAAAAATTATATATAGATTTATATATCATTATGTATTTTTTAATCAATTTTATGCAAAATTTTATAAATATTGGATCAAATGATTATTGAACTTATTATTATATGAAATCGAACTTATTCACATTTTATATAATTAATTATATAATTAACATTTGAGTCAACAAATATTAATATTTAAAGTTATAAATAATAATAAATAATGATGAAACCTTAAAACATTTTAAATATTTAATATATTATGATATAATAATTTTTTAGCTAACTAATAAGAAAATTAAAAAGAAAACAAATCTTAAAATGAAAAAAAAAAAATTAGTTGGCTGGGAGTTGAACCCAGGCTAAGAAGGGAATTCACTATATGTTGCACCAAGAGTCTAGACTTGAATGGTACTTCAAGTCACAATAAATATATCGTCCCCCGATTGCTGAATATTTTCTCCCGATTGCTTGAATATTTTCTCAAGAATCCCACATATGAAGTTTATGGGAGAAGAGGATAGTTTCTCTATAAGAAATAACCCTTTTTTCCAATTTTTAATATAGTTTAAACCAAAATTTTTATTTTAAGAGACTTTAATTGAATCTAAAAAAAATATTATTTAAAGTTGCTTTAATTTTCTTATAGTTTAAAATTTATTTTAAGTTTAAGTTAAGCTTGTTTATATTTAAACAAACTTGAATCTGAGTTTGTTTACAATTTTATCAAGCTTGACCTCAAGTATGATAACAAGCTGAGCTTTATTTGGCACATGAAAGTGATAAATGAGTTTATTACGAATTGATTTTGAACCGAGCTAGAGTTTAATAATTCTTTTCATGAATCGAGCTCGAGCTCATATATGTATTGAGCTCATATATGTAGCTCAAGTGGAGCTCAAGCTTTCAAATTATTTAGCTAATTGACTCTGAGCTCATATATGTAGCTCAAGTGGAGCTCAAGCTTTCAAATTATTTTGCTAATCGAGTTTGAGCTTCTCAAAGCTCGGTTCATCTTGATTCAATTACACCACTAATCATGGTCTAATCTAGGCTCAAAACCAAAACAAACTTCTTAGACAATAAACATGAACCAGGGGGCCATACTAGTCATTCCTTTGTCAGTAATTCAAGCTCGATTCAAAAAAAATTATTAAACTCTAGTTAAATTCAAACTTGCTTAGTAATGAACTCATTTATCACCTTAATGAGCCAACTCGAACTTGACTCGTTAACATTCTCAAAAAGCTCAAGTTCGAGTTTGATTAAATTATAAACAAATCAAACTCATTTAAATTATAAACAAGCTTAATTTGAGCCTAATTTAATTAAATTTAAAATAAATTTTAAACTATAAGGCATTAGAGAGACTACAGATAAAACTTTGTTTTTTAAATTTAATTAAAGTCTCATAAGTTAAAATTTTGGTTTTGACCATATAAAAAACTGAAAAAGGGCTATCCTTTTATCTAGAAGCTACACTCTTTCATCTCCCATACACTTCCCATGTAGGATTCTTGACAGTTGATTCAGCATATATTTAGTATAATGTGAAACAAGAATCACATTTAGACTCGTGGTCCAATAATGCAGCAAACAATGAATCTTCTTCTTGGGCTAGATTTAATTCCTAGAACTATTTTCTTTTATTTTCTTCCTTTTTAATTTTCTTATTAGTTAGTTAAAAAAATTATTATATGATAATATATTAAATATCTAAATATTTTAAAATTTTATCATTATTTATTATTATTATTATTATTTATAATTTTAAATATTAATTGTTAAATTTGAGTCAGGCTTAACTCACCTCAAAAGTTAGCTCAAGGGGGAGGAGTGCCTATGACCCATATAAGGGCACATTACCCTTTCCACAACCGACATGAAATTCAACACACCTTCACGCCCAAACCCAGAAATTTTACTGATGCATGACATATTTATAGGAGGTCCAACATCGAATGGGAGACTCTGATACCATGTTAAATTTGGGCTAGGTCTAACTCACTCCAAAAGTTAGCTCAAGGGGGAGGAGTGCCTATAGCTTATATAAAGGGCACATTACCCTTTTCACAACCCATGTGGGATTCAACATTAATATTTATAGAGTCAAATGCTAATTATAAAACCTTTTATTAATTATATAAAATGTATCTACTATAAATTTGATGTCGCATAATAATGAGTTTAATAATTATTTAATTAAATATTTATATCAAGTTTTATGCAAATTAATTGAAGTATATATAATGATATACAAATCTGCATATAAATATCTAAGGAAGAGAAAGAGTTCTATTTGAATTATATAGTTTTGACAAAAACTACGCAGTTCTGCTGCTAGTATCAAAAGATATTTTTATACTAAATTTATTAATATAATATCATTGATAACTAATATTATGATTTAATTACTAGTATATTATTATTTAGTTTTAATTCAATATATTATTTATATTTAATTATCATAACAATATATATGGTTATAAAGTTTAGTATTATTTAATTATGTAAGAATTTAAAAATTAAGAGGGAGAAATAATACAAAAAAACATTAAAATTTATTTCTATATATAGTGATAGCATTAACATTTTTTTTACTACAAATTTAAAATTAAGTTATATATGATTATACTTTACAAATATATATTTATATTATAATTTTAAATAGTAAATTATCTTAAGTAAAACTTTTTTTTTTGAAACGGAAGTAAAACTTAAAATTAAAATAAATATAACTGCACATTTATAAAATACAAAACTAATATAAATATTTCAAAGCATTACAAATGATATAACTCGTGAGCCTATTTAATGAGCTTATAAGTGAGCCTATTATTAAATCTATTTATGAGCCTTAAAATGAGCTTGCTCAGGAACTTAACTAGCGAGCCTATCAATGAACTTGTTCACAAACCTGCTTATAAGCTTGCTCATGAATTTGAAAACCACTTGAGCTCACGAGCTTTAACGAGTCAAGTTCTGCCGGCTCAAGCCCAAAAAGTGAGTTCGAGCTCAACTCATTTAATGAGCCGAGATACTAAGTCGAGTTTCGAATAGCTTATGAATAATTTTGTTCCTTTACACCCCTACTTTATTATAAACCTAATCCTTCTATATATGATAATATCATCTTGTCTTTGAATGCATTTAACAACGCTTTAAAGCATATCTAGAAGGATTTGTTGTTGCCAAGGATCTATGGACTGATTAGAGCTGGATATTTGTTTTGGTAGTTACAAGAAGGGAAAAAAGAATGAAAGAAAGAAAGAGAGAGAGAGAGAGAAATGGAGAAAAAGAGAGGAAGCAATCAAATATTCAAGAATTTCAAGAAAAATACTTTTAAAAAAGAAAAAAATAGAACAAAAAATCAACAGAAAAAGAAGGAAATCTGATTTAAGGAAATAGAAAGAAGGGCAAAAGAAATTTGGATTCCAAAAAAGGCACAGAAATAATCAGTATCCATTTCCTATTAATTCTTCTCTCTATTGCTAAAACTAATCCTTCTATAAGTAATACGTGACACTTGCATCTAGCATTCCTTGAATAACCTATATAGTTGGAAGGTAATGGACCCAAAATCAGATTATACAACACAATATTATGTTGTCTACGTTCATAGTTCTACTGTGTCCACTTTTTTGTTCTTAATAGCACTACAACTACAAGTGTCATATAATATTGTTTAGGTAACAGGTGAAGCAATAATGTCAGTCAGGTTGATTAATCAAATATGGGATATCCACTTTTTCATCACTCTGATTTCTGTCAGAAGTAATACGTGACACTAGCATCTAGCATTCCTTGAATATAGTTGGAAGGTAATGGACACAAAATCAGATTATACCACACAATATTATGTAGTCCACGTTCACAGTTCTACTGTGTCCACTTTTTCGTTCTTAATAGCACTACAACTACAAGTGTCATATAATATTGTTTAGGTAACAAGTGAAGCAATAATGTCAGTCAGGTTGATTAATCAAATATGGGATATCCACTTTTTCATCACTCTGATTTCTGTTCCCACAGCAATAGAAAGCAGTATCACATGATATTGTTAACAACTAATGCAATGATGTCAATCAAGTTGATTAATGAATTACGATGCACTTCTTTTTCACAAAATGAGTATTAAAAGAAAAAAAAATGCTGCATTTAAACTGTAATTTTTGCTGCTCAACCCTAAATCATTTGGAAAGCATGAAATGGCAAGGCTAAACTATCAGACTTGATGGGAGGGAACCATAAACAACTACATATCAATTAAATTACATGGTGAGATAAAGCAATATTGATAAGGAACCTAAAGAAAACTAGATGCTTAAAAATATTGTAGCAGCAATAAAGGAGAAAAGATAACTCACAGGAATCCTAACATCAAGTTTTTCAAATCCATCTCTTCCAGTTATCTTAATTCTCAATGTCCGAGACCAGATCCTAGAAAAAGGATCCCTTGAACCATCTGCACCATAGTTATTGTATACATCAGGAGTTATCACTTCAACAACAGGATCTTGAGGACTTTGATTTCTCTGCTCTGTATCATCCGGAATTCTCCGTTGTATATCATATACATTACTGCTTGCTGATGAATAACCTATATTTATAAGAATTAGCAACAAGTAATGGCAATTTGACCTATCTTAGACTTGAGAGTAGCAGGTCATTGGAATGCCTATTTTAAGAATAGATTTAGGACTAACAAAGTAGTATAAGTCCAAATTCAAAAACAATGGTTTGACATGAGTTTGGTGGAATGCTAATCTCAATTTGGAATTGTCACAGCAAGACAAAGAATTTGTGAGCTGTTAAAGAGTTCGTGTATGGATTTGCAAAGTAGAATATGGACCTCTTACACACCTACAATCCATGTGTCATTGGGCTATAGAGAACCCACATTATCATACATTATCCCACAAGTGTTGATTAAGTTTTTAGGTTAAGAGGAGTTACCAAATCAAACTTTCATCCAATTATGTTCGCAAATAACCAACAAACTTAAATGCAGAAATAAAAAAATGAACCAGAGGAGAAACCAAAAAAAAAAAAAAAAAGAAAACTTATTAGCTTTAACTGTTAGCATCCTAGAAAACCAAAATATCTTGCTTCCAAGTTCATAGTGCATGTATAAATCAAGTTGGCGTAGGTGTAAATGGTCCATTTTTTACTCACCTCCTGGCCTAAGCATCTGGCCTGTGCTGGTAGCATACCGCTTCTCTTCTTCATAATAAGTGTTGAAACCCAAGATTTCCTTTATTTCTTCAAAAGTTGGCATGGTTCCAGGAGGAGGAATCCGACCTCCTTTAATGGCAGTTAGTGAATCCTGAAAATAAGATGCAAAAGTGCTTTTATGCTTATTTCAGCTAATTAAAATCTTTGGATTCAAATATAGATTTTCATGTTTTTCCAGGTTTCACCAAACAACCAACTTATCCCTAAAGAAGTTGATGCTTCTGCATTCAAATACAGTAACACTTCAATAATGTCCAATCAAACAGCAATTAGAAAGTTCATCCTGAATTGCAGTTCTCAAACTAAGATTCACATCAGAATAATAAATAAAGAACTAGCATTCCCATGTCTACATAACACAAACTGTGCAAAACAATAATCAGTTATTAGAGAAATTATCAGCATTTGTATTCCCATATTCTTTGTAGAATGAAAATATAAAAAGCCCTAAACCTTTGCTACTTTACTATTTTATGCAGTTAAGCATGATGCAATAAGTCAGAAATAAAAAAGCTTCAGCAGTAATGAATGTTTTAGAAAACATTTTCATTTTAACGTATTGAAATCAGACTTTTCCCACTGTCATTCATCAAATGAAAAAGGTTTAATCAAAGTTTTCAAACAACTACTATCTTTCTTGCAAAGGTTTAGAAATATGACCTGCATCGCTTGTATAGATACCCCGATCAAGGAAAGTGGGTAAGCCACAAGTTTATATCCCAATTCCTCGAGTTCCAATGGATTAAGTATTGGAGTTTTTCCCCCTCCTTCAAGCATGTTGGCCTGCATAGCAATGCAAAAGCTTTATCAGCATCCATACCCTGGTCCACACAATACAGGAAACAGCCATAACTACATTCACATACAACTTTATGTTCTTTCCTTATGCTGATAATGTTCAAGTTCTAATCAATAACTTATTCAAAGAGCAGCACTATTTTTATAATCAGGAGGATAGCAAAGGTAACTCCCATGTAAGCACGACATATATGAATGTCATATGCTTCAGCAAAGTCTTCCTGGTTTTACTCATTGCAGGTACCCTATATACAGTAAAATCTAATTCACCTCGTCAATTAAACAACTTGCCTTTCAAGACAAGAATCTATGCCTGATATGGATCAGATGAAAAACATGGGCTAGAAGACCTGGAACTTTGAAGGTTTATTCCAGAAGAAAGTTCAAAGGAAATGGGGCTAAGGAAGATGAGTTGGCAGAAGCTTCTGGAAAGAAGAAATAGCTAGAGAGAATTGTAAAGCGCAGGAGAAGAAATAGAATAGACCTATAGATAGATAGGAGAATTAAGAATAGCACAGAAGGTATGATTATGAAGAGTACTTTTTGTTGTATTCTTGCATATTGCTAGCTAGCACTGCCCTTTGGATTTGTTATTTTCTTGATTGCATTCTTCTGTACTAAGAAGTAGTGCAAAGAGTGACCAAGTATTTCATTATAATTCAGACCATTCATTAAAACCCTTCTGGGAATCATTTATTAACTCCTCCCAAGTTCTCAGTGGCCCATAATGTGTTGAATACCTTGTTCTTTCCAACTACAAGGAATTAAGTCTCATCAACCAAACCACTTTTTATCACATGATTAATCATGTGAATAGGTACATGGCCCAACAAGGCAACCAAAAAGATTCCAACCAAGGAAAAAGGTGAAAAATGAGAAGATTTTTCATCATTGAATTAGAATTATTGAAAAACCTAAAAATAATAAACTGCATCTAAAAACTGTTACTATTTTTGGACTGTAATGCAATAATATATAGAGACATAAAATAAAGAAGTTAATTAGTAAAAAGATATTATAAACTCTATTCGGTGTTACTAAAGAAAAAATCCATACCATTTTTGGAACTAGGGGAGAGATTTCACAGAAAGACTTCATTTCTTCTCTTGAAGCTAGTGCATCTATAAAAAGAACATCTGCTCCAGCGTCAGCAAAAGCTCTTGACCTCCAAAGTGACTCATCCAAGGACACTGCTTGTCGAGAATCAGTTCGTGCAACAATAATGATGTCTAAGCCAGTCTCTTTCCGAGCATCAACGGCTGCTTTTATCCGCATCACTGCTTCCTCTCTGGACACCACTTTCCTACCACGTGTATGACCACAAGCTTTCGGAGACACCTTACATGGTCAGATTTATAAGCAACAGAGATCTGAACAAAAATTATTTGTAGCTTAAACAATGACTACACCCCCTTCAAGGAATTTAACTAAAAGAATATTGTTTTGAGTACAACTATAAATCCAAAATATGATACGTAAACCTAATAACAGAAAGGCCAGGCGCCTGGTACTACTTAGTCTACCTAATAATATCAGTTAGAAAGCAATTGACGACTGTAATTCAAGTTTTCAAACTCATGACCACACACTCAGACAAAATAAAAGAACAATAGATGTATCCATATTTATCTTCATATTATACATAAAAACTAAGACAAAATAAAAGAAATAATAGATTTGTACATATGAATTACATTGGCATATTATACATAGAAATTGATACATTTTTTAACAATGAGAGTAAATTGAATTTTTTTCCCTGTTCTTTATCAACCTGAATCCACTAAGATATAATATATTGTCCCATGTATCTCAAATATATTTTCCTCAGAATAATTTACAGTGACAGTAAGATTACGTGCTCTCATATGTTTTCTTCAATTTTATTGATTATGTAAAAGGAAAAAAAAAAGAACCTTAGATTATATTTATTTTTCATCAATATGGATGTAGAACTGTGATTTTGACATAGCAAAATACGTGTATCACTTATTATTATTTTCATACTCATGGTCCATTATATTGATTAACTAGTATAAGTTTATATACGACAATTACTTTTCAATTTTTCATTTTAATTGAAAAAATAAATACACATTTCCCACATCAAAGCAAATTCCTCCTGCTTTGCTAATTGACTTACAGACACAGAGAGAGAGTAAATAATAAAACCAAGGAAAAACTAAGCAAAGAGATCAGGAATCTATATGGGCATGCCACTGCATATGTAGAATTTAAATAATGCAAACCTGATCTTCAAGAATGATTCCTGCAAAGCCAGCTTTTATATATCCCTTGACAGTTCTTTTGACATTCATGGCATTTCCATAGCCATTATCACCATCTCCAATTACAGGAATTGACACAGCTTGAGTGATTAGTTGCCCCTGATCCACCATTTCCCCATAGGAAATAAATCCAGTATCAGGCAATGCCAATCTAGCAGCTGATATTGAAAATCCTAATGGATGGACAAAATAGTGTGAATAAACTTGTTTCTCGTTGAAACTGCTATACAAGAAAACAAACTTACCATACACGAAACCCGTACAATGGGATTCAATCAAATATGCATTGAGATTATCAGATAAAAAAAAAAATTAGACTGATCTGATGCTGATGGTGCAATTCATGTGACACGTCCACCCACCCCCACCCAAAAGAAAAGCATCAGAAAATGAGAAAAACTAACAGATTCAGGCATTCGAATTACTTCAAAAAAATTAAATCAATTAACCCTCAGTATCATTAGTAGTACTTTCCGTCATCAAGCTGCAACAATCTCAGTACCAAAATGAACAAAACCCTGATAAAAAAGATTTTACATCTAATAACCGATCATCCATTTTCTAACTGTTCAATCAAAGATTACTATATGGGTAAATGATCAAGAACATTTACAACCGCACTACAAAACACTAAAGTTAAGAATACCATAATCATTTGAACAAGAACCCTCGCATGTTTAATCCCAATAAAGGCAAACCCAGTCCTTGCTTTTGATTATAACATAAAAAATTAGCACAAATCAAAGAAACAAACTACAAATACCACTAGTGAAGCAGTAATTGAATCCTGCTCTCTCCACAAGCTTAGCACTAAGAGCATCGAAACAAGCAGGGCCCTGGTGGATACCAGGCGAGTCAAGAATCAATCGTAGTGACTTGGCCGGAGAAGTTCTCTCAGCAGAGCAAGTTACAACGCTTTGAGGTACCCTTGCAGCAGGGCAAGTGGTTTTTAAAGTTTGAAATGTTAGATTGTAAGGGAAGAAAAATGACCGTTGGGATTTGACATTTGAGTTTGGGAATGAATTGGAGAAGGTGCAGGAGTGAGCAAGAGAGACTGAATAGTCTCTGCAGCTGCAAACTCCAGACACTAGAGGCTTCATTGCAAGCGATCAATAGTTGAGGCTCGTTTCAACCTCACCTCTGTTTGTTTGTATAGAAAATATCGATGGTGGCAATCTCGTAATATATCTTCTGTGAGACTATTTCGAATCTTCCCGTTGATATTATTTGGCTAATTTACTATTTAATACCCAAAATTTTATTAAAAACAATTATTATTAAAATAATTATGCACTTGTAATCTGAACTAACTAATTAATTTATTATTATTATAATTTTTAAGATATATTAAATGGTCCATATAAATTAATTTATTATTATTATAATTTTAAAGATACATTAAATTGTCTATATAATTTAATTTCATTAATCGAAATGAATAATTATCTATTTCTCTCCATTTTCTATGGTTTGAATAAAATTTAGATATAAATTATCTTCAATCATCATAAAACATAATTATTTAATTTTATAAGTAAATTCAATCCAATTGATTTATTAATTGATCATTAGTTAATTATTAAAACCATTTAATAGTCCATTATTTATTAATTATTAAAATAAAATTTAGTCAAAAATATTATAAAAAATAAATAAAAATAAATAATTAAATTTAAATATTATATTTCAAATAATAAAGAAGTAAAAAAATCTAATTAATTTTATAAATAATACACTTTTAAATCTTGTAAACTAAAAAAAATATTAATTTCAAAATAAAAGTTATAACTTTAATTTTAATTTTCAAAATAAAATATTAAAATAATTTTTACATATTATTTTAATTTTGTTAAAATGTGAGTAATTTTAATTTTATAGAAATTAAAAAAATAAAATATATTTTATACATTATTTTAACTTTTATTAAAAAGTGTCTTTTTTAAATTCTGTATGAATTAAAAAATTAAAATAATTTCTATATATCAATTTAACTTTTTCTACTAATTTTAATTTTGCAGAAATTAAAAAAATTAATTTATATATTTTATTTTAACTTTTTTATAAATGCCACTAATTTTAATTTTATAAAAATTAAAAAATTATTACACTTAAAATAATTTAAAAAAATAAAATAGTGTTTACAAAATATAATGCATGTGTAAAAATATAGTTAATTTTAATTTTTTAAAATTATCTTATACAGATAATTTGATTTTGAATGATTGTAAATATTTATTGAATTTTAGAACGGATATTTTTATTAGTTTGTTATAATATTATTCTAATTATTCATATTTTGACTAGAAAATCCATTAGAAATAATCATCTCTATTTGAAATAACATCCTTTTTATTTAATAAAATTTTATTAATATAATTAGTATTTTTGCTTTTGAAAAAAAGGTTCAAAGAACAAATTTGGATTAGTTTCTCACTACAGCTGGTAATTGTAATAAACAAAACGACCATTTGATTGCGTATTTTTGTGTGTTTCCCATCCAACAATGGAATGAATGGTTCGCTGGTTGCAGCAGTTTGTCTACTTCTCTCAGCTTCCAATTAACAATTACTACAACAAAATTCAGAAAGGATCACTAATTCTATCATTCACAACGTGTTCAGAATGCGAATTACAATCTGACTTCTCTTCAAAACCAACAATATTTGATGATCCCTCTAGATTAGGTGATGTTTTGTCCTTGTACAAGCCCCTACTTCTATCCAAAAACCCACTTCTCATCAAGCCTGCATATTTTTCTCTGATATCAACCAGAGGATGCTTATGCAACAGTTGTTGGCCATCATATGCTTCTCTAAGAACAACAGTTTGTGTGTCACACTTCTTAGAAATATAGAAAATTCCGGGATGGCGCTCAAACACTTTGGTGAACTTCTGAGGCAGGGATAATGGTTTACGGAGATTGCTGACATTCTTCCGCTCAGTTTTCTTCTCTATAGTGAGATGGAGAAGCTCATGAAAGACTCCAACAATCCTCTTCTCAGATACATCTGTACGTTGATCTAAATGGGACGCATCAAAATAAGGAGAAGTATAAGGGAGGCTTTGCCATTCTTTTAACCACTCCATGCACTTCCTCTTCAGCCCGAAGCCCCTCGTGAATCCAATTGGAAAGGCTAAGCAACCATTTTTCACATCTTCTTTTTGTTGGAATGCAACATTCTTCTGCAACTGGGAGACAGCAAGTCGGTCATCCCATATTTGAAGTTTCAAGCCAATACGATCATCAGGGAGACGAATGGAAGAAAATAAATCAGGGTGATGGGGAACCAAGGTATTATAATAATCATAAGGCAATCCCATGTCCCATTTTAGCTGGTCAATCGTTTGTAATGGAAGAGTCCTATCTCTTGTAAGCATCAGTAGTTTGCTGAGTCTTCCAATGAGATCCATTTGGTTCTGCTCAAGGATATGAAGTTCTTGTTGGTGAATATTCAAGGCTTCAGATGTCAATTGGAAGCAAGGAACACGAGTGCCTCCACTATCAAGAATGTGAGACTCATTAAAAATGGTAGGATATCTCCTGATAAATGTAGACAGCTTAAGATCGTGGGGTAGACCAAGCTGTCCACGGTGTGGGGTGAGCCGATAGATAGGAAGGCAGCATTTGGGAGCTGAGGAGATGATTGAAATAAGGATACATGTAGCTCTGAGATCCCCCTGACCAGCCACAACAGCATCCAAGGCCTTATCTTTCACCCATTTCAATTTGACATTCACCAGATTGAACTTCTGCTGGTAATTGAATCCTCTCCGACATCCATTGAGAAAACTGAAACCTCCTGCTCTACTTGGCAACAACAGGAAGATCATATCTCTTTATGATGATCCGGATGAATCAAATTCGATGTTTTAGTTCATCATTCACCATTTTATGCTTGTGGGAATCCACCAAACTACAGCCAAGATTGAAGTATAAGAAATCCAACAGTTAGCAGAGCCCCTAGAAATCAAGATTACCATTTCATAAGTCATTAATTAATAGTAGCATATGAACATCAAATATATTAAATTAGAATGCAGGGCTGCTCAATCTGGAATACCAAAAATGGATCATTTTTAGAAATCGAACCAAACACAATATCTGCAGAATAAAATGGAGGACAGGAAACAAGAGCAATTGGATAAAAATTAACAGAGCAATTACAAAGCAAGAATGTCATAATTTCAGCATTGTTTTAAAAGAGAATTTAAAAAATTAAAAACAAGAAAATCCCAAAGATGCATTATCTACCCACCAATCCATACAAAGTTCGCAACTATTCTAAACCCTATTTAGGTTGTCACACACAATACCATCAATCTTTCCCCAAGGAACAAACTAGGACTCACACCCATTATAATTTCAGCAATTAGAAAGCGAGAACACCACAGTTTCATCACTACACAATTACAACAAAAATTCAGAATAAAATGGAAATAGAATTATTTACCTTAAATTTAAGAATAATCCTTGAAAAATTTAAGAATAATCCTCGACAATTATAATTCGCAATAACTGCTATTCCCAAAAGCAGAGAATGCAGGCGAGGGAACGAGAGGCATGAGAGCACTGCAAGCAAGAGAAACAATGCTTGGGGAAGAAGAGGATTGCGAAACGTGCATGAAGTCTCAGACAGAGAGAGAGAGAGAGGACGAGAGCGACAGAAGGCAAGAGGAGTGAGGCTGAGCAGTGGCTAGTGGGCAATCGATGTCGAGAGGGGAGCGAGTACAAGAGGCTGCCGGCTGCCGAGCATTCGGGAGAATGGAGGATGGGCCAAAAAGAAAACGAGGACTAAATTTACCAAGTAAATATAAAATGTTTCCTAAAACTGGAATAAAATTACGGCAATAAGTTCAATTTTACCCTTAAACTATTAGTTGAGGGTCAAATATATCCATTTTTATTTTAGTTTAAATCTATCCAAAACTCTTCATTATTGGCCAAATAGAATCAATTAGTGTCAAAAATTAGGCGATTGACCCATAGTCTCTCAAAAAAAGGGTGAAGCTGGTTATTATAAATAAAATAATAGATAGAAACATTGAAAAAAAAACAATTATTGCATCGACCCAGAACCAACACATGCATCAGGCGATGACAATCACAATATGAACCAAGCTTCACTTGCTGATACACCGCCCAAGTAGGTGGCGATGGCAATGGAAAGTCTGTATTATGTTTGCCAACATTGTTGATCATCCTTGTCACAATCAATTGAATAGAAAATTATGGTAAACATAAAATAAAAATTTATATTGCTAAAGACTTCCAAAGAATAAGATTAGAGAGCCTGAAACGTGCAGTGGGTCCATAAGGCAAGCAAATGATAAAAAAAAAAGCATCTACAGGACAACCACAAACTTGATTAAAATTCTTGTGAAATGTTACGGTACCAACAAGATGAAATGCAATTTAAAGGAAAATTCATATGGAGTATTCATGTTCCATTGAACAACTCTTTTTCAAGTTATCTTCTTCAGCATCAATTTCATTGAACTAGAACCTCTGTTTTGATAAGAGAAAACAGAGTAAAATAAAAAATTTTTATTATTCCTAAAACATCCACCATTGATGATGTGTTACTTGCAATCTTTTTGCATTTGTGCAGTTTGCTAGTATTGTGTGCTGATGTTGTGCTACTTGATGGATATTATATGCACAAACAAGCTTGTTGCTGACCATGAAAATATAGTAAATGCATTTTCTTTTTTCAATTTTTATTTGTTATATATGATTGTGTAGACATCATTTATGATCTTTTAACCCTCAAAAACTAATTATGCAAATGCCAGTTACAATTATTTCCCTCGAAAAGACATTATTGCTATGCTTAGTGTTCGTTTCAGATTTCTGGAGTAAATATTCACACAATGAATGTTATAATGTGATTATATATAATTGTAACTTAAATGGTTGAAAATAGCATATTCAGGAAACAAAAACTGAAATATTGACATGCTTTTATATCTTTGTATTGAGGATTTCATTATATTTTTTGGAGCATAAGAAAAAAATGTACAATAACGTCGTTCTAAAGTTGCTGGAGCTCAACATTGATGAAGGCTTAGTCACTTCATCACTAGAAGAGGCATGGGGTTTGTACTTATTTTATTATTATTATATTAATATATTAAATAAATTTACTTCTTTATTAGTGTTATGGAGCGTGTATTTTAAACGCCTAACTTCTAACACTGTAGTCCTTGTTTGACCATTTCTATAAAATACTGGGGTAATATGAGCTAAAAACTGAAATTGGGTTTATTTGGCCCCTGACTAAAAGATTAGGGGTAGATTTGGACTTATTGCCATAAAATTACCTTCAAATGCATAGCGGCTCAAGACATGTATTAATGATTTAATTTAATTTTTCTAAATTTTATCAAAATAATTCAGATAATTAAAATTTTACGCAATTAAAACTTTAACCCAATTCTTTAAATGTAATTACAATACTTTAAATTTTCTAAAAGTACAATATTATTCAATTTTAAACTTCATTTTGATAAAATTATGTATAGTCTCATGTGCAATACAACTAATATATATATTTCTTTTCGAATTTGAGAGGGAAAATAAGGGGAAGGAAGAGAAAGAAGGCAGAGAAAAGGGGAAGGGAAGGGGAAGAGTCACGAGGGTTTTCTTGCTCTGTTTTTTTTTTTTTTAGGATTTTGCTGTTTTTGGTCTTTGTTTGCTCTTTGTCTTAGGGGAGTTTGTTTTTCCCTTGGGCGAACGCAAGGAGATTTTGTTTGGTGCTACTGTCTCTCCCGGTTTTCTCTCCACGTGGATGGACATGTTAGCAATATTCTTTTATTTTCTTTCTTTCTGTTTTGGTTATTTTGTTTTCTATTGTTGTTGTTAGTTTGTTTTTGCAGGTCTTTATGCGTTTTGGCAAGGAATTGTGCTTGAAAGGACCTGTGCTTGAAATGACCTGTCTCTAGGGGCTTTAACTTTGGCATTAGTTGTAGAGGATGGCTTTAGGCGTGATGTTAGCAACCAAGGACTGCACCGATACGACTGGTGACTAACCCTCCCATCAGCCTTCTTCGACTGGATTCTGAAATCTCCTCTCTTGGATTGCTTTTTGAATGGACGATTCTCACTAATAACCTCTGTTCTCTTAGTTTGCACGTCTATCTTTTGTCCTCTTTGTTTTATTTGTTCTCTGTTGCCTTACTGTTGCAGTAGCTTCGTGCTAAATGGAATTGATTCAGGCTGTTTCAGTCTTTGTTAGTGCTGATTGTACTTGACAATATTGCAGCGGTGCAATGATGGTATTTGTTTTTGATTTTGTTTGCTTGGTTGTTGGCTTTGGTTTGTTCGGGTGTTGGTTTCTGGTGTTGCTTGTTTGGCTTTGTTTGTTTGGTTGTTGATTTGATTTATTTGGTTTTGCTTTCAGATTTTGGTTACGTTTCAGGTTTCATTTGTTCTGGTTTAGACTTAGTTTCAGTTTGGAATGGGCTTATAGTGTTTCTTTGTAGCCCTTTTATAATTATGCCCTCTGAATTTTGGAACTGCAACTTCACAATGGCACGGTTAAAAAAAAGAAAAAGAAAAACTAATATTTTTTATTCGTGGCTCCCGCATGACAAATACTTTTTTATTTATATAATGAACCATATTTAACTATTTAACAAAATATTATCATTTGCTTCAATGACAAAATTTGCCATGTTTTTAAAGCTTGAATCATTTCTTGTAAGATTCTTATAATTTTTTTCGCTGTGTCCTACAAACTCAGTCTTTAATGTCTTTTTTCTCAGGTGATTATTGTGGAAGCCTTCAATTCAATATTCTGAGTATAAAATTTATGGTCTTTTAAGTCTATAAAAACACCACCTATCAATCCATTGGGGTTAACCAGATTCAACAATAATTAGAGCAAATCAATTAAATGGAAGGAGATTATTATAACCTGATTTCCATCGGGGTTAACTAGACCTGCTGCTGATGGCGCCACTGCAATGTCCTGCTGGCGGACGGACCTGCTGAGATTTCCTTTGCCGTCGACTTGCTGCTAGTGGCATGCTGAATGGTGGCTGCGATTTCCCTAGGGCGAAATTGCTGCCCCTTCGAAAGGGGGGGAGGGGCTGTCGGCTGGGTGAGTGGGGAAGAAGGCCTGATTGTGACCGTCGGCTGTGGAGGGTGGGAAGGGGCTGTTGGCTGTGGAAAGCTGGAAAGAAAATGATTTTTAGCGAGTTAGGTATATATTAGGGCTGGATGTTTTGCATTTTATTTTATTTTTCTAATATTAACTTAATGAAATATGTATTTATGACTTAAATAGATATAGATATATTGAAAAGCATATTAATAGAAATTAGTTTATAATTTAATAAAAATTTATATATTGGAAAAAGATAAATATTTATAAATTAAAGTTAATTGATACAAATGTCTTCTTAAAATAATTACGCAATAAAAGAGTGTTGATTAATGTTTTGATATAAAAGTGATTAATTAAGAAAAATGTTATTAGTAAACATTATAAATATAAATTAAAGTTAGTTAAACAAAATAGCTTACAACCTGAGAAAGAAAATATAGATTAAGAGATTGATATTTATAGATTAATATTAATAAATGAAAAATCCTTTTTAAAAGATGATTACTTATTACCATTATTAATTAAAATTTAAATAGTAAATATAATAAATATGGATTAAAGTTGTAGTTAATCATCTATTAGCCAATGATTAATTTATTAGAGAATATAAATAAATATATTATTATTACATCTAGTAGAGAGTTAGATAACGTTATATATATATATATATATATATTATTTATTTAAATAATTTAAACATGTGAATAGAGTATTTCACCAATTTAATACTTATAAATTAAAATTAATTAACAATATAGTATTTTACAATTTAAATAAGAATATATATATAAGTATGAGAAACGTTGCTTTCATAAAAGTACTAAATTCAATTATATAATACATTATTGTAAAGATTTATTTTCTTTCATAAGGGGGTATTAGAGCACATTTTAATTTGCTAATGAGTGAACAAAAATTATGTAGCAGGTCAACGAGCATTAACACCTCATAAACACCTCATAGCATATACAGGTCGTACTCAAGTCAGAATCTAAAAATATCACATTTGAGTGAAAATAGAATGTTGAAATTATTTGACCTCAATTAAAAAAAGCATCTAAATACACGAAGAAATGGGCAGATGAAGGCCACAAGAATTTGTAATCGAAGATTTAGTGATGGCTCTACTACTAGAGCAATTGTGATTCATCCGCAACTAAAATAAAAGACTAGCGCACAAATATGAGGGGCGAGTATCAATTATCATTAAGATTAGGCTAGCCGCCTACAAAGTAAAACCTACTGAATGGATGAAGATTTACCTAGTGTTCCATATGAGCAAATTGAAATATTATTATGTAGATGAATCAAATGCTAGTAGAAACAAATCTTTAGGACCAGTATTTACGCACGCGCCACCAGTCAATCAAGAAGTAAAATAGATCTTAAAAGAATGAGTTATCAAGACTACAAATCGTCCACCACACAAGAATACCTTGTCAAATAACAAGATTTTGAGTAAAAAAAAAAAACTAGTTGAGAAAAAGCATCAAGTCTACAAGCCTAATATAGAAGATTGAAAGTTTCATTAAAACTTAGTCAACAAGGACGTCGACCATTTAAGTGGGAGTGTTAAAGATCTAGAATTTTGGTTACTGAAACGTAATTTTTCAAAGATCATACAGTAGTATTAAGTTGCAATAAGTAAGAGATCATGACAATTATTTATAATTTTTTTTCATTTATTAATTTTAGATGGTATTATATGAGACATTAATATCTCCTCCGGTCACAAAACATCCTCCTGTCGTGAAACATTTTGTTTCTAAAACTTTCTAACTGAAAAAATATTTATGTATTTCTGATACTTCTAGTGAGGTGATAGAGACAAAACAAAATGGGATTGCTGGTCACCAAAATTATTTATATTTTTTTTTTATTTTTCTTGAATTAGATATGAATTTTTAAAATTTAAGAGACAATCAAGTATTTCTAAACAATTTCGAACCAGTCCCTAGCAATTTGAAGACCTATAGCTTGATCTTCTCATCAACAAATTAGGTGAATCTTGAGCCTAATTTTATTGTAAAATATTTTTAAATATCACCCTTAATATTTGGTTATACTTACAGTTTGATCTTTTATTTTAAATTTCCTAAAAAAGCAAGATTTTTCTCTAAACTATATAACACATATTCAAAATACTAAATTTCATTTTTTTTATTCAAAAATACCTTTAAACTATTATTAAAAGGTTAAATATATTCTAGTAGAATACAACTCAAACTTTCAAATTTTAATAAGTGGTAACATTATTTAACTTTTTAATGGTAGTTTGTAAGTAAATTTAAAAAAAAAAATAAATTTGGTATTTTTAACCATTCATGTATAATTTAGGAGAAAATTCATATTTTAGCCTTTTAAATTTAATTTTTGAAGTTTTATTTTATTAAAAAATAGTTTTTTCACTAAAAATTTATATTTTAATTAAGATTTATTTTTATATGTATATAATTGATTCTAAATATTATAATTATTTACGAATAAGTATTTAATATCTCATGCTAGTAATTTTTAATATCTTATATTTAAAAATGATAAAATAAAAATTAAATAAAAATATTATCATTTTCTTTTTTCCCCTAATTAAATAAAAAATAATGAGGGGAAACTTATATAGCATGTTTACATACAAATGGGATATTAAATTGTAAAAATACAATGGCTTATTTATAAATGAGTATAATATATTTTAGGTCTCAATTTATAAAAATATAAAAATAAATTATACTAAAGTAACCATCTTATTAATAAAATGAAACAGTAAAATTAAATTTTAAAAATACAAGAATTAAACTATAAATTTCATTAAATTTAAAATATTTTTCTCTTTTTTGAAATGAAGATTGGAAATTTATCACCAGACTAAACTGGTTAAATATAATTTAAAGTTAAATAATTAAAATAAACCAATTTTATTAATATAACTTCTCCCTCATTTCATTTCTTTTTTCTTCAAAAATCATTTTCCCTAATTTCAATTTCAATTTCTAGTCATAAAATAAAAGCATATTTAGAATACTACAGAACTTTTAATCTCAAAATATTAATCTAAAAAATAATAACAATGAATTTATTATTTTAATTAAAAATATATATTTTTGAATCATAAGTTACCAATGTTTTTTAAATCTGAAAAATTTACCAACGAATTGTAATATTTGATTTTTTTTTTCCTTTTTCTCTTAATTAATTGGTTTTAAAATTTGTTGGTTACACCAAACAAAAAACCCATAGGTCATTGGTACAAATTTGAAATATATAAGCAATGAGTTAATTGCAGCCGACCTAATGGTTGGTAATTTTAATTATTAATTGATTTTATAGGACTGCCAATTAATTAAAATTTAATTTTGTAATGCAGAGTTGTTAAAATTCAATTCATGAGATAAAAAGGAATGTTAATAAAAACACAAGATGTATATGCATTTAATTTCAATCTTGTCTTTTTTTTAGAAAATATAGATACCAATCATGATTATTTCAAGATTCTTTACCTAATATGAAAAATTAAATGGGTCAAGACATCGTTTGTCTCGGACTTTTATAGAAAAAAAATTTTCCATCTTAATCTTTTCATTAATATTTAATGCCTAATTTTTTAAAAATATAATTTTAAAAATTATTTTTTTTTTTTAAGAAAACAAATCCATTACCTAGAATAATAATCAACTAAATAAGGAGTGGTATTATCCCAAATATGGTGAGAAGCATAGAAAAAGGAGGCTCTAGCAAGAGTATGTGCTCTTTATTCGCTTGTTTTTGAATCCATTTAATAACAATATTAGCCTTTTGGCTTAATAACCTAACACAATGTTAAAGAACAATCTCAAACTTTGAAAAGTCTATAGAAATAGAGTTAAAATGAAATAATAAAGTCTGAAAATCAGTAAAAATGCAATCTAAATTAAGAAAATTATTTTGTAGCCAACCAAGAGCTTTCTTAAGTGCAAGTGTTTCGACTAGAAAGGAGTTTAGAAACTGTCCAAAAAATCAGAAATACCACCTTGGAGTTACTGTCCCTTCTTGATCTTCAAATACCACTCTATAACATCCACAACCAAGTTCTTGAAAAATAGCACCATCAGTGAAAGCTTGCCATTGAACCTCGCCTGAATTAGATGTTGAAACAGAAGTGATAACAGGCCACCTATGAAGAGAAGCCGCTGGACCATGACTAGCAGCAACTGAAAATTGAAGACTCATCGAACTGTTGTTGATGGTGTTGTGACGATTGCCTTGTGATATCTCTTCCCAATCATGAACCAATCTTTCAATTGTAGTAGTTAACCAATGAGAATTTATGTCATGTTATTGCCAAGGCCAATTATTACGACCTTTTCAAATTGTCTAGGTTGTAGCCACTACCATTCGAATAAACATTTCATTTTTAGTGAGTAAAACCTGCATGAAAAAATTATTAAAATTTGAAAAATTATTGTGGAGCCTTTGACCCACAAATCTCCAAACATCTCTCACTTTAATATACTTAAACAATATATGGTCCCTATCTTCCTCACCATCACACTACTCATGTATTCTATCAACTATCATCCCTCTCTTCTAACTTCACTCTAGTTAGTAACAAACCCCTCAACACTCTCCACATGAACTCCTTATATTTAGGTGGAATTCCTATATACCAAACTGTTTTCCATAACTTACTCACCAATCGCTAGGGGTGAGCATTCGGTCGGTTCGGTTCAAAATCGAACCGAACCGAAAAAATCGAAAACCGAAATTTTAGTATTTATGAAAACTGAACCGAACCGATTTTGATCAGAAATTGAATCGAACCAAACCGGTCTGATTCGATTCGGTTCGGTTCGGTTTGATCGGTTTCGATTTTTAATAATTTTTTTATTTTTTACACTTTATTTCTAATATTTTAAAATTTAATTAAAATATTTTAATTTTAATATGATTTAATTTCTCTATATTATTGAAAAAATATATTATTATCACTAATCGGTCCGGTTCGGTTTTTTCAGTTTTTTCTAATCAAAACCGAACCAAATCGAAATAACCGAAATTTCTGAAATTAAAAACCGAACCGAACCGAAAATATATAAAAAACCGAACTAAATTTTCAAATCGGTTCGGTTCGGTCGGTTTTTTCGGTTTGAACCGAATACTGCTCACCCCTACCAATCGCTCCTCACCCCTATTCAAATTTTTAAGAGCCAAATAATAACCAATTTTGATACTGTATACCCTCTTTCTCTCACAATGCCATATAATCTTATCCTCACACTCACCCAATCCTAAAGGAATATTCAAAATGTGTCTGATATCTCTCGCACTAAAAAGCTTTATAACCTTACCCGCATCCCACTCCCTCCTCTCACTCACAATAAGATCCTTCACCTTCAAATTTGGTTCGAGAAACAAGTAACTATCATCAGCAACAAAACTATCATTCTTTGGAATCCAAGGGTCCGTAATAGCCAAAATCTTCTCTCCATTACCAACCCTCCACCTATAGCCATTGTTTAATATATCCCTAGCAAGCAACACACTCTTCCAAGTAAAGCTAGGATTACTACACAACATAGCCTCCAAAAAACTACCATTATGAAAATATTTAGCTTTGAGAATGCAAAATAAAAGAGTATTGGATTCTAAAATTAATTGCCATCCTTGCTTCCCTAGTAAAGCAATAATAAAACAACGCAAGTCACGAAAACCCATACCACCATCCTTCTTACTATTACACATACGGTCCCAAGATAGCTAATGAACACCTCTATCATTAGATTTCCACCAAAAAGCATTCATCATTTTTTGCAACTCATCACAAAATGAAATAGGAAGGAGAAAAACCATCATACAATATGATGGTATAGCTTGAGCAACTGATTTAATAAGGATCTCCTTACATGCTCTAGACAAAAGCTTACTTTTCCAAGAATGAATTCTACTCCAAAGCCTCACTTTGATATAATTAATGACCTGCTTCTTATTTCTTCCCACAAGAGAAGGTAAACCCAAGTATCTTCCTCTGACCAAAGAATTATGAACTCCCAGCAATCCTGAAATAGTTTGTTTCTTTGATTCAGCCATCGCAAGGCTAAACATTTAACCTGATTTCTGAAAATTAATTGCTTGACCAGCAGCTTCCTCATAAGTCTTTAATATCTCTTTAACACGCCTGCTTTCACATTCATTAGCCCTAAAAAAGAAAAATGAGTCGTCCGCAAAAAGGAGATGGGAAACTCTAGGGCATCTACTACCTACTCTGCAGCAATGAATCTGGCCTCTCAACTTTGCCTCCTCAAACAACAAATACAGTCCTTCCGAACACATAAGAAATAAATAAGGGAAAAGTGGATCCCCTTGCCTTAAACCTCTATTTGGTTTAACAGGCCCCACAATAGCACCGTTACAAATCATGGAGTAGTTAACCGTAGTAACACACAACATTATCCACTCAATCCATTTAGTCGGAAAGTTCATGGCCCTCTAGAAATGACCATCTAACTCTATCATAAACTTTAGATATGTCAATTTTAAGAGCTACTGACCTCTCTCCACCCAATCTTTCTCTTCATCCCATGCAATAACCCAGAGGCAACAAGCACATTATCCTGAATAAATCTTCCCAGAGCAAATGCAGATTGACTAGTGGAAATAATGCTATTAAGCACTCTTTTTAATCTGTTGGCCAAGACCTTAGCAAGAATTTTGTAAAGAACATTGCACAAAGCAATAGGTCGAAAGTCATGGATAGAATCAGGACTGGCCATCTTAAGAATCAAGACAACATGAGTATCATTTAAGTGCTTAGGGAAAATACCTCTTTGAAGCCACAATCCGCAACTATCAGCTACATATATGCCCGCAATATGTCAAAACTTCTGAAAAAATACTAGATTGAGACCATCTGGCTCCAAAGATTTGTCCATATGCATTTGGAATGTTGCAACTCAGAATTCCTCATCTGTAAAATCAGCCACTAAGTCTCTGCCATCATCACTCGAAATTCTCCTCCTCACTAATATGGAAACAGTATCAGGCCTGTTGTCTCCTTTCGCAAATAAATCAGCAAAATAATTAATAATTAATTCATGCAGTTCTGTCCCATCTTCAACCCAATCTCCAGCATTATCTCTTAGCCTCTCCATCTTATTATTAGCCTTTCTACCCTTAATATAGGCATGGTAAAATTTTGTATTTCTATCCTCATTATTCAACCAGAAAGTCTTTACTTTTTGTCGAGCCTGAATATCTTCAAATTCTAGCAAATGGTTCCATTCACGTCTATGAGTATTAGATAGAGATGTATCTTTGTAGAGATAAATGTTAAAGGTTGTTAGTATAGCTGTACTGTAACAAACCTTATCTTGTAAAGGTTATTTATACCCATGTTTGCAGTTTAATAAATATACTTTTTGCCTACTGTTCATGGTATCAGAGCCAACTAGGGTTTAAACACCTCCTTCTATTTTTTTTTTTTTTCTTCCCGATATGTCCACAGGCTCTGCTCTTGATGAGTCTTCTTCTTCTCCTTCTATTATTTCCTCTTCCTCTTCTTCGATTATTTCCGATTCTTTGAACACTATACCCAATGTTTCTCATCAGATTCATGTTAAGCTTACTTCTCTCAATTATGTTCTTTGGAAGACACAGATGCTGCCTTTACTGCGTGGCTATAATCTTGATCGACATATCAACAAGAGTTATGTTCCGCCGACACCTACCCTGGCGAATTCTGAACCCAATCCAGCTTATGTTGTCTGGTTTCGTGAGGATCAGATCGTCATGAGTTGGCTTAATTCTTCTCTTTCTGAAGCCTTGTTGTCTAATTCTGTTGGTGCTCTGTCTGCTTTGGAGATTTGGACACGGTTAGAGCAGAGTTTTGCGGCTGGGAATGCTGCACAGGTGCGTCATTTAAAGCATGCAATCCATCACTTGGAACGGAATACCGATTCCATTGAAATCTATATGCAGCGAGCAAAAACTCTCAGTAATCAATTGCTTGCTCTTAATAGTCCGATTTCAAACGATGATCTTGTTGGAGCTATTCTTGATGGGCTAGGACCAGACTATCGTCCTTTTGTGCGTTCTATTGAAGCAAAATTGCAGATGCCCTCTTATGATGAGTTATTGGGGTTACTGTTGACCGAAGAATTACAACAGAAAAAGTATGAGAATACTGGTTCTCCGATGACTGCGTTGTTTACCACACGTACACAACGGCCTACGCTGGGCTCCTACAATTCAAATAGCCGAGGACGGCGTGGTGGTCGCGGTGGTCGGGGTGGAAGGAATGGTGGTCGTTTTCAGAATTATCAGCTGTCTGCTGTTCAATCACAGTATTCGTCAGGTCCGTTTTTGAGTTCTGCTACTTGTTATAACTGTAATGGTTCGGGTCATGTTGCTAGATTGTGTCCGAGTCAACGCCGAACAGTTTTGCCATCACCACAGGCTTATCATACAATTTCAGCTCCTGTTAGTTCAACTCCGCCTTGGAATTCTGTTTCAAGTTCACAAGGTTCACAAGGGTTTCGTCCACAGCAGCAGCCTTGGATAGTTGATACTGGTGCTACGCATCATCTTACAGGTTCTCTTGGCAACTTGACAATTGATTCTGAATACACAGGACCGGATGAAGTAACAATAAGCAACGGTAATACAATTCCCATCACTCATGTAGGCAGTACAATGTTGCACAGTAATCATGATTTTCGTTTGAGCAATATTCTGTTTTCCCCTCATTCTCCATTTAGTTTGTTGTCCGTTCTTAATTTTACAAATGATAATCAAGTCTCACTTGAGTTCTTTCCTGATTGCTTTCTTATCAAGGATATCCCCACGAGGAGGGTCCTTCACAAAAGTCCGGTTGAGCAAGGTCTTTATAAACTCACAGCGTTGAGTCGTCCGACGGCTGTTGTGCATCATATTTCTTTTCGGTCTTGGCATTCTCGTTTGGGTCATGCTCATGATGGAGCTGTCTTGTCAACCTTGAAACATAATAATATTGTTTTTTCTTCCAATAAAAAAGAATTATGTTCATCTTGCTGTGTTAGTAAATCACAGCGTTTACCATTTTCTTTGTCTAGTTTTAATGCTTCTGCTCCGCTTGAACTCATTTGTTCAGATGTATGGGGTCCTTCCCCTGTTCCTTCGATTAATGGCAATCGTTATTATGTTCTTTTTTATGATCATTTCAGCAAATATACATGGTTATATTGTCTCAAACGAAAATCTGATGTGTTGTCTACATTTATTAAGTTTCGAAAATTTGTTGAAACTTTCTTTGGGCGACAGATTAAAATGTTTCAATGTGATTGGGGAGGAGAATTTGGATCTCTTGCTACATACTTGGCTGCTAATGGGATTTCATTACGTTTATCTTGTCCATATACGCCTCAGCAAAATGGTTGTGCTGAGCGTAAGCATAGGCATGTTGTGGAGACTGGTTTGGCTATGTTGGATTTTGCTACTTTACCGTTGGCTTACTGGGATTTTGCTTTTGAAACTGCAGCTTATGTGATTAATAGGATAGTCACTCCTTTGATACACAAATCACCTTATGCAAAGTTATTTGGAGCTTTGCCTGATTTGTCTAGTCTTCGTATTTTTGGATGTCTTTGCTATCCTTATTTACGACCGTATAATAAACATAAGCTCGAAAATCGGTCTTCACCGTGTATTTTTCTTGGATATAGTCTGGTGCACAAAGGGTACAAGTGCTATGATATTTTGGCAAAACGTTTGTATATATCAAGACATGTGATATTTGATGAAACCAGATTTCCTTTTGAATCTCTTACGGTGCAGGTTAATAATATTCCTAAGTCTGTGCAGTCAAGCCAAGGTATTCTTGGGCCGCCACCAATTCATTTAATTCCAACCATTTCTTCTCAAAGTGCACAGAATGTTCCTTCTACTACTGAGATTGTTCCTACTGCATCGGGTTCCGACGTAGAGCTACTGCCTCCCCCTGTATCAGTTTTGTCTGAGACACAAGTATCTCCAATAGTTCCATCAGATCGGTCTGGTGTGGTTCTTCCTCTCCCAGCACCACAAGGCAATACTCATCCGATGTTAACCAGGTCGAAGACAGGGCATTCCAAGCCTAAAGTTTTTTTGGCAGTTACGCCACCTCTACAACCTGCCATGGTCACAGAAGCAAAACGTTATAAAGAATGGCGTGAAGCGCTTGCCAATGAGATTAATTCATTAATTCAGCTTGGGACTTGGGAGCTTGTGGAAAAACCACCAAACGCTAATGTAATCGGCTGCAAATGGGTGTTTAAAATCAAGGAAAATTCCGATGGTTCTTTAGATCGTTACAAGGCACGGCTTGTTGCAAAAGGATTTCACCAACGCCCGGGGGTAGATTTTGGAGAAACGTTTTCGCCAGTTGTGAAACCAGTGACTGTTCGGTTGGTCTTAAGTCTGGCTGTTTCACAAAAATGGTTAGTAAAACAATATGATGTGTCTAATGCTTTTTTACATGGTCAGTTAAACGAACCAGTCTATATGCAGCAGCCTCCGGGATTTGTAGATGATACAAAGCCAAACCATGTTTGCAGACTTCGAAGGTCATTGTATGGTTTAAAACAGGCTCCGCGTCAATGGAACAACTGTCTAAAGGAAGCTCTTCTTCAGTTTGGTTTTCTGCAGTCCAAACTTGATACTTCTCTATTTGTTTTTCGGCGAGATAGTGAAGTGCTTTATTGCTTGACGTATGTTGATGATTTGCTCATAACAGGAACTAGTGAAGTTTTGGAGCGAGAATTGCAGCGTCACTTGAAACTGAAATTTTTGCTTAAAGACTTGGGACGGTTACACTATTTTTTGGGTATACAGGCACATTGGCATAATGATTCGTTACTCTTAACTCAGCAGAAGTATGTTTTGGATTTATTAAAGCGAGTTAAAATGGACAACTCTAAATCTCTGGCTACACCACAAGCAACAGGTTCTGCAGTACAACGCTGTTCTTTTGCATTTGATGATCCCACGTTGTACCGCAGTACCATTGGCAGCTTATTGTATCTTCTATTCACACGACCTGAGATTTCATTTACAGTGAATAGATTAGCTCAATATATGCATCGGCCAACTAATGAGCATTGGCAAGAGGTGAAGCGTGTCCTTCGTTATTTACAGGGCACGACTGACTATGGATTGCTTCTTCGGCCATCGACTGTTTGTGAAATTAATGCATATAGTGATTCAGATTGGGCGGGCAGCATTGAGGATCGGAAGTCTACTACTGGTTTTGCTATTTATCTTGGTCGAAATCTAGTCTCTTGGGCGTCTAAGAAGCAGCGCAGTGTTTCGCGTTCTTCCACGGAAGCAGAATATCGCGCTATTGCAAACACAACCTCTGAAGTACTTTGGATTAGAAACTTGCTGCAAGAGTTGGGTGTCCAAACACGTATACCTATTCTTTGGAGTGATAACTTGGGGGCTACAGCTCTTACAGTAAATCCAGTATATCACAGCAGGATGAAACATGTCCAAATAGATGTACATTTTGTGCGTGATAAAGTTCAGGCTAATGAGATTCAGGTACGCTATATTTCTACGAAGGATCAAATTGCTGATGTTTTAACTAAGCCCTTATCTAAGCTGCGATTTCAGCAATTACGTGCCAAGTTGACTATATTTCCACATCGATAGTTCAACTTGAGGGGGTGTATTAGATAGAGATGTATCTTTGTAGAGATAAATGTTAAAGGTTGTTAGTATAGCTGTACTATAACAAACCTTATCTTGTAAAGGTTATTTATACCCATGTTTGCAGTTTAATAAATATACTTTTTGCCTACTGTTCAATGAGCAAGGTAATTAGGATTAGAAAAGGTGTTTTCCTCCTCTTCTAACAGTTTCTGAATGATACACTTCCTATCACGTTTGTCTCTATTTTGTTGGGCCCCCATCTACTTATCTCCTGCACACAATTATCATGTTTATCCAATATCTTAGGATTGGAAAACCTAGTCCACCCTTTACACACAACGTCTTCTAACTCATCATCAAGTAACCATGAGTTATCGAATTTAAACTTCCTTCTCCCTACTGTCACAACATCAACTCTGGTGGAAAATAATAAGAATTTATGAGCTGAGGTAAGCGAAGAGAGAACTTTAACGTTACTGTCTCTAAATTGATTCAACCATATACTATTAGCAAAACACATGTCCAACTTCTCACGAATCACAACTTCCCTATGGTGCCTCTGTTCTGTTCCCAGGTAAATTTAGGACCTGTCGTAATTACCTCAGCCAAATCGGCATCCTCCACCGCTGAACATAAGCCATTCATAAAAATTTGTGGCTGTAGTAAGCCACCTTCTTTCTCATCTTGTGATAGAATATCATTAAAATCACCTAAACATATCCAAGCTTTGTCATCTCTATTCGCTAAAGCTCTTAACAAATTCCATGAAAACCTCATATAATTCCTTTCTGGATGACCATAGAAGCCTGTTAACCGAAAAAACTCTCATTCCCAATAAAAATTACAATCAATAAAATATTTCGAGTACCCTGTAATTTAAACATCCACAGTATTATTCCACATCAAAGCTAAACCTCCACCTCATCCCATATTATCCACAGTAAAATGATTTGAAAAACACAAACTCCGTCTAACCTCCTCCACCTTCCTATCATTCTCTCGCTCTAGTTTCTATCAAGAACACAATGTTTGGCCTGTGAATCAAGGAATATTCGTTGAGAATTCTTACTGCCTAGGTGTTGCCAAGACCTCAGCAGTTCCAGCTAAGGTTCATCATGGCTTTCGGCTGTCATGTCTCACATGACTAGCCATTGAATTATTTTGAGAAGCTCCATTCAAATCCTTTGACACAAAAACAGATGGTGCTTTGTTGTTATTTTCCTCACGTTGCCTTTTTTTCTTATCATCAGACTTTGTAATTCCCTCATGCTTTATTTGGTCCACTGAGGAATTGGGCTGGCCCACTGATTCCACCTCCATCCCTAAAGACAATCTATCTTTCTTAAACCCACTTAATGCATTGGTCAAATAAGGATCACGGTAGCCAAAATTATGCATGTTACGTAAACTGCCTTTTTTACCTTCCTCAATTTTTGCCTCAAAATTAGCCATACCTTCCAGAGATTCTTTCATAATCCAACTACTCTCCCTCTTCGCCACCCTGTGCGGAGGAGCCTGGAGCGATTCATCCCACCCAAACCGGATGTTTTCTTTCTTAATCTTCAACCTCCATTCATAAAAACTGTTTGTATGTTCCAATTTTCTACACAAATAGCAAAAGGTGGATAAACGTTTATATTTAAAATAAACAAAATAGACTAAACCATCTAGAGCCACCAATTTCTTCTTCCGTCGTAACGATGGCAAAATATCGAGTTTTGTTCTGACCCTCATAAACTCGGGGTTTTCCATTGCAATGATACGACTATCATACTCCACAAATTGCCCTATGAAATCTCCTAACTACTGATCAGATGCTTCATTCATATAACCAGGTGGGATATCATACACTTGAACCCAATAATATGCCTTAAGGAGAGGGATGGTTAAAGGATCAGTAGCAGTTTCAATTTTATCCCACACAAGGATATGTTTATTAAGTGTCATGGTGACCCATTCCAGACTCTTTCTACATCAACTTCATTATAAATATGGAATAGAAACCATTTAGCTCCTATATCTTGAATATCCATACCACCTATAGGGTGCCAAAGATCGGCCAAAACATTCTTCATATTCACAAAATTAATCGAATTCAACGTTAGAAACATTCCAATAAGGCAATGTTCATACGTCGTCGTAGGAGCTCTTGGTAATGGGGTTAAGTGGATCTCATTGCCCTCCTCTTTATTATTCAAGGAGAGAGAGCATTTAACATATCCTCCATAGAATGAGAGAAAAAGAGAAAGACAAAAGAAAGATAGGAAATAGGAAGAAAAGAAGAAAAGAGGAAAAGAGTCTTAATAACACTGCAAATGCAAAGAAATAAAAGAATGATCACACATCAGGAAAGAAAATTTATGCAAGAAAGAGAAAGGAAATGGTATATATTTATCGATATCATGCTTATTAACTATCAATATCATGCTTATTAACATAGTTTATTTTTCATATTTTGCTAAATAGTAACAACTTTTACTTAAAGGAAAAAAGAACTTGGAAAAGTTCCAGATAAACTTACATTTTTTGAGGCCACTCACAAGAAAAAAGATGGAACATATGTGAATGAGAATATAAGGCAGTTGATAGTATTGTTCAGTTTATTTACTTAACTGCTTCTCTTTTTTTTTCTAAATAACGTTTTCTCCTTTTTAATTGTTATATATTTAACCTTATAGGAGAAGGTACATAAACTTATAGCTGAACAAAGCAAAAATTCTACCATTGACTCGAATTAAATGAGAGATTTTTTCAAGAATTAATGGGTCTAGAGCATAATGGTCGTGTGGGAGCTTTAGGTTCAGGACCAACACCTAGAAGCTATTTTGTGTGACCTCTTACAATGTAGGATCTAGATGGGAGGCTTCCTTTAACTCAAGTCAATCAGAAGAGATAGCCATGCTTAAAGAAAAGTTGCAGTCCGTGACAAATAAATGTTAATCATTAGATGAAATTGTCCATACCTTACTTGGATTTCTATCTCAAATGTTTTATGGGCAAACTGAAAGTTTTCAAGTATATGCTTTTTGTATTTAACTAGTTGAGCTTTGTGTTATATTTTCAATTAATTTAAATAATTATGTGATATGAAGCAAGTAGTCTTGAATTTTACAGCAGACTTGGACTGAACTTAACTTTAGCCACCGACATCTGATAGAGACCGATGATAGTTTTTCGAAAAAGAAATTTCGAGACATACGATTTTCAAAAATGTGAAGAGGGTCACAAAGTTCGAAGAGAAAATTCCACTATTTAGGAATTAATTTTACATTTTAATTATTTTTTTAGATATTTTTATAATTTTACATATTAGAATTTTTTTTTCTATTATAAATAGCATTTTCTTAGTTATTTGATACACTTTTCAATATTTCAAGAATTTTAATAAGATTTTTCGGTTTTTAACCTCTCGTTTCTATCAATTCATCTTAACTAAATATTATTGATTAAAACTCCTGACAGAATCTAATCAGTACTATATCATTATATTAGAATTAAAATTATATATAAATTAATATATTAAATGTTAATTCACTTGTATTGAAATAGGCTAATAAAATACATTAAAATTCATACTATCTAAGCCAAAAAGTACACAGAAAATTAACAATTAATGAATCACCTTATATTTCAATATTTATATTCTTGCTGCTTTACATAGAAAATATCGATGCATGACCTTCATTATATATTTTTTTTCTCTTTTCATACACTTTGAAAATAGAGAAGTTTGTCTATTTTGCCTTATAAAATTATATGTTAATTAATTTTTTTTAAATATCGATTATTGGTATTATGTATAATATATATATATTAAAATTGAAATTATCATATTTTAAATATTTTTAAAAATTCTTAACCTTTTGCTTTTGTGTTATTAATAGGTAAATGATGGCAGAAGTGGGGACCCAATTTTTCTCCTACAAATAATTCATCCCACTCGAGTCATGAGCCAAGAGAGAATAACAATGCAAAAACTTAGAATTTGATGTTGATCCGTTTCAATTTAGTATTTGCTAGTGTTTTATTTTAGAACTCTTTTTTAATTGACATATTTAAATAGTTTGACATATGAAGACTTGATCTGATGATATTTTGCAGTGCATTTTTTAAAATTATATAAGCAAGCATAATTTTTTGAGCATTTTAATTTTTTATTGTAAATAATAATAATAATAATAATAATAATAATAATAATAATAATAATAATAATAATAATAATAATAGTGGGGTGATTTGAAATGTATATATTCCTTTAAATAAATTAAAGTTATTTTAGTGTTAAAAATATTTATGGATTATTTTAATCATTTCTATTTATAAATCTAACGATGGTTTAATATGTTAGAGACGGTTTGAGTTGCCATAAATAACGACGGAAATTAAGGGCGGTTTAAACTGTCCCTAAAATTAATTACTAAATATCATGAGGTAGTTATTATTTTAAGACAAAAAATATATATCATTTATTCTAACTATCTCAACCATTAATTGAGCAATAAATAAGAAATTTTAATATATTAGAGGTAGTTAGAATTACCTCAAATTATGGTAGAAATTTATATATGGATAATTTAAACTGTTTTTAAAATTAATTGATTTATCATTTATTTTATAAATAAAATATGTTTAGAAGCTTTTTAAACGCGTCTAAAATCTTATGTACGACGATTAAATTTGTGGCTAACAACATTCTTTAGCAAAAATATATATTTGGTGGTTGACATATGCGTCACAATGTTGTAGAGTCGGCATTTACAATCACATTCATGTAGTGGTTCATTGATCCGCCATAACACAATATAAACCACGAATAAAAAATGAAAAAATCACTCAGAAAGCATTGTTTCTTGTAGTACTATTTTAATTTTTGAAGATGGATAAATTTGTGGGTTTTATCTATTATTTTATTTATTTATTATTATAATAAATAATTTTAATTTTAAAATAAAAAATTAATAAGTAATAATTTCTATTTTTCTTTAAAATCAATTTCTATATTCCGTAAGTATAAAAGTTATAGATTTAAAAATTGAAAATTAATTTTTATACTTAATTAAAATTTTATTTTTATAATTACAAATTATTGTCGGAGCTTGTCTGAATCGATTTTTATAAATATAAAATTTTTTATATTTATAAAAAGTAGTAAATTGAGTTCCTTAATTCTTAGTTTAAATTGAGAAATTTAACCTATAAATTTTAATTTTAAAATAATCTAAATGAAGATACCAAATTAAACAAGTTGAAACTTCATGAACTTTTTCCTTATTTCATTCTAAAGTTGGAGAGGATTAGACCTGTTCACGCAAAATAGCATTAATAGTGAACAGATCCTCTATTTACATAATTGAGAAGGGCTACATGGAGCACTACAACATTTGCAATTGCAGCAATTGCTGCAAGCGATTGCGCTTCCTTTATGTGCAATAGCACAACCATGCTTACATTTGGTATAGCACTCAGCACTGATTATGGCCGACGGAGGACACTGATATGACACCGCAGCTGTACCTTCCATGAATGCTCCCATAACAAGCAAGAGACTTATCAGGCAGACCAAAATGCTTGTTCTTGTTCCTCTTCCCATTCTCAAAGCTTCAACTGCTCCTTTTGCTTTTTGCTGCTTTACTGTTTTGTATGCTTAAGAGTTATGAGCTATGTGATGTGCTACTCCTTATATATATGTTTTTTTTTATAAATCTAAATTACTGTTTATTTCTTTAAGTGTGAAATTCTCAAATAGTTTAAAGTTCTAAACTAAGTGCAGAAAATCCTAAGATTTTATTACCATTCCTTTTTGGATCTCATGAACTGAATGCCATCTCATCTAATACTAAAATTGATAGTAATGGTGTAATTAAGGAACTAGTAGAAGCCATTGCCCGTTAAATAAAATTAAACAAATTCATGAGGACTATATTATAATTATTTTTTGTGTGGCACAAATTTTCCCAAAATTTTCTTTTTAATATCCAAATTCTATTTTTTTTATATATAATTTTACCTTAGCCTAATCACAATTTAAATTTATTATTTTATAAACATTTCAGCCCATGAAAATAATGAATCATAATTGCTTAAAAATTTAAAGGTCAACAAACTCAAGTGTGAGGTCACAATTGATATAAAGCTACGGAGTCACGTACCATAAATGGCAATTAAGTATGTCAACCACCGACCTCAGTAAAAGCCTAGCAAATCGAGCACGGTCTGATACAATCAGAGGATAAATATAAATTTTTAGTAAAGATGGTCAACACTTCTGACCCTGCCAAAGCCTCGAGCGGACAGGTAAATCCCTTCAAAGCTCGTACTATAACGAGGTATTGAATGCAGACACGGCTAATCTCAGTGACCGGAAGGAACTCACCTCTACATAGGTCGGGTGAGCTGGGGACAACCTGATATAACTAGGATAAGGTGCCGACCTCCAATACGATGGTTAGCCCCCTCTAACCCCTTCCGAAATTTTTAATGCGCATACTATACATTCAGCTAATGTGACACGAAACGAATGGACAAGATATGGGCTAACTGACTCTGCATTTATTAGCTGACTACCAGTCATTAATGAGCTGTCTGACATACCTGCCACCGGATGTCCCCCTTCAATTTGACGGAATGTAAGTCACAGAACGCCCAGATGATCGAGGTATAAATAGCCTTGAACCAACCATACAAGGGGGCTCTATCTCTCTAGCTATATCTTTCTCTTACACACTCATAGAAGAACTTTCGAACACCTCATCTCACAGGCACCCTCAGAAAGCTTTTTATTCCCTTTTCCTTTTTGTTTTATTTCTCTTTACACCATTAAAATGTCCCAGATCTAACTTAAGAATTAAAGAGTCTCCACCGAGGGCATCCCCGGTAGACCCTTGATCATCTTCTCATGTTTTGCAGGTCCCCTTCCTCAAGATCGATTATGGAGGACTTGTGTAAAATCTTAAGGGCACTCACTCCTTATAAAGCCAATCGTGGTTCATTGATCTATCCGATAAATCGAGCCATTATCCAGGTGTTCACATCTAGACACTCCGCTAGACTTCAGTTCATGAATTGGTGTCGTCTATGGGAACGAAGAAGATTAATCTATCGTTGGATTTTGTAAACAAAATTCATTGAGATCCATGTGGCAAACCAAGAAAAACTAACAACTAGTAACAAGAAAGACCGAAGGGAAGAGAGATGGTAGAAAGACATGAGAATCACCAGCTACATCTAAAAGTCACACGGTGAAAGTCAGATAGAGGAAGATGCTGATGTGAGAAGAAAGTGCAACACAAGGGCAATCCATCAATCATGGAAGAAAGGTGATGTGCGCGAGTTAACTAAGCTGCACAGTTGCTTCTTTAGCTCAAAGTATTTATGTTATCATGACTAGTTATAAAATTTTAAATCTTAACAAAAGCCTTATGTATATAAGTCCGAACAGGATAATATACTGAAGTAGCTTAAAAGCTCTCATTGATGATTAATATTAGCATGAATTCACTAAGAAAATAATTATTTATTTAAGCATACTGATATGTAATTTGAAAATTGTGAAATGATTTATGCATGAGAAACATTATTTATTGGATTCTTTGAATCGTATGAGATGATGTAGTTGATTAAAATTAATATTTACATTCATTTGAAATATGAAGCTAAGTATCTTGCGTGCTATAGTATTCATTGATAAATATTACTTAATTAACAATGAGCATTCTCATTACATATATTCTATACAAGTTTTTATTTTGCAGATAAATTTTAAAAGTAAGAGAAAGACTAATAAGTCCAAAATCACCAGTAAGGCTACAGGCCTGAATCTCGGGATCACTAAGAAAGTCTAGAAGCTTGAATCTTAAAATCGCTAGTAAGGTTACAAGCCTGAATCCTTGAAATCGCTAATAAGGCCACGAGCCTGAATCTCAGAATCGCCAGTAAGGCCACAAGCTTGAATCCCTAAAATCGCCAGTAAGGCCATGAGCTTGAATCCTTGAAATCGCCAGTAAGGCCACGAGGCTGAATCCCAGAAATGCCAGTAAGACCACGAGCCTGAATCCCTAAAATCACCAATAAGGCCACAATCTTGAATCTCAGAATCTCCAGTAAAGCCACGAGCATGAATCTCGAAATCGCCAGTAAGGCCATGAGCCTAAATCTCGGAATTGCTAGTAAGGCCACGAGCCTAAATTTCGAAAATTACTAGTAAGGCCATGAGCCTGAATCTCAGAATCGCCAGTAAGGCCATGAGCCTAAATTTTTGAAATCGCCAGTAAGGCCACAAGCCTTAATACTCGAAAAAAGAATCAGGTCTAAGAGTTTGAAAGTCAATTAGAGAGCTAAAGAGCTCTAATGGAGGTCTAAGGCTAAGAGCCCGAATGATGCCTAAGAGCCAAAGTATTCAGATGCAAACTCAGGGCTAAGAGCGCAGCAGAATACAAAAAGCTAAAAGCGTCCCGACCAAAGCTCAGGGTTAAGAGCTCGGCAGAACACAAAAAGCTAAAAGTGCCCCGACCAAAGCTCAAGTCTAAGAGCCGGCTGAATGCAAAAAGCTAAAAGCGCTCTGACCAAAGCTCAGGGTTAAGAACCCAGAAGATGCTTAAAGTGCAAAATGCTCAGAAGTAGAATCCGGGCTAGGAGCCTAGAAAACGCTTAAGGGGAAAAAGCCAGAAGCATAAGATAGAAAATGCTTGGAAGTAGAATCAAGGTTAAAGAGCCTGGAATAATACAGAGAGCCAAAAGAGTTCGGACGAAGAATTAGGACTAAAGAGCCTGAAATAATATAGAGAGCCAAAGAGCTCAAGCATAAAAATAATCAGAGCTAAAAAGTTTGAAATAACGCAGAGAGCTAAAATGTTTATAAAAACAATCAGGGCTAAACAGCTCAGTAAAGAAATTCAGGCGTAAAAATAATCAGGGCTAAAGATCCGAGAATAATAGAGAGAGCCAAAGAGCTCGGACATAAAAAGAATCAAGAGCCCAGAATAATACAGAGAGCCAAAAGAGCTCGGACGAAGAATCAGGGCTAAAGAGCCCGGAATAATACAGAGAGCCAAAGAGCTCAGGTGTAAAAATAATTAGGACTAAAGAGCTCAGTAAAGAGCTGAAATACCCATAACAATAATAAGGGCTAAAGAGCCCGGTACATAACTCAAATGCTCATAAAAATATTCAAGACTAAAGAACCCCAAAGATGATATAAGTGCTAAAAAGCTTAAAAAAAAATTCAGGTCCTGAAAATCCTAGAAGGTCCTTTCTAAAAGTATGAATTGATAATATGAGAAGAAAAAGTAAAGTATATCACGACCCTTCAAAACTTTTAAAACATAGATCAAAGATTCCATACAATAACTTACTATAGTTTTTGTTATGATCTTTATTAAATAGTTTGTCTGTTACTCTCTTCGTTTACATAAATCCTAAGTATCATTATCCTGAGGGCTTAAATGAGTTACAAATGACATGCCGACCTAACGAGACATTAAGATTTTATATAAATGACAGGGCTGATTATACCCAATGAGAAAAAAAAAAGTCTAAAAGAAGGGCAAGAAAATGAATATTAACATTGAATAGCAATCAAGAAACAAAAGCAAGTTCATTAATAAAGAGATATGTATTAGAAAAAACTAAAAACTGCATACTATCAAGAATAAGGCAAAAACAAGCCTACTATATATTTATAAATAAGAAAATACTCTTAAACTTCCTCACAGGAAGCAAGTTCACTAGTCAGGTCAGACTCAACCTTTGAGATGGTAGGAGTAGCATGAGCAGCCTCACAGTCGGGTCTGCAAAAATAACATGCTTTGGGGGAGAAATTTGGGCATCTATGCCTTTGGAACAGTGGGATTGGCAATCATATGACCGGTTGGATCACTATCCTTCCCTAAGGCACCTCGAAAAGAGGTGGCAGGAGCTTTGGAAGCTGAGATCTTTGAGACAGGGGTCTTGGCAGGCTTCTTAATTGGCGAGTCATTAGGGCCATAATGCACGTCCTCACCATCAAAATCATACTCAGCCAGTTAAAGAGCACTAAAAGGCTTGCCCAGCTCATCACAAACGGTCTTTAGCTCCAAATTATAGCTGCTAGCATAAAAAAGCATAGCAAAATTGAGAATTTTAAACTTGTGCTCATCAAATTGCAGGTATTTTCAATATATGGTCCTAACAACGCCCTCAGTTTTCTTGCGCATATCCACTATGGCTCCCTCATATTCTTTACAATGAGCAAAGAGCTTAGTTACCTCCAGCTTATACTGATTCTTCATAACTTTGCTAGTGCAAGCATCCCCTCAAGACTTTTCTAAGTGATGATGAGCTTACTTCAAGTCTTCAAACATCTTCAAAAGGTCATCCTCAAGTTGGGAAGTCCACGAAAGGAAGCCCTTAACCTTCAACTCTGCATTAGCTTGGACTTGGGACAACCGAGCTGCTGCTTCAGACCATTCTTTAATCAATTGACTCTCCAATTGGGCAGCCTGATCACTTTGAAAATAGCTTTGATTGAGTAACTCATTCAATCTTCTCACCTCAGCCTCATGTTTCCCTTCTAAGATGACAACACAAGCAGTCTCTTCTTGCTTAACCCTCTCAATTTTAGCATGAGCAACCCCTTGGGCACCCTTCATCTTCTCTTCCAACTCAACAAGGGCACTGAGGACCTGTGAACACAAATAGACAATTAACAAGGAAATAGAGAAGGTACCAGGAGGACTTGTCATTTGGAGTTAGCAAAAAACTCTTCAATAAGCTTCGAGTTGCTACCTCTGACTGTGCACTAAACTTAGCCAAGTGACAAAAGTTTCTCAAGAACCAAGGATCACCGATATCAGGAGAGGACCTGAAAACATGGTTACGAAGAAGTTCTGCAATAGAAGTTGGGGTCGACTCCTGGTTCTGAGTATAAGTAATCCCTAATTTATTGCGAACTAGAGCATGAGGCAGTTTTGTATTGACGTCGGTAGACAGACTCCCCTTATCTCTCCTTACCATGTCAAGGGTGCTTCTGGTGTGACTGCCTGAGTAGACTCCCCTACCCAAAGATTTAGGTAGCTGAGATTCTTTAGCCAACCTCCTTTTCTTCTTTTGAGGCTGGGGAGAGTCAAACCTTTGAAAAGCAGCCCGAGAATTTTTCCTTACTAAGCCCGAGACTCCCCTGCCCAAAAATTATCTCCTTCAATACTATGGTCCGGAAAAAATAAAAAGTAATTAACATTTATATATCTTTACAAGGCTTAAGCACTTACCAAATCTTTATAGTGATATCGTGAATCCCATTTTAATGTAATATATAAATTTGAATTATATCTTAAAGCATTATATAAATGAAAAAAACTCCTCCATTTTTATGAAAAATTTTCTTCTCAAAATAATATAATATTTTTGTCTAACAATTTAATTTTTTGTGATTGGTTAAAAAGAAAAAAAATTCTTGTGACTGATCAAGCACCTTGAAAATCTAGTTTATCAATTTGATTAATCTTTTTTTCCATTTCTCCATTTAAAATCTTATTCGGTTAATTAGTAATAAGGGATTAAAACACCCTAAATAATTAGCATTTATTGTATCTGTGAGAAATTCATGGCAAACAAACTTAATTTCTAGAGGATTGGACTACCTGTTCACATAAATTGCATCAGTAATAGAGAATTAAGATTATTTTATATGAGGTCAAGTTTATAATCGCTAATTACATGCTTAACAAAGTAATAAAGAGGAAAATACGATACACTATAACATTAAATTTATAACAGTTGCAGCAATCTACACAAGCAATTGCTTACATGCTCAACAAAGTAATAGTGACTAAAATTACCAACCTTTAGGGTTGGTTGCAATTAACTCGTGCTAATAGATTTCAAGTTTGTACCAATAGATTACCTATGGGTTTTTGTTTGGTGTTACCAACAAATTTTAAACCGTTCATTGAGAGAAAAATTTAAAAATCAAATATCACAATTCGTTGGTAAATTTTTCAGATTTAAAATTGATTGGTAATTTAAGAATTAAAATATATATTTTCAATTAAAGTAATAAATTCATTATTATTATTATTAAGATTAATATTTTGAGATTCAAAAGTATTTTAAAATTAAATGTTATTGAATAAATTAATTATATTATTTATAATAACAAATTATTTATATTTAAATTTAAATTATCACTATTTTAATAATTTTATATGATAAAATAGAAATATCATCATATATTTATTTTTATGATAAAAGTCACACCATTTAAAATATAAATTATTATGATAAATAATATGAAAATTGACAGCGTGTTTATAATTTAAAAAAATGATTGACATTTTTATTATTGTCATTAAAAATATAATATTTTGTGAAAAAATAAATAATTTATAATTAATAATAACTAGCTAATAATTAAAAATTAACTTAAAAGATGACGATATAAATGTCAATAAAGAAATTATATTATATGATAATTAATTTTTCATAAAAAATGATTTATTATTTAATGATGAAATGTATAATTCATAATTGATAATATAAATTTTATGATAAATTTTATATTAAGTTTTACAAAATATATATAACTAAATATGTATATTTTTAATTTTATGAGAATTAATTTTTTTATTATAAAAAGATTAATTTTTTGTGATGAAATAAATAATTAAATGACGAATTTTATATTAAGTTTGACAAAAATATATATAATTAAGCATATTTTTATGAGAATTAAATTGTTTATTATAAAAAGATTAATTTTTTTGTGATAAAATAAATAATTTGTAAGTAAAATTTTATATATTTAATGACGAATAAAAAATAAAAAATAATGAAAAATAGATATAAATTACAATGAATTATATATTATTAAAAATATAGAATTTGATGACAATTAATTAGTTTTGTCATAAAATAATAAATTATTTAGTGATAAACTGAAAATTTATAAGTAAAATATTATAAATTTAGTAATAAATAAAAATAATAAATGATGAAAAATTAATATAAATTGTGATGAAGTACTTGTTATTAAAAACATAATTTATAATAATTAATTAATTTTATCATAAATAATTTTTTTAATAAAAATAATATTTATCATAATATATATTTTATTATGCAATTATGGTGATGACTACTGCAATAATAATATTTTATTATTATAAATTTTTATAATAAAAATAAATCTTAACAATTATCTAATTTATGGTAGTGTAATTTGGCGACTTTCTTCCCTTTCTTCTCTGCTTCTCTGTCAACCAGTAGTCTTCATTTTCTTGAAAACTCTCATTTAATCAACTTGTGGATCATCAGTTTCTACAATTCAAAGTTCACATCTAAAATGTGAAATAATTGTATATTTTCTATTAAATAGACATAATTATATAAGATCAATTACATAGATTTTTTTTTTTACATAGATACTATTATAAAAATAAATTTAAGACAACTCACACGAACTAATTAGTTTTACATTTTATGTTAGACTTGAATCGAACTTAATTTTTACTGTTAACATTCGATTGAGATTTACAATAATTTTTTAAAAATTTTTTTTGAGACATATAACTTTAAAAGTTTGATAAAAGCTGTAGACTTGTTATAAAATTCGAGACGAAAATTTCACCGTTTAGTAGTTAATTTTATATTTTAAGTATTTTTTTAGATATTTTTATAATTTTATATATTAAGATTTTTTTCTATTATAAATTTTTTTTTATCTATTTGAGACTCACTTTTTAATTTTTAAAATATTCAATAAAATTTTTCAATTTTTAGCATATCGTTTCTCATATATTATTTTAATCAAATGATATTAATTAAAATATTTAATAAAATCTGTACTTTATCAACAACAATTATAAATTATTATTTTATATATTTAAACCGTAACCATAAATGTCTACTACAATTTAAAACTGTTCTATTTCCCTCTATTATTATTATATAAGATAATAACGTATTTATTTTTTCATAACGGATAAACAATGTGGTTAAAATTATAATTTTTTTAAATATAAAATAAATTATTTATTAAAATATATTATCATATATAATAAAAAAATAATTTAATTTTGAAACTATTATCTTAATAATATTAAATTATATATATAAAAGGTCTATATATATAATAAAAATAAATTTTGTTGCCAAAACCCAGCCCTTATATATAATATAAGGAACAAAAAGAAAAGTTGAACAGTCATGCTACTTGAGGATTTATTTTAAAACGTTACAGTTTTGTTAAATATAATATTGTAAAATTTGTTGATGAGCGCCAGCTTTGCAAGAAAGCGACATGAGACTAAAGCTGAAAAAATATTTAATTTAGTTTGGAATTAGTAATTTGTTGAGATGCTTTTGTTTCATCTACTGTCACCTTTCATTTATGCATTTATCAATATCTCAACGACACCACGTTTTCCCACTTTCATCATTTCATAATTACAATTCAATCCAATTATCAATCCTTTCTTATCCAACACATCCACACAAAATTTAAGATTTTACGATTTTAATATCTGTTTGGCATTGTTATTGCAGTTTTATTGGAAATTTAAATTAGTTAGAATATATTAAAAATTAATTTAAAATTAAAATTTATATTTTTATTCTTAATAATTCTCTAAAGGATATCAATGTTTTATATTGAATTTATTTTTGCAGTGTGAAAGCTATAATAGTTTATTAAATATACGACAATAAATAATAATTTTAATATTCATAATATTTAAATTATGAGAAAATAATATAAAATAATTTTAAAGATCAAAAACTAAAATAAAATAAAATATTTTTATAAATATATATAAAAAATTACTAAAATTAACAATAAAAATTTTTACTGTCAAAAATATAAATTTTTTTGCTATAAATTTATTACAACATTATATAATTATTATATATTACTAGTACGAAATTATAGTCTAAGATATTTTATAATAAAATTATGATTACTGTAAAAAATGTTATTACTAATGATAAATATTAATATTAAAATTGTTAATAATTAATATCTTTTTATTAATTTTTCATCATATATTTTTTTGTTATTTTATAATTAATAACTAATCTAAAAAGTTTTTTAATTAAATATTTTACTTTAAATCACTATATAAAAAATTAATTATTAATAATTAATATTTAATTGCTAAGAACTTATTATTACTAAAATATTTTATATGCTGAACAAGACTAATATTCATAAATGATATGAAATAATTAGTATTAAATTTTACAGTAAATTTAGATCAAATTTAATTTTTTCTGTCGAAATTTGACAGATATTCATAATAATTTTTTGACAAAAAAATTTTAATACGCATAATTTTTAAAAATATAACAAAGCACATCTATCATAAAATTCGATATAAAAATTTTATTTAATTATTTTTTAAATATTTTTATAATTTTACATGTTAGAGTTTTCTTACTTAATTATAAGATATTCACTTTATAATTTTTAAAAAATATCAATAAAATTTTTTGATTTTAAATTTATTTTTCTTGTATATCGTTTTAATAATGGATATTGATTAAAAAATAAATTTTCTTTATCAAAAAATATAAATATTAAATGGTTAATTATAAAAGGGAAAATAATGAGGTGGGGAACAGTACATCCATCAAATTGGCTCCCAACTCTCAACTAAAATAGCTTATAATTTCACAAAGAAAGAAATCATATAAAACAAGTCTGAACTGCACTAGTGGAGAATGCATCAAGTTGCAAGAAAGGAAGAGATTGATTTATAATTGGTTGATTTTGAGTTTATTGGAAAACAACCATTAGACAGCTGTGCAATTTGATGTTTTAATTACAAGACTCCAAAAATATTTGGCTAAGACAAGACTTCAAACCAATCTCCTTTTGGCTGTCAAGTCTCCCTACAACCTAAGACTTGTTTCCCTCTTAATTATCCGCATGCTCATTTGCCTTTGCTTTGAAAATTGGATCCACCAATCATTGTTGCATCAAAATCACCACCATTTCTTTTTTTATAAAAGAAAAGTGATTTTTAACTCAATTGAATAAGTCCATGCACATTGTTTGCTCTTCCTTTCATTCTATTTCAAGTGTTTTTTTTTTAAATTTTATGAGTAAAATTATTATTAAGTATATAATTGAAAATACCATTTAATTCAAAAAAAATTATAAAATTTCGATCGCAAAACAAAATAATTATACCAAGAAAATTAATTAATGGTTAAGAAATCAACTCAATACGAAAAATATCAATATTTTCCCAACAACTCTACCCACAATGCTTGCCTTGGCCATATCTCATATCTCCATTCTCCATTATATATATATGTATGCAGCATTTCCATGCACATCGCAGACAGCTCTCTCTCTCTCTCTGTTCTCTCCATAAACTATCCTTATGGATTTTCTAAAGTCTCGAGTTATTAGAGTAGTTATGGTGGTGGGGATTTTATCAGTGGTAGCTTCTGCAGGAAACTTCAACAGAGATTTTGAGATTACGTGGGGAGATGGGCGTGCTAAAATCCTCAACAATGGCCAACTACTTACGTTGTCTCTTGATAAAACTTCTGGTTCAGGCTTCAAATCCAAGAACCAGTACTTGTTTGGGAAAATTGATATGCAGCTCAAGCTTGTGCCTGGAAACTCTGCTGGAACTGTCACTGCTTACTACGTGAGATTTTGCACAATTCTATTTTCTTTCTTTTTCTGGTACTTAAGCTCTCGTTTGTTTCTGAAAATATTTTTTAAAATACAAATATATATATACTGAATAAAAATTAATTGATTTATTTGGTAATGTGTTTGGTGGATGATGCAGCTATCTTCCTTAGGGTCAGCACATGACGAGATAGATTTTGAATTCTTGGGAAATCTTAGTGGAGACCCTTATATTCTCCATACAAATGTATTCACTCAAGGTAAAGGAAACAGAGAGCAGCAATTCTATCTGTGGTTCGATCCCACAAAGGATTTTCACACCTACTCTGTTCTTTGGAATCCTCACACCATTATGTAAGGCCTGCCCTCCTTCCCTCCCTTAAAACTTTCTTTTAAAATTAAAATATGAAATTCACTTCTGAATTATACAGTAGACTAAAAATATTAAATTTTATTTTTCATTCAAATTTTTTCTTCTGAATTATCATTAAATTTCTTATAAGTAAATTTCTATTTAAATACTCAATATTATACATAAATCTTAACTTTAATTTTTATACATAATTTGAGAACGGGTATTTTTTTTTTTTTAAATCCTGCTATTTGCACTCTGACACTTGAGAAATTATGGTTTTTGTTTAATACGGAACTAATATGAAATTAACTTGACATGTAAGAAAATAATTCCAACCCTATTAAACCAAAGCTCATTAATTTTAATTATTTTTCTTTAAAAATTAATCCATAAATTTCTAATTCCACAAAATTTTAAATTTTTCATTTTTTGTTCTTTAGATTGAAGAAAAAAAATCATAATTGTCCATTACAATCATATTAAAAAGAATTAAAATTTTTAATTTTCCAATTAAATTATGAAAACCGTTTGTATAATGCTGAAAATTTTCCGACGAAAATTTATAGTTATCACCAAACGAGCGTTTCTATAATACTGAAAATTTACTGACGGAAATTTATAGTTATTATCAACGAGTGTTGAAATGAGTGGTTCGACATTTTTCTCACTTAAAAGATCGTCGATTCGATTTTTATAAATGACAAAAATACTCATTGGGAGTACCTTACTCTTTTGTTTAATTGTGGGCCGATTCGGTGTAAATAAAATTTAATTTTAATTTAGTAGATTGTGCATACTTATGATTATATTTTAAAAAAATAGTTATTTTTAATTTTTTTATAGAGTTAATATTTTCATTTTAATTCATATTATTTAAGAAATATTGAGAAATTACTTTTCCTAATGCACAATAATATTTTTTTTCTTTTGACCTTTTGTAATAGCTTCTTTGTGGATGGGACTCCCATTAGAGAGTTCAAGAACTTTGAATCAAATGGCATAGCATTCCCGAAAAGCCAACCAATGTGGATATACTCTAGCCTATGGAATGCTGATGATTGGGCCACAAGGGGTGGCCTTGTCAAGACAGATTGGACCCAAGCACCCTTCACAGCTTCTTACACCAACTTCAATGCACAGGCCTGCATTTGGTACTCAGGCTCCTCTTCTTGCTCCAAGAATCCCTCTAACAGCTCATGGCTCACACAGTCACTGGACACCACTGGCCAAGCAAGAATCAAATGGGTCCAAAAAAATTACATGATTTATAACTATTGCACTGACACAAAGCGATTCCCTCAAGGATTCCCTCCTGAGTGCTCATTTGCTTGAATCAGTTTATAATGTATTTGCATTGAGTTTCTAATATCTTAGTATACGTTTTCTGTTAGTCTTTTTATCGAACACTTTGTGATATATACGGATGGTTGTAATAAAAAGGAAATAGTTGTTAATTGTGTTGTCATATTAATAAACAGAATTCAATAATAATAGAGTTAGAAGAAAGCCAGTATTCAATTCAAATTAAAAAAAATCGATCGAATTAAATTAATTTAAAAATTCGATTCAATTTTTTATTTAATTCGATTCGATTTGATTTTTAATTTTAAAAATTTTGATTATTTTAATTAGGTTCGATTTTAATTAGAAAAAAATTATAAAAATTGAACCGAACCGATTAGTGATAATAGTATATTATTTTCAATAATATAAAGAGATTAGATTATATTAAAATTAAAATATTTTAATTAAATTTTAAAATATTAAAAATAAAGAGAAAAAAATAAAAGATTATTAAAAATTTAAATCGATAAAATTAAACCGAATTAAATCTATTCGATTCGATTTAATTTTTTATCAAAATTGATTTAATTCGATTTTCATAAATATTAAAATTTTAATTTTTAATTTATTTAATCCGATACAGTTTTCAATCAAACCGATCAATTGCTGACCCTAATTAAAGTTTCAAAACTGTATAAAAAATATTAATTTTGAGTTTCAAACAAAACCTATATATATATATATATATATATTATTACATTGTTATATTTTTATTATATTAATATTTATTTTATTTTATAATATTATGATATTCTTTAATTTATATTTTATTTATTTTAATATCTATTTTAGTTTTATAATATTATGATATTTTCCTTCAAAATTGTGAGGTAAATCTTGGCTTTGTTGAGTGTTCCCCTCCATTTGGATTAAAAAAAAATTGTGAGGTAAAAATAAATAGTCTATATAAAAATAATAAAAAAGTAAATTAACAAATAATACTAATTATTTGAAAGAGGAATTAAAAAATCTTACAAATTGAACACATAAACATTTGTTAGTTTAGTTTTCTAATTTTCAATTAGAAAAATGAAAATACATAAATCAAGAGTTTTAGAAGAAAATTGGAAATTTTATTTTTTCTTAAAAAAAAAAATCTACAATATTAAACTTGTAAAATGTCAAATTTTGAAATGATTGGATCTGTGAAGGATGCTCTTTATAGCGTTTGAGTATATTGATAATTATACAAAGATTAATTTATAATATAAATTAATAACTTATTTATATATTAAATTATTTTTAAAAAAATAAGAAACTTTTAAAATGGAGAGATATAAATATGAAATTCAAAACTTCATAATGTTATAGTTTTACTTTAAATTTTAGGTAAAAGACGATTTTAGACCCTTGTAAAAAATCTAAATAGACATTTAAAGTCCAATCAATTATTTTGGGCCATAAAAGTTCTTTAAAAATATTATTATTTAGTTGGTATAGTATAAAAAAACTCATTTGATAATCTTTTAATTTCAAAAAATATATTAACATATTTATAAAAATTTTAAAAATTTATTAATTAATTTTAATTTTAGCATTAAATATTATAAAAAAAATCTAAAATATTTTAAATACGAATAACTAATTAATAAATAAATTTATAAAATTAAAAAATTAACTAATAAATCTTTTCATATGACAATACTAAGTAATAGACTAATCAGTAGATTTACATTTATTATAATTGAGACTCTAAAATTTATAGGAGGGGCTCTCCAAGAGGAGGATGTAGAAAGATTTTCATTCTGTCTGTCCATTATGCCCTTGCTTGAATAAACACCTCAAGTGTTCAAAGCTTGAAAAACAAGATTGTGAGGATCATAAACTGCATTCGAAAGGCCATATTATTTCTATTTTTCTAAATTTGCCGTAGAATAAATACTGCCATTTGAATAAAACTAGTTCTCTCTGAAAGAGAAACAAGGGGCGATATCAATTCAGACTAACCATCCTTTATATTTGAAGTTGAAATGAAAGCTGACCTCAATCACAAAGGGGAATTTAACCAAATAGTTGTTGCGTGAGGGCATTTAAAAAACACATGCATGGCTGATTCTAGCTCACCACAATGCACACAATGAGGATCAATATGATTGATACGTTTATGCACTGCCTCGTCAGTTAGGAGCTTATCTAGAAGAAAAGACTAAAAGAAAATTGCCAGCTTCATTGGTAGAGGGATGCACCATATAGACTTTCCAAACTGCTCCATGTTACCAGCAGCAGAAGGATGCAAACCAGCCGCCTTATGATTCCTGGAATACATAATATCTCTCGCCACATAATAACCTGATTTTACTGTGTAGACTCCCAACTTATGAAAATGCCACACCAATCTATTTGGTCTATGGAAAAGACTAATGGGATAGCTTGAATACACTTGACCTCCTTTTGCTTAAAATTTTGCAACAAAATCTGCATATTCCATGAAGAATTAACTCGGTTTATAAGCTGGGATACCAAAGAAATGGAATTATCATGGTTTCTTTTCACATGGGGAGCTACTAGAAAGCTTAAGGGAATCCACCTTTCAAACTTGCAAAAAATGTTTATACCATCATCCACTTGCCACCTGACTCCCTTCTTCAGTGTTTTCCTTCCCGAAAGAAGACTATTCCAACCCAAGATGGTCGATAGCCCATTTTTGCTTGTAAAAAGGATTATGATGGAAAGTATTTGCTTTTAAGGATCTTGGCCAATAAGGAATCCGGACTATTCAGAACTCTCCACCCTTGTTTGGCTAATAAAGCCATGTTAAAGCTTTCTAAATCTCTGAACCCCAGTCCCCCTTTTGATTTTGGGTCACACATCTTCAACCAAGCCTTCCAATGAATTCGTTTTTCCTCCCTTTGTTGCCCCCACCAAAAATTAGTAACCATATTCCTTCCAAAGGGTAGCCAGCAACTTAAAGCACAACATTGCAAGTACTAGTATAGATGCTGCCACTGACTTTATAAGGACTTCCTTTCCTCCCTTCAACAATAATTGTTCTTTCCACCCTGTTTTTTTGAAAGCTACTCGGTCCTTAATGAAAGAAAACACCACCTTCATTGAAGGTGGAATGATTGCAGGGAGAACGTGAAATGTTTGTAGGGAGACCTAAGAATTTATCCGGGCCCTCAAAATTTCCAATGTGTAGAGTGGTAACTACAACCTGGCTTACTCTTTGGGAGGTGTTGGGAATAAAAATAAAGCTTGATTTTGCAAGGTTAATAGTTTGCCCACTGGTAGCAGCATATTCTCTTAGCACCTTTCTAATCTTCACTGCTTCAGGCTTAGATGCTTTTGAATATAAAATAGAATCATCAGCAAATATCAAATGCATAAGAGGGGGGCAGTACCTTAAAATTTTGAGCCCATGAAGAGATACATTTTCAATCTTATGTGCCAAGCCTTCTGCACATATGAGGAAGAGGTAGGGAGAGAGCGGATCTCCTTGTCTTAAGCCTCTCAAAGGGAAGCTAATGTCTATATGATGGCCATTTATATTGATTGAGAAAGAGACTGATGTGATGCAGGCCATTATCCAAGACACCCATGTACTGTGAAAACCCATACAAAAGAGCATATGCTTAAGTAGTCACATTCCACACATTCATACGCTTTGCTAATATCAAGCTTGAGCGCTGTTTCAAAATTTTTGCCTTTCTTTCGTAACTTTAGCGAAATCATTATCTCATGGTTGACAAGGATGTTATCAGAGATCATTCTATTCTTAGTAAAAGTTGCCTATTCCTGTCCAATGATCGAATCCATAAAAGGCTAGAGGCGAAAGTTAAGGAGTTTAGATATAGCCTTGTAAATCACATTGCACAAACCTATTAGTCTAAAATCTTTCATGCATTAGGGTTGTTTCAGTTTTGGAACTATAGTCATAAGGATATGATTCCAATCTGGGGATAAGGAGCTTGTCTCAAAAAAATCTAGCACTCATTGCACAAATCATCCCCAACAATCGACCAATAACATTGGAAAAATAATCCTCTGGTGCCTTCGAGGGATATGTGATTTATGGACTCCTAAATTGTTTAACAAGCCCCAATGAAGTTTCTCTTCTGCCTGTGAACCGTCTTTGCATGAAAATATGCAGTGTTCTTATCCCCTTATTTCAACCAATTGACTCTTATGATTCCAATCTGGGGATAAGGAGCTTATCTCAGAAAAATCTAGCACTCATTGCACAAATCATCCCCAACAATCGACCAGTAACGTTGGAAAAATAATCCAGTAAAACCATATTCTCATGGTGCCTTCGAGGGATTAATTGAAAAAATGGCCTTCCAAATTTCTTCTCTAGTAATCAATCTTATCAATGTTTTATTCAATTTCCTGGAAATTCTTGGTTGAAAATCAGTAGTAAACTCTTGCATATTTTGTGCCTCCTGTGATGAATAAATACTTTGGAAATAATCCCTTGCAATGGCTTTAATATCATGGATATGTGATTTATGGACTCCTGAATTGTTTAACAAGCCCCCAATGAAGTTCCTCTTCTGCCTGTGAACCGTCTTTGCATGAAAATAGGCAGTGTTCTTGTCCCCTTATTTCAACCAATTAACTCTTACCTTCTGAGCTCAATATGCCTCTTCCCTCATAACCTCAGAAGCCAGATCCCTCTCCAGCCTACGAATGGTGTCCCCCTCCCAACTTTGCATATTCCTTTTTGTCTCTTCTAAAGATCATTGTAATTGCATAATTTGCAAATGAGAATTGTGTTGGTGGTCTTTGTTCCACTTAGAAACAACTCTTTTGCATCAAAGCAATTTATCAGGAATGTTACCCAAACCTGTACTATATTGTGACTTCCAGAAGCTAGAAATTCCCTCTTTAACTTGTTGATGTGAAGTCCATTGACTATCAAACTTGAACCATTTTCTCACTCTCGGCAGCTTGGGATTCAAATTGAGGAGAATTGTGGTCCAAGCCAATGTCCTCCAAATGGATTACTCGAGCATTCGAGTAGGCTAGGAACCATTAGTGAGACGCTAATCCCCTATCTATGCGCTCACAAATATTTTGGTTCCCATTCCTTCGATTATTCCACATTAAAGGTGGACCAATGAAATTTAGATTAACAAGTCTCAATTTATTCATAAAATCCTGAAACAAAACCATCTTAGAGCAATAGTCATAACTTCTCCTAGATTCTCAATTATCCTCAAAATTGCATAGAAATCACCAATACATAACACAGCCTAACTAAAGGTGCTGGCATAATTAATAAAAAAAAGTTAATTGCTCCTTCATACTCACAGGGTTACTATTAATATGAACAAAAATCACATCCCAGTCTAAATTACAGCCCATATCAGAAACTGTAACATGAATAAAGAAATCAACAAACCTCTAGACCGAAACCATGAGATGTCCCTTCCAGGCTAAGCATAGACTCCCAACATAACCTCTCAGGTCTATAGTCACCAAATCAAGAAAACCAGTTCAATTTAGTAGCTTCTTCACCATAAACACCTTGTTTTGTTGTTTCCATTAGAAAAATAAGGTCAGAGGAGTGGGATATAGCTTACTCTTTTAGATGGTGAACTGTTAGGGGACTCCCTGGCCCTGACAGTTCCAACTTATAAATCTCATTACTTTAGGTGGGGCCATTGTCGGCTACCACCCCCACCATCTCAAATGTTGGTTCATACTCACAAAACTTCTTATTCCTTTCACTACTCGTCTCTCCTTCCTTTTCTCTTTTTTTTTTTTTTTTTTTTTTTTTTTCTTTAGAGTCATCAGGCTTCTGATCAGTTAATTGTTCTTCCTTGCTGGTTTCTAATTCCTCAATGACAACACTCGAATTTTGCTTTTTCTCCCTTGCCAGCCTCTTCCAGTTTCTTTTAAGACCTGTGGGCTTATTGGATGCTTGAATCTTAATACCCTCTAAAATTTCAGGTTGTTGCCTCTAGGCCTCTGGGTGGAATAAAGTCTTAGCCAAATGCCTAAGATGAGTGAAAGGCACCCACTTTTCGAAAGTCAGATCTTTTAGAGGAATACCCGAGGTTTACAAAGTCTTTGCTACAACCTTTTTTCTCTTAGCCCAACGAGATATGGGTTGATTGTTATGCCCCCGTCCTTTGTATTTAAAAACATGGGGAACCATGGATTGGGTCTTCACGTCCAACCGTGAGACCATACAGACAGCCCCATTAATGTCAATAAGAGAGTTGCTAGAAAACTCAACCCCCTACCTAGTTACACTCTTCTCCTCCTACCTCTTTTTTTCTTGGTCGACTCCTCAATTACTATTGTCGAATGACTATACTGTTAGAGAAAAGGAAAGCTTTTGAAAATCTCTATTGCATTAACCTTATGTATGCACTAAGAAGCAAGATAATTGCTAAAGAGATTTAGTAATAGGTGATTAGGTGCTAACTCTGATAAAGTTTCAAAAGGTAGTATCTCCAAGGCTTGCTTGGGGTTTTGTGTTTCACCAAAACGGGTAAGGATTTGTTGTTGTGGTTCCAAACATTGCTTTCATTAAAAAGGAAAGGTTGGATTTGCCTGTGTTCCAAAGGCCGATTAGTGGTTTTTGGTAGTGGTATGGTGGCTTGTATAGTGGTTTTCTGATGTGTGGCAGGTGAGGAAGTAACACCATGGATTAAGGAGCACAGGTGGTTGGTGTGATTTCTATTTCCTGAAAGGGAAAATTTGGAAAGGATCGTTTTGGTGGACAAGGTTATTGGAAAAACAGGTTTCTCTCTTTAGTTTGGGCATTATGTGTGAAGGGATTCGTGTTTGGGGTAGCTTTCAGCCATGGGCCATAGGAAGATTTGACAGTAAAAGGGAACTCTAAAGGTGAAGAAAACGACTAAATGAAAACGGAGGTACGAAACCCAGATGCAGAGAATGAAGTCTCAGAGACATCTCTGTCACTTACATTTATATTACTGTTATATGAATCCTGGGCTTTTCTATTTTTAAAATATTTGAAAGCTCTTATGGTCCAAAATAATTAACTGTACCTTAAACTACTTGGACACTATTTAAGAGCCTAAAATAACATTTTACTTAAAATTTAATTAAAGCATACAAACAAAAAATAATTATAATTACTTTAATTTAAAAAATTTTATTGATAAAACATTTAAATTGGTCGTTTTTTTAAAACATGTAATTTTATTAATTTTTTACTTTAGGGTCAATAACTCAATTTTATATTAAAATAATATATGTGATATTGTGTCGTTAATAAATAATGACAATTTTTAAATATTGTAAAAAATGTTGATAGTGTAAATAAATTATGCAGAGCTCAATATTAAAAAACTCAAATTTGATTCATAAAAATTTATCCAAGTTTTAATCTTAGTTAGAAGTCGAGTCAAATCTGACCAAATTTTTATTAAACCAAATCTTAAATAGTTTATCAATAATTGATTTATTTACGCTACACAGTTTATCAAATTAACATAGCATAACCATTTAAAGCTACTTCACCTTTCTCCTTCAAGAAGCGCAAAATGGATTTTGAATCTTTTTAAGGAACTTGAGGATTTGTCTCATTTGTTTTTCATGAGGGAAGAAGGTTAAATACATGGATGTAAGAACATTTAGTATTTATGGGAGTTGCACCGATTAGATGTTGTCCACATGAGCTATTAATAAAATAGAACATGGTGGTGATGCATTTATGAAGCCGTTTGAATGATTTTGCGCAGGCGTTTTATAATCGGTTCCAAATTTCAAATTCAAACCTCAGCCAATCTCATAAAAAAAAAACATTATTGCTATATTTGAAGAACAAAACATAAAATACGTTGTATCTGTTTCCGATGTTGTCTCAATGCTTCTGATGCTGCAAGCACCACTACAGCTACCAATTTTTCATTGTCCATATCATTAATGGAACTAAATGAACTCTGGATACCAATGATGAAGGAAACTGAAAATGGGAGCTCAACCTTTTTAAGAAAAAAGATAATTTGTGGATGGAAATACTATGGCAGGCGACATCCACACTTTTTGGAGGGGCCGCCATTACATTTGCAGCTACTATTTCTAATCGAAGTTGCTGAACTATGATTTCTTCTCTAGTGCATCTTTTCCTATGTTCTTGTTATAATTTTCTTGCTTTTCTCGAATGCCACTGGTAGCAGGGACTCGCTTGCTGCTATCCCCTGTTTTTGAGCTTCCCACCAATGTTCCTTGGCTGCGGTTCCCAGAACCTAACTCCTCATCAAAATGTTTGCTTCGCTCGGCTCCTTCATCAACAACATCGGCACGGTGTTCCTCCTTGTCAGCCCTGCAAATAGAATTGTTAAATGTACTACTAAAGAAAGCAAGAAATAAAGACAACAGGTGAGCTGTTTATATTAATTTTCTGCACTCATTAGACAAACTGAAATTTCAATAACATAGTGTCATGAAAACCAATGCAGCAGATCTACATTAACTCCAGAAGGACAAGCAATTGATTCAATTCAAGTTAATCGTTACTTGCTACATATTTAGGTTGTTCGTTTAAAGGTACCAAATTCAAAAAATGATAAAACAACCAAATGTACCCTGAATAAATAACCAGCCCAACAGCAACAGCAGCAAATGCTACATAGTACATCCAATCAACCTGAAAAGTATCATCACCACAAGGAACATCCGAACAAGCACAGTTAGCTACAAACAATTGGATATGGATTGTAGTTAAATTATTAATTAAACAGACTTATGGTTAGCTAACAAACCTTATCATGGTAAGCAAAAATGCGAATAACTACGGACCACATATCTGATGTTAGCAAAGACAGATTGAGCATTGTTGACCCATTAATCTGCAAAAAAATTAGGAATGAGGATACTCGTAAGAGCGCATACATGCATTAAGGTAAACCTCTCCTTTGCATGCAATTGAATTCAAAATTCATCCAAATATTTATTACCGATTTCAAAATTCATCATAGTTTTGATTTAAAATATTGGAAAAACTATGAAGTCGCAAGATGCAAGGCATTGGAATTTGGACAAAGATGATTGCTAGTTTGACAAGAGTGCTTAGTTACTATACCAACAAAGCAAAATATTTGGACAATAGGTGAAGCATAACTGAAACGTATAAATGGAAGCCCGTCCTGATGACAAGCCATCTTACAAACTTAGTAGGAAGTAGTCCTTGTGTAACTCAAACCCATACCTTGAGCAGGACAGGGACAAATGAGTAAAATAGAAACATAGCAAGTGCAAAACCCACAAATGGAAGAGCCTGAAAAAAGATGCAAAAAAGAAAACGAAGTTAAATTAGATTTAAGAACAACAACAAGCAATGCTCATTCTCATACTTTACAAATGCTGAAATTTAAAATGCACAGTGTAATGCTTAATCTGACAATTAATCACAACTTCAGTAGATTTTCTTTTCTTTTTATCAGGTACCAAAGCTGAAGAACTTGCCTTGAGAAATTATATAACTAAAAGCAACAAGTTAGTCCACGCAATATTTCTCTTAAAAGTTAATCATGCTAAGTGTGATAATATTAATGGATTTCATTTTCTCCTTTTTTTAATATTTCCCTCTCATGTCTATAAGTGTGAACATGTGGGAAATACAAGGATTTGATTCATGCAGAAAATAAGGGGAACTTAACAAAGCAGATAAAGTAGGACTCATGCATCCAACAAGGATTAGTTTGGGACTAAAGCATCCATTCAAAGTACAAGATTTTATCTCTCTGTTAGTTTTGTTCTCTTTGCGGAAAAGTTTTACCATCACTTGGACTTCATCAGTGAATTTCAACATCAGTCACTAAATTTCATTTTATCATCAACAAAATCACTTGACCTTGATTTGTTTCAGTAAGGTCACTATTATCAAATCTAATAGTGACTTTAGCGCATTTTTTCACGTGGGAATTAAAGATCATGAAATATTAATTGGTAGAAATTTGGAAGAAGTATATAGAAAATTTTACTGCTTATCATATCAAAAATCTCATTCAAATTCTACCAAAATCTAGTGACAGACCAAAAGCGACCCTTATAAGAGCAATAAAATTAACTGGTTTTGCTTATACACATTGAGGATTTAAAGCCATGCTAAACTAATTTATAAGTTCAATAACCAAGTGTAAAATTAAGCGTACTGGATGGAGAAACATTTTGTCTGCAGAATATGTCATTTACAAACAGGAATCAGTGGCAAATATGATACGCACATAGATACATTCACCATAAGCTATCTAGCTATTATTCTATTAGATTGCAAACCGAAGACAATTGCAAAAGTAACAAAATTATGATTCGCATACTTCCAAAAGGACTGAGAAAAAAGGACACAAAACTTACTGCTCCAGCTGACCAGTGAATAGATTTAAGCTCATTGCGCTCAAGAATGCTTCTGTGTCGTAATTAAGGGGAACAAATTATCACTATGATTGCATATAAAAACAAGAATTCTACTACACATAAACATTAAGATAGCATAATAAACTAATTCAAGGAACATAATAAAACAGAACATTCTTCTTCTCTTTTTTTTTTTTTTTTTTTTCCCTCTATGTAAAGAGAACAAAGCACCATTAAAGTCACCAGGCTGTGCCCAAAAAGAAGAGCCTAGTACATCATTAAGTTTCAAAAAAACTATCATCTTAAGAATGAATTATCAATTTAACCAAAAATAATAAGAGAACACCATCACTAGAAGGGTTAATCCTTATAAGAAATAAACACAATGAACTTAAAGGATACATTTGGATAGCACTAATTATTGCACCAAAAAATCCCAGCAGGGACATGAGCTCAACTCTGTCTGCATTCTTCACAAGGAACTCCTGCACAAGATTCAAAAATAAAAACAACTCAGACAAGCCATGCATGCATGAAGAATAACTAAATTCCAACTGTTAAAGCCTAAGTTAGTACCCCATTGGATTGCATCATAGTGGATTTCACTAAGAAGAGAATAGTAAAAATTTTCAAACTTTTAATCAAAGAAACTTTCAAACTTATAGCACCTGATAACCATTTGCAATTTTAAATTTCAATTAAGTGAAGAAGTACTACAAGTTATTTTTAAGTATACAGGAGCCCTCTTTCTCTCTACCACACAGTTTCCTGTATGTAGCCTATTGCATAACAATTCCAAACAGAGGCGTGGAAGGTAGAAAAAAGAGCAGCAGTTTCCCAAAATTAGCATTTTTCCTACCTGAATTGGTATGAACAAAGTTGTTCCCCTAAAATAGTCTGGACCTATACAGGACTCCTAGTCTAAAGAACGGACAAGTAGAAAAAGACATGAAAGAACAGGAGAGGTTACATGTGTGTGTGTGTGTCACCTCAAGAAGAAATTCAAATAACAGCTGCTAACCACAATAAATAAAAGAAAAAAACATGTGATTCTATGCTGGCCCAGGGCTGGGGCAGGATTTTTGGGAAATTGGAATAGGAATAGAAATAGGGAGAGAATTCTTCTGAGAAAAGAAATAGGATACACAATGCACAACTATAGGAAGAACAAAGTGTCATGAAATGCCTGCAACCCTGGAAAACATCTAAATTAGCTTACCTCACTGACATTACTAATGGCATACAGCGTTGCACCAGCAATAACAAGAGCATCCCCTTTACGAGGATTGCTCCCCCCTAGAAGCAGAAATAACTTGTTAAGTAGATTTTCATTTTATAGATTGAATCAAACAAAAATTCATAGCAAGAAATACAGCATATAAAGTGATAGATCTAAAATTTATAATATTACTTCTGTTACATCCTAAATAAAGGAAATAACTTGAAAGTTTTTGTCCTCAGATTTTTCATTTTAGAGAAGTTTCAAAGAAGTTAAATACATAAATTTAAAAAAATAAAATAAAAAGAAGCAGGAATTGAAGAAGCACTTTGGGAATTAGCAAACTTTGAACTACAGCAGCCCCTAAAAATCTTAAGAACCTAATTGCAGCCCAAATTTTCATTAGATATTTCCATAAACAACCATGAGATAGATATCATATTAAGTTTTGTTTACTTGACAAAAACAGTGCTTCATTTTTTTTCTGTAAATTTTTATTTCTCATTTTTCAACTCATATCTCCCTCAAAAAAATGCTTATGAGCTGCTGAAAATAGATAACTGTTTCTGGGAGCTTGTAAACTAGTAAATATGTGCATTACATCTATTCTCTATTAACAAATAATCAAAAGGAAAAAAAAAGAACAAAAGAAAGAAAGGAGATGAACACTTCTTAGAAGTTCATGTGGTCCTTGCTTCCATCTAGTCATGGATGGACTTTAATTGTATTCTGTAAATTTTCATTGCTGCATTTCTTTGGCGTTGGGCTTAATCATTGCTTTCTTTTTTGCTACATTTTGTTCAGGGAAGAAAAAAGGTAGTACAGTGCCCAACTGCTAAAACCGAGGGAATGGACCAATGATTTCACAAGTGAAACTAGGTTATCTGGTCTTCCACTTATTATAAGATTAAGAAAAGAAGTCTACAATGTATTCAAAATATGTTTTCCAAAACCAGTTAAAATTGGAAAAGGAAAATTAATTCTCACAGAAAATATTTTTATTTGTTCATTAGATAAACTCATTTCAACAGGTAAATGCACACTCATGTGCCAAAACACTACAAATTAAAGAAAATATTCTCTGGAAGAAGATATTTTTGGAAAAGATTGAGCCTCAATTAGCCTCAAGGTAATAGAACACACAAATGGCATTGACAAAAAAACCATCAAACCAATTAAGAGACCAGGACTAAATCATGGAGAACTTATTGAAGAACATATGTTTACCTGATCGGTCACCTGCATGAACATCAGAAAAAACAACCATGACCAGTCCACCAACACAAACAAGTACTCCAGCAATCTTCTTCAATCTATACTTTGTACTCAAGAAAAGCCATGTAAGAAGCATAACAGATGGAATTGACCAACAATCCAGCAGCATGACACTTGTAAGAGATGTGTACTGATAGGCCTTCACCACTGCTCATGGAATGAAGATTAAAATTAAATGCCTACATTGGAATGACAATTTCCTATTTCTGCTTCAATAATGAGAATGAACATACTGATGAATTTTATTTGCGATTTGAATGTTCGACCTCAAGGCAAAATCTACAGTGTGAGAAATAGGTGACCAATATGCAGGTAGACATCTCTACTATTAGGAGAACTTACCAAGAAAGTTGGCCTCTACATCTACGATTGCCAGGATTATGTAGTAGTACCATTTAGCCTGCCAAAATACATGCAAAGTGAGATGAGGCAAATTATACACACAAAACAGAAAGCAAGAAAACCATTAGAGGGCAATGAATTAATAAATTCTGGCCATCCTCCCCGGCACCATCACTCCTGACTAATTTACATCCCAAGTGTTTTTTTTTTCCTTTTTTTTCTTTTTTTGTGGGGGTGGGTTACAAAAGTGTAAAAATATTTAAAGACAAACATTCATCCAATCCTCATAACCTTATAACTTAGACAGCCATTGCTTTCTAATTCACACCATTCAGCTCCATAAAATCTCTAATCAATTGAAATTTGATGCTAATTCCAATTATTAAAACTAAAAAGGAGAGGGGAAAAAAAAAAAGCAAATGCAAAGTCGAAGCATATAAAGCCACCTTAAGAGCTTGCTTCCGATATAGCATAATACTTCCATAAACAATGGCCAAGAGCACATAATTTAGAAAAGACTGAGAAGTTGGTGCATTAATTCCTGCAATGCAAAAGAAATATACAGATAATCAAGTTACAATATTACTATCAGTCGCATTTATAGACGGATTGAGGCTCAGAAAAGAACTTATTTCCATAAGAGCACTAGAAAAACCAAGTAAAGCTAGTATGTACCACACAGAATCTTGAAGTAAAAGACTAAATAATGAAAATTAAATAATTTTAAGTTTTAAGTAATTTAATTTAAAAATTATACAAAAAAAAAACAGAAATTATATATTCTGGCATACAACCACGAGAAAAGGAGGAATACACTTATCTTTCTTAAAATAAATGCTTAAAAGTTAAAAATCAAACAAAAATGATAGTAATCAAATTCAGGGAAATCAAAATGCATTAAAAATTACAGATTTCAATATTTAACTAAACATAATTGAGGAAATTAAAATATATATATTACCGATTACGAAATCATAATCATATATTTATAAGAGAGATAGAGAACCTCTTCTGGCAAGTTCAGAGGATGAAAATCCAGTAGAAGTGATGAGCAGTGATAGAAACTGCCCCAAACCAAGACCCACCAATGTTTTCTTAGTCCAAATATCCTTGAAGTTCAACATCTTCTTCTACCCTTTTCTCTTCCTCTCTCTCTCTTCCACTCTTAAACACACATGCAGAGAAACAAAAGACGACCTAACCAAAATGATAAAGAAAACCAGTTCAAGACAAGAATTTTCTGTCAAACGGCACAAACCCAATTTAAGAAAAAACAAAGCGCCCACAACCCATTTGTCACAGCGCAAATTCCGGGCTTCAAAGGGGATGAAATAGCAAAACAATAAAAACCCACTTGAGGTTTGTGACAATGGAGAAGAAGTCGAGCCGATAAGAAAAGGTTGGTGATGATATGCAAGTGATAGTGAAAGTGAAAAAAGAGACCTTTTTCCTATTTGGAAACTGCAAAATGAAGCGAACAGATTTTGGATTTTATCAAATTCCGTGGAGAAAGGAGAGTTTTATCTGGCCGTCCAATTTCGGGTTTGGGAATTTGGAAATTTGACAATTTGGATGGCAATTATTTTCTTTTGTTTGTTCTGTTCGCGCTGTTAAGTGACAGAAACAATAGAACTACAATGTGAATTCAATATTGAGAGATTTGTTTGGATGTGACCATGCTCATTATAGTTCTGACCTTCCTATACAAATAAATCATTTATTTTTTACATGTAATAAAATATATTATTATTTTAAAGTAAATAAATTATTTTTTAACATTAACAACTTATTTGTCAATACATATTAAATATATATACCAATAAACTAATAAATCAATTGTTATTTAAAAAAAAGAAATTATTTATTTTTAATATATATAGTTGACTCTGACACACATGTACTGCCACTGTGAAAATGAAGTTAATATGTAAACAAATTTTGAGTAATTAATAATTTTATTTCAAGAGGAGAAGACTTTATTCATTGACTATAGTACAAGAATTTCTACGAATGTAGGCAATTATTTTTAAAATTATATAATTCACTTAAAACAATATTATTTAATATTTAAAAAAATTATTTTTATAATATTTAATTAAATATTATTTAAATAGCCATCCACTACTATTAAATAATATTTAATTAAATATTATTTGTTTGGAATGTATAAAATCAGAAGGAAATTTTTGATTTACTGTCTTTCTTTCCTCTCATTTTCTTATTGATTTACCGTTTGAGCTTGTCTTACTAATAGTTATAGATTGTCACCAGTTCATCCTCTTTCTTGTTATATTTTTTTAATTTTTTATTTTAAATCTATCTATTTTAATAATTAAAAAATATTTTTAATTATTTATTTAATATCACATTATCAACATTTTAAATTTTAATAAAAAAAATTTTTCCTTCGCTAATAATGAGAAAGCATAGGTGTTTATTTAATTATAAGAAAATTTTTAAAATTGCAAGACAATCACAAGGCATGATTGTATGGTACCATTTTATCACAAATTTAATTTTAGACATTATCTGAAAATGCATTGTATAGTAATTTTTTTACAGTTTATTAAGAAGTAGAGTTGTAATTGGAAGGAGCAGGGAGTTAGGATGAAGCAAACAGTAGGTGATTACGATGATCTGAGCAACAAAATAAAGAAGAGACGTGTACAGGCAGGCCAAATGGGATTGGAGAAAAAGCTTGGTTTGGTGAGATATTTTTTGACCAATTTATTCTCTAATTATTCCAAAACGGCAAAAAGAAAGTTATAGAAAACGAAGAAAGCGACACAATACCTCTTTTAAGAGCTTAGTGGGTTGTTTTGCATTTGCGAACTTCAAGCTTCCTTGGGTTTTAATGTTAGGTGAATGGTGTTTTGAGATTCTGAAAATAAAATTTATTGTATAAGTATAAATTTAGATGGAAAGAAAGAATTTTTTTTTTATTTGTTAATAACGTTTAACAAGCGTCATTTAATTCTCTCAACGTACATGTGGATAGGGCTGCAAAGTGATTAGACCTATTATCCTGTTTTACTGGGCTAAATTACTTTTTACTGGATCTGAGCTCGCAGTCGATTCGACCTGTCCCGTATATCTGAATCAAGATTTGAGTTGTTGAATGTATCAGCTAAGGAAGGTTTCAAAAACTTTGGGTTAGTATTATTTTTTTGAATCTGGCTTGATTCAAGGTAGACGAGATCCGACGGTCATCGGTCAAATTTTAAACTACTCTCATAAAATGTAAGCAACCTTATTGTAATCAATAAACTTAATATATTCTTTTGTCTTATAAAAATATATATATATATAGATATTTTTTTTTTTTTTAGAAAAAGAGGGATAGAGCTCTTATTTTATTAATGTAGGCCATGAAAGCCCCAACCTATCAGCATCCAGTAAAAATTTAAGTCACTTTTTTAATACTAATTTATTTATTAATTTTTTAACATTTTAAAAACTAAAATTTATTAATTTTAAAAATAATTTAGCATTGAAATAATATAAAGCGAGAATATATTAGAAAAAATAATATAAAATTCATCACTTTTAACTTATATTTTATTTATTTTACGTAAAATATCTTGTGTTTATTAAATATTTTTTAATAAAATAATTAATATTTTATTATTTATTTTTAATTTAAAAAATAAAATTTATTAATATATATATTTTAATAAAAATGTCAGCATACCAAAAATGACTTCTCATTTTCAAAAAGAAAATTATTTTTGTTAAAATGATTTATTTTTTTCTTTTAATTAAAAAAATATATTTATTAACTAAAATTTTTTAGTATTTTAAGCATAAAAAATATAAAACTATTTTCTTAAAAAATATTTTTTACGAAACAAATAGAGTTTTAATGATTATATTTTTTTAATATATGTGAAAAAATAAATAGGTGTATTTTTTGAATCGATTATAATGAAAGTATGCTGGATTATATAACTTTACATGAAAAATCATTATCAGGATGGCAAGTCTTAATAAAGGATCGGATGTTATAGTGTTCGGATCTTTCGCTCCACTAATAGAATTATATTTTAACTTATCACACTCTTGTCATGTGATTTTTTTTTATTATGACAGCCTATAATCTACTTTAAAGAATTATTGTGTAATATTTCTTTAAAAATAATTTTATAATTTTAAATATAATTAACATAAAACATTGAAAATGCATTTTCAATGTTATAGAATTCGGATCTTTCTTTCCACTAGTAGAATTACATTTTAACTTATCATATTTTTATTCTGTGATCATTTTTTATTATGACAGCTATAGTCTATTTTAAAGAATTATTGTATAATATATAAAATGAAAAGTTAATTTTTTTAAAAAATAATTTTATAATTTCAAATATAATTAACATAAAACATTGGAGGTGCACCTTCAATTTGATAAATTAAAACGGGAAGACTAATCTATTGAAGGTCATGTATATTAATTTGACTTTGTTGAACATGTATAATAATGTTTTGACGTGTTTGGAAAGAAATGACGTAATTAAAAATGAAAAGTTTTTATTTTTTATTTTTTTTAATACTCCATTGTGATTCTCCGTGATCCAATGTTTTTTTCTTTAATATAGAAAAAAATATTACAAAATCATGCACATCACTCTCGATTCAAATTATTTTATAAATACACTGAATCGTTCTGCATTAATTTCTTTTAGGCTATATAATTATGGCAACTATTAATCACAAAGTTCAAATATTATAGACTTCACATTTAAACATTCCACATGAGAATTGACTTTGCTTCTTTCTCTCTAATCCAAGATTCTCTTTGTTCCATAGTTTCTTCGTTGGGGGAGGACTGGCCTATCTATGGGCTCTCCCTCTTTAGCTCTTTTTAATATATTATTATTGAAAAAAAAAATCAAAAAAATTTATATGATTTTATTAATTTTTTACTTTAAAATTCATTATTTAATTTGTATCGATATATATAAAAAAAATACGATTTGATAATCTGACCAATGACTAGATAATCAGACGAGACAATTTAGTGAACGATCAAACGAGATGACTTGATGGACAACCAGACGACCTGGTAACTTAGTGAACGACCCGTCGACCTAATGACTGGCCTGATATCTTGACAACTGATCTAGTAACCGACCTAATGTTATTAAATTATCATACTGATGTTCAAATGGTTTGACGATCTGGCAACATGATATCACTAGATAACCAAACGATCGGATGACTTGATAGCCAATACAGAATGTAACGACCGATATAAGGACCTGATTAACTGAGTTATATTGCTTTAAAATTATATTATTTTATAAAAAGATTTTATTTAATCAGATTAGTTTAATTTGAGTTTTTTTAAAAGATTTTGTTGCTTTAAAATTATATTATTTTATTAAAAAGTTTTGTTTTATCAGATTAGTTTAGTTTGAATTTTTCTAAAATTTTTTATATTATTTTATTTTCTAAATTCTTCTAAACCGTTCATTCCAAATGAGTTTAGCTTATGAAATAGAAGGAATAAATAAAAAAATCTATTAATTTAAAGAAAATAATCCATTTTAAAATAATTGAAATCAACCAAAACGATTAATTAATTATATAAAATTTAATTGAAATAATTTTAAAAAAATTATATAAATTAAATACAAATTAATCATATTATTAATAATTTATAAAAAAAATAAAAATTCATCGCATATATTGTTAATTGTAATATAAATTTTGCTAATTATATATAAATTTTTATAAATTAACAAAGTTAAATGCATATAATTTTATTAATTTATGATAATTTAGAATCTAATTAGTAAAATTTCAAATACAATTAATAATATATCAAATTATTTCTAATATCTTTCGTAAATAATCAATAATATGATTAATTTATATTTAATTATTATAATTTTTATAAATTTAAGTATTTAATAAATTAAATTTTAATTAAATATTTAATGGATTAATATAAAAAAATATACGCATGATGAAAGTATATATTCGGAAAAAAAAAATTATGAGTTAGAGAAAAAGAAGGTACTCACAGGTTTAATCTGATAGTAAGTTCATCCGAGTAAATTTGAAAAATTTAAAATTTTACTTTCCGATCCTCAATCCCCAATCTCCCGTTTCAATAAAAAAAAAAAGATTAAGAAGTAGAGTTGTAATTGGAAGGAGCAGGGAGTTAAGATGAAGCAAATAGTAGGTGATTATGGTGATTTGAGCAATAAATTAAAGAAGAGGCAGACCAAATGGAATTGGAGGAGAAGCTTTTGATTTGGTGAGAGATGATATTTTTTGACCAATTTATTCTCTAATTATTCCAAAACGGCAAAAAGAAAGTTATAGAAAGCTTGAAAACGACACAATGCCTCTTTTATAAGCTTAGTGGGTTGTTTTGCATTTGTGAACTTCAAGCTTCCCTAGGTTTTAATATTATGGTCAAATTTTAGAGTACACCCGAAAGTGCAAGCAACCTTTTTTTAATCCACAAAATTAATATATTTTTTATTTTTTAATTTATATTAAATCATATGTCACTTTTCCATTTAAAATAATAATTTATTTTTTAATTTTTTAATACATGAAAATTTAATATAGATTAAAAATATAAAATTTATAAATTTGACAATAAGTTTGTATTAAAATAATATAAGAGGAGAATATAATAGAAAAAGACAACATGAAAAAATAGTATTTTTTCACTTTAATAAATTCAACTTATAGAAATGAATTATTAGCATTCCGAGACTTAGCCTGGTAGAAAGTGCATCCTTGTAGCCTTGAGAGGACTAAAATTCTACTCCCCAACTCCCTATTTAAAAAAAAAAAAAGAAATGAACTATTAAATTTTAAAAAGCAGAAAATATATACATTAATTTTAAGATAATATAAGGATGAAAAATTAATTTACTTTAAAGGATAATTTTATAATTTCATATATAATTAACATAAAACATTGAAGGAGGACATTAAATTTGATAAATTAAAATGGAAAGACTAAACTATGGCCGGACATGTATATCAATTACTTTTTTTTCAAAAAATATGTATAATAATTTTTTGAAGTATTTGGAAAACAATTTACGTAATTAAAAATAAAAATATTTTTATTTTTATTTTTAAATACTCCAATGATGTACCTCGGTGATCCAATGTTTTTTTTTTAATATAGAAAAAAAAATTATTAAATCATGCACATCATTCCTAGTTCAAATTATTCTATAAGAATACACCAAACCATTTTGCATTAATTTCTTTAGAACATATGAATATGGTAACTATTAATCACAAAGTCCAAAGTCCGAATATTATAGACTTCACACTCATGAGAATTGACTTGGTCTTCTATTACGTAGTTTTGTCCATCGTCGTCCTCGGTCTTTTTTCTGAATAGCTTCCTTTCTCTAGAGTGAGCAGTATTCGGTTTAAATCGAAAAAACTGATCAAATCGAATCGATTTAAAAATTTAATTCGATTTTTTATACATTTCGATTCAGTTCGGTTTTTAATTTCAGAAATTTCGGTTATTTCGGTTCGATTTAGTTTTGATCAGAAAAAAACCGAAAAAATCGAACCGAACCGATTAGTGATAATAATATATTTTTTTAATAATATAGAGAAATTAAATCATATTAAAACTTAAATATTTTAGTTAAATTTTAAAATATTAAAAATAAAGTGTAAAAAATATAAAAAATTATTAAAAATTAAAACCGATCAAACCGAACCGAATTGAACCGAATCAAATCGATTTGATTCGATTCGATTTCTAACTAAAATCGATTCGATTCGATTTTTATAAATACTAAAATTCAGTTTTCGATTTATTCGGTTCGATTTGATTTTGAATCGAACCGACTAAATGATCACCCCTACCTCCCTCTTCCACTATGGATGGTGTAATATTTTCTTTTGATCTGTTTGTAAATCGAGGAATTACAGTTTGATACTTTTTGGCCAAGTCTATCTTCTTTAAGCTTTGGAAGGTTTGCTAATTCTAACGAAATTCGATAAATGAATAGGACGACGATGAAGTTTTTTTCCAAATCCATTTTTCAATAGTTTAGGATTTGTGATTGTTAGGTCTCGACCTTTCTCTTATAGATTGGATTAGTTTTGAGGCTTTGTTTTGCTCGATAAATTAAACTTTCTATTTTTATTTTGTCATTTTTAATTAACTACTTTTATTATATAGTTAATATTTTATATTCGTCTTTTATTATTGTGAAAAAGAAAGAGTTATCTTTTATTATATATAGTTAACTTTTTTATATTTTTTTAAATAAAAAGAAATAAGAAATTGATTGAGTACAAGCTACCGATTAAATCAGAATATGGTTGTACAAAGAACCAATTAGCATAAAGTTCAAAAAATAAAATATTGGGTTCACGATAAATTAAACTTTATTTTATAAAAAAAAATTTAAATGAATTTGTGTAAAATCTTGTAAAATTTGAACTTACTTCAAAATAATTTTTTTAATTTAAAAAAAAATTGAATTCTTTTATTCCATAAAAAAATTAATTAAATTAAATTATTATAAAATTTTTGATATCAAACAGATTTTTATTAATATAACTTGTTTGTAAAGCCAATTATTTCATAGTCCCAATAATGAAGAAAAACAATTAATTACTCCATATCATATTATATGAATTTATTTGTTGAAAAAGTATTAATCATATTAAAAGTATGTCCCTTCCATTCTTTTTTTTTTATTATTTTCAAGAAAATTAGAATCTTATTTCATATAAAATAATAATTCAATTTTATTAGAACAATTTTTTTTGCCAATACTTTTAAGTCAAAAAGTTGTGTTTACAATCTAATTAGGATGCTTTTATTTATTTTCTGAGCTTAATTTAACTCAATTTTTTGACAATATATTATGTTAAAAAAAATTAATTTTTAGACTTTTATACAATAAGATGATTTTTTTTTTTGTTTCATAAGATAACAAATTTTAAAGATGCCAAGAAATAAAAGGATAACTTAATGACAATAGATAATTAATTAAATAAAATAAAAAACTCATAAAATAAAATTTGGAAAAATTATTAAATCATAGAAAATTAAAATCCTTAATTCCAAAAGTAGCTAAAAAATAAAAATGACTTTCTAAGAAGCTAGGATTTTTTTTTTTTTAAATATTTAGGCTCAGTTTGCATTGCAAAAATTATTTTATGAGAATATTTCTCACATTTTTTTATATTTGAATCACTTAAAATAAATTAATAAAAAAATTATTTTCTTAATTAAAAAATAAATAAATTGATGTAAGTGAGAAATTACTTTTAGACTTTCATAATCTTAGGTGCGTTCGTTATAGTTATTACAGTGATTTTTTATTTTATAAAAAATATGAAATTTATATATTTAAAAATGTTGCATTTTTATTTATACTACTTATTAAAAAAATATTTTTAAAATAAAAAATAAAAAAATAAAAACTATAACTATTGATTTTCTTATTACAGATTCTATCAAATCATTATTTTTTTATAATTTTTATTAAATTACCATCAAGCTTTTATCTCCATTAATTAAATTTATACTTTTAAATATATAACTATTGGGTTTAGTGATGGTTAATTTTGTCAATTCACGTGTTCTAAACGGCTATTTTGGACGGAAGGACTGCGAATTTGGACAGAAAATAAAGTGAGGGATTTAAGTGTTGGGTCGCTAAAATAGAGACGGCTATTTTGGACGGAAGGACTGCGAATTTGGACAGAAAATAAAATGAGGGACTTAAGTGTTGGGTCGCTAAAATAGAGGGACAGAAATGTTAATTACGTTAAACCTCAGGGACTAAAAAGTAATTTTCCTTATTTTTAATTAAAAAAAACAGAAATCTTACAATGATACCGAATGCAGCTTTATTTTTTATACAAAAAATAAAATAACTTATATTCAGTTATTAAATAAAAAATATTTTTTAAATATAATTATTTTTTATTGTTGATTTTAATGTTAAAAAAAATTAATAAATTTATATAAAGTGATATTACTAAAATTCTTAAAATTTTAAAAAATAACTTTTTCTTAAAAAAAACATTTTTTTAAAAAATTAAATTTTCTTTTAATCAATAAAATATTTTTTATTAATTTATTTTTTTTTCGAGTACTTCAAATATTTAAAAATTGAAAAAATATTTATTTTACATATTATTATAATGGAGGCATAATATGGATTTGAAAGTTTGAAGTACAGCCATTAGTGTTTAGTATGAAAGCTAAGCTAACTTCTTCACATCTTATTATAACAATTAATTAAAGAAAGAATCATTTTGTATTTGGACTTTTTGCATTATTGAAATGGTTGTGCTTCTTGCAAACCGCACAATGTGATATTCTTTTTTTTTTTCTTTTCACCTTTTTAGTATACTTTTTGAGTATTTTCCTGAATTAATAATGAATGGTTTTGGTTTTTATTTGATTAAATAATTGACTGATCCCATTGGTGAATTTTTGACTTCCTCAGAAAAGTAAAGAGAAAAAGGAAAGCAAAAGTGAGATTGTGGGATTTGACTTCAAATTCTTTAGTGGGTATTTTCTTCTTTCTTTGTTGGGCCACAATCAAAAGTCATTCAATTCCAATTGCTAAGATTGATATGAATCTTTAATAGGAAAATAATTTTTACATATAAAATTAGCAAATGTATTTACATAATTTTCCTTTTGCACTATTTCCTTCATATTTGTAAAAAAGGAGTAAACTTGAAACCCAATACTCTCTCATTAGCGTGCCTCCTTACTCCTTTCACAATAGTGAAATCCTCCTTTTTGAAAGCTGAATGTAAGAACTACAAAGGAAAAAAGAAAAAAAAAAGGATAATGGAAGAGAAAAACCCACCCAAATCTAACAAGAAAACTCCATTATGCTCAAGATTTGGGTATCAAAAGATGGGCAAAACATCATATTCAATGATAGAAGCCCCTAACTAAAAACCATAGATCTGAATAAAAAGGAAAGAGGAAGAGGGCCTCCCTCTACCCATAAGGGCAGATAAAGGCCGCACGTCAATGGCAAGAAAGGAGAGACTAGGCTCTCAAAAAAAGAAAACCAGAGAAAACTATGAATTATGATAATCTCCATGATTTTTATTTTTTAAAATAATCCCATTAATAAAAAAAAAAAAAAACAGAAAATGAAGGCTAAACGAAATTAAAGTATAACTAATCTAACAAATGAAAGTTACTTTAAAATTTCATTTATATACCATAAAAATAAAACTAAAAATAGGGACCCATGTCCATTTTTGGATACTTTATATACAAAAGTGACATATAATTTAAGCCTTGCTGCTAAGGACAAGCAAGCAAGCATTGTTCTCAGTAGTATAGTATGCACATAATTATGAAGAAAGATGCAATCCCACGAAGGTAATACCATATCAAGAAAGTAGCTAAGGATGAAGTTCATAATGGAGCTACTGCAACTAATTTTATCTAACAATCAGCCAAGAAGGAGGGTTACATGCATCAAGCAAGCAAGATAAATTTAAAAAGGATGAAATGCAATCCATCTTCAAATAATAATAATAATAATCATACCCATTTTCTAAGATCTTCATTTCTTTTTCTAAGACAACTTCTTCCTTATCAGCAAGATCCTTCTTCTTTTGCCATGAGATGGCTGGCGGAGGTTCTATTGTTATATGCTTTTTCTTCTTTCCTTCTCTAAAAATAGACATATTTGTATATAATAATAATAATGGAGTATAGTAGTGAAGTTGATGAAGAAAAATTGGTATGGATTTAAAAGAGAGCAAACCTAACGATGAAATATTTTATTGATAAGGATGTGAATATAGTCTTACCATTTCAATGAATAATTTTTGTTATAAAAAGTTGTAAATCATTTAAGGAGGAAATTTAAAAAAGAGATTTTACCACCAATGAGTGTTGAGTGTCACAGTAGGTTTTTTTCCTGAGAAAAGACATTGTTGGAAAGGAGTGAAGAATTTTCAAAGGATAATTTTCTATAAAATCTAAAAATAAATATAAAGAGATATCTTGCTTAACAAAAAATTAATTTATCACAAAAAATGAAAGTTGACTCAAAATACCTTTAACCTAAGATTATATTTAAAAAGAAATCTTGAGAGTTAAAATATAAAATTTGTAAAGAAATATGGAAGGGTATCATGCTAAATAATAATAAAAAAAACTTTGGTTCAATCCTTAGAGAAAGATATTGTTGGAGAAGGTAGTCAAGAATTATCAAAAGATAGTCTTCTATAAACTCTAAAATGAGTATGAAGAGATATTTTGCTTAATAAAAAAAAACTTTACTTTATCTTGACGAATGAAAGTTGATTTAAAATACCTTTGAATTTTGAGAGATATAACATGAAGAGGGATATTCTGCTAAATAAATAAAAAAGAACATTATCTCGATGAGTGAAAATTGACTCCAAAATACCTTTAGTCACAACATTATATTTTGAAAGAAAATTTTAAAGGTAAAGCATAAATTTCTAAAGAAATATAAACATTGTTTAGGATAATTTTTTTATTTTTAAAAACTTAAATATGGAAATTATGTTCTTGGAGGTTTTAAAATCTATAAAACTCCAATAAAAGATTAAAAATGGTATTTTACAACAGTTAACAAAGTAGGTAATTGTATCAATCCTCATAATATCACAAACTCACTCAGCATATTCTGCTTTACTGTGAGAAAAATTCATAATTCATTGCGGATAATAATTGAAATCATATGGCAATTATCCCTCTTAATACAAAATTTCACTATTACTTGCATATATGCAACTTTAAACAACTAAATAAAATAATTTAATATATTTAATAGACATTATGAAAAATAAATTTGTACAAAAATCACGTTGCGCAAAAGCGTTAAAGAAGTAAATCCTATATAGGTTTAGAGAAAAATCTATAATTATTAATAGAAAATAAGCTGGCTAATAAAATATGACGTTTGAATAGACGTATATAAAAGATCTGAAAAAATTAAAAAATAATGACAAAAAATTCGAATTAAGGTTTTTGAGGCCCTAAACAGCGTTTTTAGACCTCCTGATGGACCGATATGTAGTCCAAGTCAAGTAAAAGATGTACTGACACCCAAAGTAAAAGTTATGGGTAAAATGCTTTTTGTCGCGTTTGTGGTCGTATTTCGGCCGATCCGTCTATTCTAGATATTACGGCCTATCTTGTCCCCATCAATCTCCTCCATTGGGAAAGAACTCGTCCTCTAATGGAGCAGGAGATTTGAATACAAAGAAGTATCAAGAGTCATGATACATGAATATGTCCGCCACGTTAAATGTCTTTAAAATACTCATGGTGTCTAAGAGATCTATCACATAAGCATTATTATTGATGTGTTTGAGACCTGAATAGGGTCTATACTTCTTGGGCTACAGCTTGCTGTATGTACCAATCGGGAACCTCTCTGCGCAAGAACAACATTACTATATCTCCAACCTGGAAGACTTCTTATTGCTTATACTTATCTGCAGCTTACTTGTACTTTGAGTTTGCTTGCTCCAATTTTTGCTTCACTTTCTTCTGCACATCCACAATCTGCTCAGCCACGTGCTCTGGTTGGAACACTAGCATCTGCACGTTTTGTTGACAGTTTGATCAAATCTAACGTTTGTTGTGACACCTTGGTATAGACAACGGAAAAAGGTGAAGGACCAATGTCACTATAGAGTGCACTATTATAAGCAAATTCAGCTTGAGGAAGAACAAGATCTCACTGCTTCGGTTTATCCCCACAAAGTCTGCAAATTAGATTGTCTGTTTGCCCGTCAGTCTGCAGGTGAGTAGTACTGTTGAATTATAAGAAAGAATCAAACAGTTTTCATAGTATTTGCCAGAAATAGCTAAGAAACTTGCTATCATAGTCTGAGGTAATAGATTTTGAAACCCTATGAATACGAACGACCTCTTTGAAGAACAGTCTAGCAACAATAACTGCATGAGATTTTCCTATAAGAAATAATGTGTGACATTTTGGAAAACCTGTCAACTACAATGGCCTACATTTGAAGTCAAGTTCACCTTATTTTGAATTCTTCAATTTATTTTTAATTTTTTTAATTTTTATTTTTACTATTTGTATTTTTTATTTTTTCATAGCATATACAATCATTTAGGAGCTCTTTAACTTACTTCAAATATGTTGGAAATAAGTATGATTCTTATTATACAACTCTTAATATTTTAGATGTGGATGTACGCATGGTATAAAATAAAAAATTGACTGCTGCTCTATGCAGGCCGGTAAAAAACTTCAGTATAAATTATAAATATCTTACAATAAATTTACAACTTAAAAAGTATATTGTTCCTTCTTTCACATGGAAAACTTTATAATTGAAAATACTTATATAGCTAGTTGGATTTAAAATGACTAAAATGAGAGTGTCTAGCCATAAGTGTTGTAATGCACACCGTTTTATTTTATTTTTTGCCGCCCGTTTCATTGTTACACATCGTTTTATTCCCGGTTGCTCACTATTTTAGTGTTTTTTTTATTCTTTACTTCTATATTACACATCATTTCAATAATTCTTTATTTTTTTCTATCAAAATAATTCTTTATCATGGAAAATTTTATAATACAATCATTATATGTATAATAGTTGTATTATAATTGTTGATCATATGAATCTCCTATAGATTTTACCATAATCAATGTTAGCATGCAATCATTATAAATATAATAGTTGTATGGAATTATTTTTCCTCAAAAATAATATTTATGCAATAATAAAATTATTAACTTACTCCAATAAATAAGGAAAAAAATATGAATTTGATGAAATTCACAATTTAATATCATTAATAAAAGAAAAAATTACTACTTAATCTTTATAGTACGGAGAAACTCACTAGTTGGTTATTCGATTTTGAACGATATTTTAAAAAATCTACTAATTAGTTTCTCCATTAGTTTTAGCGGTTAATTAGTATAAAAAAATCTAAAATGTCATTGACACAAGAGAGACTAATTACTAAACTTTTTAAAAATTTGAGTGGCTAACCAATAAATTTTTCAAAACCATAGAGACTAAATAATAAAATACTCAACGGCAAAATTAATGAAATAACTAAATAGTAGATTTTTTTTTAAATATCAAGAATATTTTAATATATTTTTAAAAATTAAAGAATTAATTAATAAATTTTTTCATACTATAGAAAGTATGTAATAATTTTTTCTTAATAAAATAACCACTCTTCTAAATGTATTATTATACTATGATAATTTGCTTATTCAGCGTTAATAGTTTGCAACAGTTTCGTAAATTTCGATAATTTTAATATTTAAAATAATTTTGAATTCTTTATTTTATAATTTTTTTTTATATAAAATTATTTTGAAAAGAATAATTTTGAAAGAAAAAATTCTACCATTTTAGTATAAAAAATAATGAAAATAGCGTTTTAATATAATCGGCAGAGATTTTTTAATAAACTTTTTAGAATTATAGGATCTTTTAATATATTTTTAAAAAATTAAAAATTAATTAATAAAATTTTCATGTAGTTTAAATAATATATTTTTTTTAAAGAAAATTATTTAACCCTTTAAATATTTTACAATCTCCTATTTGAAATGAAGAATTTTACATGAATTTAATTCAATTGATTTTTTTTAATAATTTTTTTATTTAAAATAAAAAAATTAATTAGTTTAAAAAAATAATTTAAATATATTATTTTATTTCAAAATGAAGAGCTGCTTTTGCCAAAAGTCTTATCCAGTTATCCTCTTATGGAAGTGCCAGAAAGGGTCTACAGGAACTACTGTAGACCCTTTCTCCAACAGTACAAAAACTTCAACAAAAGTATAGTATCGGTTTTAGCTTAGCAAAAACCATGAATATACTCGAAAAGTGATTATAGCAAGACAACAGAAGAAGAAAGGAAAAAAAAATCAGTGAAATGCAGAAAATATTATAAAAAAACCATGCTAAGTCTTTGCTGTGAAAAGAAGAATAGGACAATGGGAAACCCAAATTTTCTCAAGAATCCTCTGGTGAAATTTCTCCTGGCCATTGTTCTATTTTCTCTTTCCTACATTCTTGGAATCCATACTAACACATTGAGCTCTACTTCTCCTGCACCTTCTCTACTCCAAAACCAGCAACTTTCACTCAGTTGTCTTCAGCAAAACTCCTCGTTGCCTGATCTTGACTTTGGACCACATCACAGGCTCTCTCTCCCTCAAGAACCCTTCAAAGATCTTCCATTCTTCAATTTTTGCTCTCAAAACTTCACTCATTACTGCCCTTGTCATGACCCAAATAGGGAAATGCTTTTCTCAACTGAAAGATTCTTCCATCGAGAGAGGCATTGCCAAGAACCTGATAAGAAACTACGGTGTTTGATTCCAAAGCCCATTGGGTACAAGAAACCGTTTCCTTGGCCAAAAAGCAGGGACTATGCTTGGTTCAAGAATGTGCCATTCAAGAAGCTGACTGAATTCAAGAAATCTCAGAATTGGGTTAGATTGGAAGGTGATTTGCTGATTTTTCCAGGTGGTGGGACTTCATTTACTCAGGGAGTGAGGGGTTATGTTGAGGAGATTGCAGGTATAGTGCCTTTGAAATCTGGGAGTATAAGGACTGTTCTTGATGTTGGATGCGGGGTAAGTAATTGGTGGGAATTTAATGGGACTTTTTTTTAATATTAATTTTGGCATGGTTGTCCTTGTCCTTTATATTGAAATCTTCTATATCTGTATATTTTAATTCTGCTGTTATGTTTTTTACAATAGTTTTTTATATTAAAATTTCTGTCTTCTTCTCTGTATTATTACAAGGAGAGGAGAACTAATAAAATATTAGATAGTTTTGCCTAACACATTACAAGGCAAGATTATAATTTAAGTCTGATATTGAAAAAAAAAAATTATAATGACTTGTGTTTCTTTCTGAGGTTATTTAGTTTTTCATGTTTTAGTATTTCCCTCCAATTTGAAAACAGTGCTTCATGTGGAGAACATAAGCATTGGTTGCTATTACAACTCATAGAATTGTAAGTATGGTAATTGCTCCAATGAAGGAGCATTGGTAGTTGCTCCTTCATTGCAACTCAGTCAATATATGCTTTAAATTAAGTAATGTAACCTCTGCTTTTCAGTTCCTGAACCTTTTTCTTTCCTTACAGCATAGATAACTTAGTTTTGTTGCATTTGGAGTGCATCTGTCTTAAATGAGACTTTTTGTTTTTAATATCTAATATGATAATGAACCTAGTAGAACTTAAGAATAAAAGATACTTTCTTGCCTTGTCTGCTAAAGCTAGTTTTATTTATAATGTGTTTTTCCACTGATTTTACAGCTCTACTTGTAATAAAAGTTAGCGACTCTTTTATTCATGTTGGATTTGATTTGAAAGATATTTAAAAGTTAGTTTTCTTGATGCTGACTCTCTTCAGCCTAAAACTCTTATGAAAATAGATTATTGCCTACTAGTTTTTGGACCTATTATTATTTCAAGAGCTATGTGCACATTGATTTTTGAAGTTTGAACTTTATTTATAACTCTCACGTACTGCCTCATTTGGCTTCGAGGTTGTGTTGCCAAATACACATTTGGCTTAACTTAAATGCAAATACCAAATGTACCTTCACATTTATGAGGTCAGTCAGATGAACAAGAATACAATTTATCACTTCCTGGATGTGGTCTTGAAACCAGTTAATATTAACTGGCATGCTTCTACAATTTTGTGGTTGCTATTATTTTAGCTGATGTATTAATCTATTTAGAGTAAACTCTTAGCTTTGACTTTTGATCTACGTTTTCCGCAGGTAGCAAGCTTTGGAGCATTTCTGATGGACTATAACATATTGACAATGTCAATTGCACCAGTAGATAAACATGAGGCTCAAGTACAGTTTGCATTGGAAAGAGGGCTTCCAGCTATGCTTGGTATACTTAGCACCCATCGGCTACCATTCCCTTCAAGATCATTTGATATGGCTCACTGTTCAAGATGCCTAGTGCAATGGACTAATTATGGTACCCTTGATTTTTTTAAATTTATTGCTTATCATCATAATCTTTCACAGTGCTAAGAAAATTTGATGTTTGTTTTTGGCTTTCAAATGATAAAAGAAATATCTGGTTGTGGAATTAATTTCATATTAAGCTCTCTCTGTCTCCTTATTTTTTGAAATGCAAATTGCTAGGTGGACTTTATCTGATAGAGATTGACCGAGTGCTGCGACCTGGTGGCTATTGGGTATTTTCTGGACCGCCTATAAGTTGGAAGGTTAGATTTAAGAATTGGGAGACTCAAGCTCAGGACATGGAAAAAGAGCAAAACAAATTGGAAGATCTTGCCAGGCGACTGTGCTGGAAGAAAGTTGCAGAGAGGGGGCATATTGCTGTCTGGAGAAAACCCACTAATCATTTACACTGCATAAAAAAGTCAAAGACTTGGGAATCTCCTCCTTTTTGCATTAACAGTGATCCTGATGCTGGTTGGTGAGTTTGTTGATTCTATATAGTTACACTTAGCCTAAGGAATGAGGTCATAATTTAAAACTTAGCAATTTGTCTCTGATTAATGCAAGAATTTTAACATGTAAATCTTTTAGAAAAAGAGATCTTGCATTTTGGTTGGACACCCATGTCGATTTGTTTCACATGAAAGACTTGAAAAAAGGGTAGCGGATGCATTTTGGTTCGACTTGTTTTCATTCCATTTCATCTTATATTAAAAAAGGGCAGTGGATGCATTTTCTTTCCACACATGTATATAACAGAGGCTAAAAGTTAGTATCTATTTGGAACTTTTGGGGCTAATTTTATTTTTCTCTTTCCCATTATGTATTAAATTGCTTCATCTAAGTGCTTACATGGCCAACAGCTATTTTGAATTAGCTTCTACATTAACATTTTCATAGCAACTCCACTCTCTTTGTTTCATTTAACAAAATGAGCATAGAAATCACTCCTGCTAAGGAACTGTTATGCTATAATTGGTCAATGGAGATAACTGGAATAGATATTAGCACTCCTTATTTAACATTATTGTTTAGTGAGTCTAGCTTCCGCTATAGTAACTAACATTAGTCTTTTTTTTCCTCAATGCTTTAATAGGTACATGAAGATGGAAACGTGCATTACTCCTCTTCCAAATGTAACAGATATCCATGATTTTTCTGGAGGTGCTCTTTTAAAATGGCCAAAAAGGTTGAGTGCTGTTCCTCCTAGGATAAGAAGTGAAGGAATTTCAGTCAGGGCCTACGATAAGGATAATCAGTTATGGAAAAGAAGAGTTGAATATTATGGGAAAATACTCGAATCTCTCTCCAAAGGTAGGTATAGAAATATAATGGATATGAATGCTGGCATTGGTGGTTTTGCTGCAGCACTGATACAATATCCAGTATGGGTAATGAACGTCATACCTTTTGATGCAAAGAAGAACAATCTTAGCATCGTGTACGAGCGTGGCCTTATTGGAACTTACATGAACTGGTAAAATACTAGTAGCTCTGTAGTTCATACTCTTACTAGTCTTTGTAACCTGGTTATGTCTTATTATTTAGATAGAAGCAAAGAATACTCTGTGGAAATTGTTGATCTCTGCAATTCAATCCGTTGCACTGCTTAGTATGCGTGTTTAGGTTGTTGAAAGGCAATTGCTTTTATTGCTTGGAAGTAGCTTTTCGGGTTTTCACTTTTTTAACTTTCTTCTTTTTTATGTTCTCACTTGACATCACCTGTATCTCCAGTAATTATGAATAATTTCCTTATGGAACAACAAATAGCTTTAGAGTATTATGCATGTATAAGTACAGTGACTTTAACTGAAGAACCAAGCATATCTCGGAAAAATAAATAATTCTTTCTTTTTCTTCAAGGTGATATGATGGATGTATTAACAATTCTTACTTGTAGGTGTGAAGTGTTTGATACATACCCGAGGACATATGATTTGATACATGCCTATGGTGTATTCAGCATGTACATGAACAAGTAAGTAATTTACTTCTATTTCTTTTCGAGTGAATTGTATAAGTTATTGTTTATCAATGGTTGTGTGCCCATCTCCTGCAACATTGTACTAGGAATAGAAATCCTCTTGTCTAATTTGAATTTATCTTCCCTCATGCAGGTGCAACATTCTTGATATCCTTGTTGAAATGCACCGGATTCTTCGACCAGAAGGAGCTGTTATAATAAGAGATGATGTTGATATCATTGTGAAGCTGCAAGGCATTGCAAATAGGATGAGATGGGAAAGCAAGTTTTTACATAGTGAGAATGGACCTTTTCATCCAGAGAAAATACTATTGATTGACAATTCTAAGCAGATATTGCATCCTACCATTCTGTGAAATAGCACCCATTTGTTGGCAAGTGTATATTAGATGCATACAGTAGTTATGATCTTCACAAGCATTGTTAATATGGAGGATTCACTTGAATATATATCTATAATATCCTTCGAGATTTAGATTATACTTTTTCAAGATTGTTATATTTCAGTTTTAAATTATCTTATCTAGTTGTTGAGATTTTATTATGTTTCTAGTACTAAATAATACCGTTAGAGTGATTGAATTATACAACAAATTAATTAATTCATTTTATTTAATATGATTTTTGTTTCAACAATAGTATAAAGAGCTTTAATAATCTTATGGGCCTGTGAGAAAAAAAAAATTATTTTAAGAGAGCTTATGAGAAACACTAGTACATATATTTGCATTAATTTGAAAGTTTATACGAGAGAGAGAAAAGTGCAGTTTCATGGTGAGAATTGTGATAAAATTTTCATGAATTATATGAGAGAAAGTGCTTAAAAAAAGTTTGATGATAAATACATTAATAAAAAATAGTTTTTTGGAGAGAAGTGTTTCAATAAAAAAAAATCAAAAATTGATAATTTAGAGATAAATGTTCCAATATAATTAAAATATTGGAGAGTGAAATCATGCAGTACCGGATATGAGATAAATCTTCTAAAGGAGAGGGCTTTTTTTTTTGGAATAAGTCAATTCATTTGGGACCTGCGGATCTACTCGTTTTCCTATTCAAAAATCAGCCATCGAGTGCAGATAAAGAGATGTCAAAAGAAACTTCTTACTTCCCAAACAGACCCTCTTACATCTATATATAATCGTTGATTTATCAAGAATACACAAAAAAAGCGTTTCGAATTGTTGATTTATCCTAAAAATGGCTTAGAATCAATAGTTGATTATCTAATGGATTTTTCCGTTTTAATACTCTATCCGAGAGTTATCTTGGAGAGAAAGTGCACCAAAATTGTCAATCAGAGAGACTAGAGAAAATGTTGGATCTCTTTGGCCTATATAATTCTTTGGTCTATTTGGTTATCAAAAATTGAGAAAATCTTCTAAGGGTAAGATGTTAGTACTAACTTCTTATGTTTGCTCATATATTTTGCATCATATTTCTGTTTGGATGCCTCTTTTTCCTAAACGAGTCTCAATCTTCTTACATTGGCTGACACTATTAAGTGATGGTCTAACATAAATAAGGTTCCTGGTTGTGTTGGTGATTGAGAAAAACCAGACTATAATTAGTTAAAATGGAATGTGGATAACTCTTGTATTGATAAACCTGGAACTTCAGCCTTTGGAGGTGTTCTCAAGGACTATAATGGTTGTTTTCTATACATTTTCTTCTATTCTATTGGTAAGGGTGATTCAAGCGAAACAGAATTCTTGGCTATTAAGAAAGCTCTTAGTATTTTAGCACTCTAATCAGATGTGTAGAAATCTATGCATGGACTTCTTTTAGAGTCAGACTAAGTCTGTGAAAAAGATTTCAAACCTAGACTAATTTCATCTCTTAGTATTCATGGAAGTTTAACCAGGTTCACAACTCCATCATAAACTTGTCAATGGCCTTCCTTGCTTTTAATATCCGACATGTACCGCCTGAAAGTAATTGAAAATTTTTTGGCTTGGTTATGAATCATCTGTTGCTCTTGTTTTTGCCATGGTAATTTGCTTAGATAGGTTTTCGTAGCTGATTTTGGATGCTTAGACTCAGCTCTTTTGTTGTGGGGATTCTTCTTAATACTTTTACACTTTATCTATAATCATAGGTCAATAGTAATTATTTGAAAATTACTGCATCTATCTCTGCTAAGGAGTATAAAACAAATTTGGACAGCAGCAGGTAGGAGGAAGAGAAGAAAGAAGAAAGAGATTAAGTAAAAGAAACAAATTTGGACAGCAGCAGGTAGGAGGGAGAGTAGGAGGAAGAGAAGAAAGAAGAAAGTAAGTAAAAGAGAAGAAATTTGGACAGCAGCAGGTAAACAAATTTGGCAACGGATAACTGGTTTTAGATTCTTCATTTCGAGAAGAAATTATGGTCATTTGTAAATGACACGATAGTATGAGATATTACTTAAACGTAAAATTTAACCATATATATTTTGAGTTAAAGTATAAATCTTGAAGTAAAAAAATAATGAAATAACCACCTAATTTAACTGAATATTTTAAAATTTAGATCACTTGATTGAGAAAGTTTATCATTTGCCTTATTTTATTTTTTAATTTAAATATTTAAATTTTAAATAAATTATTTCAACATTTGTATTTTAATATAATTTTGATTAATTTTTAAAATTAAAATTAAGCAATTCAATTATTAAATATATAATACAACTATAAATTTTATTTTGTAATAATAATTATAAATATTTTATATTAAATATATTTTTTATTTAAAGTAATAGCATACAAAAAAATATTATTCAAAAATAATATGTCTACTATAAAACTTTTATAATTATTATTCTAAAATTAAATTTATTAACCGTTGTATTATAAACAGTTAAATTATTATTGTATTTAGAATTAAATATATCATTTAACTATAGTTATTATTATTTTATACGTGTAATTAATTTATATTTAAAAAAATAATAATATATTATAAGCCGCATGCGATATAAAATTCTCACATTTTATAAATTAAAATTACATTTAAAAATGATATATTTAAATTAAAATATAAAATGACATATATATTATTATTTTTTTCAATTAATTAGCCCCTTTCATCATGATAAATGATATGTTTGAATAATTCAACCTCAAATTTAAAAATTTCCCAACCTTATATTTCTCGACTCATGAAATATTAAAAGGACAATGTTATGTCTTTGTTGCAATCATCGTTGAAATTTTAAGAGTTACAAATTTTAATTTGCTCAATTGAACTAGCCTTTTAGGTTTGACCAAAAATTGCATAATCTAATAGAAAAATAAGCAACCCTAGACGAAAATGTTTGCATTTCGAGAAAATTAAAATATTTAAATTAAAATGTAAAATATAAAAATATCTAAATTGTTGTATATTAACGTCACTCAAAAATCTAAAAGCTTAAAACAATTTTCAAAAATGTTGAAAATTTGGTTTGTTTTACTCGGAATGAAATGATTGGATTAGATAATAATAAAATTATTAATATTTAAAATTAAAGTAATCACTTTACTATCTTATTTTTATTTAAATTATTAATTTGTGATAATCATTTCATATATCTTATAATTTCATCTTTTAAATTTAAATTTATTATCTAATATTTTAATATTATGATAATTATTTTCAATATTTTTAAATAATATTTAAGTTTGTTATTTTAATAATCATATCTAAAAATTTTAATTATGAATATATATATATATATAAATCAAAATCTATAAATTTAATGGTAAATATGTTTAAAAAATATCAAAATTTTAAATGCACAAATTACATCAAGGATAAAAATTTAAGATAAAAATTATTAAAATTTATTTAAATATTAATTAATTGTCAAATAAAATTAATTAAACTCAAAAAGTTAACAATTTAAATATAATGATAAGATATTATGATAATTATTTTTTTAATTAATATTTAAATTTATTATTTTAATAATCTTATCAAAAAAAATTAATTTAAATATTATCAAAATTTAATTAGATTCAATTTATATGAACTCAAAATACAGGAATATAAATTTAATTATAAAAAAAATTATACAATTTCATATTAAATCTATGGTGAATTAGGTCTATCTGAAAATTGTTTTAAAAAAAAAATTAATTAAATTTTAGGTCCGCATATGGATAGTGGTGAGCCTTATGTCGATTTGGTTTAAAATCGAATTGAATTAAATAAATTGAAAATCAAAATTTTAGTATTTATAAAATTAAATCGAACTGATTTTGGTTAGAAATTAAATCAAACTGATTTGATTTAGTTCAATTCAGTTCGATTTGATTGATTTGAATTTTTAATAAATTTTTCATTTTTTATATTTTATTTTTAATATTTTAAAATTTAATTGAAATATTTTAATATTAATACGATCTAATCTTTCTATATTATTAAAAATAATATACTATTAACACTAATTGGTTTGATTTGATTTTTTCTGATTAAAATCGAACTGAATTAAAATAACTGAAATTTTTAAAATTAAAAACCGACATTGAACTAAAATAGCTGAAATAGCTGAAATTTTTAAAATTAAAAATTGAAATTGAACTGAAATAAATTAAAAATTGAACCAAATTTTCAAATTAATTCGATTCGATTGATTTTTTTTAATTTGAACCGAATATTGCTCCCCTTCATACAGATATAAAATGGCAAGTTGTGTGAATAAAACACTCAATCGGCTAAGAAAAAATGTATCAAATAATTAAGTTGCAAAAAAGAAAGTAAAGTAATAAAACGACATGTTTGAATAATTCAAACATCAAATTCCAAATTCTCCCAATATTATATGACTCATGAAATATTAAGAACTACAAATTTTAAAAATTTTGGTGATTTTAATGTTTACCAACTATATATTTATAAAATAATTATATTAACTGTCACACTGAAAAGATATTAGAATAATTTTAAATAATTTTAATGTTTACCAACTATATATTTATAAAATAATAGTTTTATCACTGATCCGTACATGCTTGTGTTTAAATTGTAAAAAAAAACTAATATAAATAATTATAATAATTTAATTAACATATTAATAATAAAAGTATAATTCACATATGATAAATTAATATTTTTTTTCGGATATATAATAAATCAATATGTTTGACGATAAAAGGAAATTAAACAATTATTTAGTTTAAACATTATGGCGAAATTATAATAAACGTCTTATCACTAATTTTTTACCATATAGATATTTCAATCAATTTCAAACTTTTACTATTATTAATACTTTTATTAATTTATTAAAATATTTTTTAATAATTATTAATGTAATCAAAATAGATTTTGTTGTGATTTAAATTAGTAAACTTAAAAACTAGAATAAAATAAGAAATTATTTTAAAATTAAAAATAATTGTATAAAAATTATATAATTTGATTTTTGCCATCTAAATTTTATACGTAAAGAGATAGAGTTAATTATTTTATCTCTTAAAAATTTAGTGGGATCATCGATTAATTGGCAAGAGATTCCACTAGTTAATTGATTTGAGATCCTGTGATTACAAATATAACGGGTATCTGCTAAAATATTTTCGACTAATGACAATTTTATGTGAAAATTCGATTTAATTAAAAGAGAGTGAGTTTTTATAAAGAACTGAATGCTACAGTATTTAGATTTTTCTTTTCACGAATAAAATTAAATATCGGTTTATAATATTTTTGGTATGTGACTATTTTATAATCGTAACTCATAATTTATTTTGAATGATTATAATGTAATATCAATTATTTTATAGATTTTTTCTTAATATTTTTTTTAAATTAACTTAAAAATGGACAAGTCAAATAGATATGAGTTAAACACCATATATGCTTTTTCAAAAATTATATATATATATATTAAAATTAAATAGGAGAATATTATACTTTTGATTACTTAATGATTGCATAATTATTTATAATATTTTTTGAGAATCAAAAAATAATATGGTCAATCTATTAATAAGAGATTTTATTGACTAATTAATCAGAAATTTTGTAGTTATAAAAATAGAATATGTTGGATTATAGTTTTTAACGGTAATTTCACATAGAGATTCAATCATTTTTTTAAATGGTGAGTTTTTTACGGAAACCCAAACTGAGATTGATCTGAAAATTAAAAATTTTTTTTTTAAGTATCAAATCCGATTAAATTTTTACCATGTGATCTCTTTTCTAGCGTCGGTATATTGACTTTTTATTGTGTAATATCAAATAATATAATAAATATTTAATAAAGTAGTTTAATATATAATATTTTATTTATTAGAAATTTTTTATAATATTATATAATAAATATAAAATATATTTATTTTTAACATAAATTTAAATTAAAAAACTATAAATTTTATTAATAAAAAATTTTAATCATAAATTTTTTTAAAGTCCTCAATGTAATTGAGAGAGAGTAGATAATCACAAGAATTAATGGAGGATAAAATAATATGTGATGTGAGCCATGAAGCAGAAATTGTCCACCACTAATATGTAAGCAATATCGGACACATTTGAGTTAGAATTTCAAACCATTTTTCATTAATTATTTAATTTTTCCGCCGACCTAATTGGAAGATCACATCTGAGATTTTTTATTTATTATCTTGCTATGAATTTCGAATGTTTATTATTTTAATTGGATCTCCATTACAATCTTAAATTTATAAACGTCTCTGTCTGATTTTGACGGACTAGGTCTGCGTTTATATATACAAACACCGTTCAAACTTCTGTACGCTGATTTTACAATCTAGGCATCGTTTGACTTCCATAAAATAATTTTTAGAAAAGTATTTTTCAATTTTTTTAATATTTAAAAATTTAGATAATTTAATTAATAAAATATATTTTTTTATAAAAAAAATACCATTTTAAAGAAAATACTTTTTTTAAAAAAAATTATTTTCACTTTAAAATTTTATTAAAATTTTTATATATAAATTTTTTATTTTTTTTTTCAAATTAAAATTTACAGAATTTTTTTATTGTAAAATCAATTATGCGAAACGAGAATAAATAAAATGAAGTTTTAGATTTCTAATAGTTTATCATTAAAAAAAAAAAAGGAAATGATTAAGTTTGGGTTTTGCCGAAAACCTTGGGAACCTTTTTGTAATTACAAGCAGTTTTCGTGTCATCTTTAAGCTCTAAAGTCTCAAATTTATTATGTAGTTAAATTGGCCAAACTGAAAAAAAAAAAAAAAAAAAAAAAAAAAAAAAAGCACGCTTTTGACTATCCATCGTTTATAGCTATTTTTTTTAAGTAGTTTTTAGCCTTATTTTTAATTTACATGAATGCAACAATTTTCCTTTTTTCAAATATTGTCTGCAATCAAAATTGAGAAATGAAACTATTAACAAAATTACATACTTTGATATAATAATATTATTTAATATATATTTATTCGTGTGGCAACATATATCACTTTTAAATATTTATTTTAAATTTAATCGACTAAAATCTGATAATGATAAGTATACCTAAATAAATCTAAAAGATCTCAAATTTTACTCTCTTAATTCTTGATCTCTATTTACAAAAAAATTTAATTAACTAAAATTTTTTATTTAATTTTTTTTATTTAATTTTGATTGAGCCTGGATAAAATTTTAACCAATGAAAAAGGTTTTTCATATAAAAAAATAATTTTTTTTAAAGAAAAATATCTTAAAAGAAAATCACTTTTTGAAAAAAGAAAATTACTTTTCAGAAATTTTTATTAAAATTTATATATATAAATTTATTAATAAATTTTATTTTTTAAATTAAAATTAAAAAAATATATTTTAAATATAAATGATTTTTTATAAATAAATAAAACCTAAAATTTATAATTTATTAATTAGTACGTAAAATAAAATTAATATTTATTTATTTTTTAATCGATATATATTTTACTTATAATATTAATAAAAAAAAACATCCTTCGCTCTCCTCTCAACAACAGCAAAAGATTTGTCGTTATTATAGTCAACCTTTTTATATTAAAATTTTAGTTTCTAGAAGATTCGTGGAAATTTTTATATAAAATCCAGAAGATAAAATATTTTATCTATCTCTGTGGAAATTTTTATATAAAAATATTAGTTTCTGAAAAATAAAATATTTTATCTATTTTTATAAATAAATAATATACATTTTAACACTCAAATTTAATGTGATGAAAAATATATTAGATTGAATGTTGAGAAATCTCATATTCAATTTTCACGAGGAATTTTTTATATTAATGGAACATGTATGATTATTAATTTTATTATATTAATCAAGAAAATATTAATTTTAACTGATTTAAATCAAAATTAATCAGTTATATATAAATGAAAAAAATTATAAATTATATTATAATTAACAAAAATTTAAAATTTTATTTTTTATTATAAAATTTTATCCCACCAATAGCAACTTCTACGCTAACTGTCCTTAGTAGGTTATATTTAGCGCAAATTTTTAAAATTATGTGAAAATTAAATAACTGATTAATGATAAAAAGATTTTACTCTTTTATAATTTAACCAATTAAATTTTATTTCAGTTATATCTTTTCATTTTATAGAATATTTCTGTTAAATATAAACGATAAAATTTGTATCTATCGCTGATAGATTAGAAATCTGTTATAAGTTTTTTTTTTTTTTTTTTTTTTTTTAAATAGTTGGTTTAGATTCTGCTACAAATGGAACCAAGGAAGCAAATGATTGACCAATCATATCATCGGAAAATACCAAAATGATCAAATTCCCAGCTAACAACATTGATTCAATTGCAGTCTTTCAACATAGTCGAGGAGACCTAAGGCGGATTCAACGAAGAAGGCTGGCCACTGCACGGAGAGTTAGAGGGAAAAAAAAATGGAATCAATAAAAAAAAAACCGTAATGTTTTAAAATCAGACTGAAAAGGAGTTCAAGGCATTTTAATCAAATATTTTTTAAAAATAGATGAATTAATAAATTTTATAAAATAATAGGGATGTGAGAGTAATTTTCTCCTAATAAAAAGAATATCTACGGGCTAACATGATGCATTTTTTCAATCAAAACAACTGCTGGTTTAATGACTACAGTTTTGGCTTTTCCCTTATTTCTATCTATAAATATTCTACATGCACCAGATTAATTAAGAACAGAAAACAAAGAACAAAGAACAAGGAACAAGGTAGCTAGCTAGCTAGCCAATGGATTCAGAAAAAAGCAAGATATTGATATTTGGAGCAACTGGGTATCTAGGCCAATACATGGTCAAGGCTAGCGCAGCCATGGGTCACCCTACCTTTGCTTATGTTCGCCCACTCAACCCTAACGATGTTCTTTCTTCAAAGCTCCTGCTTCATAAGCAATTCCTGTCCATGGGAGTCACTGTGTTTCAAGTATGTTTCTGTTAATTCTCTAGCTTTTATTTGTATGATTTTCTCATATTTTAATATAATTATCTACTTAAAAGATAAACAACTTAACTAACTTAACTACAGGGAGAATTGGAGGAGCATGAGAAGCTTGTTTCAGTGCTTAAACAAGTAGATGTGGTGATTTCTACTCTTGCTGTTCCTCAACACCTTGACCAGTTCAAGATTATCTCTGCCATGAAAGAAGCTGGCAATATAAAGGTAACTTTACTTGTTCATATTATTATAAACCTCATTCATTATTAACTAACAACACGAATATTTGATCTCACCTATTTTATATATAGTAAAAATTTATTCAAAGTTCGGTTCGATTTTTCCACTTGTAAAATGATAGAGTGAGAAATGTTAAGATGATTTAATTAAAGAGAATTTTTAATGCATGAATTGATGAAATGATAATTAATTAACGCGCACGATGTATGTAGAGGTTTGTTCCTTCAGAATTCGGAAACGAAGTTGACAGAGTGAGTGGGCTACCGCCGTTCGAAGCATTGCTGGCCAATAAACGGAGGATTAGACGGGCAACAGAAGAAGCAGGAGTGCCATATACTTACGTGTCTGCAAACTCATTTGCTGCATATTTCATCGATTACCTTCTCCATCCACATGAGAAGCTCGACCAGCTTGTTATTTATGGGAGAGGTGATGCTAAGGGTAAGTTTCCATTCTTCTTCTTCTTCTTTCTTCTTCTTCTTCTATGGAGTCGCAAGCAAAAAAAAACCCAGATTCCAGTTGAAAACTATGGAGCTAAAACTGAATATTGTGAAACTCATTTATAAGAAATACAAGAATCTGAAGCTTTATAGAGAAGAATCTTGTAAGCACATCGATTTATCTAAATATAAAAACTAAAAACATCTTGATTTTCCATTGCAATGAAGCTGTGTTGAATTACGAGGAAGATGTTGCAGCCTATACAGTGAGAGCAGCAACAGATCCAAGAGTTGCTAACCGTGTCATAATCTACCGACCACCGGGAAATATTATTTCTCAGTTAGATTTAATGTCTGCTTGGGAAAAGAAAACTGGAAGAACTTTCAAAAGGATTCATGTTCCTGAGGAAGAAATTGTCAAGCTTTCCGAGAGTAAGAAACAATTTTCCATTAAACTTGTCCTTTTCTCTGCAAAATAACTTAAAAATAATCAACTGTTTGATTGGATGCAGCATTAAAATACCCAGAAAATATCCCAGTAGCTATACTGCATAATATATTCATCAAAGGTGATCAGACGAGCTTTGAACTCACAGCAGAAGATCTGGAGGCCTCCAAGTTATATCCTGACCACAAATACACTTCAGTTGATAGGCTCCTTGATCTTTGCTTGGTTAACCCACCCAAGCCCAAACTTGCAACGTTTGCATGAGAGACAAAACCTTACTTCCAAGTTCTGGTGGTTGCTGCAAACCAAAAAAATAAAATGATTTATTTTTTTTATTTTATTTTGTTGGATTATTAGATGAATATTCAAAGTGTGCAGCTCACGGCATGAAAGTTTAAGAGTTTCTTATTGTATGTTGTTACGCTATCCAAATAAAACAAAACTTATCCAAATCTTCTTTTCCTTTTTCTTTTTAATCAGAAATAAACTAAAAATGACAATTTGGATTCGTCAGTCTTTGCTGGTGATTCTATCTTCATATAAGATATCATTTGAAAAGAATACATGAAAATACATGGTAGTTTTTTGTAATTTGCCATTCAGGTATTATGGATACGTGGGAATTTAAATAAATAAATAAAGCATATTTTCAATTGAAAACGCCAATCCTACAAAAATTTTCTTGCATAGAATAAAATTTTTAGCTACAATGGTATATAATATTTTTCATATATATATATTTTTTTTGACATTGAAAACGCTAATAGTATAAACATTTTCAGAATTTCTATGCTAATACGAAATACTTACTAAAAGAAAATTCTAATCAAGTTGGCGTTTTCTTAATTGACTTTTTTTGAAGAAACTATTGCATGACGTGGCAATTGTTGCATTAATGGAAAATTTTGCTTCAATTGGTTTTTTTAAAAGAATTTAATTGTTATTGAAAATGTCACTTTGCCTGACTTTCGTTTTATCACATCAATTATGAAAAAACTAATTGAATTGGCGTTTTCAAAAATATTAAGTTTCTTTAAAAGAATTCTTCTTGAATGTTTTTTTTTTTGGATAAATTCTATTTTTATAAATTATTTCGTGTAAAATGCATTATAAATTACATTATTTTAGTAATAAATTCTAAAAAAAACTCACATTTAACTTAAAATAATGCCAGGTAAAACACATGTCAAAGAGTTTTTTTTTTTATTGAGTGAGCATTTATACATCTTAATTGAGGCAAAAGATTTTTTAAAAAAAAGTATAAATGAATCAAATCGATCATAAGTTATTCGAGATTCGAATCTATAAAAATTCGATCGAGTTTTTATCAATTCGGAACGAGTCAAGCTCGAACTTAATTTTTAGACTCGTTTGGTAAACGAGCCAAACTTGAACTTTATAGTATTCAGTTCGTTAAAACTTATAAATTCGGATCATTTTCGAATTCATAAGTAGATTCGTAAATAGACTCGTGAATAGTTTCGTTAAATAAGCTGAAATTATTATTATAAGAGAAATAAACTTAAACTCTACGTATACTTTCATGAGCTAAATCTAAATTTTTTAAAGTTCAGTTTTATATAGTTTAGTTACACTCTTAAATTTGTATATATTTGGATTATTAAAATTTAAAAACTCATCTTTATAAGTTTAAGAGTTAATTTACAGATATATTTATTCAACTAAAATTATTTTACTTTTAAACTTATTAATTTTAAACTAAAACTCATTATATATGTAAATAAATTGAACTACTCATAAATTATTCAAGACTAAATTGATAAAAACTCGGCTCGTCTAAACTCGTTTGCTAAACGAGCCAAATTTAAACTTTTTAATACTCGGTTCGTGTTCAAAATAAATAAAACTCGAATTCGGCTCAATTTTAAAAAAATTTAAAACAAACTAAATTTAAACTCTTCAAATTTGAGTCGGTTTATTTACATCCCTATCTAAATATATGTTTCATAATTTTCTGATTAAGAACGTATCATTCATATGTTCTTTTTTTCCTCATTAAAAAATAATCTAAAATTGAAATTTAATTCAATTAATTGTTTTAACATTAACCATTTAAGATACTTGGCATATTTTATTTTCATGTCAAAAATGGTAAACCAATTATCATTATATTTTTATGTTTGGTTTCAAAGTAAAATATAAATAATGCAATGTAATGAAAATTTTTAATGTTAAATTTATTAATGATAGTAATAATTATTTATATTTATTATGATGATTAGTGATGACAATAATTAAATGGTAATAATAATATTAACGATCTTAGTTGTGATAAAAACAACGATAGTGACAGTAACGATGGCAGCAATGAAGGCGAAATAATTAGACAGTTGTGATAGCTGTGATGGTGGTTAACAATAAATGAAATAAATCAAAAGAAGTAATTGTGATTAATTTTTTTTAATGTAATTACTATTATATAATTTAATGTCTGATTAATTTTTTAAATAAAAATTAATAATACGTATGAATCATATTTAATTTGTCGCGATAATAACATCTAAATATTGGGTATTAACACCCACTTAATTTGATGATAAGTGCATCTGAGAAGTCTCAGATTTTACTTTTCGATCTCCGATCTCTATTTTCTCAAAAAAATATTAGACATTAAATTAAAGCACTCAAAAATATTAATGGAGAAATTGATCGCTATTCAAAAATAACAACTAAATTAAAAATGTTACTTTTTTTCGTTGCTAAAAAATTGATGACTGATTAAGCAGTAACCAAAATATGATTATTAAATGAGTGTCAAAGTAAATTTTACCATTATAAACTATGCTCGCATTTTTAGTTGTAAATTGATTGTTGTTAAATGGTCGTTACATTGATCGCTACGTTATTATTATAATTAAAAATGTTACTTTAATTATTTATATTTATCTCTATTTTAATTTTTTCCTTAAAAGCTTTTATGGTTACTAATTAAAATGTACGCTATTTGATTGTCAAGTGATCACCATTTAATTATTAATTAATAGTTAGGTTGAAATAAATACTTTTTATTTAGATTATTTTTTACAATTTAATCGCTGATTCCTTATTATTTTAAAATTAATTTGTTCCTATTTTTTTCATAATATATTTATATATTTATTATAATAACAATAAGTATATATATATTTTAATTCACACAATTCTGCAATTTAAAATAGTAAAAACACCGTTATAATTCAATATTAAAAATATAAATACTAAAATTAAATAGAAGAAATTCAAGTGTGAAGTATTTTCTTTTATTAATAAAGAAAATTTTTTATTTATATATCGAGAAAAACTAAGCATGCCATATCAATAAACTCACATATACTAATCAAATCTTTTTTAAATCTAAGCACTTGCATACTAAGAGAATAAACCTAAAAAACCTCTTATATAATCAAAACACAAATAAAATAAATAAATAACTTCAAAAATCACGATATCTAAGAGAATAAATCTAAAAAACCTCTTATATAACTAAAACACAAATAAGATAAATAAATAAATAACTTCAAAAACCACAATAACTAAAAAAAACCTAAGAATAAAGGTAACGAATCAAAACTAAAATCTAAAGAACAATACAAAATAAATAGGAGACCCAATAATATTTATACTAGTTGATGACCGCTGGATTCCTTCACCCCAGACCAGGGACTTGACCACAGCCCAAGGCCCACGACGTAGGGGCCCGCATACTTGATGTACATAACAAGCCTGGCTCATCCAACCTTCAAGGCCGGGCTCGGCCCATCTTCCTCACTCAAGTCGGCCCGGCCCGCACGAAGCAGACCCTCCCCACTCAGGCTTAGCATCCGGCCCAACTCTCAGCCCAGCCCAGGATCCGGAGTAATATTCACCAGACAGCCTGGCAGATCCGCTCGAACGTACGCACGAGGAGAATCAGAGGCCGTTACGCATGGAGCAGGCGGCTGATACCCTAGTACCTCCGAATCCGCATGGCAGAGACGCGTGGCCCAATCCTGGAGAGACCTTTACACGTCACCGGCAAGCAAGACAATGTATAAAAGAGGAGTCACCTCCTCAGGAAACTCAAGCCTTATTCAGTAATAAAAAACCCTTGTAAAACCCTATTCAATTGGATCTCAGATCATCAATTGGCGCCGTCTGTGGGAAACGAAGGAGATCTTTTCATCACCGGAGTTTTCACTTTCAAAACCCACTGAGATCCACGATGGCAGACCACCAAGACAGTAACCTTAATATTCCAAATGACTTGAGCTCTGCCCAAGATGGGCAGCAGTTCTCCTTTTCTAGCCCTACAACGTTGAATAACCAAACACCTATTTCTCTTAATCCCTCGCCAAGCCTGGCAGGGAATACTCCCACCATGACCCTGTCTAACCAAGACATTCAAACCATGGCTCTCCAGCTACAAACCACTGCTCACTGGTTGAGGCAGATAATGCAACAAAGGGGACTTAGCACCCCAGTAAACGCACTCCCAGTAGTGGAGGAACCCAGAACCGATGAACCCCAACCTACCTCTGCCCGCCTCCGAACTAACAACCACAATGCCAGAGAAGAGGAAGAACCGGAGGCCCGAATTCATGGGAGAAGGGCAAGAGAGTTGATAGAAAATGAAGAGGTGAACGATTATTCTGCCGAAACAACCAGAGAAACGGGAACTGAAACGGAGGAGGAAGAATGTAGTTTGGGCAAAAGATCCAGCCCGGCAGACGAGGAAATGAACCAAAAGCTGAAAAGGTTGAAGGAGCAGCTCCTAGCCGAGCTAGGTAAGAAAGATCAGAGTCAAACCCCCTTGCCTACTTCTTCTCCCTTCTCAAAGTTAATGCAGCAGGAGACCGTTCCCAAAAAGTTTATGATGCCGCCGATGGCGGCCTATAATGGGGCTGGCAACCAGAGAGAACATGTCATGAACTATAAGACCTTCATGGAGTTACAAACTCTGTCAGATGCTCTGATGTGCAAGGTGTTCCCAACAACGCTCTCGGGACCAGCGAGGGCATGGTTCAACAGCCTGGAGGCCGGAAGCATTAAAAGTTTCGGAGATCTGGCCACCCGTTTCATTAGCCGGTTCGTAGCCGGGGTGCCTGCAGATAGGAAGACGAGCTATCTGGAAACAGTGAGACAAAAAACTGGTGAATCCCTCAGAGAGTATGTCGCCCGTTTCAATACGGAGGCCCTGCAGATTCCCGAGCTTGACGAAGGAAGGGCGGTAGAGGCCATGCAAAAGGGAACAACCTCTGCCGAGTTCTTTGGTTCTCTGAGCAGGAAACCTCCGACCTCACTGGCCGAGTTGATGAGGAGGGCGGAAAAGTATATAAGGCAGGATGACGCCTTAGTAACGAGTAGATTTGCCAAAGGGGTGTAAGGAAAAGGAAAAGCCCCGGAGGAGGGAAGGTTGGAGAAACACGAGAAGAAGCGTGGAAAGAGGCCTGAGCCGTACAAGCAGGCCTGGGAAAGAAGGGATCAAAGGCCTCCTCCTCCTCGAGTTCTCGAACCAAGAGCGCTCCCTCCTTGGGTCCCGGAGAAACCGACTCCATTAAATGCGTCTAGAGCCGAGGTGCTCATGGCTGTCCAAAATAAAGAGTTTCTCCAGTGGCCCCAACCTTTGAAGTCGGAAGCAGATCAGAGGAATCCTGACAAGTATTGTCAGTACCACCGGACGCATGGCCACGATACAAATAACTGTTTTCAGTTAATCGCGGAGATTGAAAGATTGATAAAAAGGGGGCATCTCAAAAATTTTGTGAAGAAACCGGAGGGGCAGAGGCCTCAACCCGGTCCGGCAGCCCAGATGCCCAGGAGAACTGGAGCTGGACCAGTGAATGATGGGTCCAGTGGGACTATTAATATGATTGTTGGAGGAACTGGAGGACGGATGAACCGTCGAGGAAAGAAGAGAAACCGGGAAGGGGACACCAGTAATGGCGAGGTTATGCAGATCGTTGAACACTCTCCCATGACCATCGCTTTCTCTTCGGAGGATGCACAGGGCATTCAGATGCCCCATGATGACGCGCTTGTCATTGAAGCAGTCATTCATAATTTTCGGGTGAAGAAGGTTCTGGTGGATGATGGGAGTAAGGTCAACTTATTGCCATATCGGGTGTTCCAGCAGATGGGAATCCCAGAGGAACAGCTGGTTCGGGACCAGTCACCCATCAAAGGGATCGGAGGAGCACCGGTACTTGTAGAAGGGAAGGTGAAGCTGGCCCTTACCTTGGGAGAAGCACCCAAAGCTCGCACCCATCATGAGGTGTTTTTGGTGGTCAAACTCCCACTGAGCTACAATGCGATTTTGGGGAGGCCGGCGTTGTTCAGCTTCGAAGCTGTCACTAGCATCAGGTATCTGGCACTCAAGTTCCCAACGGAAGGAGGAGTGGGAATGGTCCGGGGAAGCCAGGAGGAAGCAAGGGCAGTATACTTGGCCACAGTGACGGAACCGAACTCAGCCGGAGAAGCGCTTGATTCGGAAGTTTTGGAGGTCAGGGATGAGACAAAGGAAGCCCGGACAGAGCCCGTTGGAGAGCTGGAGACCTTCTCCCTATCAGAAGAAGAAACGAGTAAGATCTTCAGTCTCAATGCCGGTCTCACCAAATAACAAAAAGGTGAAGCCATGGCCCTGATCCGAATTCACTCGCCGACCTTCGCATGGAAGCCCTCAGACATGCCGGGAATTGACCCCAAAGTAATGACACACCAATTGAATGTCCTCCCCGAGGCCAGACCAGTAAAGCAAAAGAAGAGAGTAGTGGGAAGAGAAAAGCAGCAGGCTACCCAAGAAGAAGTGCAAAAGCTAGAAGAGGCAGGCTTTATTAGGGAGGTTATGTACCCACAGTGGTTGGCAAATCCTGTGTTAGTCAAAAAAGCCAATGGCAAATACAGGATGTGTATAGATTTTACCGACCTAAATAAAGTCTGCCCTAAAGATTGTTACCCCCTCCCCGATATTAATAAGATGGTCGACTCAACGGCCGGTTTTGATTATATGTCTTCTTTGGATGCTATGTCTGGTTACCACCAAATCCCAATGGAAAAGACGGACGAGGAGAAGACCTCATTTATAACTGAAGACGGGACTTACTGCTACAGAGCTATGCCCTTTGGATTAAGAAACGCCGGGGCAACTTACCAACGATTAATGAATAAAATCTTTCAGAACCAGATTGGTAGGAATGTAGAAGTATATGTGGATGACATGGTGGTTAAAAGTTCAACTTTTCAACAACACATAACGGATTTAAGGGAGATATTTGGGGTGTTAGATCAATACAGGATGAAGCTGAATCCAGCAAAGTGTGCTTTCTTCATCAGGGGAGGAAAGTTCTTGGGGTACATGGTGAGTGGAAAAGGCATTGAGCCCAATCCGGAGAAAGTGGAAGCCATATTGAATATGCCAGAGCCGACCTGTATAAGGGACGTCCAGAGATTAACCGGGAGAGTAGTGGCACTTCATCGATTTATGTCAAGGTCAGCAGAAAAGTGTTTGCCATTCTTCAAAAAATTGAGGAAGGTCCCGAATTTTGAATGGACAGAAGACTGCCAAAAAGCCTTCACAGAGCTTAAGGAATACCTCAGCTCGCCTCACGTGCTCAGCAGCCCCATAAAAGGGGAAGAACTCTTGATATACTTGGCAGCCTCAGAGCAAGCAGTCAGCGCAGTACTAGTAAGAGTGGAAGAAGGGGAGCAGAAACCTGTTTTCTACGTCAGCAAGGTACTCAGAGACACTGAGGTCAGATACTCGAACATTGAAAAATTGGCATATGCCTTGTTGTTAGCAGTCCGGAAATTCAAAATTTATCTGGAAGGCCACCAAGGAGTTGTGATGACGGACCAACCGTTAAAGAAGATCCTACGTAGGCTGGAAACTTCAGGACGGATGTTAGCATGGTCCGTGGAAATCAGCCCTTACTGTTTGGAGTACCGACCTCGGACAGCTATAAAATCTCAAGCGCTGGCTGATTTCATAGCAGAATGCTCATTCAACGAGGAGAAGGAAGGATCATCCTCGGAGATACCAAACAAAGAAGGAGAGGGAGAGCTTTCCCAAGAGTCCAGCTGGAAGCTATATGTAGACGGAGCATCAGGCTCTGAGGGCAGTGGCGCTGGGATAATACTTAAGGGGCCGGAGGGCTTTAAAGTATGTTATGCCTTACGACTAGAATTCAAAACTTCTAATAATGTGGCCGAATATGAAGCCTTGGTGAACGGAATGTTGGTAGCTTTGGAGATAGGGGTAACCGACCTCGAAGTAAATAGTGACTCTCAACTGGTGATCAACCAGGTGACGGGAATATATCAGGCCAGAGATCCCATCATGCAGAGTTATCTTAATAAAGTAAAAGCTGTGGAAGCCGACCTCACGCGCCGAGGAGTATTTACGAGATTTCAGAGGATACCTCGACATAAAAATGAGGAGGCAGACTTGCTTAGTCGGCTGACCAAAGAAGAGTTAGAGCAGCTCCCTGATGAAGTCTACATACAGCATGTCAGCACACCTGCTTTAAAGAAAATATATACAGTACTGCAGGTGGAGCAGAGCCCAACTTGGATGACTCCATACTTGAGATACTTGGAAAAGGGCGAACTCCCCGAAGATAAAGTTGAAGCCAAAAAGATAGCAGCTCGAGCTGCCAATTACCAAGTAATAAGGGGAACTTTATACAGAAAAGGGAAATCCAGCCCATGGCTCCGGTGTGTGAGTCCGGAAGAAGCTGCAAAGGTAATGGAGGAAATACATAGAGGCCTATGTGGAGCTCATGAGGGAGCAGGGACATTAGCTAACAAAATATTCAGGCAAGGATACTACTGGCCCACTGTTAAAAAAGAAGCAGAAGAGTTTGTCCGGAGGTGTGACGTATGTCAGAGATTTGCTAATGCCATCAGGACCCCTGCCACTCCTCAAGCAAGCATATCAAGTCCATGGCCTTTCTCACAATGGGGAATTGACATCCTGGGACCTTTCCCCAAGACTACGGGGCAAAGGAAATTCGTGGTGGTGGCTGTGGAATATTTTTCGAAATGGCCAGAGGCAGAAGCAATAGCCACAATCACAGCTCGCAAGATGATAGATTTCGTATGGGGACATATCATCTGCAGATTTGGCATACCAAGAGTACTTATCTCAGACAACGGCAGACAATTTGACTGCAGCACTTTCAGAGCCTTCACGACGAACATGGGCATATGGCATAAGTTCTCCTCCGTGGCTCATCCTCAGACTAATGGCCAAACGGAAGTCACTAATAGAGCTATCCTTCAAGGACTAAAGAAACGACTGAATGGCGCAAAGGAGAATTGGGCAGAAGAGCTCAATAGCACTCTATGGGCACTCCGAACCACTCCCAGAGTGCCCACTCAAGAAACCCCTTTTGCACTTGCTTACGGCACAGAGGCTGTAGTCCCAGTTGAATTGCAGATCCCCACTCATCGAGTTCAGTTCGTTAGTGAGAACGCTAATGGGGACAAATTAAGGAGCAACCTAGATGCTCTTGAAGAAGTTAGGGAAGAAGCCCAAGTCCGAACTGCTGCTTATCAACAACGCGCAGCAAGATATTACAATCAAAAGGTCAGAGAAAGAAGCTTGAAGGTGGGAGACCTGGCTTTAAGAAACCTGGAAGCTACTGGAAAAAGAGCAGCCACAGGCAAACTAGCACCGACCTGGGAAGGTCCATTCAAGGTGACAAAAGTGGTTAAGCCCGGGGTATACCGAATTGAAGATATGCAAGGAAACCCCGAGCCCCATGCTTGGAACATCCAGCACTTAAAAAGGTATTTTCCTTGAAATATTTGTAAAGAAAAAACATCGTATTTTGACAAATGTGAATAAATGAAAATTGTTTATACAATATCATTATCTGTGTGAAAAAATATTTTTCATGATAAAGAAAAGAACAGGGCTCAGAAAGATCCCTCGCAAACAAGACCTCAGTTAGGCACAAAAACCAGCTGAGATGACGAAGCGACAGTAAGGCCAATGAGCCTGAATTTTGTACAAACAACCGGCGAGGCCCCGAGGTCATCCCGGAAATTCAAAGAAAAAACAGGATCCCGTAAGATCTCCTGGAATCAAAAACTACCGGCGAGGCCCCGAGGTCGTCCCGGAAATTCAAAGAAAAAACAGGATCCCGTAAGATCTCCTGGAAACAAAAACTACCGGCGAGGCCCCGAGGTCGTCCCGGAAATTCAAAGAAAAACAGGATCCCGTAAGATCTCCTGGAAACAAAAACTACCGGCGAGGCCCCGAGGTCGTCCCGGAAATTCAAAGAAAAACAGGATCCCGTAAGATCTCCTGGAATCAAAAACTACCGGCGAGGCCCCGAGGTCGTCCCGAAAATTCAAAGAAAAAACAGGATCCCGTAAGATCTCCTGGAAACAAAAACTACCGGCGAGGCCCCGAGGTCGTCCCGGAAATTCAAAGAAAAACAGGATCCCGTAAGATCTCCTGGAAACAAAAACTACCGGCGAGGCCCCGAGGTCGTCCCGGAAATTCAAAGAAAAACAGGATCCCGTAAGATCTCCTGGAATCAAAAACTACCGGCGAGGCCCCGAGGTCGTCCCGGAAATTCAAAGAAAAACAGGATCCCGTAAGATCTCCTGGAAACAAAAACTACCGGCGAGGCCCCGAGGTCGTCCCGGAAATTCAAAGAAAAACAGGATCCCGTAAGATCTCCTGGAAACAAAAACTACCGGCGAGGCCCCGAGGTCGTCCCGGAAATTCAAAGAAAAACAGGATCCCGTAAGATCTCCTGGAAACAAAAACTACCGGCGAGGCCCCGAGGTCGTCCCGGAAATTCAAAGAAAAACAGGATCCCGTAAGATCTCCTGGAAACAAAAACTACCGGCGAGGCCCCGAGGTCGTCCCGAAAATTCAAAGAAAAACAGGATCCCGTAAGATCTCCTGGAAACAAAAACTACCGGCGAGGCCCCGAGGTCGTCCCGGAAATTCAAAGAAAAACAGGATCCCGTAAGATCTCCTGGAATCAAAAACTACCGGCGAGGCCCCGAGGTCGTCCCGGAAATTCAAAGAAAAAACAGGATCCCGTAAGATCTCCTGGAAACAAAAACTACCGGCGAGGCCCCGAGGTCGTCCCGGAAATTCAAAGAAAAACAGGATCCCGTAAGATCTCCTGGAAACAAAAACTACCGGCGAGGCCCCGAGGTCGTCCCGGAAATTCAAAGAAAAACAGGATCCCGTAAGATCTCCTGGAATCAAAAACTACCGGCGAGGCCCCGAGGTCGTCCCGGAAATTCAAAGAAAAACAGGATCCCGTAAGATCTCCTGGAAACAAAAACTACCGGCGAGGCCCCGAGGTCGTCCCGGAAATTCAAAGAAAAACAGGATCCCGTAAGATCTCCTGGAAACAAAAACTACCGGCGAGGCCCCGAGGTCGTCCCGGAAATTCAAAGAAAAACAGGATCCCGTAAGATCTCCTGGAGACAAAAAAACTACCGGCAAGGCCCCGAGGTCGTCCCGGAAAGAAAACCAAAAAAAAAAAAAAAAAAAAAAAAAGAGGCCGAGCTCCCAGCTCGAACGGACTTATATCCTTACAATACTCAAGGTCGAGCTCCCAGCCCGGACCGATGTCCACAAAGGCCCAAGACCAAGCTCTCAGCTCGGGTTGGCTCATATCCTTAAGGGATCAAGGTACGAAGGCCAAAGAGAAAGGCCGAGCTCTCTCCATAGCAGGACTCATAAATGACGACATCCTTAGGAGGATAAAAAGGCTATAATCAAAGCCTATATTACAGCCTAAATCAGTTTATCTGAAACAAATATGCGAAATTACAACAAAGAAAGCAGGACTAAAAGCCAAAAACTGACATGATAGTTGTCATTAAAAAGGTACGAGACTTGATCTCTCAGATTATCAGCTAAGAGCTGAGCTCGCAACTTAAGCTTAATTCAGAACTTCTGAATGAAAAGATGTAGTTTACATCACAAATACGAAGAGTAGAGATAAATGTCAAGAAATATGAAAAACAAGAAGGAAAATAATATTTCATTAATAACTATTACAATTTATTTCTCCGGCGAGGAAGAAGGATAAATAGTCCTTAAAGGACTTACATCAGTAAGTACGCCCTCGCCCGCATTATCTCTATTTACAGCCACCCCCGAAGGAAGCTCGGTGTCCCTAGGGCCAGAGCTCTCAACATTAATAGTAGGGGCAACTTCTGACCTAAGGTGGAGGCCGTCCTTCTCAGAATCAAGATCATCTTCCTCCGACCCTACCTCGGATTCCTCTGACGAAGACTCAGATGGCCGGTCTATGTTCCTCCGAGAATCTCCTCGGGGCAAAGGGAAATCATCCTCCCCGTATAGCACTGACTCGCCATCTGAGTCCACTTCGCGCCTACGAAGCTCGGCCAAAGGAATATCAGGAGCCTGCCTAGCTTCTCTTAAACCGCGATTGTAGCCAGTTACATACATACGGTAGGCCTTATCAAGGATAGCCTTTTTCATCTCACCAGAAGCTTTATACTCATCAAGGTGTTCTTCACAAGCCTCAGCCACAAATTCCTTAAACTCAGAAGAGTCTTTGTAGTCCTGAAGATGAGCTTCACAGGCCTGATCAATTTTAACCTTCAGCTCATCAGACTCCTGATACTCCGCTATATACTGTTCACGCTTCAGCTGAGCCTTCCCTCCCGCATACTTTACCACCTCAAGCAGGGCTAAACATTTACGTTCCAAAGCCCTGACTTCATTCTTCAGCTGTTGTTGGCGAAGGTTGAACTCTTCAGCCGATGAAGACAGATCTTTGATACGTTCAGAACTTGTGCCCAATTCCTGCTCAAGGACCTCCACTCGGGCTAGGGCACTTTCCTTCTGAGCCTTCACCTCACTCAGGTGAGCTTGAAGCCCCTCAAAATCAGCCTTTAAGGCCTCATGTTGGCGCTGGACCTCAGCCCTTTGGCTTACAGCCTCATCCCTCTCCTGAAGGGCCGTCGTCATAGAGGACAGCTGTTTTACAACCTCTACACAACGAGTTTCCACTTCAGCTGCCCTCTCATCAGACTCCTGGAGAACTCTGCGGGTACGAGATAGCTCTGACTCCAGGGATTTGCTATGCTCTGCCGCCTCAACTGCTTTGTCCTCAGCTCTTTTAGAGGCCTCCAGGGCAGAATGCAACTCCACTCGGAGAGACTGGATCTGCTCCCGGGCGGCTGCCAGGTGGCCCCTCGCGTCGCTGGTGGCAGTCAGGTTCTCATCACGACGCGCTTCCTCGATCCGGCGGTCCACGGACTCCCGGAAAGAGAGATCACGGGCATCCACTTCCATAACCAGGCCTAACACCTAGTACGGAAGAACAATTGTCAAGAAAAGAAACAAAGCAAACTCAAAGAAAGGTAAAAAAATAACTTACCATCAGCAGCATTTCTCCAATCGTGGATCCGAGCTCCTCACGAGAGCGAGATTGGAAGGACACCTGCTCCTTGGTAGAACTGGCCAAGTGACCAGTCAGGGCCAGAAGACGAGGATCCGAAGCCTCTGTTATCCCGCCGAACATCCGTTCCCGGAGAAGTGCGGCAACAGCGGAGGCCGGAGACTCCGAGGAAATGCTTGACAGGTCCAGAATGTTGTCAGTAGGGGACGACGAAGGAACAGCAGAAACACCCTTCCCTTTCCCAATGGGAGGAAGAGGTGGGGAAGGACCCACAGCAGTCCGGGATTTTTTCCGAGCAGGAGATGGGACAGGCGTTCTAGAAGGGGTCGGACGCTTGCCCCCAGTCTTTGAGGGGACACCCTCAGATCCCTCAGGCTCAGTCCTCACAGGGGCAGGGGCACCTTCACCAGAAACCTCCGGGCTTTGATCCTCCAGGAGGACGATCTCCATCCCTATCCTAGAGATCTCCTTATCTTCAACAGGGGACTTAAATTTCCCCCCTAACACCTCCTCAGTAGAATGAACGGCACCCTGCCCCACTTGTTCAGTAGCTGGAGTTTGCTCCACAACAGCTAGGGAAGCTTCCCTCACGACCTCTAAGGAGGCTGGAACGGATCTAAACCCTTCAGCAGGCGTCAAGGTCGAGCTCGACCCACCATGGCTAGATGACCGAGCTGATTTGGTGCTGCGAGAGCTCGGCTTGGAAGTTCGAGAAGAGGCTTTGACGGGAGGTCGGCTGATCTTCTTGGAGGAAGCGGCCTGAGCCAGCTCTGCAGCAATCTCAGTTACAGAACGCCCATCTCCAAAGGCGTCAAAAATGGCATGCATGTTCTCCCGAGACAGGTCAAAATTCTTGGGGAATTTGATGCCCTCCATTCTAACCTCAGAAGCTGCAAGAAACAAGAAGTTATAAAGAATCAGCATACTTCCTGATATCATGAGCAAAGAAGAAACAGAATAGCCGGACAAAGCACTATACCCGTGTCCCGGATATCCCTAAGGTTGGACGCAAACATACACTTCTCGACATCATACTTCCTCTCAACGGAAGTCAGTCGAAGCAGCCCGACCTGCTCAATGAGACTCAATTCGGGCAGATCGTTGTAACCCGGAAAGATCTCCCCCCACCTTAGGTCCACATCCCATGATCGGCAGGACCCTAATTTCAACTCCGCCACAAGTAAATTCTCTACCCATCCCTTTATAGAATCCTTGTAGCCCGTAAGAAGAGACAGCCCATTACGGGGGGAAAAGTAATAGAAGTTTTGCTTCGCCCTAACCAGGCGGAAAAAAGTGACAAACAGACAGGCCGTAGGGGCGAAACCCCAACCCAGACAGATAGACTCGAAACAGGACATGAACAAAATGGAATTTGGGGATAACATTCGAGGAGTTACCCCAAAGTATTCAAACACCTCAACAAAGAAAGGGGTAAAAGGAAGCGGTAGACCAAATTCTCTCTGCTTCAGGAAAAACACTATGCTACGAACCCCTTGGGGATCCACTAAACCAGGTGGGCAAGGGTAAGGAAGAACTATCCTCTCATTCGGAAGAGGTGCTCGAATAAGATACAACGGAGTGTCTAAAAGCCTCCGGGAAATGTGATTAGTTATGTTGGAAGGGGTAATATGCGACTCAAGGTCAAAAACATCAGGAAGCTTTAAACTTGCCATGGAAGAACAAGGAAGCGTACCTGAGAACACGATGGGATGAAAAAAGAGACGTAGAAGGAATTGCAGGAAGACAGAGAGCAACCAAGAGCTAGTTCTTCAAAAGACAGAAGGAATTCGAAAAGAAAGAAAGAAAGGCTATTATGAGGCAAAGCGCTGATACTGAACAGTTTTGTCTTGGAGCGGCGTGATCATTAATTGTTCTCGAAGTTTACCCTCTCGAACGGTTAGGAAATAACCGGCCAGACGGTAAAGGGGCAAAAGGATGATCGCTGGGCTTCTCTACATCTATCAAGGGCCAAGTATACGATGACAGTCCATCATTTAAAAGCCCATTCGCCATTCACATAATACAGGCCCAAATCATCAGTCAGAGCAACTTAGCCTACTACTTTACCATCCCTATGGTAAATGCCGAGGAAACAGAGAGGCAAGTCATGAAAAGACTCAAAAGTACAAGCAAATGGGAGCATGATAAAGATCAGACTTGCGCATCACTTAAAAAGATTATAAGATTTGATTTACCGCTACTAAACAAAGGGTGGGAGATCGGAAAGAGGCGCCAAAAGCACCTCGGTGTCATACAAAGCTGAGAGCTTAGAGTTCAACTCATATAAAGCCGAGCTCAGAGGTCGGATTAGTCCAGCTCAGACAGCATGACTTGAGAGCTCGGCCAGCTAAAGGAAACTCAGAGCTCATTTCACTAAGCAAAGACAAAACTCTCAGGTCGGTCAATTCAGCTCGGACAACATGACCTGAGAGCCCGATCGGATGAAGGAGACTCAAAGCTCAATTCATCGAAGTAAAGACCGAGCTCACAGGTCGGTCAGACAGTCCGGTTCGAAAACTTGGAAGCCCAGTTGACTAAGTGGATCCGGAGTTCAACTCATCAGAGCTCGCAGATAGGTTAGATTAGCTCGGGAAAAAGCAGGACAGAGCTCAGTTGGTTAAAATGATAAGGCGAGCAATCTAAAGTATTTCACACATGATAAAAAAAGAACAGCTTAAGCATGAGAGCAGAACAAGAGCTTCATTAAAAGAAAAGCACATTACAGCACGTTACCAAGGCCTACACTACGGGATGAAAGACTATCCTTAAAGAATTTACATATCCAGATACTTCCTCATCTACGACTATCACCTACCCTACTATTCTAGTCTTCAGCTCGGAGGACTTCTCGTAGCTCGGAATGAGAGTTTTTTCAGAAAAGGCCAAGATCTGTCTCGCTATTACAGGGGAACTGAACAAGTTGATTCCTATAAGCATTTCTCACTGTTCCCCTGGGCGAACGTCCGGTTATCCAAATGTGATGCACGGTACATTCGAACAAGCTCAGATATGGTATGCCGGCCGTGCATCACACATGAAAAACATAAGTCTTCGAGGCTATGGCCCCGAAGAGATCGCGAAGTACACATTCGAAGAAATCGCTGGAGACCTGACTGAATGCAGCAGATCCCAGTCTCACGTAATACTGGTACTTCACACCAAAGGGAATAATAATACTGGTACTTCACACCAAAAAGAACAACAAGCTGAGCGCCGGCGCCACTCCCATTTATATCAAAAGAGGACAACAGGGGCATCGAGGAAATTCCCTGTTTCTCTGCGGAAAAAGGCGAAGTTAGAGCGAACCCCTTAACAGTCCAAAACTTCTCTGGAGCCCGGACAACAAGCAGAGGAGGAGGCCGACCAGACGACCTGGGTAAAGCAGTTTCAGCAGCTTGCTGAATGGTCCCGCCCTTCGCCTGCCATACCCGAAAGATCTTCAATGCACCCTCCAGACGCCTTAGAGGTAACATCAAATTTCCAAGAATTTTGAACTGACCCATATTTATCTCAGGAGCTGCAAAAAGTTTCAAAACAGGGACAAGTCAGAAACAGTTCTCCCTTAAGATGATAAGAGCACAATCAAGGCAAACCTCTGGGGCACAAGACAGCCTGTTTGAAGAAGGCGTCGGATAGACCTGCCACAGATAAAACAAGAATTTCTCGCTTCAACAGAAGGCTCAAGAATGAAGAAAAGCTGGCGCTGATATATACTCGGAGCCTGAGGACTTAGCACGGAGCAGAACTGCACTAGACTCTAAGCTAATGGTGTCAGATTTCTAAAAGATATTCACAGAAAAGGAAAGAAAGGAGATGTCCAGATAATGATGACAAGAAAGTAAAGGCGGCAGAGGACAAGAAAAATAGAGAAAAGACAGAAAGAGGAAAGAGCAGATAGAATTCAGAAACTGCGCAACGACTGAAAGATGAAAGGATGTTATTAAGGCACCTGAACCCGAACAGACGCGATCATAATAGTTCTTGATATTCACCCCCTCGGCAGTTGGAGCAATAACGGCCGAGAAGGTGAAGGGGCAATTGATGACCTCTGGATTCCTTCACCCCAGACCAGGGGCTTGACCACAGCCCAAGGCCCACGACGTAGGGGCCCGCATACCTGATGTACATAACAAGTCTGGCTCATCCAACCTTCAAGGCCGGGCTCGGCCCATCTTCCTCACTCAAGTCGGCCTGGCCCGCACGAAGCAGACCCTCCCCACTCAGGCTTAGCATCCGGTCCAACTCTCAGCCCAGCCCAGGATCCGGAGTAATATTCACCAGACAGCCTGGCAGATCCGCTCGAACGTACGCATGAGGAGAATCAGAGGCCGTTACGCATGGAGCAGGCGGCTGATACCCTAGTACCTCCGAATCCGCATGGCAGAGACGCGTGGCCCAATCCTGGAGAGACCTTTACACGTCACCAGCAAGCAAGACAATGTATAAAAGAGGAGTCACCTCCTCAGGAAACTCAAGCCTTATTCAGTAATAAAAAACCCTTGTAAAACCCTATTCAATTGGATCTCAGATCATCACTAGTTATCTTTCCTTATACTTCATTTGCTTTACTGTTGAATCCCACGTCAATTTGAGATATAGAGATAAATATAAATAATTAAATTATAATATTTTGGCTAATCATTTTGACATATAAAATAACACAATCACTTGTACAAGTCCAAGTAGAATAAAACAATATAATTAATATTTCGATACTCTTTTCAAATATTAGATATTTTAATCCTCAAAGAAATTTGTATTAATCTCGGAACAAAAAATTTTCTAAACAACCATTCACTCATGGATTCATAAACTAGCAAGTAATATTGCTGCAAAATTCAATCACCCCTTTAAATAGTTCTAGATACCTATTTTCCATTTCTAAAAGCAAATGGGCCAACATTATTTGAGTTTTACAATAATGATATTTTGTAATTCTTCATTCAAGGAATAGAGGGGGATTTCAGATAGGGGATTTGCGAGTTGAAGGAGAAAAAAATAATTAAAAAGACTTAATTAATAAGTAAGGGTAATTTAATTTTTTTTATAATATTTTAACGGTAAATAATAGAAAAAATTATATGAAAGGAATATATAATTGATGAAAATAAAATATATGAATTTTTTATGAATTTTTCAAAACATAAAAACTAATTTGTAAATAATTAAAAAAGGCTAAAATTTTGTAACGATAAAACTAAACAAATGTACTTATCTAAAATTTATGATTTTTTGAGTAAATTCTACCGCGATAAAATAGAAATATATATAAACGCATTTCTCTTAAATAAAAATTGAACGAGTATCATTTCAGTCTCTATATTTCGATTAAGACTTTTTATTATAATATATTATAAAATTATTATTATTATTATATAACATTTTTGTTATACTATATTATAAAATTATTATTATTATTATATGTAACAAGTATAAATATTGATATAAAAAATACGTCAACAAGTAGTAATTTTCAAAGGAAAACCTTTATGACTTTTTTATCATTGCAACTTGTTTTTTTTTAAAAAAAAAAAAAAAATTTGCAACTTGCTTTTCTAAAAAATTGAATTTAATAAGTCAAGGTAAACCCATTGTTGCAAATTTTCTATATATACGGTGTCATTTGCATACGTTCCCACGAAAATATAATTTTCTTGTATGTATCAAACATAACTGTAAAAATAAATATATTTTTTAATTTATTAAAAACAATATTTTAAAAAATAATTTTAAATATTATTAAATTAAAAGTAATTGATAGATAAAATTTTATATTTATATTGATAAAGGAACCATTGAATCCTTTCCTGTCATATCCATTTAAATCTATCCTAATTTAAAATTTAATATAGCAGACCTTATAATAAACAAAGACAGACAAACGCAGCCTTGGCCATATGGAGTTAAGATGGGATGAGCAGACAAGTCAAATTCACACATTTGTACCTAAGAATCATCAACATGATTGATGGAATTAAAATTTTAGTTTGATTTTTTATTTATTTTGATTTGATTTGATTTTTAATTTTAAAAATTTTAATTATTTTAATTTGATTAAATTTAATTATAAAAAAAATTAAAAAAATTAAACTGAATTGATTAATGATAATAATATAATATTTTTTATAATACAAAAAAATTAGATTATAATCAACAAATAAATATTTTATTTAAATTTTAGAATATTAAAACTAAATTATAAAAAATTAAAAACTTAATAAAAAAATTTCAACCGATCAAATCGAATTGAATCAAATAGAATTAAATCGGTTCGATTTTATTTTTATTCAAAATCAATTTGATTTGATTTTTATAAATATTAAAATTTTAATTTTTGATTTATTTAATTCGATTCGATTTTAAATCGAACAGAGTGAATGCTTAAATTCAGTTTATCATGGATTAAGACACTCTTAAAATATAAATAAGTGGATCATTCAAAAAAACAGATGAAATACATTTCAATCTTTTTTATGTAATGAATCGGATCCATATAAGAATTTTTTTATATATTGACCAACGAAATGCCACATAATTCATGGTGATGAATATTTATTAAATAATTTAATTATGATGCAATTTTATTTTCATTTAAAATTTTCATAAAATAATTATGAATATTTAAAATTAAATTATAAAATTAAGCTAAACCAAAATAGTTTATTTTAAATGATAACAGTAATTACATAATTGAATGATAATTAAGAGTCAATACCATGAAAAAAGGAATTAGTTTTAATTAATTATGTAGGTTACAATATTTATTAATTTTAAATACACCTAAACTATAAAATCATTAATATAATAAAGCTTACAATATTTGTTAATATTAAATAAAAATCAAATGAAGATATAACGAAATAAATTAATTATATAAACTCGGAGAATTACTCTGAAAGTAATAATTAATTAGTTAATTTCTTTGGTTTTTTTTTATCTTAATGAGCAAATTCAGCCGACCAAAAGAATATATATATATAAACGTATATAGAACAGCAGCCCCTTGGGCTTGACCAGAGATTAGTGCTTTTTTATTGATTAATTAGGGTTAGACAGATGCTTACAAGTGCTGCATTTTATATCTTCAAGTTTCTTTTAATTATACAGAAATATGCAAAAAAGAAATTGAAAGTATAGCCAGTTGAACAAAAAAATTTGGTCCTCCAAGCTTCTCTGCATGTATAAATCGAAGGGGCCAATTAGAAGCTGATCTGCATCATTTAGACCTAGCAACCTTAATTAATCACGTACGAGGAAAAAGAAGGGCAATGGATTCAGAGAAAAGCAAGATATTGATATTTGGAGCTACTGGGTATCTAGGTCAATACCTGATCAAGGCTAGCTTGTTTCTGGGTCACCCTACCTTTGCTTTTGTTCGCCCACTCAACCCTAATGATACCCTTTCTTCAAAGCTGCTGCTTCACAAGCAATTCCAGTCCATGGGTGTCACTGTGTTTCAAGTATATTTCTGTTAATTCTTTAGCTTTTGCTGAGTTGTTTTACAAACCAAGCACAAACTAATAAAAAAAAAATGTAAATCAAGGATCAGAAAAGAGTATTTAGCCTTTCAAGGTGAAAGGAAGTGTTCTTCGACGAACTGTCGAACAACACGAACAAGCTGCTCCCACACCAGCTATAGCGTGGGAGCTAAGCTGTACGAGCTTGTTTGATACTCATATAGTCGAACAAGCTCTCACAAGAGTCAGGGAATCAGGGAATCTCTGCATCCATTCCTGCGTGAATGACTCGACGGATCACAAGTTGCAAACTGTCGAACAAGCTAATACTCACCCTGAATCCATAAATAATTTCTCCAGCCCCTAATTTTCATTTTATTTTGTCCGCCCTGGTTTCCAAAAAACTCAGCTTTTACTTATATGATTTTGACATATTTAATCTGATTATTTACTTAAAAGATAAACAACTTAACTACAGGGAGAATTGGAGGAGCATGAGAAGCTTGTTTCAGTGCTTAAACAAGTAGATGTGGTGATTTCTACTCTTGCTGTTCCTCAACACCTTGACCAGCTCAAGATTATCTCTGCCATGAAAGAAGCTGGAAATATAAAGGTCTTTTTTATTATTATTTTTGTTATTTTTCATTGGATTTTACTGGGTTCTTTTGATCATTTATATTTATAAAATATTTTCAGAGATTCGTTCCTTCAGAATTTGGCAACGAAGTTGACAGAGTGAGTGGGCTGCCGCCGTTTGAAGCTCTCCTGGCAAATAAAAGGAGAATCAGAAGGGCAACAGAAGAAGCAGGAGTTCCATACACTTACGTATCTGCAAACTCATTTGCTGCATATTTTATCGATTATCTTTTTCGTCCACATGAAATGCCAGACCAGATTGTTGTTTACGGCAAAGGTGACGCTATGGGTGAGTTGCCACCTGCCATCAATCTATTCTCTTACCATTTTTATTTTGTTTTCTTGATCTCTTGATTTCTGATAAGAAAAGAAAAATTATTATAAATATACACTCTGTTTCACAGTAAAAGTTGAATTCACGCAACAACATTTTTTAAGGTTTATACATTGTACCAATTAATATGATATTCAATATTAATACTATTCAAACAATATTTTTTTTGACATTCACGCGTAATGCATTTATCACCAAATTAAATATGTTACTGCAACAAAAGTTTAATAATAATTTTAAATTATTATAAAAAAATTATTCTTTTCACAGTGTATAATAATATATTTTAATAAATAATTTATTTTATATTTAATAAATAATAATTTTTATTTATTATATAAAATAAATAAATAAATAAATACACAGCAGATTTTAAATTGTTGGTATTGACTTGAAATTACAATTTAAATATATAAGAGTAATAATTTTCCATTATTGCTTTAAATCCATTTTTATAGTAGTGTTAATTTATTATATTTCTTTTAAATTTTTTGCTAGTTTCTTTAGATATTATGAAAAATAAAAATTCTTAAAGAAATTTAGTAAATTTTTCTTTTGTTAATTGACCATCATTTTTTTTAATTGTTTCAAATAATTTATATCTATTTACTATTATATAAATTGAAACATTAAAATTATTTATATCTATTCTGTTAAGGCTAATGATATCAATGCTGATGTAAATTTTAGATTATATTTAATATATGTATTTACCTTCTTTTTTTTTTTTAACGTAAAGCTAATGATATCAACACTCATGTGAATTCTAGACTAATCAACTTGCATAAATATTTTTTTAATATATGTGTTTACTTTCATATTTTACTCATCTCTAATCTTTTATGTAAGACTATGAGATCAACACTTATCTAAATTCTAGACTGATGAACTTAAATTTAAATTTAATATATGGGTTTACTTTCATATTTTACTATTTTTTATTTTTTTTACGTAAGACTAATAATATTAAAATTTGTGTAAATTCTAGATTGATCAACTTAAATATACAATTAGTATATGAGTTTACTTTCATATATTTTACTAATCTCTAATGTTTTATGTTCAACACTTATTTAAATTATACACTAATCAACTTATTGATACATTTAGTATCTATTCTCTATGTTTTTTAATCGTAAGACTAATAATATTAAAATTCGTATAAATTTTAGATTATCAACTTAAATATATAATTAATATATATGAGTTTACTTTCATAATTTACTAATCTCTAATGTTTTATGTTCAACACTCATCTAAATTATACACTAATCAACTTATTGATATATTTAATATAAGAGAAAGTATAAAAAGATATCATATAATTTTATCAATTTTTCATTTTAGAGTTTTATGTCAAAATAATATCTGTGATATTATACCATTAGCAAACAACAATAATTTTCAAATACTGTCAAAAATATTTATTTGAAAATCATATTACGAAGTATTAATTTGATATAAATTAAGCCACAGATACTGAATTAAAAACAGTAAAATCACAATATACTATTGATATTTTCTCATTCTAATTAATAATTATGTTTTACTTATTTATACATTTAATATTGAAACAAAAGTATAAAAAAAGTATCATATAATTTTATCAATTTTTTATTTTAGGGTTTTGTGTCAAAATAATATCTATAATATTACACTATTAACAAATAACAGTAATTTTTTGATACTATCAAAAATATCTCGTAAAAATCATATAACGAAATATTATTTTAATACAAATTGAATTATAAATTCTAAAAACAGGAAAATCACAATATACTTTTTTATATTTTCTCTTTTTAATTAATAATTATGTTTTGCTTATTACGTCAATATTGTTTTACAGTATTAAAAAATTATTTTTATTTATTAATTTGATACAAATTAATAAATTTTAAAGTAAAAATTAGTGAAATCACAAAATTTTTTTAATGATATATGTGTTTACTTTTGTACACTCATTTAATATGTGGCTTTGGGACTATGAGTTCTATGTAAGAATATTTGATATAAAAATTTGATGCTAATTAATTTTTATTTCTTTGAATATATAATTTATATTATGAAATTTTGCAATAATTTATATAAAAACTAAAAGGTGTTTTCTTTCCCTTGCCATGAAGCTGTGTTGAATTATGAGGAAGACGTAGCAGCTTATACAGTAAGAGCAGCAACAGATCCAAGAGTGGCCAATCGTGTTATAATCTACAGGCCACCAGGAAATATAGTTTCTCAGTTAGATTTAATATCTTCATGGGAGAAGAAGAGTGGACGAACTTTCAAAAAGATTCATGTTCCTGAGGAAGAAATCATCAAGCTTTCTGAGAGTAAGGCATACAGAATTTGATTTTTATTTTTAGGATAAATAGACTCGAAACTTGAAATTTAAGTATTTCCATGTTTGATTGGCTGCAGCCTTGAGATTCCCAGAAAACATCCCAGTATCTATTCTGCATAATATATTCATCAAAGGTGATCAGATGAGCTTTGAACTCACAGCAGATGATCTTGAAGCTTCCAAGTTATATCCTGACCACAAGTACACTCCAGTTGATAGCCTCCTTGATCTTTTCTTGATTAATCCTCCTAAGCCTAAACGAGCAGCATTTGCTTGACCATTGCTGCAATGCAAGAATAAAATCTTAATATTTCTGTTAAAATTGGTGTTTTGAAACATTAAGCTTCCGTTTGGTATTAATTTCAAATAAATTTTTTGGTAAATTATGCATAATTTTATTTTTTTTAAATAAAAAATTTATAAATTAAAAAAAATTATTTTATTTTAAAAATTAAAATCGACGGTGAGAAGCAAACAAAATAAAAGCACACCATCATGTACATTACAAAATGTCATGTATATGATATTTTCTCTCAATCTATAAATATTATTTTATAATTTTTTTAATTTTAAATATATTTATAGAAATAGAACTTGTTATTATTATAGGATGTATTATTGCTAAATAATTAATTGACGAAACATTTTTTAGTATTTCAATTTGGGAACAGTAACATATACAACTATATTTATACAGATAAACGTTTTTTATAGTATTTATACAATTGAAACGTTTTTTTTTAAAATATAATAGCTAAAACCATATTTATATTATGATGTCATTCTAATAAATTCCCTTCATTATAATGGATAGTCAATTTTCAATTAAAAGAGGTGATAATTTTTATTTAAACTAATTAAAAAATAAAATAATTATTTTTATTTTTAATACTAATAATAATTGTGAAAATTCAATGGGATAAAAATGAATTTTCATTAATTAATTGCGTATGTTACTTATTTTTATTTTTAACTTAAATTATTAAAAATAAAAATATTAATATAATAATATCAAATATAAACAAATTTTCTCCAAACTAATCCATATACAATCCTTAGCCAAAATAATTTTTTCAAAAAAATAAACCATATTCACTGTTTGGAATACCAAATTTTAAAAAATTTAAAAGAAATAACTTTTTCTTTCAAATTTTTGTACGTGGCAAAATTAATAATAAAAGAATTAAATTCTTTTAATTTTTTATAAGAATTGATTTTGAACTAAAAATAAATCTTACTAAAATTATTAGAATTTTACAAAAAAAAATAATTTCATTTAAGGTTATTTACATCAAAATTATTTAATAAATTCTACTAAAATTTTAATTTAAAATCTCACATTTACTTTACCCACTTTATGAAATTTATATGAACTATTTAATAATTTGGTAATTACATATAAATGAAATAGTTCAGTTTTTAAATATCTAAGAAAGTATAGTTTTTGATAATTCTTGCTCCGTCTACCTGATAAAACAGAGAAAATTCTACTAAAATTTTAGTTTAAAATCTCATATATACTTTACTCACTTTATGAAATTTATATGAACTACTTAATAATTTGGTAATTACATATAAATGAAATAATTCAGTTTTGAAATATATAAGAAAGTATAGTTTTTTATAATTCTTACTCCGTCTACACCTGGACGGTATAGAGTGTTACATCAAACATAGCTTAAATGTAAAATTTTTACACCATAAGATCATTAACAAAGGCATTATAAAAAGAAACTGAGCAAAACATAATTCTAAACCATAAAATATTGCATATCCACAACTATAACTATTACATCAAAACTATAGTATAAAACACTGCTGACCTCCCGAGCTAATTGTTAGTATATTTGCCTCAGGCCATTATCTTAGACTTTTTTGTATATCATTTTGTTTATTAATAAAAGAGGTTTTATTATCATTATTATTTGTTTGTATGTTACATAATAATGACTAATATCATCGATTACTTATTATTATGATGATAATAATAAAATATGATTAGTATGATTATTGATTGATAATTATGAGATGATTATGTGTATGTTGATATAAATCAATAATCATAAATACTTGGTAGAGAATAAAGTACTAGATGGACCCACATTAATATCATTACATAGGTTATTGTCATAAGTGAATCTCAAAATAGTTATGTTTTAATCGTTTGACTTGAGATTGTCATAGTTTCCAACATAAAGACTATTATGTTTTGACATAACCAAATATTGTCTTTAATCGGATAATCATAAAAGTTATGATTGAACATAATAGAAATTATGTAGAGGATATTGAATAATCAAAATAGAATTTGTTCCTCTTTTTGAGAGAAATATTTTCTGAGTCCCTCGATAAGTGAGACTGAAATGCATGGCCATGATCAAATGAATTGATAATATGATCAATATCATTTGGTTTTATCAACCTATTTAGAGATCGAGAAATCATAAGTTTGAACATTGTAAGTTTGACATTGACCATGACTTATGTTCAAACTATATATCATGTGACAAAGAGATTAATACATGTTATGTTTCTTAGGCTTTATCGGACTTTCGATCATCATATTAATTGGGCAGTCATAATGTCTTGTTAGAAGCCGCTTATGATTTATAGGCCTTATTGAATTGGGTCTATTGCCAATTAATGTCAACCTATTGAGTTACATATAAAAAAAATAATTGATGTGCTATGTCATATTAATGAATTAGGAGTTCGTTAGTATAATTAATAATAATAAAGATGTTATTATTATAAATATTAATTATTTATTATTATAAGATAATAATATTTAAAAGATCTTCAGTCTATTTATAATTGTTGCATATAAAAGTTTTTCATTTTTTTTTGAAAAGAACTTATCACATATCACATAGATATATTTATATTTACGAAATTGTGATAATTTATTATTAACACTAACTCTTTTACTAAAAGATATATTGAACATTGCGGCAATAATGACTATAAAAAAAGTGTATTTTATTTTTTATTTTGTATTTTCAGTGCCATTATACTAGCACATGAAAGTTGAATTAAATTGTGATTTGCCAAGAATAAAATCTTAATATTTCGGTTAAAATTGGTGTTTTGAAACATTAAGCTTCCATTTGGTATTAATTTGAAATGAATTTTTGTAAATTATGCAAAATTTCATTTTTTTAAATAAAAAATTTATAAATTAAAAAAAGAATTTTTTTATTTTAAATATGAAAATTTATAAAAAAATTAAATTAAATTCTTATAAATTAAATTATTGTATAAATTTTTAATAATATATTGTAAAGAAACCAATTATGACAACTAATATTATCATCTAATTGCTTGAATTAATAGAGTTTTATTTTTATAAATAGAGTAATTTTTATTGTATTTTAAAAAACAATTGTGATCACTGATATTCATTTACAAATTAATTAAAAACTAAAATAGGTTAAAAACTATTAAATCTAATTTAATTAAGAAAAACTAAATGAAAATTAATTTTAATAGTAATAAATTTAAGTATTTAAAGTTAAAATTTTGAAATTAAAGTTTAATTTTGAATCTCTTTTTCTATGAGAGATTGACATGTATCATTTTATACTAATTGAAAAATGACATATTTTTTTAAAAAAAAAAAAAGAAATAATGTAGAACTACTTTAAATTAAATTAATTTTATTTAACGTCTATTACACATTATTTCACTTTTAAATATAATATGAAATTATATTATAAAAAATACTTTAAAATTAATATTTTTATTATAAAATCATAATATATATTTTATAATTCAATTCTATAATAAGATATTAAAATTATAGTATTATATATTAAAAAATTTAAATATATAACTAATTCAATGGATCTCTAATTTATTATTTATACATATATAAAAATTAATTTATAAAATTAAGAAAATTAATTATAAATGTCACTAATAAAATAAAATTCTATTGATATTATTAAATAATTGGTATTATTTATGATTATAATAATATTTCAAAATAATAATAAAAAATAATAGATAAAATTAAAAAAAGTTGTAGAATTGAAGCATTCATTTGGATCTTGTAGCATACATAACATTTTTTATTCTCGTTCAAACTCTTTTCAATGATGAGATTTTCTCAAATTCATTATTTCTTTTTTTTTTTTTTTGACAATTCTCAAATTCATTATTTCTAAAAGTATTCTAAACTGCTTTTTTTTAACGACTCTTTTTTTTTCTTTGAAATGATGATATAAAATCTTTATAATATAAATTTCTTCTTCTAATTCATTTTTCATCCTAAAAAAATGTTTAAATCGTAACTTCAAAATCTGCTAAATTTTTATTAAAAAAATAATTCAATATAATAAGTTTTTTTAAATATTTATATATAATAGCGACATAAAAATAAACACTAATATATAAATATAACGATAGAGTTTATATATCCTCTAATTTAATTTAGAGAATATGTAAATTATAAAAATTATAATTCATAAATGTTATTTTATAAGTAGATTTAAATAAAAAATTAATTAAATTAAAATTTTAAATAATAATAAATTATTTATTATTTTTTAATCAATCAAACTAAAGATAATTTATAATAATATAATAATGAGTATTTTAAATTATCTTTTATTTGATCTTTTATCAATTTTATATATAGTATAAATTATATAATAAAATAAAAAATATATAAATTTATTAAATTCAATTTAATTAATATTTAATTAAATAATTTTTATTTTATTTATAAATATAATTATAGTTTTTTTTTTTTTTTTTTTAAAAAAAAAAAAAAAAAAAAAAGAAGTTAGCAAGCAAATTATCAGTCTAATGAAACTTGTGCATTGTACGGTTACGGTGTAACAAGTCGCCCGAGTCATCCCTCTTTTTTCTTATCGGTTACACTCTCTCTCTCTGCGCTCGCCAGATTTGCGAAATAGATTCCATTTCTATCGAACAAGGTGGTAACCGCATATAAATTCGTTAATAACTTAGAATTTTATAATTGATCGCTTGAAGGTTTTCAAGTTGGGGTTGCTTAGTTGAAAGTTCGTGATTTAGGGTTTTACTTTCTCTGATCGTGCCATTGAATTTATGAGGATATGCGTTCCGAAACTAGTTTTCATTTGATTGGTTGCGATTGGAATTTTATGGTTTATTTAGTTTTGTTCGATGTATGACGGTTTGTTAGAGTGAATTCCTACTGTTACAGTACGATTCCTTGCTTTTAGTGGTGGGAACTTTGGTTTTTGTTGTATAGTAATTTCGTATTCACTTTAATTTAGTGAAATTGATCTTTGTATCGTGTCATGTAGATGGAAAATTCGTTATCTGCACTTGTATACAAAGGTTCTATTCCTGAAGCCATTCTCGAATCTAAGAAGCAGAAGAAGCTCTTTGTTGTCTATATTTCTGGTAAAATCTGTTCCATTTCTAATTTCATTTCTTTTGTTTTTCCTGGGTTAATAGCTGTTTGATTTTTTTTTCTTTTAAATTTCTGTATTTCGTTTTTGGTTTTCAGGTTCAGATGAAAAGTCAATTGAATTGGAAAAATCCACGTGGACTGATCCAAAAGTAATCAATACAGATATATACTTTCTGTTTTTTCTAATCTGACCTCAATTTTTTTGAATGCCATATCTGTGTCCTTTGTGGCTGGTTCTTATTCTGTGTGTTGCAATCAGGTGGCAGAGTCACTGTCAAAATACTGCATTTTCTTGCGTATACCGGAATCAAGCACTGATGCTGCAAATTTTTGTGCAATATGTATCCTTTGTTGATTGTTCCTACTTTTTTTCAAAACCTAGTATTGCTCCTACTTTTTTCAAAACCTTGTTTTTTCTTCCTTGGATGATAATAGGTATTATTCTGATTTGAGATTGAGCTGTGTCTAATAGTAACTTGCTGCTTGTTTGGTTAATCGCACTATGTTGTAACTTGTGCTTCTTCATGCTATTTAGATTTGAAATATCTTCAAATATGGTGATGTATGCTTTAGTCAGATCAGTAATTTGGCATATTTACTATAGGAAACCCATCATCAGGAGGATAGGGACACTGGCAACATAGGTATGAGCTTTGAATTTGAGAAAAGTCTTTGAATTGCCTCTCTAAAGCACCAATTACAATTTCATATGATTAATGATATGTAATGGCATCTTTGCACATCATATTTTTCCAGAAGTATGTTTGTCATGGTACTTCATTCATGCATTTCCTTGGCAAGATCAATTTGCACAAGATAGTGTGTTATCCTTCTATTTTACTTGTTTCGAACATAGTCTTTTCAATCTCTGAAAGCAAGAAAGCTTCCTTTAACAAACTTGTTACAGATCCACAGAAGTCTGTCCCTTCTATAGCAGCTATTGGGTACAATGGGGTTCAGCTTTGGCAAAGTGGTATGATATTTATATTATAACCTTTGTTTTAAGCAAACATAGGATCTGGCACATGGCAATGTCAGAAATTTAATTATTTTATTTTTGCATTATCTTTTAGAAGGAATTGTTAGTGGTGAAGTTCTGGCTTCCAGCTTAGAGAAGGCATGGTTGGGTCTTCATATCCAGGTATACCAGTATTGGCTTGTCTTAATTCACATGCACGTATAGTGAACACCCCGTATTGGTTAAGGAGCAAAACCAACCTTAGTTATTATAGAGAAATGTCCAAATGTGGGCAAAGGCTTTGTCACCTAAACCACCATTCTGAGGTTTCAGGAAATTGCAAAAATATCTTGTGACTTTGAGACTGTGTTGCATTCATCCCTATCTAGTTTTTATGTATGATTGAACTTTCCTTAGTTAAGTTCCCTTGCTACTTATTTTGACCTTGTTTAATGTTAAGTTACTAACATTCCTTTGTATGTAAACTTCTGAACCCTTTGAAGATCGAGTAACATTATAATTTCCAGCTAAGCTCTTTTTTTTATTATGCTCTTATTAAGATTTATTTTTATTGTTCTTTAAAGTGTTTTTTTTCCGACCCTTGTTTATAATATGATAAATATGATTTGAAGTGCACTGTCATTTGAGGCTTAAATCCATACCTAGTGCATGTTTTCACTAGAATATCCCCAATACCCTATTAATAACCTTAGATTCTTTAAATACCTAAACTAATGTTGATCACCAACCTTGGTATTGAACCTAGCAAATATATCAAAGCAAACCCTGATATGCTGCCATGCTATATTGTCACTATGGCCTGCTACACCTCTGCCACCACCACCATCGCCAACCCAACTTAATAGAATTGGCTTTTCAGTAATGTGTTGTTTATGGTCATTACTTATATGGTTTCAGCTTCTCTAAAACAGCTTGTAGTTTTTAGGGGTGAATTATGGTAAATAAAAGACCAATTAAGAAACAACTTTTATAGACCAAGCCAAACTGATTTATGGAACCAAACCTAACACTATGTTTGGATTGAGAGAAAATAAGAGGGGAAGGAAAATTAGAGAGGAAAATAAATTTATTTTCCACTTTTTCATGTTTGGTTAAGAGAGAATTGAAGAGGAAAGAATATTTCGGGAGGAAAATAAAAGTTATAATCCATCCATTATTTTCTCTCCAAATTGGAGGGAAGATGGGAGGGATCTTTTGAAAATGACTAAAACATCCCCATGTTTTATAGGTTGTTTTTGAAAATTTAAGGATAATTGTAACTTAATCATTCAAAGGCTACTTTCCTTCTAATATTTTCCTCTCTATCCAAATACAACTGTAATAAATTATTTTCCCTCTCAATCATTATTTTTTTTAATTTCCTCCTATTATTTTCCTTCCACCTATCTAAACACAATTTAAATTTCAACAGATCAAACTGAATCCTAACCAAACCAATTTGGTTCAATTTGAACTTTTTCTTAGGCTTTTTTTGGACTTATTTTTTGGATTCATTTCAGATATAATTTCAATTATATTTTTTATTTTTTAACCTGAACTTGCAGCCCAATTATAATTAAAAATATGTATATATATATGTTCTGTTTGGTTCAGTTCAACCCTTTTCCTTTCCCCTCAGAAAGCATTCCTTGGAGTACTTAAACGCTCAAAAAGCAACACTTTAACCAAGAAGTTCCTTTTGGTCCTGAAATTAGGCTTATTAATGTAGTGAAACCTAAGAGTGACCTTTTCCCTCTTTTAGCTCTTATTACTCCAAATTTTCAAAATCTAAGCAGTAGTGGTAACTGATCATTATGTGTTGAGATATTCTGTGCCAAACAAGATATTTCATGTACATGGCAGTACTTTCTCTTTCACCCCAAGTCCCCTACACATGTTTAGACATTGAGGATTCTAGAACCTAGAGGCAACTTCTTTTTGTGGTTGCTTCATTAGCAGAATTTTTTGGATTATGGAGAAGTCCTTAAAAGGTAGCAACATAACATCTTATGTTTACAAGGGATGTCCTAATTTCTGTACAAGTGTAGATCGGTAGTTAGTATAAACTAGGCTTCTAGCATGCTGACGTTAATATGCAAGGCATTTTGTATCTTATTTACAGATTGGTGCTGATATCTCATATTCATTTTTCAATACGGTGTTTTTTCATTGAACTGTCTGATCACTAATTGCAGGAAACAACTGCAACTGTCCTGACAGCAACACTTGCTTCAAAGAAACCTGAACTATCTACTGCAGAATCTTCTGATATTAGCTCATCTCAGCAAGGGAGTTCTTCAGGTACAGTTGTTCCACCACCTTCAGTGGACAAACATGTAGAATCCTCAGATGTTGGACCACCAGGTGCTTCTAATTCAGTAGAAGAAAGCAACATTGGTGAACATATGGTTGAGGTCAATAAGTTGTGGCCATTGTCTCCTTTTTATGTTTACCATTTTTATAACTATATTTTGAATTGTATTTTGCAATTGTATGAACAGGGCAATGGCACTAATTTTGATGATAAGGCACTTTCAAAATCATCTAATGCTGACAAGTCATTGAGTATTGAGGCTGAGCAAGCTGCTTCTCATGGTGATGAAGCCAAGGAATTAACTAGTCCTCCAAGGTTAGACCCAGACAGTTCTGTTGCTGGTGGCATGTCTTCTAGCACTGAAGATAAGCATCCTGCTGAAGAGAAGATTATTAATCAGTATTTAGGTATTCCTGGTGGAGATTCACATTTAGTTACTTCTGAAAAAAATGAAGCTGAACAAAATGAAAGGGATAAATGTGTTGATGCTATTAAGGCTGATATAGTGGGCAACAATAAGAGTGTTAATGCAGCCAGTGAGGTTCATTTGAATATCCGATTGCCCAGTGGAGTTAGCTTGCAAGACAAATTTTCTGTGACAAGCACTTTAGGAATGATCAAAGACTATGTGGACAGCAACCAAGCTAGTGGCATTGGCCCATATGATCTTGCTATTCCTTATCCTCGCAAGGTGTTCAGCAATCAAGGTAAGAATATTATATGTCAAATCAGTTTACCTGTTTGATAAAGGGTTTGGCTTGTTTAGTTTCCTCCTGAATGTTGTTGTTAGTGTGAACATGTGATCACCTGTTTTGGATTGATTTTCTTACACATGTTGCTTTGGGATATTATGGGTTTGTGGTGGGTCACAATACTTCAACCATAGATCTTTAACATGTGCAACTTAGAGTGTTCTCTTGTTTGCATTTAAGAAATGTAACCCAGTGCAGATTCCTCATGCTACATTGGCCAATAACATCTGACTTTAAAAGTGACCATCACAAGAGAATTTGAATGGGGCTTGGCCTACATGAGTGTATTTGTCGATACTTTGTGGCCAAACTGGTTACGCATTTTTATCATGTTTTCTATATTAAATAAAACATGAAATTCATATTTCTAGATGATGAACTTGATTAACTTCATAGTTTATATACTATGGATGATAAAGGAGATACACATGTCTTTTTTATCAGCTTATGTAAATCACTTGTGATCCTTAACTGAATAATCTTTTTGAATGCTATTTTTTGGCCTACATAGATATGAATTTATAGTGGACTGGATGCTTTATACTTTTCATGTTTGCACTATTGCACAATGGACTAATGCAATAACTGCAACTTACTGCTATATATGCTTAAACTATAGTCATAAATCAAAAGTAATAGTTTAAGCGCCGCAATATTTGCCTAGCGGTTTACTTATTTTTTAGCTTCGGATAAAAATTGCTGCCAAAATTATAATCTTATTTATTATATATAGTAAAAAATTGAATTTTTTTTTGTGGTAACTTTAAAATGCTGCCAAATTGTTACCCTAGTAATATTAAGGTAATAATTTCACACCCATTTTTAAGATATTGTTGCCTAAATCCTAAAATGTAGTAGTGTTACCACACTTTTTTTTTTGGCAAGAATATTCAGTGATCCACATTGGAAATTGGGAAAGTTGTGGATGTTGAATATTGCTCAAGTGCTTTCATGCTTGCTAATAGATTTAAGTATAACTACTTTTCTCTCATTACTGTTGTGACTCTAGTCCCATCCTGCTTTTTAAGTTTATTTCTTCTGTATTTCTATATTGTATGTGGCATCATAAGTCCTATAACTTCTAGCTCTTTATTTTTATCACTTGATATTGATGTTGTTATCCTTTTACAGATTGAATTCATAATCTAGATGTCTTTGAATTAATTTCATGAAGAAAAAAGGTTTCGAACTGAATAGTTTTCTTCTTATTTTGATCTAACCCTTATTTTCTTTATTTCACCATTTTTTTTTATAGATATCTAACACATATATTACCTTACTGCATCAAATCCTTGCCATCCATAATTTTGCCTGTAATCATATGCAGATTTGAGCAAATCATTGTCTGAGCTGGGTCTGTTCAATAGACAAGCATTGATAGTAGTTCCTCATCAAAGGGCCACAAATTACCACAGAGGAGGTTCTTCGTCTGACCAAACTTCTACAATAACCGACAGTGATTCAGTTGCACGTAACGGGGGATATTTTGCTTATGTCAAAACAATGCTATCATATATCAATCCACTTTCCTATCTTGGTGGTAATACAAGTTCATCAAGTCCTGGACAAGCGCAAAGTGGCATGTGGGAGTACAGTAAGTAGCTTATTCTAATGTTAATGGTTTTCTACTTCTAACATATGAGATGAACATGTCTCTATTAAGGCCTCTTTTTGTAGAGGTCAATTGTTAGGGTCCTTAGAAATGAATCAAGTTATGGGTCTGTTGCTGGAATTTTCTAGGGATGAAATTTTCTTTTTGTAACCTATGGTTGCAACGGAACAAGCGCCTTAGGGAACACCTAAAAATCTCTTGAGTTGAAGTATCCAAACTTTAGGAAAATTTTCTCATAAGTTTTTTCTGAGTTGCTGCACTTAAATACAAGAGGGAGATATAACCATCTCCTAAAAACAGGAAACCACTAAACAACATGGAGGATTACTCTCTACTACTGAGGAAAAGTAAAAACTAACTTGCACTATCTACATCATGAGCTAATCACTAAGAACATGGCTTAACCATTAACTACATGACTCTTGAAAATAGGACAACAATTAAAAATGCGAGAAGATGACAATTGAAATTTGGCAGCAACACTGAATTTTCAGCAACACTAGGTAGCATCACCTGTCATTTGTTCTGTATCTTGTTGAGGCTGGGTCTGCTAACATCAATGGTTTTCTATTTCTAACATATGAGATGAACATGTCTCCATTAATTCCTCTTTTTGTAGAGGCATTTACATCCACAAACGAGTTTTTGTATGCAACTCCCCTCCCCTAAAAAAAAAGAAAGAAAAACACACTCCCCATAAAGTCCTTTAGATTTGCATATAATCGAAGGGGAGGGGGAATAATAGGATTCCCTTTAGTGTCTTACTTTTTTATATTATTTACATTAATAAAAAGCTATTTAAATTATTTTTTTAAAATCTATTTTGTAAATTAATTTTAAATACCTAAGAAATTCTAAATAGGTTAAATTTTGCACTCCTATTTAATTTTAGAAAGAAGAAAAAACTAAATTTTGCATTTCTATTCATAGTGACAACAATGAGAATAAAAAATTGATTATTATTTAAGATAAAATTAAAAATAAAAAATTGATTATTATTCAAATAAATTTCAAAGCGTACTTAAGCTTAAAACAAATTAACTCAAATTCAAATTTAGACCTATTCACGAGGAAGTTGGAATTTTATTTCAAGTAAAACTCTATTTAATTATTATTATTTAAAATAAATTTCAAAGTTTATTTGATCTCTTGGTATAAAATTATAAATTGAAAAAGATTTTCCTAATTCATATTCTAATACTAACTAATATTCATTAAATTAAAATGCACTTCAATTGTCAGGACTTATGTGGAATTAAAATTCCAATGTATATATATATATTACTGATAGTTCTAACTGGGATAAGAAATAGAAAGTCCAAGCTTGGTGTAAGGGTTGCTTCTGAATATTGTGAAAGTACACGTATTTACAAGGTTAAAATAGAGGTCTTTGCTGTTAAAAATCTTCGAAGTGAATTACCCTATCTCTTGCTCACTAATGAAACAAACATATAAACAGAAAGCTATTAATCATCACTAATCATCTCACATATTTTTTTGTAATTGATTCACTGTACATAACCCACAACCCAATTAATCAATGTCTATTTGTGCTAATGGAAATACTTGTATTTATCAATGCATTATTATAGTATATGCTAATGGAAATATGTGCATATTTTTAGGTTTATTTTTCAAGTAAATTATTTTAATTTTCAAATACAATTTTTTTATGAAAGGAAAATCAATAATTTCAGTAGTTTCCTCATTCCTCAGACATAGTATAGGATTAAATCATTTAAACATGACAGAAGAATAGTCATCTCTTTCACAAAACAGAGTAAAATTATATTATTAATTATACTATTTTTCTTTTTTTAAGCATGTAATAACATAATAATAATATTATATAATATTACATAAAAAAATAAACAACTAGCATGATAACGTGCATCACACGTTTTGGTGTAGATATGCTTGATCTACTGATGGACCAATTAAACTGTTCACAAAGAACTCTTTTTTCCATCTTTTTCCTTGAATTAAGATGTTCCATAGATTCTTTTCCAATCTTTATATAGCTTTATAACAGACAGAGAGAAGTACTGAAAAGGAAATTATTTGCTTTGTTTTCCTTTGGAGCGTCATTCCCAAGTACCTGTATACCCAAGAACCTATGTGTTCAATAAATTAAATGTGTTTGACATCCATGCGTTAGGATTGAGTGAAGAGTTCAAGTAAAAGGTCTCTATTGAATCAAAATTGGTGCTTCATGGAAAATTGAAGACAGGCATGTGCTCAAATTTTAGGAAAAGTATCTTCAATTAGCTTCAGAACATAAATATCCTTTTCTATATATATATATTGCATGAACGTTCAGGAAATCTATGGAAATAGTTTCTTTTGAAACAAACTGGCTTGCTGGAAAACTTGCCGCAAATTACTATCATGGGACACTCTTCTTATCTCATCCTGTTTTGATATGTAGGTCCAAATCCTGCACTGCAGAGCAACAACTTAGCAAGGACAGACAGGCCATACTCCAGCAACTCACCAAACCAAAGCACTTCGGCAACTGGCAGAAATGATAACAGGAGCCGACAACCAACGACATCCCCATTCGGAAGCAATATTCACACATTGAAACACGATGAAGATGATAGCCAGTTTGGTGATAGAAATCCATTCTGGAATGGAAATTCAACTCAATATGGTGGCAACAGTGATGGTAAATAAGGCGTCTGCCAGAATTTCGTTAGTCCTATCAGCTTCTATTGAGTATGAACTTTTATCTATGGCAGTTACCAAGTTTAATTAAATGAACTACAGTAGTATATATGACCAACAATGAAAAGATAAAAAAAATCCTTGAGGGAAATAGAAGTCCTTGAAGTTACCTTGTGGTTGTAAATATCTACCTTTTGCCTCACGAATTGGATCTTGTTCGTGTAGTAGTTAAGAGATGAATAGGCCTACTTTTAAGCCTGTTTCTTTTATCTTTTCAATAGAAAACTAACGACGTATATTCAAGAATAAATGTGGAACTTATCACAGGCTAGTCGGCTTTTCTTTCTTTGTTTTTATTTATTTATTTATTTTTATTTCTTTACCATGTTGTTTGAGCATTTAAAGCCCTTAAAAGGACGTGCCACGGAAAGGGGAGGGGAAACTCGATCCCGTGAGCATTAACGGCCTAAGCGCATTGTTTGTTTTGTTTATATATATAATACTAGTCACAATCAGCTTGGTTAATTAGATATTCATCCATTGTTTTGCTAGCAGGTTAATAGCTAATAGATTTATTTATGAGTGATGTTTCACTTAGCCCTTAAAATTAACGAGTAAAATATTAATATTTTTCTTCATATGTTTGAAATGAGAGAAGCGAAGAGTGAAGAAAAAGAGCAAGGAAAATAGTAAATAGTAATCACGATTTTTTCTTTCCAAGTTGGAGAGCGGGTAAAAGATTAAGGTTTCATGAAAAGTATTTTTCAATAAATATTTTTATATATTCTGATATTTGGAGCATTTAAAAAATTTTTACTTAAATATTTAAATAAAAAATATTTATCTAGTCAAAAATCTAAATAAAAAATATTTATCAAGTCAAAGGAAAAATTAAATAAATTTAAGAAAAATATTTTTAAAATTTATTTATATATTATATTTTTTAAATTAAAATTATTATGATTTGTCACTCTGAAAATACAAACCGGACAAGATATCGAATGAAGTAATTTAAAACTTTCTAGTTGAGGCATCCACTAATCTGACTAATAATTAGTCAGTTAAAAGTCATATTATCCACGAATCTGACTAATTGTTAGTAGTCATATTATTTTGGATACTCATTCGAACACTCAATTTCGAAACATCTCTACCGTTTAAGAGACTTTGCCAAAATCATAATCTACTATGCATGTGAGATACTTGTCAATTAGACAACCTAAGAAATAGACACCTTTCAAAAATCAAAGCGGGCAATACTATTTTGCTAAACAAACAAAATTAAAATGCTCAAAATCTCGAAAATCTAAATTATTCCTATATTTAGATGGCTGGTGTCTCCACCCCGGTACAGTACTCCTATAACTTAGTCACCAAGCCTGTTTTGACTATAAATAGATGTGCAGGATTATTAATGTGGACAACCAACTTATAACAGATAACATTTTTTTAAATATCTCTCGTCAATTTGTTTAGGGAAAATAATATATAGTTGATTTAATTTTAATTTTAAATAATAAAAAATATTCATAAATTATTATATAATAATGTTAATAAGATTTTTAAAATATAAAAATAATTTATTTTTTATTAAAAATATTTTTCCTTCAATCAATTTTTTTTAATACCTCAAACATAAAAAAAATTGTAATAAATATTTTCTAATAAATATTTTTTATTAAAAAACATCAAAAAATATTTCCTTCAATCAATTTAATTGAGAAAAGTAAAAAAAAAATATTAATATAATACCTTATAATATGAATTTTAAATTAATACAAAATTTATAAATCATCATTATTTGCTAATAATGTAATAATAAATGAAATAATCAATTTTTACATCAATATTCAATCTCCTTTATTTTGTAATTCAACAACACAATGCAGCAGTATTATGCTTTTTTTTAATACAGAAAAGTAAAAAAAAATATTAATATAATATTTTAATTTTAAATTAATATAAAATTTATAAATTACCATTATTTATTAACGATAAATAATAAATATTATTTTAATATTAAAATAAATTATACATTTAAAAATAAAAAATTAATAAAACTAAATAATACTGTTTTATATTTTTTCTTTTTAATATTTCAACATATATTTTAAAATTTTATTTATTTTCTTGCACAAGCATTACTTTTTCACTTGCATTAAATTTATATTTTTGTACATACGTTATTTTTCAAATGCAATCTATTTACATTTCAACAATACAACAAACTTTACTTTATAAATGATTTTTAAACTTTCTACGCAAATTTCCATCTATCGTCCCTTTGTGACTCGACATTTTCATTTTTTTTTTTCTTAAATCTAATTTCTTTTTTTCTCTTCTTGTAGAAGATGATCTGCGTGAATTAATTATTGATGAAAAACGAAGATGTTGTTGTCGTTATTAAGAACTTTAGAGATATTCTGATGGTCACTTATAATTTCTATATAGTGAGAATATTTTTCACATACAATCCAATCAATTTTCAGAATATTTAGACCTGTTTGACAGATTTATGGCGACAATTCTCAAACAGTTATTGTATTGAATGATTTGGTTTCTAGTTACAAACCAGATATTTTATTTTTGATGAAAATAAAATCTTTTAGTTCCGTATAGAATTTTTTCATAAATTTTTATATTTTGATGGTTGCTTTTCGATCAATAGATAAATATTAGAAGGAGGTCTTTCGTAAATGTGGAAGAGTCATTAGTCTGTTTCTGTGATTAGCTTTTCTTCAAATTTTATTGATTCGGTTGTTGTTTCGGAAGGTAATGTTGAATAGAGATTTACTAGTTATTATGGGTTTCTGGAATCACAACGATGACGTCAGTTTTGAAATCTTATTCGAGTTTTATCTCGTATAACCTCTTTTTTGTGATTTTGTTCGGAAAATTTTAATGATTTATACTCGAGAGATGAAAAAAAAATAAGAAATATTTTTACCAAATTATCTTATGCATGTATTTAGATAGGTATTTGAGAAGCATTTTTGTAAAATTATCTTATGTAAGGATTTGATTTTGTATGATTATAAATTTTTGTTAGACTCTACAACTGATATTTCTATTAGATAGATTCGTCATAATACTATTCTAACTGCTCATATTTTAGCTAGCGAATTTATTAGGTATAATCATCTCTTTATTCTTTGTATAAGAGGATATCTCTCTTTGTTTAGTATAATTTTATTAAACATAATTTTGCTTAAAAAAAAAAACATTTACTTTATAAATGCAATTTTCAATTACGATCCTTTACATTTTTCAAAATCGCTCCTTACTTTTCTTGCACAGGTACTCTCCAACTTTTCAACGCATAATTCCTTTTCAAAATTCTTAACTGATGGTAAAAAATCTTTATGCAGTACATCTTGGCTAAGTCAAGATACTCCAAAGAAATTTAGATTTTTCTTTCCTGTTGCAATTATCTAATTAGGAATCAGCTCGACGACGTATTGATTATAACTGCATTGATTCAATTTTGAATGAATCTAATTTAGTATCATAAACTTAATCAAGTGCTTGTTGAAAATTTATGATAAATATAAAAATAATATTTTATAATATAAATATATTAAATTTATACTTATAATAATAATATTTATTATGAATATATATTAATAATAATAATTTAAATGATGTATTTATATTTCTAATTAAATTGAAACAATTATAAATACTTAAAATTAATAAAACAATTATAAAAGTGATAATTAATATAATTTAATTTAATTAAAAAGAAACTCACATGTCATTATCACGTGTCAAACTCTGTGTCAATCTCTTAGAGTGGAGGAACGCCATATGTCAATTCTGAATTTTTAAAAAATAACACGCGTCAATCTTTTAGAAAAAAAAATCTTTTAAAAAAATAATATTATTAATAATGAAATAAGCAATTCTCAATTAATATTGTAATTTTATTAATTTTTAATGATCTCATTACCAATAAGGTGCAATTAGTTCAAAATGCAATAAAAAAAATTAAAATACAATTATAAAACTATGTAAAATTTAGGGTTTTATTGCATATATTCATTTATTAAATTTTGATAGGTAAATGTTATAAAAAATAGAATAAACGATAAAATTTTTTTTTCACTTATAAATTTAATTCAATTTTAAGTATATCTAAAAAATTTTAATTTTCATTTTTCCGATCTTTCATTTTCAATTAGAAAATTCTTTTTTTTATATAGTAATTTGTAAACCAATAAAAATAAGATGATATTTAGTTTGGAAAGTATATAAAAAAATTATTTTAAAATTTATAATTTAATTTATGTTAAAATAATATTTTATACATTATTAAAAAATATTAATATAATAATTAAAATATAATTATTAATTAAAAAATATAAAAAGTATTATGTAATTTTATTTATTTTACCTTAAAATTTACCATTTAATTTATATTAAAATAATATTTTATAATATAATTTTCATTGATAGTATTTAAAAATTATTATTATTTATTAATAACACAATATATATATTATTATGACATGAATTAAATTATATATTTTAAAATATAAAACTTACGAAACCATATGATATTTTTTTTATTTTCATTTTTATTAAAATTAATTTATAAATATTTTAGAAATATTTCTCTTAATCGGTTTATAAGCTCTAAAAAAAATAAATCGCTTGTTTATAATATTTTTTAAATTTATAAGTTATAGAAAAGTAAAATAGGGAATAATTTTTTATTTTAGTGTTTATAAATACTAAGTTTATAAATTAATTTTACTAAATAAATTATTATTTTACTCTCCTCTAATTTTAAAACTTCACTATATACTTTATTTAAAATCTTTTTAATAATCTTAATAATTAATATATTTATAAATTAATTATTACGAAATATATTAACTATTTATCAGCCACTTATAATTATTTTAATCAAATGTATAATTATGAGATAAATTGATTTCATAAATTAAGTCAAATACTTTTTAAAATTGTATAAATTGTTTTTTATTAAATTAGAATATATATGTTATAATTTTTAATTTTTAATAAAAATACAATAATATTTAATTGATTAAATTAATTTATAAGTAAAAGCATAAAAATAAATATTGAAAAATTATTTTTTTATGTTTATAAACTCATTATAAATAAATAAGTCATTTAAATTGTAAAATGTCTGAAGATATGTTTAAATTATTTAAAAATACAATAAAGATGATTTTTTAATTTTAATATATAAAGTATTATTATATAAAGTAATACATTTTTAATTTTAATTTTAATATATAAAGTATTATTATATAATATAATATATAATAAATTAGAAGAAGGATTAATTTTCTTTAGCTATTATGAGGTCTTATTTTATTTTTACTAGTTTCCTTAAGGATTATGAGTTTTTTAATTTTTAATTTTCAAGTTTTTAACTCATAATTTTTATATTTAAAATTAAAAATTAATATTTAATTATTAAAATAAAATTTTTTACTCTTTTCAAAAAGTGGGTTGGTATGAACTAAATTAAAAGGTTAGAGGAAAAAAAATTTTCAAATTAAATTTTTATTTATTTATTTATTTTTCTCAAAGATATTAAATTCATACGCAGCTGATGTGGCTCAAAGAGTAATATAAATTTATAAGAAATTATCTCTAATTAACAATATTAAAATTTATAAAAATAAATTGATGGTAATAAATTTAATCAACAATAATTCTACGTACAAATTGGTAAAAAAAAATTAGTAAATTAAGAAAAAAAAAAGTGCTTTTAAGGACGCGATGCTTGTCCTTCGTATGTAGATGGAGCGGCTTGTCGGGCGTTCTGAGACACAATCATTGCGAGATAGCCTGTCTTTGATGCTCAACAGAGTCTTTTCACATGCGAGTGTCTCACATGCAAGTGTCTACATCTTATCAGTATCATGAAGGAGAAGAAGAAGTTCTATTCTAAGAGAATGAGAAGAAGAAAAAGAACGATGAAGCAATTGATTGTGATAAATAGAAAAATAAGTAAAAAAAATAAACAAATAGAAATGCCTCCACGCAGGATTGAACTACGGACCTTCAGTTTACAAGACTGACGCTCTACCACTGAGCTATAAAGGCAAGCATAAATTCCATTATTAATTAGATAATTTTGTATTATAAAATTATTTAAAATTTAATTTAAGTATCTTTTATAAAAATGCTTGTGATTTGTTATATCACAAAAATTATACTGCAAAATTTTATACTAAATAAAATAAAAACCAAGCATATATGTATAACATAAAAAATACCAACTATATCCAGTAGTATTTGGATATAATTAAAATAATTTAAAATAATATACATCGCGAATAAAATAATACTCACATATTTAATTTGATAATAAATGTATCTGAGTAAATGTGAGAGACGTTAAATTTTATTTTTTAAATTTTAATTTTTATTTAAAAATAAAAAAAATAAATGAGATAATAATGAATTATTTATATAATAACTCACACTGTTAAAAATTTAAAGATAAAATATTTTTGAATTAAATTATGAATTTTATTAAATCTGAACAACTATATATATATATATATATAGTAATTGGATGATATTGAAGAATGCCCAATTAATGGTATAAAATTAGAATGGATAATAAAGGCTGACGTTGCCCACACGCTCCCTGCTATGGTGGGGTTTACCTATCCTGAGTTTGTCCAATCCTAGTCACTGCCACCAACTCCCTACGGAAAGTCTACCCAAACTCAGATGAGGACAACCATTAATATATAAAATAATACTACTAATAAATTATTAAATTTTAAGAAAAATAATATCAAATAAAGAAAATAGTTTATATTTAAAAATATTTTTCAAATAAATTTTTTTATTTTTATTATTTAATTATAAGTTAAAAAAATAAATAATATTAATAAAGTTATATATATCAATAGTAGTAGATGCCTTGGGACTGTTTCTAATGATTCAAACAGTACAATATGTTAAATTTTTTCTAAATATATTTATAAAAATATTATTTTTAAAAAAATAATTTAGTTTTCTTTTTTATTAGAAAAATATTTTTTGATTTATTAATTTATTAATTATTTTATTATTAAAAAATATGAAAAATATTTTTTTAAAATAAATGGATGGTTAATATAAAATTTACTTAAAAATCCATTTATGGTATTTTAAATATTAATAAAATTTTCTTTTATATAATTAGCCCTAATTAGAGTTGGAAAAATCTCACAATTCTAAAAATATTTTTTTATTATTTAATTAAAACTGATCATTGTTGATTTTATTTAATTGAATGTTATGATAAGTTGACAATTTCAAGTTAGAGAGAAATTTTAAACTTGTTAATTTAAATTTATGTCATAAGATATTATATTGATAAGTTTAAAATTTTATATTTAAAATAATAAATTCTTGAGATTTATTTTTATTTTAACTTATTTAATTTACATAAAAATTAGTTATATTATTACTATAATATATTTTTTTAGTTTTATCCATAATTTAAATATAATATTTTATATTAATTCATTTCTGAATTAAACTACCACCTAAATTATTATTTTTTAAATTTACTCTAAATATTATTATAATTTTAAAAATTAAAAATTAATAATATAATTAGAAATAAAAAATAAAAAATATAGTTAATAATATAGTTGCAATTACACTATATACTAATTTAATAATCAACTAAATTCTATTTTTATAATATATTTTTTAAATAGTTTTTTATAAGATATTTTCAACCATATTCTTAATTACTAATCATATATTTGTTAATTAAAATAAAAATTAGAGTGAATTTTAGAAAAAATAATTTTATAGATGAGTTAATTTAAAATTAAATTAATGTAAATTGATATATCCAAATTATTGATAAAACAAAAATAATAATAATAATAACATTAAATATTTTAATTATTATAAATTTAAATTTTAGGTAAAATGATAAAAAATTTAAATCTTTTAAATTTTTATTAATTGTTTTTTGAAATTTATAGATCGATGATGTATTTAAAAATAAAATACATTTATATATATTTATAGATTTTAATAAAACTCTCAAATTATAAAAAATGATTTTTAAAATAATTTTATTTTTTATTGATAAAATTGACTAAATTTTTTTTGAATATTTTAAATATAAAAAATATTTTTCACAACACAAATAATTTTTAATTTAATAATCGATGGTTAAATCGATAAAAATGAAAGCATAAACTAAATAATTAATAAAATCTAATATGAGGAATTACTGAAAATTAAATAATAAGTTGTCTTATAATTAAATATATCATGAATTACTCATATTTTCTTAGTGGTAATATTATTGAAAAGTGTTTTTTTATATATATATAACTATCTCATTATTCGTATTTTATTATTTTTTCTCATTAAAATTCACTTTATCATTTTGTCAAAAAAAGAAAGAAAAAAAAAAAAAAAAGAAAGAAAGGGTAGAATAAGAAATGTAAAGAGGCAAAATCCAAACTAAATACTTCAGGAGATCATTTGGACTAACCAAAAAGCAAACAGATCTTAGATTCACGTGCTCTCCATCTTGAAAATAAACCTAATTATTATTAAATTAAATATTTATATAATTTAATAATTATTCGCAATATAATTCATAAAATTTTATAAAATTTACAATTTATCTTTTTAATAATAAATAATTTAATTTCTAAACTTTTATTTTTATCAATAAAATATTAATCAAAAAGAATAAATTCAAATGGAAGAATAAGTGATTATAAATATTAATAGTAAGTGCTTAGTTATTATAAATATTAAAGTTAAATTATTATAATAAGTAAAATTTAAAAAATTAAATTATTATAATTTAACGGAGAATTTTAATGAAGTATAAAATTATTATTAAATTTTTAGAGAATTCACTATTTTATTTTTATTTTAAAATTATTTAATTAAAATTATTTAATTATTTTATTAAAAAATTAATCAATTTATTTTAACATTAATTGAAAAAATTAAATAATATAAATATTTAAAATTATAAAAATTAAATAATAAACATACTTAAAAATATAGAAATTAAATATAAATAATTTAAATAATTAATCATGTGTTTAATAGAAGGATTAACTAATTAAATTTAATAAAATATATAAATATTTTATTTGATTAATTTTAAAATAAGGATAAATTAATTAATTTTAAAGATTTAATAATAATTTATTAATGAAATTTTAAAAATGAAATTATTTTTTATTAAAATAATAAAGATTAAATTGTAAGTTTAATTAAAATTCAGGGGCTTCATTGTAAATAGTCTTAAATTTAAATATAAATAATCTCGGTAAACTTATAACAGGTGCAACGTCTTATACAATACCAGTTAAACCTCGTTTTTCAATTTGCTAGGATTTATCATCCGTCTCTTTCTTCTCTTCATCCTCATCTCTCCTCTTCTTCTTCAATGGCGTCTATCTCCGCGCCACCCAATTTCTCTGTCTCTCAAATCACTTCCAAATCTCGACATCTCTCTCCTTCTCTTCTCCGCTTCACTTCTAAAGCCTTCCATTTCCCTTCAAATCCTTCGTTTTCCTCTCAATCTTCCATTCGTTTAATCAAGAGTATCATTTCCTGCTCCAAATCTTCTTCCGCAGCCCCTTCTCCGGCCGTACCTTTTCCTCGCCGCCGTCCTCAGTACATTCCTAACCACATCCCTGACCCTTCCTATGTCCGTATATTCGACACCACTCTCCGCGACGGCGAGCAGTCCCCCGGCGCCACCCTTACCTCAAAGGAAAAGCTTGATATCGCTCGACAGCTGTCGAAGCTTGGTGTTGACATTATTGAGGCTGGATTCCCTGCTGCTTCCAAGGATGATTTTGAGGCGGTGAAAACGATTGCTATGGAAGTGGGAAATGCCGTTGATGAGGATGGTTATGTGCCGGTGATTTGTGGATTATCGAGGTGTAATGAGAAGGATATTAGGACTGCGTGGGAGGCTGTGAAATACGCCAAGAGGCCAAGGATTCACACTTTCATCGCCACTAGTGAGATCCATATGCAGTACAAGTTGAGGAAGAGTAAAGAGGAAGTCTTGGAGATTGCTAGGAGCATGGTTAGATTCGCCAGGAGTTTGGGGTGTGATGATGTCGAGTTTAGCCCGGAGGATGCTGGCAGGTTCGAACTTTGAACATGGAATGTTGAATTCTTCTTGAACATGAAATTGGAATAAGAATCCTAGAATGTTCTTGAACCTTTTCTGCTCTGTTCTTTATTCCCTCTGTTTCTCTTCATTTTATTATTCTTCTTTAGCTCTAGTTTCTCGGATCTCTAAGCATCTTGCTAGAAACGTATTCTTCATTGCTTCTATTGATCTTCTGCAATTTTTTACCAGTGTAGTTTATTTTTTCTCACATTAAGTTCTCGTATCAAACAGGCTACAAAAATACTATCTTTATCTTTTGGATTTTCTTTATCTACTGATAGAATTTCTTCATTGTCATCTTTAATTCATTTGATTTGATTTAGAGCTTTACCTCTCTTTCCTTTGGTCATGCAAGCTTATACATTTACTTCTCCATTTCCCGGGGGTCTCCAACTTTTAGTATAAATTGATGGTTTATCACGAGTCTTTCTCAACTTATATTTCCCAAAGGTTTCCCAGCAGTAACTTTATATCCAATTCGCTTTTAATCTTAATAGCATTTTAAATCTCTTCATTCCACCACCAAGAATTCTTGGGGATTGCCGTTTTCCTTTTAATACCTTACTGTATCTCCTGCTACTCTTTTAATGTATCAATGTTTATCGTCTAAGTTTCATTCACTTTCAATCAATAGTCTATTATTGCCGATTTGGTTCTTGCTTAGGTTTGACTATCAAGTTTTACGTTCCATAAGTCTCCTTTCAATGTTTTCATTCTTTATCTTCATATCTAAAATCTCTAGCTTATGCTGAGTTGTTAGAACCTTGTCAGAGATAGATTTGCAATTATGTAGCCAATCAAATCTAGGTTTTTTCTAGAGTAGATATTCAGGCATACATACATTGATTCAGTGAAGCAATGGTACATATTGCTAATTTGCTATTTCTAGTGTTTTGATAGTTTTCTTTATTGGAGGTAAAACAATCTTTTGAAGGTGGTATAAACTTGTCTATAAGAAATTACAATGAAGTCTTATTGTTATTATGCCTTGCTAACTAAAGGATTTGGAGTCAAACCACGGAAATCTGAGGGTTGCATACACTTGCTGAGACATCAATTAGGATGTTGGCCTCAGTTGAAATGGTTTTGAAGAGATGAGGTTGTAATTGGTATCAGCCATCAGTTCAATCCCCTATTGCCATATTCTATCAAAAAGTCTGCTAATTTACTGATGTCTAACCAGAACAATATTTTGCAATTGCCAAAAAACTGGCTAGCGTAGTAAAATCCCTTTCCAGCTTTTCTGAACCTTGCAAATCTGGGTTATTTCATTGCTTTTTGAGCAATCAATTGGTCGTTGATGTGTCTTTGCTTTTATGCCAATGCTTTTGAACTACTTCTATTTTATTGGTACTGGGAATTTGTTTATTATTCTCAGCCACGCAAAATACTTGTCTGCATTTCCATTCTATGGGATATCAATTTTTAATTTTCTTCTTGAAAGTTTTGGATCTTGGAGCTGGGCAAGGTCGTTTTTAACAAAGATCGTCCATATTGTTAGTGATTAATCCAAGCACGAAGGAAGAGATGTTGAAGGAAAAAGCTCTTTGCTGCTACAATCTGTATTTGCAATTGATTGAATTACACTAGTTTTTTGTAATTGATTTTGTTGTTATACACTAGTTTTTCTTCGTAGTTGTTATTGTGAATGATTGTCAAAGACAAATGATTTTTTCCTATCAGTTGTTTCTTAATTTGACATCTTAAAGTTTCATTTTGTGTGCCTGTTCCATTTTAATAAATAATTCAGGAACTAATGAAGTAATGATTTATATTTGTTGTGTTATTATTGAATGTTATGCTCAATGACTGTAAAGTCTTTCCCCAACTGTGGCAAACTCTTTTTAGAAATTTTAGTACATGTTTACCCTTCTGCTTTCTTATGACTGATGGTCTCTTGCTTTCTGGATCTCTTGTCAGATCTGAAAGAGAGTTCTTGTATCAGATCTTGGGTGAAGTTATCAAGGCTGGTGCGACAACTCTGAACATACCTGATACTGTTGGGATAACATTGCCTAGTGAATTTGGACAGTTGATAGCTGATATAAAAGCCAATACTCCTGGAATAGAAAATGTCATTATTTCAACACACTGCCAAAATGATCTAGGACTTTCTACAGCTAACACATTAGCAGTATGTCATTGTTCTTTCCATTGTAATTAATGGTCATTGGAGTTGAACCTAAGAGCTCACATTATCGCTTTTACTAAATTCAGGGAGCATATGCAGGTGCAAGACAACTTGAAGTAACAGTCAATGGAATTGGTGAAAGAGCTGGAAATGCTTCATTGGAGGAGGTAAGAATCTATTTCGTGCATGGATATGAGTACTTCCATCAATAGCCTTTTTTTTCTTTTATTTTTGTGAAATAAAGCGTTAAGTGTATGAAATGCTTCGTAAGGCATCTAACAACTCTCTGTCCTAACAAATGTCAAGCATTCTATAGAGGAGTTATTTGCCATGATTCTTTCTGATATATTTTTTTTATCCTACTGCTTAGGAAGAAAGGAATTAACTTTTAGCAATTTAATAGCCTAGAAGTCACATTTTTTGAAACTTATTTTGTCAAACCATATCTTTTTGTCTAAAGAACTCACTACTAACAAATTATTTCACTCTAAACACTAACCTTACCAGCCATACTATTCAAAGACAATTCTTGCTGGTACTGCTAGTCTAAATGTCCCAAATGAGCTTCTCATGTAAAGTCCATCTTTAATTGCATTTCTACAGCACCATCAAATTTCTATACCTATTTTACTCATACTTCTTTAGAGTTGATGAAGCATTTGTTATGTCGTCACTGTTCTTCATACCATATCCTTGTTTCTTTCATTGTTTCGTTTTCTATTGTTTATGCCTTTGAGTTCTTATTTTTACGTTTGTTATTAATTTCTGACATGTAGGTTGTAATGGCCATAAAATGTCGTGGAGAGAATGTTCTAGGAGGTCTTTATACTGGAATCAATCCTAAACACATCACTATGGCAAGCAAGATGGTAACCATCTGCACAATGTTTTGCATGTTCATTTATTGTTTGTATTATGCTTCTTACTCGCCCATTGGTTTATTAGGTAGAAGAATACACTGGATTGCAGTTGCAGCCACACAAGGCTATTGTCGGGGCCAATGCTTTTGCTCATGAAAGTGGCATACATCAGGTTGGTACCACTGAACTCCAAAACACCAGGCATTTATTGTTTTTAGTAACTCATTTTATGATTATTCAATTGATTTGTCTTCAACCATTGTTGTGGAACCATCAATATGCACAGTTGTTTGAATCTTATGATTCTAGATTCGAATTTTACCATTCTTGATTTGAATCTTACAACTTGAATCTATTTCCCACTATATTGATTCGAATCTGATGAATCCCACATCGATTGTGGAAAGGGTTAATGTGCCCCTTATATGGGCTATAGGCACTCCTCCCTCTTAAGCTAGCTTTTGGGGTGAGTTAAGTCTGGCTCAAATTTAACATGGTATCAGAGTCTCCCTATCCGATGTTGGGCGTCCCATAAATTTGCCACGCACCAGTAAAAATTCTGGGCGTGAGGGGGTGTGTTGAATCCCACATCGGTTGTGGAAAGGGTAATGTGCCCTTTATATGGGCTATAGGCACTCCTCCCTCTTGAGCTAGCTTTTGGGGTGAGTTAGGCTTGTATGGGCCAAATTGTAATTGCACCTGAATTATGACTAAGTCGAAAGAATCAATAGTGAATCAGGTGAATTAATATGAATCACCAAGCCTTTACTATTCTAGGGATCATTTTAAAAGGCTGTTAGTTTAAGATTTCCTTCAATTTTACTATGAAAAGCTGTCAAAAAACTTTTTAGAATCTATTATTTTCCCTTTCCCTCTTTTCTTTTTTTTTTTTTAATGTTCATTTACTCCTCTAGTTGTAGTTATCAAGTTATGATATTTTATATTAGTATATTTTAATCTTTTAATGGAACCTGCATTCCTTTTTTATTATTTAATTTTTTGATCAAATTTAAATGAGAGTTTCAACACATATGTAGTGATAATCATTGTATACAATTCAAGGGTTCCTAATTTATAATATAAAATTATGTAACATAATAAGAATACATTATTTTATTATGGAACATATTTTTAATTGGATAAATGATAATTCTATATTTATTAAAATATATGATTATGATATTTTATACTTATTTTTTAGAACATATATTATTTGTAATTAATTTCTAAATATTTTTATTGAATATTATGATTTGATTCAATTCTCAATTCCCGATTCATAAAGTGAAGATTTTGATTCTAGATTAGAATCTCGAATTGGCATATGCCATTTAGGTGCTTTTGGTGTCGTAGTTAGATTTGTTGGCCACAATCCATTTCATTAAATCATATGTTCAGCTTGTTCTTTTGCTAGGGAAGTACCTGATGTCCATATGTGGCAGTTGAACTTTTTTTTGGGAATAGTTAGAACTTTGACATAGTGATTGCTGCTTGAGCTTATGGAATGATCAAAAGGGATTCATATTATAACAAAGTTTAGTTGGTTTAGATTTCAAATTCTGCAGAGTAGCATACAGGGTGACAAATCATGCTTTTTCATTGTAGCATGAAAATTTGCCTTAATGTGGGGCTTAAGATTTTAACCTTCATTATTGATTTTATTGATCATTCTTTTTAAATGCATTCACTTCATTAGCTTTTGAAGGTTGTAACATGTATTCTTTGGGCTTGTTTGGTACTGAGTTTGAAACCTGCTTTTTCAAAGTGCACATTCTTGGATGATATTATAAAAAGTTTGCTGTTTTAGAGTTTTTATCATAAAAATGTTTAGTTTGCCTTAAAAATAAATTTTATTGAGGTTTTATCAACATACTTAAGGTAATTTTTTTTCTCAACAATAGCTTTAACAATAATGCTAAACAGACTTTCACAATATCTGTTTTCTAGTAATGTATTATTTAGAGTTGCATAGTGCTGCATTCAAGATCTTGGCCCATTTGTTCCAAGTAAAATGGCAGTTACCTTACTGGTGATGAATTTTGGGGGAAACATATCCTAATTGATAATGGTCATTCTATTTTAACTTTAGGTTTTATGAGATGTATTTCTTCATCTTTTTTTCTAGGATGGAATGCTAAAACATAAAGGTACATATGAGATTATATCTCCTGAAGATATTGGGCTTGAACGAACCAATGATGCTGGGATTGTCCTTGGAAAACTCAGGTATTGGTCTTTTTTGTTGTTATGAGCAATGTATTATGTCTTCTAATTTAATTCCTTAACCCATTTCTTATGGTAACAAAATTTGGATGGAATTGAAAACAAATAAACATTCATTGCTCAGATTTCTTGTTGTATTGATCAAGTTATCGGAATGAACTGAAGTCGAAGCAATAAGTGGTGCTAGGAGATTTGTTTAAAATTAGCTAACTATAAAACATGGCCTGCAGATGTTAAAGGGGGAATGGAAAAACTACAGTTACTGCATAAGTGGATTATACAATGTACATTCCTAGGATAGTAAATTACTTCTATAATTTTATATTTGGTTCTCTAAGAGCTTGACAGTAGCTGCCAGCCTCTTAATATCTTTTCTAGGATTGTTTATAGCATGAATGATAATCTTGTTAGAGGTAACTGGAGCACCTAGTGCAAGTTCTTTTGTAATGGCTTTGATTGGAAAGACTCTTGGACAGGCTACATTCCTCATGGAATGGTGTTAGACTTATATGAGACATGAGTACAAGATCATGTCAGTGTATTTGGTAACAATTCTTGCCATCATTATGGGAAGAGATTTTCCAAAGCAACTGTTTTGTGGTGCTTCAACAGATTAATGAGCTTCCAAGTTAGCTGATTTTTTTTTTTCATATACATGAGGAATAAATGATAACTACCATTTCAGAGGAGATATGGAACTTTTCTTGATAGTATGTTGCTTTACTTTATTCTATGTTTAATTATGATGGGTGTTTTTAATGATATTTAGTGGTAGTTCATCATATGTTCTCTAGCCTCTAGAAATTCAATTTAATGATTTTTTTACTTGTTTTGCCGCCTTTGAATTTTTATTGTGAAGTGGTCGCCATGCTTTGAAAGATCGACTAAAAGAGGTAAATGATGATTCTCACATTTGAAAGTTGTTTAATTATCCTCTTCTTTGACACCTGCTTTATCCATTTGCTATTTTTGCTTCTTTCAGCTCGGTTATGAATTGAATGATGAGCAACTTGGCAATATCTTTTGGTCTTTCAAGGCTGTAGCTGAACAGAAAAAGGTGAAGACGCACTACTGATACTTTTCAGCTTATTTCACTTGTAGTTATAAAACGCATTACTTAATTTAGCATAACCACTGAAATTCAATTTGCATTGCAAAATTTCTCTACTTTAATTTTGTTTCAATAAGATCAATTTTGCTACATTTATAAAATTTTGTTCAAAATTTTGATATGATAAATTGATAACTAAGTATTTGCTAGATTGGAATTATGTTCAACAGATGAAAATTTGCTAACATCTCTTCAAAAATTGGCAATATGGATAAGTTGAGTGACCATGGCTGAAATTAGGCCAATTTTTTTCCTACACCGTTGTGTCCATTGTATAGTATGTCCATTCAAGTAGGTTAAAAGGTGGAAGGTAAATGGAAATAACCTCTTACCTTGTTTAGGATTTTATTTTAGACCAGAATGGAGAGTTAGTTGAGGCTAAATATTTACATCTATTAATTGCTTACTACCCATTTTTTAATGCCTAAATTAAGGTTAAAGGGTGTTACCTGAAGTTTTTAAATCCTTTTGGACCCATTGACCTTCTACTCTTTTAACACTTGCAAAGAAAGTGAGATCAATTGACCTTTCCTTTGCATTCCCTTTCATTCCATCCCATTCCTTTCCTTTACATTCAATAATTTTCTTTCCATCACCCCTAAAATTCCCATGCAATGGTTTAGTGTATTACATGGATAAATCTAGACCTTAAATTTCCTTTGTATCAGGTAGGCGTGTATCCTAACTTCTCTTTTGATAGTTGTGATTTCCAGGATTATACAGTTCTTATATAGTGTTGTTCTATTTGAAGTAAACACATCATATGCGTGTGCATGCTTTGAGCTCTGAGTTTTATGGCTCATACACATATGACTGTCTGATTTTCACTTTGGAGATATGTCTCTGTTGAATCAAACTATTATAACCAAATTAAATGTAAAGTATCACTGTTTAAGTCAGTTTGAGATCTGATTTAGGTCATTTAATTGGATATAAATCCAACATAAGAGCCCAAAGCTGATATAAATGTACATATATATATAAAATATGTAATGTTTGTAAAATATAAAAAAGAATATCATAAACAAAATATACAAAAGTATAGTAGTTAAAATTATTGATTGGTTGGTTGATTCAATTTCTGGTTTAGAAAGCAAAACCCAAGCTGGAGGTCTTTTTTAATGTTTTGTTGAGATGCTTATGTTGACTCTTGTTAAATTGTTCATGTTCTAGAGAGTTACTGATGCAGACCTGATAGCATTGGTGTCGGATGAAGTTTTTCAGCCTGAAATTGTATGGAAGCTTAGTGATTTGCAGGTAAGTTTGTATTTTTGTTTTGGTCACAATTTTCGTTGTTCACAATTCCATTTTTTTAATTCTCAATTACTACCAATATTCAACTGAAATGAACTTCATGCATAGGTTACTTGTGGAACACTTGGTCTCTCAACTGCAACGGTTAAACTAATTGATGCTGATGGCGAAGAGCACATTGCATGCTCTGTCGGACATGGGCCGGTGGATGCAGGATACAAAGCTGTTGATCTCATTGTGAAGGTTTACTTAAAATTACTTGCTAGAATTTTCCATTGACGTTAAAGAGATTGTCCAAGAACTTCCTTGAGCAGTTACCTAGGTGACAGTTAATGGTCAGATAATGTTTCCTGCAAGTCCTAACCAAGGCTTATTGAACTCTCAGGGCTAGAATTCAGGCTTGTGGTTTACCTATTATGTAAATTAAAAGGTTAGGTGTAGGATCTTGGAATATTTCCAATCAGTTGAGAATAACATCATTCAGTTGCTTCATCTTTTTTTCCCCCTCTCTCTCCTCCTATGCCTCTGAATTTATCTGCCCTCTCATTTCCCGAGTTACCTGAAAGATGCATTTATTTAGATAGTTGTGTACAAAGAACCTTGAGTGTAGTACACCCACAATGCTTGTATCATTGGTTACTATATCAGAGCAATTTATAGTCTGCTTGAATTTATATACTCAATTTTATTAGTGTGATTATTCTGCTTTTTGTTGGGGAGTGCATTTGTTATTAAGTGGGTGTTTCGTGTCGGCTTCAATGTGATTGCAGGAAGCAGTTGAACTCCTCGAGTACTCCATGAATGCTGTTACAGAAGGCATAGACGCAATAGCCACTACCCGTGTTGTAATTCGTGGAGAGAATCATCACATAACTAATGCTTTAACAGGCCAACCGCATCTACGTTCATTTAGGTACAGTTATTGCATAGCACATCTACTTTTTAACATCTCTTAACAGAACTAAATCTTTTTGTTTTCTTTGTGGATGGTAGTGGATCCGGTGCTGGAATGGATATTGTTGTTTCCAGTGTGAAGGCGTACATTGGGGCATTAAATAAGATGTTAGCTTTTAAGCGGCAGTTGCCAACGGCAAGAGTCTCTGCAGATAGAACCCCCCCGTATCCGCATGATGAAGCAGTTTGTGCAAACCCAGTGTAGTGCGTGCCAATTCGCCTTTTTTATTATGTTGAAATAGAGCAGAAGTGCTTTTATGTAGAAGGTGTCTACAATCCTGAAACTTTTTTTAACCTGACTTTGCCTGTAGTTTTTGAATAACTTATTTCGTTTTAAAAATGCATGGGATTTTAGATCTGAGTGAGTGACAGCTGAGTTTTGCATCAAGTTTTTGTGCAGGAAACCAGACCAAATTTTAGCTGCTAGGTGGGACAGGAAACTTCAAGCCTCCAGTATTGGTGTTGTGGAAGACTTCTTTTCATCACCTACTGCTGAAAGTTTTGAATGAGTTATTGGGTCTGGTAGAATTTTCCTTTTCTTTTTTTATTGTGTTGGGGACTGACTCACACTAATGGTGAATAAACTAATTGTTAGCCTTTCTATTTGAGTAACTTAGTAGTTCGTTTTTATTTCAAAATTATTCAATTTGAATTTCATTGTAAAATTTAACTTTTTAGTCTTTTTATTAAATATTGTTGTTTTGAAGAATTATTTATACTGTTTAAGTTCATATAATTTTAAGTGTTCTCTGTAATTTTAAATAGGCATATTTGCATGAAAAATTTTAAAATTTTTTATTATTTTATAATTTAATTTAAAATTTAAAAAGTTAGGTAAAATTGTTCAATATTATAAATTTTATTGTAATTATATTTAAATTTAAATTTAAAATTTAAATTGGAAAAGTTTCTTTGACGTGGTAAAATAATAGTGGATTTTTTTTATTATATTTATAAGCTATAGATAAATGTTATTAATAAAAAAATTAAAAAATTTAATTATTTTATAATTTAATTAAAATTTTAAAAATTAATGTGATTCAACAAATAAATTAGGCTAATATAAAAAATATAATTTTAATTTTTTTCTATTTACTATTAATTTCAATAAAAGTTGCAATTTGCCATTAATTTCAATAAAAGTTGCAATTTGCCATTAATTTCAACAAAAAGTTAATAATAAGTTTTATATTTATTGATTTTTATTTTTTAAATATCTTATTAGTTGTGCATTATATTTATTATAAAAAAATTATATTAATATAATAAAAAAATGTAAATAATATTTTTATTATTTATAGATATGCTATTAATACACTGATATATTTAATAGTATAAATTAGTATATTAAGCTAGTATTTTGATACACAACACATTATATTAAAAGTAGATGATAAAAATAATTTTTAAATATAAGTGGTCCGAGACAATCTAAGTTTGGCAAAAAAAGGTTATGGACACTAAGCAAAAAGTCTTTGAAAAAGCAACCATACCCGTCGACTTATTGGAGAAGCCAGAATCTTACGTAAAGCCAGAATCGACAGATCCGATAGAGGAGATCTAGATAGGTAAGACGCAAAAGGTATGGTTGGACACTGTGTTAACTGGTAAAATAAAGACTCACCTAATAGAATTACTAAAGAGCCGAATAACCACTTTCACTTGGTTTTCAAAAGATGTAATAGGCGTGGACCCGGCTCTTACCACTCATAAGCTATCTGTTAACAAGACTGTCAAACCATTCCAACAAAAGAAAAGAAAGTTTGTGCTAGAGAGGCAGCAGGTGATCAAAGAAGAGGTTGGTAAGCTTTTGAGTGCAATGTTGATAAAGGAGATTCAGTATTGCACATGACTTGCCAATGCGGTCCTAGTGAAAAAAGGTAACGGGAATTACAAAATGTGCGTGGATTTCACTGACCTGAATAAAGCCTGCCTAAAAGATCATTATCAATTGCTATCCATTGACAGGCTAGTAGACTCGACCTCGGGACATATAGTGGTTTCGTTCCTTGATACCATTTCAAGATACCATCAAATCATGATGGACATCGAGGACACATAAAAGACTGCATTCATAATAGATAAAGGAGTTTACTGCTACAAAGTAATATCTTTCAGTTTAAAAAACACAGAGGCGACGTACCAAAGACTGGTGTCAAAAATCTTTAAAGATATGGTAGGATCAACCGTTGAAGTGTATGTAGACGACATGCTGATGATTGGAAGACCATCTAGAAGATATTTGGAAAGTCTTTTAACATCCTAGATAAGGCGGGTAATGAAACTAAACCCTGAAAAGTATACCTTGAGGGTAAAGGCTGGGAAGTTTCTAGGGTATATCATCTCAGAAAGAGGTATAGAGGCGAACCCTGAAAAAATTAGCGCTATCTAAAACATGAAAGCAACCAAAACCATTAATGAAGTACAAAGGTTGAATGGGCGAGTCACAACCCTAGGACGTTTCATATCATACTCGGCCAGAAGATATCTCTCATTCTTTAAAAGCTTAAAAGGCAAAGGTAAGTTTTAGTGGGGGAAGAGTATGCAGAGGTATTTGAAAGTCTAAAAACCTTTTTATCATTTCCTCCGTTTCTAAGCCCACATGTCAAAGACGAAGTTTTGTTTCTATACTTGTCTATGACATAAGAAATAGCTTACTCAGTGCTCGTTCACGAAAATAATGTAGAGTAAAGTCCAGTATATTATGTCAGCCAAGTTTTGAAGGGGGCAAAGCTAAATTATCCTTCTTTCTAAAAGTTGGTATTTGCAGTTCTAATGTCAACTACAAAACTACGACCACACTTCAAATTACACACCAATGAAGTCGCGACAGATTATCTTTTGCGGAAAGTTTTATACAGGTCAGGGCGATTATCCACCTAGGCAGTAATATTATCGGCCTATAATATCAAGTATGTTTCTAGAAAGGCAATGAAAGCCCAAGTGCTAGCCGATTTTACTGCAACAATGACTCCACCATTAGAACCTTCAGAGTTTACTGAGTCAATCATAGAGGAATAGAAAGTTTGGAAAGATGAAGCTTGCAGAGTTGGGAGTTCTAGAATCGAAATGCTGTTATAATCTCAAGTTGGTATAAAGTTTTGGTACGCGGCAAAACTCATTTTCAATACCATTAACAATGTGACCGAATACGATACTGTGATAATGACCCTGAGGATCATTAAGGAGTTAGATATACAAAAATTCCTTATTTTTTATGGCTCACAATTTATTATTAATTAGTGTAACGGATAATTCAAAATTCGAGAACTAAATCTTGTCAAATATCTTGAAAAAGTTCGGTCCTAATAAAGTCAATCAAAAAAGGATAGAGCAGCTGTGAATTTTGCCGGGTGGCTAGAAGCAATAATAAAAAAATAGATTTTCTAGCCAAAATTACAGCGACCGGTGGACAACACACTTGACTCAACTGTTTCAATTAACCCATCTATTTATATCTTTAATTTCATCTTGCTAACAAACCAATCATGCTCCCCAAATATTAATTACTGGTTAGTTAAATTATTTTATCAAATATTAATCAGATTTCAACTTCATTTTTTATTTTAAAATTTTAATAGTTTATTTTATCTTAATTTTTATTAAATTTGTATTTTAACTTAAAAAAAATTAAATAAAATGAAATTAATTTTAACTTTAATTTAAGAGCTCTCAAAATTGAGATCCATTTGCTTCATCTCAATCCCACACGACACCCTCACTTGAACCATTCAGCAAAACCATCATCAGCATTTTCACCGAAACAGTCTTCCTAAACCAAACCCGCCGGTATCCATTCTTCCTCTCCCCTAGCCACAATTGACAAAAATGCAGCACCTCCACCACCAAACCAGACCCGGCTGCTTCCCAATCTCATGATCTTTCCTCGCATTTCATCGGTACCAATCAATGCAAAATAGTTATCTTGCGTCCAGATGGCAATTGCAGCTCTTCTATTGAAGACCTATTTTGCCCTTTACCAGAAATTGTCGATCTCTCCTTTTTTACTGGTTTGGATTTTTGGTGGCATTGGGTAAAATTTCAGTCCATTGTACCTTCATTGATCAGATCCTTGATTACTGGTATATTATCTTGTTATATAAATTTTGTGATAGTATTTATTTTGATTTTTACTATAAAAATATATTTTTAATTATATATTTTATTTTTTGATTGTATTAGATTATTTATATTTAATTATAAGTTTAAAAAAAATTTTAATTTATTGTAATCGAATGTATTGGGTTTATGTTTAATTGTGTTATATTGTGTATTTAACCAGTTGGTTTTGTGATATTTATGATTGTTTTAAATTAATGATATGAAAATTATAAATAAAAATGCAAATTTAAAATCAAATTATAAATTTATAAACAAATTGAGTCATGTGTGATTTAATAAATAACATTTACAAACAGAATACAAATGTAATTGTATCATAAATGAATTTATAAATAATTTATTTGTTTATAAAAAAATATAAATAAATATTAAATACAAACGGAGAATATCCATTTATAAATTCATTTATATTACAAATGATTTATTTGAAAAAATATATATAAGATTTATTATCATCCCACCATAGTTTAGTTTTCAAAAAATAAAAATATTAATTGTTTACATTTTATTTTTTTAAATTAATAATTTTGTCCACTAATTTATTTAATTATACGCTTTTAACCTAATGTTATATTGCAAAATTTTCATTAAATTTTCATTTCTTAAATTTCCAAATGTAATTTATTTAATATTTTATTATAAAATATTTTTATTTTGTGAAAAATTGTTTCATTAATAATATTATATATAGAATAATTGATAAAATATATGTAAACTAATATCCTATTTATTCGACCACAATTAAAAATTCTACAATTTAAACTCATAAAAAAATTTAATCAAAATTCATCTTTATTTCATTAACTCTTTTCTTTTTTTTTTTTGAATCAAATTAACTCTTTTCTTGTCTTTCCTATCCTCCTCCTATATATATACATTTAATTGGTGATATAACATTTGAAATATTTAAATTCAAAATCACATTAAATTAAAATTCATTACTATCAATAATAATTTAAAATTTTATTTTAAAAAACAAATTTATGTAAATAAATAAATTTAGATAAAGAAGGAGTGTCTGATTTAGTTTATAAAAATTAGTTTAGAAGCATTTAATGTTCATAATTATTTGAAATTTATAAATATTAAAATTTTAAATAATTACATGTTTGATTAAAATATTTATAAATGATTAATAAATATTTTATATTTTTTTTAATAGGAAACTATGTATGAAAAGTCGAATATGGATTTTTCAAATGAGTAAAATACTTTTATCCACTTGACCAAATTAGATTAGGCTATATTTGCTAACAAACAACTGGTCAAATCAATTTATAATTTTAGAATTTATAAGAACTAAAATAAAAAATTGATCTCCAAAAAAGTTAAAATATAAAATATATGTTAATTTGGATATATTTCAGGAACATAAAAATAATTTATCACTATTAAAATTTTTTACTAATTTATTGAAGGTAAAGTTTACTTTTAAAGTAATGTAAAGGGTTTTTAAATTAAAAATAAAATTTAGGGTTTTTATTTAATTAATCAAATCGTCTAGGTATATTGTTGCTATTATCCTTTCTTTTTCTTGTTCATTCCTCTAGGATTTAGTATCATTTCAATTGTGTGCTTTGGTCTCTTTTATCCTACTAAGGCGAAGTTGGCCTTTCTCTCCCCATCCAGATATGAATTTTCCTCCCATTACTGAGTCGAAGTGTGAAAAAAATCTTTTTTCTTCCTGTTTTGTACCAACTAGGACTGTTTTGAGAGGATTTCTTTTTGGGTTATTATGTTTCTCGGCATCTAATTGGATTCATGTGATATTTATTTACTATTGCAAATATAAGCTTTGATTATGGTTTTTTTTCTTGATCTATAAATTTTGTGGTACTGTTGTTATTTTCTTGTTTTTCTTACTAGCCGATTTTGATTTTATTGAAGTACATATAAGAACAGAAGTTTAAGAGATCTACGATTAAAAGTTTCAGAATCCTTATTTTGATGTGTTAATATTTCGAGATGCATATAATGATCAACGACTCTTACCATCGAAATCCAACAAGCAAGTCTTGATAGTTTTTGAGGCACGACTCTATAAAAGAATATAAATATCGACTTGACTGACTTACCGACCTAATAACCTAATAATATAATTAATTAAATTGTAATATTTTAAATGTTATTGTGTAAATATGCGTTCGTGAAAAACATATTATTTTAGTTTGAATTTTTTAAGATCTCTTTTGTTATTTTCGTTTTTTACGGGATGTCGGACATGAAATGGATTTAGTATATTTAACTTCTTTTGGTCAAAACTGATTGATTATCAATACATTAAAATATAATTTATTTTTCTTTCTTCACAAAATCAGTCAGTATGAAACCCACTAATCCGAACTCATTTTGATATTTTAACCACCATCTTTTTTTGGTCTCCACCTTATGCCTGCTTGCTTTTTAGTTGCTTTCCAAAGCCACCGTCTTCTGTTTCTGTTGTTTGCGGAGCTTCTTTTGTGTGTTTGAAATATTTTTTTGCTTTAGGTGATGGCTCCGGTTGTTGAGCAGAGGTGAGCTTCCATTGTTATTGACCATTTATTAGGATAAGATTGTTCCAAACTTTTAGGCCTTTGTGTAGCTGAGCTTTTGGGTCTTGGACTCATTCAATGATGTATGGGCTTTTAGTGCTTGTATTTTGAGCTAAGCCCTGTTCTACGTTACTTTATTTAGGAAAAAAATTAATTAATCAAAAGAAAAAAAGAACAAAAAAATAAAGAAATGATTGTGGAGAGAGAAAGGAAAAGGGAAGAATAGAATATTGTTATAAGTATTCTCTTGTTCTGGCATTGCTTATCTGTCTTTGTTTTTCCCTTTCTATTCTTTCCTCTCCAAAGCAAACCCTCCAATCCCATCTGTCTCTTTCCTTCCTCTCCCTCTCTCCCATTAAAACCATCAATTTTTGAGACTCCATTTCAGAGTGTTAGAGAGAGAAAGCTCAGGTATTTTTGCTGTGCCTCTAATTTCGGTTTCGATCTCGCTTTTGTTCTTCATTTTTGCCTTTTTTTTCTTTTTAAATTTGGCCCTCTTTCTCTTTACCTTTCGTTTCATTTCTATTCTTTCATTCTCACTGTCTTTTCTTTCGATTCTTCCTCCTCTTTCTTTATTTTTTTTTTCAATCTTTTAGTTTTCCAGTTTCTTTCTGTAATTTAAGGTTCTTTTCCTTGATTTCTTTGTGATCTTGAATTTGTTTAATGGCTGACGATTATCATCAGCGTAATCATGGGGTGAGGATTGATGGGTTTCTCTTTTTTCCTATGTAATGTGTAATTGGATCCTTTAATTGCAGCAATTGGATTGATGGGTCTCTCTCTCTTCTTTTTCACTGTTTCCGTATGCATGTGTAGCTACAGTGGTGAATATAGGTGATTAGGTTGACTCTAATTTCGTCAATTTGATGGGGAATTTTATTCAACGGTAAAAGGAAAGAAAAAAAAATTGTAACTACTAATGTGTTTCTGCATTTCATTTAATTATGAGTTTTCCTATTGTGTGAATTTTTCTTCTTGTCTCATTTAATCAAGCAAGCTGAACATGATTTTTCATATTGTTGTTTGATAATCGCTGCATTTCTAAGAAAAGATTCCTTTATCATTTCCAGGTATTCAACTGATTGGATTTTTTGTGTTTACCCTGGATCATATCTGTTTTTTAATTTAGATGATGGGATGTGATGATTAAAAATATAGTGGAATATAATTTGTTATTGCTGAATTATCTTTTTGGTTTGAGGTTTGATTCTTAGGTTTTGATGTTGAATTTACCTTGAATATTTAATGGGCCTATGTAGGCACATGCACATTGTGCCGTAGAGGATTTGGCTTTGAGGAAGAGAGACAAGATGCGCAGGTGGCTTTGTTGTACCTGTCAAGTAGAAGAATCGTATCCATCACGAGATGATGAGCAACAAAGAAGCCCAAAGCACCACACAGATGGTACTTTTCTCTCAATCTTATCTTATATGCAAGTTTTCTGATAAAATTGATGGTTAGGTTCCAGGCTTATCAGTGTTTATCAAGCTCATAATATGTGTAGTTCACTTTCCTGTTCTACTGCTTATTTCAGAAATAAAATTGTTAGTATGTCTGCGCATTGGAATTATGACTAGTTCAATTATATATGGGAGATACTATATGAAAAAAAATTAAACCTTAGGAACCTCATAGAAGTTTGGGAACTCGTTTTTAGTGTTTGTTGATTGTATTCAGAATTATGTAAACTCTTCTAAGATGTGAGTATTCATAAAATAATTGTTTGATCCAACAACTGGGTTTTGTCCCTCTTTGAATACACAATTTCCATTATGCATTTGCAGGGTCTGGATATATGTTGCCTCCATAACACTATTCCTGCCTCATTCACATTAGGATTAACTCTGCCATTGCATGTGTTTGCAATTATAAAATGTTACTTATCAATGCTGTCTTTGCCATGTTATTCCACTGCCAATTGCTAGTTCAGTTTTAGCCTGTTTGCTAATCCCAAATGCAAGAATTTAATTCAATTGAATTCTTCAAATGGAATGTGTAGGCTCTCCATTCCGTTGCCAATATTTACAATTTCACGACATTTAGGCTTAGAATAGTGAATTTGATTTTACAAGTTAAATGAATACAAATCAAATACAACTTGGAAAAAGAAAGTGCACTGCCCAGTGAGTTATTAGATTACTTGCTGGTATGTCTAGGTAGCAATTTCATGGAATTAATATCTGTTTTTGAGGATTGTGTTTAACTAAGGGGAAAAAACGCAAAACAAAGGGAAGCAATTGATACATTTTTTGATAGTCTTCACTTTTGAAAATAAAATAATGTGAAATGAGGGCTAACATCATGCTTTTTGATTGAATATATGCTACTTCATCTCATTTTTGCATTATTGTAGATTATGCATGATCTTCTGAATTGTTCAATTTGGCTTATTTACTTTTCTTAATATTAGGTAACCCCATGAAAGGATCAAAGGTATCAGCTCCAGTCAAAGCTGAAGTGCAGAAGGAAGCGCCTCCAATTGAAGTGCCTGCATTGTCTATAGATGAACTGAAAGAGAAGACTGACAATTTTGGTTCAAAGGCATTGATAGGTGAAGGATCGTATGGAAGAGTCTATTATGCTAACTTAGATAATGGGAAAGCTGTGGCAGTAAAAAAACTTGATGTTGCATCTGAGCAAGAGTCAAATATTGAATTTTTGACTCAGGTATTTCAGCAATTTGGGCAGAAAGGATATATCTGATTATTAATTCCTAAATTTGATTATGTTTCATTTTATATTAAACAATTTCTTCCCCCCCTACCCCCCGGCTGCCTGGTGATGCCTGATTTTATATGTTATTTGATTTCAGGTTTCCATGGTGTCCAAATTGAAGAATGAGAATGTGGTTGAGTTGCTTGGTTACTGTGTTGAAGGAAATCTTCGGGTGCTTGCCTATGAGTTTGCAACAATGGGATCTCTACATGACATATTGCATGGTGTGGAACCATCTCATGCACTTATTTATTTTGTATATCACATACTATAAAAAATTTCCTTTGGAAGAAAATGATTGGTTAACTTCCATTTACAATGACAGGTAGAAAGGGAGTTCAAGGGGCACAACCGGGTCCTACTCTTGATTGGATGCAGCGTGTGAGAATTGCAGTTGATGCGGCAAGGGGATTGGAATATTTGCATGAGAAGGTACAACCGGCTATAATACACAGAGATATCAGATCAAGCAATGTGCTTCTATTTGAGGACTTCAAAGCCAAGATTGCAGATTTTAATCTTTCAAATCAGGCTCCTGACATGGCTGCTCGCCTTCATTCTACTCGTGTTTTGGGAACCTTTGGTTATCATGCTCCAGAGTAATGCTTCTGAACATTTTTTTAAATTCTTTCTGTTTATTCCATTTTTGCCTTGATTGAGAGTTTTGAACTTTGGGCGGCAAGTTTCATGTCCTTGAGTTAAAGTATCTCAATTTTCAGTAGAATTCTTCCAGAAAATAAATTCGCTTTTACAGATTTTGGTGTGCTTGTATTTGGACACAAATTTTTACCATTGGATTTTGTATTGATTAAAGATGGAAGGTAAGCATTGATATAATGCCTAGTTCAAAACCCAGAGTTGAAAGTTCAATGTTGTGCTTTATACATACTTTATTTAGATGATGGTATACACTATTCATTGATTTTGAGGCTGTATTTGGCACCCTCTTGTTTTAATTTTAAGTCCCTTCTGTTGTTATCTAACCTTTATTTGTTGATGATTGGTGTCTGAAATCCACTTGCTGCAAGTGTCACGACCTGGTTGGAGCATGCAGTTGCTACAATTTTCTCTATTGTCTCATTGGAAAGAAATATTATTGTATTGTTGAAGGTTCGCCTGTTCAATTTTAAATGTTTTTGGTAGTTTGCAGGAGGATTTTCTGTGAAGTACTTTGATCCTTTTATCCTTCGACCATTCTATGGCATACAGTTTCTTCTTTTCTGTGCACTGGCACTGCTTATTGGAGCTCATGTTTTCTTAAAAACATGCACCTTTCCATTTTGCCATTACCTTCTCTTTCTACTTTTTTATCTGTGCTTTTATTTGTTTTCCTTTTATTGGAAATGGGTATAACATAATGCTTGTGTGAGTTCTATAGGAAGGATTTTTGACAGCTGTGAAACTTTTGCTTTGTAGTATAACTGTTGGAAATTATGCAGCCAAATATGTTGAAATTATCAACTTCTTAACTTATTTATTTGTTCTCTTCTGACGTTAGTTTCCTTTGAAAAATAAGTTATATTTATTTTGGAGCAATATAATAGATGTGCGATTTTTCTAACTGCTCTACAGATATGCGATGACTGGACAATTGACACAGAAGAGTGATGTTTATAGTTTTGGGGTGGTTCTCCTGGAACTTTTAACTGGGAGGAAACCTGTTGATCACACAATGCCGCGTGGACAGCAGTCCCTTGTCACTTGGGTGAGTTCTCTGCCATGGCTCTTTCGATGTTATAATGTCTCTTCCTTTCATATCTTTCTACTCTTATTCTTGAGTTGGTTATAGTCAGACCACAAACTTGCTTTTTGTTAGGCAACTCCAAGACTGAGTGAGGACAAAGTTAAGCAATGTGTGGATCCAAAGTTGAAGGGAGAGTATCCTCCTAAAGGAGTGGCCAAGGTATCATCTCTCATAAACCATGTACACAAGGATAGATGCATTTTGTTAGATTCTAAGATTGTGATTGTTTGGCTTTTTTGCAGCTGGCAGCTGTGGCTGCATTATGCGTGCAATATGAAGCTGAGTTCAGGCCAAATATGAGCATCGTTGTGAAGGCACTCCAACCGCTTTTGAAGGCTCCAGCTCCGGCTCCAGCTCCTCCTCCTCCTGAGAGCTAAAGCAAAAGAGTTTTACGGTTTACCTTGAGTTGGAAAATCCACAAGTTATGCACAGTTTGGCTACTTTGCTTGAGAATCTTCTTCTAAATATATTTTTGGGTTGTTGGTAAAAAGAGGATTGGATGTGGTAGGTTGGGATTGGGCTGTTTAATATCACTGATCTTGTGTGTTGAATGCTGATTCTTTCTAGAGTCATAAAATGATTTGGGATTGGGTTTGTGCAGGTGGAGATAATTACTATTTGTTTGTTTTCAATGGATCCCATATGATGATCTATTTATCTATAGTGTTTCTATTTCTCTCTCCTATTTCACTAATTAATCTCATCTGCTTTAGTACATGTCGTGTCCTTGATCCAAAATTACTGACAATGAATGTAAATAATAAAATTTATATATTATTTACGACATTCATAAATTTAATAATATACACAAATATACAACTTAATTATTTTAATAATTAAAATTAAAATTTTAACTAATTAATATTTAAAAAACAATATAATATTTAACTTGTTAAAGTGAACGTATCACGGGTAAATTATATTTACTCTTTGATATTCATGAAAGTTGTATTTTAGTTTTTATATTTTTAAATTTAATTCATTAAATTTTATTTGATTATTAAAATTAATTTCTATATTTTTAGAGATTGATTTCTAAATATTATAATTATTAATAAATTTTTATATTTATAAATTAATCTTTCAGTTTATTAAATTTTAATATTTCAAAAATAATAAAATAAAAATAAAATAAAAAATATGATATCTCCTTTTTATGCTAATTAATAAAAAATACATAGAGAAGAGAAAAGTTAGACGATGAAAGAAGTCTTTAGACTTGAATTTATATGTATATTGTATTAAGATTCTTGATTTAATTTTTGTTTTATTAATTTATTTTAAGATATTAAATTTAATAAATATGTCATATTAATTTAAAGAATATATAAATACTTATTTATAAATAATTATAATATTTAGACACTAATTTATATAATCAATATTTTATAATTAAATTTATTAATATTCAAACTAAATTATATATTTTATAAAAATTTAAAAATTAAAATTTAATTTATCCTAATTAAAAATTATTTTTAAATATCACATCAATATTGATTAACCGTATTAAATAAAAAAATCTCATTTTACTGATGGAGTAAAATCACATTTCTTTTTTATCATAAATTAAATTATAGAATTCTATTAAAAAGTCACAAAATCACATAATAATTCTTTTACACTTTTTAATTTATAAAATAAATTACTAGCAGGCTAGTTTATTATTATTTTTATATATAAAATAAACATTACAATTTTATTTAAAGATGAAAAAAAAATTGTTTTAGATAGGAAATTATATTATGAATATAAACATTACAATAAGTTAAAAATTAAGTATCTTAAAATAAAATAAAATAATTAAATAACTAAATAAAATAATTATTCAAAAGAAATTAAATAAATATATACATAACAAAATTAGGAGTCCAAGTTAGTTTTTGTAACTGTCATTAATTTTAATATGATAATTTACTTTTCAACCCCCAAAGAAAAAAATTGATTGAAGATGCAAATGCCATATATAAGTAAATAAATAAATATATAAAGTTTTTTTAAAAGATCAGAATTAAATTATAATTTAATTGGTAGTTATCAGTATATTAAAATAAATCAATTTAAACAATTGAGAGTTTGGTTTCTACCTCAAAATTTTAGGTAGGTCTAAGTTTCTTAGAAGTCTAAGAAACCCTAACCCAAACTAAATATTTCCCTTTTGGCTGAAAAGATTTACTGTGGGGGCGTGTGTAAAGTTCAGTGAATTTTTTGATAAGAAAATGCAAGAGGGACTGATATGAAACTACAGTCAAAATTGGGGGATGGATGTTATAATTTACCAACTTTGTTTAAAATTTAACGATGCTTTATATACACATCTCTGCTGCACTAGCAAAACCCTCTCTGTTAAACCCCAATCCTCTCTCTCACTCTCTGTGCACTTGCAAATCTCAAAGATCAAAGCGATTCTTCTCTCTCCTTTCCTAGTATTCTTCCAATGATGGCTGACGATGCGGACTCTGATGCATGCGTTGGGACCAAGAGGAGAATGACAGAGATCGAAGAAACTCTTCTTCAGCAACAAGAAGAACCCTCCGCTTCTATCTCTGCGCAAGAGGAAGAGGTTTCAAAAGAATCGTCTTTTACTTCTTCATCCCCACAAGAAGACCAAGAAATCGTGCAAGACATTCACAGTCCCACTTCCTCTAAGAAGGTTAAATGCTCTGTCATTCAACCTTACAATTGTATTGAAGAGAATCAAGGAACTTTAGGTTGTGTTGATGAGGGCAAGGTCATTTCTTGTGATTTGGTTTCTTCGTCTATTGGATGTGAAGGGAACATTGCAGATTTTGCCAGAACAGTTGAGAATTTGGGTATGCAGGTGCAAGAAACAAATAATTGTATGATGGATTCTGTCTTTGGTAGTGAAAAAGGCCAAGGAGAGATTGAAGGGACCCTCAACGATGGGAAGAGTGAGAAAGAAGGGCAGCTGGGTTCTGCCAAAAGTGAAATGGGTTTCCATGGAGCTGAAGAAGTTGATAAACATAGAGCCTTAGACTTAGGAGATCACAAAGGAACTGAAATTGAAATAGGTTCTGTCATTGTAGAGGAGTGTTTCGTGAAGGGAAAAGCGGAAGCAGAGACTTTGCTGGACGCCAAAAAGAAGCAATTATTGGCAAAACTTGAGGCTGGTTCAATCTTTAAAGATAAAAGCCATATGGAAAAGGTTCCGGTTCCCAACCTTACTGCAGGAATCTTGGAGGGTCTCAAAAGAATTGACGAATCTGTTAGACCTTCACTGAAGGTCGAAGTAATTGATGATACAGCACTGATTGAGACCGTTCCAGTCCCCAAAACTGGGAATGTTGGTGTAAAGGTTGCAGAGAGGAAAGGAAAGAAGAATGAGAAACAAGAAGCTGATGAAAAGAAGGCAAAACGACCACGAAGAAAAGGGAAGGATGGGAAAAAGATTTTGGAGCCTAGTTATGAACAAAACCAGATGATCCCAGTTCGCAAAGCCATCAATAACACGAGCCAGGTTGGTGAAGCTCAAAATGGTGGTAAAAAGGACGGGGATCAAATAAGAAAATACTCAAGAGAGGAGATGGAAGCCCTGCGATTTGTGAACATTGTAGACCAGAGAAGGTTGTGGAGACTGATACACACTGGACTTGGAGATGCTGTTGTAAAGGAGTATAATGACCTGACAGGCTCAAAGCATCAGAAGAACATATGCGTTAACTTTGATCCTCGTCAGCTCTTTGGAAGGAAGGAAGTTGCCCCTGGAATTCTTGGTGAGTGAAATTATTTTGCTGCATCTTGAATTCAGTACTTATTCTTTTAAAAACTTTAATTCTTGCATTTTAATTTCTGCCGTTTTTTGTTTAGAAGTCGTTGTGATGTTATCAAACACCCCCCCCCCCCCCCCCCAAAAAAAAAAAAAAAAAAAAAAAAAAGAAAAAAAAGAATCATTGAAATGGAATGAGTTATGGTGTGTTGTTGTAAACAAGTATGAATCATTTTCTGTACTATTGCTTTTGGCCTGAGGATGAGTAATTATAAAAACGAAATTGCATATGTACTAACAAAAAGGTCAGAAAGCTATATTGTAGTTTTGCAGGCTATGGCCTGGAATAATTAGGATCTTGATAAATTGCATATGTACAAACAAAAAGTAAGAAAGTTATATTGTAGTTTTGCAGGCTACAGCCAGGAATAATTAGGATCTTGATTGACACTGTAATTTGATTTAAGATATAAGATACTGTTATTGACGCTTGTAATTCTCATACTGAGTGTTTGCTTGAGTCAACTAGTTTTCTCTTCTCTTCCTGTTTATTGTTCAAATCAATAAATCTATTATGATATCACAACCAAACATGTGTGAATGTGGCACTTAATTTGTGTCCTCACCAGCTTTTATATGCCTAAGTTAACCGACTGGGATTGAAGTTTCTTTTGCGCATATGCCATTAATTTAGACATTGTTTGGTTCCATTTGTTGCTTGTTACTTATTTATATTTTTTTAATTTTTGCTTTCAAATTAAAAGCTAATAAGTATGTTGGTAAAAATATATAAATATATATATATGCTTTTAATATCTTGTAAATATATATATATAGTAGTGGTGATAATGGTGGTGCTGATGACGGAGGAGGTTGAGAGTAAATAATTTTTTTTTATAGAAAGCAATTTACTTGCTTCCAAGTTCCAACAACTCAATTTTAACTGTGTAAAATATGATGTTCATTGGTTTTTATTTATTTATATTTTTATTTTGCCTTCAAAAAGAAAAGGTTGACTTTTAGCAATGGAGAGAGAGAGAGGTACTTTAACTAGGTTTCAATAAGTTTTTAACATAAATAAGCATATATTTAGAGCTATATTATTATTGATTTAGAATTTGACATCATATGATTTAGTTATTCATGTGTATGTTTTAATTTAATTTATGCACCCTTTTATCCATTCAGTGTTTTCCCTCATTGCTTCATGTCTTGTGAATCAGCTGAATCTTTGAGATAATTTAAATTGCTGTAGCATGGCTAGAAAATTAGCATTTGGGACTAACATAAAGCTGAAATGGTTTTCTAGGACAACTAAAGTCAATGTTTCGGAGTTTCTTGGATTGCTGATGTTGATGTTGTGGCTGTATTCTTTTTGCAGCAACCACCATGAGATGTCCTATCTTTTTCTTTGCTCTGCTGTAGTGAGAATTTATTCATTGGATTGAAACTTATAACAAATGAAAGGCAGATTACATATTAGTTTGCCTGCATATAATAATCAAGGTCCGTAGATTGGGTTTCCAAAGTGTTGTCTGTATGTAGTCCCCTTAATCTCATTTTTTGTCCTACTTCCTTTCAATTCCCTTCATTTTAATCTTACAACTCAAAGCTTGATGCTTGTCTTTTGTGTTTTCTCATCTTTAGGGTTGTTTGCTAGAGATCAGTGATTCTTGATTTTTGGCTCTGTTTTGCCACCTCTTTTTTCTTTTTCCCCTTAATGTTTTATGTAATCTGCTTTTCTTCCCTGGTGTAATTTGATTACTGTTTCCATCCTTCCTCCTTACATTTATTTCCATACTTTTCCTCAAAAATAAGCCTGGTAATTTTCCTCCCATGAAGATGCAAACGTCCACTAAATTTCTGAGCATTCTTTTTTCCATAGCGTACCTTCTGGAGTCAGCTCGATTTTGTCAATTTGATTTGTTAACTTTCTGTTGTGGGCAGGTATGGTTGCAGCAAGGGGAAGATGGAATCATTTGAATAATTTTGTGCCGTTGAAGAATGGCCTAAAGCAATCTGCAAACTCCTTATGTGCAACATAGTCGACTTATATACCTTGAGCTATATAGTTAGGCAAATGACTGTTCTAGACTTTTGTTCATACTGCTTGTATGTGACCCTTGTACATGGGAAGTTTTTCTCTTCACCGACCTAGGTTTTAGTTTTTGGGAATACTCTTTTGTTGTATGGTATGATCCACGACATTTGTTTGCATTTTCAGACTGATGACTCCATGCTTCTGCTAATGCATTATACGTGAATGAAAAGATGTGCTTATAGTTGCTCACTATTACTTGCATGTGTTGTTCTTTATCTCTCTCCACCTTTATCTTATCCCTCCCTCTGGATGAAGTACTTCTACTTTTAGAAATGTGAAAAAGAACTGTTTTTTCATTGGTTAATTTCAGGGGAAATGTCTTCTGAGAACGTTGACAGTAAATTAAAAAACACTGAAGAAGATGAGGTAGAAAGTTTGAATATATTGGGTCCTTCTCACGAGAGTTTTGGTGGTGAAGATGCCTGCACTTTTTTGGAAGAAGAGTGCAATGAAGATGAGGACAGTGATGAAGATTATGCAAGCATCCAGAGACCTGCTTTTCTTGTAGAAGGAGAACCAGATTTTGAATCTGGACCTCCAGAAGACGGTTTGGAATATCTTAGGCGTGTCAGGTACTACATTATATCCTTGCATGTTTTCCTCCAATTGATGGTGCTGCTTGCTGATTATCGTTAGGTTTATTTAAGTTGCCTCTTAAGTTTATCTTTTCAATTTCCTGAGTTGATGACTGACTCTGTAGCTAGTGATGTTTTTTGGTTTTAATACATTCTTATGCTGGATCTGTTTGTGTATTACGAAAGAGTCGAAAGAGTCATAATTTAGTTGTCCCATAATGGAAGGGTTGTGCTGCTTTTCATGTTGGTGTCCTCAAGCCATAGATTTCTAGGAAGAAAACAATATGCAGGAGCAGGACAGAATAAGTGCAGTAGAACTACTTTGTTGTGAACAGTTTTGGAAACTTTGATAAAATCCCTTGGCCAATACTATATATATATATATAGATGTAGATATATATATATATATGTAACTTTGTGAGTAGTGTTGTAAAAGTAGAACTACCATGTCGTTGAACAGTATAGTTAAAATTTTCAAATATGTGCTGGTTGTTTTTGAGCATTCATTAAATTCTCAATGCAGTTGCAATTCTAGAACTTGATGATGAGGTCATTATATCATCAGTATGACTTTTTCTGGGCTTGAAAAATCTGAAACATGAAATTATTTTCTTACTTCCAAGTTTGTAAGAGTGCAATGTTAACCTTTAACTAATGATGATACAATTTCCTTGGAAAAGATTGAGAATTTCTTGTCAAATGAACTTTAATGATCTAGCCAATGAAAAAGGACAATCTTATGACAGCCAGTTTCCTTGCCAAGTCTAAAATAAATTTTCTTGGGGTAAGATGGGGCCACAACACTTATGGGCTCTTTATTCTTTCTTCAATCTTCTTCAACATTCAGATGGAGAAATTTGCAAATCAATATTCCAAATCCTCTTTTATATTGTCCTTGTTACAATGCATTTAAACAAACAGTTCTAGATGTTTTAGATCTGTAATTGCAGCAGTTCAAGTGAAGTAAATTTGCAGATGAATTGGCAAGCCCTACCAATTTCAATATACTTAACACTAACTTTTCTTGTTCCGAATGTATGGGTTAGAGAAAGTCAATACGTACTTGATTAATTATGAGGTTAAATGTGTGTCTCAGGTTTAGAATAGTCATATAAGTGCTATAAATCAATGAGAAGCTGAGAGAAGCTCCAAATACATTATGAAATTTGTGATCAAAAGAGATGACAGAACCTCGATATGGCTGTGGTTAGTATTACAGGTTAAGTAGCACAGACGTGAAAACAAGAAAAGATGCAACATGACATGTCCATATGGCATTCTCTGAAAATGTAAGACATGAGATGCTGGAGAAAATTGTACTAAGAAAATGTATATTAGTATTTATAATAATATAATTATTTCAGTAGTATTTCATTAGAATATTGATTTGTATAATCTAGTGTCATAACTTCAAAGTAAATCTCATATTGTACTTTGCCTTGTTAAATTTAATACCTTATATTGTACTTCAATGAAGAGTTCTAGTTTCATTGATTGCATATCTTATAAAAATTAAAATTGGGTTTCTTTTTGTTCTGTTACTTACTCTCCCCCCTTAAGCACATAAATTTTTAAAGGTACGGTTAGAATCCATGTTTAAATTTTTAAGTTGTAAATTACCCTGTCCAGTCTTTTAAAATTTTCTTTGTAATTTCCAAAATTCATAAAATAGTAATAAAAGGAGCAATTTTTTGAAGTTTCTGAATTTTTTCTTTTTTGAATGTCTGACATGGGAACGCTGGCCATATGATCAAGCTCATGATTTTTTCTTGTGTCTAATTATCAGCTTCCTGTGTCCGATTTTGCTTGTTTCAGGATGTTATTTGTTTATTGGAGCAGAATGTCGTGTAGCTATATTCCCAGTTACAAAAGAGAGTAGAAGTTGGGGAGAAAATAGAGGGAGAGAGAAAGAAGGGAGAGGGAAAGCAAAGGAGAAGAAAGAGAATCTACATTGTTTATTTATTCTGGAATATGCCCCATTACAAATATTTCCCTCCTCTTTATATTAATCCTACTTGTAACAGAATAACTGCCTACCTACTCCTGCCTATTACAATCAGCTCATCTCATCTCATCTCAGTCAACCCATCCTAGCTCATTCTCCTATTCACAGCATTCCCTGCCTCTTAAAACCATTCTTGTCCTCAAGAATGAATAACGGAACTGACTTTAATCTTTGTGTTGAATCAGTATTCATCTGCATCATTTGTTGAAATGGAAAAAAAAAAAGGGAATAGAGGCATTGTCGTTATCATTGCTGGCATTTTCCACTGCATTTCAATGCAAAAATCCTCCATTGACTAAATTGAATTTTCTGCTGCCTCCACATTTGAAATTCACTCTCTTTTAAGCATTATATGTCTACATGATCCCATCTTAGTTGTATTATCCCAAAACTTCAGAACTCTTTTCCACCATCTCTTTCATAAACTACCATAGTTTATCCTTCAATGTCATTTTCATTCACATAACAAACTTATCTCTTTACCTGGAAAATACAACTTCTTCACATATTTTTCTCTCTAGAAGATTTGTTGTATATCTATCAAATCAAAATCACTTCCAGCTAATGGTGTATTTTTTAAAACATTAGCTTCTTCTTCTTCATCAATCTTGGACTTTTGTTCCTAAGAATTTCAAGATCATGGGCATGATGAACCACATTGCTTGAATTAACATGACCAGTTTCTGAATGCTCAATGATCCAATTACAGAGGACTTAGATTTATGAGAGAAGTTTCAGCACTGTTGTTGTTCTCAAAACTCTGATTACTCTCATTATTTACACCATTAGCATCATTCCAGAACTCTGCTGAATCAAATCTTCGCTCCCATGAAAGGTAAACTTGTCATCAAGGGAAGAAAACCCTGCTCCATCTCATTAGTGTCCATGTCATTCTTATTGGAGCCCTCGCTTGAGCATCATGGTCTTCATTTGGCTCGTCAGCATTTGCAAGAAGGAAATCTCATAAGCTTTTTGTTCAGATATCAGACTTCTCAGATTTTCCCAATTTCTATTCTGTTTTCTGTGTGACTCTTCAGCAAAATCTTTTTGTGCCAATCTTGTAGTTCCATGGACTGATTGTATTTTGTATCCAAGAAAAATTGAGGAAGAACAAATACCGATTTCAACCTATGCCCTTCCAGAACCAGCTCTAATACAAACTTTTTTATGTAGCCATGTTCTCTGTTACAGATAAGAGTAGAATTTGGGGAGAAAATAGAATTTGAGGAAAAAAAAAAGCGAAAATCTGCAGTATTTATCCCCATTACAAATGTTTCCCTCATATTTATACTAATCCTACTTTTAACAGAATAACTGCCTACCTTTTCCTGCCTATTACAATTAGCTCATCTCATCTCAGTCAACTCATCCCAGCTGATTCCCTTATTCATAACACAGAAATGGGGGTGAATGAAGAATCTCATGGTACTTGGTGATGAAAATTTTTACTGTTCCTACACCAAAAGGAGGACTCACACCTCTTGGGCGATGAGATGTGCAAAATGAGAAAAGATGGTCAGGGGTCCATGGGAATCCCCTAGTGAAAACCCTTCGATACTCAAGGCAGATCTAAAAAATTTTTATAGTGAGATTTTTTAGGATAGAGTAGTAGGGACCAAAAAATTTTTGTTAAAAAGGCAGAGTTAGGAAAGAAAGGGAGAGTCAGAGGCTGGAAAAAGGGGGGGGCCCTTTTTACCTTGTACTTTTATTGGGGAGTGTGAGAATATGCCTTGGCGTATACTTTAGGTGGAATCTATTGTTTAATTTAAATTATTTAATATGTTATAACTTCACTTGTTTCATGTTGCAATTTGAAGTGTCCTCGACCATGAGATGTATGCTAGATCCCACAATGTTAGTCATACTTTCAGCCACACTCCTGGACCTTTGGGTTTAAAATCTCTTAAATTCCATGGTTTTAAATAACAGCCATTACATACGGGTTTTGGGGTTGCTACCCATTACCCCGTTATACAACGGCTCCCCCTAATTTGCAGGCGTAACAGTCGTTACATAACGATAATGGCCATTATCGACGGTAAAGTAACAGTAACGGCCATTACTAGTAATTGAAATTTTTTATTATCCTTCTTCTTCTACTCCCTATTTTCATTTTCATTAGTTTTTACACTTTTCAGCAGCTTCAAAGGTTATATTTTTTAAGTTTTCTCGCCCCTTTCTCTTTCAAGTTTCAATCTTCCCTACATATTTCTTATATAAGCTTAGATTCATCATAAACTACTGTATTTTCAAGCTTATTTATTCTAAAAAGTTGGTTAAATTTTATATATTTTAGTTTTTAGTTGTTTTTTTCCTTTTTAAAATTTTTTTTGAATTAAAGTGTTAATCTATAGTTAAATTTGTATTTTGAGCTATTAGTTTACTCGATCTATAAAGATTATGTTGGTTTTTCTTATTTTAAACTATATGATGTTTAACTTACATTAAATAGTCTATATTACATGTATTTATGTTTGTTATGCATTTGTATACATTGTTCTGAATTAAATCTAATTAATATCGTTTCATTCATGAATTTTGCAAATTTTTTTTGAAAGATTTGTGTAGCACTAGGTTATTACTGTTACGTTACGGCCGTTACAGACCTGTTTCCGTTACTCGCAACCACGATTTAAAACCGTGCTTAATTCACCTTTTGGTGGGAGGTGTGGTGGACAACTTGTGGTGGTGTCTAGCAGTTAAACAATGGAGGGAAAGGATTTGTTGATATATACTTGTGATGAAAAACTGAAAAACAAATTGCATCAGTTAAGAAATTAAAAAGGATTAAAGTAGGAGGATAAACTCCTCCTAGAAGAAATAAAATTGAACCAATGAAGAAAAGCTTTTACTAGAATGACATGACTGTAATTCTTTGTTGAGTTAAAGAAATCCCTTTAAACAAATCATTAGCAGAATATCATTATGAAGCCAAAAACACTATCCCATTCCCATCCTATCATCAACCCTATCACAAATGATTTAGTTGAAAAATTCTCTCATTGCATGTAATAAGTATAATACTCTATGGTTGCTTAGTCATTCCGAAGCCCCTAAAATGGGAAAAAATGTTTTTCAAATTTTCATGGATAAATCCAATAGTAATTGCCTATAAAGCTTTATGGCCATTGAACCTATTAAACATCATCTGTTTGACTGTGTCAACTTGCCTGACAAAGCAGATGCCTTTATGCTAACCTTGCATTTAGACATGAATTTAAATTAAGTTCATGGAAATGGAAACAAAGAGAACTTTAATTATGGTTCTGAAATGTCTTATAAGAATGCATCATTTGAAATTCACTTCAAATAAGTTTGTTGATCTATAAATCTAAATATTTATTCATGAATGTGATTATATAAACAGTGGATGAAATTTTATTTGCACAATTTAAACTAAAATCAAATTTAAATCCAAATCTCTTATTTCAAGTCATTGCTTCCGTACATGACAAAGCAAATTTTAGCCCCTTGTATGAAGTTAGAAGATTGGTGGACTCAAATTATTGGTTTTAAACAAATATCACCAGGATTCTTAAGCATGTTCAGGCAAGTATGGCTTATATTTTTCTTGATGGCATCTATGTAAAAACTTTATGGTGCTTGATAAACTATTTGTGATGGAGATGTTTATTCCAAAGGGCAAAAGTCGCATAAGAATGAAAGAACAGAGGGAAAGTGAGTTTTTCTGGGATTATTACTTGTATAATTGGGATTTAAATGTTGTTACAACGCTGCCCTGGTTAGGTTAATTTTTATTTTGAACACTATTTTAAATATGTTCATGTATTCAGACATATTCAATACAAAAATTGTGCATCCATGTCCATTTTGGAGAATATCAGTTGAGATGCAATGGAAATATTGAGAGCTAGTATTATGAAGTTTCTGAATCTTTTTGCTTATTATCTCTCCTTGAAATATCAAAATTAAATGCAAGGCACCAATTAGCTGTTTAACTATATATTGTTGGAGTTAGGATTTACATACATTTTGCATTAGCTTTTGCAGTATCATAATTCATAAGGGAAAATTAGCTGAACCTTGAAATGTAATTTGTGATCAAACTGACTTTCTTGCTTCCTCTGTTTAGGTGGGAAGCTGCTCATATTCCGAAAGTTAAAGTGGCCAAGCATGATAAGAGTAAAGTTCATAAAGAACAAAGTGTTTATATGCCCCAGATTCCTGAGATTGCCAAGTGCCCGGAAAATTTAATGCCATTGAAGCGATGGGAGGATGCATTTCTTGCTGATTTTTCAGAGTTAAGGATGGTATGGTGCTAGCCTTAATTTTATTTTATACTCGATTGGGTTGACGATTTTTTTTTTAAATATATATAAAAAATGAATTCGTCTTATTCTTGCTCTATCTTGACAAGAAAGGTGAAGATATTTCTATTCAAAATTTTCCTTGAAAAATTGCTGCATGTCTTCATATTCATACACTGGATAGTTATGTTGCAATGTCAGCAGTAGTGGTTGCTTTTTATTTTATTTTAAGCTGGTGAATAATGAAAATAGAACTTATTTGCAGCTTGAACATTAGAATTTCTTTTCACTTTTTATTTTCTCTTTCCGAGAATCAGACGTTTTACTTAAACCGCTGGCCATCTTGTGTTCACATTGCACATGATATTCAATGATTATTTAACACATGATTGTTTTAATTATACAAATAATATATATGTATATATATATTACAATGATTGTATTCTAGTGATGTTTCTTTGTGGTATCAAAGTATTAAAAGGGACAATCTACTTTGCTGTAGAATTCCATAATCCATATTCTCTAGAATTAATTTAATTTTATTGTATTTTTACTGTATCTCAGTTTTCATCACGCAATGAGGCTTCCGGCACTGAGATTTCATGTAAACTGCAGTCCTTGTCTATTGTTCATGAGCAGAACACTTCCTCTCCTCAGCTTGCTGAAAGTATTATCCTTGAAAAATTTAATAACCTTGTAGCTGATGAAGTCGATTCCAGTCTAGATGATTCCTGTCTCAATGACACAGTTGACCAATCATCTTCAGCAAATGCTGAAGGTGGTAAAGCATTAGCATATTCTCAGCACAAGTCCCTTAGAAGTTCTACCAGTGAATCTTCTTCCAACTACCCTACTTTGTCGGCGATTTTAGCAATGGATTCTGTTGCACGAGCATCAGCGCTTAGGAAACGCATAACCCAGGCAGAAACCATGACGACACTATCAAAAAATGATTGTCTATGGCTCTTTGCTTTATGTGCAGCAGTTGACACTCCACTGGATGCTGACACTAGTGCTGCTCTACGAAGCCTCCTCCGCAAGTGTGCTAGCTTGCGAGCGGCAAAGTGTGAACTTGATGATGAGGTTATAATGCTGAATATTCTTGCCACAATTTCAGGCAGGTATTTTGGACAGTCTGAAAGCTGAAGCTTGGCAACTAAAATTCTCTGTTTAATGAAATTTTGGTATTGTTAGACGAGCTATATATTTTATTATCTGATACAAATTAAGATGATGTGGATGGTGGCTTGATTTGGTTGTTGGCGGTATCACTGGTACTGGGAACTTGTTCATCCTTGATTCCAGTCTACTTGCCATGTTCCATAATTTTCATCCTTGGGTTGGTTTGGCTCAATTTTAATTGCATTTGAAGGAGTGTTAATGTTTCAGAATCTCTTAATTTGTAAAAAGGAAAATGAAAATGTTATTATCATTACTAATATTACTTCAATAGAGCTGCTGCTTTTTTTTTCTTTTTTTTTTTTTTTTTTTTTTTTTTTTGTTCTAATAAAGACAGATTTTCAATTTATTTGTTATGTAAGTATGAGAATAGCCATTTGTTTTTTGCGTAATTATTTCCGAGGGATTTATTCAATTATGTCAAGCCAATTATTCTTTCCGTCTCTTCGTCCTTTTTAAAATAATAATATATTTATTAGTTTATTTAAATATTTATAAAAAAAGTTATTAATTAGTTCTTTGTATTTAGTGTAATATTTTTTTTAATAATATTTAATAGTTAAAATTAATAAAAAAATATTTTAATATATTTTTTAAAATAAAAATATCAACTAATAAGTTTTTAGAGTTAAATAGTAAATTTTTCTAAATAAAAACACCAAAAACTAACCATTACTTGAATCATCAATAATACATTCCAAAGATGAATGGAGGAGAAGAGTCTAAACAAATCATTCTCGCCAAGTCCTTCTGGAGAGGAAAATATCTCATCTTTTTGTTCTTTGAGCAAGTTTTCATTCATCCCTGGAGAGCATTTTCTAGGTAAGGGTAAACCAAATTGAAAAATTTATCCGAATCAAATTAATACAAAAGTTTGATTTTATTTTTTTTAACTGTTTGTTCGGTTTAATTTTTATTTTTAAAAATTTTAATTATTTTGGTTGAGTTTGATTTTAATTGAAAAAAATTAATAAAATTAAATCGAATTAATTATTAAGTAATAATATATTATTTTTGATAATACAGAGATTAGATGATAACTAAATTTAAAATACTTCAATTGAATTTTAAAATATGAAAAATAAAATATAAAAATTAAAAATTTCAACCGATAAAACTGAATTAAATCGAACTGAATCAAACCGATTTGATTTAAATTAATTTATATCCGATTTCATTTAAATTAATTTCTATTTAAAATGTTTTCACAAATACTAAAATTTTAATTTTTGCTTTATTCAGTTTGATTTGATTTTAAACCGAACCGATTAAATGCTCATTCCTATTTTTTAGAGATAGTAATGGATCAGATATTTTCGAATACACAATCCGATCGAATATTTACGAGATAAATTTGAATAGTTATACTTGTTATTAAATTTGAAAATTAATATTGACGGATTCAAATTTTACATATTGAATGACCATTATTTAAATCTATTTATATAAAAAAATAATTTAATATAAAATATATATTTTCTAATAATATCTATAAATTTTTTTTATATGTTTTCATTCAAAAATTAAAATTTAAATATTTTTTTCAGAAATATTGATTTTTTAATTTTTTATATAAATTATTAATTAAAATATATAAAATTAAACGAGTTTATATGGACAGTTTAGGATAATTTTTAAATTTTTAATCGAATTTAGATAAAATTTTGTATTGACAATATTAATTCGGTTCGAATTTGAGTGGGGAAAGTTTCACAAATACTTTATCCGTTTACATTTTTAGCAATTTTTTTGTCCAACTCGAACGGGAAGATTCCTTTTCCTGCTAGGAGAGTGAGTTTTGAGGTTGGAATGTACATATTATTTATCGTCTTATGGTATATCTAGCTCTCAGTCGAGTTCCTCTCAAAACGTTTATCCAACTTGCATGTCTTGGTTGAAGGGAGCTAAGACCATATGTGCCCCCTCTTTTATCTAGATCTAACGAGTGGCTAGTTGTGGTACTCTGCTAGACCTAGATTAACGTGTTCAAGTCGTCGTGAGCCACATTTTCCCCCCTCCTCCTACTTCTTGGTGCTTTCTCCATCTCCGGCTATGTTGAGTCCCTCACTTTGTAGTTGTTTGGAACTTAAAGCTATGCTCTTTGTCTTCTAGACCAGCTCAGGTTTGACAATTGTTAGTTTATGGGACAATGTTTAAAAAGCAGGAATGTGCCTTCGAAGAACCTCAATAGCTCTCCCTTTGTCAGTGTCAATACTTCTAAATTGCCTTTTCATGACCATCGCTTCTATTCTATTGTTTTGTTTCTGGATGTTTTGAGCTTTCTAAGATGGAAATGAGTCTCTGGCAGTGCCGAAAATCCTCTTTGGTATGCCGATCTGATTAATGTAGGATTTGGAGATAAATTTCACCGATCGTTAGAATTTATAGTGTTATAATAATATTGTACTTTAATTTCATTTTGTATTATAAAACTTTTCAAACTTTAAACTTTATAACAGAAAAGTTTAAATTACCTATTTCAGTCTATTTCTCAATTTTCATCAAATGTGTCGTATTTGATTTGTCAATAAAAATTATATATTAACATTCTCTTTTTTATCTCGTTTTTTCCTATTCACTAAAATAATCTCTCTCCTTTTCTCTCTATTTAAAAACTTATTCTATAATTTATAAACATGCATTAAGTTTATAAAAACTTTTATAATTAGATTTTGAATTGATATAAAAAAATAAAACATCAATAGTTATGATAAAATATTAATTAAATACTCGACTATACTTACAATTATTCATATTTTTAACAATCTCATATTATTTCTTTAATACATTAAATTAGAATTTTTTTAAATTTATTTATTTTTATAGACTTTACATTTATGAACTTTCTTTAATAAAAAATATTTGTTCTAGTCAATTTATGTATTTATTATTGTTCATGATTCATTCACATCATAGTGCACTAAATATTATTAAATTATTTATTATTATTGTTAAAAAAAGTTTTATGCAAGTTTTTTTTTTTCTCATCTAAAATTTATTTATAAGAGTTTTATCTATATTATAATATTATTGCTAAAATTACGCACTGCCGAGTGAAAATATTTTTAGTAAAAATAAATAAATAGATTGAACGATACTCCCATGCATGGGAATAAGCTACCCAACTGAATATTGAGGTTTTTTTTTTTTTTTTCTTTTTCCAATGAAGGGTGTTTGATTTAATAGGCATCCAAACAGATAAACTAAAGTGTTTGATAAGCAATTAATAGGATCAGCTGATAGGCAATTGATAGTAGCCTATAGACTGCATTTTGGATCAGCTCTAGAGTTGTTTTTATCGACCAGTAGTTATTTTGATTTTATTTTTTATTTAGATTATATTATCTTTTTAAAATTCATTTGATATAATTTTTTAAATTAAAATTAAACAATGTCTTCAATGAAAACAATTATATTGTATCAATCGCCTCCCTGTGATGATTTCTTTATAAAATCTTTGGTAAAAAATATATCCTACTATTTTTTCTTTATTATCTATATTTCATAAAATTGTACACCATGAATAAGAACTAATAAATAGATGGGCGATCCTATAGAAAAATATTAAGATCGATTATGAAAAAAATTTATTTGCTGAGACAAAAATTGAGATATCAAATTGATATCAAATCAACCAATAAAAATCCCAATGAACCTGAAGCATAAAGAGTTAACTAATCATAAAAATAATTTCATTCTACCATATAGTAACTTTATTATCTTTTAAATCATATGTTTTTTTTCCATATATACTTTGTCCCACCCTTCTTGTTGTCAACATAGTAAGGGCGTCATTCCTTTTCTTTTCTTTTCTTTTTTTAAGATAAAAATTAAAATTTTTGCAAGATATACAAATCCATAAAGATACATAAAAGATTCAAAACCTTCACAAAGAGATATAATATAAAATAGAATCTTAGAGCTCCAAAAAGAAAAGCCCAAGAAAGCAACTTAGACCTATAAACAACTTAACTCATATCCCTAACTTGATAGTCATAGTTTCAAGCAATAATAGCCGAGACCATATACAACATACCGAAGGATTGAGAAAAAATTACTTTATTTAAGCAACTAGCAACCAGATTTCTAAAAGGCAAGAGGTCAATATCAACCATCAAGAAAACTATATGTATGTCGGAACAAAATAGAGTCATGACAACCGGACGTTAATAAAAGAGAAAATAATTTCTATAATCAGATTTGGTCTACATTACTGGAGTCGAAAAGAGAAAGATCCTACCAACCGGTTAGATCCAGCAAGAGAGAGGGGAAGCACTCCTTAGAACCACAAGATATTACTGCCATCCCTTGCTAGAATGAAGCTTGATTGGCACAATCAGGAGACCTTCACCTGCAAAACAAAGAAAAACATAGACTAAAAGCAACCAACACAACTAGGTAAGAGAAAATAGAAAACTCACTCACTGAAGAACCTCTTCCCGTCTAAGTGACAATACACAAAAAAAATTTCCTCACCTAAAAGGATAAGGAACAAAACCCACATAGTCGGCCTCAAGCTCAAAAAAACAAAGGCCTCCGGCCTCACCGTAAAAATAGCATAATATAGAGAAACACATTCTCTCTAAAAACTTAGAGAGAAAAAAAAAACTTCTTATATATTCAGCATGTCACTTGACTCACTTCAATTATTAGTTTAGAGTGGAAGTAAATTTTAGGGTTTAATTAATAATTTTTTTAATTTAGGTAGAAGTATAAATTATTTAAAAATTTCAGTTTTTTTATCATTTATCTTAGAATTAAATTTTATGAATTTTTTTCATTTTATAAAAAAAATAATTCTATAATTTTGAGACTAAATTAAGTTTTACTTATTAATAATATTAGAAGAATAATTTTATCTAAATTTTATAAACATCTTTATTTTTATTAATAATTTAGGGATGATATTCTGTTACTATTCATCCAATTCAACCTATCTGATTAATTTTCTTTGAACTTGCCCTAATATATCAAGAACTTTCTAAAGCTCGAGAGCTTACATTATTTTTGAATTCATATATGATATATTCATCAACAATTAAACACATCTCAATACGACCAAAAAAAATTATATATCAATGGCTATGCACCCAAAACACTAATTTATACATCTAATACTAATCGTACAACAGGCCAAAAAAGAAAAAGAAAAAGAAAATCACATCTAAATACGCAAATAGACCGCCCATAGTTACCTGATCGACGTTTAAAAAGACAAATTGCAAGTATAGAATTAATAGACAAAAAGATGCTGCTTGTTAGTTTGTTCTGCTTCAACGCAGCAGAAAAATGTTAGGATGAAAGAAAAGTTTCCAGCTCCCACTAGACATTCCATTCCGCGTGAAAAATGTACAATGGACGCGAAACAATAAACATCTTCAGAGCATGCACACTGAGATCAAATCATTTACTTCCTCTGTAGAGCAGAAAAGAACTGAAGAATATGAAGAATACCCTGTAATCATTCTAATTTCCTTCTTTAGTCAAATCACAATAATCTTCTACAATATGCAAACAAATAAAAAAAAATAAAAGCTAGAAATATTGTTTACAAAGATTTATAACCTATCTGCACCTTAGTTGCACTTTCCTTCAATCCCAGAATTGCATCTCTAAACCCAAAAAAAAAAAGGTCTGGAGCCAGACAGTATCCTTTACCGTAGTTCAACATGGACAAGTACAAAGGTTAGTTGCACTTCTCTCTGATTATGAATTACACAGGAACTCTTTTTCCTCGATAGCGATCCACGAACTGCGTATTTTAATTGAAAAAATAAGAAGCGAGTTCAAGTAACAAATTATTAGCGTGCAAAAATTTAGACAGGGAAATATATCGAGTAATCAAGTTTCCACAACTCAGCTCGACAATCATTGGGCGCAATCTCATGCTCAGGGCTCACCATGCTCCAACCTTAATGCCTCAACAGGAAAAAGACAGGCAATATTCACCAGGCATGCACCTAATGTGCATTGTTTTAAGCCCAAGGCTCTAAAAAGGCGTGCCTTCTTTATTTCCAACTTCAGGAAGAACCTCCATTGACCCAAAAAAAAAAAAAATAATAATAGAGACAGAATTTGTTGATCTACCAAAACTCAATATTGATGCATTCAGAAATTTTAAGGAATTACTATTATTTGCGATAACTAATTGCTAAATCTTATCAAACCATCACACCCAGTAACACAAACCTCTCATCATATCCTCATATGTTGTCTGTTGTCAATAATCATGACCTTTTAATCCATATCCTAATATGCTGTTTTCAATACTCTTATAATCTCTCATCTTAACTACTTTTTGAACTCTTCTATTTCTAGTTTATATGAAATTGTCCTTTTTAAATACATCTAACGATGCTGTGTGGATCCTTTATTTCAGTATTATTATGATATTACTTCTTTTACCTTTTTTTTTTAATTAACAGGCTATTAAATAATTTATAATCAGCCAGCTATTTCTAAAGAAAAAGATATATTAACAGGTTATTTAGGTCCTCTGTCTCTAAGTTAATTAACCCAGTCAACTAGTTGAATCCTATTAAACAGCTACAATCTCACCCAAAGTACTAGATTCCAATTTCTTGCAAGTTGGTTGCAATTTGAAAGAAGACATAACCTGAATATTCAGGTTGGTTCAGTTTTGAACATTTGGAACCAAGTTGAACCATCCAGACAATTATATTAATAATCTCTCTTTTCTTTTGTTTTCTTTTCTTTTTTAATATCTTGAATAGCATCTAGTCTAATGTTTTTATGGTAACAAAACAGCAGTAATAGGCTGTCTCAACCGAAATAGTGCAGAAGCTCTAAGCAACAGGAAAGTGTTACTGAATAAATGCAAAAGGAGTTTATTTTAAGTTCCAAACTGAACATACCGATCTAATAAATGGTTGTTGAAAGACCCAACCAAGAATAGGTATCCTCTGAAGGAAAATAGCCAGTGTTGGCCAGAAGCCACTGCACAAAATTCCCATTAGCATCTTCAACCATGCAAAGTGAACAGATAACTATAAACCAGTTACTTAAGAATTTTAACTGACCTGAAGAGTATAATGGACCCATATGCTTCCAAAATCATGCCAATAACTGGCCATCCTATGACAACAAAGAAGAAGCCAGCACCAAATGAAATAGTTCCCTGCATGACCAAAAAAGCACAACTGGTTTAAAGAAAGTATGAAATGCATGTATGAATATGATATCACTGTGTAAAATGCATTGTTGAGCATAATAGTTCATGGTATACAGAAAAAAGAGGTGAGGTTACACCTTAAAGTTTTGACGTTTCATGAAGAACTGTATGGTGGATTTTGGCCCAATAGTTAGACTCACACCTGAGATAAAGAGGATCTGAGCACATAACAGAGAAATAAGAGAATTAAATGGATACCACAACACAATATGCAAAAAAAATATACAATATTTCAGGATATACATAGAAAGCACTTACATTTCCCATGGCAAGTAATCCCTTGTCAAAGAAGAAAATGATGCCCAAGAATGAGAAAAATATGCCAAATCCTGTCAAGCCTAGCCCAATCTCTGTTTTATTTCACAACCACACAAATATGTGGAGTAAGAATTAGATAATATAGACCAAATGGATATAATGAATGACTAAATTCCTTTTTCCCCTTATTCATAAGCTAATTTGCGTTAAAAGCACTACAATTAAAGTTATACAAAGCAATCAGCCATGACTGATGAAACCTCGAGGAATGCCAAAATAAGCTCAATGAATTATACAGTATTGATCAATATATGATGGTTCAAAAGCAAATGACATCACCAGGAGCACTGTATGTTTTGCAACACTTTATCAGCTAACAACTATTAGAGACTTGCAAATGGTTCTAGTGAGCTACATAAAAATTTATAACACCAGAATGGCAAACAAGTTCCTTAATTATGATGTTCATAGTTGTAATTATTAGAAGCATTATGTTGCACCATCTTGAGCTTAACCATTTTAGATGGCAGCCAATATTGTTCTTATTTATTTATTTATTAAAATTCACATTAGCATGCATCAAAAAGATGCTAAATTATGAAAGAAAGATGTCAAATTCTAAATGAGCACCTCATCATAATTAAGTTCTCAAGCTAGCATTCATCAAGGATTTCAACATCATTTCTTTCATGGTTAATGCCTCTCAAACTATGACATTAGAAAGACATAGAGGTTGATTAGAACTCTAATATCAGGTTTCTTTTTCTTTTAATGGAGAAACTGATAAAGCAGAGGGAAAATGAGAAGCAGATGAAAATTCTCCAGATCCTTGAACAAGGAAAGAATTTCTCCACATACAATTTTCAACATAAAAAGAGTTTGTAAATTTACTATTTCACCTCTCTCCACAAGTAAATTTTCAACTTAAAACAAATTTCTAAACCTATAACCGACTTCATAAAAAATTCTCAAATTATTCATCTGTGTAAGCATAAACAGGCGTGTGCAAAGCAAACACATCAAAATTCACTTACTCTTGCGGTCATTCATTTCAAAGGAGACCATCTTGTTGTTGCTTCAGGTACTTGATTATGTTCACTGCATCACAAGAACCACCAAAAAAAAAAGGAACGAAAACGAGAAGATATTAGATTGAAAATCAACTAAAGTAGAGAATGCATCAAGCCAGGGTTTTCATAAAAAGAATCGGATCTTACAAGATCCGCGAATGATGCAATTTCATAGTTTTTACCTTAGACAAAATCTGGAAGAAAAGGAAGCTAGGACTCTTCGATTAAAAACTTTCTAAAATGAACTGCAAGATGAAGATTGAATCAAAAGCATCAAAAAAGAAACAAAAATAGAAACAAAGAGAGAGAGATGTAGAAACAGAAGCTCTAATTCAAGCCAAGAAGCAGTTAGCCCTAAGTTTTCCTTCGTGTGCTTTTTCCTACTAATATTTCTGATCAACCAAACAGAATTGAGAATCCGAAACCATGGAGAGATAAAAAGAGAGAGAACCTGAGATTGAGATGCGTGCTTGAGAGAGAACTGAGAAGTGAGAGACGCTAAGTGGAAGACGAGACAATTGAAAAGAAAGGAAATGTCAGTTACTAACTTCTTCCATGCGATGGAAAATTATTTCGGCTCGGCCTACTATGATCACTATGTTAAAAAAATCATCATAATAATAATAATTACTAAATTAAATATTTACAGGGTTTTTATGGTTACTTAGTCTAAAATAAAATAATTTTACTTTATTATAAAAATATATATATATTAACGTGATTTCTGTTGTTTAATGTAATTATTTTGCGAAAAAATATATTAAATTAATAAAAATTAATATTTTAAATATATATATTTATATAAATTAATAAAATAAAATAATTTTATTTTACATATATTTTATATTTATAAAAAGAAATATATTATATTTTTAAAATGTCATGAGTTTTTATTAATTTCATAATTTTTTTAAGATGCATATAAATTTATAAAATCTATAATCATTTCAATTTGAAAATATTTTTTAAAAAATTTTTATATAGTGTTTAAAATTAATTTTTGTTTTTTGTTAAAATTAAATACTTTTTTATAATATGATTAGTTACGAAAATTAATTCACTTAAAAGAATTTAAAATAAAATATAAAATTTTCGTAAAGTATAACCAGTTTATGTAGCAAAATAATTGTTATTTTATCCTAGAAATCCCCTTAAAATTATGTATTTATAAATATTTTTTTCTAATTGATTTTGTATAAAGCAGGAGTGTTAAAATTTCATTTTCTATGAACAACGATCAAAATTTTATAATTAAATTTGTGCATTTATTATATGTATTTTTTAAATACTAATATAGCACAATAATCATCTTAGGTAGACCACGTGCTCGTACTCGAAAATAGGATTACGTGACAAAAATATGATCAGATGAGACACAGTTTCATAGTAAAAAAAGAAAATCTGAACGCTTCAGATCTCAACTTTTCATCAAAATTCGCCCTGTCAACTAATAGGGTAAAATTTCTTAGAAAGTTATAATTAGAGAACGTAATCCAACAGATTTTGTTACACCTATAATCGCGGAATCTCATATCCACTAGCCGGCACTAATCGAATTTTCATGATATGTGATAACCAACTTCATCTTCTTGCAATACAAAAAGAGATGAATACAGATATTAAAATACGCAATTCTGGCACAATTACTGTTAAGTTCAAATCATTACATTACACTCACCTTTTATAGTTTATTAATTTGAGCGTTGGAGTGACTACCATAGGCACCTATCACCTTGCTTTCTTTTTCTTACAGATTGACCAATCGCAGCACAGTCTCGTTTCAGTCACATCATTTAGTTCCGTTGCCGAAAATAATTCTATTGGATTTTTTTTGTTCAATTGGAGTATAAACCAATTTTTCATTCATTTTTCTCTTAAAAATTAAATTTTTTCCTTTTTTATTCTCTAAAATGGCTGACAATTCATGAGCTGCAGCTAAGACTACTGCCAACAAGGGTATAATCATTTCCTCCACTCTTAGTAGTGAACCTGTATGGTTATACATGTAATTGTAGGGGGACTCAATGATGGAAAGGGAAAAAATACATGTTGCAAAAGACGTCCTGTCAGTGGAGCAAGAAATATAAGCAAAGGAGGAAGTAAAGTTTGGACCTGTGAACAAAGCAATAGGCTTCTTTCAAAACGATCAGATGGTTATCAGTGTCCATTTGAATAGGTATAAGGTGAAGCGAGTTTGATGGATACAGATAGTTTTGTTAATATCCTCACCTTAGATGTTTTTTATAAGCTAGATTTAGATAAAAATAATCTTGTTAAGGCCTCCTATCCGTTGTGGAATTAGGAGATAAGACCATGGCAGTACTAGATACTATCAACCTTCCCCTTGTATTGGGTGATGAAAAGTATAAGTGGGAGTTGTATGTAGAGTTCGCGGTGGTAGATATCCCACTCGCATACAATGTAACATTAGGTCGCCCAGTCTTAAACCATCACGATATAGTTATTAATATGGGTGCTATGTGTCTTAAGCTACCAGCTCTAGGAGGATTGGCAGTCTCGACCAAAAGTCACCACGGAAATGCTATGGGCACTCCACAAAAAGTCTTGAGAAAGCGACGATACCCATTGATTTGTTGGAGAAACCTAATTCCCACATAAAACCAAAACCAGCAGACCTGGTAAAAGAGGTCCAATTAAGTATAGACAAAAAGGTTCTCTTCGAGACTGCGTTAAATGGTGAAATAAAAAATCGTTTAATAGAATTACTAAAATACAGAGTGACCACTTTTGCCTGATCTCCAGAAGATGTAACAGGTACGAACCCGACCTTTATTACCCACAAGCTGTTTATTGACAAAAAATAAAACAAGTATAACAGAAAAAAAGAAAATTTTCACCAGAGAGGCAGCAGGTGATTAAGGAGGAGGTTAATAAATTATTAAGTGTAGGTTTAATAAAAAAAAGTCTAGTATCCTACATGACTGGCTAATGTAATGCTAGTGAAGAAAGCAAATGGAAAATGGAGGATGTGCGTAGATTTTATGGACTTGAATAAAGCATGCCTAAAGGATCATTATCCACTCTTGTCTATTGACAAGTTAGTAAGATTCTATCATGGGTCATGCGGTAGTTTCTTTTCTAGATACGATTTCAGATTACTACCAGATTATGATGGACACCGAAGATGCAGAGAAGATTGCATTTATCACCGATGTCGAAGTCTTCTATTACAAGGTGATATCGTTTGGGCTAAAAAATGCAGGGGCGACTTACCAAAGGCTAGTATCAGGCATCTTCAAATACATGGTGGGATCAACCATCAAGGTATACATGGATAATATGGTGGTAAAGAGTCGGTCTTTAGAAGATTATCCAGAGGACATCTAGAAGGTTTTCGACGTACTGGGCAAGGTAGGTATGAATCTTAATTCTAAAAAGTGCACTTTTGGGGTAAAAGTTAGGAAGTTTTTAGGGTATATACTCTCAGAGAGAGGCATAGAGAAAAATCTAGAGAAAATTAGGGACATTCAAAATATGGATGCACCTAAAACCATTAATGCTATACAGGAGTTGAATGGGCGGGTCACAATTCTTAACTGATTTATATCATGCTCGGCCAGGAGGTACCTACCATTCTTTAAAGTCTTAAAAGGCAAAAATAAGTTTGTTCGAGGGGGAAGAGTGCGTAAAGGCATTTGAAAATTTGAAAATCTTTTTATCATCTCCCCCTTTGCTAAGCTCACCCGTCGAAGGCGAGATTTTATTTCTGTACTTGTCTGTGACGCAACAAACTATAAGTTTGGTGCTCATTCGTGAGGACAATGGAGAACAAAGCCCAATTTATCACGCCAGCCAAGTCTTAAAGGAGGCAGAATTGAACTATCTTCCTCTCGAAAAGTTGGCGTTGGCACTCCTAATGTCTGCCACAAAGCTATGTCCATGCTTCTAGTCACATGCCATAGAAGTCAGGACAAATTATCCTTTGAGAAAGGTTTTACATAGGCCGGAGCTTTCAAGGCGACTGTCCATTAGGTAGTAATATTGTCAGCTTTTGATATTAGGTATGTCTTATGAAAGGCATGAAAGGCTAGGCAGTAGCTGATTTTATTGCAAAAATGACTCCGCCATTAGAGCTTTCAGAATTGCCTGAATCAACCATCAAGGAGTGGGAGGTTTGGGTGGATGGAGCTTGTGGAGCTGGGAGTTCTGGAATTGGAATCCTCTTGCAGAGTCAAATCAGGATAAAGCTTCTCTATACAGTAAAACTCGCTTTCAATGCTACCAACAACGTAGACGAGTACGAGACTGTGATTATGGCCCTAAAAATCATCAAGAAAATAGGTATACATAAATATACTATTTTTAGTGACTCATAGTTGGTCATTAATCTATGCCAGGGACAATTTAAAATTTGAGAACCGAACCTTTTCAAATACGAAGAAAAGGTTCGCTCCTTAGTATAGAGGATCAAGGAAAGGTAGGGCAACTGTGAGCTTCACCAGGTGGCTAATGTTAGGAAATTCAGAGATTTACTGCAATCCAAACACGCAGCGGAAAAATTAAAATCTCTGATTTCCTTCTCGGAATCTATGTACTTCGTTTAATTCGAAAGGAAGGATAAGCTACTAACCTGTTAGACTCGACGAGAAGATACAATCTCGGACTCAAGGTGCTGCTTTTTTAACTAACACCCGCTATGGTATCCACACGAACGTCTCTTATCCTTCTAGAGTGCTAGCTCTCTCTGATGGATAAATTATGTGATCCACAATCTGCAATTGTTAGACTGAATTCTCTAAAAATTGTTAACTCCACAATTCGTAGAAGGAGTTTATTTATATGTTTTAGTCTTTTGTTTTCCCACAACTCTTTTCGTAAAAGAGTTGTGTTCAGAACCCACTATTACAATCTCGCAGATACTCAAATATCTTATGTGATAGAGTTGTGTTCATAACCAACTACCACAATCTCGCAGATACTCAAATATCTTATGTGATAGAGTTGTGTTCATAACCAACTACTACAATCTCGCAGATACTCAAATATCTTATGTGATAGAGTCCTTTATTTATAACAGTTACAGATAGACTGCAGATCCTTTTAAATATTATTATCTTATAATAATAAATAATTAATATTAATAATAATAACACTTTATTATTATTAATTATACTAATGGGCTTTTAGCCCATTAATATAGCACATCAACAACGTTCTTGTGTGTGACCCAATAGGCTCACATTAATTGGCAATAAGCCCAGTCCCACAGGGCCCATAAATCATAAGTGGCCTCTAGCAAAACATTATGACTACCCAATTAATATGAAGATCGATAGTCCGATAAAGCCTATTAAATAGAACATATATTAATCCCTTTGTCACACGATATCTAGTTTGAACATAAGTCATGGTCAATGTCAAACTTATAATATTCAAATTTATGATTTCTCGATCTCTAAGTAGACTGATAAATTCAAATGATATTGATCACACTATCAATTCATTTGAGCACAGCCATGCATTTCTCAGTTTCACTTATCGAGGGGCCCAGAAGATATATCTCTCAAAGAGAGGGACAAATTCTATCTTGATTGTTCAATATCCTATACATAATTTCTATTATGCTCAATCATAACCTTTATGATTGTCCGATTAAAGACAATATTTGGTTATGTCAAAACATAACAGTCCTTATGTTGGAAACTATGACAATCTCAAGTTAAAGAATTAAGACATAACTACTTTTGAGATTCACTTATGACACTAACCCATGTAGTGATCTCAATGCCGGTCCATCCAATACTTTGTTCTCTAACAAGTATCTATGATTATTGAATTATATCTACATATACATAATCATCTCATGATTATCAATCAATAATCATACTAGTTATATTTTATTATTATCAACATAATAATAAGTAACCAGGGATGTCAATCATTATTATGTAACATGCAAACAAATAATAATGATAGTAAAAACATCTTTTATTAATAACCAAAACGATATACAAAAAGGTCCAAGATGCCTAGGGCAAATACACTAACAGCTAGAAGTGATAATAAAGAGGCTAATTTTCTGGCCAAAATAGCGACGACAGGTGAACAGCACTTGACCCAACTATTTCAGTTCAAAGAGCTACACGCTCTTACAACTAACGAGGAAGAGTCTTTTCCCATAGAAGAAGGAGAATCATGTATGACACCTGTGTATAAATTTTTGACACTAGATAATTTGCCAACCGATGAATTATCGGCTAAACAGGTAATAAGAAACTTCTCTAAATATGCACTAATTGATGATTGGTTGTACAGGAGGTCCTCAATTCAACCATGGCTGCATTGCGTAACGAAAGAGGAGGGCTAGAAAATCTTAAAGGACACCCATGAAGGTGATTGTGAGAGTCATGAAGGAGCTCGGACGATCGCTCGAAAAGTATTCAAACAAGAATACTACTGGCCAACGATAATGCAAGATGCGAAACAACTTGTCCAAAAATATCAAAGATATCAAGTGCATGCAAGCATTCCAAGGACCCCTGTAGAGATGCAAACGGCAATTAGAAGCCCTTGACCTTTCTTTCAATAGGGCTAGACATCCTTGACCCATTCCCAAAGGCAACCGGGTTAAGAAAGTTTGTGATAGTAGCAGTGGATCATTTCAGCAAGTGGGTAGAGGCTAAGGCAATTCAGTCTATCACCACCCAACAGGTGATGTCCTTCGTCAGCAAGAACATCTTCACTCAATTTGAAATTCTAAAGGTAATAATTACTGATAATAGGAATCTGTTTGCAAGTTCTAAGTTCAAAGATTTCTGCAGGAAATGGGAGATTAACTCAAGATTCAGTTCGGCCTATCACTCACAGGCCAATGAAATGACCGAGGTCACAAATAGGACTATCCTACGAGGACTAAAGAAAAGATTTGACAAAGCTAAAGGCAACTAGCCTGACGAATTATTCCACATACTCTGGACATACAGAACAACCCCAAGAATAGCTACAGAGGAAATCCCTTTCTCTCTGGTGTATGGGGCTGAGGTAGTAATCCTCTAGACGTAACAGCCCGGACGTGATCCTCGGCACTGTTACCGTTCACGGCCCAGGGCTATCCCTCGCCTGGCCTCTTGCCACCTCGGGCTTTCCACTGGCGTCATGAACAGCTCTTAACATCCATTCACCCTCACGGGTTCCTGGCAGGATTTGTCCCCTTGGGTTCTTACATCGAATGCATCCTTCCCCAAGTGGATTTGGCCCAAATTTCCCTTTGGAAATTAGGTCGCCTCCCCCACTACTCGAACCCTTGACCTCCCACTTTAAGGGAATAGTCTGGTGAGAGTGAGTACCAGTTGTTTCAATTTCTGTAACGACCCGAAAATCGGACCGCTACCGGCGCTAGGATCCGGGTCGGCTTAAGGCCGCCAAGACCCGTAGCAAGCCTGACTTGCAACCTGAAAACCTGTTAAATCCCATACATGATCACAACATACATAAAAATTTAAAACTTTTCTTTCATACATCCAACTCAACCTGAACATGCACTGCACATAGTCATAATCATAAACATGATCCCTCTGTGGGATCTCATCAATGCCCCAATGGGCGATACCTCATAAGATGAGTTGGCTTTCATGAACATAATAAAAAATTTTTGATCATGTAATAAAAGGGATACCTCATACACAATGTCAAGCACAATATCTAATCCTCAATATCATTATAAGACTGAAACTGTACTTTTACATAACATTAATACATCTATCATGTCCACACTAACTATTACATACACGTGACTTCATTACTCTTGTAAACCTCCTAGTCTACCCTGTACCTGCAATCCTGGGAAAATTGGGAGAGGGGTGAGCTACTAGAGCCCAGTGAGCAGAATAATAAAAACATATGATAACATGAAATGCATCACATCACAGCTAATCACATCAAGGATGAACTTGTCACCAATAGCCCTCTACATGGTCCAACTGTGCCAGAACGTAGAATGGGTTCTGGTCTTTCCCTTACATATCATAACATAACAGTGTCCAACTGTGCCAGAACGTAGAATGGGTCCTGGTCTTTCCCTTACATAGTGCCAGCGAACGTAGAATGGGTCCCACTGGTCTTACTTTCCGTACCGTACATATCATATCGTCATATCATAGATCGAGGGCTATGGATCATTCAACATTCATCCACATCAACATCAAAATGTGCAATGCAACATATTCGTGAATTCTAATGCAAGCAACCTAATTCATCACATGGCATTCATGATGCATGAACAATGCTCAAAACTTTGAAATTTATTTACTTTAAACGTAAAGGTTTATTCCACTCACCTCTGGATAGCTCTGACCAGACACTGGGGCAACAGACTCACTGCGGGGGTCCTCGGTTCCTCGGGTCCGAACCTACACAGGTGGACTCAAATGAGGGACCAAACATACCTGAACATAACTCTAAACTATTCCCCAAAAACCCCCTAAAACATCATGGAATAATCATAGAAAAACATGCAAGAAAGGGCTGGACAGGGCACTTTCGGCGGCAGGTTCGGCGGCCGAAAGTCCCTCCAGAGCCGAAAGTCAGGCAGGTTCGGCGGCACCTTCGGCGGCCGAAACTCCCAGACAGAGGCGAAACTCATGCATGTTCGGCGGCACTTTCGGCGGCCGAAAGTCCCAGACAGAGACGAAAGTCTCCTTTCGGGGGCAAGCTTCGGCAGCCGAAGGCTGCCTCCACAAGCATGTTTGGCGGCCGAAAGTTCCTTCGGCTGCCGAACCTGGTTTCTCCTAGAATGGCAGAAACTCAGCTCCCTTATGCATTTATGCCTCCATTCTCATCCAAACATGCATAAACTTATTCTACAACACTTATACACAAGCATACAAGTTTCTAGGGGTATCAACTAACTAAAACCCCAACTACAACACATCAAACATACATTTGCAAGCCACATTGTTCAAAATCACATCAAAAACCCATAAGCTCAACATAAGCTACACATGCATTTTCTACCCCATGAACTTGCATAAAACTTGCTTAAAACATAAAGTAAGCTAGAGATCGACTCTTACCTCTTGAGGATCGAGGGTAGAGGCGATCTAACTTGGAGTTGGAAGATATTTGAGTTTTTGAACCTCAAAGCTCCAGAACTTGCTCAAAACTCGGAAATCTTCAAAACAAGATGAAAACTAGTGAAAAACTTGAAAGATCTGAAGGAAAAGACTCAAGATCGGTGAGGGGTGGCGGAGGACTCACCTTGGCCCACAACGGGGAGAAAAACTCGCCCGTTTTCGGCTAAGGGACCCTTTTATAGTGGCTGGCCAGGCCACGTTCGGGGGCCGAACGTGCCTCCGCATGCATGCCATGTTCGGCGGCCGAACTTGAGGTTCGGCGGCCGAACCTAGACTTTCCTCACTTATGCTTTCGGGGGCCTAAAGGCGCTCCCGAAGGCATGCATGTTCGGCGGCCGAACCTGAGTTTTCCTTCAAGGTTGTTTTTTATGCAAAAACTCATTTCCATTTTACTTAAAACCATGAAATACCTTAAAACATTTTATAAAAACATGATTCTACCCTACTAGAGGCTTTCGACATCCGAGATTCCACCGGACGGTAGGAATTCCGATACCGGAGTCTAGCCGGGTATTACACTAGAGATCCAAGTAAGTAGTTCCAGGATACAACACCCTGAAATCTTAGGAAATCCTGAAGAAATGTGGTTCAACCTAGATCAAGCCGAGTTTTTATATGAACAGACTGCAATCAGAATAGCAATTTACAAAAACAAGATGTCCAGAATGTTCAAGAGTAGAGTCAGGTCACGTGTCTTTAATGTACGAGACTTAGTCCTTAAAAGAACAGATGTAATAAGCGGTAGTGCATGGTCTGGTAAGTTAGGCAAAAACTAGAAAAGACCATTTAGAGTCTCAAAGGTTATTCGTCCAGGGTCTTATAAGCTGGCCAAATTAGATAGCCGAGTCATTCTCCACTCTTGAAACTTTTGTAATCTGAAAAAATTTTATTAATAATAATTAACAATGTATCTTTTCATGTGTTGTGTTATTCAGTGACAAGAAACGATGGAGTTGCCTTCTTCAAAAAGATGAAAGAGCATTCATTTAAAACCACAAGGCGGGTATCTACTAGGCATATAATCCGGTTATCAGTCCTGTTAACTAAGAAATTTTATGCCAGGCCACAAGGCGAGTATCCGCCAGACTTATAATCTAGGTGTTAGTCCCGCTAATTAAGGCATTTTATCCTAAAACCACAAGCCAAGGTATCTGTCAGGCACATAATCCAAGTGTTAGTCCCGTTAACTAAGACATTTTATACCAGGCCACAAGGCAGGTATCTACCAGATCATATTCTAGGTGTTAGTCTCGCTAATTAAGCCATTTTATGCCAAAGTCACAAGGCAGGTATCTGCTAGGCACATAATCTGAGTATCAGTCCCACTAACTAAGGCATTTTATGCCAAAGCCACAAGACAAGTATCTGTCAAGCCCATAATCAGGGTGTAAGTCTTGCTAACTAAGACATTTTATGTCAGGCCACAAGGTGGGTATCCGGCAGGCCAAATGATCAGGTGTTAGTCCTGTTTCACAAAAAGTCTCTCAGGCATTTCATGCTCAAGCCACATGTCCGAGTAATAGTCCCATTTTATAATTTCTCTAAGGCATTTCTTGTCCAGGCCACAAGGCAGATATCAGCCAGACCACATGTCTAAGTATTGGTCCCGTTCTTCTAATTTTCCAAGTTATTTATTTTATGGCCACTAGTTAAGCTAGTGATTGGGTGTTATGATCGGTTTGCAAGTCTGTTTTAGTCATTTTCTGGCAAAGGCAATGATTACCAAGTTCTTTCTTGGCTGCGTGTTAACCCTTTAGTAATTTTTTAGAAATTATTATTTGGCTATGGTCGGACGAGAGTTATGATTGAGTACCAAACATATAAACACTTAGCAATAATAATGACAAAGAGTATAAAAGGAAAGATTTCTCATTAAAGATGAAATTACAAGACAGGACGATCGTTATTAGTTTTCTCCCCCTGAACTTATAGTACATGTTCATCTATTGCTATTACAGTAGAGGCAGGGACAGGAGGATTGTTTTCGATTGTCCTCTTCTCGTCCTGCCCATCCTCGTCCTCCTCATCCAGAAAGATGTCGTCAATCTAGGAGAAGTCCTCTGCAGGAAAACACTTGGTGAATTCTTTCTTGACAGAGTTCTTCCCTTGTATGAACATCTCTTTGCCCCGGGCCACAGTTTCCTCAAGCTCGGCTTTCAATTCAGCCACTCTAGAGGTGGCAGCCTCAGCCTTCTCTGCTTGAGTCTGTAGCTCTTGGACTTGGCATTTGAGAGTAGCCACTTGATCCTCGGGACTCTTCACCCGATTCTCAAAGGCAAGCTTGGAGGCGTTGGCCTCATCTAGGTGTGACTGGATCTTATCCACTAACTCTATAGTCTCCTTCATTTTACCATCCACTTTGTCAACTCGAGTCTTCAGCCTCAAGCACTCTTCTTGTAGGAGTTTTTTGTCTGTTTCTTATGCCTCAAACTCTTACCTCAGAGCCTTATTTTGCTCCTTAGCCATGTAGGCATAGAGGATGGTAAAGCGCATGATGTTGTCAAAGAGGTCGTCTGTCTCAACCTCATTCAAGCGATGACGGTCCCCAGGCCTCAAAGCATTCTTGGCTATAAGGACTGACAAATGAGGTTCCTCAAGAAAAGAGGTCGTTTGGGTCAATGCCAGCACTAGGTGTTGGATGCTACGAGGTCACAAGGACTCGACCCCAGCATTCTCTAGTGTGGGCTCAACAGTAACAGAGGGGCTACAGAGGCGCCTTAGAAGACTCGGGCTGAATAGGAGTCGATTCTTCTATTGTCGGAGGGGGTGGAGGAGGAGGAAGCATGATAATCTTATCAGTATGATGAGCCCATTTAGGGGGTGGATGGTCATTCCAGTAACTGCTTTGCCCTTGTGATCGGTGCATGCTATCTCAGCAAACTTGTTTTGTGATTCGACTATAGCTGCATAGAATAAAAAGTGAGTAAGGCAGTTTGAAGTATAACAGAAGTTGGAAACAAAAATACATTGCTCGCTAGCCAAGGAGGTGCTTTCCCTAAGGCAGGAAAGGCTTGGTGGGTGAGGATCCCGACCCTGGCTCGCCTAGAGATGGCTCTACTAAGATAAAATGGTGCGCCTCACCGCCTTGGTGATGTCTGTCTTCTGGGAAGTGGCTATCATTTGGAGGAAGTCCAAAGCCTCTTCCTCACTCCTCTATGACTGGACCCCATCCTTTTTCAGCTCCATATATATGTTCTAGCTGATACAGATGAGACCAAAACCCCCCATCCCAACATCCTGTGACGGAGGATGAAAAACTTGTTCTTCCATCGCTTTAGGGATGAGGGTATCCAATCGAATAATGTTTGGTATTTTCTCCCACCAAAAAACCAGAACTCTTCATTTTTTTCTAGTGGTCAGCTAGTACAGATGAGAGAAGAGGGTCATACTTGGCTTAATATTGTTATTAAAACAAACGAACCGAAAGGCCATCAAGATCCTCCAGCTGTTAGGGTGCAGCTGGGCGATTGAAAGCTTATAGAATCAAAGAATCTCAGTAAAAAATAAGTCTATAGGGAATCAAATACTCACATTCAGCTGCTCTTCATAGACTGTGATGGTATCCTTTGTAAGGATCTGGTCATCTATGCAAACGCTCGAAGATAGAGTAAAGACGCGGAAGATCTCTTGAGAGATGTGGTATTTGTCGTGAAGGCGTTCTATGTCTTTCCCAGTTAGTACGGAAGGGATGTCATTGATCAGGATGCTTTCGCTTTTATGAATCGCCCTTAACGAAACGACGGGAGCCGGAGCATGAATGGAGCCATCGAAGGAAGAGTTTGAGGTAGAAAGTCCACCAGAGGAAGAGGAAGAAGTGTTCCTTCATTGCTATGAGAGAAAAAGTGAATAGGAGTTATCTTGAGTAAGGGAGTCTGTAAATAGAAAAAAGGAGTGGTCGAGTCTTTTCTAAAAGTACAAAAGTCAGTTATAAGCAAAAGTGGTTTTCAGAGTAGAAGAAAAGTTTTTATACGATGGCTTTGCTGGCAAGTTTTGAATACGGCTTGAGAAACAGAGCAATTATATGGGCAGGAGCAGGCAAATGACGTGAGCATAGAAGGTTAATCTAAATAGGCCATGTGCCCCAGATCGTGAACACAATTATTACCTTTGAATCAGAAGAATCGAATACTAGCGGGGGGACTTCTAATATAACACAACAATCGCCCAAATTAGGCCATATGCTGGTACTTAAAAATAAAGTCACGTGGTAAAGGTCTAATCAGATAATACTCGGTCCCACCGAGAGAAAAGAAGATTCGAAAGTTTCAGGTCTCAACTCTTCGTCAAGATTCGTCCTCTCAACTAACAGGTGAGACTCCTTAGGAAGTTACAATTAGAAAACACAATCCAGTAGATCTTATTACTTATAATCGCGGGATTGCATATCCACTAGCCGGTGCTAGTTGGATTTCCAGAAGATGTGACAACCAACTTATCTTCTTATGATATAAAAGCAGATAAATACAGAGACCAAAATATGTCATTCTGATATAATTACTCTTAAATTCAAAATATTACAGTGCACTTGCCCTTTTCTAGTTTACTGATTTGAACGTTGAAATGACTGTCATAAATACCCATCACGTAGCTTTCCTTTTATTATAGATTGTCCAATCGCAACATAACCTCATTTCACCCACATCAAATACTAACTCCATTAAATTTATTGCTGGAAACTTCAGTAGACTTACTTTTTATACAAATATCAATTTTAATATAAATATTATAATAAGAGTTCATTTATTATGAATATTTGTTATATAAAATATGTATAATATAATAATTATAAAATTTATTTACTTTTAAATATAAAATTTAAATCATTGATGATTTTATTAGTCAATTGAAGAATTATATTATAATTCTTCATAAATTTTCCAAAATTAATTTAATTATAAATAATTGAAAAGGTTTATTTGTCATACAAAATTTATAATTTTAGCTATAAATTTAAACTTAAACAAAATTTAAAGTTTTCACACATGCTTTACATAGATAAACAATGTAATTTAATTACCATTCTCCACTAATTCCATTCAAGAGTACCAAAATCAATTTTGCCATATGGTGCAGACTAACTGCAATTTATATTATAGTATATTAATTTGATTAAATATTTTTATACAAATTAGTTACATAGAGATATATTTTTTAAAAAAAATATAAAAATATATCATATAATTTTATTTATTTTTCACCTATTTTAAAATTTATAATTCAATTTATATTAAAATAATACACGTAAATAGCATTAATTTTTAGACTCTATTGATAATATTAATGTTAAAATTATATCAAGCGATACTATCTTTAAATAAAAAATAAATAAAATTACAATATATTTTTTTATATATTTTTTTAATTAACAATTATATATATATATATATATATATATATATATATATATATATATATATATATTTTTTACCCCAAGAAGAAAAAGGCTACAGGGACTCGATCCTTGACTTTCAATATGAATAGTACAGAGTCTCTAAACACGTAATCTCTACACCAACCGTTATAGAGTTAGATCATGTCAATGCAAAATCAAAAAATATCTCTAAGAAAACGAATCCACTAATCAATAAGCCCTAAATTCTATAAAAATTGGACAATAAATTTCATTCTCTCACAATATAAATATGGGAAAGCTTGATCGCTCAAGTTCATCTGTGGATGAATAGGGCGGATTAAATAATTTTAAAATTTATTTTTATTATATTATTATTATGAATTTTTTTAATAATACATAAAATTTAAATTTTAAATCGTAAATTTTCTCTCATTAATTAAAGATTATAAGTTTTAATGTACATACTAATTAATCTATGCTATAATTGTTCTTTACATAATTAATTTATTTTATCTATATTAATTTTAAAAATTATGAATATAAAATTTAGATTAGACAATTTGGTTTGAAAATCAAACTGCCCGACTATATCCAACCAGCTGAACTAATTAAACCAATCGATCATGCATATTAGACTGTTTGCTTGTATCGAACCAATATCTCAAATCAGATTAATATATCATAGCAAGTTGAGATTTTAAATTACATCAGTCAATTAAATCAAACCAATATCTTAAATCATATCAATATATTATATCAAATCAAAATATCGAATCAAAGTGATTGATCAGATCAGGTTGTACTCTCAAATTATGTTGGTCGATCAAATTAATTAGATTAATTGACTTAAAATCAAAATTTAATCCGATATATTACATATTAATTATGTGCGAGATTTAACATATTGTTATACTGCATAAACTCTAAAATTAAATTAATTTTACATAGTATATATATGAGATATTATTTATGATTTATTTTTATGTCACATATTTTTAAATTAAATTAACTCTATATATTATATAATTAAATTACTCATATATACTATATGTGAAACTTAATCTAGAACTTATTTTCTATGTCACACTCATATTAAATTATATAATATATACTATACAATATAGACGATAATTAATTTATAATCAAATGACATATTCTTAAATTAAATTAACTCCATGTAAAATATAGTATGTGTGAGGTTTATGCTATTGTTTTAGGTTTATCATGTTATTGTTTTACTTCAACATTTTTCTGTCAATTTTAATTTTTATTCATATTTATTTATAAAAATGCTTAATTTAGAAATGTAATTTTAATTGTTTCAAGCATCCTCCTTGATTTTTTAAGACAATTATGTTGATTATTGAGAAATAATGAAAAGTAATATTGTTAGGCAAGCTTATTTTAATTTTAATTAAATTAATTGCATATAACGGATATAAAATAATTTTAATTTTAATTCAATTGAATTATATATAATGTATAATTTTAATTTTAATTTAATTTAATCATATATAGTGTACATAAGATAATTAATTTTAATTTAATATATACCAATATTAATTTATATTATTCACTTATAGTAGATATAAAATTATCTTATTCAATTGACTCACGGATATAAGATATCTTTTATTTTAATTTAATTAACTCATTTTACAATTCATGAATTGATTTTAATTCCATAAAGTAGTTTGATAGTTGACATAATAGAAATTAATATTAATTCATATTACTCACATAAAATTATTTTGAATTTAATTAAATTTAATTGATACGTGGTAGATATAATAATTTTTTATTTTAATTAGATATAATATATAAAATAAATTAATTTTAATTCAATTAATTTATTTATAGTTAATATAAAGTGAAGTAGTTTTATTAATAGACTCATTTTATAATTTGCATAGTATAGATTTTCATTTATATTGTTTATATAAAGTGGATATGAAATTATTCAATTTTAATTAAATTTAATAAATATAATGAATATGAGATGATTTTGATATTAATTCTAAAATAAAAGTTGAGATAAGTTGACTTCATCTTAATTAATTAATTAATTAATTTTATAGTTGGCATAATATGAATTAATCTTAATTTAAAGATTAATTTAATAAACTTATATAAAATTATTTCAATTAAGTGGCCTTATAGTAAAAATCATAATAATATAGCAAGTATATAATTTTATTTATATTATATAAACAATTATTTTTTACATTATGCAGAAAAAAAATATTTTTTAATTATTTTTTATATCTTGAAAATAATATATAATTTATTGTTGATGGGTGAAAAGAGATTTTGTAGTTAAAAGGAATTTAAATGAGGAAAGAATTTTATCTCTAAAAATTTATTAAGATTAATTTATAATAAATGTTGATGAATTGAGTCAGATCTTATAAATATAGTATTAATAGGTAATTTTAAGTAAACAAAGTATTATCTAAGTTAATAATATGATTTAAGTAATCATCTCAACTTTTTCTGTCTTACAAATTAATAAACTATTCAAAAGGGATTCACGCAATACAACCTATTGGCGGACTTTGGGCAATGGATTGGATGAAATGATTTCACCATAAATTCTTTTCCTTTTTTGTATAAGTCTTAGGTGATCCTTGTTTTTTATCCTTATTTTGATAATAAATAAATAAATTTTTTAAACAATAAGGATAAAAAACAACCATCACCATGCTCTGGATTAATGCTCCAAGAGGCCTGGTGTTGTATGCTATCAAAATCACACATTGTTTAATCCTGTACCTCATATAATAATTACAATAGTGCTTCCATCCAAACAAAAAGAGGTAAGCAAGCATTTAATTAACTGAGGATTGCTATTTTTTTTTTTAAGAAAAAAAATGAACAATTGAATGTTTCAAATGTAAAGATAATACAATTTAAATAGCATTTCAGTATGAAGACAAAAGGGGTATTTCTCTCTTTCTCTCTCTCTTTCAACTGTAGGTTGCATAATGATCCCTAATTCTAAAAGGAGACAAAAAGAAAAATTAACATTTGGGAAAGCACAAGCGAAAAAAAAAAAAAAAAAACTGAAATATTGTAAGATAAAGAATACACGTAAAATGGCAGGCTATATATCATGAACTAGGCATCTAGTTACCCATGTTGCTAACCTCTGAGCCTCCAGCAGCCAAAACCCAGATGATCTTATGATGGAAACTCAGTTGCAAGTTGCAACCAGGCAGAAGGGACCAACAAAAGAAGCAGGAAACAGATATCTAACGAGAAAAAATAGTTCTTTAAAAAAATTGACTTTTATTTGTAATTTTGACAATTGACTCATCTCCTCTATGGAAGTCATGCCAAAAGAATTCCTTCCAAGAAAATTCCTGATATAAAAATAATGGAAAATACCTTTAGCATCTAATGGACAAAAATTAGAAAGGATTAATGATCTGTTTGCAATTTCATACCTTTCTAATGTAACATGTCTTAGTGTACTCTATGTGGGAAGTAGAGGCTGCCTGTCATCATGTCCGACACGATGAGTAACCTGTAGAGCGGAAAGGAATTCTAGTCAGATTTTAGTACAACATTAAAAAGTGCAAAACAGGATACTTGAAGATTCACACCTCTTCATTTGCTCCAGCTGCCATATTTACGAATGAATCTTTTGACCTGAATAGGAACCAATAAACTTATCGATCATTTCTCTGAAATTGTCCATAATTCTAAACACAAAAAACATTCAATAAATTTGGTAGTTAAAAATCATTCAATCAGGAAAGCAGGATCCTTTGAAGTTGAAGCATATTCAACTTAAGAAAGCAACAACAGATAGTTTTGGCATTTTTCTTTGACTTTTGGCATTTTTCTTTGACTTCATGAGGAGCTGAACTTTTCTAGAAACAAATCAAAGGAATAAGTGGTCTAGACCCCAAATTATGAAGCAGCTTGCTTGCAATCACCAACAGCATGAGTGCAGATGAGATAAATAGGAAAAAGAAAGAGGCTAATACCTGTGGTTGTCTTGAACATCCACTAGTTCCGCCACTCCATTCTGCTGGTCATCTTTGACTTTTGAAAGGGATGAAAAAAACTGAAAGGATATATGAAGCCCAAAGAAAAAGGAAATTAATTATTTTTTTTATCTCAAGGTCAACTTTAAATTATCTGTTAATTTAATTAATCATCTTCCAAATTCACCTGGTGCATCGAGATGAACACAATAGAAATTCCCAACAGAAAATTCATAGTCAAAGTATGACCAAACATTGCTGCAGATGCAATGCCTGTGAAGATTGTGGCCACTGTTGAAGAGTACTTCTTCAGGATTGTATCTGAAAACACCAAATGATGCCGTGAATCCATGTCAGTTTGGATGAGAAATTTTCTATGTCGTAGTTCATAAATATAGATGTATGATCAAAATTTTCAGACCTTTTTTTTTCATAAATCCCGACATTAAATGTATCATATGCAAAGAACATTGGAAACAAACGCAGCAAGTGTACCTGCATATTTGAAGAAAAAAGAGGACAAAATCCCTTGGGCTGCATTGTTACATATTAGAAGCATGGTTGCCTTAGAATGACCTTGCAGGATGTCAAAGCTACTGGGACCTGAAACATTCAGTACATAGATGTCAAATCTACAACTTAGAGTTACATACCAATCCCATAAACAAAATGCAGTGACAAATTATTAGCGAGTAATTTCTTGTCATACGATTTCTATTCCATGATGGATGGTTCTTAGATTAATACACAACAATATGATCAAATTGGGATTTATTCAAACAAATAGAAGTACTTTCAAGTTGATACAGTACTTTCCTAAGGCTACCCAAAACAGCAACATGGATACTTTTTAGTCACACACAAAAAAAAACAGACATATCCCAAGAAGAAGAATAACTGGGAAGAAACTTGCATTCTTTGCAGTAAATATAAAATTTCTTTAGAACAGTTCTTGTGTTGAAGTGTAATACACAAGTATATGTCCTTCCCAATAATTGCAACTTACAAGCGAATTAGATTGAGTAGAAAGCTGATTCCAAATAAACAAAAGTTGACAGTGAACTACATGAAAAGCAAACTGAACGAAAATAAACTGATGCCATTACATCAAATTCAGGTATCCACACAATTAAAGACACTGTTCCCAACAACAACAGAGATCCATGCCCATACCTTTGACAACAACGGTTCCCAATATTGCTAGAAAATTGAAGATAGCACCATATCCATACAGAAATAAGTTCTGAAAGCAAAAATTATAGTCAAAATTAGATTATACTTGATTCAATTATCATCACATAAATTCAATAACTTAAGGCAGATTGTACTCAACTTCTGTCCCAAAAGCACACATTCAATATAAAGAAGGGTTCAAATTTCCAAGCCAAGCCTAGATATCACTCAGTAAACAAGAAATGCCTTAATGTTAAAAGTGCATGTTATAAACCTCACAAGGTAGCCCATCCCAGATTAAAGGTAGAAATGCATATTAACTTTTTGCTAATATATTATGGAAAGCAGTCATTTGAAATAATTTGATAGTAACTAACATGTTAAAAATAAAAAGATGAAAACATGAATACCTAAAACCAGAACAAAAAAAATTCATTGTTTCACAATAATAATAATGATAATAATAATAATAATAATAATAATAATAATAATAATAATAATATAAACAACAATAAACTCTCTTAGCATATCACCTGAAGATATATGCTTGTATCATATTGGCTCTTCAAAGCATACTCATTGTAGACCGAGGCCAATGATGGAACTGTTACCTGTAAACTCATAAGTAAGCTTCCAATATGCACAATAGTCTTAAGGATAAAATCTTATGTGCACAAAACAATACAATCTAAACACCTGTACAACCAGCCCCTGAGGGTGCTAATCAAGCAGGTATTGACATTAGCATGCATAAATCACTTACAAAGATCAATGTGTAAACATATGCGCCTGTTCCAACAGCAAGGCCCATTGCAGTAGTACCTTCAGGTAAAGAACGCAACTGATTTACACTAATCCCAATGAGCAACAAAGCAAGAGCCTCCCACTGTTATAAAACCATAAATGAGTTATGTCTACCAAACAGTAACTGGCATTGAATATTAAACCTCAAAAGGGGCCTAAAGATGACTCTCCCATCATCTGACAGTTCCATGCCTGGTTATTATAAATTCAGTAAAAATTTGGAATTAACCTGAAGTACAGAAAACCGTCGCCTCATTATTATCTTTAGCAACACAGCAATCACCAAAACCTGTAAAAAGCACATTAAATAGAATATTAATCCAAATTCAGCATATGTTGTCATATGAGAACATCAACTGACAAGACTAAGGAGTAAGGAAAGCAACTTGGATAAGGTGTGTAAATAGCCTTCTAACTCCTAGCCCCTAGCCAATCTACTTGCATGTGGATTAGCACTCTTTCAGACAACCATATACCAGGACACTAGATCAGCACAGTTTGACATGCAACAAATATTCACTTATTTACCATTGAAATTGCCATTTTAGGCATAATTTTTTAACACCCAAAATCCCTATTTACACTTCACCTAACTCCAAGCTAAAAATTGCAGAATGCAGAGTCTATTTATTTATGTGATCATGTTGAATAATAATTTTTGCCATCCGAGTAAAAGGTGCATGCTCCCTGCAGCAGAATCATATTATACTGCATATTTACCATGAAAACGGTCACAATTTTGGCAAAGAATAAATAATAAATAAACAAAATAGACAGAGCAATAGCCACATAAAACCAAATAAATGCAGTATAATGAAAAAGGGTGAACTAGAGCACACTAGAGCACAAAGCATTCACACTTGTTGGCTCTAGGGAGGGTTGAAACAAAACACGATCATGAAAATGTAATAGAAAAATGGAAAGTCATCAAAGATCATACTATGGTGCTTATGTGGCAAAAAGGAAATCTAGAGACAAGTAACTGTACTATGTCAAGTAATATCACTGTGTTACCTATAGCTAAATATCATAAGTCGCATAATACCTTGAGATTGCTTAACATCTTCACTGTTGCAGGATTGAAATACAGCTGCAAAATAAATAGTTAGTATTATTAAAATAATCAATTTAAACAAGAATTTAAGTCCCCAATCCTTGTAATGGTAAACCATATATAAAGATTGAACCCAAGAAAGTCCATTCTGGATAACCCAAAAAGTGGAACCCCATAAAACTGGTTAACTTAGCCACAACCACTCTTAAATACCAAATAGAAAATCAACACTCTAATTTTGGCAAAATTATTAAAATGAGGAAGACATGTTCAATGAAAAAGGTTTAACCCAAGTTGTCATCATTAAATATGTAAATAGAAACTGTCACATACTCTTAATCTTAATTTTTGGAGGACAGGTGTTTTAGATTAAGTTCAGAACTCGCTTGTGGCACATCTTTGTAAAGTATACAACCAGCACATGCAAATGATAACTCCTTTGGTGTCTGGATATATATGTTTTACTGGCTAAAAAGTTAGAAATGAATAAAAGAGGACATGATTTCCCTTGGCATTCCCACCCCAAAGACAACTTGGGTTTTTATTGTGGGCTTATAGTGTGTCAAACTCAAGCATAAGCCCATTTATCTCCCTCATATATTTTCCCACTTAGAATAGGATGGGCAGCTAAACCATAAACTCATTCAAGTTGCCATCCCACATGGAAATGTGCCTTCAAGGACTGTCTATGAATGCCATTGTCACACATCTGGTAGCAAAATGAATTTGCTGTAGTACTAGACTTGGCAAACAACACAAGAAATGGAAGGATCTCCTAAAAGGATTACCTGCATGGTGAACTTTAGATAGTTATTGATAGCATACAGAAAAGCTGGGACAGCTAGAAGAACATTGTTGCGAGCTGCCTGCAAAACAATCAAAATTCATTGCTATAATGATTACTATCAAATTGGCTGTTAGCTCTTGTGAACACACCGACTCTAAAATCTCTTAGAGAGTTTTGGCACTCAAACATCAAGTTGTTTGCTCATTACCAACAAACTAACTCTAGAATCAGAATATAGTGTGCTATGGGCACCATTAACACAGCTAGAAGAAGAAAATTAAAAATTTCATAATAACCTATATGAAGCAATCAACAATATAGACACAGAGCCCAGGGACATAATTGAACTAAGTCCAAATCATATTCTTGTAAGAAACTTAAGTATTAAATGGCATGCTCTTCAAAAATAAGTAGATATCAAATGATCAAATTGACCAAAATCAAAACAAAATGAGAATAAACGGCATAATATTGCGCTGTGCATTTGCAGCTTGGTTATTTCAGCTGAAAAATGCAAACCTAAACAAACTGTCACTCCTTTGGCTTTTAACAATAAACTCCATAACGTAATGCAAATGACATACACTTAAGAATGCAGATGTGGGAAATATGATGTGTCTAAAAGTAAAAGCATTTACCATAAAAACATTCCTAGTCTTCTATTTCCAAAATGAATCAAATTTGTAATAAGTAAAAAATAGTACCTGTACAAATGTAGAAAATGAGAGAAGAGGCTTCTCTCCAACTTTTTGGTGCTTTGCCTGTAGAATTAACAGAACATTAATCTCAAACCCACATGAGGTCACCAATCTCACTTTTACATTATCATCGCTACTGGGATAAGTAGCGCCCTTTTAGTTCATCCTTCCCAAGGTAGAAAATTGAAGTAAAATGTAAAAAGAAAGCATACAATTGCAAAAATAATGAAATATACCTGGAACATAAGCATAACAACCGCAAATAGAACCTTTGCAGCTTCTGTCAAGAAGTTGACACTAATTGGGCTAAACATGAATTTCCCATCCACCTTGGACATGTAAACCAAAATAGGCTGGCAGAAAAAGTAAACTGAAATGTAAGGGAACCCAGTAATTAAGAGAATAGCCAAAACATTCACAGTGCATTCTAGGCAATAGAAACAACAGGAACAAAATCTCAAAACCAAGAGAGTAAAATATATACATGATGGGGGAAATTTTTTAATATACGAATCACTAAAATCAGGTTACTCATCCCGCACATCATGATATAACTTGGTTATCAACCAAGGACAGTAACTAGGCTAAAGCTTATAAACACTGGTATCAACTAACCCACCAGATTAAATAATGAACAAAACTTTCACTTAATCATAATTCAGTATATCATATAACTAGAAAAGACTCGTTTATTGATGGTGAAACCAATCTAGTTATTCTAGTGAAGATTTAAACCAAACCCTTACCAATGAAAATTCAAACTAACCCAATCCATATCAAACATCTCGTATATGAACCAAAAAAAGATCAAGAAAATTAACATAACAGAGAGGTTATATTGAACTAGAAAACGTCCTTCCTCAGCTTAGAAGAGAAGCATGAAAAAAATATGAAAAAAATGAGGTACATGAAAACCCACCAGACAGGATTTACACAGATGCCACGTTGGTGGGAGAATAGGGCTTTAATAGGATTTATAATAGTTAACTCAAAACTACTAAATAGCTTGGGTTAATCGTTTTACGCCAATTGGAAAATAGGTCAAAATTATTTAGACTCGTTTTAGCTAGGATGTTACAAACGTTATTAGAGTCATCCTAAATCAAAAAATTAAGTGGAGCTGGCGGGCATGCAAAGAAAGGGCTACCATTGGACAAGGTGGAGCAGTAAAGGCACTAACAAATCACAATATCCAAGGGTTAAGTTATTCGATACAATATAGCAAAGTGGCGACAAGGACATCACAAAATTAAGTTGGTGAGAATGTAACAACCAATGAGCGTTGGGATTTGCATAGATCCCACATCGGTGGAGAATAAGGATTTAATAGGATATATAACAGCTAGCTCAAAACTATCAAAATAATATGGGTTAATCATAGGTCAGTTTTAGCGGAACGGTTACAAAATACCCAAACTCAAAATCACACCACAGCGCTAACTTATAAGTAGTCCTAGTATAGCAAGAGCACATAACATTTGCAAGTTGAATGAAACAACTCATGCAATAAGATCCAGAATAGAACCAGTTACCTGTAAACCGACCAGGATGCAATCACCAACAACCAAGAGGACGTTGATGGCACGTTGCTTTGATGATACTCTGCTCTTATGTCGGTCATAAGCTCTTGAAAATGTTCTAGCATTTGGGGAAACCAATTTCGAATGGCAGACACTGCATTCTATCATCCCGTTCTTCATTGGTTCACCCCTATTGCAATCACACTCTTCAGTCTTCACAAAATTGTATCTGCTAACCAATGAGTGGGAAAAATTAGCAAACGCTCATAAGGTATAACCAACATATGAAACCTCATTTCCATCTCAAAATCAGCTAGAGCTTGAACTTCTGCAATCAAACATCATGACATGACTATAGATAATAGAGCCTTTTTCAGATTGCAAATGAAATGTTTGAGTTTTTAACCCTACGCATGGATAGCTGAATCATCTCTGATCCATTTAATCAACAGATTCAATAAAGCTAAGTATTTTCATTAAGAAACAAAATCTAAATCAGATCTCCCAACTCTAAACCCCAGAAAAAAAATGCACTCACACAAGGAACACCAATTCAGAGATCGAAAACGAGATCAGATCTTACCTGGAGTATTAAAGCTAACAAAACCATCATAAACTGAAAAAATCAAGAAATTCAATTTAAAAATCAACCCAAATAATCGCATTAAGATCTCACCTAAACCCAATCTCTCAAAACCGAGCATTACCCAAAACCGCCCACGCGGCCGGTGATATTCCTCAACCAGATCCGCAGCTCCCGCCACCAAAATTCAATTTTCTCTTTTTCTCGCTCTCGCTTTCGCTTTCGCTCGCTTACTACCCGAGAGAGTACAATTCCAAAAGATTTAAGATTTTGAGGGCTCACACGAGAATTTGAATTCGCAGAGAATGTTTACAGATGCGGAGAATATGCATACAGAGACACAAAGAGGGAGGGAGAGAGAAAGAGAGAGAGAAAGAGAGCTTAAATGCGAAAATTTTGTTAAAAATTCACTTGCTTTGAATGCACTCGCGAACACGCTTCGAGTCGGAAGGCGCTCTTATGGCTTTCTCTAGTTAACGGAAAACGACTTTTTGGTGGAGATGACGGTCCAATCGCGTGTCAGATTTGCATGTGAAGGAGTGGGGTCAAAGAAAAAGAGAAGACTATGTAGTAGGTATTGGCCAATCAGATTGAAACGTGAGATCTGGTGATGTGAGCGAGTGCGGGTGATGGATTCATTGAGGTCTTATTATTTTCTTTTTTATTTTATTTTTTTTTTCAGGTCGGCTGTTTCTTTCGCTTCAATTTGTAGTTGCATTTTCAAGGAAAGAGGGAAACGATTGTTGGGTTCCTGTCTGGTTAACACTTTTGGTAGTATTCTCTTTGGTTTAATTGTTTAAAAAATGCAAATTAATTTTAATTAGTATTTAAATTAAGAATTTTTTTTTATCATGTATAGTAAATTGCATTTTCAAGATCTAATAAGATATAAATACAAAAAAATTATAAAAACTATTAAATTTCAATTCATATAAAAAAAATAAATTAAAAAAATATGACCGATCAAATCAAACTTAAAATAAATCGATCACCAGAAAGATCACTTTGCTGCACCATCTTACATTAATTACCAGCTATTCTCGCAGGTGCTATAGAAACTAGAAACAAACTCAAAACCAAAACAATTCAACACATCACCAACAATATGAAAAAAGAAAAAAGAAAATGAAATATAGATATGCAAAACAAAGCTTAGAAAATAAGACATGCAAATCAGGAAGAAACAAGCTATGATGAGACTTAGCCATCGACGGTAACAACTGAAAAAAGAATGCCACAAAGTCCGGTCATTAAATGTTAACGGAGCGGTGAACCAAACATATTAATAGAGTCCGAATTAACAACATTAACTATCAAAACTTGCAAACAACAAAACAACAATAAAAATGAAAGAAAATTGTTATCATCCAAAGCATAATTACAAAGAATGCTAATCTTAGATAAAATTAAAAAGAAATCTCTTTATTGAAAGGAAAGGAAAACAAAAAAATTTCAAAAAATTAAAAAGAAATACGAAAAAAAATAATGACAAGAAAACTAAAAAGTCAAAAATTTTGGACAATTTCTTTTTTTTTTTTCCCTTTTCTCTCCTTTTCTCTCCTTTTCTCTCTCTCATACTTAATTTAACTGTTGATTAAGAAATTATTGGAACATTATGAATTTTCTTTTTTAGAAAAAGTTGAAACTTCCGATACTGGTAGCTAATATATCTATTAATTTGCAATTTCTTCAAAAAAATCTATTAATTTGCAAGAATATTAAATTCCAACGATTTTACCTTTTAAATCAACTATAAATTAAATATTTATCCAAAAAAAAAAGCGCAAACAGTAAAAAAGTAAGTAAAAATAATTTTTTTAAGAAAATGATATGACTACAGATTTTTCTAATAATAAAAAAATCCAATATAAATTTGATTATTAATAGATGAAGCGATAAAAATGGTGACAAATAAATGTATTTTTATTATTGTAAGTTGCACGGGATAATTTATATGCATTATTATTAAAATGTAATATTAACTTCTAAAATTTTTTAAATATTTAAATATAAATATCATACGACGAGTTTCCCTCTGTAATCCTTTTGTGATTCGATACTTTCGCATTTTCCTCTTCCTTAAACCTAACTTCTTCTTTCCCCTTCTTGATAAAAGGCGATATACGTCAATTGACTATCAATAAAGAAGAAGATGTTGTTGTCCCTATTAAGAACTCCAGAAATATTCCGGTCGTCACTTATGATTTCTAGTATGGTGGGGATGTTTCTCACATACATTCCAATCAATTTTCAGAATATGTAGACCTCTTTGGCAGATTTATAACGGCAATCTTTGGACAGTTATTGCAGGATTTGGTTCCTAATTAGAAGTCAGACATTTTATTTTTGATGAAAACAAAAGCTCTTAGTTCTTGTATAGAATTTTTTCATAATTTTTTACATTTTGATGGTTGCTTCTCAGTCAATAGACAAGGAATGGGACGAGGCTGTGCAGAAACAAGAAAGAGAGAGAAAAGAACGAGAGCTTTATTTCAAAATGTAATAAAATGACGTTACACATCGTTCTGAAAGCATCGCTTCCTTTTATACCAAACAACATCATATGCACATCACGTACATATAAAACTCAGCTCATAACAACAATACGACATAGTTTAGATATTCAGTATAAAATAATAACAACAAGCAGTAAAACGACATAGTTTTAACACCCCCTCCTCAAGTTGAAGCTGGTAAGGGCAGAAGATTCAACTTGCGGGTTAGAGTGCCATGGCGAGAGGCTGGTAAAGCCTTGGTGAATATGTCGGCCAACTGATCCTCAGTAGTGAGATAGTGAGGTAATATAAATCCCCGTTGAAATTGATTTCTGACCAGGTGACAGTCTATTTCAATATGCTTCGTGTGCTCATGGAAGACTGGATTGGCAGCAATATGTATGGCAGCTTTGCTATCACAATGCAGCGGAATGGGCAGTTGAATGTGAACCTGCAAATCCTGCAAAATATAGCTAATCCAAAGAAGTTCACACACAGTGTTAGCCATTGCACGATACTCAGCTTCAGCTGAGGATTTTGAAACAGTAGGCTGTTTCTTTGTTTTCCAAGAAACAAGATAAGGACCCAAGTATATGCAATATCCAGAGAGTGACTTTCTGGAATAAATACAAGCTGCCCAATCAGAGTCACAATAGGCATTTAAAGATAGATCAGTATCTACAGGAAAACAAAGCCCCTAATGTAAGGAGCCCTTAAGATATCGAAGCACGTGTAAAGCAGCCTCCCAATGAGGTCTTCGGGGCATGCTCATAAATTGGCTCAAGTGCTGCACAACATAGCATATATCAGGCCTTGTGAGATTGACATAAAGCCTGCCAAGAAGTCTCCTATATAAATCAGGTTTATCTTTTAACGGCCCTACTCCAATATCTGAAATTAGGTCCTACAAGAGGTGCAGATACTAGGCTCATACCTGGATGATCAGATGTTTGAAGGCTCAGGGGGTCTCCCATCCCCGTATTCACGATCTGCAGCTTTTCCGAAGCTCCAGCCGCCTTTTGTTCCTTGCTACTGCTCGCTATGACCAGATCTTTCAAAAGGACTGAGGATCTTTAGCATTCAACCGGCGACGCGCCGTCGTGGTTAGGGTTCAGGCTCTGATACCATGTGCAGAAACAAGAAAGAGAGAGAAAAGAACGAGAGCTTTATTTCAAAATGTAATAAAATGACGTTACACATCGTTCTGGAAGCATCGCTTCCTTTTATACCAGACAACATCATATGCACATCACATGCATATAAAACTCAGCTCATAACAACAATACGACATAGTTTAGATATTCAGTATAAAATAATAACAACAAGCAGTAAAACGATATAGTTTTAACAGAGGCCTTTCGTTAATGTGGAAGAGTCATGGGTCTATTTCTGTGGTTAACTTTTCTTCAAATTTTATTGATTCGGTTGTTTCGGAAGGTAATGTTCAATGGAGGTTTACTAGTTATTATGGGCTTTCGGAATTACAATGACGACATTAGTCTTAGAACATTATTCGAGACTCTCTTTCGTGGTTTTGTTCGGAAAATTTTAATGATTTATACTCGAGAGATGAGAAAGAATGAGTAGTATTTTTGCCAAATTATCTTATACAGGGGTTTAGACAGACACTTGAGGAGCATTTTTGCCAAATTATCTTATGTAGGGATTTGATTTTGAATGATTATAAATCTTTGTTATATTAGATGAATTCGACGTAATACTACTCTAACTGCTAATATTTTGACTAGAGAATCAATCAGATATAATTGTATCTCTTTTAAAATAATATTTCTCTTTATTTAATAAAATTTTATTAATACAATCATTAATTTTATTTTAAAAAAATATAAATATCATACATTTATCTAAATATAAAATAATTAATAATGACAAAAATAAAATTTAATAACAGTATTTAGTGTTTTAATTAAATCTAAACACTATTTTTATTATTTATTATTTAGCGACTACTTCTCTACATTAGTGTTTAAAAATTATCTAAGTGATTATTGAAAAGTTATATTTTTTATAATTAATTATATTTTTTTAACACTTATATTATTTTTTTATAAATTTATAATAGTAATTTTTAATATATATATACTTACTTATTATAATTTTTTTATTATTTTATATTTTTTTATTATTTTATATTTAATGGCTAATCTAATAATTTTGTTTACAGGACATTCTGTTTTATTTTCCAACTAAAGACATGGCTGTATTGTCGGGGCCATGCTTGTTAATTCAGCCTAACACGTCTAAGGGCTTTCCAGCGCTTTTACTTTAATTGTTATATGTGGTGATAAATGATGCATATTGAATTTAAATATTTAATAAATTTTTAAAAAATAATTAATAATTAATATTCAATATATATAATATTTATTAACAGTATTTTATTTATTAATTATAATTAATTATTAATCATCAATTATCCAATATCGATTATGAATTATATAGTAAGGAAGAAACGAATCTATCCTAAAACAGTAAAAGGTAAGTTTCATTTTGATTAATCTTTTATGTTTTGCATGAAAGCCATGTAGCTTTCTTTGTATAAAAAGAAAATGCCAGCTGTATACGGTTTGTTTCAAATCTCTTTATTGTATTCTGCCCAATTCATTAATCTCCGCCCATTACTAATAACTTTATTAATTACAAACATCTTATTATTTTTAAATTTTTATAATTATATTTTATATTAATTTAATTATTAATTAAATTTTAACTTTTATATATTATTTTAAATATATTCTATTATTATTTTTGTTATGTTATTTATCACGTCATTATTATATTAATAAATTTTAGAACACAATAGATAAAAATTTAAAATTGCTCGGCCATAACATCTGTTCTATATCTCCTACTCAGATCGCCATTTCTACTTCTATCACTTCACTCCCTTGGACTACCATATTCACTTATATCAACTTATTATCTATTATAACTTTTTTTGAAATTCAATTAAAAAATATAATAGAAAACTCATTTAATTAAAATAAGATTTTTAATTCATAATTTTAAATAAAATTTTATCTATGGAATAGATTTGAAATTTAAATTTAAATGAAAAACTTATTTAATAAATTAAATTTAAGATTTTAATATTATTTTTTAAAACCAATCACAATAAAGAAAAAATATATAATTATCTAATTTAACTAAGAATTTTAGGTAATCTCAGTATTCTGTCTTTCTAGTTTTATATATAATATAAAAGCGGTGATAGACGCAAGGCGCGAATATATTTTATGAGGTAATTTGAGAGTTCAAAATATTGTTTTAAATAAAAAAATTATCGAATCGAATTAATTTAAAATTTTAATTTTTTTTTATTTATTTTAATTTAATTTAATTTAATTTTTAATTTTAAAAATTTTGATTATTTTAATTCAGTTCGATTTTAATTAAAAAAAATTTAAAAAAATTAAATTAAATCGATTAGTGATTATAATATATTATTTTCAATAATATAGAAATTAAATTCTATTAAAATTAAAATATTTTAATTAAATTTTAAAATATTAAAAATAAAGTATAAAAAATAAAAAAATTATTAAAAATTTAAATCGATCAAATCGAATTGAATCAAATTAAATCAGATCAGTTCAGTTCGATTTGATTTCTGATTAAAATCAATTTGATTCAATTTTTATAAATACACGATTCAATTTTAAACTAAACCAACTGACTGATGAACTCTAATTAATACTAATATTATTTAACATGAGTTGGATATTTAATATTTATTATAATACTGCAAATTATATATATATATATATATATATATATAATTATTTAATAATTTTATAGTCACTTCTTATTTTTTAATATTATTTAATGTTTACTTTTGTTATTTTAATAATTTTATACTATAAATTTAACTTTTTATTATTTATATATAATTCACAATTTAAATTTTTATTAATGATAAATTAATTTAAATAATGAAATTATTATATGTTTGAAAAATTAATTTCAATTATAAAATTACCATTCATTTATAAATTTACATATATATAAATTTAAATTTTATTAATTTTCATAAAATCATTATCTACTTAAATTTTAATTATATATTTATAACTAATTAGATAAACATAGATTACATAATATATAAAATTTTTAAATGTTAATATTTATTAAATTTAATAAACTATTTTTAGTATAATAGGTAATTTAATTTTACTAAACTTAAAATTAATAACAGTAAAAATTAAATTCACTTGTATGATACTATAAATATTTTTTATTCTAAATAAAAATTATAATAAAAAATTGCTATGAATATTAAATAAATTAATTTTATAATTATTAAATATCATATATTATAGAATAAATAATACAAAACTTATAATAATTATTAATTGTAGCTACATTAATATTTATATTATTTTTAATTTATTTAAAAAAATATTTTTTAATCGATATAATAAAAAAAATTTAAATAAAAATTAAAAAAATAATATTAATTCATACCTTTTGCCTACCTGACATAATGGTCAAAAGCAAATCATCAGTTCCTCCACCAATATAAGAGTAAAGATTCTTTAGAGAAACTGTTCAGCTATCATCACATTCTGATTCAATTATAGAAAATGCAACAGGTAGCACACCTCTATTTCTATCCGGTATAACTGCAGCTAAGAAAATTTCTTTATATGGACCCTTTAAGTGACAACCATCTAATCTTATAAAGTGTGTGCAACTATTCTCAAATCTATACTTTATAACATCAAACATAATCCATATTCTTTGAAAAACAAAAATATCATCTTTATTAACCCTTGGAGCTAACTGAATTTTTACAACTATATCTGGGCTATATATTTGCAAATGATGGACATATTTCTTAAGTGTTTTGAAACTTTCACAATATATGCTCATATTTTCATCTCTAGCTTTGCACCTAGCTCTATATAATTGTCACATAGGAACTTCCACACCCTATTTTTCCATCAACTCATATTGCATGAGTTCATAACTCATGTTAGGGTCTACTCTCAGCTTTCTCCTAAGTTTTTCTACTATCTACTTGGTGTTTGAATTCAAATTTTGATTTCTTAATAGACTTATGCATGTGTATTCATTATGCAGAGTCTTAACCATGAATGTGACTTAGTCAAATAAAACCGATGCTTGAAACCTCCAGGGATGTACTGGAACACTTAGCCATTAATCTAGTAAAATCATTTTTAACTCTTGCAATATTATATCCACTTAATAGCATAATCTCTCATAACATTCCTCAAAGTTACAATATCCTTAGAAACTTGGTCGTCTTTAAACAATATCTCTTCCCCTTCATTGTGTTGAAATGGATCATTATATATGCCATAATAGAGATTAATATATTTTTTCTTTCTATTATTGGGATTATAACATCTTCAGGTAAATCATCTCCATCCTTACTCTCATTGAATGATACATCATTTTTAGAATCAATTTGTGGTGATTCATTAGTCCCTCTTCCTAAGAGCCCACTTTCACTATCCCCTTCTTGTCTTATCCCTCTACCTCTTATAAAAGAGCATATTCCTCAGTCCCTCTTCCTAAGAGCCCACTTTCTTATCTTATCCCTCTACCTCTTATAAAAGAGCATATTCCTCAGTCCCTCTTCATAACTGCCCACTTTCTTGTCTTATCCCTCTACCTCTTATAAAAGAGCATATTCCTCAGTCCCTCTTCATAAGAGCCCACTTTCTTATCTTATCCCTCTACCTCTTATAAAAGAGCATATTCCTCAGTCCCTCTTCATAACTGCCCACTTTCACTATCCCCTTCTTGTCTTATCCCTCTACCTCTTATAAAACTGCATCTTCCTCCCTTTCCTCCCCTCTACCTCTTATAAAAGAGCATATTTCACTATCCCCTTCTTGTCTTATCCCTCTACCTCTTATAAAACTGCATCTTCCTCCCTTTCCTCCCCTCTACCTCTTATAAAAGAGCATATTCCTCAGTCCCTCTTCATAACTGCCCACTTTCACTATCCCCTTCTTGTCTTATCCCTCTACCTCTTATAAAACTGCATCTTCCTCCCTTTCCCCTTAATAGCATACTCCTGCCCTACCTCTTGTGGACCCATCCCTTTTTTTTTTTTTTTGAAATGGGGATTAGGGATTGGGGGAGTAGAACTTGAGACCTCTCAGATTTACTCAAATGCACTTATCACCATGCTAAGCCTGCAAGTGTGGACCCATCCCTACTTAATAAGTGAGTGTTTCTACCTAATGCATCATCAAGGTTAATATCCTCACCAATATTATCACCCTCACCAATATTATCACCCTCACTAGTATGACTGCCCTCACCAATATTACTACCCTCTTGATCATCATCAAGCATTTTAGTATTTAGAGGGATCCCCTTTAAATGTACCGTCAAAGACAATCTATGAGTAGGTTTGTATAACTCAAAAGCCAACATTAAATTATAATCATTTTCTACTCTCATCCCATTATCAGCAACAAAAATAATAAATGATGCAGTTATGTTAAACATCTTATAAACATCAAACAACAAAGATATGTATGAATACCTTGCAATGGGGATATTAAATATTTCATCAGTTTTACTTTCATATGTCAACACCACTGTAAATCTCTTATCCACAGCCATATCTACAGATTTATACACATGAATCGTGCATTATTTTATTCGTCAAAACCGAAAAAAATACCACTAAAATCATCGGTAACAGTAAGTGGTACCCACATGCTTTAATAAAATAGAAACGTTATGGTCACACATTCATAAAAAAAATAAATAAATAAAGAAAACTCGATAAATTACTTTTCCCCACTTGTTCGACAGAAACTAATAAAATAGGGACCACAACTTCTCTTCAAGTTTGATAACTCTTGTCAGTCTTAACCTTATATATATAGACACAAAAATATAAAAGCTTTCGATAACTCTATTTCGAAATGGGAAGAATCAAATAGGATGAACTTCTGCTGCGTTATCGACAAAATGAAGAAGGGAGGATTTAGGGAAAAAAGAGAGTTTATTGATTTAGGGAAAAGAGAGAAATTAGGGATTTGAGTAGAAATGTTATCGATTTAAGAAGAGAGGTTATCGATTTGGGAAAAAGGTAACTGTGATTTAATTTACACTAAGGTTATTTTAGTCTTTTCATCTTATTTTTAATGGAAAAGAGGATTATAATGGATATAAGGACTGATTTGTTAACAGTTTGATTATATAAGAACGTTTTAATACGTTTTTTAAAATCGAGAGATTGAGTTGTTAATAATGACAAAATTTAGAGACTAAATAATAAATCTTCCTTAATTAAATTAATTGATTTATTTGAATTTGATCAATCGATCATATTGAATTTAATTAATCAATCAGTTTAATTTAATTTGATCAATTGATTAAATTGACATTCATGAGTAAAATATAAGTAAATATATTATTTACCTACGAAACAAAATTAAAGTTACAAATATAAATTAATTGACATATGCAAGCATATTATTTTTTGAAATTTGTAATACTTAATAGATGAGAAGAAAATTTGTTATTTATATTTTAAAATCTGCAAATAATTTTAGAAAAATCTTGGGTAATAATGTAAAACCACAAAATAAAATTACACAAATGACCCAATTGATTTATATTTATTATGAATCAAATTCATCCCTAAAATTTTATCCTTGAATAAATATAGAAAATAATATATTCCAACTATTTTTTCAGGACAATAATTAAATGATCAAGTTAGATCCACATTTAATATAGATTGATGAAGTTTTTTTTTTATTTTTTACTAACTAAAAAAAACTTTGATCCAAATCAATGAGGACATTAAAATAATTTCAAAATATTTTTTTATTATATTACCCTTTTAAAATTTTTCTTATAATATATAAAATTTAAAATGCAATCCTTCTCATTAATTAAAGATTACAAGTTTCAAAAAAAGTTTACCCTTCATGTACATACTAATTAATTAATCTACACATACCATTTTAATTGTTCTCTATATAATTAAATTTTTTTATATTAATTTAAAAAATTATGGATATAAAATTTAAATCGTAACACTCAATTTGAATTAGACTAATCGATTAAATTAAACTGACTGGCTGAATCAGAATAGTTGATTAATTTGAACTTTTTTCTTAAATTAGAACCACCAACTATACTATATTGTGTTTTCAAATTGAACCGATATATCAAATCAAACTGATATAATGTATTGAGTAGTGGTCTGGAGTAGTGGTCTCGAGTAGGGGGAGCAGTATTCGGTTCAAACCAAAAAAACCGATCGAACCGATTTAAAAATTTTGTTCGATTTTTTATATATTTCGGTTCGGTTCGGTTTTTAATTTTAGAAATTTCGGTTACTTCGGTTTGGTTCGTTTTTGATAAAAAAAAACTGAAAAAATTGAACCAAACCGATTAGTGATAATAATATGTTTTTTTAATAATATAGAGAAATTAAATCATATTTAGATTAAAATATTTTAATTAAATTTTAAAATATTAAAAATAAAGTGTAAAAATAAAAAAATTATTAAAAATCGAAACCGATCAAATCGAACCGAATGAATCAGACCGGTTCGATTCGATTCGATTTCTGATCAAAATTGATTCGGTTCGATTTTCATAAACACTTAAATTTTGATTTTCGGTTTATTCAGTTGGTTCGATTTTAAACCGAACCGACCGAATGCTCACCTCTAGTCTCGAGTCAGATCGAACTAGTATCTTGAATCATACTGCTATATTAAATCGAATTGAGATATCGAATCAAATCAGTCAATTAAATTATATTGTCCTCTCAAATCATGTTGATCGGTCAAATTAATTAAATTATTGATTCAAAATTAAAATTTAATATGATAAATTGCTATAAATTATACATATCATATTTATATATACAAACTTAATATATGATTAAGTAACATAAACTCTTAAATTAAATTAATTTTATGAATTTATACTATATACAAGACTTTAAATATAATTTATTTTTATTTCATATATTTTTAAATTAAATTAACTCTACAAATTATATAATTAAATTACTCGTATATATTATATGTTTAACTTAATTTATAACTTTTTTTTTGTTACACTCAAATTAAATAATATGAAACAATATAGATGGTAATTAATTTATGATCACATTACATTTATTTCAAAATTTTCTGCCAATTTGAATTTTGTTCATATTTATTTACAAAAATGCTTGAAGTTAGAAATGTAATTTTGAATTGTTTGAAGCATCCTCCTCAATTCTTTAAGAGAATTACGTTGATTTATCGAGAAATAGAGAAAAATAATATTGTGATGCAAATTTTTTTAATTTTAATTAAATTTAATTGCATGTAGCAAATATAAAATAATTTTAATATTAATTCGCAATGTGTACTGAAAGAATGGAAAATGTGTATCTGAGAATAAAGTTTGTAAAATTATGTTTTAAAAATGATTAAATAATTTATTATTGTTTGTTAAGAAAATAAGATATATTGTTATAGAGAAATTAATATAGAAAAGAGAGTAATTTAGAGGAAATTTTATCTAAAAACAATTAAGGGCAAATTAGACATTTGACAGAAAAGAAAAATATTTAATGAAATATTAAACTCATAAGACACCACTTATTTTAAAAAAAATTTTATTAAAAAAAATCCCAGCGAGTAGGTAACAAGACGGAAGGAAACGTTAGTGACAGCTGGCCGTGGTTGCTGTCATTTTTAATGTGAGAGAACTCTCTGTCTGACTGTCTGTTCATTCAATTGATTTGCAGGGAAACAGCTAATTCTCCGCGTTATGGGGATGGTGCCTAAGCATCCTATGAGCCAACGTGTTCGATGTGCTTCCTGAGTTGATTAGATGTTTTCGGTGGTCATATTATGAGCGCATGGGTTTAGAATTAAAAATTTTATGAGAATTTAATTTAATTAATTTTTTATTTGAAATAATAAAATTTAATTTTTTAATTAAAAATAAATTAAAATTTTATAAAATTTATTTATTTATTTATTTATTTTTATGTAATGAATCACGCCAAATAAAGATTTAGACATTCAATTGCTTTAAAGCTGTGATAAGGATGTTTTTTTTTTCTTTTGTTAAAATACAACTCATTTGTCCTCTCCAATTATTAAGGAAGCATAGCCTGAAAATCTAACTCATCTCATTTCGCGTGTGTCTTCTTTGATGAACGCTGTATTTCTTTACTCTGAGCTCTGATTTGTCACATCGGGATGGTTCGCGATTTGGAGGCCTCAAGGCTTCCTGACTGAGTCCGGTCCACTCCACTTAGCTTCGAGACCAGACTCCTACTAAACCCCTCAGTTAGACCGGCCCAACCCATTCGGCCCTGAGACCAGGCATTTCCTGGGATTGGCCTCTTTCTCTCTAACCCTGTCATGGAAAGAAAGGACAATAAACCCGGTCACTGCAACCCTGTCCGCTCGCGCGCCAGAGAGAATTAAATGACCGCATGACATAGAAAGAGTCACTGCATTATTCGTACATACGAGTCCATACAGAAGAAAAGATGGACCTGTACCAGAAAGGGCGTGACACGCCACGGAAAAAGTAAGATAAAGGGAGAGAAACACTCCCCTCTCGGATTAAATTTTTCAGAATACTTTGTAAACCCTATTTTCTGAATTTCAGATTATATTGATCAAAATAATAACTTTGTAATACTTATTTTTATTATAGTATTTTGTTATACTTAGGCTATTAAATATTCAAATTAAATAAAAAAATAAAAGTGAATTGTATTAAAATAAAAAAAATTAATATTATAGAAATTTTTAAATAGTATTTTATTTATTTTATAAAATTAATAAAATTACTCTATTTATTTATAACAATATAAATTAATATGGCCTGGTCCATTTCAAAAAAAAAAAAAACTATTTATAAACTAAATTATTCAAATGTAATATTAAGATTATTTATTTAAGAGTGTAAATAATTACTGTAATATTTATTGAAAATTTTATTTTTTTAATGAAAATTTAGCGGGGTTAAATTTTAAATTTTTTTGTGTTAATTTTAATAATTTAAGAGGTGAAAGAATAATTTTATTTTATCGAGACTTAAATAAATTTTGACAAATTCTTTTGCTACACCGATTGGAAGAATCTTAATTTGCCTTTTTTTAAAAAAAAAAAGGTAATGCTATACATAATTAAAAACCTTTTTAATTTCGCAACTTGTTGAATTGCAGCAGTTCTATGGTTTTTCCAAGCAGGTTTGGAATAGCTGTTGTTGTGAAATCTCCATCAACTGCAAAATGAATTATTCTAAAATTAAGAAAGTAAAAATATAATTATGATTTTTCACGAGCAAAAGGTGAATAATTTTTATCGTTAATATTAATATTATGAAACGATTCGTAAACAATAAATAATTTAAGTCAAGAACCCATTTTTTATAATTTAATTAATAAATTTCATTGTTTTTTAGTAATTTTACATAAATATAATTAAAAATATGAAATCTAATTGATTAAATTGAATTTTCAATGAATTTAAGTTGAATTAAATTAAAATATGAAATTATTTCAAAAAAATTAAAATATAAAATAAATAAAAATAAACCTCTAAATTAAATTGATTTGATCACTTTTTTCATTTATTTTTATTTCTATTTTTATTTTTCTTTTTTATAGTTTGAATTGAATTCTTGTCGCCCTTATCTAATATAGTGCAGCTTCATTTTTTAACCAGCTTCTGAGTTCCATTACCCATTAGGATCCAACTTTAGTCCTCTCAAGTCTCAGCTCAAGTAGGAAGAACATGGTCATAGAGAGCTTTCATGGAAGGTAGTCTATCTTGAACGTGCAAATTTTCAGAAATAAAAATTACTTACTTTTATTTTCAATTTTGATTTGTGTGTGAAATGGACAACAATTTTCCAATGTTGAGTAAATTCATAAAACTACTTAGGATTTCTGTATAGAACTTTACTAGTAACAATTACTCTGTTTCTCTGATGACCTCCAAGGCTTGATGAAAATTTCTGCCTGGAATTTTAAAGTGCATTCTCTCAGCAGGAGCTGCACTGCTAAATGGATTAGAAGGGGTTGTTAAATGGCTTCCATCTCCTTCCAACATTTGCACAACAGTTTTCATGGAAGGACGATCAACTGGGTTCCACTGAATGCACCAAAGACCCACAATTGCAAGTTTCTTTGCAATTCCAGCATCTTCCTCTGCATCAATTTCCAACCTTAGATCTTCTCCTCCTTCCAAAATATTATAAATCCAATCTGGAAAGTCTATTTGATCATTTGTTTTTTCTTTATCATCAACACTAATCTTCCTTCCTCCAACCATTTCTAACACCAACATTCCAAAACTATAAACATCTGACTTGTAAGAAACATTCCCAAAGTTCCTTGAGAACACTTCAGGAGCAATGTAGCCAATGGTTCCTCTTGCTGTTGTCATTGACACTGTACTTTGATCTTTAGAACACAACTTTGCCAGGCCAAAATCGGAGATCCTGGGGTTGAAGTTCTCGTCGAGCAAGATATTACGCGGTTTTATGTCGAAATGGAGGATTCTTTGATTGCATCCTTGGTGAAGATATTCAATCCCTTTGGCTATTCCAAGAGCAATATCTTGTAGCCTTTTCCATCCAAGGAAATGGTTGTTATCATATGGTAGTGATATAAATTTCTCAAGTGAGTCATTTGGTAAGTACTCATAAACTAGAGCTTGTCGAAATCCATCAGCACAAAATCCAATCAAGCGAACCACATTAACATGGTGGATTTTGCCTATTGTTCTCACTTCATTTACAAATTCCTCTCCATTTCTTTTGGAACTGTTGAGAACCTTAACAGCTATAAGAACTTCATCAGAAAGTTTTCCTTTGAACACAGTTCCATAAGCTCCTTGGCCTAATTCCTCCTTGAAATTATTTGTCATCCTCTTGATGACTGCATAGGAATATCTTCCAGGCTTGAATGCTCTATAATCATCTAAAAACTTTTCAATCTTGGATTGATATTCTCTTTCAATTCTATTGAAGCTATAGACACGGTAAATAGCAACCCCTACTACGACTAGAAGAATCAAAACCAGGACAATACCTGCAGATGGAATTTTTCAAGTCAAGAACACCCATTTAAAAAATAAGTAGAGAATCGAGTTTGAAGTTGAAGACAACTAACCTGTGGCCAGAAATTTTGGAGATGACCCTGCAAAAAGGAAAATAAATTTATCTTTAACAGGTTAGCTTTTAGCATTAATACTATTGCAAGTCTTATATTGATTGATATATGGTTGTGGCATAGAAACATACATTTGATGTGCATGAGCTTGCCATAACATTCAGTTTCCGGTTCAGTGGTGTTAGCCTTCAATCTGCAAAATTTACCTTGTGCTGCACAAGATCCACAGCTTGGATTGGACCAATTCAAATGAAGAATATTGTCATTTCCATCGATCATGTCATCTGGAACTAGTGAAACATCATACATCTTGGTACAATGCAAAAGGGCAATGTTGTCCGTGGAAACTGACGAACCAAACACAGCAACTTGGTAGCCAGGGGCACTGAGGCAAGGCATCTGAAAGAATGAATCTCCTCTTCTTCCTGAACAGTTGAACAACGACACATCGTTAAAGATGCCCACATCCCTGAACCGGAATGAAGAAGCAGATAAATTTAAGTTGGAAAACTGTCTTGGAAGGCAATCTTGTGGATCACTTGTATAGATCACTTGAGCTACGTAATCTATCTTTTTGACAAAGAGTTTCACTGAATTTGGCAGCTCCAGCACCGTCTCATTTGTCTCTGAGCAAGATAGATCAAACCCAGTTTCTGGGTAGCCACAGTGGTCAGGTTGCTGGCCTTTGATTCCGAAAGGGAATCGGACTACTGGACCATGAGTTCCACATTTAGATTCTTTGCACTCATCCGTGTTAAGCCCTAATCCATGGTCTATAAGGACCAGAATCAAGAAGTAGAAGAGACACAAATTCATCATCAGGCCTTTAACTGTTTTCTCAAGGACTCTGGTCAGATAAGTATCTTGCCTAATGGAGCTTATACTGTGATTCAACCACATAGCTATTTCTCAATAAAAAAAGGAGATGAAGACTGGGGTTTGAATGATGACTTCTATGCTTTGAAAATTTCAGTGTCTTTGACCAGTCACCATTTTTTTTTCTTCTATTATAGGAGATTAATTTGACTGATCTGCTACATCAATAAATGCCTGCACCAAACTTTTGACTTTTCAGTGTTTATTTTTGAAGGTCGTAGACAATAGAAAACATTACAGAAGAAGTGATCTTCCTTGATGAATGCAGAAACAGTACAATGGTCTTCTTTACTGGTTATACAGCCTTCCTTTTTCTGCTAGTCCTCCAAACTTGCAATGGCAAGGATAATAGTCTTTGTGCCTCTTCTTCCTGTGGCAACATCCTTAACATTAGCTACCCTTTTCGACTTGAAACTGACCCCAAAAACTGCGGAGATCAGAGATATACTTTGTCCTGTGAGGGTAATTTCACAGTTTTATATCTCTATACAGGCAAGTACTATGTGCGGGAAATCAACTATGATAACTTCACAATCAGACTTGTGGATGCTGGTATTCATGATCATGATGATTGCTCTTCCATCCCTCTTTCTCCTTTAACTGAGCTTAACTTCAGTTTAGAAGATCCATATACTGTCTCTAAATCCAGACAGACACCGTTAGATTGGGATGCTAAATTATCAACAACAATTACTTTCATAAACTGTGTCCACCCAGTAAACCCGGTGTATTTGAACTCTTCTATTTATGTGGAAACTGCTTCTTGTACTGTTGGTGGGTTAGATAATTCTTATGTGAATGTTGGGGGCATGGAAGGCAAGGATTTGATGAGCATGTGCAGCATAGAAATGGTGGCTTTGTTACCTGTGAAAGATTATAACAACATGTCTTTTGTTGAAATTCAGAAAGAGTTGGCATATGGGTTTGAGCTTTCATGGCACTCCATCTACTGCGGGCGCTGCAGAGGCTGCTATTTCGATGAGACAAATGAGGTTCAGTGCATAAGTGGTAAGTTGTATTTGCCTTAACTACACTGAGATTTGCTTCAATTCTCTGTTTCTCAAATGCATAAGCTCATCTTGTTCTCTCTTGTTAAAGGGTATTTCAGAAGGGTTTGCTACCTGAATTTTGGAATTCAGTGCACATACATATATGGTGAGTAATTACAACACTTTTAGTTCTTTCAAGGAGTTAATAGGTTATTCTAAGACATACATGCATGAGACACATATATTTGCCAATGATCAAGTTATGTTCTTGATGCTGATTTTATCTTTTATACTGTCAATGTAGATTCTTCCAAAACAGATGCTTTTTTCTTCCGAATTAAAAGTGAGGGTGTCTCTGTCTCAATTTTTTTATGCTAATATCTCATTTCAATTATGAATTGACACATTTGTTTTTGTTTTTTTTGTTTTTTTTTTTTTGTAGAATCATTCCTAACTGTACTTGTTCTACTTGGTAAGTGTTAAACGCTTTTCTTTAAATTATGAATCTTGAGGTGTAGCTCATTGGTAGAACATGAGCCTTTTCTGATATACATGTACCGGCGATGTCAGGATAATTGTTAGAAATTTGGGACTGAAGTTAATAACTTGACCATATCTTCATTCAAGCATAATTCTGATAGGCACTAATGTTTCTCTTGTTTTGATGTGCATTCATAGGAATACTCCATTGCATCACAAAAACTTTATGTGGGACTCCTTTTGTGATTGCATTTTTTATCTATAAATGGAGAAGGAGACATTTATCAGGCTATGACACAGTTGAAGAATTTCTACAAAATCAAAATAATTTAATGCCAATAAGGTATTCTTACAAAGACATTAGGAAAATGACCGGAGGCTTTAAGGATAAGTTGGGTGAAGGAGGCTTTGGTTCCGTGTATAAAGGAACACTTCGTAGCGGCCACTTTGCTGCCATAAAGATGCTGAGCAAGTCTAATACTAACGGGCAAGACTTTATCAATGAAGTTGCTACCATTGGAAGGATTCACCACACTAATGTGGTTCAACTAATTGGCTTTTGTGCTGAGGGATCAAAGCGTGCTCTTATATATGATTTCATGCCTAATGGATCTCTTGACAAGTATATGTGTTCTCATCAAGGATCTATCTCCTTAAGCTGGGATAAATTATATGAAATCTCTCTTGGAGTGGCTCATGGAATTGAATATTTACATCAAGGTTGTGACGTGCAAATCTTACATTTTGATATCAAGCCACATAATGTTCTTCTTGATGAGAATTTCATTCCAAAGATTTCTGACTTTGGACTTGCTAGACTATATGCAACAAATGATAGCATTAAGTCTCTCACGGAGGCAAGAGGAACAATAGGATACATGGCACCAGAGTTATTCTATAGAAACATCGGTCATGTCTCATACAAAGCAGATGTCTATAGTTTTGGAATGCTGTTACTTGAGATGGCAGGTAAAAGGAATGGTTCAAATGCCATGGCGGAACATTCAAGTGAAAATTACTTTCCGTTTTGGGTTTATGATGAAGTCTCCAAAGGGAAAGTTGTAACAACGGGCGATGAATCAGAGTCGAATAGAATAGCCAAGAAGATGGTTATGGTAGGCCTGTTATGCATACAAATGAAACCAAGCAATCGCCCTCCAATGAACAAAGTCATAGAGATGCTTGAAGGAGATGTAGAAAGTCTACAATTGCCTCCAAGGCCAGCTCTATATCCTGAAGAAACTCCAATAAGAGATGCAGAACAATCGTTATCTATGTCACTTAACTTCTCGGAATCAAGCAGTTTGATTGAAAATACATTCTAAATTATATGAGGGAGGTGTTCTGGTAAAGTGCATGGGAAACTAGGCCGCATCTGCATTCAGCTTAGACGCTAACCATAAATATGACAGCAGAAATTTCTCTCCTGTTTTGTTCAGAACTGAATAAAGATTATGATATGTGAGACTCTATTTGTTTTTCTTGCACTTGACTTTAAGGTTCAATATGTCAAATACAACACTAGAAAGAATCTTAATAAACTTCTAACAGTGTCTTCAAAATCTGCCTCTTCTGTTGTACCAAATGATTATAACGCACTGGGGAATGTTTTCCTTTTTTGGTATAATTGGCTCTGATTGCAGTTTGAACTCGAGATCTCCCAGGCCTATAGACGTCCCCATTACCAATGAGTTAAAGCCCATTGGTGCAATCTGCATCGATGGATGATTTCGCATTAGCTTCAGATGTTTAATAAGCCTTCATTTATGCATTGAAGCTCCCAGAACAGTATCATTTGGCAAAAACATTTTAAAAGATGTTCTTGAAAGAAACTATTGATAGTCATTTTAATGAAATGAAATGAAAGAAACTAATTAGTATTTACTTTGTTTCTGAGATGGCCCTCCAACTCATGGTCAGGTTGTCTTCTAGGAATTCTTGCATTCATTCTTTTAAGAATATCTGAGCTGAAAGGATTAGAGGTATTGATAGATTCTTTTCTTCTCCTTCCAACGTTTGAACAACAATTTTTCATGCAAGGACATTCCACAATTACAGGCATCATTCTCTGAATCAACCTCTAGCAGCATGAAAGCCAATCATTGATATTACAATTCAGATTGCAAACCTTCCTATTCTTGGAACTGTTGAGGTGCTTAAACATAGTTGCTGGGAGCATTTTGGCAAGGTAGCAGAGGTGTCACAGACCATTGTTTCTCTGTAAACTGTAAAAACAATTATGCAATTGGACAAGTAATTGAACTGATTAAACTTTGAAGGGAAAATCAGATTTTAATTGAAGTTTAGGATCTCTTTTTAACACTCTTTTCTAAGAAACTTTGTAATGTCAATGTAATAGTATAAGGATTTGCATCTAATTTAATATAATTTTATAGTTTTATGTGTTTAATATTTTGTGAAAATATATAGCATATGATGTGATACTTATCTCAGGTAACATATATCAACTCTTTTTTACTAAATTAAGTTTATAATGAATACTTCAATTAATTAAAATAATTATGTTTATCTAACTTAGACTCCGTTTATTTCATGAAAAATATTTATAAGAAAATATCTTTCATGTTTTCTAATCGTGTGGAGTATTTAAAAAAATTAGTTAATGAAAAATATTTTATCAGTAAAAAAAATTATTTTAAAGAAAATGATTTCCTCCTTCAAAAAAAAGTCATTTTACACTTTAAAAATTTTATTAACATCTATCTATATATATATATATATATATTTTTTTTTTTTTCATTTTTAGTTAATTTTAAATAATAAAAAATAAATTATTTTATTAAAAAATATTTTTCATGAAAATTATTTTTTATAAAAAATATTTTTCACATACAAATTATTTTATTATTATTTAAATAAATGGGGTCTTAAAGTAAAAAAAAAATGAAATAAAACATCCAAATAGTTGAGATAAAATTAAAAAAAATATATAGCTTTAATCAATTAAAATTATTATTTTACAAAATAGGCATATACAAGAATTGAAATTTTTAGTATTGAGAAAATTATCTGAAAAACCAAAAACTAATACTAATAACTGAAAAAAAAAAGTTTTTAATTATAAAACTAGCTTTAACCAATTAAAATTATTATTTACAATATTAAATCCATATAAGACTGAAAAATTAATACTATGTAGAACTTAAAAAATAAATATTAGAGGGATTATCTGAAAATCAAATATTAATATTAATAATTTAAATAAAATAAACTTAGTAATTTATTGTTATAATAAAATCTCATTCCTAGTTGTATATAATATTATAGATTAAAAATAAATTATAATCGCATTATATCAATAAAATTAATAATTTAAATTACATACAAAATTACAGTATGTTAAAATCTAACTGCTATAATTTTTTTTAATTAAAAATTAAAAATTAAAAAAATAAAATTTGAAATTTTTCAAATTTTATCAAATGCACTTACATAACATTACGAGCTTAGGATTTATTTTTGTATTGGGTTTAGAAAAAAAAAAAAAATTTATGAAGAAAGGGAGAGAGAAAACAATATTTGTGAAATAGGAGTTGTAAATCGGCGCACTCCTTTGGCTGTTATACTTTTTCCCAAGAGATCTGAGCCAAGAGGCTAGAGTTAGCATTACCTCCCTAGATAAATTTTTGGTAGAGTTTGTCAATTTCATCACACACGACACTGGGTAGAGCCGTTTGCATAGTGTAAACAGGAACGACAGAGAGAATCGATTGTGCAAAAGTTACTCAACCGGTCAAAGAAAGGCGTTTTGTGTCTCAATTAGCAAGCTTTCTTCTGATTTTATCAATGGTGAACTAGTAAGTTCTTCTGGTAACACAGGAATAGATTAAAAGAGAACCAAGGTAATTCCCTAAATCATCCATTTTCAAAACTCTAAGACTTTGGCTAAGCTGTCTCCGAGCTCCAGCAGGAACATTCCTAGAGAAAAAGACTCGAGTCTTCTCCCTGTTGATCTTCTGGCCAGAATTGGAGCGCAATGGGTCTGTAGTGGCCTTGTGTATCACAGAATAGAGCGCAATGGGTCTGAAGTGCTTAAAGGACACTGGGGCCTGAATTTTGGGAATGAGAGAGATGAGCGTGCTATAGGAGGTTCCCCAACCGCACCACCCTGTAGCACACTCTAATCACTTCTTTACAAATAGTTTTACCGACAAGAGTCCTTTGATTCTGGAAAAAGCCCGCTTGAAAATCGTCCAAACCTGGCGCTTTCGAAGGCTTCATATCAAAGAGAGTTGTTCAAATTTATGTCTCGGAAGCAGTACCTGTCAAAGAAGAGAGCAGCTCCAGAGGGAAGGTAGGAAACATACCTCGAATCTTGTAATGGATAGTAGTCCTCGAGTCATCATTGTAATACCCGGCTTGAGTCCGGCATCGGAATTCCTGTAGATCGGCGGAATCTCGAGTGTCGGAACCCTCGAGAAGGGTAATGCATATGTTTTTATGTGTTTTTAAGAGTTTTGAATGGTTTTAAAGTGTTAAAGGAAATGAGTTTTGAAAGAAAAGCAATAAGGGAGAAATGCAAAGATTCGGCCGCCGAACATTGCATGGTTTCGGCTTCACGTTCGGCTGCCGAAGGTGGTCTGGTCAGCCACCTATAAAAGGGCCAAGGGTCGGTGGAAGGAGGCTATTCCTCCTCCACTTGCAGCCAGAGGTGAGTTCCAGCCCCTCTCACGTTGACTTTCATGGTTTTCATGATTTCCTTCAAATCTTTCCAAGTTTTTAAGAGTTTTGGTGATTTTTGAAGGTTTTAAGCAAAAAGAACAAAGTTTGAAGCTTGGAGAGTTTGAGAGCGGATTTCTCTATATCTCCACGTTAGGATCGTGTAATCTCTTGTTTAGAAGAGGTAAGTACAGATCCTGAAGTTCCTATGTTGATTTTTGAAGGTTTTATGAAGTTTGTATGGGTAGTATGCATGTTTAGGTTTAGGTGAGGTTTTTGGTGATCTTTAGTGTTCAAGCATGTTTAAGTGTTATGTGCTATGTTTGTTTGGGGTTTTAGGATGGTTTGAGACCCCTTTGTGCATATATATGTGTATGTGCTAGTTGGGAGTAGTTGTTATGCATGTTGTAGGTTTTTGGGCAAAGTTTGCATGAAACAGAGCAGGGTTCTGCCCTTCGGGCAAAACCAGGTTCGGCCGCCGAACCCCTTGTGGAGGCAGTTTCGGCTGCCAAAGGTTGCCCCCGAAAGCTAGGCTTTCGGTTTAGAAAAGGACTTTCGGCCGCCGAAAGAGGGAGTTCGGCCGCCGAAAGTGTGTGAGTTTCGTCTCTGGACGAGACCTTCGGCCGCCGAAGGTGCCGCCGAACATGCATGAGTTTCGTCTCTGGAGAGGGGTTTCGGCCGCCGAACCTGCCGCCGAAAGTGCCCTGTCCAGCCTTCTTTTGCATGCTTTATGTGATCTTTTGAGGATGTCTTAGGGGGTTTCTTGGAGAGTTATCAGAGATGTTTTGAGTAAGTTTGGTCCCTCATTTTAAGTCCACCTGTGTAGGTTCGGACCAGAGGAACCCAAGAGATCAGCAGAGATAGCTGTCCAGTGGTTGTTCAGAGTCGTTCTAAGGTGAGTAGAAAAAGGATTTAACTCTCAAAGCACGTTCATGCATCATGATCATATGTAGTAGGTTGATTGCACTAGTTCACGAATATGCTGCATTGCATTATTCTATGTTCATGTGATCAAGAGAAATCCGTGGGAGAAAGGACGCTTGCGTGAACTCCCTGAGGAAGGACGCTTGCGTGAACTCACTGGGGAAGGACGCATGCGTGAACCCAAAACGGATAATATACAGTGATGTGAGATGGTTGTGTTGTGATGCATTCCATGAGAGCATGTATGATCATGTATGGGATGTCACAGGTACACAGAGTTCACAGTAGGCTTACTACTGGTCCCGGCAGCCTTAAGCCGATCTGGATCCTAGTGCCGGTAATAGTTCGGTTTTCGGGCTGTTACAATCATGGTAGAGATTTATGAAGAAATCACAAGCCAACATTTTAAGAGCTTCCTGGTCATCAATCCACTCGCCGTTTCCATTTTGGAGCATCTCAATCCTATTTTTCTTTCTTCTTGCTATGGTTTTAGCATGGAAGTAAGCGGTATTCCTATCACCCAAATGAAACCAATTCATTTTAGATTTCTGAAACCAGATTAATTCTTCCCTGTGTAAAATTGTGTCCAACTCCTTCCTGAGCTCCACCTCAAGGTTTTGGAGCTCGCTAGAGAAGCGATTATCCAAGAGATTTTTAGAGCGCTCGAAGCGTGCCATGAGTTTCCTTTTCTGTTGAAACAACATTTTTAAAGATGTCTTTATTCCACACCTGAAGCTTTTTAGAGAGAATGAAGAGATTCCATGATAGGTAGGTTATAGTCCCAAATTTCCTGCATAAGAGAGACAAAAATAGAATGAGAAATCCAAGCTGCTTGAATTTTGAAAAGGAAGGGGGTTGAAAAGTATCAAGCTAGATGAGGAGAGACCTGTGATCTGAGTTGATGCAGGGCAGATGATAGACCACCACTCCTGGGAGACTCAACTTCCACATGTCATTGCAAAAAAGCCCTGTCAAGCCTCTCAAACAAATTTCCTCATTGTCAAGTGAACCTAAGGCCTTTAAAGCCCAAGTCAACCAAAGGGATTGCGAGAACCAGTGTACAAATTCCCCGGAGACCCCTATTCGAATGGAGGTGTCTCCACGTATTTCATTAGCTATAAGTAAGGCGTTGAAATCTCCTGCTAAGAGACATTTGTCTTCCGGTTGGATGTTGAGAGAGAGGAGGTTATTCCATAAGTTTTTCCTGCAACTAGAGACTAGATTGCCATAGATAGCTGTAAAAACATACCAGTATAGCCATTTTCGAAAATATATGTATGTGTAAACTGTTTGTTATTTACCAAAACTCTGACCTCCCAATCCAAATTCTAGAGTAGCCAAATGCCTTCTGAGGAACCATCTACCTCAATTCGATGAGATCTAGCAAACTTCAGCTTTTTCACAAAATTATCTGCTTTCTTGCTACTAATTCGTGGTTCCTGGAGGACAATTAAATCAGAGAATATGAGGGCATTCATAAAAGCAAGACTACCAGCCCCTTGACATTTCCAGACTAAGACATAATCATAAAAAGAAAAAAAGGAGGCAACACTACAAAAATTTTCAAGATTACCAACGGATTTTTCCATTGGTAATCCTGTAAAAATCCGTTGGTAATTCATTTACCAACGGATTACTAACGGATTATGATCCGTTGTTAAAAAGCTTGTTGGTAAATTTTTACCAACGGCTTTGAAGTCCGTTAGTATTACTAACGGATTTACTAACGGAATTTCCGTTAGTAATACTAACGGATTTACTAACGGATTTTAAATCCGTTAGTAAATTGAGAGAAAAATAATTTACTAACCGATTTTAAATCCGTTGGTAAATCCGTTAGTAAATTTATTAAAAATTTAAATACTTTTAAAATAATTATTATTTCAATTAAATAATAAATTTCATTATTAATATTATTTTTTTTATTATTTCAATTAAATAATAAATTTCATTATTAATATTATTTTTTATTAATTCAATAAGATTTAAAATTATATTATTATTGTTACTAAATTTGTAATTTATGTCCAATATTTATTAGAAATATATAGAAAGTAGAAATAAGAGAAAAGTAGATGAGAGAAAATGATAAAAAAAAAAGAAAGAAAAAGAGAAAAGAAAAAATGATAGAAAAATAAAAATTATGAAAAAGAAGGAAGAATGAGAGTAGAGTAAAAAGATGATAGAAAAATGAGAAAAAAAGAGGAAATGATTAGAGAAGAAAATAATAGAAAAAGTATAGATAAAAAGAAAATGATAGAAGAAAATAATATGAGGAAATAATATGAATGATAATTATAGAGAAAATTAAGAATAAGAGAAGAAAAGGAAGAAAATAATGGAAAGAAAATAGAGAAAGTGAAAGGAAAATTATGGAGGAAAATAAAGAAAATAATTAAAGAGGGAAGAGAATGAGATAAAAAAGGATAAGAAATGAAAGGAAAATAATAGAAAAAAAAAGAGATAAGAAAGTGAAATGAAAGAAAGTAATAGAAAAAGAAAGAAAATGAGGGAAAGGGAAAGAAAATGAAAGAAGTAAAAATGATAAAATGAATGAATGATAAAAGGAGAAAAGTTGGTATTATATTTATAAAAGTAGATCACTAATGGATTTATTAACGGATTTAAATCCGTTAGTAAATTCTGAAAAAAAAAAGCGGGCTTTTTCTCTTCAAAAATTATTAACGGAATTTCAAATTCGTTTTTAAATTCTGAAGAAAAAAAAAAGCGGGCTTTTTCCCTCAAAAAATTACTAACGGATTTTCAAATCTGTTAGCAAATCCGTTAGTATTACTAACGGATATTTATCCGTTAGTAATCCGTTAGTATTACTAACGGTTTACCAACGGATTTGAAATCAGTTGGGAAATTTTTATATAAAATTTTTAATATTAAAATTTATCAACGGATTTTCAAATCCGTTAGTAAATTCATTGAAATTACTAACCGATATTCATCGGTTAGTAATCCGTTAGTATTATTAACGGTTTACCAACGGATTTTAAATCCGTTGGTAAATTTTTACATAAAATTTTTTATATTAAGATTTATCAACGGATTTTTAAATCGATTAATAAATCCATTAAAATTATTAATGGATTTTCATCCGTCAGTTAAATTCGTTGGTAAATCACTTATTGTAGTGCAAGGAACAAACACACCTTAGTCTTTGAGATATGGATCCACAAAGGGTTCCTCCTCGAACATGCTATCAGTATCTGCATCGCTGTAATCATGATCACCTCCTCCCTACCCCATGATCATATCCTCATCGGAGTAAGGGATGGGTATGCCTGGGAGGCTTTTGTTGCTTTGGAAGAGGTTGTTCTCTAGATCAAGACCTTTCGAAGAAGTAGAAATGGACACCTCATCAATGAGAGCAGGGTTAGTAGGGCTGCTATGATTCTCCAAAATGAGACTTGCGACACTTTTTCTGTCTGAACTATTCTGAGCATCAGTGGCTTTAGGATTGGTCCTTTGTTGAGTCTCAACACTCACGACTGTATGAGACTTGGGGTCCAAGGATGAGGGAACGTAATTACAGGATTGCACGGGAATTCTGCATGAGAGAGGGATCAAGTGGAACAAAGTCTTTTCTAGTTCGTGTGCCAGAAGAATCTCCAATCATGATGCCCATAGATTTCGCAAAAATTTTTTTCCTAATTAGGTTTGGGTCTTGCAGAATAACGCCTATGGGTAGTTTTGGGTCTTTCCTTTTACTCCGCGTGGTCACTCTTGACTTTGGGATCTCAGCAGAAACAATAGCTTCAGATTTTTTTGCATGTGTTTTCCCAGTTACGCCCGTTCTGCTGTGAAGATTCATATCCTTTCCTAGAATGTCAAGACGTGACCTGCTATTAGCTCCTTGATTGGCTTCTTCAACAACTTTCCTTGTCTGTCTGGTCACCACTATCCATTCTCCATAGGGGTATCCGGCTAAGGGAAAGGACTCTGATCTTGGCTCTTGTTTGAGCTCTCACCGCCATTGTTGCTTAGATTCACAAGAGCCTGTGGAGTGACCAACCTTACCACACGTGAAATAAATGTTGGGCAGATTCTCATATTCTATAAGTTAAACCCTCCCTTTAATATCCACCTTAGAAACTAGAGGTCCATTTAGATTGATTAAGATAGCCATGCGCGTATACTTACTACGTAAGTTACTTGTGTGTTCTCATGAATCATCACCGGCTTACCAACCGAATTACCAACATGTTTCAACATCTTTTTATTATAGAGGTGCAAGAGGAATCCCGACAGCCTAACCCAGACAACAGCAGTATCCATTAAGTTTGTTGCAACATCGAAGGTCGGGGTCTAGGGTTGTAACTGGAGATAGCTTCTCAGAATAACCCAGGGCCCTTCAAGGACAGCTCGAAGATAGCCCTCATTATCTGCAAAGTTAGCAATGAAAAAATGTTTAACAAGGTCCAATAAACTGAATTTCACCGAGCTCTTCATCTCCTATAACCGTGTTTGTGGCTCTTTGAACCAATTTTCCAGCCCGAAAAACCTACAACTTTATTACGAAATGAGATCTCAGAGTGGATAAAATGAGGGCTTCAGGCTCTTGTGAATGTAACTGAAGCAACAATGGCGGTGAGAGCTCCTTGTCCTCAGCGAGAGAGATAGACGAGAGCATTCTACTTTCTTATAAAATTAGAGTTTTGCTATTTCATTCTTATAATTTTCACCTTTTATATATTTTATAATTTAATTCTGTAACAAGTATTAAAATTGTAATATTATAATATTATATATGAAAATTTTAATTATATATAACTCAATCAATATAAATTAATTTATAACAATGAAATTCAAAAATATATAAATAAAACTAGAGAAAAATAATCATATTCACTCCAAACCCTAGAAAAAAATAACCAATAAAAATTTAATGTTAAAATTGAATTAACATATGAAATATATATATAAATAGAAATATTTTTCATGATTTTATATAGCTATATATAACTATTTTCTTTTTTTTTTTGAATTATTTTTTATGGTGAGTTTACTTTTGAAAATAGTAAATTTATTTATTATTTTTTAATCAATCAAAATAAAAAAATATAAATATGAGTATTTTAAATAATCTTATTATTTGTTATTTCTTTCACTTTGGTATATAGTATAAATTATATGTAAATTGAAAAAATACTAAAAAATTATATGAATTTATTATAGATAATAATTCAATTAATTAATTGATTAAATAATTTTTAATTTATTTTGAAATGTACTTTTTCTTAATATATTAAAATACATTTCTTTTTATTAATATTTCAAACATAATATAAAATTATATCATTAAAAACTACTTTCATGTTTATTTTTTCATTATAAAGCTCATAATATATTTTATAATTTAGTTATGTAGTAATGTATTAAAATTATAATATTATAATATTACATACAAAAATTCGAAATAAATAATTAACTCAATCAATTTCTAATTTATTATTTTGTATATATAAATCAATTTATAATAATAAAAATTTTAAAAATAGAGAAAAATATTTCAAATATAATATAAAATTATATTATAAAAAACACTTTAATGTTTATTTTTTTTATAAACATCATAACATATATTTTATAATTTAGTTTTATAGAAAGATATTAAAATTATAATATTATATATGGAAAATCTAAATATATAGTTAACTCAATAATCTTTAATTTATTATTTGTATATATATAAATTAATTTATAACGATAAAATTTAAAAAAATATAAATCAAAATAGAAAATAATAATAATATTTTTACCTAACTCCTCAAAAAAAAGGTCAATAATAAAAATGTAATATTACAATTAATATATGAGGTTAATACATAATAAAAAAATTATATGAATTTATAATAGATAATAATCCAATTAAATTAATAGTTGATTAAATAATTTTTATTTTATTTGTAAATGTAAGATATTATAAAATTTTATTTTTTTAAATATTAAATCACAATATTTTAATACTTTTTACAAAATATGTTTAATTAAAAGAAAAAAATAATTTTTTCCTATGAAACAGTTATAGTTTTAATAAATTAAAATTACATTTTTTTGAAAAATTTTGAATCATAATAAAAATAATTATAAAAATTTAAACAGAAAAAGATTAAGAATTTAAAATTTTTACAAACTCTAAAATTAGTTTAATTAATAAAATATAAATTAAATTATTTTGAATTTTTTTAAAGTTTTAAATTATCTATAAATAAAATTATTAATTTTTAATCTATATAGAATTTTAACTAAAATTATTTATTAAAATAATCCCATCAATAAAAATATTAAAAAATATTGAAATAACATGATATAATAATTATTTTAAATATTTTATTTAGTTTTTTAATATTAAATAATATTAAAATAATAATAATTTTTAAAATTAAAATAATTTTTCTTGATATTATTTTAAACTCATAAATAAAATTAAAACAATATCATCAATAAAGCTATGAAGACATTTCAGTAAACTTTGAGTGTTTCCCTCCTCTTCACATATTTGTATATATTATAAATAAGTAATTTTAAAATAAATCCATAATAAAATTTTAAAAAAATAATAAAAAAGTCTCCAATAATTTTATAGATTTTTCACTTTAAAATTTATATTTCAATTTGAGTTAATATAGTATCCACTAATTTTTAAATGCATCAAAAATATTAATATAAAAATTATATTATAAAATATTAATTTAATATAAATTAAATTATAAATTTTAAAATAAAAATAAACAAAAATACATAATATTTTATTATATTTTTTAATTAATATTTATATTTTATTTATTATGTCGATATTTTTTAACGATATTAAAAAATTATCTCTATTAATGATATGATATTATAAATATTATTTCAATATAAATTAAATTACACACTATTTTAATATAAATTAAATTATAAATTTTAAAGTAAACTCTAAACTAAAAATAAATAAAATTATAATGCACTTTTTTATATTTTTCTCAAAAATTTGTCTCAACCCCTCGGGTGGCTTTTTGGAAAAATGACAATGGGTCGTGGAGGGGCAAAAGGCCAAAGGGCAAGTTTCTCCAATGGGTTTCAAGGGTAGGGGTATAAATGAATCGAGCTGAGTCGAGTTTTGAAAAGCTCAAGCTTGGCTCGTTAAAATTTTTTCGAGCTCGAGCCGAATTCGAGCTTTACTCATATCGAATTCAAGCCGAGTATTAAGAAGTTCAAGTTTGGCTCGTTTAGCAAACGAGCTTAGACGAGTCGAGCTTTTATCGAGCTGAGTTGAGATTTTATCGAGCTGAATCTCAAATAGTTCACGAGTATTTTAATTTATTTACATGTATAATGAATTTTAGTTTAAAACTAAAATAATTTTAGTATATCTATAAATTAGTATGTAAACTTATAAAGATGAGTTTTTAAATCTTAATGATCTAAATATATGCAAGTTTAAGAGTGTAACTAAATTATATAGAGCTGAATTTTAAAAAATTCAGATTTGACTCATGAAAGTATATGCAGGGTTTGAGCTTATTTCTCTTATGATAGTAATTTCAGTTTACTTAACCAGATTGTTCACGAGTCTATTCGCGAGCCTGCTCATGAACTCAGAAATGAGCCGAGCTCACGAGCCTTAACGAGCCGAATACTATAGAGCTCAAGTTTGGCTCGTTTATCAAACGAGCCTAAAAATTAAGTTCGAGCTTGGCTCGTTTAGAAATCGAGTCGAGCTCGGTCAAGCTTTTATCGAATCGAACATTGAATAACTCACGAACAGTTTGATTCATTTACACCCCTACTGGAGAAAAAAATATACATTTTAAAATTTTTAAATTAAGAGCGAATTGCTATAAAACTGCATTTTATAAATTTTGTAATAAGATTTTAGTTAATATTTTATTATTTTTCAAATAATACCCCTACTGAATGTCAAGGATTGTTGTTTTATATTATAGTTATTATTTATTATTAAAAAATTTATTAATTTATTTTTATTTTAAAATTATTTAATTAAATTAAATATTATTATATTTTGTAAAATCGAACTTTCTAATTTTTTATGTTAAAGAAATTATTAATTAATTTATTTTATATTTAATTAATGAAACAAGTAATATAAATATTTAAAATTATAAACACTAAATAAATATTACATATAATTAAAATGATAAAAACTAAATAATATAAGTATTTAAAATAATTAATAGTTTTTATCAGAATCACTTTTAGTTGAATTTTACAAGAAATAGCAATATTTCATTTGAGAAATTTTAAATAGGAATAAGTTAGAAAATTTTCTAAAAACTCAAGAATTTAATAGTAATTCACTTTAAATAATAATAATTTAAAAAGTAAAATAATTTTTAAAAACAATCTCACCCCTTCTAAAAAGATGATATTTTTAAAATATAAAATTAAAGAAATAAAAGCAGCATATTAACCCCAAATATTTAAATTAAATTACTGCTATAAAAAATTGATACAAATTGAAATTTAAGTAATTTCAGACTAATGCAATTCTAATTAGTATGCTTCTTTAAAATATCAGCGAATATTTTAATATATTTTTTAAAATTGAGTACAATTAATTAATTTTTTGATATCACATGAATAAAATATTAAATAAGTTAACGATTAAAATTAATAAATAGACTAATTATTAAAATTTTTAAATTTTATGAATGATTTAATATATATTTATAAGATTAAAATACCAATTAATAAATTTTTCCACATCTCCTTCCATTTCCTTGTGAGACTAAGATATTGTACATTTACCATTATTGAAGCCATCTCATGTGTTTTAGAATAGGGGATGGTTCTTCCTTTCTATATCTAGTGTGGGTTTCTCTCTCCACTTGGTGTGGAGAAATAAATAATTTTTTTTTTTTTTTTTATCTTTCTGTTACTACATTTTGTGATATTTACAGATTATGATTAAAATCGAGAGAGATCTACTGTGATGCCTGCATTTTTTGGAGAGCTTGATTTGCAAATCATTGTTTATTGATGTTAATAATAGCGACATGGTTGATGGGAACTCATTGGATTGAAGTTGAAAAAAGTAAGGCACGAGAGCTCTCCCTTCCTTACATGTTGGCTGCTTGATGTTTTTTCTTCTACTCCTATTTTAAACCTTGATTGCATGTGCATCGGAGGAGAGCGATTTCTTCCTTGGTTAGAGCTCAAGTATGTTGCAATCTTCCTTGGTTAAAGCTCAAGTGTGTTTGCAACATGCAAGACTTCTTTGGTGCAATACATTCTCTTGTTGCGCTTTGATTGATTCTTAGATATGATGGATTCCTAGTCTTTTTTTGGTGGATTGGTGCATTCTTAGCAAGCTAGAGCTCCCTCCATCTACCTTTTAGGTCACGTATCTTCTGGGTCAAACAACCCATTGTCTAGCTAGGATCCTTGTATAAGCTTGGGCCTTATTTGTCATGCTTTGGTGGTGGGTTGTTTGTTATGCTTCATGTCTTTTGGGCTCTGTACGTGTTTTATACCCTATAAGTTTTATATTTTTGAGGTTCTTTAATGAAGTTTACCTTTCCGACAAAAAATAAAATTAGGAAAATGAGCTTCAAAGTACAAATCTTCATAGCAGACATGCATGTTGCTGCAATAAAGGTGCTGAGTAAGTCTAAAATTACTAGACAAGATGTTACTAATGAACTTGCTACCATTTGAAGGGTTTATCATACTACTGTAGTTCAAAGAATCAGCTCTTGTTTATATATTTCTATTTTCATGACGAATCTGTCTCCTCAAATTAAGCTTTTTGCCTAAGTTAATAAATAATAATAAAAAAAAACTTCCTAAACTCGAGTTTGAAAAATTCTAAACTAGCGGATTTTGGTACAAAAATGCATCATATAGAAGCAGTAACACTTACAGCATCTTTTCTACACACATATATATATGTATATATATAATTCTGCAGTCTGTATAGATGAATGATTTTCCTATTAGCTTCAGATTTTTAATGAGTATCATCATAGAGGTTTGGCAAAACACTTTACCAACTGTTCTTGAAAGAAACTAATTAATCAATTGCTTAGTAGCATGTTTCTCATAATAGTTTCAGGAATTACATGAAGATCCTACTCTATATGATTACAACTTAACTGGTTACTGCACACAATCTGCAACTAATTAAGATTTACTCTGTTTCTGAGATGGCTTCCAACTCATGATGAAGTTGTCTTCCTGGGATTCTTGCATTTGTTCTTGTAGGATTAGTGGAGCTGAAAGGATTAGCGGGTATTGGTAGATTGTCTCCTTCACCTTCCAACATTTGAACTGCAATTTTCATGGAAGGACGATCCACTGGATTCCACTGAATGCACCAGAGTCCCACAATTGCAAGTTTCTTTGCAATTTTGGCATCTTCCTCTGCATCAATCTCTAACCTTAGATCTTCACCTCCTTCCAAAAGATTATAAATCCATTCTGGGAAGTATATTTGCTCATCATTTCCTTGATTAACATCAACATTCTTCCTTCCTCCAACCATTTCCAATACCAACATTCCAAAACTATAAACATCTGACTTATAAGAAACATTCCCAAAGTTCCTTGAAAAGACTTCAGGAGCCATATAGCCAATGGTTCCTCTAGCTGTCGTCATGGACACTGCACTTTGATCCTGCAAACAAAGCTTAGCCAGCCCAAAATCAGAGATTTTAGGATTGAAGTTGTGGTCCAGCAGGATATTATGTGGATTTATGTCAAAATGAAGGATCCTTTGATTGCACCCCTGGTGGAGATATTCAATTCCTTTGGCAACTCCAAGAGCAATATCTTGCATCCTTTTCCATCCAAGAAAATGGTTCTTGGCATCTGCTGGAGATATAAATCTTGCTAGTGACCCATTTGGTAAGTACTCATAAATCAATGCTCGCCTGAATCCATCAGCACAAAACCCAACCAAACGAACCACATTGACATGGTGAATTTTTCCTATTATTCTAACTTCATTTACAAATTCCTCCCCATTACCTTTGGAATTTTTGAGGACCTTAATAGCCACCAGAATTTCTTCAGAGATCTTTCCTTTATAGACAGTTCCATATGCTCCTTCGCCAAGTTCTTCCTTGAATTGATTTGTGATCCTCTTGATATCATTATAGGAATATCTTGTAGGTTTGAAAGCTTTGTAGTCCTCCAAAAACTTCTCAATCTTGGACTGATATTCTTTTTCTTTTTTGTTGAAGCCATAGATATAAAAAACTGCAATCACTGTTACAATTAGAAGAAACAGCCCCAACGCTATACCTGTAAATACAACATTTCAAGTCAAGAAGTCCAAAATAATTTTATATTTTCTTTTGTATAAAATTTTATTTCAGTAGACGACTAACCTGCAGCCAGAAACTTATTCAATGACCCTGCAAAACACATTCATATTACTAAATTATAGAAGCAATCTCTGCGCTGAAAGAGGAACTCTACCCAGATTATGTGCAGCAAATTTTGCTAATAAGATGATTTCAAAGCCATAGTTTTAAAGAACTACATGAACAGAAAACATACTCTTTCTTTCTAGATTGCCATAGCAATCAATAACAGGTTGAGTGCTGTCAGCCTTCAATTTGCAATATTTGTATTGTTCTTCACAAGAGCTACACCTTGGATACGACCAGTTCAAATGGACAATCCTATTATTCCCATTGCACAGTTCATATGGAATATTAATAATTTCATACATCTTTGTGCAATTAAATACTTTATTGACATCGTCTCCTGAATTTGATGGATTGGAATAAACATAGTAGTTAGGAGCACTTTGGCAAGAAACCTGCGTTGCCGCAGACCATTGGGTCCTCTTTAAACAGTGGAAAATTGTGCAATTCTCCCAGTATCCCAACTCATAATGATGAAATTGAAAGGGGGAAGCAGATAAATTCAAGTTTGGAAGCTGTTTTAGAAGACAACCTTGTGGATCACTTACAGTAACCACTTGAGAAAAATAATCTATCTTTTTGACCAAGAGTTTCACTGAATTTGGCAACTCCAGTAGCGTCTCCTTCCTCTCCGAGCAAGATAGATCGAACCCAAGTTGAGGATAGCCACAGTGATCAGGGTGCCGGCCTTTGATTCGGAACGGGAAACGAACGGCTGGACCACTCCCACATTTGGATTCCTTGCAGTCGTTCACAGCAACGCCTAATGCTCCATGATCTACAAGAACAAGTAGCAGGATCCAGAAGGAAAACAAATATAAATAATAAACATTGCTGACCAATAAATTTATCATATCTCTAGTGTATATGCTTCCAGGACTTCAGCTCTGTGTTGCCTGGAATTCTGACGCGAAAAAATCTGATGCTTAAAAATGGCAACCGTAGGGATTGGGTAGTGTATTTTTTTTTTTTTTTTACTCTCTTAGGACCAGGACAGAATCTTTAGTCCAACCCTTCGAATCGGGTACAAGATTAAAGATAAGTTTGTGGAATCCTTAGCAACCGAAAAACTTTTTTTTTTTTTGACCTTTCAACTTTTTCAATTAGCTCTTATTTGCATTTAAAAAAAATCTAAATTTTTTTATTATTTTACTATTTAATTTAAAATTAATACAATTTTTTAAAATTATAAACTTCATTGTAATTATATATAATTTTAAATTTTAAATTTTAAATTAAAAAATATATTTTACCTGATTTTTTTATTATATGCCAAACTAATAATATAAAAAAATTCAAAATTTTTATTATTTTATAATTTAATTTAAATATTTAAAAATTTTCATCTTAATGTTTTATTTAATTGTTATAATTGTATGCGCTACTCTTGGATCTAGTTGCTTTGTACTTGAATTTATATTGACCTTAGTAAATTCTTTCGTGATATGATTGATCTAAAATTATATTTTTTATCATGATTGGTCTAATCATTCGCAATTGTCTTTGTAATTTAGAATAAATTTAAACTAAATTTAATATATATATTTAAATTTAATATATATATATTTAAAAGCTAAAACTTAAGTGTTAAATTAATTAAAATTAAAATTATTCTTTTTTAATAATAAAAATTCATGTAATACCAAAAGTTATTTAATTAGTTTTATTTAGAGAATCACGATCGCATATTTATAGATATATAAATACTCTATTTATTAATGATTAAATTCAACGATCGTATATTTATAGATGTATAAATACTCTATTTATTATTGATTAAATTCAATTTTTTTGCTTTCTTCGAATATTATAGTTATTATAATTGCTATTACAACTTTTCATTCTCAACTATTTACCATCTCATTTGAGACGAAATAATAGAGTTGCTGGTAAAGCAGTTAAATTTTATATAAGCAATACTTTACCTTTTTAACTAGTTTGCGGCTGATCCTTAATTGTATTCTAGAACTTTTGTTGTGTTGTTTGACAACCATGCATATGATAAAAACAAAACTATTATGTTTTTTAATCACGAAATAAATATTTAACTGTCAATTTACTGAATACAATTAAAAAAAAGAAAGAAAGATGCTTTAAGACAAATGAATGCATTTGCAAAACACACTGAAACATGCACTAGAATGAAGATTCTATGTTCAAGAGATGTCTATTCCCTTTTTTTTTTTAAAAAAAAAATTAGAGAGATTTATTATTTAATTTTTAAGTATTATTGTTATTAATAAATCAATTTTATATTTTTAAAAATTTATTAAAACACTTTTATATTTTTTTTATCAACGAAATAGACTTTTTATCTAATTTTATTAATTTTTACCGTTAAAAATATATTAAAAAATTAAATTATTTTATTTTTTTTCTCTTTCTTCATAAAAAATTAAATTTTAAAAATTAAATTATTGAAAAAGAAGAAAAAAAGAAAAAATTAAGTTTTAAAATTGAGTTATTAAATAACAAAAAATAAATATTTATCAATAAATAAAGTATTTTTAATAAATATTTATTATATATATAAAAATTAAAAAAATCAACCTCATTTTAAATGAGAGTATTGAATCATTAATTTTAATATTATTTTCATTTTAAATTCATACAAATGGAGCCATGTGTTGTAATAAATATTATCTACATCTATAGTGGCCTTCATTCTTTGACTCATAGCATTATAGAAAAAGCTTAACGGAACATTAAATATTTCCTACACCTAAGTAGAAGCCTTCACTTTTGTATTCATAGCAATATTCAATATGTAAAGCCAATGTGAAATTTCATAAAATAATAAATAAAATTTACAGTTTAAATTATAAATAACTCATTATTTATGAATTATTTTGAGTTTTTAAAAAAATATAATAATTTATCTAAAATATATTTTAAATAGTTATAATTTTTTTTACATAAATTAAATAACTTAAAAACAATAAAAATATATATAAAAAATAAAAATTAATATCATTTTAAAAATTTTTAAAAAATAAAAATTTAATAAAATCAGACACTCATATATTTAATTTAATAATAAGTATATATAAATAAATTTAAAATATTTTATATTGTAATCGTCTAATCTCTAATCGCCTTTAAAAAAAAAAAAAATTCAATAAAACGGGAGTCGCAATAAGCCAGCCCGGAATATTTCGAATTCGGGGCCATCATCTGAAATGACGTGCGAATGATGAGTCATGGTCCAAACAATTAAAGTAATAGCGTTCACCGGCAATAGCGACAGAAGCCTACAGTGCTGCCACCCTCATTTAATAATGGAAAAATAAAATTATATTTTATTACTTTATATATATATATATATATATATATATATATATATCCACTTTTTCTATGAGATTTTTTATAATAATTAAGCAAGTAATTTAATTATTTAAATTGTAATAAAATATTTTTTATTTTGATTAAATTATTTTTTTTATCTCACCTAATTATTTTAACTTCAATACTTCTATTTCACTAGTACGCTATTAAAAAAGAGATAATTAAAAAAAAAAAAAGGAAAGAGAGATAATAAGATAAATTTTAGAAAAATTATGAAAAGAGTTACTTTATTTAATAGAGATAAAGATAAAATTTTAAAAACTTAATTAATAATTCTTAATTTTCTCAAATCAATAAATAATTTTGGATAAAACATAATGGAAATTACCCTTTTTGTCCTAAAAAATAAATTTTAAGAAAATATAAATAGTATAGTTAAAATCTGTTATAATTTTACTCATATTTAATTTATGAATTATGCCTAAAAATAATAAATTTTATTTTTATTACATATTATTCTTTTGCAGAATAATATTTGACGATGTATAGCAATACAAATATTTTACAGATTGTGCATAATTTGCACTTGTTCCATAGATTTCCCAAAGAAAATTCCATTAGTTAGCAAAAGAAGAGAAATCCACTACATTAGGGTTACAAGTAGGATCCACCTTGATTCCCTTTCTTTATCCAGATTCTCCTTAACTAGAAGGGCATTTAATTGCTTTTCCAAGAAAAACTTTAACTTTATGTTGAATCTCAAGCTTCTAAGTTTTAGAAATTATGAGTATGTTTGATTTAAATATTGTTGTATATAATCGATAATGGATAGCTAATTATAATTGATACTTAATAATTGATTATAATAAGTATATTTATTGTTTCATTATATTAATGAAATAAATAAAAATATATTAATTTATTATATAATATATATAATAATTAAAAGGATATTTTTAAAATATAATTATTTTTTATACACATATATAATTTTTTATTATATAATAATGAATATTATAATTATTTTAATATATGTATTATGCATTATAATTTTAAATAATTTATTAATATAAAGATTTTAATTTTAAAAATTATAATTAATGAATGGTGAAAGAGTAATATGTTATAAATGAAAAATAAAATAAAAACAACTAAAAAAATAACTCTCAAATTAAATTTTTTAAAGAGTTATCAAATAGTTGGTTAGTTATTTGAATATTTATCAACTATCAGCTATATTCAATAACTAAATTAAACATTCTTAATATTTAATTCCATAACTGCCTCCGATTTGAAGATATAACCCTCTCACTCTCCTTTCTCAACAAGCTCTCACTTTCCTCTCACCCCTTTCTTTCTTCGTTCAATGAAAAAGTATTAAAAAAAAAAATCCCATATGGTAGTTCTTTTAATTTTAGGAGAATAGTTTCATCCGTTAATATCTTCAAATTTAGATGTATCATCGAAAGTTGTCTATCTTTACTACTTTGTTTAAAGTCATATGCAACTTTATTGAGTGTGGAGGTGCACCTACAAGACATATGATGAAAAGAACACATCATTTTCCCTCATTTGGTCCTCCTACCTACTTTTATTTTTAATACTTCAGCAATATGTGATCTTTTCTAGGGAAACATAATGTTTTTCTATCCCAATATTTGGTCTGAGAGGAGGGTGTTCCTCTCCTTTTATTCCTCTCCTTTTATTCCTTTCCTTTACTTGTCAGTGACGTGTAACGGTCTTATTGCCATTGGGCCACCTGTCTCTGACATACTGATACGGGCGTACGAGAATATCAGATCTTTGTTCCATGTGTAACGGTCATTTAATTCTCTTCTGGCGCACATGCAGAGGGACCCACCAGGCAGATGGGCTAGCCAAATTCCTTTTTCCGGACTGGGCTGGAAGATGAGATTAAGGCTGAGTCTAGAGGAGGTCTGATCATTGGGCCGAAAAGGCCGGGCCGACCTGATTGAGAAATCTAGGTGGAATCCGGTCCTAAGGCTGAGCGGGCTGGACCTGGTTCATGCGGGAAACTTAAAAGCTTTCAGATCATGAGCTGTCATTTTGGGTCTGACCTTATATCGGAATAGTGAAATCCAGCGGTCATCAAAGCAGAATATCCTCTATAGAAGACCATAGACTTCATTAGATTTATAGTGGCATTAACCCATCTAGTATAAGTTGTTAGAGCTTTGGAAATGCCTCAACCACACTCTTGGTAATAATCTTTCCTACAAATACTAACTTGTAGTTTAGTTTCCTTTAGATTACTAGATAAGTTGCTTGTTGAATATTACCATGCCATGGAAACAACCTAAGCTTACCCTTTAGAATTCTTCTCCTGCTTAGTATCCAATGTTGAAGATGATAACATCTACACTTTTATACATGTTAGATGATCTCCCTAGTATATCAAGCTGAAGAGTCTCCTTATGTTGGAAGAATAAATTGAAATAGTGATGTCTATTAGTTATATTTGTTTAGTAAATTAAGTTAATCTAATTAAGTATGATACATGTATGTGTTTATGTAAATTATTGATAATGTGTGCTTAGGTTTATGAACTATAAGATTGAAGAGTTACATTATCTACTATATATATTGATATATACAAGTGTGATAATCAAGAGTAGAGTGTAATCCATTATTTTTTTTCCCTTTTCCTAGTATTTCCTTTAAGTGATATCTCTCTCCTTTCCAACAAAGTGGTATTAAAGTAATTCAACAAAGTGGTAGCAGAGGCAGGTGTGAAGGAATTTAGAGCCAAGGCCAATGTCTATTTATACTTTCACTTTCTTATAGGTAAAACTAATTAAGATATCTATTTATTTTAAAAATTACATTACAATGTCCTGTAATTTAGTTCTATTGATTATAGGGGACAACCTTATTTTTGAAGTCCTTTTACCTTACTCCTTTCAAAGGGGAGAGTGTCAATGACAAAATTATCCTCCCTTAAATGTACAAATTATTCTGCATCTCTTTTCCTCTGCTCATCCATGGAGGTCTAAATACTATCCTCTCTCCTCGACATTTAGCTATTTAGCTACCCGCATTTCCCAACATTCTTTAACATCAAATACCAGTCAACTCCATGCTCAACTATGCATTCTCCTTCCTCAACCTCTCATTCTCTTCAAGAAGCTCTGGCGTGTCGTGGTAATGCTTGTTGTTTGGGGAATCGGAGTAGCAATCTATGTCATCGCCAGCAATGAAATTTGATGGAATTACTTGTTGCACAGCCGAATTTGCAAGAGTCACAGCAGTTATACTAGATATTTTCCAGGATCCTAAGACGGTGGATGCAAATCTCCTACTGAGTATTGATTCATTGTTCGAATTTATGCTTTTTAACGGATATGTTGGATGAACTGCAAGAGCATGTTGAATCTATTGACATTGCAAATGGTAAATTTTCCAATTTCCATGAAATTCTCCTGTTTTCCAGAAACGCTATCCGTCTCATGTTTCAGAGAAGTCTTCTCTTTGGTGGCCAAATAGCCTTTATTTTGCTGCTACTTCTCCAAATTTGTCATGCTAAGAATGATCCTTGTGCTCCTTCCTCGTGTGGTAATATCCTTAATATCAGCTACCCTTTCCGACTACAAACTGATCCAAAGCACTGCGGAGACCGTAGATATTCACTATCATGTGAGAAAAATAGCACAGTATTGCATCTGTTTCCTGGAAAATTCTACTACGTTCAGGCAATTAATTATAACAACTACACAATCCGACTGTTGGATCCTGGTGTAGTTAAAGATGATTGCTCCTCCATGCCTCGTTTTCCTTTAACTCGTCCCAATTTTCCTGATGGAGGTCCATATATACCGAATAAGTATTTGTCGACTTCTTCGTTGACGACATTTTCTGCAGAAATTATTTTCATGAACTGTGTACAGCCAATAAATTCTCCTGATTACATTGACGCTACTTCTTGCATTACTAATGGATCAAAGCATTATTATGTGCGAATTGACACGTTCGGCGGCATATCAGGGATGGATTGGATGAGCACGTGCACCATAGTAACGGCGGCCTTCGTACCTGCCGAAAGGAATTATACCAGCATGTCGTTTGTTGAAGTTCACAGAGAGCTGGCTTATGGGTTCGAAATTTCATGGCTGAATCTGTACTGCGAAAGGTGCGAATCCAATCAGTGCTTCTTCAATGAAACGGAAAATAGGATTCGTTGCTTTGAGGAATTTCCAGGTGAGTAGGATTCACCCATTGATCGATTTCGTTATAATCTTGTTACTGATTAATTTAGAAAATTTTACCTGTTTACTTATAATTGTGAGTTATTGGAAACCAACGTAAATTATTGTCTAAATCCGTTCACTATAAACTCTATGTATATGAGTGTCAGGTGTTTGTATTTTTCAGTATAAACCAAAAGCAAGTTTTTTTTTTTTCAATTAAATGCACTTGGGCTGTTAATGTAATAGTAGCAGAATTTTGGGAGATTAATTAGAGAGAATATTGTTAATTTTCATAGGTGTCCATTCTGAAAGTTTGTACAGCTCTGTTATTTGAAGGCTAGCCCATATTGGAAAGAATGAGATCAAGTTTTTCAGTTCACTCTTCTTGCCCTCCACATGTTTGATAAATTTTCTATCAGAGTTTCTTTTATCAACCGACTTATACTCTTTATTTCTAACAAATCTTTTAATTATTTTTTAACTGTTCAAGTTGTTACAACCTTTTATTAGGCTTTCAAATTATTATTATTATTCTCTTTTTTTTTTTTGGTGTTTATTTCACTTCTATAAAATTCATTCAAGTTAAACATCCTAATACCTACATACCCCTTTCTTTTATTTCTAGATTATTTCAAAGAAGTTTGCTACCTCAGTTCCAGTCTTTTCAGACATGTAGTGGAGTGCTCCTTCTATAATGGTACGTAATGTCATTGCTTTGTCTTTCTCTTGTTCAAACAATATCTTCTTATAGAACAGGTATGTACTAGACGAAAACACTAGATAAGTGGCATCTATGTGTAAATGAATATCATAGAACCAGATCCAGTTACATTGGTAAAAGCTTATCTAATAGGTGTACAGTTGATTAGTTTGGCTCAAAACCGAAGCAAACTTAAAAATTTAAAAAATAAATATAAAAATCAAACAAATCGTAACTAATAAGAGCACTGAAATGAATCCAACCGAATAGTTTTGTTGGTTCAATATAATTCAGTTTTGAGCTCCTCAATAATTTCCTCTATCTACTTTGTTCTTCAGTTTAATAACAGAGTAACATCAAATTGGTGTTCAATGAAATGCACAACAACTTTCATTTAGAACAAGGAAAATAAATACCCAAAAATTCTCAAACTATTTACATCAACTTAAAACTTAATGCAAAACATCAATACATCAACAAAATAAATACCTAGTAATCCTCAAACTTAACCTATAATATCAATGCATTAAATAACAAGAAAAAGCAACAGAACCACAAGCTAAACCTCTTGGGCTAGTGGCAATTAAATTCTCTAGAGGTGAATTCGGAAATTTTGGAACTGGAGCACAATCTGCTGAACCAACAAGCTTTCCCTCATAAACGAGCAGCAGCGAGGATTGAAGGCTAAGTGAGGGAAAGAAAGGAGAAGAAATACAAAGGCTTGAAGGAATGGAGATGGCAGTGGGAAGGAAGGGAGAAGTTTGTAGGCTCACTGTATTTGATGAGGAGAATCAACAGGAGATTCAAGTAAAGGGAGAGAAAGAAACTAAGAGTAGAGAGCTGAGACAGGTAGATAGGCTAAAAGTAGAAAGCAGTGACAAACTAAGAGGCTGAGAGAAAAAGAAGAAATTGGAGGCCGGGGTTTTGATAAACTTATGTATATTGTGATATGGATGGCTAAGATCATGTAAGTTGGACGGCTACAATCAAACCAAGTTGAACGTTAAAAGGTAGAAAAAAAGATCCAGTGTAGATGTTGAACACATGATGTGCATGCTATTACTGCCTTTCTACCATTAAGCTTTAGATGCCTTAGATGCTATACATTTTTTTCTTGGTAACAAGAAGCTATACATGTTTTTGAATTTTATTCTCATTGTTTTTTTGAATTTTTTTAATCAAAACTGAACAGAAATAACTGATTTATTTTAAAATTTCAAAACAAACTGAAACAAATTTCCTACTAAACCAAAATTGAAATTTTGAATTAGATTAGTTCTTCTTTTTTCCCCCTAATTTGAATAGAATAATACTCATCCCTGCATCTGAATTCTCAACCTTTTATTCTTGAAAAACTTAACTAAATACATACATTCTGTTGGAAAGAAATTTTTAAAGATAACATGTGAACTTGTAGAGTAATGGGAATATAAATGACTTATTTAATAGCACAATTATTTCAGGAAGTTAAAGTTTTTGAGGATTTTGGAGGTTCCCAAAATCTCCAAATTAATGTCCAAAATTAATTTTACTTTAATCTGTTTGAGTTACATGAAAATTAAGTTAATAAAAAATTAATTCCTTTAATAGAATTAATTTCTTAAATTCACTTGGTTGTCCCTTGAATTAAGTCAAATTAAAACTGTTGAAGGAAATAGAGGAGGAAGAATGAAACACATAATTCAATTTAAAGAGGTTTGATTATCCTAAGCTTATGTCTTGTGCTCTGGGCTTTCTTTGAGAGTTAACTCCACTATCTGTGTTCTTTGGATAAAGATTAAGCTCTTTACAATCCTTGAGAACTAACTTTTACCATCTTACTATTATTTTCATGCAAAGAGCACTTACACTCTAGAAGTTACTCAACAATAAATTCACTCAATACAAATAAATTCACTTAACAACCTTACTTTATTTATTTTTTTTTTCTTTTTTCTGAACAATACAATAATTACAACTCAAGTAGAATCCAAAGATTGAAATTCTGTGGAAAGGTGAAAGAAAATGCTTTTGGCAAAGTAGATTCACAACAATTTTTTGTTGAATTTCAACTAGATTATAAACACATTTTTGTATAATTTTAGCTTAAAGTTGATTGTCAGAATGCATTTAATGCAATTAGTGACTTTCAACCACTTAAATCACCGCTGTAATGTCTCCTGAAAATCTCGATCTGGCAGAAGAAACTCCAAAGTTCTGCAGCTGAACTCCTTGGAGCCAAAGAAAACCCCTTTTTGCAAACTGACATCAGCTGAACATTCAGTTTTGGCAGTTGAAGTTTAGTGAGTTTCGCCATGCCATTTCGGATTCCAATAAGTGTGGGCCAATTTGAACCATTTTAATTCAAAATATTTCTTTATGATAGTTCAATAGTTTAGTAATCCAAAATAATCCAAACCACCTAATAAGTTTTCTCCCTCTAATACCCATTCTTTATACATGAACCTAGTAGTAAATATGTTAAAATACATGTAGCACGAGCCATTTATATATTATATATATATATATTTTCGTGTGAAGTCAACATACCGACTTTGTGCGTTGAAGCTTACTATTTTCTCTAATTATATCAAACTATATTATTATATTTCTTGTTACTGATTTTATTGTTCATGTGCTCTGTGAAGCAACTTCTAGCACATTCGGCTTATCCAACAAAATTAAAAGTGAGTCGTCTCTTTGTCTCCATTTTATTGATGCTAATATTTCTTTCCAGTCAAGAATATATAGTGACCTTTTTAATTATGTTTGCATCTACTGCAGGGTCATTGCCAGCTGTACTTGCTTACGTTGGTAAGTTCTTACCCTTTTTTCTTTAAGCATTTCTTCGAAGGGCATTAGCTATTAGACTAAATCTAGATGCATAGATAAATTCATAAGGACTACATATAATCAAAAAGACCATTTATAATTGCTCTATGGATGATTCTTTCATATATCAACTAATATTCCATCCTTTGAATGTATGTTGCCCACACAGGGTTGTCGTTTGCAACAAAAACTTTATGTGGGACTCCATTTGTAATTGCGTTTTTGGTCTATAAATGGCGAAAGAGACATATATCAGGATATTACACAATTGAAGAATTTCTACAAAGTCAAAATAATATGGCACCTATAAGATATTCATACTTGAGTATTAGGAGAATAACTGGAGGCTTTAAGGAAAAGTTGGGTGAAGGAGGCTTTGGTTGTGTGTATAAAGGGAAACTGCGCAGTGGTCGTATTGCAGCAGTAAAGATGTTGGTTAAATCTAAAACTGATGGACAGTATTTTATTAATGAAGTTGCTACACTTGGAAGGATTCACCATACCAATGTAGTCCAACTAATTGGTTTTTGTGCCGAGGGATCAAAGTATGCTCTTGTCTATGATTTCATGCATAATGGATCTCTTGATAAGTATCTATCTTCTCGGGAAGGATCTATCTCCTTAAGTTGGGACAAATTATATGAAATCTCTCTTGGAGTAGCTCGTGGTATTGCATATTTACACCAAGGCTGTGACATGCAGATCTTACATTTTGATATCAAGCCACACAATATTCTTCTTGATGAGAGTTTCACTCCAAAGATTTCTGACTTTGGGCTTTCTAAACTATATGGGACAAATGAAAGCATTAAAACTCTCACTGCTGCAAGAGGAACAATAGGATACATGGCACCCGAGTTATTTTATAGAAACATTGGACGTGTTTCACAGAAAGCAGATGTCTATAGCTTTGGAATGTTGTTACTAGAAATGGCAGGTAAAAGGAAGAATTTGAATACACTGCTAGAAAACTCAAGCGAAACGTATTTTCCACTTTGGGTTTATGATGAAGCCTCTAGTGGGAATGTCGTAGAAATCAATGATGCCATAGAGGAGCCAAACAAAATAGCTAAGATGATGGTTGTGGTAGGACTATGGTGCATACAAATGAAACCGAGTGATCGTCCTCCAATGAACAAAGTCATAGAAATGCTTGAAGGAGATCTTGAAAGTCTTCAGTTGCCTTCCAGGTTTGCTCTATTTCCCGAAGAAACTATAATAAGAGATGGAGATGAGTCTTCATCTATGTCAACCGACTTCTCAGAAACACTTAGTTTGATTGAAAATGCATCTTAAACTTATTTGAGGGAGTTATTTTGATAATATACATTGGAAATTAACTTGTCATCCAGACTTGGCAAAATAGCTAATGAAAAATAAATGTTGCAGCAAAAGTGCTTTTGTTATATATATGTGTGTGTAAAGAGAATGATCGTCTTTATACATTGTATATTCTGGGTAATAGACCTGGTTATTGTTCATGAGATCTGTATTGATCAATGATTTTACTATTTTAGCTTCAGATTTTTAATGGCCAGCATTTGTGTGCTGAAGCACCAGAAACAATATCATCAAAAAGTGTTTGGTTAATATTTGTGCAATTGAAAGAAATTTGGTTGTGGGACCATAACTGAGTTGTTCTCATGTTTGTAGTGATTGTATTGACAGTACAGAACAAGAAAAAGAAGAAACTAAGTGGTTAGCAACATGTTCATACTCGTTTAAGGCCACTTGACAATCCTTCTCTATATGCTTACTACATCATTGGTTATTACAGATGCTCTCTATTCAAGATTTACTATGTTTCTGAAAGATTTCTTGCATGTTTCATTCTTATTGGTTAGTAAAAAGCTGAAAGGATTTGCAGTTATTGACAAATTGTTTCCTTCCTCTTCCCGCATTTGAACAACAATGTTCATGGAAGTATTACACTGAATTCACCAAGCTTCTTGAGATTTTGGCATGTTCCCCTGCATCAATCTTAAGCCCTCAGTTCCTTATAAAAGATCATAATTACATTAATTACATCGGAAGTATATTTGATCATCATTTTCTCGTTTCAAGTCAACATTCTTCCTCCTTCTGCCATTTGTAACTCAACATTCCAAAACTATATGCAACCGACTTGTAGAAAACGTTCCCAAAGTTCCTTGAGAACAATTTGTAGCCAATGGTTGCTCCAGCACGCTCTGGTTGAGCAGTATTTTACGTGGATTTCAATTCGGACTAGGAGCACTTTGGCAAGAAAACTCTGTTGCATCAGACCATTGGGTCCTGTGTAAACAGTAGAAGATTGTGCAATTCTCCAATTGATAATGATGAAACTGAAAGGGAGAAGCAGATAAATTCAAGTTTGGAAGCTGTTTTAGAAGACAACCTTGTAAATCATTTGCAGAATCACTTGAGATAAAGAATCTCTCTTTTTGACCAAGAGTTTCACTGGATTTGGTAACTCCAGCAGCGTCTCCTTCCTCTCCGAGCATGATAGATCAAATCAAACTTCAGGGAAACGAACGGCTGGACCGTGGCTCCCACATTTGGATTCCTTGCATTCATTCTCAGAAAAGCCTAATAATCCATGATCTACAAGGACAAGCAGCAGGATCCAGAAGGAAAACAATTAACATTTCTGACTAATAAATTCATCATACCTCTAGTGCTTCGAGGACTTTAGCTCCGTGTTGGAATTCTAAAGGTAAAAAAATCTGCCAAATTATTAAGTGCACCCGTGTATGTATACTTTCACTCACAAGAGATGAATTTTACACTATAAGAAAAGTAAAAAAGACACCAATAAAATTTACTGATTAAATTATAAAAAAAATAAAAAAAATAATTATTAAAGTGAATTATCTATTATTTACTGATATTTAAAATATCGATGATTGAATTATCGATAAAATGTCAGCTATGTTTTTATTATTTTGTAGCGCTACCATCAATAATTTAATGAAAAACTGAATTTTGTTGAGTGAAAATATATAGCGATGTGGTACACCGAGTGTACTACATAATTTGTCAAAAAATATGATGCTTCAAAATGGCAACAGTAGGGACAGAGTAGTGTTTTTTATTAGCTGGACAGAATCATTGGTCCAACCATTTGGACCGGATACAAGATTAAAGGAAAGTTTGTTGAATCCTAAGCAACAGAAGAATATTAGTTTTCTTTTAATTTTTTTTTTTCAATTTTATCCCAGAAACTTCTTAAGAGAAATCTTTTAACACAAATTTTAATCAATAATAATATTAACTTCATCTTTAAACTATTACTTACAATTCTAATTAAATTTTAAATAAATTAAATTTTCATCTTAATATTTATTTTAATATTTATATTAATATATGTTAATTATACATTTATATAGCCCTTAATTTAAATATATAAAATTTCATATAAATTTCACAGTAATTTTACATTACGAGTCTACGTAGACTCGATTTAAGTATTTTCCTTCTGAACTTCACATATATGCAAATTTGTATCTGATGTCACTGTAATTCCAAAGGCACAAAAACAAAACCTTCAGTAAATAGTTTACTATTCATCACGCCTGAATAGTCAAAGGAGAGAGAGATTAAGAGAGAAAACTGTAGTAGTAGTTGTAGCTGAATAGTCAAAGTGGAGAAGGATAGAAAGGTGAAAATGGTTGTTGAAATTACTTCGAGGATTCAAAGTCCATCCAACAAATGAGGAGCCTGTGATGCTTCACCTCTATTTCAAATGTTCGTCTTAATGTATTGATGTCTTAATAATCACCTTTGAATTTCATTAAGCTTAATTTTGATGCTGGAGTCGACCATAGCAAATGAATGTGTTCAGTTGCAACAGTTGCTTGAGATTGCATGGAGAATATCTCGGCTTGGAGTTGTAAGAGGCAGCCTAACATTTCTTAAGCTTTAATTCTGGAGACATTAGAGAAGGCATCTTACTTGCAAAAGCCAGAGGTTTAACTACTATCATCATGGAGGACGATTCTCAATATACTTTTCAAGCCATTGGTAGCCTCTCCCCTCCCATTCAAGTTCAGGGCATTATTAATGATTAGAAGCTTTCAATCAAACTGACAAATAGTAAATTTAAGATGCATTTTCAATCAAACTGATTGATTCTGAAATGTCAAATGACATAGATGTGGAAGAAGAATCCTCTTCATCTTGTGTTGTAGTTTCTTCTGGAAATAGAGCAAGCCTCGAAGGCAATTGTAGACTTTCGATATCTCCTTCAAGCATTTCTATAACTTTATTCATTGAAGGACGATCACTTGGTTTCATTTGTATACACCATAGGCCAACCACAGCCATCATCTTAGTTATTTTATTTGACTCCTCCATGGCATCACTTATTTCTTCAACCTTCTCGCTAGAGGCTTCATCATAAACCCAAAGTGGAAAATAAGTTTCGCTTGAGTTTTCTATCAATGTATTCAAATTCTTCCTTTTACCTGCCATTTCTAGTAACAGCATTCCAAAACTATAGACATCTGCTTTATGTGATACACGTCCGATATTTCTATAGAATAGCTCAGGTGCCATATATCCTATTGTTCCTCTTGCGGCAGTGAGAGTGTTGATGCTATCATTTGTCCCATATAATTTAGAAAGCCCAAAGTCAGAAATCTTTGGAGTGAAACTCTCATCAAGAAGAATATTGTGTGGCTTGATATCAAAATGTAAGATCTGCATGTCACAGCCTTGGTGTAAATATGCAATACCACGAGCTACTCCAAGAGAGATTTCATATAATTTATCCCAACTTAAGGACATAGATCCTTCACGAGAAGATAAATACTTGTCAAGAGATCCATTAGCCATAAAATCATATACAAGAGCATACTTTGATCCCTCTGCACAAAACCCAATTAATTGAACTATATGGGCATGGTGAATTCTTCCAATTGTAGCAACTTCATTAATAAAATCTTGTCCATCAGTTTTTGATTTACTCAACATTTTTACTGCTGCAATACGGCCACTGCGAAGTTTTCCTTTATATACACAACCAAATCCTCCTTCACCCAACTTTTCCTTAAAGCCTCCTGTCATTTTCTTAAGGTCTGAGTATGAATATCTTATAGGTGCCAAATTATTTTGACTTTGTAGAAACTCTTCAATTGTGTTATATCCTGATAAATGTCTCCTTCGCCATTTATAGATTAAGAACACAATTACAAATGGAGTTCCACATAAGCTTCTTGCTGCAACAAATAGTCCTGTATGGGCAACATGCAAATGATGGAATATTAGTTGTAGTAGAATCTATGTAGTCCTCTTGATTATTTGTTGTCAATGCTTAGAATTCACAATTTGAAGAATAAGAAGCATTAGAACGTACCAATATAAGCAAGTATAGCCGGCATTGACCCTGCAAGAGACATGAGCATAAGTTTGTTCTTAACTTGAAAGAAATATTAGCATCAACAAGATGAAGATAGAGACATAACTCACTTATAATTTTGTAGGATTGACCAGGTGCTCTAGAAGAAGCTTCATTGAGTACATGAAAAATTAAAATTAGCAAAAAAAAAAAAAAAGTGAAGTATATATATGACAGACCCATTTAATTGATTTTTGAGAAATCCACGGACCCAAATTAATCCTTAAGAAAATTACGTACCATTATAGTAGGAGCACTGCCGTACATTTTTGAAGTGACTGAAACCAAGGTAGCAAACTTCACCGACATAATCTAGAAAGAAAGAAATTAAAAAGACACCAAGGTTAATTGTACTTTTAATTTTGTATACGACTCGATTATGTTACAATTTTAAATAAAAACATTTCATAGAATAATCATAAAGAAAATTAATATATTTATAATATTATAAAATAAAACAATTAACTAAGATCTAACTTTAAACGTCAGCTAATTATTTTAAAAAACTGAAATATCAAATAAAACTTTTTTTTTAAATTAGATAAACTAAATAATAAATTTTCCCAATAAGAAACATGTTCCGTCTCATTGAACATAACGAGATTATGAAGAAATCAATCAAAAGGGAAGAATACGCACCCGGCATATCCTCAAAGCAATAAATTTTATTTTCTGTTTCATCGAATAAGCACTGTTTGGATTTGCACATTTTGCATCGGTGATTCAGCCATGAAATCTCAAACCCATAAGCCAGCTCTCTGTGAATTTCAACGTAAGACATGTTCTTATAATTCCTTTCAGCAGGTAACAATGCCGCCGTCACGATTGTGCACGTGTCCATCCAATCCCCAGCTGTTAGGCCGCCGAACATTTCAATCTTCACGTAAGAATGCTTCGCTCCATTGTTAATGCAAGAAGTAGCGTCCACGTAGTAAGTAGAATTTACTGGCTGCACACAGTTCATGAAAACAATTTCTCTCGAAAATCTAGTCGACGTATAAGTAGATCCGTACTTCACCAGCGTATATGGAAACCCATCAGTGAAGAAGCTGGCAGAAGTTAAAGGAAAACGAGGCATGGAGGAGCAATCACCTTTAACAACACCAGGATCCACCAATCTGATTGTGTAGTTGTTGTAGTTAATTGCCTGAACGTAGTAGAATTTTCCGGGGAACAGATGCAGTACTGTGGTATTTTTCTCACAGGAAAGTGAATATCTATGGTCTCCGCAGCGTTTTGGATCAGTTTGTAGTCGGAAAGGGTAACTAATTTTGAGGATATTACCACATGAGGAAGGAGCACAAGGATTATTCTTGCCATGGCAAATTTGGAGAAGCAGCAGGAAGATAAAGGCTCGTTGGCCAACAGAGAGAAGACTTCTCTCAAACATGAGATGGATAGTGTTTCTAGTAAACAAGAGAAGAGAGGAAAGAATCATTTTTCTAAGTTAACAATTGGTCTTCGTTCCATAAAAATTATTTATCATTTTGAAAAATTAAAGATTATTAATTAATTTTCTGAATTTTATTTTTAACTTCTACGTAATATAGTTTCTGAATTAATGATATTTCTCTCATTTTTTTAAAAAAATAATTTTAATTTTCTATTATTAAATTAGCAGGGGTGTGAAACTAAAGGTTCTTGTCACTATTGCCCCACTAATGGCAAGGCCTTTGCTTTATGAACATTTTTATGGACTTTCACATTGGCTTCACATGTTGAATAATGCTATGAATTAAAAAAAAAAAAAAACAAAAAGAAAGAAAGATTGCTTTAATCCTCCATTAAGCTTCTTCTGAGTCAAAGAATGAAGGCCACCATAGGTGTGGAAAATATTTATTATAAATATTAAAACTATAAATACTATATTATTATAGATTATTAAAAGTAAAAAATAAAGTATTATAAAAAATAAAATTTAAAGAATTAAATTATTATTATTGAATAGGAAATTTTATTAAAATATGAAATTTTAAAATTAAATTATAGATTTTGATAAATATAATGTACAATGTTATAAATTACCGTTTAAATTACTAGGATATTAATTGAGTAAACAAGGGTTTAATTGCTGTCCCTGACAGTTGTCGTTAAAATATTTAAAAAAAAAAAAAAAAAAAAACCACAAAGGCATCTCTGGAATATAAGTTCTTTATTCATGTGTACGTTTCTCTATGTGTTTTCACATTCATGTCTTAAAGCATCTTTTGATGCAAACAGAGTAATGGTTTAGTGGGGCTAAAGATAAAACGCATGATTCTGATGTATCTCGACTGTCAATTTCCTCTTTTTCAATGTAATCTGCTTTATAGGACTTTATGCTTTGCTTGGATATACAGAAAAGGAGATGTTAGAAAATAAATTGAGAGAAATAAACAATAAGAATATATATTAATTTTGAATTTATTTTCTTGCCTTTTTTTTTTGAAATGTTTGCTTCATGTTTTGTGATTTCTTAAATTATGATAAGTTAGATTATGGTAAGAAAGTTTGAAGAAAGAAAGAAGACACCCCTCTCAATTTTCTTACATTAGTTGTAGCTCATGTAATTCTTAGTATACAAACCTCTTCTTTGTTGGACCTGTGAAGTATATAATGGAAGTCTATTTAGACATGGAGGCCCATTGGAGTGTTTTGAAGGCCCTTTGCAAAGGATGATGAGCCTAAAAGTCTTGTAATTATTTTGGTTAGTTAATTTCTTTTAGTTAGTTATTTTTTTTTTTTAGGTTTGTAACTAATTTCTTTCTTCTCCATCCTTTTCTTAGTGCCATTGGTTTAATTTTTTTCTCCTCTCTCTTTTTTTAGTTTAGGACTTGGATTTTTTTTTTTGTTATTTCTTTTTCTTTCCTTTCTTTATTCACTTTATGCACTTGATCTAATATGCATATAAGTAAATTAGTAAATTAAATAACTCACTCGATAATCTAAAAGCAATTTTAATATGATAGAGATATGGTTATATATGCTTAGGATGTGATTTACACTTTTGACATGAAAAATAACTAAATAGTAATGACTTTATGGTAAAATGACTATAAAATTAGACTTTAAAAATATATGCTACAAATTTAGTGAGACCTTTTTTACTATGTGCTAAATATGGACTTAAAAATCATGCATGATTAAGTTTTTCTCTTTGATGCAAATTGATCAATAGTATAAATTAAATTTATAAACCTAATTAATTAGCGGAACTTGATAATTTCTTTACCTTAAGTCAAGTAAAAATTTTGAATGCTAAGCTAATAGATACATATGAAATGGATGTTTTGTATGATTCAAAATATGTATAACAATTAAATTGCATATTATCAGAAATAGATTTTCTAATATATATTTTGAGATAAGAAATAAAAATTAATGTATAGGACTGATGATTCTCATATAAAATTTAGGAAAAAAAAGTGTATAACTAAGAATAAGTCGCATAACCACGTCCTCCTGTTTATAGTTTGATTATTTTATGGGTTGACTTGTCCTCTCATTTAACTTGGACTTGGCACGTGTTGTAGTTCGGATCTTTTAATGCAAATATATCTGTTGCATGTTAAAAAAAGAAAAACTACCCATGATTTATCATGATGAGGATATCTTTTGTATATTCAAATATTTTTGCATTTTAAATTAGTTAATTAAGGTAATACTTATCAATTTGTTTATCACTCCATATGTGTGTGAAAATATTGGGTAATTCATCGAAAAAATTCGAGGTTTATTTTAATATGAACTTTTGGATTAATTAAGTCAATATTGGGATTTGCATGTGTTTTTTATTAATTTTTTAAAAATAAAATATGAAAATTTAAAAAATATGATATGTAATATTTTATTATTTTTAATATAAATTAATTCAACATTAAAAATAATATTAATTCTTATTTAATTATAATTAATTAATATATTTAATTTTAAAGATAAATAATTTAATTATTAAATATACTATACATATTTTAATTATTTATAATTTTACAGTAAATATGGAATCAAAAGTTTAAATTAAAATATAAAATAATGGGAAGATTTAGGCGAAGAGATACAGTCTTTTTCGGTATATAATATTTCATTCAGTACTAAAAACTAAACTACATTTAATCCGAAATTTGACCATTGGTGAACACAAAATTTAAAATTAAATTAAATTAAATAAATTAAAAATTAAAATTTTAATATTTATAAAAATTAAATTAACTTTAAATAAAAATTAAATCAAATCAAATTAATTTAATTCGATTTGATTAATTTAATTTTTTAATAAATTTTTATTATAGTTTTTATTAAAGTAATTTAAAATGATATAAAAATTTTTTATATGGATTTGACATGGGTGAATTTAACATATATATATATGCGCCAAATTTTAAAAGTGGGTTCTTAAGAATTAGCCACCTACATTAACAATGGTGGTTAACAAAAGCACGACATAATAATTTTTTTTATTCTTATTTTGTATTTTTATTATATAAAAAAATTAACTTATCAACTGTTTTTGAAAAAAATTGTATCTAACATTACAGCATAATAAAAGTAGTTTACCTGCTCTTCATATCGATTCTGTTTAATGCAAGTTTCTTGTGGATATAAAATCCTTTTACTACAAATATATATAAAATTACATAAAATTCTATATAAAAATTATTAACTAAAATTATTTATTATTATTTGAAATTAAAATTAAAAATTTTATTTTAATAAAATTTTATAGTATTAATTTTTAAAATGATTAAATTACTCTAAAAGTATTAAAACTAAATAGCTTAAACTATTATAAAATCTAAGATTTAAATAATTAAATTATTATAGTTTAAAAAAAATATTATTTAATTAACAAAGTAAAATTTTAAACAATTTAATCTTTGGGTATTACCATTATTAACAAGTCAGTCTCTACATTTTCAGAAACTTATTAAAACGTTCTTATTTTTTCTCTGCATTAACAAAATAGTTATTCCGTTTATTTCTACCCTTAAAAATATAATAAAAGACCAAATTACCCTCTCTTTTTTTTTCTCCTCCTTCTTCATTGATTCTTTCTCTTCTTCTTCTTTTTTTTTCTTATTCTTCTTATTTGATTCTACTTTGATTTTTCTTTTTATTGTTTTTTATTTTTCTTCTTTACGAAGAAGGAGAAGGTGATTCTTCTTCTTTTTCATCATCATCATCCTCTTCTTCTTCTCCTCCTTCTTCTTTTTCTTCTTCATCATCATCTTCTTCTTGTTTTTATTTTTTTTTTGAGGAGGAGGACTATTTCATTGATGGAAAGAAATGTTAAATATGTTTTAATAGATGTGAGAAAAAATAGAAATTATTTCGTTGACGGAAAGAAATAATAAGGACATTTTAATAGATATGAGAAAAGATAAGGACGTTTTAATAAATTTCTAAAAATATAAGGAGAGACTATTTCGTTGACGGAAAAAAATGACGAGAATGGACTATTTTGTTAACGGAAAAAATAATAAGAACGTTTTAATAGATATGAAAAAAGATAAGAACTATTTTATTGACGGAAAGAAACGATAAGAACGTTTTAATAGATATGAGAAAAGATAAGAATGTTTTAATAGATTTCAAAAAATATAGGGACTGATTTATTAATAATAACAATATTCAAGTACTAAATAAAAGATTTTATTTGAAAGTGAAACTAAATTTTAAAAATTTTTTCGCTTATACTTTATTTATTTTTAATGAAAAAGAGGTTGAAAGAATTATTTTGTAGAAACTAACTTATTAACGACGATAATATCTAGAAATTAAATTATAAATCTCCCCTCTAAAAATTAAATTAAATATTTTCTTACTTCATATTAATATATTTTTTTGACATTTTAATTTATTATATTGCTTTATTGATAAGGCCTGCCAAAAGTATTTTTAAAGCATAGAATAAAACCTACGCATTTTATTTTTTAATTGATTGAATAATTGACTGTCTAATCTTATGTACAAATACTCCATCTTTATTTTCAATTATTTTTTATATTTTAAATCATTTTAATGTTTTTTATGTGCCGTTGTTTTGACAACAACGTCACACAGACTCTCTCTCTATGTATATATAGATTGAATTTCTATTCAATGCATCGGATGAATTCTCCGTCGCTGTCGTCAGAGGCGAGGGCTACTACGGGACAGAGGAAAAAATAATGAGGGACTATAAATTATTACTTAAATAATTTTTTTTAGAGTAGTTGGAATGAAATCGTATAACAATCGTTGTAGTATTGCACAGCGTCAGCAGTATTCAGTTTGACCAGAAATAATTGATTTCAGTTTGGTTTTATTTATTTATAGAATTTTAATAATTTTAATTAAATAAAATTATAATGATCATGAGTTATTATAATATAAAAAAATAAATAATAATATTAAAATAATTAAAAAAATAAATAAAAATTATGAAACAAGTAAATATATTTTTAAAATTTTAATATTTTTAACGTTTATGAAGTAAAATTAAAACAGATAGGAATACAAAACTAACCATAACTGCAAAAACTCAAAGGAATTAATTTTAATTGAATTTTAATAATATAAATTTTTTTAATTAAAAATTAAAAATTAAAAAAATAAAATCTAAAATCTCTCAAATTTTTTTAAATATATTTATTATCAAATTAAAATTACGACTATTAATAATATAAATTATTTAGTGTATTATTAAAAATATAAATATTAATTAATTAATTTTAAAATACCACAAAAAGCTAAATAATAATTTCTATTATATTTAATTACTCTCCACTTATATAAATGAAGAAATTATTCATTTAAAGACATGACATCAGTTCCACATATTAAATTAATTTTCAATTAAAAATGTTACATTAGTCTAACATTAACCTTATCTAAAACGAAAAAAAGCTTATTAATGTGATATAACAGGTGTGCGTTGGATGAAGATAATTTAAAGATTGAAAATTTTTATAGATCTTTGTAAGTTTCCGCTGTAGTCATTGTCATTACTAATTATTAATTAGTCAACGCAATTTATAAAATGTAGGCCAGTGAAATTATAAATTAATTTTAGCATTCGTTGTTTGAAAAATATTTTTTATTTTTTTTATATGTAGAAATCTTAATAAAATTTTTATAAAGAAAAAATAATATAATTTTTTTTCTTAATATATTTTTCATTAATTAATTTTTTCAATATTTAAATATTAAAAAATATAAAAAATATTTTTTCTCAAAAGAATGGAGCTCACTTATTTATGCACTAAGTCTTCGTATATTTTATAAAAAGTAATTTATATTTATAAAATATTTTTAATGGAGTTCATTTATTTACATATTTTATTCCATTTATTTTAAAACAATCATTTATATTTAAAAAATATTTTCCATGGAAAATATTTTTTATTCAAAATAATTAATTTTTTATTACTTAATTTTAATTTAAGGTTTTATTTATTTCAAAAAAATATTTTATAGAAAAATATTTTTTATATTTTTTGAAATTTGAAAAATTTAGAAAATTTAATTAATAAAAAATATTTTTTTGTTAAAAAATAAGTCATTTTAAGAAAATTGAGCTTCTCTTTTTTTTACATTTTGAAATTTTTATTAAAGTATTTATATACAAATTTATTTAAAAAATTTATTTTTTAAATTAAAATTAAATAATGAAAATAAGCTATTTTATTGAAAAATATTTTCTATAACAAATATTTTCTACATAAAATATTTTTTATCGAGTATATTTTTTAAATATAAGTTATTTTTTCAAATAAATAAAAATTAAAAAATAAAATTTATTAATAAATTTATATATAAGTATTAATAAGGATTTTAAGACAAAGATAAAATTTTTTTTCTTTAATATGACTATTTTTTTTATTAAAAAATTATTTTTTATAAATTAAATTTTCTGAATGGTTCTGACAATATGAAAAGTTTTTTCTTAAAAAATATATTTTATGAAATAAATAAAAACTTAAAATAATATCAAAGAAATGAAAAATTAAATTAAAATTTTAAATTAATTTAATTTATTAAATTTTTTAATTTGAAATGAATACCACTCACTTTTATTTCTCGTTATATCAAAATAATATGATTATTAAAAGTCAAAACATAATTAAACACAATGAATAAAATTAATAATGCAATTATTTTAAAATAATTTAATCTAATAAGTGTATTCAATTAAATCTGAAAGGTTTGTGATTTTATTTTTTATTTTTCAATCTCTATTTTAAAAATAAAAAATATTTGTGGACTGCTAAAATTATTTAAAGCATATAATTAAACCTAAACATTGCATCATTCAAATTAAACCTAAAATATTTTATTTATTTTTATTTTAATTTTGTGAAGTTTGGCTTTGAATATTAATTAAAAAAAAAATCCAAAATTGAATGGAACGAATTGACCGTCTTCTCTTTTCTGTATATATATATATATATTTATTATACGTATTATTTTCTTATACGGCATTGTTATGATAACATCACTGAAAATATATTTATTTTATAAAAAAATAATACGAATTAATGTGAGATAATAATTTGTTAATTAAACGATATTAAATTATGGATATTAAAATCAAATAAATCAAACTCCTCACTTTGTTTAATTTGTTTTCATATTCATAAAGTCCACACCTCAATTATTAATTTTAATTTTAATTTTATTAGTTACCTTTTTTTAATTGATACGATTTTAGCTTGAAATTTCAGTCAAAATTTATTAAAAAATATTTTCTTTAATAGAGACATGGAAGGAAGAAGGTCGTGGACTCATTAATAAATTTAAATTTTAATAATTAATGTCTAACACGTTATTATTTATAGGAAAACAAATTCAGTAACTGATCGTTTGACTAATTTAATTATTAGTGATGATTTTAATTTGAAAACTTATTAATAGCCTCCTGTTACTATTAAATTTTTACTGGATACTGATAAATGGGTTTTCATGGTCTAAATTAATAAAATAAGGGCTCTATCTTTTTTTTAAAAGAAAAATTTTAAATATATTTTTAATAAGACTTATTAGAAAATTCTCAGATGTTTTGAAAAATTAATATTCATTTAAAAAAATTCAAATGAATTATAATTATATTAGCTATTTGTATGATCGATTATGTTTAATTTATTATATATACCTCTCAAATTCAAAATTAAACAGTTAAAATTATTATAAAAATTTTTTCAAAAAAAATGAAATCTTATATCCTCAAAAAAATAAAAATAAAAATGATAATAATTTAAAGGAAATATTATAATTAATAGAAAAAATTACTATTTAATCCCTATAATATGGTAAAACTCACTAATTGATTTCTCTATTTTGAAAAATATATTAAAACGTTTCTAATATTTTAAAAAATCTACTAATTAGTCTCTTTATTAATTTTAACTGTTAATATTTTACAGTTTAGTCTCTATAATTTTCAAAAATTTATTAATTAGTCTCTCAAATTTTTAAAAAGACTACTAATTAGTCCTTTCATATAAAAAGTATTTTAAATTTTTTTATAATACTTAACGATAAAAATTAATAGATAGACTGAATAATATATATTTTTTTTAATAATAGACTTTTTAAAATGTCAAAAATGATTCAATACATTTTTCAAAATAGAGAAATCAATTAGTGAGTTTTATCATATTATAGAGACTAAATAGTTAATTTTTTTAATTAATATTATAATATTGTATAATGATAGAATTTTTACTTCAATATTATAGATTTTAATTACTCAATTTGTATTACGATTTTTTTTGGTAATTTCTATTATATATCCATATATAATTTATGTTTTTGAGAAAAAAATTTTGTATTGTAATTACAAATATTTTTTGTTAAAATTTTATAAATCGTGCTGCACTTTTGTATATTTAATTAAGTACTCTACAATTATGATTAATTAAAGACATCACGTCGATTCCACAAAATTAATTTCAATTGAAAATGTTAAATCAGTCTAACATTAACCTTATACAAAAAGAAAAGATTTACAGAGAGGTTTAGAAAGAATAACATTGGTTCACATATATATAAATTACATAGACAAATCTCCCTCATGTTTTAAGAAAATTATTTTATTTCAGTTTACTTCACCTGTCTAAAAATACTATGAAATGAATTAGGACCAATAGAAATTTTACCTCCATGTTTATGTGAAGTGTCCAAGGCTATTGATGATATGAACAATAGGAATAGTGCTTGATAGGACTAAATAAGAATTTTGATTCTGTGAAGAATTAAGTTTTAGTTATGAATCCGTTATCTCTGATAAATAGAGCATACTCTGTAGCCCTTAAGCATGAATCTCAAAAGGAGGTTCTGAGCAAAACAAACTATGAGTTCATTGAAATTTTGATGTTGTTTAATCAGTCATAGGGACATTTACAGAAAAGTAAACAAAAAAAAAAAAGATCCAAAGGAGAGCACTATAGTCATTGCAACATGAATGGTCATGTTAGGGATATCTATTTCAAACTAATAGGATATCCATACTGGTTTAAGAACAAAACCAAGATTGGAGGGCAATATGCAATTGTGATAATAAGGCGGCTCAAATTGTAACTAATTTGGTTTTCCATGAAAGGACGAAACATATTGATATTGACTGTTATATTATGCGAGAACAGTTTTAGAATGATTCTTTAATTACTTCACATGTATCAAGTCAAGACCAGGTCGCAGACTTATTTACTGAACCTTTGTCAGCAACTTTATACCAGCATTTTTGCTCCAAGTTGTCTCTGGTGCCTATCCTAACTCCAACTTGAAGGGGAGGGATGAATGATGATTTGCCGACTTGCCGACTGACGATAGAATTGACCTGCCGGCTGATGATAGAATATGAATGATGACTTGCTGAGTGACGACTTGATGATCTAATGACCTGATGACCTAATGATTGGCTGACAACCTGATGACCTAACGACCAACTTGACGATCTGACAATCTGATTAATTGAATTATATTATTTTAAATACTATGACGACTTGATGATCTAATGACCTGATGACCTAATGATTGGCTGACAACCTGACGACCTAACGACCAACTTGACGATCTGACAATCTGATTAATTGAATTATATTATTTTAAATGCTATTTTGTAGATGGGCTTTGTTAGGACCATATTGTTTTAGCTTGAATTCTTTAAGAACTCTTATATTACTTTCTTTTTTGGATCGTGCATTGCACGTGAGATAGATTTATAGATTTAGTATAAATAATCTCTCTTATGTTTTTATCAATATCTTCTTACATCATAGCTCATTAAGTCAAGTCTTGATTCTAGTTTTTACTATCCTTATTAAACCAGAAACTGAAAAGTTCTCCAGGCCTTCGATCAGAAGGGTGTCAATATATAAATGGAGTTGTCATCACACTAACACAAGGTAGCATGGTTATTATAGTCAAAACACTCAAAACTTAAACGGAACGAATAACATTAATAATGCATTTATCATACGACTTTATGGATTATTTTTGCCTTTCCGTATTTAAATGGGAAACATCTCCAACTATTATTCAACTATTTTTATAGGTTTTTTCCTTCCTCATTTTCACATAATTTTTTATAGCTTAATTTTTTACATGTGGGCTGCCAAAGTTATTTTTAAAGCATATAATTAAATCTTAATATTTTCATTTATTTTTTAAATTAGAGATGTTTCTAATCCAACACACTGAAATTAAATTCTAGTGACATTAAATCGACTCATTAAAGAGTAAAATTTTTTTAAAATTATTTACTTCATTCATTCATGTGTATAAAACTTTTCAATTTTATTTAAAATAAAAAAATATTTAACCACTTATTATAATACTATTCAATAAATATTTTATTTTTAAAGCAAAAGTTTGGCTTTCAATATCAATTATAAAAAAATTCCAATTTTCAATGGAGTAATTGACGTTCTCTTTTCTGCATTTTAATATATATTCCCATCTGTATTTTCAAATCTCTTTTATATTTCAAATTATTGTAATGTTTTTCGTGTCATTGTTTTTCACTACAATATCACTGAAAATATATAGTTCATTTCATGAAAAAATAAAAAAAAATACGATTTATTGTGAGATAGGCATTCGCGATATGTTGAAGATAGACTTAATTAAACGATATTATGTATGCACTTGCGTAAGAAGATGCTCTAATTTGTTTAATTAAACGATATGAAATTTGTTGATATTAAGATCAAAGAAATCAACAATAAATCCTCATCACTTGCTTTTATTTTTTTTTTCATATTTATGAAATTCGCAGCTTATTATTTTTAATTTTAGTTTATTAGTTACTTTTTTGTTTTAATTTATATGATTTTGAGTTGAAATTTCAGTCAAAATTTTCTTTTTTAAAAATTATTTTTAATAGAGAACACGGGAAATTAAGAAGGGGCCTTATTGGAGGTACACTATCATAAATTTAAATTTTAACAATATGCCTAACACATCAATGAAAATTTAAAAATATGTTTCTAATAAAAATTATTAGTAAATGATGTTGCTAAAAATAATTTGTATGTGACTTGATAATCTACAAAAAAGAAAGATGAGGTAGTTGGGTTTAGAAGTAGCCACTCCGATATTCAAGTTAATAATTTTTCTAAATGGGCGAGTATAAATGATAAGTTTGAGTAAGTAGAATTGAATATTAAAATATTTACTTTTATATTGTACTAAGATGGGGCTAGTTAATAATTTTCTTAAAAATTCGACTAGTGGATAAGGGATTATGTGATAGTAGTTGTTTTGTAGATTTACTTTATAACGTCTTTTAACAGTAACAAGACATTTTGAGAGGCTCAACCAACTCAATGAGCAAAGCCTTTACTTAACCGGGCATCTCACATATGATCGACCTTGTCTCCATGTTATAAGTGGTTAAGTCTAAGTATCGGAGTACCGTGGTTGTAAGAGCGAAGCCTTTACTTAACCGGGCATCTCACATATGATCGACCATGTCTCCACGTTATAAGTGGTTAAGTCTAAGTGTCGGAGTACCGTGGTTGTAAGGGTTATGTTACATGGTGCAATCATATATTGACAACACGTTATAGATTTTGGGCGAATACCAAGTCATATAAGAAGTTCCTCCAAAGGTCTTTGATTCTTCAAATTTGAAGGTTTACAGCTGATTTTTACAGTTGGGTCATGCGGCATGACCAAATTGGCTCCTTGTATCACATTCATACGCCTGCCTGATGCCAATTGATGTTGCTTTGCTTATCGAACCGCATTAAACCCAGCAGTCATATCAATAGTATAAAAATTCTCCCTTTCTCCAATCATTACCACTTTTGCTCAAAAAATCTTCTTTCTTTATAAAAAAGCTTGATCACTCGGTACTTCCCTTTACGTTCTTCTCAAAGGTAACTCCCTTTTTGTTGCTTTTTCTATCCTAGAAATGAATAAGCCTTCTTCTTCTTCTTTTTCTTCTAGAGGTAGTTACTCTTTATCTCTTCATCTAGTGGCCCCATCTGTGCTCCAACCCTTATAGTTTCTTTAAGGGCAATTCATAGTTTCTTTAAGGGCAATTCACGACAATGAAGCCCTACTTGTAAATGACAACCCATTTATGCTGTCTGAGAGGGATGTAAATAGTCTAGTAGTTTTAATCATTATCCAATCATGATAATAATATCAACCCGGAACAGTTGGAGACCTTACTTAAATGCAATAGAAATTTTATAATTATAACTACATAGTCTCATAAACTTTATATTTACTTGAAATTCAATTAAATTAACACTAAAGATAAATACCTGTCTTTATAAAATTATATTTAAATACTTAAAATACACGAATAATAATATCTAACTACAATCAACAAATTGGCTGTATGATACATTACTAACAATTTTTTCTATTATAATCTAAATATTTTTCTCCACTTCAATACACTATAGTAAATAACCCAAAGAAGGAGATGGTGAGGCCAAATAGGTGATGCATTGTGACTAGAAAATGGTGCTTACAGTAGGCAGAGGATCTAAGTTGGTGTTGATGATCATGAGCTTTTGTTGGTGGTTAAGAGGTGATATAGGTAATGCCTATAGTTATAGATCCTTAAGGATTTAGGTGTTCGGTTTTGATTTTGATATGGTTACAGATAAAAATTAGAATCAAAATCAAAACTTAAGTTTTTTAATTTTAGGAACCATAGTTGAAACAAACTTCAACTTTTATTCAATTCTAAGCAATTTTAGTAATGATTTAGTTAGATCTAATTCTTATATGGCTCTATTTTACCTTCAAGTTTCCAATTTCGTCGTGATGTTTAAACCTAATTTAAATGGAGATTATGAAAAGCAAAGGGAGAGAAGTTCATCCAAAGATGATATTATCTAGTACATATCCCATATTACACAAAGGGAGAAAGGAAATGCAGGTTGCGATGGGAAGTAGGGGAATTTAATGATACCGAGTGCAGGTGAGATAGAAAGTTGAGTGTAAGGGCAGGAATTTTAAATTTATTCAGTTAAAATGTCTCAGTGGGACATAATTCACCTATCTTCACCTTCCCTGTGTGGCCATTTTGTCTTCTACTCCCATATATTTTTATCTTGAAAGGACAACTTTGGGATAAAGAGACAGAGCAAGTACCTCCGACCGTGCTCTTATTCTTTATTCCTTATCAACTTTTAAAAAGATTCCTTAACTTTTAGAAGACATCTTCTTTGGTAATCCAATTAATTTAATTTGTCTTTTTCTATACGGACTTTATTAAATATTTCTAGTATAATTTGACAATAGAAAGAAAACAAAAGGGGATTTTGTCCTATCATTTGATCAATTCTAATTACGTTGATGTTCTTGTCGCTTTGATTTTCGAAGAAATTCTTAAATCTGTTAAAAATCTTATACTTTTGATCTTTCTCGGCGTATATTCAAAGTCTGTTTTATGTAGTCATTAATAAAACAAAAAAAAAAAAATGAAGTATGTGTTTATTGACGGAAAGTGTCCTCATTTGATTGCATATATCAATATCAACTAGAAATGAGCAGTGGAATTGAATTAATTAAAAAATTTGATTTGATTTTTATTATTTTAGTTTAGTTTCATTTTTATTTTTAAAATTTTTTTGTTTAGTTTGATTTAATAAAAAATATTGATAAAATCAAATCAATTAGTGAAAATATTTTAATTAAATTTAAAATATTAAAAAATAAGATGTAAAAAATAAAAAATCCATTAAAAAGTCTAACCGATCAAACCCAAGCTATTGAATATTCATTTTTAATATGAATCAACTTTAAGGCTACGTTATTAAAAGATAAAAAAATATAACATAAAAGCTTACAAAGACATTTTGGACTAGAGCAAGTGATGGATGTCGAAATTATCTAAAAATAATTTATTTAAATTTAATAAATATAAATTACGTATAAGGTGAATTAGATCGAGTAACAAGAAATTGACAATAAAAATCTTTGATTAATAACTAATAAAATAAACAAACAAATAAAAATGGTGTTTTGATGAAAAGTGAAATTAAAATATAAATAAAGACAATTAAAGAGAATAATAATTAAAAGAAAATTAAATTAATATAAATAAAATTTAATTGAAAATTAGAATTTATTTCAGTTATGGGAATTGATTATAGAAATAAAAATATATTTATTCATTTCAATAAATTAGTTCTACTTATAGAAGACACTCCACATAATCAATTTCTTCTTAGATATAAATTAATTAGAAAATGTAAATTAACTCTAATCAATAAATAATCCAAAAAACGTTTATTTGATTTAATTTATCAACAGCCTTAAGATTTAGAGTGATTCAATTCTAAACGAGAACTCAAACCACATTGTGAGTTTAAACTAAATTATACAATTCCTTAGTGGGTTACACTAATTGTTATTTTTTATTCAATAACTCAAATAATTATGGATTTCAAACATCCAAACTAATAATATACTACCTTAAAAATATGAATAATGAGCCTTATTAGTCAATTAACAAGACAATTTAATAATAATAAATGAAATTATATAAATATTAGAAGAATAAAAGATGAATAATAATATTTAGATTTCACAATTCATGAAAAAACTGAAATTTCAACCTATCTCTAATTAGAAATAAAAAAATTAGCCACACATAACTTACAAGAAAACAGGAAAAGGAAGAAGAGAATTCGGCGGGAAGAGAGATCTGTTGTTGTCGCCAAATAGGATATGTATAGCTGAACCCTAGTAGAACTCTTGCTACACTTTCCTAAAGATTTTGATTTAAGATTTCCTTCTGATTTGTTTCCTTGGAGAGGTTGGGAGAGATCATACCACACTTAAAAAAGAGTGATATCGAGTGAGAGATTCTGCTGCTTTAAATAAGGAGATCTGATTTTTCTTGTAAATCTTGAGTCAATCACACTTTCTATTGAGGATTGGCATGGATTGATAGTTTGATTTGCTCGGAGGTTTGAGCAAGTCTCTAGTCCAATACTGACTGGTCATCAACGGTTTCTGTTGAGCTGCTGGACAAATTTTGAATTTGATGATGCAAGATCAACTTGCAGGTTCAACTAGCAGGTCAAGTCTTGTTCAGCAAATGTCTCCATAGTTTTTATTAAACCAGTTGTTTCTATGCATTTTTATAAAAGTATCGTCAAAAAAGTGCAAGATTGATCATAAAAGACTCAAATTAGTGCTAAAGGAGAGCATAACGTATGCTAAAATTATGCCTTAACAGCAAGCACCTCGAATTTGAAACCATAAGATTGATATTTGCTTGACAACTTTATTGAAAGTCCTAATAAACCATCATTCTATATTAAGGTATGAAATCCAAAAAATTTCTTACGGAGAAGTTCAAGAAATCTATAATGTACAAATATGAAATGCTTGGCCTTGTGACCATAAAACTAAAGTGAAGCAAGAGAATCTATAATGTACAAATATGAAATGCTTGGCCTTGTGACCATAGAACTAAAGTGAAGCAAGAGCAAGTCTAAAAAAAGCAAAAAAAATCTAATCAAGAAGCTCAACATAGCAAATGCAAATCATTAATAACATGTCGTGATAATCATCTATGAATAATAAAAGAAATGAACAACACTAGTTCAGCTTCTCAATATAGGGCTACATCCATAGCCATCTGTCTTCTACTGTTAAATAATAAAATCATAAATTACAAGCTCAAAAATCTAATTTAATATATTTACTATAATTGCAATGTATCACAAAAGAGTGTCTTCAACTGCATACTTCATGATCATAGGCCAAAACCCCTCTCTCTCTCCCTTCATGGGACTACACTAATCACAATGGGCAAAATCTCTTTTCCACGATCCTTACTTGCACAAATCTTCTCACCACAATGGCTAAACCTTCAATTCATGGGATATCAACCATATCCCTATTTATAGTGTTAGACTGTCCAGTCCTAATGAGAATTCCATCTCAATTAGGAATAGCACATAATTAAGATATCTAACCTTCGTAGTCCTCATCTCCTATTCTAATCTAATTAGTAATTTCATTTTATTTATTTAGGAATAATACATAATTAAGATAGCTTTTATAGTCTCTATTTATTGAAAAATAAATCTTTTAAGACTATACAGCTACGAAATATAAATCTCCACAAGTAAAAAGTATGCACTAGAATCATGAGATACACATCAAACAATTTTCAAAAACTAACAGGTCCAAATAAAATCCTGATAAATAAATTAGATATTTGTGTACAAAAATTTTCAATTTTGAGTTTGTTTTAAATATTATCATTCCGATCTTTTTGTAAGAGCATGTTACCAATAGGCTTTATATCTCATCGGTAAATTAATAATCGATTATCAATGGATTTTACAATTAATTGGTAAAATGATTACCCTTTTTTCTTATAATTACTTTCGACACATTTTTATAGAGTATTATAGGGGTTAAATGAATCAAATTATTCATGAGTTACTTGAGATTTGATTCGATAAAAATTCGAGAGATCTCGACTCGATTTTTATAAGAATTAAGCTCGAACTTAATTTTTAAACTCATTTAGTAAACGAGCTAAAATTGAATTTTATAGTATTCGTCTCATTAAGATTCATGAGCTTAACTCGTTTTCGAGTTCATGAGCAAGCTTGCAAACATATTCATGAACAGTCTCATTAAATATGCTGAGATTAATATTATAAAAAATAAATTCAAATTATCTATATACTTTCATGAGTCAAATCTAAATTTTTTAAAATTCAACTCTATATAGTTTAATTATACTATTAAAATTTGCATATATGGGATCGTTAAGATTTAATTGTTCATTCTTTACTAGCTGCGAGCTAATTTATATATATTTTTATTTAATTAAATTATTTAATTTTAAACTTATATTTTTAAATTAAAACTCATTATACATGTAAATCAATTAAACTATTTGTAAAATATTCGAGATTAAACTTAATAAAAACTTGAATCGTCTAAACTTGTTTGCTAAACGAATTAAACTTGGACTTATTAATATTCGGCTTGAGTTCAAAATGAGTGAAATTCAAATTCAGTTCAACCTCGAAAAAATTTTAACGAATCAATATTGAACTCTTCAAAACTCGACTTGGATTCGACTTATTTACACCCGTAAATGTTTATTTTAAATAATTACAAAATGATTAAAATATTTTATAAACTCTAAAAATAAAATCATCTATTTATTTATAATATTTTTATGATTTTTTAAAAAAATTGGTGAAATTAATTTTTATTTTATTATTTATAAATACTAAACTTATAAATTGACTCGAGTAAAAAAAATATATTACCCTGATTCAATTTTAAAATTTCACTATTTATATCTTATTATATATCAATTTTAATAATTTTAATAGTTCCTTAATATATCAATTACTTACAAATAGTTCAATCAAACTCGTAATTATTTAAAATTTTAAATATTTATAAATTTCATGCTAACTTATAAGCACTAAATTAAGTCAAACACATCCTAGTCTCTCCAATTTTAGCAATTTCTAAAATTTAGATAGAAAGAGACTTTTTCATGTAGAAATCTTAAAACCATTTGATCAATAAAAAAATATTAACGCCCCCTAGCTTGTCTATATAATGATTCAGCAGCTGCTCGCCAACAGAATCTAAAGCAACGATTATAGCTACAAACCCGCCGGCCGCCACGTGCAAAATCCAAATGGCTCCTTCCGTCCCTTTCTGGCCACTTCCACTTCTTCTCTTCGTCCCATTACTTTTTATCTGGAAAAGAAAACTTCACGATAAGAGACGACGGAGCAAGAACCTGCCACCAGGCCCTCCAAGACTTCCATTCATAGGTAACTTGCATCAACTCGGAGCAATTCCTCATTACTCTCTATGGCAACTCTCCAAGAAATATGGTCCCGTGATGTTTCTCAAGCTTGGTCGTGTCCCATCAGTTGTCATCTCCTCTGCAGAAGCAGCCAAGGAAGTTTTGAAAACCCATGATCTTTACACTTGCAGTAGACCTTTCTCGGCTAGTACCCAGAAGCTGTCCTATAACTATCTTGATGTAGGCTTCAGTCCCTATGGAGATTACTGGAGGAAGATGAGAAAGATTTGTGTTCTTGAGCTCTTCAGTGCGAAGAGAGTGCAGTCTTTTCAATTTGTGAGAGAAGAAGAGGTTGCTTCACTCATTGACTCCATCACCAAATCTGCTTCCACTGCAACTCCTGTTAATCTCAGTGAGAAGTGTATGGCTCTGACTGCAAATATAACTTGCAGAGCAGCTTTTGGGAGGAGTTTTCAAGAGAGAGGATTTGCGCATGAAAGATTCCATGAAGTGATCCGTGAAGGTATGGCGTTGCTTGGGTGTTTGTCTGCTGCTGAATTCTTCCCTTATGTGGGATGGATTGTTGACAAAATCACAAATCTCCATGGAAGGCTTGAAAGAACCTTTCAAGAATTGGATGGTTTCTATCGAAAGGTTATAGATGATCATGTTGAAAAGGGACGGGACGAGTCCGGACAGGAAGATATTGTTGATGTTTTGCTAGAGTTAGAGAGATCTCCACCCGATTTTGGTATTGCTGATGCTGCCTTTCGATTCTCCAGGGATCACATTAAAGCAATTCTCATGGTAAGTTTCCAAAATTTCAAAGAATTTTCTAAAAATTCAATTAATGAATTAATGTTTTTATTTTGAATATGAAAATTTAACTCTTTTTTCATTAAAAATTTTCATTGTAAAACCAAAGGAAAGGAAAATGATTATTGAAATATTATTTGATTTTATATATACATATTTATAATTTGCTTTTCAGTATTACTGTATTAATTAAAATGCGTTTGATGAACTATTTTACTGACTTTTACATAAGCTTTTCAATGCACCATGTGACATGTAGGCTGTGGTTTAAGCATATAAAAAAACATGGCGCATGAAAGGAAAATTTCAAATGTTTATTCCTTTTAGAAATTTTTTAATCACTTATGTAGGGTGTATTTCAAATCAAACAAAACAACTGTATTATGTAGACCCATTAAGATTTCTAAAATTTTATTATTTAGTATTATTATAAAAAAACTTATTAATTAGTTGATTAAATTTAAAAAATATATAAAATATTATTTAAGTATTTTAATATTTAATCCATGAGATGTAAAAAAAAATTATTAGTTAACTCATTAATTTTGTAAAAATATATATTAATTAGTCACCCTTTATTAAAAATATGTTAAACTATTTTATACTATAATATTTAATCGTTAGACTAATTATTAGATTTTAAAAAATTTTTAAAATATTTTAATATAATTTTTAAATCGGTGAATTTCTCTATAATAAAAACACTAAATAGTAATTATTTTTTAAGATTTTGCCTACTAAATATATGATTTATATATCAGCCAAGTACAATACTACTTAAAACGTAAAATTTTTTCACCCTCCGTTTAGAATAAAGATTTCATAAAAATTAAATTCAATTGATTTTTTTTAATAATTATTTTATTTGGAATGAAAGAATTAAAATTTTTTATTTACTCTCTTAATTTTTGAAAAATATATTAAAACATTCTTAATATTTTAAAAAATTTATTAATTAGTTCTTTTATTAATTTTAATTATTAAATATTCTAATAAAAGTCTAAAATATCCTCGATAAAAAGTGATTAATTAGTAAATTTTCTACCAATCAACTTTTTTCTAAACTACAAAAATTAAATAATAAAAAACTGAATGATTAAAATTAATGAAAAATTTAATTAGTAGAGTTTTTAAAATATCAATGGTATTTTTAATGTATTTTTTAAAAAAAATATTAATTAATGAGTTTTTTCATAATAAAAAATAAATAATAATTTTTATATTTGAATGGTAAATATTTATCGTACTAACCGTCGTGTATGCATCTACATACTAAAATTATAATAAATTTCATTTATAAAAATACAATTTTTGATTGGTTAGTGTATTTATTCATGTCACATGTATAAAAATTTTCCCAATTAGAATTTTTTGTATGCATTTCGTTTTCCACTCTAGAATGATTCTATATCTTTAACCTTGATTTAACTGATCTTGCTACAAAAATTTGTATGTAATATATCAGAACATATTTCTGGGTGGAGTTGACACTGGAGCAATAACTTTGATTTGGGCAATGACAGAGCTCATTAGACATCCAACGGTCATGAGAAAAGCACAAGAAGAAATAAGAACTTGCATGGGAGATAAAACAAAAGTCACTGAAAGTGACATTGACAAGCTTGGGTACCTAAAGATGGTATTGAAGGAAACCTTGAGGCTGCATCCACTGGGACAATTAGTAAGAGAAACCATGTCCAAATTCAGCATCAATGGCTATGTGATTGAACCCAAAACCCTAATCCAAGTGAATGTGTTTGCAATTGGAAGGGATCCAAAGGTGTGGAGGAATCCAGAAGAGTTCATTCCAGAGAGGTTCATAGACAATCAATATGATTTTAATGGGCAGAGTTATGAGTTTTTACCATTTGGTGCTGGGAGGAGAAGCTGTCCAGGGATGGCTATGGGACTGGCTCTGGTGGAGCTTGCACTTGCAAACCTTTTGTTTTGTTTTGATTGGAAGCTGCCTTGTAATATGAAGAAGGAAGATGTTAACATGGATGAGGCTCCTGGTATTGTCACCGGCAAGAAAGAAGCTTTATTGCTTTTACCAGTTAAATATCCACATGCATGTATGTAAAATTAGTATTGCAATACTGTCTTCATGGACCAAAGCTTAAATACAGGGAAATAAATTACAAATAAATTACTTCTTTTATGTTGGCTTCATTATAATTTGGGTAATTATCGTATTGAGGTTTAATAAAATTCAAAATTTATGCACAAATTTTATTCTGTTATTAGTAATAAATAATTTAGTCTTTAAAATCTATTTTATTAATGAAATAATTTTTTTGTTAAAATTTATTGTTATATTATAATAGTATAATTTTTTGAATTTATTTTTTATAATAATTTAATTCTTTTAATTTTAATAATTAATTTATGATAATTTAATTTTTATAATTTTAATATTTATAAAAATTTTATTCTTTAATTTGAATTGATTTTAGGTAAATTTAATAAAATAATTATTTTATTAATAAAATTAAAATTTATAAAATTATAAATTTTAGTAAATATTAGAATCTATATTATAAATTATCATATGATTTTGTGCCTTTGAGTCTGTACTGGTAGAGTGATAGGCTTAGGCAAAGTTTTTTCACTTAATTATGAAGGACAAAGGTGCAAAATGCACTTGAGTGTTATTATAATGTTATAATTAAAAAAAATTATTTCCCTTAATTATTAATCTATTATTATGAAGGGCAAAGGATTAAAAATTATTTTCTTCCATGTTTTTGAAAATATTTCTCTATTTTTGCATGATTTGAAAAAATGCTCTAGACAATGAATCAAAATGTACGTGAGTGTTTTTTAATATTACTATTAAAAAAAACTTAAAAGTTTTTCCTCAATTATTATGGTGGACAATGGATGAAAATGTCCATAATTATTTTTTTCTATTCAAATATTTATGATAATTTATGATGTGGCCGGAAAACAGAGTTGTTTTGAGATTGATTAGACCTGCAAAGAGGAGAATGTGAGGTGGTGGTGGATACCTACAGCAGCCATTCCGTTGCTCAAGTTAGTATACTAGAAAAGAGAGTAAATACAATGAACTGTTTAGAATTTTAGTGTAAGAGAATGACATACATTGACCTCTGTGATCCTTTCCTTTTCATACTGTAAAAAGATGGAGATAAATATAGTATTTTTTGATAATCCAAGCAAAGATGTGTCCGACTACTTTATAAGGGATATTAACAGCTAATAGGTTGGTGATTTCGTGATTACAGACATAATGGGGATAAGCATGACTATGCCTGACAATGGTAATCTTGTATCAAGACCCGTTCTACCAAGGGGAGGGCGAGTTTTGATGGTGAATCGAGTGTTAAAGTGTTCAGGTCTTCTTTTCCTCGAATAGGACCGCATTACTTACTTATTAGACCTGTTCTATAGTGACAGCTCATGGCTTATTTTGGACGATTGTAATATAGCATTAGAGGTCTCCCCAATCTTCGATTCTTCAGGTTCGAAAGTAACAGTTTGTCTTTTTTATTACGTGGCATGATTTTGTTGGCCTTGATTGTTTTCGTCATTTTTTCTACCTTTGGTAACGATGGTTGCCTTATTTCTCGAGTCATATTTAAAACTTTGCTGGCTAAGCTATTGTATAAGAATCCTCCTTTCTCTTCTTTTGTTTACGACTGTTATCTATGGAAAACATAAATGAGATTACTTTCTTTTCTTTCCCTGAGAATAACCAGATCTGTTGAGAGGATATTATCATGGTCTATGAAGAGCAGCTGAAGGCAGGTCTTCATGAAGGTGCAAGCATACTGTTTATGCTTGAGTATTGCAACCAGTCTGACTATAATAGCTTTTTAGCACCATGACCCCAGGGAGAGGGTTGGATTGTGCAAGATTGATTCTGAGGATCAGGCCAAGAAGCAATTGGGGAAGCAGTCTTTCATGCGATTTTTCTTGAACAGATGACATATTCCTAGAGGATGAGGTCAAATGAGAGGCTGAGGAGAACCCCACCAATCGGGTCTCTGCTAATGACATAATAGATGTTTAGAAAATTCTGATGTAATAAAGATTTGCGAGGGATACTGAAGTCCTCCTCCTTGTGATATTTTGTAATGAAAATACATATTTTGCATATCTACTCTTAGGTTTTTTTTTTTTCCGTGCGTGCCCTCGTTACTACCCATAATTTAAATAATGTAGCCAAGGGGCTACTACGCAACCAAACTATAAATCTAGTAACCACCATTTTTTGCCCAAAGAAAGGGGTTAGTGCACATTCACCTTGCAGAACTTAAAGCTCATTTAACAGCCATAAAATAAATTAGAGAATTTTTGCGAAACAAGATTAATACCTGGGCATTTAGCTTAGCAGACTCCCACCTTTTAATCATAAAATGCCTCGAAAAAATTTTGTAATAAGGGAATTTCACCCGATCACTCGTCTTGAGACTGGTCATAAGACTTGCCTTCGACATTAATCTTTGATTGACACCTTCGTCTTTTGATGATTGGTATTCCCGCCTTATGGCATGGCATAAATGACTTGATTAGTGGGACCAACGCCTGGATTGTGGTATGTTGGAACCTGCCTTATGACCTGACCTGGCGGACTTCGCCTTGTGGCCTTGTGTCGTGGGACCAACGATCAAATTGTGGACTGGCAGAACCCGCCTTGTGGTCTTATTTAGTGGGACCAACGCCCAGATTGTGTTTTGACAAAACTCGCCTTATGACCTAGCCTGGTGGAACTCGCCTTATGACCTAGCCTGGTGGAACCCGCCTTGTGACTTGTTTAGTGGGATTAATGCCCAGATTGTGGTCTGGCGGAACCCGCCTTATAATTTTGCCTGAAAAAACTCGCCTTATGGCCTTGTTTAGTGGTACTAAAGCCTAGATTATGGTATGGCGAAACCTACCTTGTGACCTAGCCTGGTGAAATCTCTCTTGTAGCCTTGTTAAGTGGGACCAACGCCCATATTCTGGTCTGGCAAAACCTGCCTTGTGACTTGGCCTAGTGGAACCCGTCTTATGGCCTTCTTTAGTGGGACCAACGCCCAGATTATAGTCTAGCAAAACTTACCTTGTGACGTGGCTTATCGAAATCTACCTTGTGGCCTTGTTTAGAGAGACCAATGCCCAGATTATGGTCTGGTGAAACCCGCCTTGTGACTTGGTCTTGGCGGAATATGCTTTGTGGCCTCTTCCTGTCTCCCTAATCTCTTTTTTTAGGAAGACAATCCCATTATTTCCTGTTACTGAAGAACATAACATGTGAAAAAATATCTCGTTAACTTATTATTGATAAAATTTCCTCATATTACAAATATCCCAGGAGTAGGGAAACACTTGACCACCTAGTGGGGCTATGTAACATGACTTATAGGCAAGTGACCTTCGAGACTTTGAACAGTCGTTTTCAATTCTCGCGTAACTTACCAGACCGGCTATTATATCTGTGGTCTGCTTATTTTTTCTGATCATTACTAGATTCTTTTGCTATTACATGAATAATCCCTATAGGCTCTTGATCAGGGGTGGTTTGGGGTGTTGTTATATATCTTGGATTCATTTCTCCTTTCTTCCTTGCCCTTCTTGGTGAACTTCCAAAGAGTTATGTCCCTTATCAGCCTCTCAATCTCATCTTTTAGTTGCCGACACTCTTCCGTCATATGATTGTGATCTTCGTGGAATGGTCCTGTCTCGTTTCTTCGCTTTCTCGCGATTGAGCTTGAGTGGCCATTTTTCTTGATTCACATTAAAATACGTGTCTGTGAGTCATTCAACAAAGTATAATTCTTATACTTGCTCTAGTCATCCCTCTTTGGGAGATGGGATAACCCCTGTGATCTCCTTCATGTCCTCGCCTTTTCAGCTTTTGACTTTACTTTTGAGTCGCTCTCTTGTCCTCTTTTAGTACTTGGACTTTGTCATCCAGCTTGATATACTTCTAGGCTTTGTCTATCAATTATTAATATGTCACAGTTAGGTTTTTAATGAAGGAATCTGTGAATTTGACGTTGCACGTTCCTTTCTTTAATACTTCACATGCTATCTTATGATTTAATTCTTTTACCTGTTTTGTTTCAGCATTGAACCATGAGATAAAACTCCTTAAAGACTCGCCTTCTCCTTGGCAGATTTTTCGCAAGTCGGAGGAAAGTTTTTTAGGAGGTATACAAGTAATAAATCTGAATTTAAATAACATAACAAACTGTATCAAATTTTGAATTAAACCTAGGCGAAAATGTTGTACCATTTCTGAGCCAAACCTATGAGTGTTGATAGTAACACTCGGCATAACACAAAGTCATTGACATCCTAAAGTTGCATGGTTGTCCTGAAGATTCCTAGGTGGCTCTTGAGATCTGTTGTTCTATCATACTTATCCAAGTTAGGCAGCTTAAACTTGGTTAGGAATATTTCTGTTAAGATCTCTTCCGAAAGAGGTGAGGCATTGTTTAGGGCCGAAGTCCTCCTCTTAATTCCTTTAGTACCATTGCACTACTCGTACCAGTTTTTAATCGATGCCTTTTGGAGTTTCGTTTGATTCATCTTCGGACTCGGCCTTTCCTGTATTCTAACAATTGCACAATGGACCTTTATTGTAACAATCAATAGAATAATAATAAATATTAGTCACATGAATAATATAAATATCAAAAGATAACAAAGAAATAATAAAATCAATTAGATCTCACAACCAATTAAACTAAAACTTCAATTGAAAAGAGAATTTAGCCACACACGTTCATGGCTGAAACACAATAAGAAGAATAGTGTTTTCAGCCTCCCAAAATTAGTTCAGAATAAAAGATGATTATGTACATCAAAATGTCATTTTTATATAATACTTAAACTGCTAGTTTAATCTAAATATCAATAACCAAAATCAGATAGGAAAGTTTTTTCAAAAAGAGTCGAGTATGATGTATTTTGGCGAATGAGGATTATTTATTCATATCTCAGATTTGAAATTGAATTTTGATACTTCTTATAACAAAGAATGTTTGAGAGTTAGAGTTCAAACATGATTCTGCTTGTTTATTCTCTTTGAACTTGATTATATCCACGAACTTTTTTAATTTTAGAATATAGAGTCTCAATATGATTTTTCTTTTATTGTTCTCCAATCATTGCTTATTCAACAAAATATCAGAATTCAAATGAATTAACATGTTTTAAGTAGAATCATACTAAAAAATTTAAATGTTTTAAAATATTAAAATTATAAATATGCAAATTATCGATGAATAAGATAAGCGAACGAGAATTGATATTATAAATTAATGAGATGAATTAATCAAATATAACTTAAAAGGGTTTTAATTTATAAAGGTGATATGGAAAAATATTAATTTGGAAATTAACTTCTATAATTAATTTGGACACTGAAATACATAGATCTATTAATTAATTAAGAATTAATTAATTGGAACAATGTATTAATTTAATTTATGTAATAAATTAACAAGGTGACTAATGAGAGAATTCCATGCAGTAACCAATATTTGGAACCACGTGGAGATGACATGGCATGAAAGGGAGACACTTGTCTCTCCAATAAGGGATGGTGGTAGATATGTGGTCCCTGCCATTTTCTCTCATAAGTATAACTGACATAGGTCTAGGCAAAGTTTTTTCCCTTAATTATTAATATATTATTACGAAGGACAAAGGATCAAAATTCACGTGAATATTTTTTTAATGCTATAATTAAAAAAACTTATTTTCCTACATTATTAATATATAATTATAATGGACAATGGACTAAAATGTACGTGAGTGTTTTTTTTTTTTAATATTATCATTTAAAAAAACTTAAAAAGACTTTTTTCCTCAAGCATTAATATATTACTATGATGGACAATGAATCAAAATGTACGCGAGTGTTTTTTAATATTATTATTAAGAAAAACTTAAAAGTTTTTCCCTCAACTATTATGGTGGACAATGGACTAAAATGTCCATAATTATTTTTTTATTAAAATTATTAAAAAAATTAAACATTTACAATAATTTATATTTATATTAAATATTTTATGTTTTGATTAATAAAATTAAATTTTTTAAATTTATCACGATTATAATTAAAAATAAAACTAAATTAAATTTAAAAAATTAATAAATTATAATAAAATAATTCTTAAATAAATATTTTTATTTCAATATCATTTTTTTCATTAATTTTATTATTTAATTTCTATTTTTACTTTTACATAATATCATTATTATTAATAAAAACTTAAAATATAAAAAAAATAAAACTTTACAATTTAAAATATTATTATTAGAAAATAAACTTTTTAAAATATAAAAAATATATATACATAAATTTATAATATTTGAGTATAAGCATTTAAAAAATTATAAAAAAATATTTTTCACTTTTACGGATTTTAGGCACGCAAGAGAATTTGCCAATAAAAATATTTTTTTTGGCTAAAAAGAAAAATTAAGGTTTTTTTTTATAAATAAAATAAACTTTCTTTTTGAATATTTTTGAGAAAACTTTCCACATTGAAAAAAAAAATTGTTTTCAAGAACTTAGAAAATCTTGTTGTTACTATTAAAATTTTTTATACCAAAGCTGATTAAGATTTTTTTGTTTCTTAAGCTCAATAGGCATTAAAAATTCAATACTTTACATATTTTCATAATTTAATCTAAAACTTGAAAATTTGATACTATTGTCTATAATTTTAATTTTTATTTCAATTTTATCCAAAATTCATATTTCAATTTGGAGGGAGTTGGCTCTATCCTACATGGCATAATAACTAAAAGGGTTAATGATATAAAAAAATCTAAACCTTTACCCTCTTTTACAATTTAATCCAAAATTTTTAATTCTAGTATAATAATACAATTTATTAAAAATAAAGAAATTATACCCAAAATTGAAATTAGATTTAGAGAGCTATACCACTTCCTACTCAGTATTCCAAGTAGCATAATAAAAAAGGTCACATAGACTATGATATAAGGAGGACATGATCCTTTCAAATCTATTTGCAACTTTGGATAAAATTACTTCATTTTTTGACAAATTAATTCGTTGTATCAAAATTAAAAGATTTGAGTTTTGGCATTATTAGATTTTTTAATTATTATTTTGTGAGACCCATATAGACCTTCCAGCTGGGTATGCAACATGGAATGAGGCACACTCTCCCCAAATTAAAAATCTCAATTTGAATAAAACAGCAAAAAAACTTAATTTCTAGATTATTATATATACTTAAAATTTAAAGTTTTGGATTTAAATCACAAAAAATTTATAAAGTATCAGGATTTTTAATGCTAGTAGCTAGGCTGTTCCTTTTTAACATTGCAATCAGATAACGAAAAAGAAATTATTTTCTAGAGAAACAATTTTCTTAGAAAATATTTTCTACATACAATTAAACTTTTAAGAAACAAATATTGATTTAATATAAAGAATTTTATCTAGACTTGACTTGGTGTATTATAAACCTAACAATTAATACATATACTAGGACTCCTATAAAATAGATGAAATTCAAATGTTTTTTTTTTATTGAGTTTAGAGTATATTAGATAAGTTAGAGAAATTTAGCTATAAAAAAAGGTTAGTTTATATGAAAACACAAGAGAATTGGAGAAATTTTTTATATATTTTATTCATTAAAAAAATATATTTATACATATTACAAGAAGTAAATATGAAAAAAAACTTATCATATTTTCTACGATTATGTCTTATGATTTAATTATTTATACACGGTAGAAATCAATTAATTAGTTGTCCATATTCTAATATTCTAATAGTCTAAAATCTAAATACTATAATTTCTTTTTTTTTTTTTAATTTCAAATGAGCAACTTAATATGGATGAGGCATTCGGTCGACAGTTCAAACTTCCATGTTCAAATGGTAGAATTGAATTACTATATATGGCAACAAAGAGAAGATACAGAAAAAGTGAAGTCAATACGTGTTTTTATATTCAACAAAACTCAAGTTATATACTGCTAATTATATTGTAATATATGAACTCATAAATTTTATTATTAAAATGCATATTCATTTCATAAATTATGCCACAAACTAAATAAAAAATGTCAAACAAAAGATATTACGAATAAACATTCGCTCGGTTTAAATCTAAAATTAAAATTTTAATATTTGTAAAAATTGAATCAAACTGATTTTGAGTAGAAACTGATTTGAATTAAAATGGTTTGATTCAGTTCAGTTCGGTTTGATCGGTTGAATTTTTTAATAGATTTTTAATATTTTTATACTTTATTTTTAGTGTTTTAAAATTTAATTGAAGTATTTCAACCTTATTTATAGTTTAACCCCCTATATTATAAAAAATAATATATTACTGTTTAATAGGTCGGTTCGATTTTATCGATTTTTTCTTACTAATCCAGTTCAACCAAAACTATATTATTGTTTAATAGGTCGGTTCGATTTTATCGATTTTTTCTTACTAATCCAGTTCAACCGAAACTTTTGAAAATAAAAATTTGAATTGAATAAAAAAATATAAAATCGAATCAAATTAATTCGATTCAATCGATTTTTTAGTTTGAACTGAATACTGCTCACTCCAAACTTCTCCTAAAGATTTTTTGCTTGAAAGGGAGATTGCACAAGTAGATGTGCAACCAAGAAAGTTAAACACCAGGACAGAGACCAAGTGTTAGGAGTATGCCTTAAAGTGTAATTTTGTAAATCTTATAGTCTTTTATTTAAAGTGTAACTTCATTAATAACATATATAGTCTCTTAGCATTATGGTAGTTGTTCTAGCATCGAAGAGTTGAGAATATGAATGGTGAAATTATTTATTTCATTCACTATAAAAATATTCTTAATATGTTGTTAGGCACAATGTATTCGGTGAAATTATTACATTTTTCTGTTGGCGTAATTAATATAGGATGCTAATGAAAGTATAATATTAAATTTTATGACATAGGTATGTAATACTTAAATAGATACAATGAATAATTATGTGACTAAATATGTGAAATATGTGGCATTTAGATAATAAACACGAGTTTACTCTTGTCAATATTTGATTTGCATACAATTCCAAGATATAAAATGACACAAACATCTTATGTATAACTAGTCTGAGTTTGAGCTACAATCTTTAAACAATTTGCAAGTTATTATATGTGTAGGTAGGTGATCAATATGAGAGGGGATTCGTTCTCCCAGCAAATAATAAATTAAAAAGTAACTAATGAAGGAACTCCATGCGGTAAGCAATGTTTGGAGCCACATGGAGATGACATGGCATGAAAGGGTGACACTTGTCTCCCCAATAAGAGATTGTGGAAGACACGTGGTTCCAGCCATTTTCTCTCAGAAGTATAAGTGAGAGATGAGTTTAGGGATTTCTTATCCCTAAAATCATAAACCAAATGTAAAGAGAGGTTGAAAGAAAACTCTCTTTACACTATGTTTGGACGAGATGAGCAGTGGGTAATTAAGAGAAGGGTAAGAAAAGATAACGAGGCAGTGTTACAATAAAAAAAAAAAAAGTTGCATATTTGAAAAAAGGTGAATTAATAGGAAGGTAAAGGAGGGTAATAGAGAACTATTCACTTCCCCCTCCTTATACTCCAAAAGAAAAATTGGTATTTGGGGATTAAGAAGTGGTACGCCTTATTCCTCATTTCTTTTATTTACACCTTTCTCACCTCTTTCTAAAAAGGATTAAAATTTTTATACCTCTCACTCCCTTTACTTACCTTTTCTTCACCTCTAATTAAATATGGCTTTACTCATCTTATCCATCATCGTCTTCCAAATTCTACATTCACCATTGTCAAACCTTGAGCCTAGCAAAGCATTAGAAGTTTTTACTTGCTTCTTCGAGTTCTTTAAGTGTTAAACTAGCTACTTTCTTCTCAGGAAGACCACAAGCCATATTTATCTTTTTCCTTTCTAGTGGCCGGCCAAGCAAGGGCAAAGAGAGGAGTTGATTTTCGATTGAAGGTCTTCGTCTTGCTCAAGGAAGTTTATGAACGAGTTAGATAGCTTGCATTTGGAAGCTTAGTACCAAGGAAGTTGAATGAGATCTTTGCATTCAAGAGTTTGGTTTCTAATCTTAAATTAGGATTCTTACCTTTACCTTTCTTTGAGTTAATCATTAGGCAATTGGACTTGTAAATAAGCAAGAATGGTTATTGTGTATATGTATAAAGCTTAGTATTTATATAGAAACAGACTATAGATTGGATACATGATCATTTGCAATAGACGATAGATTCTTTGGTCTTCAACGGAGGCAAAGATTTCCAACATAAATGTTAAATTGGTTGTGGTGTGGGTTAGATTGCCAAGATTGCCTCTACATTTGTATCACAAAAAAGTTATAAGAGCGATTGATGGAGCGATTGGCATTATGATCAGAGTAGATTATAACACAAGTGACCTTCTTTGAGAAAAGTTTACGTGATTGGCTGTGAGCATTGTCTTTTAGAAGCCTCTATTATCTAAACTGTTATAACAAAAAAATGAAGGTTTCTACTTATAAAAAGCTTGATCATTAAGAATCCAAAAAGCGAAAGACTTGATCACAGAGTTTTAGAGCAGAAAACTTGACCATCAAGCCAGTTTGTCTATAGATAGACTTGCTAGAGTCCTTGTACATAATCTCTAGTCTAAGACAAATGAACAACTCTCTCAACTCTCTCAATTGGAGATCCATTCTTAGTCCAATTAAAGTCTAATGTTTCTATTCCTTAATCCTACTATAAGCCTATTTCATTTTCATGTTCTAAAATATTATTTAATTTAAGATAAATTACATTTTAATTTTTAAACGTTTGTATAATTAACGGATTGGTAATACTTAACTATTTAAATTTTAAAACTGTTCAAATTCGAGATTTTTCCGGACATCGTTAATAGTGCATAAAATTACTATCTTATCCTTGATTAAATTAATAGTAATTTAATTTAATTTAAATTCTAATCTAATTGCCCTTCCCCTCTCCCCTTGAATCTTCTCTCTCTCTCCATCTGATCTTGGAAAAAAAATGATTGTCGGCCGATGATCCTCTACACAGCAATTGAAATACTATAATAGCAGTTCTCCTACAAGCACTTTTGGGTCTATCCTGCCGTCACCTTCTCTCTCGACTTCACCTCTTTCATGGAATTTTTTATGGGAATGCCATGATTATCGAAAGAGGAAGGATGCATATCAATGGCAATGTAAGCCCCAAAAAGGAAGGGCAGTACTATGACCATCGGAAGAGCTACTCATGGTCCAAGTTTTTGCTGTGAGAAATCTCTCTTGTAGTGAACTGCTACTGCAAAATCATAAAAGCTATAACAAAGCTTCAAATATTGGTGAGGCAAAGCCAAGAACCCCTGGAGACTAACAATTGTAATTTTTATGCATAACAGTGCATAAGGAGCTTTAAACCCTTTCTTTGGGTTTCCAACGTCAGATGCTTCTTAGAAGACGAAGAAGTTAAGATAATCTATCGCACAGCCAACTACAGTACCAATAACCTAGCTCATGAAAATCGTTCTTAGGGAAGTACAAGTCAGTTGAGCTATTTGAATTCTTGAACTGATATCTGGAAAAAATAATTTCGCCAAGAAGGATTTGGTGAACGTTGATTTATACATGTGAAAGTAAAAAAAAAAAAGGGAATGTCTGTAATGCTGTAAAGGGTATTTTGAAATTTAAAATATTTATTTTCGATTTTAAAACTTAGAGATTTAAATTTTAAAAACGTAAAAATCAATCCGTTAATTATATTAAAATTTAGAAACTAAAGTATACTGATCTATTGATGAAAATATGCGCACAATCACTGCAACACATTAAATCAACATACACTATGCTTAAAGATGACACAAAATCACTGAGACTTCTAATACAATCTGTAATAATAAGTAAGAGTTAATCCCTTAACATAGCCATTATAATTTAATAATTTGTAAAAACTTTTTAAGTCTTAATTTAGATTACGCAATATATAAATAGTTAATCTTATAGTTTGGTTTGATAGCTAGGTGAAATTCCTTGAGTTACATAATAGGTAATTGGTTACTGGGAGATTTAATTTGTGTATCGTTAGGGAGATATGTGCTTTTCTTCCGCTCTTTAAAGTAGTCACTTTCTTCGTAGGATCCCCTCAAGTTAAGATTCTAAATCTCTATTAATGAGAAATTTTTTTATAGACTAAATCTATATTGATTCAAGGCATAAATATATATGTGATTTTATAATTGTTATGTGCACCCATTACAAATTTATGCCTGGACTTCTATACGCCTACTCTAGGCAAGTTTTTTACTCTGTTAACATTGTTTATGTTGGATTACTTATTGTTCAATTCAGATTTTAATTACTTGGGTCTATATTGGGTCTAATATAGATATGATTTTAGCATTACTTTCAACTTTTTGGCATAAAGCAAAATTTGCACGGAATATTAGTTTCTAAGGCTGAAGGTGTATCGCCTTAAAGGTTGGTATGAATTTCTTATTAGACATAGTTACTTAGATACCTAATAGATCAAAGAATTTCTATTTTATAATATGAGCATTATGCACAGTATTTACAAAAGTATAAAGATAAGGTACAGTGTGCAAAATTTTAGACAAACAATTATAAAATTCAAATTCATTAAAACTTTTTCGATTTAATTTGTACAAACCTTCTTCTTCCTTTCTTATGGCTACTAACTAGAGAGTCCTATATGAAGTAAAAATGAGAATGAAAAAATAACAAAATTTTATTATGCTTTATTAATTTGCTAACAGATAATATATTATAATTAAAATTTAGAATATAGAGCACACTTCTCAAAACAATAGAATCAGATAAGCAAATTGTGCAAACATGTGTTACTCTAACTATATTCCCATTAGGAAAATGAACAAAAATATATTTTTGTAATTTAGATAGGCTGTTAGTCAAAAATTTATTTGGTGATATGTGGTCGGTAACACCTGTGTCTAGAATCCTGATTAAATTATTATGTACCTTATTGGTTCAAGTATTAATAGAATAAAAGTTACTTGCAAAAACATAATTTAAGCTTTGAGTATTTGCTCCAATAGTTGTGGCTGTTAAGGCTACTTTTCCTTTCACCGGCCTTGAGAACTCCTATTAAAGATTACTTAAGGCTGTTCTAATATCATCGATTTTAGCGCCATCGTTTATTATATTAAGAGGACTATCCTCCTCAAACTCTAGATCTTTATTGACGGCCATCAGCTTCTGGCCAACATTTCTTTCTCTCTCCTGTTTAATAGGTTTCCCTCCAATCTTGATTTTATTTTTGAATCGATCAGGACATCCTATAAGCTTAAAACAATTATCCCTAACATGACCATCGATCCATGTTACAATAATTACAATGCGCTTTTTTTGGATCATATCTTTTTTGTTTTCCCTTTTGTGATTGATTAAATAGCACCAAGAGTTCATTTAATTCAAGGTTCCTTTTACTCAGAACCTCCTTTTGAGATTTGTGCTTCAGGGCCATAGAATATGCCCAGTTTATGAATGGCAGGGGGTTAAGAACCAAAACTTAATCTCTCACAGAATCAAAATTTTTATTTAAACCCATCAAGGATTGCATGAGTCTATTCCTATTATTCATTTCATCAATGGCTTTAGACGCTCCACAAGAACATAGGGCTAAAACTTCTATAGACCTTAACTCATCCCACAATCTTTTCAAACGGGTGAAGTAAAGAGAAACAGGTGAATTTTCTTAAGAGATGAGAGAAATCTGTTTATACAATTCATATATTTGAGTGCTATTACTCTCTTTGAATCTCTTTGTAATCTCACACTACAAATCCCTTGAAGATGTTGTATATATGAAACCATCTATAAGGTCTTTCGAAATAAAGTTCAAAATCCAAAATGTGACCATATAGTCACATCTTTTCTATTTTTCAAAGAATTTATGGTCTTACTTAGCATCAGAATAGTGCCATAAAAAAGCCTAACTTCTGCTTGGCTCATAATGCTATTCTCATGGCTCTATCCCAAGACCTAAAGTTTCTACTCCTCATTAAAGAAGTTGAGATCGAAATCATACCTGGATGGTCCGATGACTATAGGCAGATTGGATCGTCATTTACCATGTCCATTGTATGTTCTTTATCCTTTCCTGAACTAGACACCTCAGTTTCTGCTATGGGCATTGGATTGTCATTTCTTCATCTCCTTGCGTTGTAGCAAAATGGATTGAAAGAAGCAAAAGTCACACCCTTTACCGAAACTTAAGCCTAGAAACTTGCCCGCTCTGATACCATGTAAAAAGAAAGAAAATAATTATACTCTTTGTATATTGATATTTTTTTTCTGTACAAGGACTATTTCTACTTGTCATCCACGTGCATGTAAACTGTGAAAAAAAATGTAAGGGATGCTGCAGATCTTAGGCTATGAAGATTCTGCCACCTTTTGAAGCTTCTGCTGTTTCTGGGAATTTTCTGCAGAATTTTGATGAAACAGAGGAAAGGAAATGGAACAGAGGAAAAGAAATTTATTCAGATTCCTTTTAAACCTTGACCGTGTATCTCCCTTACAATTTCATTGCCTTATTTATACTAAAACTAAAAACTGAAAAAACAAGTTTTAATCCGAGCATCACGCCACGTTACGTAACTGTCGGATTGAATGAAGATAAGTGCTGACTAATTCAGAAAACTAAAACATGCAGAAACAGAAACAGATTCGGAAATGTGCAACGTGGGTGCAACGTGGAAACTAGTAACAGCTGGCTTAACAACCAGTATAACAAGCTTAATTTCTTCATTTTTCCCCCGTAAGCTTGTTCTTCACATCTTTGATTCCGATCATCATGTTCAGCTCGTCGATCTTGTCTCGGGACAGTGGCTTTGTCAGAATATCAGCGAGTTGTGATTCAGTTTTTACATACTCGATTTCGACTTCTCCTCTTTGGACACACTCCCGAATGAAGTGAAACTTAATATCTATGTGCTTGCTTCTGTTATGATGGACAGGATTCTTTGTGAGAGCAATTGCAGATTTATTTTCAACTCTTAACACGAACTTGTTTGTCTTCCAACCGATCAATTCATGTAACAGCCTGCTAATCCATATGCCTTGACAAGCTCCTGCTGTCGCAGCAATATACTCGGCTTCACACGAGGATAAAGCTACGACTTTCTGCTTTTGAGAGATCCAGGTGATAGGACTTTGGCCGAGGAAGTAGATTACTCCTGTCGTACTTTTCCGATCATCCACATCTCCGGCTAAGTCACTGTCGCTATAACCTACTAGCTTGAATTCCTCCTCTTCTACCTTTTTGTATATGCACCCATGATGTAAGGTGCCTTTCACATAACGCAATATCTGTTTCACAGCTGCTAGATGTTTTGTTGTCGGTGCTTCCATGAAGCGACTTACAATTCCAACTGAATATGCAAGATCGGGTCGAGTGTTTACCAAATACCTCAGACTTCCAATTGCACTCCTGTATAGTGTTGCATCTACTGGAGGACTTCCATCTGACTTGCTCAGCTTCACCCGTATATCCATTGGAACCCGACATGGCTTGCACTCAGCCAGGCCGAGCTTCTCGAGCATCTTCTCAGCATACCCTAACTGGTTAAGGGTGATGCTATACGGCTTTTGCTTGACTTCTATACCCAGGTAGTAGCTTAGCATCCCAAGATCACTCATCTCGAAGATCTTTCTCATCTTGGCTTTGAAATTCTCCACACCTCTCGGCTTTGAGCCCATGATTATCAGATCATCTACGTACACTCCCACAATCTGCACTTCATCTCCTTCGTGTTTCTTGTAGACTGCATGTTCGATCATACATCTTTGAAACCCCAGCTCTCGGAAACATTTGTCTAGCTTTATATTCCATGCCCGAGGCGCCTGTTTAAGACCATACAGGGCCTTTCGTAGTTTCAGAACCTTTCCTTCCTCTCCTTGTTCAATGAATCCGTCTGGTTGTGACACGTACACTTCTTCTTCTATCTCACCATTCAGGAACGCAGATTTGACATCCATATGATGTACTATCCATCCTTCTTGTGCGGCTACAGCAAGTAACACTCTCACTGTCTCTAGTCTGGCTACAGGAGCAAAGACTTCTTCAAAGTCTATGCCCTGTTTCTGCACATACCCCTTCGCAACAAGTCTTGCTTTATATTTAATGATCTCCCCTTCTGGATTCTTCTTTACTTTGAAGATCCATTTCAGACCAATAGCTCTCTGGTCCTTTGGGAGTTCTGCTAGTTCCCATGTTCCGTTTCTCCGGATAGCCTCCATTTCTTCTATCATTGCTTGTCGCCAATGTTCACTGCAGGCAGCTTCATGGTAAGATGCTGGTTCTTCAATTGACATCAGGTAAAGACCATAGTCTTGATCGACCTCCACTGTGTTTTCATAAATTTCTTGAAGAGTCCTGAACCTCTTTGGTCCCTCTGAGCTGCTTTCTCCTGTCTCTGAATGTTCAGAGCCTGACCCGGCTATAGGTGATAAGGAAGCCGGCGTCAGATCCTGACCTCGGAGGTTTTTCTCTTCTTGCATTTGTGCTTCCTTGTATGTGATGACAAGTGGTCCTTCTGTTGTGGAGTTTGATGTCGTCTGACCTTGCCATTTCCACTTCTCTTCTTCCTGAAACACAACATCCCGACTTACCACAATTCGGTTAGAATTTAGATTCAATAACCGATATGCTTTGGACCCTGGTTCATATCCCAATAAAACCAGCTTCATGCTTCTGTCATCCAATTTTCTCAAGTGTGGAGCTGTGTTCTTGGCATATGCAATGCAGCCAAAAACACGCATATGATGAACACTCGGAAGTCTTCCATGCCATGCTTGATACGGAGTCATGCCTTGGACACTTCTTGTGGGTGATCTGTTCAATATGTATACTGCAGTACGTGCAGCTTCTCCCCAATATGTAGCTGGCACTCCGGAGCTATTCAAGAGACACCTTATCATCTCCACTACAGTTTGGTTTCTTCGCTCTACTACTCCGTTTTGCTGTGGGGAATAAGGAGCAGTGAGCTGGCGTTTGATGCCGTGTAACTCGCAAAACTTGCTGAACTCATTTGATGTAAACTCGCCTCCTCTGTCTGTTCTAAACATTTTGAGTTTACATTCGGACTGGACTTCAATTTGAGCTTTTACTTTCTTGAAAACACTAACAACCTCATCTTTGCTTTTGAGCATCTCAATCCACATATAACGACTGTAATCATCCACGAGCAAGAGGAAATACCTGTTTCCGCCGCATGTGGTAGGTGATATCGGTCCACACAGATCACCATGCATGAGCTCCAGAGGTCTAGTTGTAATACCCGGCTAGACTCCGGTATCGGAATTCCCACCGTCCGGTGGAATTTGGGTGTCGGAAACCTCTAGAAGGGTAAAAGCATGTTTTTATAAAATGTTTTCACGTATTTTAATGTTTTAAGTATGATTTTAAATAAGTTTTTGCATGAAAATTCTTTAAGGAAAAACTCAGGTTCGGCCGCCGAAACTCACTTTCGGCCGCCGAACATGCATGGACTTTGGGAGGCACGTTAGGCCCCCGAAAGTCTAAGTGAGGGAAGTACAGGTTCGGCCGCCGAACCTCATGTTCGGCCGCCGAACATTGCATGGATGCGGAGGCACATTCGGCCCCCGAACGTGGCCTGGCCAGCCACTATAAAAGGGTCCCCTTGGTCCGCACGGGCGAGCTTTTTCTCTCCCATTGTCGGCCCAGGGTGAGTCTCCACCGTTCCTCCCTCGATCTTGAGTGTTTCCTCTAGATCTTTCATGGTTTTAACAAGTTTAAAACTTTGTTTTGAAGATTTGTGAGCTTTGAACAAGTTTTGAGTGTTTGGAGGTTCAAAGAGCTTAATCTCTCCATCTCCAAGCTAGGATCGCTTTCCTCTCGTTTCTTCAAGAGGTAAGGGTCGATCTTGAACCCTTTTTATGTTTTAAACGAGTTTTAAGTAAGATCTATGGGTAGAATGCATGTTAGGGTTTATGTTAAACCTATGGGTTTTTGATGACCTTATGAACAATGTAGCTGGATTGTGTGTGAATGAAGTGTTGTAGATGGGGTATATGCATGTTTGAGACCCCTAGGAACTTGTATGTGTGTTTTGGTTGAGAAATATGCATGATCTATGGTTTTGGGAGGCAGGAGGTTCATTTGAACCAAGTTTCTGCCGTTTGGCAGAAACCAGGTTCGGCAGCCGAAGGGAGTTTCGGCCGCCGAACCCCTCTTGTGAAGGCAGCTTTCGGCTGCCGAAGGTGCCCCCGAAAAGAGACTTTCGTCTCTGTCTGGCACTTTCGGCCGCCGAAGGTGCCGCCGAACCTAGCTGAGTTTCGTCTCTGTCCAAGACTTTCGGCCGCCGAAGGTGCCGCCGAAGGTGCCCTGTTCAGCCATTTCATACATATTTTCTGTGATGTTTTCATGATGTTTTAGGGGGTTTTTGGGGGATATATTAGAGATATGTTTATATATGTTTGGTCCCTCATTGGAGTCCACCTGTGTAGGTTCGGACCCGAGGAACCGAGGACCCCAGCAGTGAGTGAGCTGCTTCAGTGTCTGGTCAGAGCTAACCAGAGGTGAGTGGAAACAAGCTTAATGTTTTAAATCAAGCCATTTAATGTTTTGAGCATGTTTCATGCATCATGATGACATGTAATAGGCTGATTGCATTAGTTCACGAATATGTCGCATTGCATTTTATTTTGTGGTTGTGGGTGGATGCTGTATGATCCAATTAGTCCACGAGACTTTATATATGTTATGACAGGAAGACCAGGACCCCATGCTACGGCCTGGCACGAGGCTTTATATATGATATGACAGGAAGACCAGGACCCCATGCTACGGCCTGGCACGAGGCTTTATATATGATATGACAGGAAGACCAGGACCCCATGCTACGGCCTGGCACGAGACTTTATGTATGTTATGACAGGAAGACCAGGACCCCATGCTACGGCCTGGCACGAGACTATGTGGGACTAATTGGTGACAGGTTCACCCTTGATGTGGATTGTCTGTGATATGATGCATTTCATGAAAGCATGAACTTTAATATAATGTTTTTAGTTTCTGCTCACTGGGCTCTTAGCTCACCCCTCTCCCCTAACCCCAGGTTTGCAGGTACGGGAGTGATAGAGAAGAAAAGAAGAGAAAAGTCATATGTATGTAATAGCTAGAGTATGTGGACATGACAAATGATAAGAATGTAATGTAATTATGTTATTGAGGATAGAGTTGTGCTTGACCATGGTATATGTTAATCCCTTGGTATGTACATGATCTTGTGTTTTGATATTGATGTAAACCAACTCACCATATGATGTATAGCCCTTGAGGCTTTGATGAAATCCCACAGAGGGATTAATGTTTATGTATATGATGAATATAGTGCATGCACAGGTTGAGTTTGGTGAATGAAGAAAAAGAAAAGTTTTTAATTCTTATGTATGTTTGTTGATCATGTATGGGATTAAACAGGAAAACAGGATGTATGTAGGCTTGCTACGGGTTCCGGCGGCCTTAAGCCGACCTGAATCCTAGCGCCGGTAGCGGTCCGGATTTCCGGGGCGTTACAGAGTGGTATCAAAGCCCTAGGTTCATATGGTCGGACCTAGAGTGTCGGGCTCATAGATGTTATAGAAGGTCAAGCACAATAGGCAACAATCATGTCCACTAGGATAGGATGTAGAGTCCTGTCTTGCTATGATTGTATGATATACCATGATGATATGCTATGTGTGTAATGTAGCTGTGAGGTTCATGCTTGCCGACATGAACCATTTAATGCTAATGTTTATGTGACGTTTACTGTTTCTCAGAAAACAGGATGAGAGGAACCCGTCGATCTGCACGATTGACTGGAATACCACCTCAGGACGAGGGCATTGATGCCCGTCCTTCAACATTGCCTAGGGCAATGTCAAGTAGGTCCAACAGGGACCGAGCAGTGAGAGACCCTAGAAGGTCTTTAGATCTGGGAAGAAGCAGATCAGTCAGAGGAACAGTGCAGGGAGGTATGTCAGAGGATATGGGGGATCAGATGGATGTTGATCAAAGGAGGGATGGCAGTTTGGGCGTCAGTATGTCAGAAGAGGGTATGGGAGAATCCCAAGGAGGCACTCAGGCCTCGGGATTTGTTCAGCCACCTCACTATCCGCCCTACACCCAAAATCCCGGGTATTCGATGGGAGGTACATCGGATTACCCTAGTTTTAACCCTTATTCCACACAGATGCCATACCCACCATACTACCCACCATATCCACAGTATCCAGTGTACCCACCTCCACCATACTATCCAAATCCAGCAAACCCTACCTCAGGGGATGCTGTACCTCCACCACCACCAGCACCTACATGCCCAGATACCCAGATACCTCAGCCTAGCTCATCTGGGGGAAGCAAGGCTAAAATGACAGATTACATGAAGTTGGGTGCTCCCCAGTTTGAGTCAGGTGATGACCCGTTTGTGTATTTGGAGAAGGTCAAGATGATCACAGAGGAGATCGGAGCTGATGATAGTAGAGCCATTCAGATGGCTGGTTTCACTTTGAAATGCAAAAAGGCCCGTGAGTGGTTCAAAAACTATGTGAAGCCGAGGGTGGATAGCCTATCGTGGGAGGAGTTCGCTAATGAATTTGCAGGATGGGCTTTCCCTGATAGTTCAAGGGAATTGAAGATGATAGAATTCGAGCAGTTGAGGCAAACCGATGACATGAGTGTAGACGAGTATACTGACAGGTTTATGGAGTTGCTGCCTTTTGCTGGGCAAGACCTTAGCACAGACCAGAAGAAGTCGAGGAGGTATATCATGAAGCTCCATCCCAGGTATTCCTCCTTGGTACAGTCAGCGGATAGAGAGAGTTTTCACGCCATAGTAGACATGGCTAGGAGAATGGAGGCTAGTGCCATCGTTCAGGGGACAGTCAAACAGACAGTGGCACAAGCTTCTGGTTCTAAAACTCCGGGAGGGGGGAGGTTAGATCCCTCTACCTTGAGTGCAGCAGCTTCAGGCAGTAAGAGATGGGGTAAGCCCAAGGGTAAGAAGAATAAGTTCTGGAACAAGGTCAAGTCTAGTCTGGGGTTTGGCAGTGGTTCTAGTTCTGGGGCAGATAATGCAGCTTGTGCGAAGTGTGGTAGGCCACACAGGGGTTTATGCCGGTATGGGACGACGACCTGCTACAGATGTGGGCAAGAGGGGCATATGTCATGGCAATGTCCTAAAGCAGTTCCTATGGCACAGACACAGCAGACAGCTTCAGGAAGTGTGGCACAGCCAGTAGCTCCAGCTGCTACACAGGCCAGTGGCAGAGGCAGAGGGAGAGGGTCAGCCTCTTCTTCAGCAGGGTTCAGAGGTGAGGGTCCGTCAGCTCCAGCCAGGATCTTCACCATGACGCAGCAGGAGGCTAACACATCCAACACCGTGGTGTCAGGTAAACTCATCATTGGGTGTTCTGATGTGTATGCATTAATGGACCCGGGTGCATCTCACTCTTTTATTGCACCGAGAGCCGTTCAGAGGTTAGGATTGATGGTCTCTGAGTTAGAGTGTCCCCTATGGGTCAGTGGACCCAAGTGTGACCCGTCAGTTGCAGAGTCAGTCTGCCAGTGTAGTCCAGTTTTTATAGAGGGAAGATGCTTGTCCGCCGACCTTGTGGTTCTAGATTTGACAGACTTTGACGTCATTCTAGGGATGGATTGGCTATCTACCCATGGTGCTACCTTGGACTGCAGGGACAAAGTAGTTAAGTTCAGATGTCAGGATGGGTCAGAGGTCGTCTTCAGAGGAGACAATAGGGGTACACCTAGAGGTCTAATTTCAGCTCTTCAGGCTCGTAGGTTGCTTAGGAGGGGATGTCAGGGGTTTCTAGCTCATGTGCGGGAGTTGGATAGTCATGTTAGAGAGCCCGCCTCAGTGCCTGTGGTGAGTGAGTTCTTAGATGTTTTCCCAGACGAGCTGCCAGGGTTACCACCTGCTAGGGAGATAGAGTTCGAAATTGAGTTAATGCCTGGTACCAGACCGATCTCTATCCCTCCCTACAGGATGGCACCAGCCGAGATGAAAGAGTTAAAAGAACAGTTGCAGGAACTGGTAGACAAGGGTTTCATCCGACCGAGTACCTCACCTTGGGGTGCTCCAGTACTCTTTGTGAAGAAAAAGGATGGATCCCTCAGGCTTTGTATCGACTACAGGCAGTTGAACAAAGTCACCATCAAGAATAAGTACCCATTGCCAAGGATCGACGATCTATTTGACCAGCTAGCAGGAGCGGGTTGTTTCTCCAAAATAGATCTGAGATCCGGGTACCATCAGTTGAGAATCAGAGAGGAGGACGTGCCAAAGACGGCCTTCAGGACCAGATATGGGCACTATGAGTTCCTTGTAATGCCGTTTGGGTTAACCAACGCCCCTGCAGCATTCATGGACCTCATGAACAGAATATTCAGACCATACCTGGATCACTTCGTTATTGTCTTCATAGATGATATCCTAGTGTATTCCAGGAATGCAGAGGAGCATGCCCATCATCTGAGGATAGTTCTGCAGACCTTGAGGGAACATGGCTTGTACGCCAAGTTCTCCAAGTGTGAGTTCTGGTTGAGGAGCATCTCATTCTTGGGGCATATAGTGTCAGAGAATGGAATAGAGGTAGACCCCAAGAAAGTAGAGGCTGTGACTAACTGGCCCAGACCCACCTCAGTGACAGAGATCAGAAGTTTCTTGGGTTTGGCTGGTTATTACAGGAGGTTCGTACAGGACTTCTCCAAAATTGCAGCTCCTTTAACCAGATTGACCAGAAAGAATCAGAGGTTCGAGTGGACCGATCGATGTGAAGAAAGCTTTGAGGAGCTCAAGAAGAGGTTGACTTCAGCACCAGTGTTAGCTCTGCCAACCAGCAATGAGGACTTCACAGTATTCTGTGATGCATCCAGAGTAGGCTTGGGTTGTGTGTTGATGCAGAATGGTAGGGTGATCGCTTATGCTTCTAGACAGCTAAAGAGGCATGAGATGAATTACCCCACACACGATCTGGAGATGGCAGCAGTTATCTTTGCCCTCAAGATGTGGAGGCATTACCTCTATGGGGTAAAATGTGAGATCTTCACAGATCATAAGAGCCTGCAGCACATCTTGAGTCAGAGGGATTTGAACTTGAGGCAGAGGAGATGGGTAGAACTGCTCAGTGACTATGATTGTAAGATACAGTACCATCCGGGTAAGGCTAATGTAGTAGCTGATGCCTTAAGCCGGAAATCACTTGGCAGTCTATCCCACATCACGGCAGAGAGGAGACCGGTGGTGAAGGAATTTTATAAGCTCATTGAGGAGGGTCTACAGATGGAGTTGTCTGGTACAGGTGCTTTGATTGCACAGATGAAAGTAACCCCCGTGTTTCTGGAGCAGGTGGCTCAGAAACAGCACGAGGACCCAGAGTTAGTGAAGATTGCCAGGACTGTTCAGTCAGGCAAAGATAGTGAGTTTAGATTCGATAATAAGGGGATCCTCCGCTATGGGAACAGACTATGTGTACCAGATGACATCGGGCTTAAAGGAGACATTATGAGAGAGGCTCATAATGCAAGATACAGTGTTCACCCTGGAGCCACCAAGATGTATCAAGATCTGAAGAGGGTGTATTGGTGGCCAGCTATGAAGAGGGAAGTGGCACAATTCGTGTCAGCCTGCGAAATATGTCAGAGGGTGAAGCTGGAACATCAGAAGCCGGCTGGAATGCTTAACCCACTGCCGATTCCAGAATGGAAATGGGAGAACATAGCTATGGATTTTGTAGTGGGATTACCGGCAACATCCAACAGACTAGACTCCATATGGGTGATTGTGGACAGACTCACCAAATCTGCTCACTTCATTCCAGTTAGGAGCAACTACTCTGTGGATAAGTTAGCGCAGGTTTATGTGGATGAAGTCGTCAGACTACATGGGGTCCCGGTATCTATAGTGTCAGATAGAGGGCCCCAGTTCACCTCCAGGTTTTGGCGGAGTCTGCAGAGTGCTATGGGTACCAGGTTAGATTTCAGTACTGCCTTCCACCCCCAGACTGATGGACAGTCAGAGAGGACCATCCAGACCATAGAAGATATGCTCAGAATGTGTGTGCTAGATTTTGGCGGTTCTTGGAAGCAACATCTACCTTTGGTGGAGTTTGCCTACAATAACAGCTATCATGCTAGCATAGGGATGGCTCCATATGAAGCTTTGTATGGGAGGAAGTGCAGGTCACCCGTTTGCTGGGAAGAGGTTGGAGAGAGGTCCTTAGCAGGGCCTGAGCTAGTTGAGATCACCAGCAGGGTGGTGCCCATTATCAGAGAAAGGATAAAGACTGCCACCAGCAGGCAGAAAAGTTATGCAGACATCCGCAGGAAACAGGTAGAGTTTCAGGAGGGGGATCTAGTATTGCTCAAGGTGTCTCCGATGAAAGGGGTGGTTCGATTTGGTAAAAAGGGTAAGCTAGCTCCGCGGTACATTGGACCCTTTGAAGTCCTGCAAAGGATTGGGAATGTATCGTACAAGCTGGACTTGCCTGCTTCTATGGAAAGAATCCATCCGGTTTTCCATGTTTCCATGTTGAGGAAGTTCGTGTCAGATCCGGGCAAGGTTCTTAGCGAGCCTGATGTGGAGATCCAAGAGGATCTCACTTATATTGAACAGCCAGTGCGGATTCTTGACACTCAGATCAGAAAGTTGAGGAACAAGGAAATCCCGATGGTGAAAGTCCTTTGGAACCACCACAATTTGGAAGAATGCACTTGGGAGACCCGGGAGTCCATGCTCCAGCAGTACCCCCACCTCTTCTAAGGTTAGTTGAGATGTGTTCCATGTGCTATATGTGTGTATGTTATGTTTATGATATGCATGTATTAGTTGAGGAACATTCGGGGACGAATGTTCTTAAGGGGGGGAGAATGTAATACCCGGCTAGACTCCGGTATCGGAATTCCCACCGTCCGGTGGAATTTGGGTGTCGGAAACCTCTAGAAGGGTAAAAGCATGTTTTTATAAAATGTTTTCACGTATTTTAATGTTTTAAGTATGATTTTAAATAAGTTTTTGCATGAAAATTCTTTAAGGAAAAACTCAGGTTCGGCCGCCGAAACTCACTTTCGGCCGCCGAACATGCATGGACTTTGGGAGGCACGTTAGGCCCCCGAAAGTCTAAGTGAGGGAAGTACAGGTTCGGCCGCCGAACCTCATGTTCGGCCGCCGAACATTGCATGGATGCGGAGGCACATTCGGCCCCCGAACGTGGCCTGGCCAGCCACTATAAAAGGGTCCCCTTGGTCCGCACGGGCGAGCTTTTTCTCTCCCATTGTCGGCCCAGGGTGAGTCTCCACCGTTCCTCCCTCGATCTTGAGTGTTTCCTCTAGATCTTTCATGGTTTTAACAAGTTTAAAACTTTGTTTTGAAGATTTGTGAGCTTTGAACAAGTTTTGAGTGTTTGGAGGTTCAAAGAGCTTAATCTCTCCATCTCCAAGCTAGGATCGCTTTCCTCTCGTTTCTTCAAGAGGTAAGGGTCGATCTTGAACCCTTTTTATGTTTTAAACGAGTTTTAAGTAAGATCTATGGGTAGAATGCATGTTAGGGTTTATGTTAAACCTATGGGTTTTTGATGACCTTATGAACAATGTAGCTGGATTGTGTGTGAATGAAGTGTTGTAGATGGGGTATATGCATGTTTGAGACCCCTAGGAACTTGTATGTGTGTTTTGGTTGAGAAATATGCATGATCTATGGTTTTGGGAGGCAGGAGGTTCATTTGAACCAAGTTTCTGCCGTTTGGCAGAAACCAGGTTCGGCAGCCGAAGGGAGTTTCGGCCGCCGAACCCCTCTTGTGAAGGCAGCTTTCGGCTGCCGAAGGTGCCCCCGAAAAGAGACTTTCGTCTCTGTCTGGCACTTTCGGCCGCCGAAGGTGCCGCCGAACCTAGCTGAGTTTCGTCTCTGTCCAGGACTTTCGGCCGCCGAAGGTGCCGCCGAAGGTGCCCTGTTCAGCCATTTCATGCATATTTTCTGTGATGTTTTCATGATGTTTTAGGGGGTTTTTGGGGGATATATTAGAGATATGTTTATATATGTTTGGTCCCTCATTGGAGTCCACCTGTGTAGGTTCGGACCCGAGGAACCGAGGACCCCAGCAGTGAGTGAGCTGCTTCAGTGTCTGGTCAGAGCTAACCAGAGGTGAGTGGAAACAAGCTTAATGTTTTAAATCAAGCCATTTAATGTTTTGAGCATGTTTCATGCATCATGATGACATGTAATAGGCTGATTGCATTAGTTCACGAATATGTCGCATTGCATTTTATTTTGTGGTTGTGGGTGGATGCTGTATGATCCAATTAGTCCACGAGACTTTATATATGTTATGACAGGAAGACCAGGACCCCATGCTACGGCCTGGCACGAGGCTTTATATATGATATGACAGGAAGACCAGGACCCCATGCTACGGCCTGGCACGAGGCTTTATATATGATATGACAGGAAGACCAGGACCCCATGCTACGGCCTGGCACGAGACTTTATGTATGTTATGACAGGAAGACCAGGACCCCATGCTACGGCCTGGCACGAGACTATGTGGGACTAATTGGTGACAGGTTCACCCTTGATGTGGATTGTCTGTGATATGATGCATTTCATGAAAGCATGAACTTTAATATAATGTTTTTAGTTTCTGCTCACTGGGCTCTTAGCTCACCCCTCTCCCCTAACCCCAGGTTTGCAGGTACGGGAGTGATAGAGAAGAAAAGAAGAGAAAAGTCATATGTATGTAATAGCTAGAGTATGTGGACATGACAAATGATAAGAATGTAATGTAATTATGTTATTGAGGATAGAGTTGTGCTTGACCATGGTATATGTTAATCCCTTGGTATGTACATGATCTTGTGTTTTGATATTGATGTAAACCAACTCACCATATGATGTATAGCCCTTGAGGCTTTGATGAAATCCCACAGAGGGATTAATGTTTATGTATATGATGAATATAGTGCATGCACAGGTTGAGTTTGGTGAATGAAGAAAAAGAAAAGTTTTTAATTCTTATGTATGTTTGTTGATCATGTATGGGATTAAACAGGAAAACAGGATGTATGTAGGCTTGCTACGGGTTCCGGCGGCCTTAAGCCGACCTGAATCCTAGCGCCGGTAGCGGTCCGGATTTCCGGGGCGTTACACTAGTTGCTTGATACTCACCTGCTTTTGGGAAACTTGTGCGATGCTGCTTGCTGATCACACAGGGTTCACAAACGTACTTCACTGTTTCTATCTCCGGTAAACCTTTCACCATGCTTTCTTGTGCAAGCTTGCGTAATGCTTGATAGTTGAGGTGCCCGTAGCGAGCATGCCATAAGCAAGACTTTTCAGACAGCCTTGTCAGGTGGCACTCTGATTTTGCTTGTGTCATTCTCATCATGTAAAGCCGATTTTCCGCTCTCTGCACCTTGGCTATCAACCTGTCCTTTGCATCATATACTCTCAGAATCCCTGCTTTCACCACCACTTTTGCTCCTGATTCGTTGAGTTGACCAAGACTTATAATATTGGATCTTAATCGAGGAATGTAATATACATTCGTTAGTTCAAAATGATCTCCATTCTTGCACTGAAACACTGAGGTGCCTCGGCCTTCTACCTTGACGACTGAGCCATCACCGAACCTGACATTCCCTTTGATTGATTCATCAAGATTGGTTAAGGCTAGCTTGTTACCAGTCATATGGTTGCTTGCCCCCGTATCATAGTACCACATGGTCCCTTTTGTTTCTACACTTTCAAAGTCATGCAACTGTTCTTCATTCAGCAGTAGCTCTTTTTCTTTCTCTTCACCAATGTGAATCAGCTCACTGGTTTCTAGCATCAACAACGTTGACTCCTCTTCGAATTGCTCCACTAAATGTGCTTCATTTTTTCCTTTTTTTTCAGCTTTGCAATCAGATTGAAAATGGCCATATTCGTTGCAATTGTAACACCTGACCTTTTTAATGTCGAACTTCTGACGGTGTTGTCCTTCATCATCCTGACCTCGGCCTATTCCAGGAAGGCCACGACTCCTACCGCGACCTCCTTCTCTACCTCTGCCACGTCCTCTACCACGTCCATGTCCACGTCCCCGGCCTCTGTACATGTCCTGTGGGCGCTTCTCGTTGGATCTTGAGGACTCAGCTCGTGCTTTCCACTCTCCTTTAGTGAGTAGCACATATTCGTCTCCTCTGGAGTCGTAACTCCGCAACCTCTCCTCGTGAGCTTTGAGAGAACCAGTTACATCTTCAATTGTCTTAACAGACAAGTTCCCGAATTCCTCTATGGTTGAGGCAATCTGAAGGTACTTAGGGGACACTGAACGTAGCATTTTCTTCACTACATACGTTTCATCAACCTTTTCACCAAGAGCTCGGAGCTTGTTGACAACTGTCGCAATCTTTCCGGTGAATTCATCGACGGATTCACCATCCTCCATCTTCATGCTTTCGAGCTCCCATCTGAGAGCTTGTGCCCGTACTTCTTTGACCCTCTCTGCACCGAGGTTCATAACCTTGAGAGCGTCCCATGCCTCTTTAGCTGATTTCTTTACCCCCAACTGTAATAGGGTATCTTTGGTGATCCCTTGAAAGATTGCCGCCAATGCAATTCGATCTGAACGAGGATCAACTGGATCTTCTGACTCAACCACATCCCAAACGCCTTGAGCTTGCATATATACTTGCATCTTGATTGCCCAAGCCGCATAATTTGTCTTTGTTAGGAGCGGATACTGCAGAGAGACACCCCCTTCTCTTACGGGTGCTCTCACTACTGCTTCTGCCGTCTGACCACCATTGCCGCCGCTACCACTACGGACAGCACTGGATGATGAAGCTTCGTGTCGTGGCATGTATTTGGGCATAAACTAGGTCCCGGGCTCTGATACCAAGTGTAAACTGTGAAAAAAAATGTAAGGGATGCTGCAGATCTTAGGCTATGAAGATTCTGCCACCTTTTGAAGCTTCTGCTGTTTCTGGGAATTTTCTGCAGAATTTTGATGAAACAGAGGAAAGGAAATGGAACAGAGGAAAAGAAATTTATTCAGATTCCTTTTAAACCTTGACCGTGTATCTCCCTTACAATTTCATTGCCTTATTTATACTAAAACTAAAAACTGAAAAAACAAGTTTTAATCCGAGCATCACGCCACGTTACGTAACTGTCGGATTGAATGAAGATAAGTGCTGACTAATTCAGAAAACTAAAACATGCAGAAACAGAAACAGATTCGGAAATGTGCAACGTGGGTGCAACGTGGAAACTAGTAACAGCTGGCTTAACAACCAGTATAACAAGCTTAATTTCTTCAGTGCATAACATGGACTAGAAGAATCAAGAAGAATAAAATCTTTAAAGAATCTAAGCTAAACTTAAAATGGTGTCTTTTACAAGAATAATATAAATGTATAATAATACGGTGCCATTTAATCAGGCTACGTACTGTCCACAAAGTGGTTCGACCATTTGGTCGTTGGTCCAACCTGTTTATTTATCAGGTCGTCCCACTGATTGCTTGGTTGTTGGTCTGACTATTTACTTATCAGGTCGTCCCTCCTATTGCTTGGTCGTTGCTCAGATCATTTGCTTATCAGGTCATCCCACCGATTGTTTGACTGTTGGTCTAACCATTTGGTTATCAGATTGTCCCATCGACTCCATTTGCTTGTTAGGTTGTCCCACCAACTAGTCATCAAGAGATCGTCCATTAAGTAGCCAGATTGTCGAGGTGTCTAGGTTTACACCTCGACTCATATCGTATTGTCTAATCGTCTGGACTAGGTCGTATCCTTCTCTTGGAACGATCATCTTGTTATTCGCCTGACCACCTGGTCATCATTAGGTCAATTAGGTGGTCGTCTTGCTGAACAAATACTCGACCTTACTTCAGGTAAAAGCTTCAGGTAGTCGTCTTGCTGATCAAATGGTTGGTCTGGCGATCGCCTAACCGGATGATTGCGTCCTTCTACACATTGCCTGGCTGAATGATCATATCCTTCTACAACATGTAATTCATAGAATATCTATCACCTGCATTTCCTATCAGTTCTCTAATTAGAGCTGTTTCACATCAGCCTTAGTTAAATTTTTAAATAAAAAATTATTTAAAATGATAAAACAAATTAGATAAATATAAAAATATTATAAAAAAATTATTAAATTAATCGTAATATTCATTTTGTAGGATAAAAAATATTTATACTCATACAAAAATTACATTTTCAAAATTATTTTAAATTATTATATATTTTTATTATAAATTAATAATTTCTTGTATTTTTCATTAAAAAAATTGACACATATCTTTATTAGTCATTTCACATATAAGAGTAACATTTACACAGTTTAATCAATTATAAATCTATTCAATTATAAATCTATATTCATTATTAACTATCAGTTATCAACCATCATTATCAATTACATATAAAAACTAAACCAAACATGTCCCAAATAAGCTAGAGAAATGTGGGCATTAAAAAACGTGATCATGAAATCTGAATAACGAGTTTTTCGATGTAAAACGATCAACTTAGCATGGAGGAGGTATTTGGTCGATATTACAGAATTCCATGTTCAAATAAACTTAATTACATATGGCTACAAAGAAAGGATTTAAACGAAGTGTAATGAATATGTGTTTTAGATGTACAACATAACTAATCTATCTCGATGTTAGTGATTAGATAATAAATAACTAAGTTAAAAATAGTAAAGAACTTGATTTTTAATTAATTTAATTTTTCAGTATTTTAAAGTAAACTAATAGTTTCACATTATATTTTTCTCTCTCTAAATACTTTTAGAGTGGTATGTAATTTTATTTTTAAATTATTTAAATAACGTCCTTTTAAATCACTTTCAGTAAATAAATTGTGATTATCCTCACTCTAATTTTCAATGAGAGATTTTTGTTTCCATTATCAAAATTGGTTATACTTAAACTTTATAATCCGCATTTTTCCTCTGTTTAGTCGAAAAAATTTATAATGCAATTATTGTATGTATAATGATTATATTGTAATTATTTATTATGATAAATCTTATCTAGATATCACCGATATTAATAGTTAGCACTTACCGTTGTTGCATAGAATAATTTTTCCCGAGAAAGGCAGGGCATCTTTAGACTGCTTTGAATTATCCACCCTCATCCCTAATTGGGTTGATCTTGTAGACAGTTTTGAGCCTTTTTCTATCCTGATCTAGGTCGAATATGCTTACTTAAGAGGGTTTTCTTTTGGGATTCAGATTGGGTTATTGTTCTTTTGCTTGCTTGATAGGTTTTCAGTCAATGGTGTCCAGTCGCGGAGACTTGTAGAAATCTAAGAGGTTGGAACCTTTAGCTTTCCTCTTTAGACAGTGACAATCGTAACCTTGGGGATTTTCAGAGGTGGTGAAACTAGAAAGAATTTTGAGGATTATTTTTCTAGGCCTTAGTTTGGTATGTACGCGGCAGTAGGTGAGATAGTCTTCTTATTTTCAAGCCTTTGTAAGGGAGCTTTGCATGGTTCTGACGATGGCAATGGTGCTGTGCAAAGTTATCTCGTCCTATAGGTAGCTCTAAGATTGATGTTTTTTACACTTTGAGCTTACTAGTTAGCAGAGCCTTTTTGTATGGATCTTATCTTGTAATTTTGTCCAATTGAGCTTTAAATACTATGGATTTGTAATTCGAGAAGAAGAAAAAAAAAAGTAGTATGCTAGAATTTCCTGTAAAGAGTCTTGATAGGCCACTTGCTGCACATCGAATCCTTATTAAACTTAATTATTCAATGGATTATACAAGGTTTAGGTCAAAACTGAGAGGCTTTACTATGCCTTGTCTCCTCAATATAAATGAAGATATTTTTAAAATAAAATTACATTTTTACATATGAAAGCTTCAATATGCAATATTTATGTATGAATATTAAATATTGTATATTAAATATTTATCTCGACGAAGGAATCAATTTTAATTTGATTCAATTTGAAATCAAAATAATTAATTTCAATTTGATTCATTTCAAATCAAAAACCTGTCAACAATTTGAAATGTGATTTGTCATTAAATTGGTGAAGACGAAGATTAAAAGTTTAAAATTCAATTAAGATCAATATGAAGTTTAAATAGTATATTATTTCAATTCAAAAAAAAAAACTAGTATATTAGTAAATGAATATATTATTATATTAATAATGATATTTTATTATAGAAGTTCAGTTAAATTTTAATATTTAAAATATTTTTAAAAAACTTAGAAATTTTAAATAATAATAGAGAAACAGAAAATAATATTAATATTTGAGAATTATATAACAGAATATATATATATATATATATATATATATTGTTCTCAATAAAAAAATAAAAAATATAATAATTTGGTTTAATTAAAAAATAAATTATATCTACTTATTTAAATTGTTTTTTTTTTTTGGCTAGCTATAGATTAATAATTATGTTAACATAAGTTAAAAGATATATTAATTATTGTAATAAGATATAAGTATTTAAGGAATCTTCTTTGGTTAGAAAAAACTATACAAATTTCTAAAGGAGTAACCCATGGTATTCAATATTTATATGAAGAGTGTGACATCAAGTCCCACGGTAATCTTGTTAATAAAAACTTATGGCGGGGAGTAATTAGATTTCGATTTTGTGATAGATTTAGATCAAACCTTAATTTTTGTTGTCGATATCTGTTAAAAATTCATGATAATTTTCCAGAAAGTTAATTTTGAGACACATAATTTTTAAAAATATAATAAAGATCACAGGTAGAATCACAAAGTTCAAAATTCAAATTCCATCCTTTCGGTTAATTTTTTATTTTAATTATTTTTAAAATTTTTCATATTGAAATTTTTCTAATATAAATAGTCATTTCTTGATTGTTTGATAAACTTTTCAATTTTCGAGTATTCAATAAAAATTTAACTTTTAAATTTTTATTTTCTGAATTTTATCTTAATCAAATATTATTTATTAAAATTTTTTATAAAGTCTAAATAGTTCTATTTCAATTGATAAAAAAATATATATATATCTATATGACGGAGCGCGTTTTGTTTCTTGGATTTGTTGTTAATGCAGAAAGGATATATGTTAATGAGAAAAAAGTAGAAATAATACGGAACTGACCTACTATCAAAAATATTTTAGAAATTCGCAGTCTTCATGAACTTGCTATTTGCTACAAGCGATTTATCAGAAATTTCAGCAGTATCATTAACTCTATCACAAATTATTTAAAAAAAAAGTGTATAGAAATTTAGTTGAACTGACTCTGCCAATAAAAATTTTGAGAAAATAAAAGATAAACTTACTTTTGCCCATATTCTTGCTCTATCTGATTTTGATAAACTGTTTGAGGTTAAATGTGATACTTGTAGAGTTAAGATTGGTGGTATGTTATCGCAGTCTAATAGGTCTATTGCCTTTTTCAGTGAGAAATTGAATGATATTAAGAAGAAATGATATACTTATGAGTATGAATTATATATAGTGTTCTGAGCATTTAAAATTTGGAAATAATATCTGATATGGTGAGAATTTATTATTCACATAAATCATCAACTTTTGATTCATTTTAAAACTAAGAAATATGTAAATAAAATGCATACTCCACGGGTAATTTATTTTAAAATTTTTCATTATGCAGGATTTTGAGTTTCAAAGCTATTATGCTTAAAAGAATGTTTGAGTTCTTTTGTACTTTAATTTATTAAAAAATATTACCCTATGTACCTATCATGAACTATTCTATAAAAACATAAATATCTATAAATTTGGAATCTTGTTTTTGGAAATGGCTGTCCAATAAAAGAATTTAAACGCATTTAGCAAAAATTCAAGCTAATTCACTTCTCTTTCTGGGTTTATGATATATCTTCTATGTGAAACTGTTTTTTATGGCGGCTTAAAACGTTGAAATGCTTCTATAACATGACATTAGCTAACCTATAAATTACTTAAAAATGTTTAATTAACTTAAAAATAATTATATTTGAATAAATAATTAATCAAAGTGCATTTTGGATTGTAAGTCTGTTGTAGATTTAACACAACACTGCAATTAAGTTCAAATAGCAAGACTTTAATAAGCAACTGTACGTCACTTATATGAGTCATAAACACTCTTTTTCTTTGAGTTAATTTTTGGAATGAATTAAGTATTATTTAAATTTAACATGATATTCAACCTTCCATTCAATATTGGATCTTATATAAATATGTTATACAATAGTAAAATTCTACACGTTAGTGTTGGTGTTGGGGTGTATTGAATCCCACATTATAATGATATAAAATTATATTATTAAAATAAAATAATAAATTAATTGCTAAATGCATAGATAAAACGTACTACATCTACAAAATAGAATAAATTGATAAAATTCTGCCAATTGCTTTATCATTAACTTTAAATAAATTTTTTCTTACTTTTAATTTAATATTTTTATCTCAAAAATCAAAATTATTTCAATTCAATATAATTTTAAACTATGAAATATTATTTTCTGAATTGATCAATAATATTCTCACATCATAATTCAATCTGACCGCCAGTAACAGCACCTTTGATCTTCGTTTCATTAATTTTCGATTCATTAATGACACTCAAGTTAATTTCATGGAAATTGGAATTTAAAGTCATGGATTCACACTTCCTCACAAAAGCATAAACACTTGACTTGCAAATGCTGGCGTACCCAATATGGCAATGACTTTGTTTAGTCATTCTTATTGGCCCACAAAAGGATTGGACCAATTCAATCCAAGTCTTTTAATAGCCTTGTATACGCAACAATCCTACAAGAATACTACCCATCCCATAACTTTTACTTATTTTATTTTTTTAATAATTATTTTAATTAAAAAAGAACCTATAGATTTGGGATATTGATATTAGAAATGGCTGCAGAAGAAAGAATTTGAATACATTGCATGTAAGTCCAGCTAAATTTACTTCCCTTTCTGGGTTTATGATATATCTGCTTTGTGGTTTGAAATAATGCTTCTATGACATAACATTAGCTAACCTCTAAGTTCCTGAAAATGTTTAATTAACTTATAAATAATTATATTTGAATAAATGATTATCAAAGATCTATGGTAAATTTTAACATACTAGTGCTACTAAGTTCAAATAGCAAGACTTGAATCAGTTCTGTAGTACAATACATTGACAACTGAGCATGAATTGTTCACAAACTTAAGCGACACATTATTGGGAAACTATGATGAGAAGTACTTGTAAATGCATGTTATTTATGACTTTTATTCTGTTTCTGAGATGGCATCCAACTCTGAATGGAGTCGCTTCCCTGAAATCTTTGGTTTCTTCCTTGTTTGAATGCCAGAGTTAAAAGGATTGGGAGGTATCGTTAGATTCTCTCCTTCACCTTCTAACATATGAACAACAACTCTTATGGTGGGGCGATCGACTGGGTTCCATTGAATGCACCAGAGTCCGATAATTGCTAGTTTCTTTGCAATTTTAGCATCTCCCTCTTCTTCAATATGGAACCTAAGGTCTTCTCCTTCTTCTAAAAGGTTATAAATCCATTCTGGAAAGTATATTTGCTCATCACTGTCCTTTGTAATATCAACAATTTTCCTTCCTCCAACCATTTCTAATACTAACATTCCAAAACTATAAATATCTGCCTTGTACGAAACATTCCGGAAGTTCCTTGAGAACACTTCAGGTGCGATGTAGCCAATGGTCCCTCTAGCTGTTGTCATGGACACTGCACTTTGATCCTTAGCACATAACTTAGCCAGGCCAAAATCTGAGATTTTAGGATTGAAGTCGTGGTCAAGCAGGATGTTATGCGGTTTGATATCAAAATGGAGGATTCTCTGATCACAACCCTGATGAAGATACTCAATTCCTTTAGCTATGCCAAGTGCTATATCTTGCAGCCTTTTCCATCCAAGGAAATGGTTCTTGTCATCTGCTGGAGAGATGAATTTCTGCAATGAATCATTTGGCAAGTACTCATAAACTAGAGCTCGTCTAAACCCGTCAGCGCAAAATCCAATCAAACGAACCACATTGACATGGTGGATTTTGCCTATTGTTCCAACTTCATTGACGAACTCCTCTCCATTTCCTTTGGAGATGTTGAGAACCTTAATAGCAACTAGAATTTCATCAGATAGCTTTCCTCTAAACACAGTTCCATAAGCTCCTTGGCCTAATTCATCTTTAAATTGGCTAGTCATCCTCTTAATATCAGCATACGAATATCTAGTAGGCTTGTGAGACATGTAGTCATCCAAAAAACTTTTAATCTTGGACTGAAATTCTTTTTCCATCTTGTTGAAACTATATCTACGATAGAGTAGAACAACTGCTGCTACAAGAAGAACAGAACCTAGGACTGCACCTGCATATATAAAAAATTCCTAGTCAAGAAAACACATGCTGTAGATAGGCAATGAATATGAAAATAGAAGTGGAGAGAAGAGCAAAGATGAGAACCTGTCTCTATAAACTTTATTGATGCCCCTGCAAAAGGATCATTGTTTTTTCAGATACCTTAGAATATTAGCAAACTGCTTGAATGGGAATAGATTTCTCAGCAGAAACCATCGTACGTACCTTTACTTGGTTTGAGGCTGCCATAGCATTCCATTTCAGAAGCAATGGTGCTCATCTTCAATCTGCAGTACTTGCCTCTTGCCTCGCAAGATTTACATGTTGGATTGGTCCAATTCAATATTAGAAGTGGATTGGACCAATTCAATCCAATAATGCTTTCCCGGTACCCCACATTATCCGTGAGTGCAACTTCTGGATAGTGGTGTATCTTGGTGCAGTATAATAGGTTGGGATTATCAATAAAACAGTATCGGGAACCGAGGAAATCATAGTGTAGATCACTAAGGCAAGGGATCTGATATACGTAATGAGACCAACCTTCTATTTTCCTTGATGGGCATTTGAATAAGGTGATATTCTCTCTTGTATTCATCAACTCGAAGGGAGAAACGGACAGACTCAAGTTTGAAATAAGCCGTCTAAAAAGGCAACCTCCTGAATCTTTTGCATAAATTACTTGAGACTTATAATCAATTTTCTGGATGAAAAGTTTCCATGAATTTGGCAGTTGCAGCACAGTATCATTCTTCTCCGAGCAAGAAAGATGAAACTCAGATTGAGGAGAGCCACAGTGGAGCGGTTGCTTGCCTCTGATTCGAAAGGGAAATCGGACTGGTGGTCCGAAGCTCCCACATGTTGATGTATTGCAATCATTAAAGCCTAATCCACGATCTGCAAGAAAGATAATGAAACATAGGCAGCAAACCAAACAGTTAACCATTTCAAATCTACAAAATATACAGCAACCCCTTGTGTAATAATGCTTTATTCTCTATTTTTATTCTCTTACATTGGTCAGGTTCTATGCGTAACTTCCTAGTGGAGAAAAAAAATCCTCCATTAACTGCTAAGTCTTTAATTCTATGAAAAAAAAAAAAAAAATCGTCAACAGACAAGTTATCTACCAAACCTTGGGTTCCAATTTAATGTCGTTTATTTGATTATTTGTGGTGGTTAAAATCGGTTCCGACAACGGTTTTGATTCAGAGCGGGTTTACAATTTCGATTTAAGATAAAAAGTTAACTAATATTAAATAATTACTGAATAAAAACATGATTGTTAAAATTAAATCAGAACAATTGGTTAGACAGATTTAATCGGGCGATAATTAGCCAACAGTCAACCCGGCCAGTTTTAATTGGAAATTCCAAATGGAACCGCCGGTCTTTAAGCAAAAAAATGAACATTTACTGCCAGCAACAGAATTTGATCTATGGTCCCTTGAAGAAATTTTTTTTATTTTAACCGCACAAGCCACTCCCACTCAAAATAATTGGTTCTCCCACTTTTATATATTAATAGAAATTTTTTTTTAAATCATTCTTATAATTGATAGTATTAATAATTTACTTTGCTAATTAAATTAAATCTCTTACATTTTGTTAGTTTATTATCTTTTATAAAATAAAAAATTCCATAGAATTTTATATTCATTTTGTTATGTAGTTTTAATATATCAATTTTTAATTTTTATAAAAATTTATTTTGAAGTTTTTTAGTTGCCATATTAAAAAATAAAAGTGCTAATGAGATTAATAGATTGAAAGTCTAGTGATAGCAACAAAATTCTTAAATACCATACAATAACGTTCTCTTTTGTTAAAAAATATATATATAATTAGCCTTATAACAGCTTAATTTTCTTTTTAATCAATAAAATATTTTATATTAACCATTTTTTTAAGTTTTCAAGTCTGAAACAATCTAAAATAATATTTTTCTACAAAAATAATTTTGACAACACAAATTGGGAAATTGTATAATCTTTCAAATTTTTTTATAATTAGCTTTAAATTAAAAATTTTAAGATATTTTTATTTTTAATATTGTCAATACTTTTAAGGGAAAACAATTATCAGCTCTCTAAATTTTTAAGAAAGTTTTCAATTTATATATATTTTTAATTAAAATAAATTATTTTTTAATCTTCAAACTATATAATTTAGTCTCTATATTTTAAATTTATTTATAAAATTTTATTTTATTAATAAAATAATATCTTTAATCACAATTAATTTATCTATATATTTTTATAAATTAATTAATAAATATTATAATTATTTATAAATAAATACATATATTTTTTTTCAAACTTATCTCCCATATTTATTAAATTTTAATATCTTTGTAAAATAACAAAATAAAAATTAAATAAAAAATTTTGCCACAATATATATTCAGATTTAGGTTTAAATACTATTTTATCTAAATTTTTCCATTTCAGTTATGTCAACTTGCATTGTGATAAGCGGAGTGCATTAAATGGTAGTTTGAAGTAAACTTCACGGTTGATTGTATTAATCTACTTTTCTAAATAAAACCTTTTATTTAGCAAAAAATAAAAAATAAAAGATAAAAAAAATAAAGTAAACGTGAGGGTTCACATCTTCGAATAAAGTGACCCAACGACTTGACTCATGGTAAACCCAATATGGCAATGAGTCAGCCTAGAATGTTACTTTCAAGCTAAGACATAACTTCCCTTGAAATATTATGAATTTGCACTTTTTAGAGAGTAACTATATTTTTAAATACTTCATATTTCTTTTCAAAAAATTGTAATAATTAAGAAATTTATAGATATATTTATGATAGATTTTTAGGTAAAATCATTTTAGAAAACATAATAGGTAGAATGTTATAGATAATTTTCTTAATTTCATGTAAATATAATTATTAGCTTATATTTATAGGATTGAGAAATGCTAGCAACAGTTACGAGGTAATTTTCATTTTATTGATTTAAATATATTTATTATATTAATTATTATTTTTTATTTTCCCAATTGATCACTAATTATTATACATATAAATCAATAAAATAGAGAAATGACCGTCTATTTCTTAAATAGGATAAATAAAAAGATTTAATTATAAAAATAAGCAAAAATTTTTAAATTGAGAAATATTATTATAATTTTATTTTTTTTATTATAGTCTTCTGCTCCATTGTATGATTATCTAAATATATCCATAAAGTTTGAAAAATACTTATTAATTAGTCAATTAATTTTATAAAAATATATAAAATATTTATAAAATTTTAAAATAATTTATTAATTAATTCTTATATTAATTTTAATTATTAAATATTTTATTATTTAATCATGTAACATGTAAAAACTCATCAATTAAATTCTCGAATCTATAAAAATATATATTATAATGAGTTCTTTCATATTAATAGTATCCTAAATTTTTTTTATAATATTTAATTAATAAAGTTAATAAATATAAATTAATAAATTTCATAAAAATTTAGAAATATTTTAATGCATTCTTTCTCATCATCTTAAATTTCTAACTTGTTGAGTGGGTTAAGGAAGAAAATTGGGCAGAGACTCATTTTTCAATCAAATTAAGTTGAAAGATAAACATGAAAAATTGATTCAAAATTCCTATGATTTGTCCCATGGATTGTGCTACAATTAAATACGATTGTTGACTATATAATTAAAAAATTCTGAAACATTTTAATGTATTCTTTCGCATCATCTCAAATTTCTAACTTGTTGGGTGGGTTGGACAGGATATAAGGAAAGAAAATTGCGCAGACACTCATTTTTCGATCAAATTAAATTGAAAGATAAACGTGTGAAAATTTCAAAATTCCTATGACTTGTCCCATGGGTTGAGCTACAATTAAATACAATTGTGGACTATATAATTAAAAAAATATAATACATTTATATAATAATTTTATTATAATTATGGAATATAATGACTCATATAAATTTTATTAAAAGATTTAACAATTTATTGTATGGTAACAATTAAAAAAAAAAGTATTTTTTTATTACTCCTATAAAAACTTGACATTAACCCTTGAGTATTTTATTTAAGCTTTTAATGAATGATTTATTTTATAATAATAATTTTTAAAATTTATATTTTCTACTATCCCATCCAAATTTTGATGGAACTATAATATTTTTAAAAAATTATATATAGATTTTATTTTCTAGTAATAATTTTGCAAAACAAGTATATTACATTACTATTATTAAATTTTAATGGAGAATTGGGCCCCTTAAATATATTACAAGTTTTGAGTTTATTAATGGTTTCATTAAAAAAAAACCTCTATTATATTAAAATATTTAACAATTTATCTTATAACAGTAATTTTAAATTTTCTATTGCATTGGACAGAAAATAGGGAAAGAAAATTGCCAAGAGACTGATTTTTAATAAAAGCAAGGTAAAAGAGAAACATGGATAAAGAAACAAGAATTAGCATAACTTGTACCATGGGTTGGGCAACAAATAATATCATTATTCACTCTATAATTGGGAATAAAACATTTTTAAATTTTATTTTAAAAAATTTCAGATTCTATAATTATAATTTTTAAATATTATTATTTTTTAACTCTTATTATATTTTGATATAACGCTAGACCCTCTTTTATATTAAAAGATTAAAAAAAATTTTCTATTGCTCCTAATAAGATTTAATGAAGAATTGAAACCTTTGAGTATTTTAAAAGCTTTTAGGGATTTATTTTATAATGCTAATTTTTAAAAAATTTATATTTTTTATTACTATAATCAAATTTTAATAAAACCTATAAATTAATTAATAAGTTTTTATATATTATATGTTAAATTTGAGTCAGACCTAATTCACCCCAAAAGCTAATTCAAGGGGAGGATTGCCTGTGACTCATATAAGGGACACATTACCCCTTTCCACAACCGATGTGGGATTCAACACACCTCCTCACGCCCAAAATTTTACTGGTGCGTAACACATTTATGGGAGGCCCAACATCGGATGGGAAGGTTCTGATACCATGTTAAATTTGGGTCAGGCCTAACTCACCCAAAAGCTAGCTCAAGGGGGAGGATTGCCTATGACTCATATAAGGGGCACATTACCCCTTTCCACAACCGATATAGGATTCAACATTATATAAATTAAATAATAATTTATCTATTATATAATAATTAATTTTGAGGTCCTAAAAGAGTTGAATGGGTCTAACATAGCTTGTATGAAGCAGTAAGTCAGACTCCATTGTGACCACCTCAAGTTGGTGGAACAAGCAGTTAACTGGGTGTAAGATTGGGTTATTCTGTAAATATAAAGTAGTGAATCATATTAAAATTTTGTAAATTATTTTTATTATTTATGAGTAATTATTATGATATCATTCTATTTTTATAAAAATTAAATTTTCTCTAAATTAAATTTCAAATGGACATCTTCATAATAACTATTGAAGGTTTCTTAACGGTTGATTCCAAAATTATATTATATTTTTATGGTATAAGTGGCTTGTAAATAGAAATAAATTGTATTAAATTGTATTGTGAAACAGTTAGACTATCCTATATATATATAGTGACTATCTAAAAATTAAAAATTAAACTAAGACAGTTTTTTTTAATTATTATATTTAATTATGCATCATGCATCCATAGACTAATTTAGTCTAGTAATAAGTAGTAAGTGTATTTAAGTAAATCTGAGAGGTTTTAAATTTTATTCCCCTAATTTCTAATTTTCAATTAAAAAAAATATAATTATGCATCAATTTTTTAGCGGTTTTTGTATACAATGTAATATGCTTATACAATTTCATTTCAATTTCAATACAAATATGAACAGATTCTAATAATTTTGAGTTTTAACAATTAATAATTCCTATCTAACTTCATTTTGATATGGTTGAATTTAGTTTCATTTGATTTCAGCTTAATTAATTAATCCCATTATTGTTTTAAATTAATGTATATTGTTAATTTCTTCATTTGTTTTACTTTAGAAAATATTTTTTAGAAAAATATTTTTTATATATATTTTTTATATTTACGATACTTAAATAAATTGATTAATAAAAAATATTTTTTGAATTAAAAAGAAAATTAAATTATTTTAATGAGAATAATTATATTTTAAGAGTATAGTTGAACCTTCTTAAAAGTTTTCATTCGATACGTTACGTTTTTCAGTGGGATCAATGAAAATATTATTAAAGTTTAGTGAGAAATCTAGGAGGAGATTCAATCTTGCAAAAAGTCTATAAATACCTTTGAAACTTGCTATAATAAAATCGATGTTAGATATTAGATTAATAATATGGCTAAAATAAAACTATGTTGTGATTGGCTAAACCTACAAGGGAGAGAAGGCGAGGTAGTGGTGGGTGCCCATGACAGCTACTCTGACGCTTAAATCAGTATACTGAAGACTAAATTGCTTAGAATTTGAGTAGTATTCAAGAATAGCGTACCTTTAACTCTGTAGCTCTTCTTCTTTTTATACTGTAAGAAAGTGATGATAAATATAGTATTTCTCGATTATTTGGCAGTGATGTAGTCGGTTTTTTGATAAGGGATATTGTCAGCTAATAAGTTGGCGATTCCACGATCATAGGCGTAATGGGATTGAGAAAGAATGAATGAATGATTAATTGAGAAAGTTTTAAATTTTTATGTATGTTGCTGATCATGTATGGGATTAAACAGGTTCACAGGATGTATGTAGGCTTGCTACGGGTCCCGGCGGCCTTAAGCCGATCTGGATCCTAGCGTCGGTAGCGGTCCGATTTTCGGGCTGTTACAAAAATGGTCTAGCGAAAATCGCCTTGTCACCTGGCCTGGCAAAAATCGTCTTGTAGCCATGTGACCTGACTTGGTAGAAACTGCCTTGTGGCCTCTTTTTGTCTTCTTAAATCTTTTGAGGAAGGAAATTCCATCATTCATTATCACTTAAGAATACAACATGTAAAAAAAATATTTCGTTAACTTTGTTATTGATAAAACTTTCTTAAATTATAGACATTCTAGGCATGAGGAATGACTTGACCATCTAGTTTGGCCAGTTTGTATGACCGTGGACGAATAATCTTCGAGACCTTAAATGGTCCTTTCCAGTTCTCGCCCAACTTATGAGACCCAACATTGGTACTTGTTACATCTGTTCTCTTGAGGACTAGGTCTCCCATATTAAAAGCTCATGGCTTGACCTTATTGTTGAATATTCTAGACATTTTATTTTTGTAAACTGCCATTCTGATTGCGGCCTTTTCATGTAAGTATTCAGCTTGGTCCAAATTGAACTGCATCTCTTCTGGATTTCCTGAAATCTTAGGGTGTTGTGTCCTGAAGCTACTTACTTGGATTTCCACGGGGATGACTGTATCGGCCCTATATACAAAGGAAAATGGCATTTCTCCTGTAGCTATTTTGGGAGTAGTGTTGTATGCTCATAGTATATGAGATAACTCCTCGGGCCAGCTGCCTTTGGCTTGGTCAAGTCTTTTCTTTAGCCCCTGTAAGATGGTCCTGTTTGTGACCTCTATCATACCATTTGTTTGAGGGTGATAGGCTGAGCTGAACCTCAAGTTAATTTTTCATTTCTTGTAGAAGTCTTTAAATCTAAAGCTCGCAAGCTGAGTCCCATTATCAGTAATCACTATCTTGGGTATCCCGAATCGAGTAAATATGTTTTTGCTATTGAAGGAAATTACTTGTTGGGTGGTGATGAACTATACCGCCTCAACTTCTACCCATTTGATAAAATGATCCACTGCCATGATTATAAACTTCCTTGACTCTGATGCCTTAGGGAAGGAGCCAATGATGTCTATCCCCCACTGAAAGAAAGGCCACGGGCTTCCAATGGCTGCTTGCATTTCTCCTAAGGTCCTTAGGATGTTTGCATGTACTTGGCATCTTCGACACTTCTGGAAAAGTTGGTTTGCATCTTGTATTATCGTCAGCCAGTGGTACCCTTATCTGAATACTTTTCAGGCGATTGTCCGAGCTCCCTTATGGCTATTGTAGTCACCTTCATTAATATTCTTTAGGATTTACTAGCCTTCCTTCTCTATAACACATTATAGCCATGGCTATGTGGAGGACCTCCTGTACAACCAACCATCAATTAGTGTGTATTTAAAAGATTTCCTTATTACTTATTTAACTGATAATTCATCAGCTGGAAGATCATTTTGTTTTAAAAATTTATAGACGGGCATTATCCATGATTCTCCCTCCTTTACGGGGAAAGACTCTTCCACCTCTATTGCTAGAGTGTGCAATTTCTTAAATTAAAATGGTTGGGTCAAGTGTTGTTCACCCGCCGCCGCCATTTTGGCTAAAAGATCTGCCTCTTTATTATTACCTCTAGCTACCTGGCGAAGTTCTCAACTACCTTCTCTTTAATCCTCTCAATTAGGGACCAAACCTTCTTCTCATATTTGACAAGGTTCGATTCTCAGACTTTGAATTGTCCCTGACACTGATTAACAACTAATTATGAGTCACTAAAAATAATAGATTTTTGTATACCCAACTCCTTGATGATTCTCAGGGCTATTATTACCGCCTCATACTCGGCTACATTGTTGGTGGCCTTGAAGGTGAGTTTTGTCGCATATCGAAACTTTATACCGACTTGAGACTACAACAAGATCTCAATTCCGGAATCCCCGGCTCTACAAGCTCCATCTACCCAAACCTTCCACTCCTCTATGGTTGATTCACGGGACTCTGAAGGTTCTAACGGCTGAGTTATTTTTGCAACAAAATAGGCTAGCACTTTGATTTTCATAACCTTTGTTGGAACATACCTAATGTCATAGGCTGAAAATATTACTGTCTAGGTAGACAGCTGCCCTGACAGCTCTAATCTATATAGAACCTTTTGCAAATGATAATCGGTTCTGATTTCTATGGTGTGTGACTTGAAGTATGGTCATAACTTTATAGCTGACATTAGGACTGCAAATGCTAACTTCTCGAGAGGAGAATAATTCAACTCTGCCCCCTTCAACACTTGGCTATGTTATAGACAAGTATAAAAATAAAACTTTGCTTTCGACAGGAGAGCTTAGTAACGAAGGAGAAGATAAAAAAGTTTTCAAACTTTCAAAAGCCTCTGCACAATCTTTCTCCCATTCAAACTTACCTTGGCCTTTTAAGGCCTTAAAAAACGGGAGATATCTTCTGGTCGAGCATGATATGAATTGACCTAGGGCAGTGACCCGCCCATTGAGCCTATGTACCTCATTGATGGTTTTGGCACCTCCATATTTTGGATGTTGCTGATCTTCTCAGGGTTTGCTTTTATACCTCTTTATGATATTATTGTTAGTGTATATGCCCTAGGCCATTATCTTGGATATTTTTGTATGTCGTTTTGGTTATTAATAAAAGAGGTTTTTATCATTATTATTTGTTTGCATGTTACATAATAATGATTATCATCTCTGGTTACTTATTATTATGTTGATAATAATAAAATATAACTGGTATGATTATTGATTGATAATCATGAGATGATTATGTATATATTGATATAATTCAATAATCATAAATACTTGTTAGAGAACAAAGTATTGGATGGACTCGCATTGAGATTACTACATGGGTCATTGTCATAAGTGAATCTCAAAGTAGTTATGTCTTAATCCTTTGACTTGAGATTGTTATAGTTTCCAACATAAGGACTATTATGTTTTGACATAACCAAATGTTGTCTTTAATCGAACAATCATAAAGGTTATGATTGAGCATGATAGAAATTATGTAGAGGATAATGAACAATCAAGATAGAATTTGTCCCTCTTTTTGAGAGAGATATCTTCTGGGCCCCTCGATAAGTGAGACTGAGAAATGCATGGCCGTGCTCAAATGAATTGATAGTGTGATAATATCATTTGAATTTATTAGTCTACTTAGAGATCGAGAAATCATAAGTTTGAACATTATTAGTTTGACATTGACCATGACTTATGTTCAAACTAGATATCGTGTGACAAATGGATTAATACATGTTCTATTTATTAGGCTTTATCGCACTATTGATCCTCATATTAGTTGGGTAGTCATAATGTCTTGCTAGAGGCCACTTATGATTTATGGGCCTTGTGGGACTGGGCCTATTGCCAATTAATATGAGCCTATTGGGTCACACACAAGAACGTTATTGATATGCTATATTAATGGGCTAAAAGCCCATTAGTATAATTAATAATAATAAAGTGTTATTATTATTAATTATTTATTTATTATTAGATAATAATATTTAAAAGATCTGCAGTCTATCTGTAACTGTTACAGATAAATGACTCTATCACATAAAGATATTTGAGTATCTGTGAGATTGTGATAGTGGGTTCTGAACACAACTCTTTTAGGAAAAGAGTTGTACAATTCTTTTAGGAAAAGAATTGTGGAAAACGAAAAGACTAAAACCTATAAATACTCCTACTACAAATTTAGGAGTGATGGTTTTTTAGAAAACTCAGTCTAAAACTGCAGATTGTGGAGCACATAATCTATCCATCCTTGAGAGAGCTAGCACTCTAGAAGGATAGAAGACGTTTGTGTGGATACCATTGAGGGTGTTCGTTTGAAAAGGCAGCACCATCAGTCCGGCATTGTTTCTTCTTGACGAGATTAACAGGTTAGTCTCATATCCATCTTTTGAATTAAACGAAGCACTTGGATTCTGAGAAAGGAAATCAACAGAGATTGTATTTTTCCGCTGCGCAACTGGGTTGCAATAATCTCATGATTTCCCAACAATGATATATCCCAGAAACTTCCTAGCCTTCACCTTGAAGGTACACTTTTCAGGATTCAGCTTAATACTCATCTTGTTTAGAACGTCAAAAACTTTGCGGATATCTTCCAGATTGTCTTCCAACGATCGGCTCTTTATTACCATGTCATCGACGTATACTTTGACTGTTGATCTCACCATGTCTTTGAAGATTCTTGACACTAGCCTTTGGTACATCGCTCCCGTATTTTTCAGCCCAAAAGATATTACCTTGTAGTAGTAAACTCCTTCAACGCGGTTTTCTCTGTGTCCTTGGTGTGCATCATGATTTGGTGGTATCCTGAAATGGCATCGAGGAAGGAAACCACTGCATGACTCGAGGTTGAGTTTACCAATCTATCGATGGATGATAATAGATAATGATCTTTCGAACATGCTTTATTCAGGTTCGTGAAATCCACGTACATCCTCCATTTCCCATTGGCTTTCTTCACCAAGACCGCGTTGGCCAGCCACATGGGATATTAAACTTCCTTTATCAATCTTGCACTTAGAAGCTTATTCACCTTTTCTTTGATCACTTGCTACCTCTCTAGTGCAAACTTTCTTTTCTTTTGTTGGACTGGCTTGGCGGTCTTGTCAATAGATAGTTTATGGGTAATGAGAGTCGGGTCCACACCTGTTACATCTTTTGGAGATCAAGCAAAAGTGGTTATTCAGGTTTTTAGCAACTTTATTAGATGGGTCTTTATTTTTTCAGTTAACGCAATACCAAATCGTACCTTTTGATCCTTACCCAGCTGGACTTCTTCTACTGAGTCTGCTAGTTCTGGCTTTACATGAGATTCTGGTTTCTCCAACAAGTTGATGAGCATTGTTCTTTTTTGAGACTTTTTGCTGGATGTCCATATCCTTCTTTGGCCAACCTCGGATTGCCTCAGACCACGACTATTCTTCCTGGAGCTGGTAACTTAAGATACATAGCACCCATGTTAATAACAATACCGTGGCGGTTTAGGACTATGCGGCCGAGTATAGCATTGTATGCAAATGGGATGTCTATTACTGCAAACTTTGCATACAAATCTCGCCTATACTTTTCATCACCCAAGACTAGGGGGAGGTTGATGGTGCCCAGTACTGCTACGGTCTTATCTTCTAATCCTACCAACGAATAGTACCCATGTTAATAACAATACCGTAGCAGTTTAGGACTGGGCGACCGAGTATAGCATTGTATGCAAATGGGATGTCTACTACTGCAAACTCTATATACAACTCTCGCCTATACTTTTCGTCACCCAGGACTAGGGGGAGGTTGATGGTGCCCAGTACTACCACGGTCTTATCTCCTAATCCTACTAACGAATAGGAGACCTTGGCCATGTTACTTTTGCCAAGTCTAATTTGTTAAAAACATTTAGGATGAGAAGGTTAATGGAACTACTTGTATCCACAAATACTCACCTTACCTCGTACTGGCTCAGGAGAATCTTAACAACCAGTGGATCATTTTAAAAGAATTCAATCACTTTATAGGTAGGTCCGAACCTTACCTCTTGCTTGGCCCTTGCTTCTTGATCAACTAACAGGACGTCTTCTGCTACACGCTTATTTTTTCTTTCTTTATCAGGTTCTTCTGTAATGACATATATAATTCTGGTCATTTCAATAGATAAACATGCGAAATTCCCTTACTTTAGAGAGAAAAGAAATAAGAGATTGCTTTTAATCCAAACGAACGGAAAGAATTCAATAGATTTTTCGACAACAGAACCAAATGATATTGCAGAAATTAGATTAATGACGTGGCCGAAATGGAACTATATTGTGATTAACTAGACTTACAAGGAAGAGAAGGTAAGATGTTGGTGGGTGCCTACGGCAGCCACTTCGACGCTCAAGTCAATATACTAAAGATTATAGAGAGAATGCATTGAATTGTTTTGAATTTGAGTAGTGATCAAGAATAGCATACCTTTGCCTCTATGCCTCTTTTCCTTTTATACTGTAGGAAGGTAGGGATAAATATAACATTTCTTGATTATCTGACAATGATGTGACCGATTACTTAATAAGGGATGTTGCCAGCTAATATGTTGGCGATCCCGCAATCACAGACGTAACTGGATATACTGAGCTGTATTTAATAACGGTAACTTTATGTCGAAACTCGCTGCGAGTCTTTAATAATTAATCAGGTGTTAAGGTGTTCAGATTTTTATTTTCTCAAGCTAGACTACGTTTCCCACTCATTAAAATTTTACCGCGTGGACTTATCTTGTAATAAGAGTTTATGGTTTAATTTGGGTGATTGGTATGTAACATAAAAAAATTGTTATTATTTTATCTGTACAGAAGAGATTTAGTAAATTAAAAACTCAAAGGAAAAGTTTTGAGAGAATAAACGTAAACTGGATTTAATCCAATCATTATAAAATTACGTATAATTTGATGTGACTGATCATAAGAAAATTAGTTATCATAAAAAATTCATCAAATGGGTAGAGGAATTTGAAAGTCATGGGTTCACACCTTCTAACAAAAGGCTTAGCAATGACTTTGACTTATCAATGCTGACCAACCTAACAACGCACTAGGATTTTTTAAGAATATTTTTCACGCTAAGGGATATTATTTGTGAAATAGATAAAAAAAAATCTTAATTACAAAAATAATTCAAATTTTTTTATATTTTAAAAATTTAATCCAAATATTTAAATCCTGATAGATATACCGAATTTCCAAAATTTGTAAAATTTTATCAATATTTTTTGAAATCGTGAAATATTGTTATAATTCTAATTTATTTTACTATATTTTTCAACTTTATTTCTAGTTGATCTAACATATCAATATCAATAATTATTTCTAAACTATAATTTTGTATGTATGGTTAATAAAAAATCTTTTACTGTATAAATAAATTGATTGTTTTATTCGCATATTTTATAGGTTAAAAAAATTATTATTTAAAAAAATTTATTAAGTAATCACTTAATTTTAAAAAATACAGTATTAAAATATATGTTATTTTAAAAAATTTACAAATTAATTTTTTTTAATTTTAACCGTTAAACGTTGTAAATAATTTAAAATATTCTTGTACGAAAAGATTAATTAGTAATTTTTTTATAAATTTAGAAATAAATTAATAAATTTTTTCAAATTATAAAAATTAAATAATAAAATATTTAACAGTTAAAATCAACGGAGAGACTAAGTAATAGACGGTCTACGATATCAAAAATATTTTAATATATTTTTTAAAATTGAAAGAGTAGTTAATGAATATTTTTATTTTATAGAGTAAATAGTAATTTTTTCAAAATGAAAAGGACAGAATTGGTGATTCGGATCTGGCTTGTATGAACCGGTCCGACTCCAACCTGACCAATAAGCAGGAAATTCACAAGACAAATATGAAGTTCAAAACAAACAGAAGTCTCATCTTAATTTGCCATGATTAGAGAAACTCTCATCTTTGTTTTCCTGCTAGTCTCCCAAAGTTGCAATGCTTTTGAAACAAACCGCTGTGCACCTTCAGCATGCGGCAATATCCGGAACATTAGCTACCCTTTCAGACTGGAAACTGATTCAATCAACTGCGGAGACCATAGATATAACCTTTCCTGTGAAAATGATTCGACGGTGTTGAATCTATATGGAGGAAAATACTACGTCCAGGCCATCAATTACCATAACTTCACGATCCGACTGGTGGATGCTGGCGTCCGTCAACATGATTGTTCTTCCATTCCTCGTTTTCCTTTGTCTCGTTACCACTTCAAAAAGGGAGATCCATACTCTGATTACAATTATAACTGGAGTGACGAAGAATTGAGTTATTCACTTTCACTGGGGAGTATCGTGTTCCTCAAGTGCCAAAATCCAGTGAATTTTTCTCTCTATCCACATATGGATGCTGCACCTTGCATCAGTACTGGACTCAACTATTCATATGTGATGGTTACACGATGCCCATGGGTATCTAATCTGATGGACTTGTGCAGCGTGGAGATGATGACTTTAATTCCATCAGCAGCATTGGATTATTATTCATGTCACGTAGAGAAAAATGTTTCCTTTAATGAAATTCACAAATATCTGGCGTTTGGGTTCGAGATTTCATGGTTCGATAGCCTCTACTGTGTTAATTGTACATATGGCTGCTACCTGGAGAACAACACCAACCATGTTCATTGCATAACATATAAAGGTACGCAACACTTTCATCTATTAATTTTCTTACACTATACAATTTATTGCACAATTAAATTTAAAAAATATATATATATTATTTGAAAATTAATTAATTAATTAATGTCAGTTTACTCATTATATATTACTTCTTGTAATAATTCTTTTACTCTTATCTTGCTTGTGTATTTTATATCTAAATTAGTTTATTTATAAACATTGTGTCATATGAGCACATAGGCATAAGTGTAAATACGTGAAATAACAAAATACATGTTATAGTGCATATTTTGCATCAATATTATATATTTCTTTCTGAATAAATACATATTAGTATTTTATTTTTTATTATTATAATAAATGAATAGTTCTTATAAATATTAATTTAATTGTTTCCTCAATTATTTGCAGGTAAGATTGACATAGGATATAGACTCCGAGGTAAGGCCTCTCTTTCCGTTTATACAATATGTGATAATGTTTAATTAATTATTATTTGCTAAGTGAATTACTATTAGATATTTTTTTATTTTTTTAAATTAATTACTTATTTTATATTTTAAATTCACTCTATTAAAATATATTTATATTTTATAAAATCAAAATTTTTAATTTTTCTATTTAAGAAAATCTTATTTTAGTTTTGAATATTTATACAGTTTAATCTCTATAATTTAGATTATATGTATTATTTAATTTTGTAACTGGTAATATTATTTAGTTTATTTATCTAAAATTAAAATATATTGACCAATATTTTATTTAATAAAAAGACTGACAAATTTAACTTTATAAAATAAAAGAATGTTTTAATTCAGTATTATTTAAATTACGCTTAATAGTTAATTTTAAAAAACACAAATGTCATAGTTATTTACCCTTGCTTCCTTTAACTTTTGGGAATACCAACATCACCGTTTTCCTATACAGTTGCTGTCTATTATTGGCTCCCAATCAAGATCTTGCCTAATGTTGGTAAGCACTCTTCCTATTAATCAATTATTTCAGATATAGTTATTTATATGCAGATCTAGATCGAGTCAGCAAGAAAAGATAGCTAACTTATAAACTAGATAGCTAAGCAAAATCTTAACGAATGAATGATTTCATAAATTTCACACAGGAAAATTTTTTGCTGCAAGAACTTTAATTGGGGCTCTGTTGTTAGTTGCATTTCTTACGTACAAATGGCGAAGAAGGCACCTATCAGGATATGATGCAATTGAAGAATTCTTACAGAACCACAATAACCTTATGCCAATAAGATATTCTCACCCAGACATTAAGAAGATTACTAGAGGTTTTAAGGAAAAGTTAGGAGGAGGTTTTGGTTGTGTATATAAAGGAAAACTTCGAAGCGGTAAAGTTGCTGCAATAAAGATATTGAATAGCTCTAAAGCTAATGGACAAGATTTTATCAATGAGGTTGCTACTATTGGACGAATTCACCATGCTAATGTTGTACAATTAATTGGCTTTTGTTTCGAGAGATCAAAGCAAGCTCTTATATATGAATTCATGCCTAATGGGTCTCTTAATAATTACATAGGTCGTCAAGAAGGATCGATTTCTCTAAGTTGGGAAAAACTTTATGAGATTTCTCTTGGAGTGGCCCACAGCATTGAATATCTACATGAAGGTTGTGATATGCAAATCCTTCATTTTGATATCAAACCTCATAATGTTCTCCTTGATGAAAATTTCACACCAAAGATTTCAGATTTTGGGCTTGCTAAATTTTATCCAACCAAAGGGAACATTGCATCTCTCACAGCTGCGAGGGGAACGATAGGATACATGGCACCAGAATTGTTTTATAAAAACATTGGACGTGTCTCATATAAAGCAGATGTATATAGCTTTGGAATATTGATGCTAGAAATGGCAGACAAAAGGAAGAATGTAAATTCACTTGCTGAACATTTAAGTGAAGTTTACTATCCATTTTGGGTACATGACCAACTATCTAGTGGAAAATTACCGATAAAAGATACAACAGAGGGAGAAAATATAATAGCTAGAAAAATGATTTTGACAGAATTATGGTGTGTGCAAATGCAACTTTGTGATCGTCCTCCCATGAAAAAAGTTATAGAGATGCTTGAAGGAGACTTGGAAAGCCTACAATTGCCTCCGAGGCCTATTCTATTTCCTGCAACCCCAGTGACCATGGATAAAGGAGAATCATCATTAGAGTTAGGATCAAGTAGCTTGATTGAAAATTCAAGTTAAGTGACTTGATACGCAATATCCCACTACTCATTTGAAGGTTTGTTCTTCAAGTTTTTTCACTTTAAAATGCTCTAAAGACTTAATTAGTTAATGACTTGATCATAATTAATTTATAGTGAATGTATGTGTATTTAACTTAAGAGTGTAAGCTGCCTTATTCATATTTGTGGCTATTAATTTCAATGTGGACAATGCCATATAGGTGAGTAAGATAAGAATAAGACAGTAGAGTTTACGAAGTTTAGATGTGTATAAATGCATTCAGTCGATTCAATTGGCAATGAGCATCATCCTCTATTTTGAATCAGCTCTGCTAATGATTTATTAATTATCTATTTCTATAATTGATTGTAGTTTATTGTCCTTCAAAACAAAACGGGTTGATTTGGATTTAAACTTTGATATTTTTATTTTCCTTGTTTGTTTGTTATGAATCTAAGATGGGTCAACCAATTTTTTGTTCCAACTTGCCAATGCAATATGTTCTAATGGAATTAATTTGGTTTTGAATTCATATTCCTTGTTTAGTTGATTATATAGATAGCCTCAGTATTAAAGCTTTTACGCTATTTTTTTTATGAAAAAATAACATATGTATGTATACATGCGAAAATATTTCTAATTAAATTATGTTTCAAGAAAATAACTTGCTTCTTACTTATGATCTTCTCCCGAATTGCCCTATAAATGAATGATTTTCTTATAGAGCTAATAGCTTAGATTTTTAAATTAGAAAATATATTCCAAACTAGGAGAATATTCCCTATTGCTATTTGATGGTGCTGAAACGAAATTGTACTGCAATTGGTCACTCTGCAAAAAAGAGAACGTGAGGTGATTGGCACTTACGGCTAGAGATGTAAACGGGTAGGATACCTACGAAATTGAGGGTATCCAAATCCGAACCCGATTATATATAAAATTCCTGAACCCGTCCCAAATCCGTTTAGTATTTTAATTTTATTACCCGTATCCGTTCCAAATCCAATACCCCATAATACCCGAACCCGACCGAACCCGATTTTTTTTAATTCAATTCAATGATAAAAAATTTAAAGATTTGAATATTATAACCCAAATAACAAACCTAAATTAGAAAATTTAAATATACTAAAATAAAATAAGTATATTACAAATTTAATCAACAAATAAATTTATTTAAGTCAATACATAACCACAAACTAAAATAACTATTCCAGTTCACCTAGTTAATTCTAAAGATTTGCTCAAAGATACCTCTACTTAAGTCAACACACTCATACTCATCACAGAGAACAATAATATCAATAATTTAACTCACAAATAAACTACCAACAGTTAAAACATAGATTGTAAATCAAGTCTGAGAACTTGCAATAATTTTCACTAAAACTATCCATAAAATATGCACAAACTAGTAGTAGAAACATTGGACAAATGCTCAATGACATGAACCAGGTGGATTACATAGATGGTACTTAGGCTTTATAATCTATTCACTACATCAAATATCATTCTGGTAAATTAATACATATTTTTCTTAAACAGTATGGGATCTGATAGTATTAATATAATTTAACAGCAACTAAAACGATCTTGATTATCAAATTAAGAGAGATCAAATAGCAAATAATCAGATTAATAATCAGATAATCAGATTAATAGTCCATAAATTCTAAAATTCTTTAATAGCAACTTTTAGTGTTACAGTAATCAAATAGCAAATAATTAGAATTAGATTTTTTAATAGTATCCAAATAATCAAATTAATAGTCCATAAATTCTAAAAATCTTTAATAGCAACTTTTAGTCCATACATCATATTAATAGCCATAAATTCTAAAAATCAACAGTGTTACAGTAATCAAATAGCAAATAATTAGATTTTTTAACAGTATCCAAGTAATCAAATTAATAGTCCATAAATTCTAAAAATCTTTAATAACTTTTAGTCCATATAACAGATTAATAGCCCATAAATTCTAAAAATTAACAGTGTTATAGTAATCAAATAGCAATAATAAAAATCAAAAGCAGAATCCATCCAGTATCAAAGCAGTGAACTGTTATATGAGAAGAGAAAGCAACGCATAATAGCACATCACCAATAGATCATATTAAATATCACTGACTACCAAGAGTCCTTAAAAAGTCTATTCATAACCGCAATTAAATATTTTAACAGTACCCAAATAATTAAATTAATAGTCCATAAATTCTAAAAATCTTTAATAGCAACTTTTAGTCCATATATCATATTAATAGCCATAAATTCTAAAAATCAACAGTGTTACAGTAATCAAATAGCAATAATAAAAACCAAAAGCAGAATCCATCCAGTATCAAAGCAGTGAACTGTTACAGGAGAAGAGAAAGCAACGCATAATAGCACATCACCAATACATCAGATTAAATATCACTGACTACCAAGAGTCCTTAAAAAGTCTATTCATAACTGCAATTAAATTTTTTAACAGTAACCAAATAATCAAATTAATAGTCCATAAATTCTAAAAATCTTTAATAGCAACTTTTAGTCCATACATCAGATTAATAGCCATAAATTCTAAAAATCAACAGTGTTACAGTAATCAAATAGCAAACCTGAAGAGAGTTCCAGTCAAAGGAGATGTCATCGATGCCGATTGGGGAGAGGCAAGGGCAGTCGGAAGAGAGAAGGAGATGTCGCCGATGCCGATCGAGGAGAGGGAACAGTTGTCTCCGACTAGGAAGTGGGAGATGTCGCCACTGGAGAGAAAAGATTTATCGTCGACTGGGGAAAGAAAGGAGACGTCGCCTGTGCCGACTGGGCTGCCGGCACTCGTCAGTGAAGTGGGAGAGAGAGGCGTTTGTAATACCCGGCTAGACTCCGGTATCGGAATTCCTACCGTCCGGTGGAATCTCGGATGTCGGAGATCTCTAGAAGGGTAGAATCATGTTTTATAAAAATTTTTTCATGTTTTAATAGTTTTAAGTATGAAATTAAATGAGTTTTTGCATGAAAAGTCTTTGGAGGAAAACCCAGGTTCGGCCGCCGAAAGTCAAGTTCGGCCGCCGAACATGCATGCGTTTTGGAGGCACGTTAGGCCCCCGAAAGCATGAGTGAGGGCAGTCCAGGTTCGGCCGCCGAAAGTCAAGTTCGACCGCCGAACATTTCATGGATGCGGAGGCACATTCGGCCCCCGAACGTGGCCTGGCCAGCCGCCTATAAAAGGGGCACTTAGCCGAAATGGGCGAGCTTTCTCCCATTTTCGACCACAGCAAGCTTCCGACCTTCCCTTTTGCAAATCTAGTATTTTTCCTCCAAATCCCCACCATTTTTCTTGAGTTTTAAGCTTGCATTGAAGGTTTTGAACTATTGAAACAAGTTTTGGAGCTTTGGGAACTCAGGAGCTCATTTTCGTGGATCTCCAAGTTTAGGTCGTCTTCCTCTCGATCTTCAAGAGGTAAGAGCCGATCTTAAGCTCCTCATGTGTTTTAAGTAAGTTTTAAGTGATTTTATGGGGTAGAATGGCATGTATAGGGTTGTATGAGTTTTTAAGCAAATGTTAGGTTTTATGTGATTCTTGAACAATGTGGCATGTTTGAGTATGCTTGAAGTGTTGTAGTTGGGGCAATTGTTTGTTTGAGGCCCCTAGGAACTTGTATGCATGATTTAACTGAGGTATATGCATGATTGGTGAGTTGGAGGCGAAAATGCACAAAGGAGCCAAGTTTCTGCCCTTTGGCAGAAACCAGGTTCGGCAGCCGAAGGCACTTTCGGCCGCCGAACATGGCTGGTGAGGCAGGCCTTTCGGCTGCCGAAGTTGCCCCCGAAAAGAGACTTTCGTCTCTGTCTGGGACTTTCGGCCGCCGAAGGTGCCGCCGAACATGCATGAGTTTCGCCTCTGTCTGGGAGTTTCGGCCGCCGAAGGTGCCGCCGAACCTGCCTGACTTTCGGCTCTGGAGGGACTTTCGGCCGCCGAAGCTGCCGCCGAAAGTGCCCTGTCCAGCCATTTCTTGCATGTTTTTATGAAGTTGTTTCTTGATGTTCTTAGGGGGTTTTTGGGGAGTTTATTAGAGTTATGTTTATGTATGATTGGTCCCTCATTGGAGTCCACCTGTGTAGGTTCGGACCCGAGGAACCGAGGACCTCAGCAGTGAGATAGCTGCTTCAGAGTCTGTAGAGCTTCAGCCAGAGGTGAGTGGAATAACTATTATGCTTTTAAATAAATAAATCAGTTTAGCATGATTCACGCATCATAAATGCCATGAGATAATAGGGTGTTGCATTAGACTCACGAATATGTGCATTTCATATTATGTTTGATGATGTGGATGGATGTTGAATGATCCATTAGTCCCCCTATGCTATGATGATGATGATACGATACGGAAGACCAGTGAGGCCCATTCTACGCCCCTGGCACAGTTGGACCATGTTATGTTATGTTATGTAAGAGAAAGACCAGTGAGGCCCATTCTACGCCCCTGGCACAGTTGGTCCATGTAGGGGACTATTGGTGACAAATCCATCCGTGATGTGATTAGCTGTGATGTGATGCATTTCATGTTATCATATGTTTTAAATGTTTTACTATTCTGCTCACTGGGCTTTGTAGCTCACCCCTCTCCCCTAACCCCAGATGTGCAGGTACAGGGTAGACCAGGAGGTTAGCCAGAGTTTTGAAGCATGTTTTTGTAATAGTTAGATTGTGGACATGACAATTGTATTATGATGTAATGTAAAAGTGTTTTAAGTTATGTTATGTAAATTTGAATATTGAGGATAGAGTTGTGCTTGACCAATACAGATTGTTAATCCCACTTGTATGTACATGGTCTTTATGATATGAGATATGAGGTTATGTTTCAGCCAAGCTTATGTATGATGAGATACCCCATTGGAGCTTTTTGATGAGGGCTCCAGTGGAGGTTTATGTTATGTTTATGTTTATGTACAGGTTGAGCTTGGTTGTTATATGAGAATGTTTACAGGTTTATGAGAATTGTTGATCATGTATGGGATTAAACAGGATTACAGGTTATGTCAGGCTTGCTACGGTTCCCGGCGGCCTTATGCCGATCTGGATCCTAGCGCCGGTAGCGGTCCGATTTCCGGGTCGTTACAGAATGGTATCAGAGCCCTAGGTTCATATGGTCGGACCTAGAGTGTCGGGCTCATAGATGTTCTAGAAGGTCAAGCACAATAGGAAGGTCATGTCCACTAGGATAGGATGTTGAGTCCTGTCTTGTATGATGACGTGAAATGCCATGATTTTGTACATGTGCATTGAGGATATGCTATGCTATGTGATGTATGTGATGAGGGTTCATGTGTGCCCACATGAACCATATGATGCTAATGTTTGCTTGTTATGAGCTGTTTTTCAGAGAATAGGATGAGAGGAACTCGTCGATCTGCGCGATTGACTGGAGTGCCACCTGAGGATGAGGGCACGAGCGCCCGTCCTCCTACATTGCCTAGGGCAATGTCTTGTAGAGCCAACAGAGATAGAGTGTCAAGGGACCCTAGAAGGTCTTTTGATGCCAGCAGAAGGGGGACTGATAGAGGAGGAAGTTCTTCAGATGTGAGGGAGGTTTTGGAAGAGGATCAGAGGAGGGATGGGAACCTGGATGTGAGCATGCAGGAAGAAGGGACAGGGGAGTCACAGGGAGGCGTACAGGCCTCGGGGTATGGTTTTCCACCCCATTATCCACCCTTCCCACAGGGTTCAGGGTATCCGATGGGAGGTACATCGGATTACTCCAGCTTTAACCCCTACCCTACCTACATGCCTTATCCACCTTTCTATCCACCTTACCCACAGTACCCAGCTTATCCACCCTCACCCTTCTATCCTAACTCGGCAAACCCCACCTCGGGGAATGCTGCACCTCCACCTCCACCACCTACAGAACCAGCAGCCCCAGTTACTCAACCTCCTAGACCTAGCTCAGTCGATGGGAGCAAAGTGAAAATGACAGATTACCTCAAGCTAGATGCTCCCAAATACAAGTCAGGGGATGACCCCTTTGAGTATCTGAGGGTAGTGAAGACAATAACTGATGAGCTAGGGGCAAGTGACAGCAGGGCCATTCAGATGGCAGGGTTCACTTTAAAGTGCAAGAAGGCACGGGAATGGTTCAAGTATTATGTGGACCCGAGACTAGACGGTATGACATGGGAAGAATTTGCGAATGAGTTCGCTGGATGGGCTTTTCCAGACAGTTCTAGAGAACTGAAAATGATTGAGTTTGAGCAACTGAGGCAGTCAGAGCACATGAGTGTAGAGGAGTTCACGGATAAATTCTTGGAGCTATTGCCTTTTTCAGGGCAAGCTCTAGATTCAGATACGAAGAAAGCCAAGAAATATGTTATGAAGCTGCATTCCAGGTACTCCTCGTTGGTTCAGTCAGTTGAGAGAGAAAGTTTCCACACGGTGGTGGATATGGCTCGAAGAATGGAGGCAAGTGCTATAGTTGAGGGGTCAGTGAAGCAATCAGTGACCCAGTCTTCAGGGGTTAAGACCCCAGGCTCTTCTTCTTTTAGTGCAGCAGCTTCAGGCAGCAAGAGGTGGAGCAGTACCACCAAGAAGCCGAAGAAGAATAAGTTTTGGAACAAGTTGAAATCCGGTCTGGGATTTGGCGGTGGCTCGAGCTCAGGCTCAGATGGTACAGAATGCCAGAGATGTGGAAGACCACACAGGGGAGTGTGTCGAGCTGGGACTAATGCATGTTTCAGATGTGGACAGGAGGGACACATAGCTCGGGATTGTCCTAGAGCGCCTTTTATGGGCCAGCCCCAGCAGACAGCTTTTGGTAGTGTGGCACAGCCAGCAGTTCCAGCCACAACTCAGGGCAGTGGCAGAGGTAGAGGGAGAGGGGCAGCCTCTTCTTCTGGTTCCCGAGGTGAAGGTCCATCAGCTCCAACCAGGATCTTCACCATGACTCAGCAGGAGGCTAACACATCCAACACCGTGGTGTCAGGTAATCTCGTCATTGGGTGTTCTGATGTGTATGCATTAATGGACCCGGGTGCATCTCATTCATTTATTGCTCCGAGAGCCGTTGAGAGGTTGGGTCTGATAGTCTCTGGGTTAGAGTGTCCCCTATGGGTCAGTGGACCCAAGTGTGACCCGTCAGTGGCAGTGTCAGTCTGTCAGTACAGTCCAGTTTTTATTGAGGGAAGATGCCTCTCCGCCGACCTTGTGGTTCTAGATTTGACAGACTTTGACGTCATTCTAGGGATGGATTGGCTATCTACCCATGGTGCTACCTTGGACTGCAGGGACAAGGTAGTCAGGTTCAGAGATCAGAACGGGTCAGAGGTCGTCTTCAGAGGAGACAAGAGGGGCACACCTAGAGGTCTGATATCAGCTCTTCAGGCTCGTAGGTTGCTTAGGAAGGGATGTCAGGGGTACTTGGCTCATGTGAGAGAGCTAGATAGTCAGGTCAGGGAGCCGGCCTCGGTGCCAGTTGTCCGAGAGTTTCAGGATGTCTTTCCAGATGAGCTTCCAGGTTTACCACCTGCTAGGGAGATAGAGTTCGAGATAGAGTTGGTGCCTGAAGTGTCCCGGTCTTTTTTTTTTTTCTCTCGATGGGACCGAGTATCATCTGATCAGACCCCTGCAGCGTGGCAATCTCTTCAAGTGCCAGCACATTGCCTACTTTAGGCGATTATTATGTTATATCAGAAATCCTCACGCTGGCCTTCGATTCTTCGTATTCGAAACTTACAACTGTTTTTCAAAATTTTAGAACTAATACCTGGGTTGTGGGCCTAGCAGATACCTGTCTCGTAGCGCTTTTTGGTAATAACTCGCCTCTATCTTTTGGGACTAACGCCCAAAGGCTCGCCTGGCAATTGTGTTGTTTTTTACAAAAACTTGCCTTTGTATTTTAGGACTAACTCTCAAAGACTAGTTTGGCGGTTATCCGCCTTGTGATGCTTTTTGGCAAAAACTTGCCTTTATCTTTTGGGACTAACTCTCGAAAACTCACCTAGCAGTTATCCGCTTTGTGGCACTTTTTAGTAGAAACTTTTCTTTGTCTTTTGGGACTAACACCCAAAGACTAGCCGGGTAGTTACCCGCCTTGTGGCTTTGGCCTAAAATGCCTTAGTTAATGAAACTAAAACCCGAATTATAGGCATGGTGGATACCCGCCTTGTGGCGATTTTCGGCAGAAACTTACCTTTATCTTTTGGGAGTAACCCTCAATTATAGGCCTGACAAATACTCGCCTTATAGCCTTGGTATAAAATGCCTTAGTTAGCGGGACTAACGCTCAGATTATAAGCCTGGCAGATACTCGCTTTGTGGCCTTGGCATAAAATACCTTGATTAGCGGGACTAACATCCGATTATGAGTCTGGCGGATACCCGCCTTGTGACCTTAGCATAAAATGCCTTAGATATTGGAACTAACACCCCAATTATGAGCCTAGCGGACACCCACCTCGTGGCCTTAGCATACAATACCTTAGATAGTGGGACTAATACATGGATTATGAGCTGATTTGTTGTCATAAAATAAAATAAAAAGTTAGTTATAGTAATAAGATAACCGACGCTTTAAGTTAAATAGTTGCTTTGTTGATTATAATTAATCAAAAGGTCGTGTATTTTGAGTTTCAAAGCTACTATGCATAAATAATATTTGAGTTCTTTTGTATTTTAATTTATTAAAATTTATTATCCTGTGCAGTATCATGAACTATTTTATAAAACATTAATATCTATAAATTTGGAATATTGTTTTTGGAAATGGCTGTCCAAGAAAAGAATTTAAACGCATTTAGCAAGAATTCAAGCTAATTTACTTCTCTTTCTAGGTTTATGATATATCTTCTATGTGAAACTGTTTTTTATGGCGGCTTAAAACGTTGAAATGCTTCTATGACATGACATTAGCTAACCTATAAATTACTTAAAAATGTTTAATTAACTTTAAAATAGTTATATTTGAATAAATGATTAATCAAATTGCATTTTGGATTGTAAGTCATGTTGTAGATTTAACACAACACTGCAATTAAATTTAAATAGGAAGACTTTAATAAGCAATTGTAATACATTTTTTATATGAGTTATAAACACTCTTCTTTTAAAAACACTCCAAGGTTTAGCCTGGTGGAAAGTGCATCCTGTAACCTTGAAAGGTCTAAGGTTCGACTCCCCCAACCCCCTATTTCAAAAAAAAAAAAAAAACACTCTTCTTTCCTGAATTAATTTTTGAAATGAGTAAAGTATGGTATAAATGCAATAGTAAAATTTTAAGCGTTAGTGTTAGAGTGTATTAATCCTATATTATAATGACATCGCTAAATGCATAGAGAAAACATACTACATCTACAAAATAGAATAAATTGATAAAATTCTGCCAATTGCTTTATCATTAACTTTAAATAAATTTTTTTTCTTACTTTTAATTTAATATTTTTATCTTAAAAATCAAAATTATTTCAATTTAATGTAATTTTAAACTATGAAATATTATTTTCTGAATTGATCAATAATATTCTCACATCATAATTCAATCTGACCGCCAGTAACAGCACCTTTGATCTTCGTTTCATTAATTTTCGATTCATTAATGACACTCAAGTTAATTTCATGGAAATTGGAATTTAAAGTCATGGATTCACACTTCCGCACAAAAGCATAAAGACTTGACTTGCAAATGTTGGCGTACCCAATATGGCAATGACTTAACTTGTTTAGTCATTCTTATTGGCCCACAAAAGGATTGGACCAATTCAATCCAAGTCTTTTAATAGCCTTGTATACGCAATATTCCTACAAGAATACTACCCATCCCATAATTTTTACCTACTTTATTTTTTTAATAATTATTTTAATTAAAAAAAACTATAGATTTGGGATATTGATATTAGAAATGGCTGCAGAAGAAAGAATTTGAATACACTGCATGTAAGTCCAGCTAAATTATGATATATCTGCTTCGTGGTTTGAAATAATGCTTCTATGACTGAAAATGTTTAATTAACTTATAAATAATTATATTTGAATAAATGATTATCAAAGTGCATTTTGGTTGTAAATCTATGGTAAATTTAACATACTAGTGCTACTAAGTTCAAATAGCAAGACTTGAATCAGTTCTGTAGTACAATACATTAACAACTGAGCATGAATTGTTCACAAACTTGCGCGACACATTATTGGGAAACTATGATGAGAAGTACTTGTAAATGCATGTTATTTATGACTTTTATTCTGTTTCTGAGATGGCATCCAACTCTGAATGGAGTCGCTTCCCTGAAATCTTTGGATTCTTCTTTGTTTGAATGCCAGAGTTAAAAGGATTGGGAGGTATTGTTAGATTCTCTCCTTCACCTTCTAACATATGAACAACAACTCTTATGGTGGGGCGATCGACTGGGTTCCATTGAATGCACCAGAGTCCGATAATTGCTAGTTTCTTTGCAATTTTAGCATCTCCCTCTTCTTCAATATGGAACCTAAGGTCTTCTCCTTCTTCTAAAAGATTATAAATCCATTCTGGAAAGTATATTTGCTCATCACTGTCCTTTGTAATATCAACAATTTTCCTTCCTCCAACCATTTCTAATACTAACATTCCAAAACTATAAATATCTGCCTTGTACGAAACATTCCTGAAGTTCCTTGAGAACACTTCAGGTGCGATGTAGCCAATGGTCCCTCTAGCTGTTGTCATGGACACTGCACTTTGATCCTTAGCACATAACTTAGCCAGCCCAAAATCTGAGATTTTAGGATTGAAGTCGTGGTCAAGCAGGATGTTATGCGGTTTGATATCAAAATGGAGGATTCTCTGATCACAACCCTGATGAAGATACTCAATTCCTTTAGCTATGCCAAGTGCTATATCTTGCAGCCTTTTCCACCCAAGGAAATGGTTCTTGTCATCTGCTGGAGAGATGAATTTCTGCAATGAATCATTTGGCAAGTACTCATAAACTAGAGCTCGTCTAAACCCGTCAGCGCAAAATCCAATCAAACGAACCACATTGACGTGGTGGATTTTGCCTATTGTTCCAACTTCATTAACGAACTCCTCTCCATTTCCTTTGGAGATGTTGAGAACCTTAATAGCAACTAGAATTTCATCAGATAGCTTCCCTCTAAACACATTTCCATAAGCTCCTTGGCCTAATTCGTCTTTAAATTGGCTAGTCATCCTCTTAATATCAGCATACGAATATCTAGTAGGCTTGTGAGACATGTAGTCATCCAAAAAACTTTTAATCTTGGACTGAAATTCTTTTTCCATCTTGTTGAAACTATATCTACGATAGAGTAGAACAACTGCTGCTACAAGAAGAACAGAACCTAGGACTGCACCTGCATATATAAAAAATTCCTAGTCAAGAAGACACATGCTGTAGATAGGCAATGAATATGAAAATAGAAGTGGAGAGAAGAGCAAAGATGAGAACCTGTCTCTATAAACTTTATTGATGCCCCTGCAAAAGGATCATTGTTTTTTCAGATACCTTAGAATATTAACAAACTGCTTGAATGAGAATAGATTTCTCAGCAGAAACCATCGTACGTACCTTTTGCCTCGCAAGATTTACATGTTGGATTGATCCAACTCAATCCTAGAAGTGGATTGGACCAATTCCTGCCTTCCCAGTTCTCCAGATTATCCATGAGTGCAACTTCTGGATAGTCGTGTATCTTGGTGCAGGATAATAGGTCGGGATTTTCAATTAAATAGTATGAGGAAGCGCCAAGGAAATCATAGTGTAGATCACTAAGGCAAGGGATCTGACGTACGGAATAAGACCAACCTTGTATTTTCCTTGATGGGCATTTGAATAAGGTGATATTCTCTCTTGTATTCATCAACTCGAAGGGAGAAACGGACAGACTCAAGTTTGAAATAAGCCGTCTAAAATGGCAACCTCCTGAATCTTTTGCATAAATTACTTGAGACTTATAATCAATTTCCAGGATGAAAAGTTTCCATGAATTTGGCAGTTGCAGCACAGTATCATTCTTCTCCGAGCAAGAAAGATGAAACTCAGATTGAGGATAGCCACAGTGGCGCGGTTGCTTGCCTCTGATTCGAAAGGGAAATCGGACAGGTGGTCCGAAGCTCCCACATGTTGATGTATTGCAATCATTAAAGCCTAATCCACGATCTGCAAGAAAGATAATGAAACATAGGCAGCAAACCAAACAGCTAACCATTTCAAATCTACAAAATATACAGCAACCCCTTGTGTAATAATGCTTTATTCTCTATTTTTATTCTCTTACATTGGTCAGGTTCTATGCGTAACTTCCTAGCGGAGAAAAAAATCCTCTATTAACTAAGTCTTTAATTCTATGAAAAAAAAAATCGTCAACAGACAAGTTAACTACCAAACCGTGAGTTCCAATTTAATGTCGGGCTGAATTCGTTTATTTGATTATTTGTCGTGGTTAAAATCGGTTCCGACAACGGTTTTGATTCAGAACGGGTTTACAATTTCGATTTAAGATAAAAAGTTAACTAATATTATATAATTATTGTATAAAAACATGATTGCTAAAATTAAACCAGACCAATTGGTTAGACAGATTTAATCGGGCGGAGAATTAGCCAACAGTCAACCCGGCCAGTTTGAATTGGAAATTCCAAATGGAATCACTGGTCTTTAACCAAAAAAATGAACATTTACTGCCAGTAACAGAATTTGATTCATGGTCCCTTGAAGAAATTTTTTGGATTTTAACCGCACAAACCACTTCCACTCAAAATAATTGGTTCTCCCACTTTTATATATTAATAGAAATTTAAAAAAAAAAATCATTCTAATAATTGATAGTGTTAATAATTTATTTTGCTAATTAAATTACATTTTGTTAATTTATTATTTTTTATAAAATAAAAAATTCCATAGAATTTTATATTTATTTTGTTATGTAGTTTTAATATATCCATTTTTATTTTTTATAAAAATTTATTTTAAAGTTTTTAAATTGTATATAATTGGATATTATTATTTAAAATTTTAAATTAAAAAATTTTTGCATCTTAAGGTTCAATTAAATTTTTTATTAATTATTTATATGATATATAAAGCATTAATTACAATAAAAATAATATTAACAAAATTGGATGACTTTGAGAATAAATTTTTTGAGGAGTTTTAGTAATTAAATTGAATCAATTCAAGCATTTAAGTTTTACTGTAAAAAAAAAAGCTGAAAATGAAATAGAAAAATGCGATTTAAGTGTATTATTTTAAAAAAATTAAACAGAAATAAAATACACTTTTTATAGTTAAAAAAATAAAAGAGAAAGTTAAAAAATATGACTAGCTAAATATGCAAGAATTTAATACTTTAAAATCTTCGAATTAAATTTCCTCACTCAAATAAAATATGTACACAATTCAACCCTTTATAGGGTTTTTTTTAAAAATTATTACATACAAGTTTCATTTTGATAAGAGGAAGGTAGTGATTTTGACTCATAAACGGTGGTGAAATTTGTCATGCTAAGACATAGACATTTGTGGTGTTAAAGGAGATGAAGAGGTAAATGAACTTGACTTACTTCGAGCAATGAGTATTTCATTAAGTATGTATTTATATAAAAATATTATATAATTTCAGTCATTTTTATTTTAAAATTTATAGTTAAATTTATATTAAAATATAATAAATAATGATAATTTTTTGATAGTGTTAATGTGTTTAAATATTTTTCATTAAGTTTGGAATAAGAGCTCAAAATTTATTTACAGTAATCAATGTAATACCCGGCTAGAGTCCGGCATCGGAATTCCTGTAGTCCGGTGGAATTTCGGGTGTCGGAAGCATCTAGAAGGGTAATCCATGTGTGTTCTCACATGTTGTTAAGTGTGTTACTGTGTTTTAAATAGTTAAAAGGATTGCGTTTTGAAAGAAAAGCACTAAGGGAGAAATGCAAAGTTCGGCCGCCGAAGGTGACTTTCGGCCGCCGAACATTGCATGGTTTCGGATGCACGTTCGGCTGCCGAAGGTGGTCTGGCCAGCCACCTATAAAAAGGGCCAAAGGTCGGTGGAGAGAGGATATTTCTTCTCCACTTGCAGCTAGAGGTGAGTCCAAGCCTTCTCCAAGTTGACTTTCATGATTTTCATGTTTTTCACCAAATCTTTCACGTTTTTTTAAGGGTTTTAGTGTGATTTGAAGGTTTTGAGCAAAAGAACCAAGTTTTGAAGTTTGGAGCTTGGAAAGCTAAGATCTTCACATCTCCACGTTAGGATCACTCATCCTCAAGTTCTTTGGGAGGTAAGAGTTGATCCTGAGTTTCTTTGATGATTTTTGAAGGTTTTATGGGCGTTCTATGGGTAGTATGCATGAGTAGGTTTTGTGGCAAGTTTTGGTGATTCTTGTCTATATGCATGTTTAAGTGTTGTTGGTTATGTTGTTGGGGTTATAGGTTAGTGTTGAACCCTTTTATGCATGTTTTATGGTATATGCTAGTTGGGAGTAGTTGATATGCATGTTGGGTACGTTTGGGGGTGCGTTTGCATGAAGCAGGGCAGGGTTCTGCCCATTGGGCAAAACCAGCTTCGGCTGCCGAAGGAAGGTTCGGCCGCCGAAGGTGCTAAGGAGGTGGTTTCGGCTGCCTAACCCCGCATCCGAAAGTTGGACTTTCGGCTCTGGAGGGAAGGTTCGGCCGCCGAAGGTGGGAGACTTTCGTCTCTGGAATGCTTAAGTGCCCCCGAAGCCTGCCCCCGAAAGTGAGGCTTTCGGGCTAAGGAGGGACTTTCGGCCGCCGAAAGTAAGGGTTCGGCCGCTGAAGGTACCCGAGTTTCGTCTCTGGAGGGGACATTCGGCCGCCGAACCTGCCGCCGAAAGTGCCCTGTCCAGCTTTCTTTTGCATGTTTTATGTGATTGTTCTAGGATGTTTTGGGGGGTTTTTAGGGCGTTTCTTAGCAATGTTCTTGAGTTAGTTTGGTCCCTCATGTGAGTCCACCTGTGTAGGAACGGACCAGAGGAATCAGGGAGATCAGCAGTGAGGACTGCTGTGGAACCTGCAGAGTTCATCCAGAGTCAGCCAGAGGTGAGTGGAACTCCTATTTTCAGAACTAAAATGCTTTTAGCATGTTTCATGCATCATGATACTTATGATAGGTTGATTGCACTAGTCTCACGAATATGGTGCATTGCATTGCATATTACGATGTATATGATGATGTGGATGGACCAAGGCGACCCCAATAGCCCTAGCTCTGTGTAAGACCTGGCCGGGCCAGGCAGCCATCTGTAGGTAAGACCTGGCTAGTCCAGGCAGCAGAGATTGTAAGACCTGGCTGGGCCAGGCAGCAGAGATAATAAGACCTGGCCGGGCCAGGCAATTTGAGGTTGTGAGACCTGGCTGGGCCAGGCATCCTCCCAGTGGGAGTTTTGGTGGTCATGTCTATCCGTGAGATAAAATGTTGATGATGTGATGCATTCCATGTGATCATGATTTAATAGCCTGTTTTATAGTTCTGCTCATTGGGCTTGTATAGCTCATCCCTCTCCCTTAACCCCAGTCTTGCAAGTTCAGAGTCCAGAGGTATCAGCAGGGTACATAAAGAGAAGAGCGATGTAAGAGTTAGAGTGGACATGTTTTGTTACAGAGATAGTATGGCTGTACAGTGTCTAGAACGGTGCTTGATTATAAGAGTTGTAATCCTATGTATACATGATCTTTTTATGTAAATGTTTTATTGTATATGTATGAAAAACCAGGCTTAACAATCTATGAGTATGACCCGCCTAGGGCAATAATGAGAGCTCTAGTAGGGGTGTTATGGCACAGAGATAGTGTATGCACAGGTCGAGCCTTAATACAGGGAAAGTTTTAATTATTTACAGAAAATGTATGATCATGTATGGGATTTCACAGGTACACAGACAGGATAGCAGGCTTACTACGGGTCCCGGCGACCTTAAGTCGATCTGGATCCTAGTGCCGGTAGCAGTTCGGTTTCCGGGCTGTTACAGATTGGTATCAGAGCCCTAGGTTCATATGGTCGGACCTATAGAGGGAAGTCGGGCTCATAGCGGTTTCAGTAGGTCAAGCACCATAGGAGAACATGTCCACTAGGAGAGGATGTCAGTCCTGTCTATATGCTGATGTGAAATGCCATGATTCATACATGGGCATTCTTTGATATGTGATGTATGTTTGAGGGTTCATGTGGTCCCACATGGACTATATGTTGCTGATATGCTATGTTATGTGCTATTTTTCAGAGAGTTAAGATGCGAGGAACTCGTCGATCTGCGAGATTGACTGGAGTCCCACGAGAAAGTGAGGGTACAGGTGCTCGTCCTCCTGCCTTGCCAAGGGCAAGATCGCACAGATCAAGCAGGGAGGGAACGTCACGAGACCCTAGAAGGTCTTCTGACGCAAGTAGAAGAGGAGTAGGCAGAGGGGGAAGATCAGAAGAGGAGAGAGGTGCTATGGCGGTTGATCAAAGCAGAGATGAAAGTGTGGGTATAGGAAGGTCTGAAGAAGGAATGGGGGAGTCCCAAGGAGGCACTCAGGCCTCGGGGTATAACCATCCACCCTTTCCACAGGGCCCGGGGTATCCGATGGGAGGTACGTCGGATTTCTCCAGCTTTGCCCCATATCCACCCTATATGCCATACATGCCTCATCCTTCTTTTTACCCACCATAGCATATGTATCCACCCCCACCTGTTCAGCCAAGTCCAGCTCAACCTGAACCTAGAGAAACAGTATCTCCACCTCCACCACCAGAACCAGTAGCCCCTGTTGTTGAAACACAGCAACCTAGTTCTTCGAAGGGGAGTAAAGTGAAGATGACAGAGTACTTGAAGTTGGATGCTCCTAAATTCAAGACAGGAGATGATCCTTTCGAGTATCTCAGTGCAGTCAGAATGATAACAAGCGAGTTGGGAGCAGATGATGGCAGAGCCATAGAAATGGCAGGGTTCACCTTAAAGTGCAAGAAAGCGAGAGAGTGGTTTAAGAGCTATGTGGACCCCAGAATAGACAGTATGACGTGGGAAGAGTTCGCCAATGAGTTCGTAGGGTGGGCTTTTCCTGACAGTTCCAGGGAGATGAAAGTTGTGGAGTTCGAACAGCTGAGACAGACGGAGGAAATGACCATCGATGAATATACAGATAAGTTCCTGGAATTGTTGCCATACGTGGGTCAGGCGTATGATACTGATCAGAAGAAGGCAAGGAGATATGCCACAAGGCTTCACCCCAGGTATTTCTCCTTGATCCTTCCGGCAGAAAGAGAGAGTTTCCACTCAATTGTGGATGCAGCTAGAAAGATGGAGGCCAGTGCCATTATACAGGGAACAGTCAAACAGCCTACGGCACAGTCTTCTGGTTCTAAACCAGTTTCCGCCTCCCAGAGCACAGCAGGTGCAGGGAAAAGGAGATGGGATAGACCAAGAGGTAAAAAGGGTAAGTTCTGGAACCGGATCAGATCTAGTCTAGGAATGGGTAGCGGCTCCAGCTCTGGCGCAGAGAATCCAGTTTGCAAGAGATGTGGGAAATCGCATAGAGGAGCGTGTCTGTTGGGATCTTCAGCCTGCTTTAGATGTGGGCAGGAGGGACATTATGCTCGGGAATGTCCTCAGGCGACTTTGGTTGTCCCATCCCAGCAGATGACCTCAGGCAGTGTAGCACAGCCAGCAGCTTCAGCAGTACCACAGAGTAGTGGCAGAGGAAGAGGAAGAGGGGCAGCCTCTTCATCAGGGATGGGCTCCCGAGGTGCAGGTCCGTCAGCCCCAGCACAGATTTTCACCATGACTCAGCAAGAGGCAGACACTTCGAACACAGTGGTGTCAGGTAATCTCCTCATTGGGTGTTCAGAGGTGTATGCTTTGATGGACCCCGGTGCTTCTCACTCTTTCATTGCTTCTAGAGCCGCAGAGAGGTTGGGTCTGATAGTCTCTGAGCTAGAGTGTCCTCTCTGGGTTAGTGGACCCAAATGTGACCCATCTTTGGCAGAGTCAGTCTGTCGGTTCAGTCCTGTGAGTATAGAGGGTAGATACCTTCTAGCTGACCTAGTGGTTCTAGAGTTGACAGATTTTGATGTCATTCTAGGGATGGATTGGTTATCTACGTATGATGCTACCTTGAACTGCAGAGACAAGGTAGTTAGTTTTAGAGACCAGGATAGGTCGATGTGTGTCTTTAGAGGAGACAGGAGGGGGACACCTAGAGGTTTGATATCAGCCCTTCAAGCTCGTAGGTTGTTGAGGAGGGGTTGTCAGGGGTTTCTAGCTCATGTGAGAGAGCTAGATAGTCAGGTTAGGGAACCATCCTCAGTACCAGTTGTAAGAGAGTTCCCAGATGTGTTTTCAGAGGAGTTTCCAGGTCTACCACCTGATAGGGAAATAGAGTTCGAGATAGAATTGATGCCTGGTACAAGACCGATCTCTATTCCTCCCTACAGGATGGCACCAGCAGAGCTGAGAGAGTTGAAAGAGCAGTTACAGGAATTGGTAGACAAGGGTTTCATCCGCCCGAGTACCTCACCTTGGGGTGCTCCAGTACTGTTTGTCAAGAAGAAGGATGGATCTCTTAGACTTTGTATCGACTACAGGCAGTTGAACAAAGTCACTACGAAGAATAAGTATCCTTTGCCTAGGATCGATGATCTATTCGACCAGCTATCAGGAGCAGGTTGTTTCTCGAAGATAGATCTGAGATCCGGATACCATCAGTTGAAGATCAGGGAAGAGGATGTACCCAAGACAGCTTTCAGGACCAGATATGGGCATTATGAGTTCCTGGTAATGCTGTTTGGGTTGACTAATGCCCCTGCAGCAGTCATGGATCTCATGAACAGAGTGTTCAGAGAGTACTTGGATCGCTTTGTGATCGTCTTCATAGATGATATCTTAGTGTACTCTCGGAATGCAGAGGAACATGCCCAGCATCTGAGGATTGTGTTGCAAACCTTGAGAGAGCATGGCTTGTATGCCAAGTTCTCCAAGTGCGAGTTCTGGCTGAGGAGCATTTCTTTCTTGGGGCATGTAATATCAGAGGAAGGGATAGCAGTGGACCCCAAGAAGGTAAAGGCAGTAGCCAACTGGCCTACACCCACTACAGTAACAGAGATCAAGAGTTTTCTGGGATTGGCAGGCTACTATCGGAGGTTCGTACAGAACTTCTCTAGAATTGCTGCTCCGATGACCAGACTGACCAGAAAGAACCAGAAGTTTGTGTGGTCAGAGGAATGTGAAGAAAGTTTTGAAGAGTTGAAGAAACGGTTAACTTCAGCACCGGTGTTAGCTCTGCCAATTAGTGATGAAGATTTCACAGTGTTCTGTGACGCATCCCGAATGGGATTAGGTTGTGTGTTGATGCAGAAAGAGAGAGTGATAGCTTATGCTTCTAGACAGCTGAAGAGGCACGAGCTAAACTATCCGACACATGATCTGGAGATGGCAGCTGTTATCTTTGCTCTCAAGATGTGGAGGCATTACCTCTATGGGGTAAAATGTGAGATCTTTACGGATCATAAAAGCCTGCAGCACATCTTGAGTCAGAGAGAGCTGAACTTGAGGCAGAGACGATGGGTTGAATTGCTCAGTGATTATGATTGCAAGATACAGTACCATCCGGGTAAGGCTAATGTAGTAGTTGATGCCTTAAGCCGGAAGTCGCTTGGCAGTTTATCCCACATCACAGTAGAGAGAAGACCGGTGGTGAAAGACTTTTACAGGTTAGTAGAAGAAGGGTTACAGTTGGAGTTATCTGGTACAGGTGCTTTGATCGCACAGATGAGAGTTACACCCGTGTTTCTAGAGCAAGTGGCTCTGAAACAGCACGAGGACCCTGCGTTAGTAAAGATTGCCAGGACTGTTCAGTCAGGCAATAATGCAGAGTTCAGATTTGATAGTGAGGGGATTCTTCGTCACGGGCAGAGGTTGTGTGTGCCAGATGATAGTGGTTTAAAAGAGGACATTATGAGGGAAGCTCATAATGCGAGGTATAGCGTTCACCCTGGAGCCACCAAAATGTATCAAGATCTGAGAAGGGTGTATTGGTGGCCAGCCATGAAGAAAGAAGTGGCACAGTTTGTGTCAGCCTGCGAGATTTGTCAAAGGGTGAAGCTAGAACACCAGAAGCCGGCTGGAATGCTTAACCCACTGCCGATTCCAGAGTGGAAATGGGAGAATATAGCTATGGATTTTGTAATGGGATTACCAGCGATGTCCAACAGACTAGATTCCATCTGGGTGATTGTGGATAGACTGACTAAATCTGCACACTTCATTCCAGTCAGGAGTAACTACTCTGTGGATAAGTTAGCGCAGGTATATGTGGAAGAGATAGTAAAGTTACATGGAGTGCCAGTGTCAATAGTATCAGATAGAGGACCGCAGTTCACCTCCAGGTTTTGGCGGAGTTTGTAAGAGGCTATGGGCACAAGGTTGGATTTCAGCACTGCTTTCCATCCACAGACAGACGGTCAGTCAGAGAGGACCATCCAGACCATAGAGGATATGCTCAGGATGTGTGTGTTAGAGTTTGGCGGTTCTTGGAGGCAACATCTACCTCTGGTGGAGTTTGCTTACAATAACAGCCATCATGCTAGCATAGGGATGGCTCCTTATGAAGCTCTGTATGGGAGGAAGTACAGAACGCCGGTTTGCTGGGAAGAGGTAGGAGAGAAAGCTCTTGCAGGGCCAGAGTTAGTAGAGGTTACCAGCAGACTAGTGCCTATTATAAGAGAAAGGATCAGAACAGCTGTAAGCAGACAGAAGAGCTATGCAGACATCCGCAGGAAGCAGATAGAGTTTCAGGAGGGGGATATGGTATTGCTGAAAGTGTCTCCAATGAAGGGAGTGGTTCGTTTTGGGCGAAAGGGAAAACTAGCTCCACGATACATTGGTCCCTTTGAGATTCTGCAAAGAATCGGAAATGTATCGTATAAGTTGGATTTACCTGCTTCTATGGAAAGAATCCATCCGGTTTTCCATGTTTCTATGCTACGGAGGTTTGTGTCAGATCCGGGTAAGGTTCTCAGTGAACCTAATGTAGAGATCCTAGGAGATCTCACCTATGTAGAGTAGCCAGTACGGATTATTGACACGCAAATCCGAAGGTTGAGAAACAAGGAGATTCAGATGGTAAAAGTCCTGTGGAATCACCACAATCTAGAGGAGTGTACCTGGGAGACACGAGAGTCTATGTTGCAGCAATATCCATATCTGTTTTCAGGTTGGTTAGTTTGCCCCTTTTCTATGTGTTACGTGTTTGAGGAACATTCGGGGACGAATGTTCTTAAGGGGGGGAGAATGTAATACCCGGCTAGAGTCCGACATCGGAATTCCTGTAGTCCGGTGGAATTTCGGGTGTCGGAAGCATCTAGAAGGGTAATCCATGTGTGTTCTCACATGTTGTTAAGTGTGTTACTGTGTTTTAAATAGTTAAAAGGATTGCGTTTTGAAAGAAAAGCACTAAGGGTGTAACGACCCGAAAATCGGACCGCTACCGGCGCTAGGATCCGGGTCGACTTAAGGCCGCCGGGACCCGTAGCAAGCCTAACATGCATCCTGAAAACCTGTTTAATCCCATACATGATCAACCATCATACGTAAAAATTTAAAACTTTTCTTTCATACATTCTATCATATGCCAAACTCAACCTGTGCATGCACTGAAAACAATCATCATCATAACTTGACCCCTCTATGGGATCTCATAATGCCCCCAATGGGTGGCCTATCACGTTTTGAGTTGGCTAACATATACATCAATAACATTAAGATCATGCATCAACAAGGGATTACAACATCTATAGGGTCAAGCACGACTTCTAATCCTTGATATCATTATACATAACATGACTATTCAATTATACATACTCTTACAATTTATCATGTCCACTTTCTAACTATTACAATTACAAGACTTTACTCTTCTTGACTTCTCTGCCTAGCCCATACCTGCAAATCCTGGGGGATTAGGGAAAAGGGGTGAGCTACAAGAGCCCAGTGAGCAGAATAATAGAAAACAATATTTAAAATCTCATGCCATCATGTAATGCAACACATCACAGCAAATCACATCTCGGATGGTATTGTCACCGATAGTCCTCTACTATCCAAAGTGTCGGGACGTAGAATGGGTACAACCGGTCTTTCTCTTAACATAACATATCATAACATACCAATGTGCCAGGGACGTAGAATGGGTACAACCTGGACTTTCTCTTACATAGTGCCAGGGACGTAGAATGGGTACAACCTGGACTTCCATACCATATCATGCCTTAGTATCATCATACCATATGAGGACTAAAGGATCATCCAATAACCAATCCACATCAACATCATAAATGCAATGCAACATATTCGTGAATTCTAATGCAAACAACTTAATTCATCACATGGCATTCATGATGCATGAACATGCTCAGCTGTATACTTTATTTGCTTTGAAAACGTAAAGGTTTATTCTACTCACCTCTGGCTGAAGCTCTACTGACTCAGAAGCAGCTGTACTCACTGCTGGGGGCCTCGGTTCCTCGGGTCCGAACCTACACAGGTGGACTCAAATGAGGGACCAAACAACTAGAACATAACTCTAAAAACATCCCCCAAAAACCCCCTAAAACACCTCAAACAAACATGCAAAAACATGCAAAGGAAGGCTGAATAGGGCAGGTTCGGCGGCACCTTCGGCGGCCGAAAGTCCCTCCAGAGCTGAAACCCAGGCAGGTTCGGCGGCACCTTCGGCGGCCGAAAGTCCCAGACAGAGACGAAAGTCTCTTTTCGGGGGCAACTTCGGCAGCCGAAAGGCCTGCCTTCCCAGCCATGTTCGGCGGCCGAAAGCTCCTTCGGCTGCCGAACCTGGTTTCTGCCAAAGGGCAGAAACTTGGCTCCTTAATGCACATTTGCTTCCCAAATCTAACAACATGCATATATCTCACTCAAGTCATGCAAAAACACATATATTGGCTCCTAGGGGCTTCAAACTAACTTAAACCCCAACTACAACATACAACAACAACAACATAAACTCAAAACCTAACCATGAGCTAAACATGCATTCTACCCCATAGATCTTGCATAAAACTTACTTTAAACATGAAATGAGCTTAGGATCGGCCCTTACCTCTTGAAGATCGAGAGGGAGACGTCCTAAACTCGGAGGTGGGAGAGATTTGAGTCCTTGAACCTCAAAGCTCCAAAACTTGCTAAAAACTTGGAAATCTTCAAAACAAGATGAAAACTTGTGAAAAACTTGAAAGATTTGAAGGAAAGAACTCAAGGATGGTGAGGAATGGCGGAAAGGCTCACCTTGGCCGAAAGTGGGAAAAAGCTCGCCCGTTTTCGGCTAAGAGACCCTTTTATAGTGGCTGGCCAGGCCACGTTCGGGGGCCGAATGTGCCTCCGCATCCATGCAATGTTCGGCGGCCGAACTTGAGGTTCGGCGGCCGAACATGGATTTCCCTCACTTATGCCTTCGGGGGCCTAAAGTACTCCCGAAGCGCATGCATGTTCGCGCGGCCGAACTTGGGGTTCGGCGGCCGAACCTGAGTTTTCCTCTAGGGCTGTTTTCATTCAAAGACTCGTTTCCTTTTCACTTAAAACCATGAAAATCATTAAAACATTTTATGAAAACACGTTTCTACCCCACTAGAGGCTTCCGACATCCGAGATTCCTCCGGACGGTAGGAATTCCGATACCGGAGTCTAGCCGGGTATTACATTCTCCCCCCCTTAAGAACATTCGTCCCCGAATGTTCCTCAACTAGCACATGCAAGGCATACACAAAACAAACATGTAAAGCACATAAGACTCACGGGGAACTGACCTCAGAAAAGATGAGGGTATTTCTGGAGCATGGACTCCCGAGTCTCCCAGGTACACTCTTCCATATTGTGGTGGTTCCACAGGACTTTCACCATCTGGATTTCCTTGTTCCTCAACTTTCTGATCTGGGTGTCTAGGATCCGTACTGGCTGCTCAACATAGGTGAGATCCTCTTGGATCTCCACATCAGGCTCACTAAGAACCTTACTCGGATCTGACACAAACTTTCTCAACATTGAAACATGGAAAACCGGATGGATTCTTTCCATTGAAGTAGGTAACTCCAGCTTGTACGATACATTCCCAAGCTAATGGTTCAGTCAATTGGAAATCTTTTTGTTATGGCTTGGAGCTACTTCGAAAAGGGATAGTTGTAGATGTGAATAATGGGATGCACACTAGATTTTGGCTGGATGATTGGCTTCCGGTTGGGCCTCTTTAGAATTTTGCACTTAAACCGTTGATTGAGTTGAATATGCAAGTTTGTGTTCGATATTTCTGGGTTCCTAATGTAGGCTGGAATTGGGACATTTTAAATTCTCTTCTTCCTACTGATGTCCTTTTATATTTCCAATCAATTACTTTAGTTGATGATATGTCGTGTTTGGATGGTTTTGCGTGGAAGCATTCTTCTTCTGGCTTATATACAGTTAAGTCAGGGTTTGATACGTTTTATTCAGAAGTGTAAGGATCTAATATGGATTGGCAAGGGCTGTGGAAGGTTAGGGTGCCACAGCGAATTCAAGTATTTTTGTGGGAAGTGGCACATGAGAAAATCATGGTTAATGTTCAACGCCGAAAGCGAGAATTTATTGATTATGATTTATGTCCTCTTTGTGGAGTTGCAAGTGAATCTGTTTTGCATGCTCTACGAGATTGCCAACTTGTGAAACAAATTTGGAATTCCCTTTTACCTACCAATTTCGTTTCTCCATTTTTTGATATTTTGAATGTGCCTTTATGGCTATCTGCTAATATAGAAAAAGTAGGGTTATTAGCTAATGGAATACCATGGGATGTGCTTTTTAGTTCGACTGTTTAGTGGTTATGGAAGCGAAGAAACTTGTTGGTTTTTAATGAGAATAATGACCAGGATACTATTGATGCGTCCTTTATTCAGCTTCGAGCAAAAGAATATGTTCATGCATGGAGGTTTTCGATGCAGGCTGGGTCTGGACCGAGAGGCCGGTCTTTGAAGTATGTTGGGTGGAAGCCGCCAGAAACAGGCTAGGTGGTAGTGAATTCCGATGGTAGTGCATTGTTGTCAGCAGGAAGGGCAAGTTGTGCAGGTTGTTTTCGAAACAATGAAGGTAGATGGCTTTTGGGCTTTCAACGGTTTTTGGGTAATTGTGGAGCAATGGAAGCTGAGCTATGGGGAATATATTATGCTTTAGTATTAGCATGGGATTCAGGGTGGAAGAAGATTGAAGTTCAAACGGATTCTCAACTCGCGTTAGATTTACTTGCAGGTAGAGGTGCAGGAGTTTTTAGAGTTGCTAATTTGGTGAGGAATTGTCGAGATCTTATCAATAGAAGCTGGGAAGTCAAGATGATAAAAATTTACAGGGAAGCAAATGCGGTAGCGGATCGTTTGACTAGTTTAACCATTGGTGATGATTTTAATTTGAAAATTCATCAATGGCCTCCTGTTACTATTAAATTTTTACTGGATACTGATAGGTTGGGGCTTTCATGGCCTAGATTAATAAAATAAGGGCTCTATCCCTCTTTTACTAAAAAAAAATAAATAAAAATTAAATAAAAAATTTTGCCACAATATATATTCAGATTTAAATACTGTTTTTATCTAAATTTTTCCATTTCAGTAGTTATTATTATGTCAACTTGCATTGTGATAAGCCTAGTTTGAAGTAAACGTCACGGTTGATTGTATTCATCTACTTTTCTAAATAAAACCATTAACTCAGCAAAAATTAAAAATAAAAAATAAAAAAAATAAAGTAAAAGTGAGGGTCCACAGCTTCTAATAAAAGGGACCCAACGACTTGACTCATCGTAAACCCAATATGGCAATGAGTCAGCGTAGAATGTTACTTTAATGCTAAGACTCATTTTTCAATGAAAAATCGAATTAAGGTGAAAGATAAACATGAAAAATTGATTTAAAATTTCTATGATTTGTCCCATGGATTGTGCTGCAATTAAATACGATAGTTGACTATATAATTAAAAAATTATGAGACATTTTAATGTATTCTTTCGCATCATCTCAAATTTTTAATTTGTTGAGTGGATTGGATAGGATATAAGTAAAGAAAATTGTAGAGACTCATTTTTATTAAATCCAAAGATAAACGTGAAAAATTGATTCAAAATTTCTATGACTTGTCCCATAGGTTGGGCTGCAATTAAATACAACCGTTGACTATATAATTAAAAAAATATAATATATTTATATAATAATTTTATTATAAGTATGGATTATAATGACTCATATAAATTTTATTAAAATTTATTATTAATACTTTATAATATCATAAATATTGCCATGTATATATCGACCCTATTGAATAATATCATCAATTGGTGTCGAATTTGAGTAAATGAAGCATGAAGTGGCATTAAGTCTCATTAAGGTGAAATTTCAGATATTATACCATAATAATTTTTAAAATATTAATATTGTCTACTATTCATATATAATATGAATAGACACTGGACTATATATTATATTAAAAGATTTAACAATTTATTGCATGGTAACAATTTAAAAAAAGTATTTTTTTTTATTACTTCTATTAAAATTTAATGGGACATTAACCCTTGAGTATTTTATGTAAGCTTTTAATGAATGATTTATTTTATAATAATAATTTTTAAAATTTATATTTTCTACTATCCCAATCAAATTTTGATGGACCTATAATATTTTTAAAAAATTATACATAGATTTTATTTTCTAGTAATAATTTTGTAAAACAAGTATATTATATTACCATTATTGGAGAATTGAGCCCCTTAAATATATTAAAAGATTTGAGTTTATTAATTGTTTCATTAAAAAAAAACCTCTATTATGTTAAAATATTTAACCATTTATTTTATAATAGTAATTTTAAATTTTCTATTGCACTCGGTAGGACATAGGGAAATTTATTTTATAATAGTAATTTTTAAATTTTCTATTGCATTGGGCAGGACATAGGGAAAGAAAATTGCCAAGAGACTGATTTCAAATAAAAGCAAGGTAAAAGAGAAACATGGATAAAGAAAGAAGAATTAGCATAACTTGTAGCATGGGTTGGGCAACAAATAATACCATTATTCACTCTGTAATTGGGAATAAAATATTTTTAAATTTTATTTTAAAAATTTTCAGATTCTATAATTATAATTTTTAAATATTAATTTTTATTTTTTTAACTCTTCTTATATTCTGATATAGGGCTAGATCCTCTTTTATATTAAAAGATTTAGCAATTTATCTTATGCTAACAATTATTAAAAAAAAAATTTCTATTGCTTCTAATAAGATTTAATGAAGGATTGAAAACTTTGAGTATTTTAAAAGCTTTTAGGGATTTATTTTATAATGCTAATTTTTAAAAAATTTGTATTTTTTTTATTACTATAATCAAATTTTAATAAAAAATAAGTTTTTGTATATTATATAAATTAAATAATAATTTATCTATTATATAATAATTAATTTTGAGGTCCTAAAAGAGTTGAATGGGTCTAACATAGCTTGTATGAAGCAGTCAGTCAGACACCACGGTGACCACCTCAAGTTGGTGGAACAAGACTCTGTAAATATAACTTTATATTAAGATAGTGAATTATATTAAAATTTTGTAAATTATTTTTATTATTTATGAATAATTATTATGATGCCATTGTATTTCTATAAAAATTAAATTTTCTCTAAATTTAATTTCAAATGGATGTCTTCGTAATAAATATTGAGGGTTTATTAACGGTTGATTTCAAAATCATATTATATTTTTATGGTATAAGTGGCTTGTAAATAGAAATAAATTGTATTGTGAAACAGTTAGACTGTCCTATATACAGTGACTATCTAAAAATTAAAAATTAAACCATTAAAAAATAACTACAAACAGTTTTTTTTCTTTTTAATTGTTATATTTAATTATGCATCAATTTAACTACAAACAGTTAATTTCTTCATTTGTTTTACTTTTAGAAAATATTTTTTAGAAAAATATTTTTTATATATTTTTTGATATTTAGGATACTTAAATAAATTGATTAATAAAAAATATTTTTTGAATTAAAAAGAAAATTAAATTATTTTAATGAGAATACTGATATTTTAAAAGTATGGTTGAACCTTCTTAAATGTTTTCATTCGATACGTTATGTTTTCGGTGGGATCAAAGAAAATATTGTTAAAGTTTAATGAGAAATTTGAGAGGAGGTTCAATATTGCAAAAAGTCTATAAATACCTTCGGAACTTGCTATAATAAAACTGATATTACAGAAATTATATTGATACTGTGACTGAAATGAAATTATATTATGATTGGCTAAAGCTGCAACAAAGAGAATATGAGATAGTGGTGGGTGTCCACGACAGCCACTCTGATACTTAAGTCATTGCACTGAAGATTATAGAGAGAATGCACTAAAGATTATAGAGAGAATGCACTAAATTGCTTAGAATTTGAGTAGTGTTCAAAAATAGCGTACCTTTGACTCTGTAATTCTTCTACTTTTATACTGTAAGAAGATGAGGATAAATATAATATTTTCCGATTATTTGGCAATGATGTGATTGGCTGTTTGATAAGGGATATCGTCAGCTGATACGGGATATTGTCAGCTGATATGGCAATTCCACGATCATAGGCGTAATGGGGATATGTTGGGCTGTACTTAATAACGATAATTTCATGCCGAGACTTGTCCTGTTAAGGGGAGGGCGAGTTTTTGATAATGAACCGGGTGTTAAGGTGTCCAAATTTTCCTTTTTTTGCGCTAGGCTGCATTTTTCGCTCATCAGATTCTTGCTATGTGGATCTATTTTATAATGACAGTTCATGCCCGACTTTAGGCGATTGCTATGTAGCATCAGAGATCTCCCGCTTGGTCTTTGATTCTTCAGATTTGAAGGAGACGGCTGTTCTTTTTGGTTACGCGGCACGATTTGACTAGTCTTTACCATTTGCATCATTTTGTCTTCTCTTGGTCATGATGGTGGCCTCATTTTTCGAGCCATATTAAAAACTTTGATGGCTACACCACTGTATAAGAACCCTCCTTTCTTTTTTGTGTTTGCGCCAATCATATGCAGGAGACATGAATGGGATGCTTTCTTTTCTCCTTTTGAGAATAACTAGATCTGCGTAGAGAATATCATCATGGTCTTCAAAGGACAGTTGAAGCTGAGTCTTCATGAAGGTGCAAGCATACTACTTAGCTCTTAGGACTGCAACCAACCTAACTATAATATCTTTTTTGGCGTTATGACCCCAAGGACAGGGGTTGGATTGTGCAAGATTGATTCGAGGGGCAGGCCAGAAAGGTAGTTGGAGAGACAATCCTTCCTACAGCCTTTCAAATGATGTCTTCCCGGAGGATGATATTGAGCGAGAGGCTGAGGAGAAACCTGCCAATTAGGTCTCTACTAAAAGATTTTTAGAAGTTTATGATATAATAGAGACTTGCCTAAGTCCCTTTTATCCCCTTGTAAACTTTTGTAATGAAAATGCATATTTGGCGTATCTATTTGAGGGCAGAAACATATTCATTTTGTGGGTTTTAACGCCTAAACTTTAACAAATGTACTTTATAGATTTTCGGCAAAATAAGATTAATACCTGGGCCCGTCACTTGGTGGATTCCCATCTTTGTACCATAAGATGCCTTGGGCACTTTTGTAATAAGGGGCTTTTACTCAGTTATTCATCTTGATTCTTGGTAATAAGACTTTCCTCGTTAACATTAACCTTTAATCAGCACCTTCATCTTTTAGGGATTAGTACACCCCATTTGTAGTTGTTTGGTGCGGGTGATCTATTTATAAGGACCAACGCATGGCTTGTGACTTGGCGAAACCTACCTCATGGCCTCGTTTAGTGGGACAATGTCCGAATGGTCTGGCGAGAACCGCCTTATGACCTAGCTTGGCGAAAATCGCCTTGTAGCCTTATTTAGTGGGACCAACGTCCAAATGGTCTAATAGAAACTGTCTTGTGACCTGACCTAGCCTAGCGAAAACTCACCTTGTGGCCTTATTTAGTGGGACTAACGCCCGAATGGTCTAGTGAGAATCGCCTTGTGACTTGGTCTGGCGAAAACTGCCTTGTGGCCTTGTTTAGTGGGACCAATGCTTGAATGATTTGGCCAGAACTACCTTGTGACCTGGCCGACGAAAACTCACTTTATGGCCTTGTTTAGTGGAACCAATGCTCGAATGTCTGGCGAAAATCGCCTTATGGCCTGGTCTTGCAGAAACCGCCTTGTAGCCTTATTTAGTGGAACCAACGCTCGAATGGTCTGGCAGGAACCACCTTGTGACTTGGCTTGGAGGAAATCACCTTGTGGTCTTGTTTAATGGGACTAATGCCCGGATGGTCTGGCGAAAATCGCCTTATCACCTGGCCTGGCAGAAACTCGTCTTGTGGCCTTGTTTAGTAGGACCAATGCCCGAATGGTCTAGCAAAAACTGCCTTGTCACCTGACCTGGAAAAAATCGCGTTGTGGCCTTGTTTAGTAGGACCAGAGCTCAAATGGTCTAGTGGGAACCGTCTTATGACCTGACTTGGTAGAAACTGCCTTGTGGCCTCTTTTTGTCTTCTTAAACCTTTTGAGGAAGGAAATCCCATCATTCATTATCACTGAAAAATATAACATGTGAAAAAAATATTTCATTAACTTTGTTATTGATAAAACTTTCTCAAATTACAAATATTCTAGGCATAGGGAATGACTTGACCATCTAGCTTGGCCAGTTTGTATGACCCTGGATGAATAATCTTCGAGACCTTAAATGGTCCTTTCTAAGCACAGCTTACCAGGCCCAACATTGCTACTTGTTACATCTGTTCTCTTAAGGACTAGGTCCCCCACATTACAAGCTCATGGCTTGATCTTATTATTGAACATTCTGGATATTTTATTTTTGTAATCTGCCATTCTGATTGCGGCCTTTTCATGTAAGTATTTGGCTTGGTCCAAATTGAACTGCATCTCTTCTGGATTTTCTGAAATCTTTGAGTGTTGTGTTATGAAGCTACTTACTTGGATTTCCACGGGGATGACTGCCTCGGCCCTATATATAAGGGAAAAATGGTATTTCTCTTGTAGCTATTTTGAGAGTAGTGTTGTATGCCCATAGTATATGAGATAACTCCTAGGTCAACTGCCTTTAGTTTGGTCGAGTCTTTTCTTTAGCCCCTATAAGATGGTCCTGTTTGTGACCTCTATCATACCATTTGTCTGAGGGTGATAGGTTGAACTGAACCTCAAGTCAATTTCCCATTTCTTATAGAAGTCTTTAAACCTGGAGCTTGCAAACTGATTTCTATTATCAGTAATCGCTATCTTGAGTATTCCGAATCGAGTAATATGTTTTTGCTAATGAAGGAAATCACTTGTTGGGTAGTGATGGACTATACTGACTCAGCTTCTACCCATTTGATAAAATGATCCACTGCCATGATTACAAACTTCCTTGACCCGGATGCCTTAGGGAAAGAGCCAATGATGTCTATCCCACACTGAAAAAAAGGCCACAGGCTTCCAATGGCTGCTTGCATTTCTCCTAGGGTCCTTTGGATGTTTGCATATACTTAGCATCTTCGACATTTCTGGACAAGTTGTTTTGCATCTTGTATTATCATTGGCCAGTGGTACCCTTATCTGAATTCCTTCCCGGTGATTGTTCGAGCTCCTTCATGGCTCCCGTAGTCACCTTCCTGAATATCCTTTAGGATTTTCTGGCCTTCTTCCTCTATAACACATTACAACCATGGCTATGTGGAGGACCTCCTGTACAACCAACCATCAATTAGTGCGTATTTAGAAGATTTTCTTATCACTTATTTAGCTGATAATTCATCAGCTGGAAGATCATTTTGTTTTAAAAATTTATAGACGGGCATCATCCATGATTCCCCCTCCTCTATGGGGAAAGACTCTTCCACCTCTATTGCTGGAGTGTGCAATTTCTTAAATTGAAACGGTTGGGTCAAGTGCTATTCACCCGCCGCCGCCATTTTGACTAGAAGATCTGCCTCTTTATTATTGTCTTTAATCCTCTCCATTAGAGATCGAACCTTCTCCTCGTATTTGACAAGGTTCAGTTCTCAAACTTTGAATTATCCCTATCACTGATTAACAACTAATTGTAAGTGACTAAAAATAATAGATTTTTGTATACTTAACTCCTTGATGATTCTCATGGCTATTATTACGGCCTCACACTCGGCTACATTGTTGGTGGCCTTGAAGGCGAGTTTTGTCGCATATCGAAACTTTATACTGACTTGAGACTGTAATAAGATCTCCATTCTAGAATTTCCGGCCCTTCAAGCTCGATCTGCCCAAACCTTCCACTTGTCTATGTATGATTCATGGGACTCCGAAAGTTCTAAAGGCTGAGTCATTTTTGCAAAAAAATCGGCTAGCACCTCGGCTTTCATGGCCTTTGTTGGAACATACCTAATGTCATAGGCTGAAAATATTACTACCCAGATAGACAGCTGCCCTGACAGCTCCAGTCTATGTAGAACCTTTCGCAAAGGATAATCGGTTCTGACTTCTATGGTGAGTGACTTGAACTATGGTCATAGCTTTGTGGCTGACATTAGGACTACAAATGCTAACTTCTCGAGGGGAGAATAATTCAATTCTGCCCCCTTCAACACTTGGCTGGTATAATTTTTCACGAATGAGCACCAAGCAAACTATTTTCTATGTTATAAACAAGTATAAAAATAAAACTTCGCCTTCGACAGGCGAGCTTAGCAACGATGAGATGATAAAAAGGTTTTCAAACTTTCAAAAGCCTCTGCACATTCTTTCTCCCATTCAAACTTATCTTGACCCTTTAAGGCCTTGAAGAATGGGAGACATCTTCTGGCCAAGCATGATATGAATCAATCCAAGGCAGTGACCCGCCCTTGTTTCTTGATCAATTGACAGGACGTCTTTTGCTACACGCTTATTTTTCCCTTCCTTATCAAGTTCTTCCATAATGACATGTACAATTCATGCCATTTTAATAGATAAATAGGCGAAATTTCCTTGCTTTAGAGAGAAAAGAAATAAGAGACCGCTTTTAATCCAAACGAACGAAAAAAATTCAATAGATTTCCCGGCAACAGAACCAAATGATGTTACAGAGATTAGATTAATGATGTGGCTGGAATGAAACTATGTTGTGATTGACTAGATTTGCAAGGAAGAGAATGTAAGGTGGTGGTGGGTGTCCATAGCAGCCACTCCGACACTCAAGTCAGTATACTAAATATTATAGAGAGAATGCACTGAATTGCTTAAAACTTAAGTAGTGATCAAGAATAGCATATTTTTGCCTCTGTGGCTCTTCTCCTTTTATACTGTAGGAAGGTGGGGGTTAAATATATTATTTCTTGATTATTCGACAATGATGTGGTTGATTGCTTGATAAGAGATATTGCCAACTAATAAGTTGGCGATCCTGCAATCACAAGCGTAACGGGAATATGCTGGGCTGTGCTTAATAATATCAGTAACTTCATGCCGAGACTCATTATGTAACGACCCGAAAATCGGACCGCTACCGGCGCTAGGATCCGGGTCGACTTAAGGCCGCCGGGACCCGTAGCAAGCCTAACATACATCCTGTAAACCTGTATAATCCCAAACATGATCAACAACATACATAAACTGTAAACTTTTTCTTTTCTTTATCCAAGCTTAACCTGTGCATGCACATAACTATAAACATAAACCTCCACTGGAGCCCTCATCAAATGCTCCAATGGGGTACCTCATCATACATTAAGCTTGGACTATCATGAACATCATAAACATATCTATAGATCATGTAACAAAGGGATAACAATAACTCATAGGGTCAAGCACAACTATAACCTCATTACATAACATACTGTAATCTCTTACATTACATCACAATACCATTTTTCATAGTACAATTGTCATGTCCACAATCTAACTATTACATGATAAACTTCAGAACTCTGGCTAACCTCCTGGCCTACCCTGTACCTGCACATCTGGGGTTAGGGGAGAGGGGTGAGCTCTAAAGTCCAGTGAGCAGAATAGAGAAAAACATATATTAAAACTTCATGCTTTCATGAAATGCAACACATCACAGACATATCACATAAGGATGGTATTGTCACCCATAGTCCTCTACATTCCAATGTGCCAGGGACGTAGAATGGGTCTTTCTGGACTTTCTCTCACTATAACATATCGTAACATTCCAATGTGCCAGAGACGTAGAATGGGTCTTCCTGGACTTTCTCTTACTCTGGCCGGGACGTAGAATGGGTCTTCCGGCAATCATACTATAACATATCTCATCATAACATATCAAGGACTAAAGGATCATTCAATACCCATTCACATCATCATCAAATATGCAATGCAACATATTCGTGAATACTAATGCAAACAACCTACTATATCTCATGGCATTCATGATGCATGGGTCATGCTCAAAATTTGTATTTCATTAATTTAAAACTTATGGTTTCTTCCACTCACCTCTGGCTAGCTCTGACAATATTCTGTAGCAGCTGACTCACTGCTGGGGTCCTCGGTTCCTCGGGTCCGAACCTACACAGGTGGACTCCAATGAGGGACCAAACATACATAAACATAACTCTAAACTACTCCCCAAAAACCCCCCTAAAACATCATCAAACAAGCATGGAAAAGCATGCAAGAAATGGCTGAACAGGGCACTTTCGGCGGCACCTTCGGCGGTCGAAAGTCCCTCCAGAGCCGAAAGTCAGGCAGGTTCGGCGGCACCTTCGGCAGCCGAAACTCCCAGACAGAGGCGAAACTCATGCATGTTCGGCGGCACCTTCGGTGGCCAAAAGTCTCAGACAGAGACGAAACTCAACTTTCGGGGGCAGGCTTCGGCAGCCTAATGCTGCCTCTACAAGGGGGTTCGGCGGCCGAAAGTACCTTCGGCTGCCGAACCTGGTTTCTCCTAAATGGGCAGAAACTAGGCTCACATGAACCTCTTGCCTCCCAAAACCTCAAAACATGCATACCACTCAACCAAAACATGCATACAAGCTCCTAGGGGCCTCAAACAAACATATACCCCAACTACAACACTTCAAGCATACTCAAACAACACACATTGCCCATATAATCACATAAAATCTAACATTTGCTTAAAAACTCATACAACCCTATACATGCCATTCTACCCCATAAAACAACTTAAAACTTACTTAAAGCATACAATGAGCTTAAGATCGGCTCTTACCTCTTGAAGATCGAGAGGGAGACGACCTATACTCGGAGATCCAAGCAAAAGAGCTCCTGAGTTCCCAAAGCTCCAAAACTTGTCTCAAAACTTCAAAACTCTTCAAAAACAAGATATAACTTGTTAAAACTTGAAAGATCTGAGGGAAAACAACTTAAAAACACCATAGGAGGGTTAGAGCTCACCGTCGGCCGAAATGGGAGAGAAAACCTCGCCTGTTTCGGTCACGGGGCCTCTTATAGGGCTGGTCCTGCCACCTTTCGGCGGCCTAACGTGCCCCCACATCTCATGCATGTTCGGCGGCCGAACATGAGGTTCGGCGGCCGAACCTTAGCTTACTCAAAGAAGGCTTTCGGGGCCAAAGGCACTCCCCAAAACCTCCCTATGTTCGGCGGCCGAACTTAACTTTCGGCGGCCGAACCTGGGTTTTCCTCCAAAGACTTTTCATGCAAAAACTCATTTAATTTCATACTTAAAACCATTAAAACATGAAAACATTTTATAAAAACATGCTTTTACCCTTCTAGAGGTTTCCGACATCCAAGATTCCACCGGACGGTAGGAATTCCGATACCGGAGTCTAGCCGGGTATTACATTCTTCCCCCCTTAAGAACATTCGTCCCCGAATGTTCCTCAACTAGCACATGCATAACATAAAACATAGAACACATAGATACTAACCTCTAAAAGAGATGAGGGTACTGCTGGAGCATAGACTCCCGTGTCTCCCAAGAGCACTCTTCTATATTATGGTGGTTCCACAGGACTTTCACCATCGGGATTTCCTTGTTCCTCAACTTTCTGATCTGGGTGTCTATGATCCGTACTGGCTGCTCAACATAGGTGAGATCCTCTTGGATCTCCACATCAGGCTCACTAAGAACCTTACTCGGATCTGACACAAATTTTCTCAACATTGAAACATGGAAAACCGGATGGATTCTTTCCATTGAAGCAGGCAAATCTAGCTTGTACGACACATTCCCAATCTTCTGCAAGACTTCAAAGGGTCCGATGTATCGTGGAGCTAGCTTACCCTTCTTCCCGAAGCGAACCACTCCTTTCATTGGAGACACCTTGAGCAATACCAGATCCCCCTCCTGAAACTCTACTTGCCGTCTGCGGATGTCTGGATAACTCTTCTGTTTGCTTGCAGCAGTCTTGATTCTCTCTCTGATTATGGGCACCACCCTGCTGGTGATCTCTACCAGCTCAGGCCCTGCCAAGGCCTTTTCTCCTACTTCTTCCCAACAGATGGGTGATCTGCACTTCCTCCTATACAAAGCTTCATACGGAGCCATCCCGATGCTAGCATGATGGCTGTTATTGTAGGCAAACTCCACCAACGGTAGGTGCTGCCTCCAAGAACCGCCAAAGTCCAGCACACACATTCTAAGCATATCTTCAATAGTCTGGATGGTCCTTTCTGACTGTCCGTCCGTCTGGGGGTGGAAGGCAGTACTGAAATCTAACCTGGTACCCATGGCATTCTGCAGACTCCGCCAAAACCTGGAGGTGAACTGGGGCCCTCTATCCGACACTATTGAAACAGGAACCCCATGCAGCCTGACGATCTCATCCACGTATACTTGCGCCAACTTGTCTACAGAGTAACCACTCCTAACAGGGATGAAGTGAGCAGATTTGGTGAGTCTGTCCACAATCACCCATATGGAGTCCAACCTGTTGGACACTGCCGGTAATCCCACTACGAAGTCCATAGCTATGTTTTCCCATTTCCACTCTGGAATAGGTAGCGGGTTAAGCATTCCAGCTGGCTTCTGGTGTTCCAGCTTCACCCTTTGACATACTTCGCAGGCTGACACGAACTGTGCTACGTCTTTCTTCATCGCTGGCCACCAATAAGCTTTCTTTAGATTCTGATACATCTTGGTGGCTCCAGGGTGAACGTTGTACCTAGCATTATGAGCCTCTCTCATAATGTCTCCCTTTAACCCTATGTCATCTGGTACACATAGTCTGCTCCCATAGCGGAGGATCCCCTTACTGTCGAATCTGAATTCACTATCTTCGCCTGACTGAACAGTCCTGGCAATCTTCACTAACTCTGGGTCCTCATGCTGTTTCTGAGCCACCTGCTCCAGAAACACGGGTGCCACTCTCATCTGAGCCACTAAAGCACCTGTACCAGACAACTCCAACTGTAAACCTTCATTAATGAGCTTGTAAAATTCCTTCACCACTGGTCTCCTCTCTGCCGTGATGTGGGATAGACTGCCTAGTGACTTCCGGCTTAGGGCGTCAGCTACTACATTAGCCTTACCCAGATGGTACTGGATCTTGCAATCATAGTCACTCAACAGTTCTACCCATCTCCTCTGTCTCAAATTCAAATCTCTTTGACTCAAGATGTGCTGCAGACTCTTATGATCTGTGAAGATCTCACATTTTACCCCATAAAGGTAGTGCCTCCACATCTTGAGTGCAAAGATTACTGCTGCCATCTCAAGGTCATGCGTGGGGTAATTCAACTCATGCCTCTTTAGCTGTCTAGAAGCATAAGCGATCACCTTACCATTCTGCATCAACACACAACCTGTAACAGCCCGGTTTTCCGAACCGCCACCGGCACTAGGATCCAGATCGGCTTAAGGCCGCCGGGACCCGTAGTAAGCCAAACATACATTCTATTACCTGGTCAAATCCCATACATGACTAACATTTCCATGAAAAACTGTAAACTTTTAACTTCTCAGATTTACTCTGAGCATATTGACCTGTTTCTTTTTCTGTCTATACCTGTGCATGCACATTGGAGTCCTCAAAGGCTACTCCATCATCTCATCATACATTAAGCTTACAGAACACATATACTTTAACACATTTATCTCAAAAGATCATGTATAACATGGGATTCAACCAACCACTAAGGCCAAGCACAACTCTATCCTTTAACTCATTATATAACATATGACTTTACATTACATAAACTCTATCATTACACTTCTATACATCATTACTCTTTCTTACATTATTCTTTATATACATCATGTCCACTCTATATACCTATTACAACAAAGCTATGATCAAACCATAGCCACACTGACTTCCCAGCTGACTTGACTGCCCATACTCAAGCCTGATCCTGATCCTGCAACACTGGGGAGGAAGGGAAAGGGGTGAGCTACTAGAGCCCAGTGAGTAGAAACCATATAAAAACCATTTAGTCATTCATTCACTCAACCATGCTTTTATGCAATGCATCACAACACAAACATTTCACATCAAGGATGATATTGTCTCCAATAGCCCTCTATCCTCTATTTCTAACAACACCTCAAACATAGCTTAGTTTATCAAATCCAAGGATGCCAGGGAGGCGGCGCCTCTCATACCTGAACATCATTCTCAGCCCTACTGTACCAAGGAGGCGGAGCCTCTAACCTGTTCAGTCTTGGCTGAGTCAGGGAGGCAGAGCCTTCCACCTGATTTCTTAAGGTCCAACTGGGTCCCTGGTTATCATGCATGTGCCAGGGAGGCGGTGCCTTTCACCTGGTTTCATTTCATATCATATCATAGTATATCATGGCATATTTCTCTTTTCATAGCATTTCTATCATATCATTCTAAGGTCTAAGGGCTATTGGATCCTTCAATATCCATCCACAGCAACTTCAGGAAAGAATGCAATGAATCAACTTCGTGAATACTAATGCATTACAACCTACTATAGCTCATAGCATTCATGATGCATGTACTATGCCAAAGCAAGCATTATCTTTGTAACATTATAGCTTTAACTTTAAAAACATGCATAGTTCAGTTCTACTCACCTCTGGCTGACACTCCTGACTCTGGAGCAACTACTGACTGCTGGACACCTCGGTTCCTTAGATCCGATCCTACACAGATGGACTCACATGAGGTACCAAACAACTCTAGCAGAACTTTAAAACATCTCCCCAAAACCCTTCTAAAACATCCTAGAAGCATCTCATAAAACATGCAAAAGAAAAGCTGGACAGGCACTTTCGGCGGCAGGTTCGGCGGCCGAACGTCCTCTCCAGAGACGAAACTCATGCACCTTCGGCGGCCGAATCTCTTCTTTCGGCGGCCGAACCCTTTCGGGGGCAAGGTTCGGGGGCCACAACTCACTCCAGAGACGAAAGTCTCTAACCTTCGGCGGCCGAACCTCCCCTCCAGAGACGAAAGTCCAATCCTTCGGGGGCAGGCTTAGGCAGCCGAAACCACCTCCTTAAAGCATTCGGCGGCCGAACCCTCCTTCGGCGGCCGAAACTGGGTTCTCCAGTTAGGCAGAACCTCCCTCAACTCATGCATAACTTCCCCCAAACTCCTCTCAAACATGCAAACTACTCCTCATCAACAAGCATATACCCAAGTACATGCACAAAGGGGTCCAAACTACCTTAAAACCCCAACAAACATAACAAACACAACATATATCATGCTTACACACATAAACACCCCAAAACCTCAACTTACTTCTCAACCATAAAACTTCCATCAAACCTCTAAAACATGCTTTAAAACACTCTTACTAATACTTAGGGGCTTAGAACAAGCTCAAAACCCCAAAAGCCATTCACTTGGCTCACAAGGGCATAAAGGGTCCATAAACCCTACTATGCACAACCATGCAACCCATGCAACTTCTACCCTTTTTCCCTCCATAAAACTTACTTCAAACGCTTAAAAACATAAGGATCAGCCCTTACCTCTTGAAGAACGAGGGTTGTGTGATCCTCGCTTGCAAGGATGGAGAGCTCAAGCACCACAAGCTCCAAGTCTCCAAAACTCACTTCCTTTGCTCAAAACCTTAACACCAAGCTAAAACTCATTAAAAACCCATGGAAAAACTTGCAAAAACCATGAATCCATACCAAGAAGGACATGGCTCACCTTGGGTGGGAAGAGGAAGAATTTTACCTCTTGAACCGACCTAAGGGAATTTTATAGGAGGCTTGGTCAACCACTTTCGGCAGCCTAACGTGCCCCCTAACCCCATGCATGTTCGGCAGCCGAACTTCACCTTCGGCGGCCGAACCTTGGTTTGCTTTGAGCAAAGCTTTCGGAGGCCACAAGCGCTCCCCGAAACCTTCCCATGTTCGGCGGCCGAACTTCACCTTTGGCGGCCGAACCTTGCAAACTCCTTCTTGGCCTTAAAACTCCTTTCTTTTCCTTTAAAACCTCAAAACCATTAACTCTTTTACAACCATAAAACACTTAAAAACCTTTTAGAAACCTTCATTTGCCCTTACCATACCCCCCCAACAGAGGTCCGACATCTGAGATTCCACCGGACGGTAGGAATTCCGATGCCTGAACGAGCGGGGTCTTACACAACCCAAGCCCACTCTGGATGCATCACAGAACACTGTGAAATCTTCATTGCTAGTTGGCAGAGCCAACACTGGTGCTGAAGTCAACCTCTTCTTGAGCTCTTCAAAGCTTTCCTCACACTGGTCGGTCCACACGAACCTCTGGTTCTTCCTGGTCAATCTGGTCAGAGGAGCTGCAATCCTTGAGAAGTCCTGAACGAACCTCCTGTAATAACCAGCCAAACCCAAGAAACTTCGGATCTCTGTCACTGAGTTGGGTCTAGGCCAGTTAGTCACAGCCTCTATCTTTTTGGGGTCTACCTCTATTCCATTCTCTGACACTATATGCCCCAAGAATGAGATGCTCCTCAACCAGAACTCACACTTGGAGAACTTGGCATACAAGCCATGTTCCCTCAAGGTTTGCAGAACTATCCTCAGATGATGGGCATGCTCCTCTGCATTCCTGGAATACACTAAGATATCATCTATGAAGACAATAACAAAGTGGTCCAAGTACTGACTAAACACTCTGTTCATGAGATCCATGAATGCTGCAGGGGCGTTGGTCAACCCGAACGGCATCACAAGGAACTCATAGTGCCCATATCTGGTCCTGAAAGCTGTCTTTGGTACGTCCTCTTCTCTGATCCTCAGCTGGTGGTACCCCGATCTCAGATCTATTTTGGAGAAACAACCCGCTCCTGCTAGCTGGTCGAATAGATCGTCGATCCTTGGCAATGGGTACTTGTTCTTGGTAGTGACCTTGTTCAACTGCCTGTAGTCGATACAAAGTCTAAGGGATCCATCCTTTTTCCTTACAAAGAGCACTGGAGCACCCCAAGGTGAGGTACTCGGTCGGATGAAGCCCTTATCTACCAGATCTTGCAACTGTTCTTTCAACTCTTTCAACTCGGCTGGAGCCATCCTGTAGGGAGGGATAGAGATCGGTCTGGTTCCAGGCATTAATTCTATCTCGAACTCTATCTCCCTAGTAGGTGGTAAACCTGGTAGCTCGTCTGGAAAAACATCTAAGAATTCTCTGACCACTGGCACCGAGGCAGGTTCTCTAACCTGACTGCCTAGCTCTCTCACGTGAGCCAAAAACCCCTGACATCCCCTCCTAAGCAACCTACGAGCCTGAAGAGCTGATATCAGACCTCTAGGTGTACCCCTTCTGTCTCCTCTGAAGACGACCTCTGACCCATCCTGACATCTGAACTTAACTACCTTGTCCCTGCAGTCCAAGGTAGCACCATGGGTAGATAGCCAATCCATCCCTAGAATGACGTCAAAGTCTGTCAAATCTAGAACCACAAGGTCGGCGGACAAGCATCTTCCCTCTATAAAAACTGGACTATACTGGCAGACTAACTCTGCAACTGACGGGTCACACTTGGGTCCACTGACCCATAGGGGACACTCTAACTCAGAGACCATCAACCCTAACCTCTGAACGGCTCTCGGTGCAATAAAAGAATGAGATGCACCCGGGTCCATTAATGCATACACATCAGAACACCCAATGATGAGATTACCTGACACCACGGTGTTGGATGTGTTAGCCTCCTGCTGTGTCATGGTGAAGATCCGTGCTGGAGCTGATGGACCTTCACCCCTATGCCCTGCTGATGAAGAGGCTGACCCTCTCCCTCTGCCTTTGCCACTGGCCTGTGTGGCGGCTGGAGCTACTGGCTGTGCCACACTACCTGATGCTGTCTGCTGAGGCTGTGCCGTATGAACTGCCCTAGGACATTCCCGTGACAGGTGTCCCTCTTGCCCACATCTATAGCAGGCTGTCGTCCCAAACCGACACACTCCCCAGTGTTGTCTACCACACCTTGCACAAACAGCGTTGTCTGCGCCAGAGCTTGAGCCTCTCCCTAGTCCCAGACTAGACTTGACTTTGTTCCAAAACTTGTTCTTCTTGAACTTCTTAGTGGTGTTACTCCACTTTTTGCTACCTGAAGCTGCTGCACTCTGAGAAGAAGAGCCTGGGATCTTAGAACCAGAAGACTGTGCCACAGACTGTTTAACTGTCCCTCGAGCGATGGCACTGGCCTCCATTTTCCGAGCCATATCCACTATGGCATGAAAGCTCTCCCTATCTGCCGACTGGATCAAGGAGGAATATCTGGGGTGAAGCTTCATGATATACCTCCTTGACTTTTTCTGATCTGAGTCAAGGTTTTGCCCTGCAAACGGCAACAGCTCCAAGAATCTGTCTGTGAATTCTTCGATACTCATATCATCAGTCTGGCTCAACTGTTCAAACTCTATCATCTTCAATTCCCTTGAGCTGTCAGGGAAAGCCCATTCTGCAAACTCGTTTGCAAACTCTTCCCAAGACATGCTGTCTACCCTCGGGTTCACATAATTCTTAAACCACTGTCGTGCCTTCTTGCACTGAAGTGTGAACCCTGCCATCTGAATGGCTCTACTATCATCAGCCCCTATTTCATCTGTGATCACCTTGACCTTCTCAAGATACACGAACGGGTCATCCCCTTTCTCATACTGAGGAGCACCCAACTTTACATAGTCGGTCATCTTGACCTTACTCCCACTGGCTGAGCTAGGTCTAGGAGGTTGGGTAACTGGGGCTGTTGGTTCTGCTGGTGGAGGAGGAGGTGCAGCATCCCCTGGGGTAGGGTTTGCTGGATTTGGATGGTAAGGTGGGGGTGGATACATTGGGTACTGTGAGTATGGTGGGTAGTAGGGTGGGTATGGCAACTGTGTGGGATAAGGGCTAAAGCTATGGTAATCCGATGTGCCTCCCATCGAATACCCAGGGTTTTGTGAGAAGGGTGGGTAAAAAGGTGGTTGCACAAATCCCGAGGCCTGAGTGCCTCCTTGGGACTCTCCCATTCCTTCTTCTGACATACTAACTCCCAAACTGCCATCCCTCCTCTGTTCTACCTCCATAGCATCCCCCATGTCCTCAGACGGTCCTCCCTGAACTGTTCCTCTGACTGATCTGCTTCTATCCAGATCCAAAGACCTTCTAAGGTCTCTCATTGCTCTTTCTCTGCTAGACCTGCTAGACATTGCCCTAGGCAATGCTGGAGGACGGGCGCTCGTGCCCTCATCCTCAGGTGGTACTCCAGTGAATCGTGCAGATCGACGAGTTCCCCTCATCCTGTTTTCTGAAAAACAGCACATAACAAGCAAACATTAGCATCTTATGGTTCATGTGGGCACACATGAAACCTCATCACATAGCATTAATGCACATGTATATAATCATGGCATTTCACATCATAAAACAAGACAGGACTCCACATCCTATCCTAGTGGACATGATCTTCCTATTGTGCTTGACCTTCTATAACATCTATGAGTCCGACACTCTAGGTCCGACCATAAGAACCTAGGGCTCTGATACCATTCTGTAACGACCCGAAAATCGGACCGCTACCGGCGCTAGGATCCGGGTCGACTTAAGGCCGCCGGGACCCGTAGCAAGCCTAACATACATCCTGTAAACCTGTATAATCCCAAACATGATCAACAATGTAACAGCCCGGCCTCTAACGCACGGCACTGTTACCGTACAGCCCGGCCACTAATGCACGGCACTGTACAGCTCTTAACATCCCCTCACCCTCACGGGCTCAAGGCAGGATTTGTCCCTCGGGGGAGCCATTGCGGCCCGCCCTAGCCCGAGTGGATTTGGCCCTTGGTCAAGGGATTTGCCCTTTCTTCCAAAGGTCGCCTCCCCCACTACTCGAACCCTTCTATTCCCTTAAAGTGGGAGGTCAAGGGTTCGAGTAGTGGGGGAGGCGACCTTTGGAAGAAAGGGCAAATCATTGACCAAGGGCCAAATCCACTCGGGCTAGAGCGGGCCGTAATGGCTCCCCCGAGGGACAAATCCTGCCTTGAGCCCGTGAGGGTGAGGGGATGTTAAGAGCTGTACAGTGCCGTGCGATAAGGGCCGGGCTGTACGGTAACAGTGCCGTGCGTTAGTGGCCGGGCTGTTACAAACAACATACATAAACTGTAAACTTTTTCTTTTCTTTATCCAAGATTAACCTGTGCATGCACATAACTATAAACATAAACCTCCACTGGAGCCCTCATCAAATGCTCCAATGGGGTACCTCATCATACATTAAGCTTGGACTATCATGAACATCATAAACATATCTATAGATCATGTAACAAAGGGATAACAATAACTCATAGGGTCAAGCACAACTATAACCTCATTACATAACATGCTGTAATCTCTTACATTACATCACAATACCATTTTTCATAGTACAATTGTCATGTCCACAATCTAACTATTACATGATAAACTTCAGAACTCTGGCTAACCTCCTGGCCTACCCTGTACCTGCACATCTGGGGTTAGGGGAGAGGGGTGAGCTCTAAAGTCCAGTGAGCAGAATAGAGAAAAACATATATTAAAACTTCATGCTTTCATGAAATGCAACACATCACAGACATATCACATAAGGATGGTATTGTCACCCATAGTCCTCTACATTCCAATGTGCCAGGGACGTAGAATGGGTCTTCCTGGAATTTTTCTCACTATAACATATCGTAACATTCCAATGTGCCAGGGACGTAGAATGGGTCTTCCTGGACTTTCTCTTACTCTGGCCGGGACGTAGAATGGGTCTTTCGGCAATCATACTATAACATATCTCATCATAACATATCAAGGACTAAAGGATCATTCAATACCCATCCACATCATCATCAAATATGCAATGCAACATATTCGTGAATACTAATGCAAACAACCTACTATATCTCATGGCATTCATGATGCATGGGTCATGCTCAAAATTTGTATTTCATTAATTTAAAACTTATGGTTTCTTCCACTCACCTCTGGCTAGCTCTGACAATATTCTGTAGCAGCTGACTCACTGCTGGGGTCCTCGATTCCTCGGGTCCGAACCTACACAGGTGGACTCCAATGAGGGACCAAACATACATAAACATAACTCTAAACTACTCCCCAAAAACCCCCCTAAAACATCATCAAACAAGCATGGAAAAGCATGCAAGAAATGGCTGAACAGGGCACTTTCGGCGGCACCTTCGGCGGCCGAAAGTCCCTCCAGAGCCGAAAGTCAGGCAGGTTCGGCGGCACCTTCGGCAGCCGAAACTCCCAGACAGAGGCGAAACTCATGCATGTTCGGCGGCACCTTCGGCGGCCGAAAGTCTCAGACAGAGACGAAACTCAACTTTCGGGGGCAGGCTTCGGCAGCCTAATGCTGCCTCTACAAGGGGGTTCGGCGGCCGAAAGTACCTTCGGCTGCCGAACCTGGTTTCTCCCAAATGGGCAGAAACTAGGCTCACATGAACCTCTTGCCTCCCAAAACCTCAAAACATGCATACCACTCAACCAAAACATGCATACAAGCTCCTAGGGGCCTCAAACAAACATATACCCCAACTACAACACTTCAAGCATACTCAAACAACACACATTGCCCATATAATCACATAAAATCTAACATTTGCTTAAAAACTCATACAACCCTATACATGCCATTCTACCCCATAAAACAACTTAAAACTTACTTAAAGCATACAATGAGCTTAAGATCGGCTCTTACCTCTTGAAGATCGAGAGGGAGACGACCTATACTCGGAGATCCAAGCAAAAGAGCTCCTGAGTTCCCAAAGCTCCAAAACTTGTCTCAAAACTTCAAAACTCTTCAAAAACAAGATATAACTTGTTAAAACTTGAAAGATCTGAGGGAAAACAACTTAAAAACACCATAGGAGGGTTAGAGCTCACCGTCGGCCGAAATGGGAGAGAAAACCTCCCTGTTTCGGTTACGGGGCCTCTTATAGGGCTGGTCCTGCCACCTTTCGGCGGCCTAACGTGCCCCCACATCTCATGCATGTTCGGCGGCCGAACATGAGGTTCGGCGGCCGAACCTTAGCTTACTCAAAGAAGGCTTTCGGGGGCCAAAGGCACTCCCCAAAACCTCCCTATGTTCGGCGGCCGAACTTAACTTTCGGCGGCCGAACCTGGGTTTTCCTGCAAAGACTTTTCATGCAAAAACTCATTTAATTTCATACTTAAAACCATTAAAACATGAAAACATTTTATAAAAACATGCTTTTACCCTTCTAGAGGTTTCCGACATCCAAGATTCCACCGGACGGTAGGAATTCCGATACCGGAGTCTAGCCGGGTATTACACATTACGGGTCTTTAATAATTAATCAGGTGTTAAGGTGTTCAGATTTTCCTTTTCTCACGTTGGACCACGTTTCTCACTCATCAGATCTTTACCGCGTGAACTTATCTTGTAGTAACAGTTTATGGTCTATTTTGGATGATTGGTATGTAACATAAAAAAAATTGTTATTATTTTACCTGTACATAAGAGATTTAGTAAATTAAAAACTCAAAAGAAAAGTTTTGAGAGAATGAATATAAACTTAAGTAGTGATGAAGAATAGCATATCTTTGCCTCTGTGGCTCTTCTCCTTTTATACTGTAGGAAGGTGGGATTAAATATAACATTTCTTGATTATTCGGCAATGATGTGGCTGATTGCTTGATAAGTGATATTGCCAGCTAATAAGTTGGCGACCCCGCAATCATAGGCATAACGGGAATATGCTGAGTTGTGCTTAATAACGATAACTATATATCGAGACTCATTGCGAGTCTACCCCGCAATCATAGGCATAACGGAAATATGCTGGATTGTGCTTAATAACGATAACTATATGTCGAGACTCATTGCGAGTCTTTAATAATTAATTGGGCGTTAAGGTATTCAGATTTTCCTTTTCTCGCGTTGGACCGCGTTTCTCACTCATCATATCTTTGTTGTGTGAACTTATCTTGTAGTAACAGTTCATGGTCTATTTTGGGTGATTGGTATGTAACATAAAAAAAATTATTATTATTTTATCTGTACATAAGAGATTTAGTAAATTAAAAACTCAAAGGAAAAGTTTTAAGAGAATAAATGTAAACTTGAGTAGTGATCAAGAATAGCGTATCTTTGCCTCTGTGGCTCTTCTCCTTTTATATTGTAGGAAGGTAGGGTTAAATATAACATTTCTTGATTATCTGACAACAATGTGACTGATTGCTTGATAAGAGATATTGCCAGCTAATAAGTTGACGATCCCGCAATCACAGGCGTAACGGAGATATGTTGTGCTTAATAATGGTAACTTCATGCCTAGATTCACTGCGAATCTTTAATAATTAATCGAGTGTTAAGGTGTTCAGATTTTTCTTTTTTCATGCTGAACTGCATTTCTCACACATCAAATCTTTGCCGCGTGAACTTATCTTATAATAACAGTTCATGGTCTATTTTTCGTGATTGGTATGTAATATAAAAAAAATATTGTTATTATTTTATCTGTACATAAGAGATTTAGTAATTAAAAACTCATAAGAAAAGTTTTGAGAGAATGAATGTAAACTCGAGTAGCGATAAGAATAATATATCTTTGTTTTTGTGGCTCTTCTCCTTTTATACTATAGGAATGTGTGATTAAATATAATATTTCTTAATTATTCGATAATGATGTTGCTGATATATTTCTTGATTATTCGACAGTGATGTGACTGATTGCTTGATAATTTGATATTACTAGTTAATAAGTTGGCGATTCCGCAATTACAGGCGTATTGGAGATATACTGAACTGTGCTTAATAACGGTAACTTCATACCGAAATTCACTGTAAATTTTTAATAATTAATTGGGTGTTAAGGTATTCAAATTTGCTTTTTCTCACCTTAAACTGTGTTTCTTACTAATTAAATTTTTATCGCGTAAACTTAATTTATAGTAATAATTTATGATATATTTTGAATAATGGGTATATAACATAAAAAAAAATTGTTATTATTTTATCTATACAGAAGAGATATAATAAATTAAAAACTCAAAAGGAAAAATTTTGAGAGAATGAATGTAAACTGGATTCAGTCCAACCATTATAAAATTACGTATAATTTGATTTGACTGATCATAATTTGATTTGACTGATCATAAGAGAATTGTTTATCATAAGAAAGTTCATCAAATGGGTGGAGGAATTTGAAAGTCATGGGTTCACACCTTGCTTAGCAATGACTTAGACTTATCAACGCTGACCAACCCAACAACGCATTAGGACTTTTTAAGAATATTTTTCACGCTAAGGGATATTATTTGTGGAATAGATAAAAGAAGAATCCTAATTACAAAAATAATTCAAACTTTTTTATATTTTAAAAATCTAATCCAAATATTTAAATCATGATACGATATGCCGAATTTCTAAAATTTATAAAATTTTATCTATGTTTTTTGAAATTGTGAAATATTGTTATAATTTTAATTTTTTTTTACTATATTTTTCAACTTTATTTCTAGTTGAAAAATATTATAGTTTTATTCGCATGCCTTATATGTTAAAAAAATTATTATTTATTATTTATAATATAAAAAAATTTATTAGTTAATTTTTTAATTTTTAAAAATATAATATTAAAATATATTTAATATTTAAAAAAAAATTATTAATTTTAACCGTTAAATATTATAAAAAAAATTAAAATATTTTTATACGGAAAGATTAATTAATAATTTTTTTATAAATTTAAAAATTAACTAATAAAATTTTACAAATAATAAAAATCAAATAGTAAAATATTTAACGATTAAAATTAATAAAAAAAACCTAATCAATAAACTGTTTACAATGTCAAGAATATTATAATATAATTTTTAAAATTAAAAAATTAAACTAATAAATTTTTTCATATTATAAAACTAAATACAGAATGGGTCATTCTGATTCACAAGACAGATATGGAGTTCTAAACAAACAGAAGTCTCATCTTAATTTGCCATGATTAGAGAAACTCTCATCTTTGTTTTCCTGCTAGTCTCCCAAAGTTGCAATGCTTTTGAAACAAACCGCTGTGCGCCTTCAGCATGCGGCAATATCCGGAACATTAGCTACCCTTTCAGACTGGAAACTGATTCAATCAACTGCGGAGACCATAGATATAACCTTTCCTGTGAAAATAATTCGACGGTGTTGAATCTATATGGAGGAAAATACTATGTCCAGGCCATCAATTACCATAACTTTACGATCCGACTGGTGGATGCTGGCGTCCGTCAACATGATTGTTCTTCCATTCCTCGTTTTCCTTTGTCTCATTACCACTTCAGACAGGGAGATCCATACTGGAGTGACGAAGGATTGGGTTATTCTTCTTTATCGGGGAGTATCCTGTTCCTCAAGTGCCAAAATCCAGTGAATTTTTCTCTCTATCCATATATGGACGCTGCACCTTGCATCAGTACTGGACTCAAGTATTCATATGTGATGGTTATACGAAGCCCATGGGTATCTAATCTGATGGACTTGTGCAGCGTGGAGATGATGACTTTAATTCCATCAGCAGCATTGGATTATTATTCATATTACGGACAGAAGAATGTTTCCTTTAATGAAATTCACAAATATCTGGCGTTTGGGTTCGAGATTTCATGGTTCGATAGCCTCTACTGTGTTAATTGTACATATGGCTGCTACCTGGAGAACAACACCAACCGTGTTCATTGCAGAACATGGAAAAGTACGCAACACTTTCATCTATATATTAATTTTCTTACACTATATAATTTATTGCACAATTAAATTTAAAAATATATATATATTATTTGAAAATTAATTAATTAATGTCAGTTTACTCATTATATATTACTTCTTGTAATAATTCTTTTACTCTTATCTTGCTTGTGTATTTTATATCTAAATTAGTTTATTTATAAACATTGTGTCATATGAGCACATAGGCATAAGTGTAAATACGTGAAATAACAAAATACATGTTATAGTGCATATTTTGCATCAATATTATATATTTCTTTCTGAATAAATACATATTAGTATTTTATTTTTTATTATTATAATAAATGAATAGTTCTTATAAATATTAATTTAATTGTTTCCTCAATTATTTGCAGGTAAGATTGACATAGGATATAGACTCCGAGGTAAGGCCTCTCTTTCCGTTTATACAATATGTGATAATGTTTAATTAATTATTATTTGCTAAGTGAATTACTATTAGATTTTTTTTTTATTTTTTAAAATTAATTACTTATTTTATATTTTAAATTCAATCAATTAAAATATATTAATATTTTATAAAATCAAACTTTTTAATTTTTCTATTCAAGAAAATCTTATTTTAATTTTAAATATTTATACAGTTTAATCTCTATAATTTTGATTATATATATTATTTACAACCGGTGATACTATTTAGTTCATTTATTCAAAACTAAACTATATTGAGTAATATTTTATTTAATAAAAATACTAAAAAGTTTAACTTTATAAAATATAAAAATGTTTTAATTCAGTAATTTTTAAATATAAGCTTATTAGTTAATTTTAAAAAACACAAGAATGTCATAGTTATTTACCCTTGCTTCCTTTAACTTTTGAGAATACCAACATCACCGTTTTCCTGTACAGTTGCTGTCTATTATTGGCTCCCAATGAACATCTTGCCTAATGTTGGTAAGCACTCTTCCTATTAATCAATTATTTCAGGTATATTTATTTATTTATATGCAGATCTACATCGAGTCAGCAAGAAAAGGTAGCTAACTTATAAACTAGATAGCTAAGCAAAATCTTAACGAATAGATGATTCCATAAATTTCACACAGGAAAATTTTGTGCTCTAAGAACTACATTTGGGGCTCTGTTTATAGCTGCATTTCTTAAGTACAAATGGCAAAGAAGGCACCTATCGGGATATGATGCAATTGAAGAATTCTTACAGAACCACAATAACCTTATGCCAATAAGATATTCTCACTCAGACATTAAGAAGATTACTGGAAGTTTTAAGGAAAAGTTAGGAGAAGGAGGTTTTGGTTGTGTATATAAAGGAAAGCTTCGAAGCGGTAAAGTTGCTGCAATAAAGATATTGAATAGCTCTAAAGCTAATGGACAAGATTTTATCAATGAGGTTGCTACTATTGGAAGGATTCACCATGCTAATGTTGTACAATTAATTGGCTTTTGTTTCGAGAGATCAAAGCAAGCTCTTATATATGAATTCATGCCTAATGGGTCTCTTAATAATTACATAGGTCGTCAAGAAGGATCGATTTCTCTAAGTTGGGAAAAACTTTATGAGATTTCTCTTGGAGTGGCCCATGGCATTGAATATCTACACGAAGGTTGTGATATGCAAATCCTTCATTTTGATATCAAACCTCACAATGTTCTCCTTGATGAAAATTTCAAACCAAAGATTTCAGATTTTGGGCTCGCTAAATTTTATCCAACCAAAGGGAACATTGCATCTCTTACAGCTGTGAGGGGAACGATGGGATACATGGCACCAGAATTCTTCTATAAAAATATTGGACGTGTCTCATATAAAGCAGATGTATATAGCTTTGGAATGTTGATACTAGAAATGGCAGACAAAAGGAAGAATGTAAATTCACATGCTGAACATTTAAGTGAAGTTCACTATCCGTTTTGGGTACATGACCAACTGTCTAATGGAAAATTACCGATAGAAGATATAACAGAGGGGGAAAATGTAATAGCTAGAAAAATAATTTTGACAGGATTATGGTGTGTACAAATGCAACCTTGTGATCGTCCTCCCATGAAAAAGGTTATAGAGATGCTTGAAGGAGACTTGGAAAGCCTACAATTGCCTCCGAGGCCTATTCTATTTCCTGCAACCCCAGTGACCATGGATAGAGGAGAATTATCATCAGAGTTAGGATCAAGTAGCTTGATTGAAAATTCAAGTTAAGTGACTTGATACGCAATATCCCACTACTTATTTGACGGTTTGTTCTTCAAGTTTTTTCACTTTAAAATACTCTAAAGACTTAATTAGTTAATGACTTGATCATAATTAATTTATAGTGAATGTATGTGTGTTTAACTTAAGAGTGTAAGCTGCCTTATTCATATTTGTGGCTATTAATTTCAATGTGAACAATGCCATATAGGTGAGTAAGACAAGAATAAGACAGTAGAGTTTACCAAGTTTAGATGTGTATAAATGCATTCAGTCGATTCAATTGATAATGAGCATCATCCTCTCTTTTGAATCAGCTCAGCTAATGATTTATTAATTATCCATTTCTATAATTGATTGTAGTTTCTTATCCTTCAAAACAAAACGGGTTGATTTGGATTTAAACTTTGATATTTTTGTTTTCCTTGTTTGTTTGTTATGAATCTAAGATGGGTCAGCCAATTTTTTGTTCCAGCTTGCCAATGCAATATGTTCTAATGGAATTAATTTGGTTTTGAATTCATATTCCTTGTTTAGTATAGATAGCATCAGTATTAAAGCTTTTACGCCATTTTTTTATGAAAAAATAACATATGTATGTATACATGTGAAAATATTTCTAATTAAATTATGTTTCTAGAAAATAACTTGGTTCTTACTTATGATCTTCTCCCGAATTGCCCTATAAATGAATGATTTTCTGATAGAGCTAAGAGCTTAGATTTCTAAATTAGAAAATATATCCCAAACCAGGAGAATATTCCCTATTGCTATTTGATGTTACTGAAACGAAATTGTATTGCAATTGGTCATTCTGCAAGAAAGAAAACGTGAGGTGATTGACACTTATGGCAGCCACTCCGATGCTCAAGTCAGTAAACTGAAGAGAAGGGAGAGTGTAATGTAATATTTTGAACTCAAGTTGAGTAAGAATTGTGTATTTTAGTCTCTGCGATTATTAGTTTTTATACTGTAAAAAGATGGAGTTAATTATCGCTTCTTCTAAAAATCTGGTTAGCACAAGCTAATTGATAGGCAATCCCATAGTTATAGGTGTAATGAGGATCTGTTGGATTGTGTTCTCTAATGATAACTTCCCGTGGAACCTCGCCCCATAGTTGAGAGAACAAGTCTTGACGAAAGGCTAAGACATGAAGTGTCCCGGTCTTTTTTTCCCTCGGTGGGATCAAGTATCATCTGATCAAACCTCTATTGCATGGCAATGTCTTCGAGTGCCAGCACATGGCCTACTTTAGGCGATTATTATGTTGTATTAGAAATCCCCCCGCTGGTCTTTGATTCTTCAGATTCAAAGCTTACAACTGTTTTTCAAGGTTTTAGGACTAACACCCAGATTGTGGGCCTAGCGGATACCTGTCTCGTAGCACTTTTTGGTAAGAACTTGGCCTTTTCTTTTGACTGTGCTTGAATCGCTTCTATTCGGGTCCTTAAAGTACCAATAGAAGCGTCATCCCTTATCCTAGGAGTCATAAATGAGACCTCCTCCTGAATCTTATACTGCTCGAGAGTGGCTTGTAGCCTTTTAATATATTATGACATTTGCTCCTTATTCAGATTGTTGATATCTAACTACGGATAAAGGAAAAAATAAATCTCTTGAAAATGAGAAGACAAAGAAATGACATCATGCAACACTTCTTGGACACAAAGGAGAGCAGCCTTACCATTGCATGTATCAATAATTATGGATGAGTCACTCCCCACCCAAACATGGGACCAACTACAATTTCTAATCAAAAGAACAGCCTCTCGGTACGCTAAGCCTTCTAAAACCAACAGGTCAATAATAGAATTCTAAGCTCTACAAGACCAATCAACTGCATGTCCAAGATGATCTCTAACCACCACTGCAGATGAACCTTGATTCCTTTCTTTATACACTACTGCATCAAAATTCAACTTAATAAAAGGGGGCAAAGAGGACATCCATATAGGTTCAATTTGCTCTGATAGGAAAAACAAAGGGTGCAAGGCCATTTGCTATATTGTAATCCTCTTGATCCTTGTTAGAGTTTGCCACTACCTCCATTGGTTTGAGTTGATTCCTATTAAAAATCCATTCATTGCGGCTTTTTCAAAAGTGTCATAATATAAACCCAACCGATTGTAGCAGGGAAGATTCATCCTAATGGGACAACACTGAATTTTGGATATATTGCCAGCAATCAAAAAGGGATCGATTATTAAGTAAGGATGATATGAAACGCAAAGAAGAATAGATTCATATTGCAGCAACATGAGGGCACTTGAAAAACAAATGAAACAAACTCTCATTCATTCCACATAAACAACATTGAGGAGAAATGTGCTGGATACGTTGGTGAAGAATTGCATTGCATGGAAGGTTTTCAAGCAGCAGGTTCCATATAAAAATTTGGATTTTACTCGGCCATTTTATCTTCCAGAATTGTTTCCAAATGGTCGCATTAGCCTCTTGAGTTCTAGTCCAAGGTCTCCAGTGCTCTGATATACCTCTAGTCTTTTCAGCTTACAAGCCAATTGATAGCCTAATTTAGCCGAATATACACCATATCTGTCCCAATGCCAAATTAACTGGTCTTCTCCGGATATCACAGCAATGGGAATGGAGAGAATATGTTGTACATTACCTGGATAAAAATTAGCTTCCAAAATAGATACATCCCATGTCGTACCCGAAGCATTAAGAATTTATCACAATCTGTTACTATAGCTCTGATGATTATTCAAGACTTTCAGTTTGTTTGGATATAAGATAGGAACCCATGCAACCTCTTTATAAAAAATTGATTATCCATTTTTCATATTCCAACGAAGGCCATGTTGGAGCAGTTGATGTCCCCAAAGAATGCTTTGCCACCCCCAAGAAACCCTATTCCCATGGTGAGCTTGTAAAAAATAAGTGGATGGAAAGTACTTTCCCTTCATCACTCTAAATAATAGTAAATTGTTGTTTGATAAGATTCTCCAACCCCATTTAGAAATTAAGGCTCTGTTAAACACACCAAGTCCTTGAAGCAAGGCCACCTGATTACTTAGATTGACACATTTGGTCCCATGAAACCCAATGTGTTTTCTATTCTTCCTTCTGTTGACCTCAAAATAGCTTGCAACTCGACTATTAATCCTATTACATAAGAAAGTAAGGAATCTAAAGCAAGACATTGCATATGTAGGAATGGCGGAGATAACTGATTTAATTAATATCTCTTTTCCCCCTTTTGAAAACATCTTCTCTTTCCAACCCAAGAGTTTCCTTTCAATCCTCTAAAAAATATAGTTAAAGGTCTGCTGTTTGGAATGAGGAATATTTGAAGGAAGCCCAAGAAAGTTTCATGGAGATCAACCTTGTCAATACACAATAAGCTAGCAATTCTATTCTTTAGATACACTGGAGTATTCGAGCTGAATACAACTCCAAATTTTTAAAGGCTAATAGATTGCCTGCTTGCCTCTGAATATCTATTTAGAGTCTCCTGTATCCTCTGTGCTTCCTCTATTGATGCCTTGGAGAAAAGGATTGAATCACCTGCAAATAGAAGGTGTATAATAGGAGGACAATGTCTAGAAACAGATATGCCATTTAAACTTGAGTTTTTTAGCACAAAATATAACCCTTCAGCGTAGAACAAAAACAAGTATGGTGATAGGGGGTCGCCTTGCCTCAAGCCTGATCAGTGGCCATTTATTTGAAGAGAATAGGTTACTATGGTAACACATTGAAGAATCTAGTTAATCCACCGTTGATAAAAACCAAAATAGTGCATCATATGCTTTAAGAATGCCCATTCCACACGCTCATATGCCTTGCTGATATCCATTTTAAGAGTCATTCCATAATTGCGACCCTTCTTTCTTAATTTCAAGCTATGCATCACCTCATGACAAATGAGAATATTGTAAAAAATTAAACGATTCTTCACAAAAGCATTCTGCTCACCGTCAACTAGAAAATCTGTGAAGGGGCACCTGATAGATAAGACTTTGACAATGATCTAATAAAGCACATTACACAACCCAATAGGTCTCATATCCCGCATAGTGACCACTTGCTTCACTTTAGGAATTGGAGAAATGATAGAATGATTTAAGTTTTTTAGCATTCCCCTTCCTTAAAGAATAGAATTACATACGTCCCTACCAATCACATCCCAATAATTTTGAAAAAAATGAGGAGTTAAGCATGAAAGAAAGAAGAATTATTATCCTTAGCTTTTAACCACGTTATTCTAGCTTTCTGTTCCCAATATTGTTCCTCACACTTCAGTTCAACACATAGCTCCTTCTCTGCCTAGCACACAGATGAAAAGTCAACACCGTTCTTATCCGTTTTCAAATGAGAGATCGTTTCCTCCAACCATTGTATTCTCCTTTTTGAATTCATATTTTACTGTTTATTCCATTCTCTCAAAGCAAGTCTGTAAGCTTTTAGTTTAGAAAAAGCCTTGAAGCGAGGAGAACCATGAACCTCCTTCTTCCATGCTTCTTAAATGACATACTTAGCAGTTGGTTTGGAGACCCATCTAGCATCAAATATGAAGAACCTTTTAGCTTTTCGAAACGAAGGTTCAAAATCTACTAAAATGGAGCAATGGTAAGATTCCAAATCCTCCATGTACTGAAGCATTCCAATACAAAGAGAGCCATGCATAAATAGATAAGGATCTATCCAGCCTCTCTTGAATATTAAGAATCTCATTTCTCCTATTATTCCAGGTAAACATTGGACCATTGAAACCCATGCCAACTAAACCCAAGGAAGAAATGAAATTCCTAAACCGATTTGAATGAGAATTAAGCATATTTTGACCTCCTCTTTTCTCTCAGGACTAAAGCATCTTATTAAATCCCTCATTACCAAACAAGCATTTCCCAATTTCTGTTTATACTCAACAGAAAATCAAACTGAGCCAACCCATCAGAATCATTACAGCTAATATAAGTTAAAAGAAGTGGTCAAGTGATATTTTTAGCCTGGTCACCAATTTCTACATGTATAAATAAGGAAGAGTATTTCACTAATGAAACGTTTATCCTCGATTTCCATGCAAAACACAGGCCCCTGCTAAACCAACTAGATCAACCGCAATAAAATCAAAGAAGCCACATTTATTCAGCTTTTTCTTGACCACAGAAAAAATATTTTTTATTTTCATGAGAAATAAAAAAATCAGGAGAATGGGATAGACAAATCCCTTTAATATTGTGGATTGTCAGGGGTTCCCCACACCCTGACAATTCTACTTTAGTAGCTTCATTTATACTCTTAGGGTCATTTAGGGCTGGCTACCTTTACCTCTAGTGAAGTTATGAGAAAAATTCGAGATTTCTTATCATTCACGTTGTCTTCCTTCGTTTCCCTTCGGCGTTTGTTCAATCCCAGAACCTTGAGGGTATTGATCATGTCTGGAGGAGTGTTGTCTAGGCCAAAATAACTAATATAACTGAATCATATATATATATATTAGCTTGTTCCTCTTGCAAATCAATAGATGATAGAACTATGAGTCTCACTCGGTTCGAAATGACCAAACTGAGTAGTAGTGCCCTTGAAGTCCTTAGAGAGTGTCATCCATTACCAAGCCATAGTATGCTTAGATGGTCCATTTGATAATAATCAATCAAATGAGAGGTGTCTTCTACCATTACAACATTAGATTCAATTAAACTAAAATTAGAGAATATCTATGCAAAAGTGATAATTTCTGAATTCTTTAAAAATGAGTGAAAAACATTTTATTTGCATTTATATAAATAGAAAATTAACAAACACTCCAGGTATGCAATTTTCAATACTTAAATAATTCTCTTCACTTTTAAAAAATTTTAAAAATATTTTATTAATTTAAATATCGAAGTAATTGTCAATCGAGAATCTATCAGCAATATATATATATAAAAGGACCATTGATAATTTAATTTACCTATAAAATCAAATATAAAGAGCAATATATACATATATATTAGCTTCTAAATACAATTGTATTCCACATGTAAACATAAAAATTTATATATTAGTTGAAGATTTTATACCTTACCATCCATCTAAATTAATAATTAAATAATAAAAATAAATCTGATTAAATTTTTATATTTTTATTCAAGAGTTAAATAATTAAGTCTAATTTAATTTTTTAATTAATTAAATCCATTTATTTTTACTGAGAGTTGAATGAGTCATGATTTAATATAATATTTTAATAATAAAATATTATTTTTAATAATAATAATATAATTTTTATAGTAAAACTTCACTTTGGTAATTTTAAATTTTATTTATTATATATATTAAATTTTATGTTAATTAAAATATTAAACTTTTGGTATTAATTAAAAAAATAATATTTTACTATTTTAAAAATAATATTTTATTATTTTAAAAATAATATTATATTAAATCAAAACTTATTTGAGGTTTACTAAAAATATAGAGGGTTAGTTGATAAAAAAATTAAATTGAATTTATTTGACCATTGAGAAAATTATAAGAGCTTAATTAGACTTAATCTCTATTTATTTGTAAAAATAATTTATATTTTAAAAATATATTTTTGAAAAATATTTTCTCTGTAAAAATATTTTCACAAAATAACTTATTTTTATTATTTAATTTTAATTTAAAAATAAAAAATATTTTTTTAAAAGAGAAAGTTCTTTTTCTTAAAATTATTTTTTTTATCTAAAAAATATTTTTTGTTTACTAAATTTTATGAGTATCTAAATACTAAAAAATATTTTTTAAAAAAATATTTTTTGTGAAACATATGGACCTTAATTCTATTAAATAATATTTATATAAATATTAATTTTAAGCTGAGAAATGAAATTGTAAATTAGTTATGAAATTGTAAAATACTTACAATATAAGGAAATAATTTATTTTTAAAAACAATTGGTATAAGATGGAGTTCTAAGTATTTATGTAAAATTGAGCTACTAAGTATTTTAATTTCGAAAATATAGTAATCCAATTGATAATAATAATGAGAAAATTTAATGAGTAAATAGTAATTTCATAAAGAAAACACTTGTGAACAATCTGGACAGAATTTAAAAAAAAAAAAAAAAAAGTCTCTTTTTGGATTTTTTCAAAGAGTGATTCTCTCAATTTAGCTTTCTATCTGAAGTGAACTATGAGGTTTTGCTTCATTTCATTTGTCATGTGTTTTTGCTACATTGTCTTCTAGGCTATCTTTTTTGCTTGCTGGTGTTTCTTCCAAATTGATGGTTCTCCTCCTATTTATGTCTGACATTTGTTTGATGGTGGTTGATTATGAAGCAGAGTCTCAGAATGCATGAATGGTTGCAAAAGAGCATACTTCCATCTCCTTTGTCAGTGCCTATTTTGATATATGATTGGTCCTTGATATCAGTGCTGGTGTATTTTACCTTCTTGGGCTTGAGTGAGTTGAGCTATGGTCATACAACTACTGTTAAAAGAGTCTCTAAAAGGAAAAGAGATGTATGGAACTGTTTTCCATTTATATACTTAGTGAAATTTGGCATATCTTAACCAAAGCCTTTACAGGGCTCACCGTGCACCTGTGTGGTCTGGAGAGGAAGAAATTGGTGATCTAAACAACTTCTTAATCCCTAGGGTTTGAGGTTTAGGTTGGTTATTGAATCTGTTGGCCTAGAGGCCTTTTGTGAATGCTAAGATGTGGGAATTGGGCCTAAATATTACCTTCAATATAAAAAAGGGGGAAATAAACACACTTGTGTGCAGAATACAGAAAGCTGAAGAAAAAACGACTGACCACTCACAGACGACGACGAAGGCTGCCCTACGCCAAATTCCTCTCTCCTGTCGATCCATGACCGCGGGTTCCAAGAACCACCACCAACCTTCTTCTTCCCGGCCACCCAGAAACCTTAGCCTCGCTACCACAGTGACTAACTTCCAAAATCCCAACTCTAATCATATTTCCTCCACTCCTAATTCATCGATTATTCTCTCCCAACAAGATCAGATTCTCTCACACGCCACCCATCTCACGCGCCAAGAACTCCTTAAGCGTCGTTCATTCAACCTCAAGCAGCTCTCCAAATGCTACAGAGACCACTATTGGGCTCTAATGGAGGAGCTCAAGATCCAGTACAGAGATTACTATTGGAAGTACGGTGTAAGCCCATTCAAAGAAGACCATCCCCTCCTCCAGCAGCAAAAGCAAGAGAAAGGCGGCGGTGGCAGTGTTGTAGATAGAGAAGTTGGAGTGAGAGAAGGTGGTAGTTTTAATATCGAAGTTATGGGCGAAAATAATAATGGTAGTGGTAATAGTTCAGTTTCTAATAATAAGGGTGATTTGGATTTCAATAACAATCATCGATGTCTGTTTGTGGGGTGTAAGCTAAAGGCCATGGCTTTGACTAGCTATTGTCATCTGCATATCCTCTCTGATGCCAAGCAGAAGCTCTACAAGCCCTGCGGTTATGTCATCAAGAGGTATTATTTTGCTCTCTTCTGCTTTAGCTTTTCGTTTATGGATTTACTTCTGTAATGGGTAGTCTTTAGTTTCAGTTTCTTGTGCGTTTTGATAGTTTGGTACCTCGGAATTGTATGGTAATGCTGTTGAATTAACAATTCAATGGTGTCTTTTGTTTGCTTTATTTTCTTGTTTGATCACGATTGCTATTTTTCATTCTTATAGTGCTTAAACTTGACAACATTTCATGTTAGAAGAAATTATAATGTGGCCAGAGAAGCAATTTGGATTCTTCTATAAGTTAGGAACATGTCCTATTAATATTGTCAATCTTATAATATGAGAATTTTTACTATGATATTTGTTTTAAACTCTAAAATAGTTTATAATTAATATGTCCTATTAATATTGTTAAACTCTTAATGAAGTTGTAATTGTACCCATCTGTCTTTTTCTTTTTCTTTTTTTTGTCTTCTTCTTCTTCTTCTCTTCATTTTTTACTATTGTTATGTAAAATTGATATATCACCATCTAGACAAGAATAAGAAGAAATAGGTCTAGATGAATGAGTACATATTTTAGCCCCTGGCCATATTTTGCTCCATGCTAAAGTAAAATTAGCTCTTAAAAATGGGATTTTAATCTAAGACTTAAGGCCACCTTCAAGGCCTAGCTTTTGAACCTTTCTTTCTCCCTACCTTTTAGATTGATACCAACTTTTTGAAGTCAGATTGCTTTTCAAGCTATTACAGCAATTAGCATTTTATGTTTTTTGGGCAGGTTGGTAGGTCTAGCTGTCAAGGGTCAGTGAAATTACAGATTGGTTTTTACATTAAGATATGTTGAATGTAGCATATTGCATTTGTTGATAGAAATCTGATTATTTAGCTATATGCTCCACTACCTTTTCACTAGATGCTGTCATATGAGGTAAAAGTGAGAAGAAATGTCCTTACTGCATGTCGTAGTGTGCAGCTGGTAATTTATATTGTGATCCATCATTTCCATGCTGCTGATTTTGAAAGATGTGTTGTATTGTGCATAATCACTTCTCCACTGACTATTTGTGTTTGATTGTTTGGCTATATCTCTAGTGCTCAGGCAGGACCTATAACATGTGGGAAGCCAATATTGAGATCGACTGCTTCTCTTTGCACCGTACACTTCCAAAAGGCTCAGAAGCATGTTACTCGGGCTTTGAAGAAAGCTGGTCTTAATGTTTCCTCATCAAGTAAACTTGCTCCTAAGTTCAATGTCATAGTGGCAGAATATGTGCGACAAATTCTGGCAAAAAGAAAAGCTGCAGAAAGAGGAAATAGAAGTAAAGTTTTAGATAAGGAAGTGACTAGTAGTTAAGTCGATCATTCTGGACATGACTGATGGAGCATGCATGGCAGTGTACATTGTTGCAAAAACCAAAGGTTAGATATTTTAGTAATCAAGCATTAAGTGGATAGAGTGATATATGTAATTATATATTTTAATTTTTATGAAGTTGCCTTGAGAGTCGCTTTCATTAACATGTTTAGTGATACATTTCTTTTTTTTGTTCTGTTTTGGTTCTTTATCATTTGTTGTGTATTCATATAATGATCTTTCAAAGATGCTGCATACATTATGTCAAATAGATGCTAATATTCCAAAGTTTGCTCAATACATCACAGCATCAATAGCTGTCAGAACTAAGCAAGTTTGAAAGAAAATTTATTTTTTTGTACTTTTTGTAGGATAAGGCTTGTGTAATGTTATATTCTACGTGTGTGTGTATATATATATAAACATGATCAAGATAGAAGGATTATAATAATTAGATTACCACACTCAGGTGCCTAACTTTTGTCTCATGGAGACAAAGACATAATTTCATCATTGAACTATTGTAATAATGTTTAACATAATCAAGTTAAAACTATGCATATAATTCAGTTGACTCATTTATTTTATTAGTTGAGTTGATACCATCTCAAAAATATTGTACGTTTTGTATGTTCCTCCCATTTATTGACCCAAATAATTTCTCTTTTGTAATTAGGTAATGTTCTTTTTGTTCATTAAAGAGATCAATAATTACATTGTACATATGCCAACTCTGTAATGCCAAAGTTGAACTAAGATCTTTCTCGTGGACAACAAATTTATGTAGCATGTCTATGTTTAGGTGACTGAATTTGAGTAAGCACTAGTAGACAAATTTCCAAGTTAAACCAGGATTGCTGGGATATACCTACCAAGTTTGATATATTGCTGAAAATTCAATTATATTTCATCTTGTTGTATCAATATAAAAAGCAATTGGAATACTTTGTAAGCAATTGATTACAAATAGGTAGCATTTTTGGCACTCTAAATGTAGAATATCTTGGTTAGGGATATCATAGTTGACCTTCTACTGACAGTAGTTCATTCACCAACTTATGTGGCCCCTGAAAGCCATGAAGGTTGAAAGCAGATTTGTATAAATGGGAAACTCATAATTAGCGCCATTCAATGCATCGACCTTTTCACTTTCTTTTTCTGAAACACAGTGCAAAAATATTGCACGTTGAAGAAACATGAATGCTACTTATACAAAGTATACGTAGCTTTTTGTCTTGCTGTCGATATAACATGTGATTGTGCAACTTTACATTGTGTTCTAGCTTTTCTGTTTCAAAGTAATATCTGTCAGAATAATGTTAATTGTCGTCAATTCACATTTTCTTTTTTGGATTCTTTTGCTTAAATTTCCATATTATACAAAGTTACAGCATCTGATGTTCTAATTTAGAATGTTGTTCTCATGAGCATCTGATGTTCTAATCGTGTAAACCATCTGGTGTTGGCAGGATATTTTTATTTTTTCCAGGTGATGTCTCGTTGCAGTGTCAGATATTAAGCAACTAGGAACAATTACTAGGATCTATGGTCTACATGTGTTTATATACCAAGTACATGAAAGCTGTATGTGTCGATGTCAAATAAATACCAGCCTTCTTGGATGTAAGTCTAAGAGATGTTCATACTCAAGCCTAGTGCCATACCTTGCCATACCTTTGAATACAGAATAGTATTTTACTTGTAGAGATTAATATTTTAAACATGTACAGCCTTTCTGCTTTTATTTTAAACAGTACATGAATTCTGTTGTGCACAGTATTTTTGCGTGCAAGGGGCCGTGTAATGAAATATGTTGGTCTGTAAGGGGAAAAAAAACACCCATTTGCTGCAAGTGATTACGTTTTCACAATCATACTCAGGTTGTTTATATACAGAACAGAGTATTGAAATGAGATTGAAACTTGGATGAACTATGGAAATGGAATCTCCTGAGCTTGCAAAGAAAAGGTTCATCAGATAGCCAAGTACATCATATCCATGCTCTGCTTAAAGGCTGTGTTCTTTGAAATATGAGAATATAATATAATATTATCTTTATAGCAGTTGGCTAAAAAAATCATGTAACCATTATATAAGCCCATGATGCTCTTATGAATGCGTTTGTCATTTGCATTTGTTTCCTCTTCATTTTTTGGTGAAATTAGCAGATGGATTAAATTACAACATATTGGGGAGGTTATGTACAGCAAAATAAAGCAACGCAATGGAAATTTAATATCAAAATTTTTCAACTTACTAATAAGTTCTTTTTTTACGTTTAAAAACCTCCAAAGCAAAAAATCAAAGCAAAAGCAAAAAACTTAGGGTGTGTTCAGTTGCAGGATTTCTGTATTTTATTTTCTCAAAATTAAAAACAGTTTTTTATTTTTATTATTTACTTTTTAAAAATTATTTTTAATAACTGTTTTGTATAAAAATAAAAATAAAAATAAATCTTTATATAAAATAAGTAATAAAATATTTTTTTAAATATAATGTTTAGTAATAAAATAATGATATAAATAATTTTATAAATAGTTGCATATAAAAATAAATAAATTATTTTACTAAAATATATGATATTATAGTAAGAAATAATATTACTATTTAATTAGCCCTATGATATAAAAAAATTTATTAGGTAATCTCTCCATTTTAAAAAATTTATTAAAATATTTTTAAAATTTTAAAAGGTCTACCAATTAACCCTTTTATTAATTTTAACTGTTAAGTATCGTAAAAATAAAAATTTATTTTTTAATCTCTATTATATATAAAAAATTATTAATTAATTTATTAATTTTAAAAAATACATTAAAATATTTTAAAGGCTTTAAAAAATTTATTAGTCAATCCCACCATTAATTTTATCTATTAAATACTATAAAAAAAGTTTAAAATATCTCACAAAAATAATTAGTAGATATTTTCACAAAAATAAAAATTAACTAATAAATTTTCTCATACCACATAGACTAATAAAAGAACTAATTAGTATACTTTTATTTTAATACCTTAAAGATATTTTAATATTTTTTTAAAATTAAGAGATTAAGTAATAAATTTTTTTTAAATTACTGGATGAGTATAGTAAAATTTCATTGTAAAAAAATTTATATCCCTAAATATGGAGGGTTAGTTAGTGGACATTTAATTAAAATTTAGAAATTAGTTAATAAGTTTTTTGATATTATAAGAATTAAATAGTAAAATATTTAATAATTAAATTGATTAATGAGTATATTTTTATAATTTTAATATTATTTTAATATATTTTTAAAATTAAACAATTAATTAATTAATTTTTTTTATATTATAAAAACTAAATAATAATTTTTTTCTAATAATAAAATCAAAATATATTTTAAAAATTAATCAAATAAAAATGTATTTTAAAAAATTAACTGATGAAGATGAAATTTTAAAATTATTAATAATAATCTAATAAAATTTGTAAAGTAAAATTATGATTTAATAAATGAAAACCAATATTTATAATTTATAATTTTTTATTTTTTTATTTTAAAAATAATTTTTAATGAATAGGAAAAATAAAACCGCAACACTAATAAATAAACATATTTTTTATGGTCTTTTTACGTCCTTAATTGTTTAAAAAGGCCTTCTCAAATAGAAGTGATAACCGCAAGATCCATCGAATACTTAACACGTGGACAAGGATTAGATTCAGGTTTCGGCTACGTGAAGATTGTTGTATTTGCAAGAAAAAAAGTTTCATTTATTTCCATGCATAATTAATAGATGAAAAATAATTTTTTATATGAGAAAATGCTTTTATTAGCTTCACCCTAAAAATGTTTTGATTATCCTTAGCTTAGTCTCGCTGACTTTTTAGAATTATGATCTCAAGGACTATAACAGTCACATGAAATATGAACAAATTAATATCAAATAATTAAACGGATTGTAATAATTTATTTATAGTTAGTAGTTAACTCATTTAAATATTAAATTAGCTTAAAAGAAATTTATCAATCAACATATTGTATACAAAAGGATTTTCTTCATATATCATCGGACTTATAATTACAATACTAATGAGTAAAGAAAGAAAATCTTATAGGATTGGACTTATAATTACAACAGTCAAAAAATTATATTACTCATGCATACTCACACCAAAAGAACATATATTCTACATTATGTTAAGTATAGAGTCCAATGATATATTATGGACTGTAATTCATACTTCATAGTCGCGAATCCAACTCTACGCTGAGTTGACAGCGGAATACAGAAACAGAGTCCTAGAGATGAATTTTTTTTAAAGCTATTTTATTTTTTTATATTTTTTCTTGGCAGATAAATATGTAATATTCTCATAATATATTCTGTTCAAAAACTCACAGAGAAATAAGAAAATCCTAACTGCTGTAGACGTAATAAAATTGGTGAATCACGTTAAATCTCTGTGTTGATTTCTTTTCATGCTTATTTTTTGGATTGTGTGATTGTTTGATTCTTAACGACTAATATTAGAGTTTTTTGTTCGTATCACAACAATCTAAAAAAGATGATGGAAAGTCTGAAGATTAGAATTGAGAAGTTCAATAGAATCAATTTTAGTTTATGAAAGATGCAGATAAAAAATTATATGTATTAGAATCACCTCCATGAACCCCTATTAGGGAGAAGTCAGAAACTATGAAATATGAGGTCTGGGATCTAGGGTTGATCCGTTTGACGTTGATGAGAAACATTGCCTTCAATATCACTAAAGAGACAACGACTGCAGGATTGCTGGCGGCTCTAGCGAATATATATGAGAAACTGTTGGTCGTTAATAAAGTATATCTAATGTATATTTCTTTAATTTGGAGATGTCTAAAAATGGATCTATCATAGATTATATTAATTAATTTAATATGATCATCAGTCAATTAAGCTCTGTTAATATTAATTTTGATGATACTTAAAGGTTTAATTTTGTTGTCCTATCTATCTGAATCATGGGATATTATTGTTTCCGCAATTAACAGTTTATGTGGATATGAGAAATTAAAGTTTGATAAAGTTATGGGCGAGAGCATCTGCAAAAGAGAAATCAATGATTCATTTAGTAACGCACTCAGTGTTGAAGATAGAGATACAAATAATGCTTGAAAAATTAATTAAAGTATTATTAAATTATTGAGAGATGTAATAATTTTAGTTAATTAATTTGATTAGTAATAATTTTAATTAATTAATTTGATATTATTTGAGAGAATTAATTATTATAAAATTATTTACTTTAGATTTAATAATTAAAAATTAAATTATTAATTAAATAAACTAATTAAATCAGATAAAAATAAATTTAAAGTATTATAGTACTTAACGTTAATTATTTTATAAATTTTATTTTATTATTTAAAATTTACAATCATCTTTTATAATTAATAATTTAAATAATAATTAAATTTATATACGTTTTAATACTTGATTTCTAGTTCTTATGCACATGCATCTGTCACCACGAGTCAAAAGAGAAAAAAAAAAAAAAAAAAAAAAACTAGGCTATTCGAGGCCCAACTCGTGAAAGGATAACGCCTCACAAACCAAAGAAAATAAAAACACGTAGGCTTTTCGAGGATCTACCCGTGAAAAGGAGGTCCGGAGTAGTACGAGCAACTAACTCAGAAGCAAACACAAGATCTCCTCTGTCCAAGCCCCACTTTTACTTTCTTATATATGTATATATATATTCTTTTTTAAAAAAATCCTTTAACGTAAAGGGCTGAAATTATTTGGCCAAATAGCGGTCTAACTAATTCTAGAAGCTTTTTTTCCTTCTTTACATGATTCACATGGAAAATAATAACTTTGTGAGGAACACATGCATGTCATTTATGTTGCATATCTGCCCATCCATACTTATTTCATTGTAATTTCAATCAGATTAATATTTAATTATAAATTAATATTTATTTTTGCATACATAAACTTAAACTTAATTTAATAAGTGTATTTGTATCTAAATAAATCTGAGAAATATCAAATTTTACTCTTTTAATTTTCAATTTTTATTTAAAAAAAATTAATATTTATTTTTATTTGCTTGAGTTAATAAATTATTATTATTTAGAATTTCTTTTTTATTTTAATTCATATATATTTATTTTGTTTGAACATATATTTCTCTTATTTCAATAACAACTTTAATTAATTTATAGTATATTAAAATTTATAAATATTAAAATTATAATTATGATAAAAGTATTTTTTTTCTCACAATTGAATCTAGATTATATTTAGTGAAAAGATTATTATTGAGGTGAAATTTATTTAAATTAAACTAATTTATTTATAATTTTAAATTAAATTATTTTTAAAATATTTAGTTTATAAGAGTGTTAATTTTTATCAAGTCATATTTTAGTTAATTTTTATCAAGTCATATTTTAATTAATTAATTTTGAAGAAATTAATAATTTAATTAAATAAATTATATTAAAATTATAGGATTTTTAATTATCATAATCGGTAATAATGTTTTAGTTGAATTTTTTAAAACTTAATAGCAAGTTAATGAAGCTCTTTTTTTTTTCTGGTTTTTTTCTAATCTGTCATTTGACATTATTTATTTTGCAAAAACAAAATTATTTAAATAAATAAAATTTTAATCAAAATCAAAATAATTTAATTTTGCGTTTGATTAGTTTCATTTATCAATCTCTTGCATGACATTACGAAAATATAAGAAATATGGACTAAATTAAAGAACTCCAATAAATACAAAAATACGATTAATTATTCAATCTTTAAATCCATAATTTTTTAAATTGATGAGAATTTTTTAAATTAGTTATTATTTTTTATTTATATTTTTCTTGATAAAAAGGAATATTATTGATGGTGACATTCATATTTCCATATTTTGGCTTAATTGGCAAGAATCTTCTACTATGTAGGGTGTCTGGTTCCTCGATCATGATTGAATCCGCCAATCTAATTTTATAATTTTATTCTTTAAAATAAATTTCCTTTTAAATTATGAATTCATCCATTAAATATAATATCAGAAAAGTAACTATTTAATCCCTTAAAATCAGTGGAATTTATTAATTTAAAAAATTTATGTAATATTTCTAAAATATTAAAAAATTTCAAAATATGTTGTCAAAGCTGGACATTTAATTATAAATTAATTTCCTTCGAAGTTTTTTTTTTTGGTCAAAATTTCCTTCAAAGTTAGCTGCTCGTATAAGGAAAGCATTTTGAAATGGAGTTATAAATAACAGATTTTGAATCATGCATCTCACGAACTGGGTTTCTTTTTTCTTTCTTGTTTTTGCAGTCTTGCTCTTCTACAGCTACCCAATCATCCCCTTTTCTTATTCTTCTTCTTCTTCCAAGAATATGGCTCAAGAAACACCCAACTCTATCTATGATTTTACTGTCAAGGTATCTTTCAATCTTTCTTCTAGTTTCTTATCTGGATTTTTTTTTTCATTTCTATTCTTTGTGGGTTATTGAGAAAACTAGATGATACACTCTCTTAGAAAAGATGAAATGGGAAAAAGAAAATAGAAGGAAAAAGAAAAATCTCTGCTTGATTCTTGGATTTGTTACTCTGCTGAGAGTGTAATTAGTTAATATAATTTTGTGGGGTTAAAGGTTATGAGAAGAAGAAGAAGAAGAAGAAAAAGAAAAAGACTTGTGTGCGCAGATTTTTCTGAGCAATTAAACAGTGTTTGGATATCCCTTATGAGTTTTTTCCATTCTTAGCTGATAGCTTTTGATTTTAGCTTTTGGGTGGTTCCTGTGTTGTGCAAAGGAAATGAAAGTAAGTGAAGAATGTATCTAGATCAATATTTAATCTAGATACATTCATAATTCTTATTTCTTTTCTTTTCTTTTCTTTTCCACTCATTTCTTTCCGAACAAACAATCCTTAGAGTTCTTTGTTTCATGACTTTTCTTTCCCTTATTGTAACTCTTTTTTTTTCTTTGTTACTGAGAATAACTCCTATTTGGTGAAATTAGAAGCAATTAAGTGCTTTAATATTTTCTTTCATTTACATCAGTGTAGTTTAGTTTAAATTACTGTCAGATTACAAGTGTTATCAGACAAAATCAGCGATTTAATTGGAAGGCCTGTTGTATTTTCCTTATCATTTACCTTTTCTTTCTAAAATAGCACAGATTCAGATAATTATGAATTACCCAATTCATAATATGGATTTGTAATTCCAATATTAAAGGTTTGTTAAAGTGTTTACTTTGTCTTCTTCCACAAAGTGATTTTTTTTGTGTGTTTTGTGTGGGTGTATGTGTGTGTGGATCAAGTCTTGAAAAACCTTTTCTTGGATGATAAACTTGCTCCAATTTGATTCTTTATATTTCGACATTAAAAATATATTTATGAAGTTGTTCCAATTTATTGATTAGTACTAACCCTAGATTCTTGATAATTCCATTGGATTGCAGGATATCCGCGGAAATGATGTGAGTCTGAGTGAATACAGTGGGAAGGTTCTGCTGATTGTTAATGTTGCTTCCAAATGGTAATCTGAGTAAAAATGAAAATTTTGTGCTTGATTTTTTTGTGCCTGATTTCCTGTTCATTGATTTATTTATTTTATGATTTTTGTTCTAGTTTTTTCCTGTTATTAAGTTACACGTATATCTCATCTTGTTCAGATCATAAATGCTCTCTCTTCCCCTGCCCTATACTTTTAACAAACTAATTTAAGTCCTTCAACTACCGTCCACTCCTAATATGTGAAACATCTAACCATCTTTATTTGTCATTAATGTGACCTCCAAACTAAATGCCTTTCTCCAGGAGATATTTGAAGATCATCTAGCTAGCTTTATGTATCCGAATTGATAACTGCTTAATACAATTGAGGGTTGTTGAAGGAAAAACTAATAAATACAACTGTTGTATGTAGGACAGGTATAAGGTGACTGTTGATTATGGTGGAACCTACATGGAATTCACCACAATCAATAGCTATAAGAAAACCGTTGTAACGGTTGTATGGTAAATTTTTTCTTGTTGAAGTGGTATTTCATGGATGAATTTTGCTTCACCACTTCAAATAACATGATTTGATTGTTCATACATACACAAATATGCATAAACTTCCTTTTCTTTTTCCTATCAGATTATGTTTTTGGCAAAAGACCATCTGAATGTCAGATAAAATTGTCTATTAGTTCTGAGAAAAATATTTAACTTTGTTGTATTGATATTACAAATCTGGGTTTTTGCCGGTATGATAGTATGAACTTGCGTACTAAAGCTCCTGCATGTTGCCAGGATTAAATTCTTCTGTGAGGACATGCAACTTATTTTCCACAATTAAAGAGTCTAAACATGAAATGATTTCATTCCTATTCTCTGTTTCATCTTTATAAGCTAGAAAAGATTAACTTATTTTCTCATTATATTCGGATCACTTCTCAAAATACATCTTAGAGCTGATGATCATCATGATTCCTGTTCTTGGATTAACCTGTAACCCAAAGACTTGCAAGTTATTTTCTTTTTCTTTTGTTATGTCTCTGACAATGATAAATCTGTCTGAACTTTCACTTGTCTTTTTTATATGTTCATAACAAAATCTCTTCATTTGCAGTGGCTTGACGCAATCAAACTACAAGGAATTGAACGTTTTGTATGAAAAGTACAAAAGCCAAGGTTGTCCTCTCATTCTTGTAGAGAAAAACTTTATTGATTCATATGTTTTACAACATTTATATGGGTTTGAAGTTTGAAACAAATGGGCTGAGATTCTTATTGCAGGTTTTGAAATCTTGGCGTTTCCTTGCAACCAGTTTGCTGGACAAGAACCAGGAAGCAATGAGGAGATTCAAGAAGTTGTATGCACAATGTTCAAAGCTGAATTCCCAATCTTTGACAAGGTAACACTTGTTTCTTCTCTTTGAGCTTGTATAATTTTAAGAGATGGTGGAAGATTCTCTAGGATTTCCTTTTCTGGTTGATATAGATTGATGTAAATGGGAAGAACACAGCACCTCTCTACAATTATCTAAAATCAGAGAAAGGTGGATATTTTGGAGATGCTATCAAGTGGAATTTCACAAAATTTTTAGTGAACAAGGAAGGAAAGGTTGTGGAGCGATATGCTCCAACTACATCACCCCTTAAAATTGAGGTATTAGCAATATTTTTTCTGTCAATGCTCAATTTTACACCTATACTTGTTCAGAAGTTCAATTTAGTTTATTTCCATTTATTTTTTATCCAAATAATCCAAAAGGTTCATTTTAAGCTCAATTTAGTTCAAAAATAAGAAAATTAAGAAAATGAGCTGCTTGATTTTTTTATCTAAATCAAGTAAATTGTATGAGAGTAATTGAACCCCCCCCCCCCCCCCCCCCAATAAGTATAGGGGCGAAATTGAACCTTGAGCCATTATTTTTCTCTTCAATAATAATGTTTGATGACTTTAAGGATTTCATAAGACTTTGTCTGATGTTTCCTCCTTTCGATTTTCTTTCGCAGAAAGACATACAGAATCTGTTGGGATCTTCTTAAGGACCAAGATTGATATCCTTCATGTTTGAAAATAGCTATGTATTTCAGTGTGTAATCTAAATGTTTGGTGGATTTAAATCACAAGTTTTTATGAACATGTTGCCTGAGTTATCAGCAAGTAGATCTTTAAATTTTATGATCAATAAGATAAGTTGCATCCTTTAGATGATTGTCTGGATAAATCTGTATGCGTTTTGGGAGCTATGGAATTGTATCTTCAAAGTTAGAACTATTTTTTCTTCTCTCTCTGTCTCTAATCCAAGAACACCAGAACCATGAGAAACTGCTAAAAAGTGAGTTGCACATCTCTGTTGGCAGAAGTGCAGATATTGAAGAGAGACAATAAAACTTAGGACACCTTTGGTTTACCTTCTCTTTTTTTCTTTTTTTTCTTTTGAGAGTAACTTTGTTTACCTTAAAAATGGTATGAAAATCAAAATAAATATCTAGATTTTAGGGTTTTTATTTGAGTTTTAAGCATAGATTATTTTACAGAAAAAACTTGTACGTGAAATGTTTCCATAAAAAGGTTAAATTTGCTTTTAAATTATAATATCAGAGGTTAAAAATATTAAAATTCTTTTTTGTTTTTTTTTTATGAATTTGTCCTAAACTATCATTAAAATGTCAATTGAGTCTAAATAAGAGAAAAGCGGAACTTACACTTACACTTTTAGATATTAGATATTAGATATTAGATAATGATGATATTAGTATTCTATTTAATTTCAAATTAATTGAGAATATCTTTTAATATTTAAATTATATTTAAGTGAGTTTTTTATTTAAATTTAAACTTCATTAATTAATCGATAAGACTTTTATTATTTTTATTTTGAATTAAAAAATTATTTTTATTAAATGAATTTCTTATTTTAATTTCAAATTTTAAATTTTTAATGCATATAATTTTATTATACTTTTTAATTCAATTACAATTATGGATTTGAGTTTAAAAATATTACAATTAGACTTATAACGAAATTACTTTAGTTAATTTTTTATTATAATTAAAATTATTAAAAAATTAAAATCATCTAAAAAATGAAAGCTTTTAATTTTTATAAATTATTTGATGTAAATTTAACTCTTTCTTAAAAAAAAAAGATTTTAATATTAAATTGAATAATATTTATAACATTTAAAAATTAATTTTTTTAATATATTAAATTTACAACTACTATTAAATATTAAATTTAATAGCAAATAATTATTATTTATTCAATTATTTATTTAAATGTGATTGAATTCTCATAAAATAGTAATTAATAAAATTTATTTAGAATATAAATTCTTAATATTGTAGATTACCTATTATAAATATGTGAATGCTCGATAATACTAAAATTATATTATTTATTTCATAAAATAAATGTTCGTTTACCCTATGGCGGATTTCAGCGGTTTAAGTCCGCTTATGAATTTAGCTGGTATAAAACTATACAATATCATCCAAATTTTTCTATTCGGCACTTCAATGTATGATTTATCAATTTATCATTTATGAACATGGATAAAATCTTTCCATTTAGCAGCACCTTAAGATGGCATATCCCTCTATTTCTAAAAAAGACATGCTCAACTCCCTAATTATTTTTATCCTATTCTTTCTTTTCGTTAACAGTTCAAATCTCATTATCTTTCTCATTCATTCGATTCTTCCACAAACATATCCAAACTGGATTTATTTTTACAAGTCTTGTAATAGATATAATATACATACAAATGAACATTTTTTAGAAAAATAAGATCCTCATTGAGAACTGAAATAATTAACAATCCAAATCATTATTCAAATTGAAATTTACAAGTCGTCTTTTTATTCTTTTTATTTTAAAGATACAAAACATTCCAGTCTTATCCTACTAAATTTGCACCACAGTGGGTGGATGGGAGCAATATTCGATTTAAATCAAAAAAATTAACTGAATCAAATTAATTTAAAAATTCAGTTCGATTTTTTTATTTATTTTAGTTTGGTTTGGTTTTTAATTTTAAAATTTTTGATTATTTTAATTAGGTTTAGTTTTGATCTGAAAAAACCAAACCGATTAGTGATATTAATATATTAACTTTAATAATTTAGAGAGATTAGATCATATTAAAATTAAAATATTTTAATTAAATTTTAAAATACTAAAAATAATATATAAAAAATAAAAATTTTATTAAAAATTTAAATCGATTAAATCGAATCGAATCAAACTGAATCGAACCGATTCAGTTTGATTTAATTTTTAACCAAAATCAATTCAATTTAGCTTTTATAAATATTAAAATTTCGATTTTTAATTTATCAACCGAATGCTCACCCCAAACCCTCAACTCCTCAAATTTCAAACGCATTTTCAACCTCTCAAATTTTAATTTTACTGTTTCAAATTTCAATTCTCAAAGTTTTAATTTTATTGTTTCAAATTTTAATTTCACTGTTAACCTCTTAGAGATATTACCTGTGACACTCTCTTTATCTCCTTATATGTATTCTTAGTTAATTTAGATTTATATTAGATATTTTCTATATATGTACCGAGTTATTCTTACTTTAATTTAATATTTTTTATAATATTTGATACATTTATTTAAATAAAAATTGAAAGTTAAAGAATTTTCTCTTTTTTTTTAATTATTAGGTTGATTTTATTTTTATTTATAGTTAATTTTATTTTCTAGATATTGTATATAATATTGATGTAATTTATATATTTTTAAAAAATAAAGTATGATAACTAAATAAAAGTGATAAAGAAAGAAAAATAAATGTAATATATATATATATATATATATATATATAACGTATATCTTTATTTTTTAATTATTAATAAATTTATCATTTAAACTAATTTAAAATATAAAAAATTGACTTTTTAAAAATCAAAATTTTGAGATAAATATTATTCAAATAACACATTTAAATATTAAATAATTATAAAAAATAATATAAAATGAAAATTTTATTAATATTAAATTATTCAATAATAAGTGGTTTTTCTAATTATTAATAACTATATTAAATATTATAATTAAATATTAATTAATTATGAAAAGGAATATTAAATATTATAACTAAATATTAATTAATTATGAAAAGGAATATAAGAAGAATAGTTTTGATAGCCTTAATCTTTTAATTATAACAATCAAAATTAATTTAAATTAATAAATATGTAAATTTTACGATATACATAAATAATAAAAAATTTAAATTTTGATATAAGAAATTATAGGAATAAATAATAATATAATTTGGATAATAATAAACTAATTTTTAATTAAAAATATTAAAATATTAAAGTAATTATAACAATATTAAATTATTAGATAATAAGTTTAAATTTATAAAATTAAAATTATAAGATAATAATTAAATTGATTATAATAATTTTAAGAATCAACTATTACTATATATCAAAAAAATCGAATAATTTTAATATAATCTAAAAATTTCTTTATATAATTATAAAAGATTAATAATTTTAATTATATAAAATTATCATGTAATAAATTGTTGTTTTAATTATTTATAATTATATTTAAATGTTAAAGTAGACGATAATTTTTATTATTTTAATTTATTTAAATTAATTAAATAAATATTTAAATTATGAGAGAGATATATATAAGTATTAAAAAACCAAAATTTTGATATAAAATTATCAAAATAATAACTGAAAAATAATAAAAAACTAATAACTGAAAAATAATAAAAAACTAACTTAAAATTATAAAAAAAAATATATAAATCATTACAGTGATAGATTGTAATTTTAAGAATCAATTTAATTTTAAATGTTACTCATTTTAATATTTTTCAAAAATTAATTATATGCATATATTGATAATTATAAAACATTAATAAATTTAATAATATTATGTTATGAGATAATAAGTTGTTGTTTATATTATTAATTATTATATTGAAAATTTAAAGTGAATAATAATTTTAGTATTTAAATTAATGTAAGTTAATAAAGAATTATTTTAATTTTAGAATATCGGTAAATAGTAAAATAAATATTTTGAGATAAAATTTTTAAAATAAATTTTAATTTTGATAATATTAAATTAATAAATAAGAGTTTTAATTTAAAACATTGATTATCGGATAATAAAGTAATAATATAACTTATTTATATGATAATGGTAATTTTATATTTATTTAAAAATATTAAAATAATAGTTATATGTTTAAATTATAAAATAAAAAATTTAAATTTATAAGATAATAATTATAAAATAATAAAGTGAAATTTTATATATATATATATATATATCAAAATTAATAAATTTGATAATATTAATCTTATTTTTTTAGAAAAAGAATAGAATAATAAAGTAATTATATAATTAATTTTTTTATATATTCAAAAGAGTTATACAAAAAATAACTTATATCAGTATAAATTATTTTAATATGTTAAATTAAGTTTTAAGATAATCGGAATAATTTATTTATTATTTTTATTATTTTCTATATATTTTTGTATTTTAAAAATTTTTAACATAATATTTAATTTATAAATATTAATTATTTTTAACATGATTTCATTTTATTTATAAATTAATTTTTAGATGACTTTATTAATATGGAAATAATAATAATAATAATCACTGTATAAATTATTTTTATCGTTTGGTTCGGTTATATAATTTAAAAATAAATTCAACTAATTAAAAAATTAATATTAACTAATTATAAAATAAATATTATATTTTATTATAAATTATATTTTTATATATTTTATATTTATTTTCTAACAAACACATTTTTAATTCAAAACTTCAATGTAAGCGGGCTATCATCTCTACACCCAAATTTAGTTTATTTAAGAAAAAAAATTCCCTAATAAATTAAAAATATTATAAATAACAATTAAATTAATTATAATATTATTTCTTAAAAACTTATAATGTTGATTATTATATTATAAAAAATTATATATATGCATGAAAAATAACTATATTTTAAAATTTATTTTTAATTATTATATATTTAACTTTATCTTTATTTATTAATATAATAAATTCATATATACATATTTTTATTGGTCATTTTACAATTTAATATAACTATTAAATGGGTATAAAAAATATTTTAATTATCTCAATTTTTAATTACTATTGTGAAAAATACTATTGAATATTTTCGTAAAAAATAACAAAATCGTTCTTGTAACACATTTGAAATGTTTTTTTCCCGTAAAGAAAAAATTAAAATGATATTATTTAGATGCTTCTTAAAAAAAAAAAAGTTCATAGTTTACCTTCAAATTCTGTATTATAGCTAAATAAATTAAAATAATTTTTAATTGAAAATAAGTTAAAATGTGATGCAAATGGACGAACCACAATTGATATGGAAACCAATCGTTCTTATCCTTTAGTCAAATGAATCCAATTAGATTAGGACAACTATTAATTATATCCTAAAAATTAGTTTATGATTTTTCTAGTATTATATACCCTTAATCATTATCATCATTCAATTTTTAATAGGCAATTTTTTTAAAAAAATTATTGATATTATCCTTATTAATAAATTTATTTCTATAAAAAATTTAAAATTAAATTATAAAATAATTAAAAATTTTAAATTTTTTTATATCACTAGCATTTGTCTATATGATATATATATAATAAAATAATAATAAAATAATTTATATTATCTTGCCACGTCACACTCTTCCCAATTAAAATTTTAAATTTGAAGAGCTCTCTTGACATGGATTTTTACGCGGAACATTTTTTAATGTTATCTTTTTAATATAGTATACATGCATTTTTCAACTTACCCCTTTAATATTCAAACCTTTTTTTCTGTCTAATTAATATTCAAACCTTCGCTATCGTTTATTTATTAAAGAAAGTGAGAATACTTGTCTTTCCCTTAAAACTTTTTATTTTCTTACTCTCATTATTCCAAAAAGTCATTATCAAAGTTTTCCAACCTGTACACTACTCTCTCTTATGGATAACTCACAGCTTTCCAGCTTGGAATTGAAAATTGACAGCCAATCTATAATTAGAAAGCAATTGCTTGTTTGTTTTTGAAAAGTCCATTGCATCTATTCTGTAATCTCTTCTCACAAATACACAAGTTATGTTCAAAGAGACTTCTCTGTTTGATCCAGAGAAATGAAATTCAAGATGGGCTGCTAGTCTTCTCAATGAATGAAATGTCTACCAAACAAACATCAGAATTGAATTCTAAACATCTATTGGTCCAGCTGCATAATCAAATTCCCAGTGCTTAAGGGAATTCAAAGACTATCTGGCTCATCTTTATGACCTCCAATGATAGTTCTAATAGACTTCTTTACCTTTTCCCTCTTTCCTGGAGGATTGTCAAGACGAGATATTTTGTAATACAGACGTTGTTGATCATGATAAATTCCATACAGATCTCACCATGATCAATAGTTTACATGTGAGTGTACTACATAGAACGGTTGTATGGAATAATTTTTCTCAGGCATAGGAAGGAGAAACTAAACTTCCCATGTGAATGAGACTTGAGCTTTAACATTCAAAAGCAGAGATCAGAGAAACACTATCTAAAAGCTTAAAAAACAGCCCTTTCAGTTAAACTCTCTCTCCAATTCCTTCAGTTTCACACATACTTTCTCATGTTTTAACTCATTGTTGTTGAAGCATCCACACCATTAAAGCATTGAACTTATGATCTATCAAAGCCGTTAACATTGAGTTTTTAAGACATTTGACTTCTTTGTAAGAGACCCTTATGAAACAATTAACCACAAGTTGATGCTTTGTCTATTAAGGTTCATTTACCTTCTATAAGATTATGCAGACTAACCATTGTCTATCTTGTAGTAAAGGAGATCAAGGTTTCAAATCTTGGCATTTTCCTTCCTTCTAATGTATGTAAAACAATAAATCTAATGCATGCCAATGAATTATGATTCAAAGACACGAGTAACAAACAACAAAAATTCCATTGAATTTGTCACAACTAGAAACAATAGTCTCCAAAGACAATCATTTACAATTCGTGAAGACAATGAAAGTAGAATAAAGAAGATGATCAGGTTAACATTGATGTCTAGAGTTAAAAATTTGCAATTCTTCATCTTCACTTCTCCCCACCTTCTCTCCGGCAGCCTTCACTATACCAGTCAAATAGGGTAGTTCATCTATCCACGAGATGGATTATCACGAGTCAGTAGTTAGCAGACGCATACTGTCAGTATCACGGCATCATCTCATTCAAGCATCAACAATAACAAAAATACACACTTAACATAGTTAGATTAGTTACCTCAGCAAATGCAGAGGTCAGCAGCTATTTGGTGAAGGCTCTATATTGGAGGCTATCACCACTGCATAAAAACCAACAGCTCTTGTTGGAACAAACTTATAGCCACATCAATCACTAACTAGCTAGCAACAACATGAATCGTATGAAGCAGAAATAATTTTATTCTTAAAATTTCTTATTTTGAATGCATTTTATACAATAATCAGTCTTTGTACTCATAAGAGTATTCGGTTAATTTCAAACCTGAAGCATGTCTCTTCTTCTATTATAAAACCGAACGCCAGCCCATTCCCAGCTAGAGAAAGCGCCAGCACTTTGATTCCTGCAAGAAGTTGCATTGGAATTGACAGCGGAGCACAGGACTTTTCATGAAAGTCCAGGCTTTTGATTTCCCATTTCTGAGAAAATTTGCATTCCATTTTCTTTCATGTCAATGAATGATCATTCAATTCTTAAATGTCTTTCAGCTGCACAATCTAACAGTACATGCCACAGCCTGTGCCCAAAATTTGAGCCTTGCTTTAACATCTTCTGGATGGTCACCTGGATAAGTTGAATAAATTAAAATCAATTAAATGATTGATGCCCTTCTCATTCAATCTAGACAAGAATTATCAATATAAAACCATTCAATTTATGACCAAAACAACATGATTTTTGTTCTGTCTTTAAATATTTACCTTCAATCATTGAATTGAATTTACTACCAATATTTTTCACAATCTTATCACCATCAAGAAATCAGCCCACCATTTACAACAGATCCCCCCAAGAATTAGAGATCACAATTCCAAAACCTAGCATTTCTTCCAAATCAAAGATCCCAAGTAATTATTACCTCTACAAACCATTAAATCAAATATCCAAAGCAACATCAAAGATCAAAGCAGAAGTCATCATTAACATTAATCTAAACTCAAATTTCATTACAGATTTTATAGAACCGACTTATCTATCTTGTTTTTAAAGAGCTAGCTTAATCCATATACCAAAATTCAATTGACGAACTCCAAAAGCCCATCAAAAATTCCAGCTAAACATCACAGAAACAACATAATCAGCTAAAAATGAACTCACCAGGACTAGAGATCTTCCAGTTAGCAATAGGACTAGATGCTGTCTCAGCAGCAGGAGAGCTTCTCTCAGGAGACTTGTGCTGCTCATCAAGAAACTTCTGGCTCATGGAGTAACAAAGCTCAAGAGCTGGCAACGTGTTACAAAGCTCAGGGATCTCATCATAGCTGAAACCAAATCCAAGATCCAAGCACCCTTTAAGCTCGTCAAGATCATCATCTGTCAAGCTCTTGGTCCTCTTCAAATCATCTTCATTAGTATTAGCTACCTCCACATACCCTTCAAGCAACACCTGGTTCTTCTTCTTCTTGCTGTTGCTCCTGCTTTTTGAGCTGAAGGTACCTCTGCTACAGCTGTTGTCGTGATTGTTAATGGCGGCTTGATTCACTTTCTGCCATATTTCATCAGTTTCTTCATAAAAAACATCACCTTGATCTGGATTTGCTTGAGAATATGAGGATTCTGTTTGATCCTCTTCTTGGTTTAGGTTTCTTGAAGAAACCCAAGAGTCTTGTTCACAAGAAATCCCCACCATGTTTTTTTCTTTCTTCTAAAGAGCTCTCGCAGTCTCTCTGTCTCTCTGTCTCAAAGGTGCTCGAGAGACACGGAGAACGGTGCTTATAAAGCTGCGTCCACTAGGAATTAGGCATTTTTAATGAATTACTATTAGATCCCTAAATTTTTGAAAAACAATACAAACCACTCTGATTTAATCAATACTATATTTTGTAAGATTAAACCCTTTAACCGTTTTGTTCAAAAATTATTAATTAATTTATTTTAATTATAATAAAAAATTAAATAATATAATTATTTAAAATTATATAAACTAAATAATATATATAATTAAAATTATAACATTAAACTTTATAAAATATGAAAATATTTTTAATTAAATATTTTTAAAATAAAAAATAATTAATTTTATAAAATACATAAACTTAATAATATTTTTTTTTTGAGTGAACTGTAGTTCCCTACATTTCCTAATTATTAACCATTTAATTCTTACAATTTTATATACTCATTAAAACCTGTATAAATTTTCAATCAATAAATATTTTCATATTTTATTCATTTAATAATAAATATTTTTTTAAAAAAAATAAAATTCAATATAAAAACAATAATTATAAGAATATTTTAATTAATTTTTAAAATAATTAAATGAAATTATTAATAAGGATAATATTTGAAAATAAATGATTATATATGTGAAATTTAATTAATAGAATACATAAAAAAATTTGAAAAGATTAAAATGTTTAATATAATCAAAATTTTAAGAATATTTTAAATAATTTTAAAACATATGCAACAACTTATTAATAATATAACAAATTCAGAAATGAATTTTAATAATAATAATTTTAATGATATATAAATTTTCTGAATTGAATTTATTTTATATTTTTATACTAAAAAATATTTCATTTTAAAATTAATTGATTCAAAAATATTTTAAAAAATTGACTGAGATCATAAATTCTAAATAATTGAATTATGTGGTGCGAGGGTTTTCCAAAGTTTACGTTGACAGCAGGGTTTTTTCAAAAATTTTAAAAGTGTAAAATAATTACTTACAAAACATTAAAATTAATTTAATTTAATTTAGGTATGGGCTGTGGATGCAAGCATGGGACCATGATAAAGACATGGACATACATGGATGCATGCATGGGATGATGTAGATAACGTGCAAGGACAGCTGTCAGTGGAGGTGGGTGATGGTGACTGGAGGCAGAGGAGGACACGTGGTTGTGGGGAAATGAACATCGTGAAGAGAAAGGACAAAAAGAAGGGGGCCCACCATGTGCGTGGTTGAGGTTTGTTTGTTTGTAGGTGAAATGTGAACACGGGAGTAAAAAGAGGAAGGAAAAAGCAGCAGCTTAATGAGAAGTGTTTGGCTGGACAAAAGAAATAATTAAAAAAAAAGTTAAAAGTGTTTGAACGTAATGGAAAATGCCAGTGCCCCTTTGATGTTTCCTTCCTTCCTCTCTTGTTTGCCAGAGAAGACATGGACTTGTTTTCATTCCAGAATGTGGAAAGGAAACCGGAAAAATTGATTTCATACCCATTGTAAAACACAAATATAAAGAAATAGAGAAGATAAATGTTGGATTTCATTTTCACCAAAGGGAATCTTGGCCAAAAATTACATTATCAAGCTAGTGGGAAAAGTAATGTTGTCGTGATCATAATCATGATCATGCGGCTGGTAAAAGGATAAGAAATAAAGCAAGTGCTCCCGAATCTATCAACTTCTAAAATAATAATAAAAAAAGAAAATTAATAAATAATACGTAAGGTCTATTTTATCATATTTTTCATGAAAATTGCAAAAGGAATGGACGAGTACTTATCATTTTACATTGTTGATAAGAGCCGTGACGTATAAACCTTTGTCTTCACATGACCAACACATCTTATCCACATGTGAGTGGCTTATGGTTAGTTACTTTTTAGTTATTTACAAAGGAAATTTCATCTGATTTCATTCAAAATAATTTATTTTCAGAAAGAATATTTCTAAAAATATAATTTAAATAAGTTTAATTGGTATATTAAATTTTTTAAAAATAAATCGTTTGTAATTATAAAAATAATATAAATATCTTCACTTTAAATATATGTATAATATTTAAAATATAATATTTAATTTAATAAAAAAATTATATATCAACTAAATACTCAAATCAAGAAAAAATAATACTCAATTCACGTAATAATCAATATATATATTTTTTATGATAATAATAAAATTTATTATAAAATATAAAAAATTATTTATATAGAGGTCATGAGCTCCTTATATGGTGCATGAGATAGAATTTAAATATTATTAAAAATGTATGAGGTGATAGAATTATATTTATAATAGGATATAAAATCTTATATGAAATAAGATAAAAAAATTGTATATAAATAAGGATAATATGGATAATTTTTTATTTTAATTAGAATTCTATTGTTTTATTAAAAGAGCCATAGAATATCAAAATTATTTGAAGAATTTTAAATTATTGAGACCAAAATCTAATATATATTTTTATATTAATTTATATCATTCATCTCCCATCGGAATCAAATTTTTAAGTTCAATGCTAAGAGATATATTTTAGATTTCGATACTTTAGTCATTCAAAATTTGAATTATTTTAAAAGATATTTTGCAAATAAAAAAATTTAAGTGAACTATCTTCTTTAAAAATTTTAGATGAGATGTGGTTTTAAAGATTTTAAACAAATCATTTCTTTGAAAATTGAAGTCAAAACATTGCTATCCTTGCCCTTCAAAACATAAGTGGTGATTTATTGCCATAATAATCTTTGAGTAATAAATTGTTAAGCTAATTTTGATATTTATCAAATAAATTATGGCGGATAATCATTTTAAGTAGAAAATATCTCATAATGATGAAGACTCACCTTCAAACAATAAAAACTTGAGAGTGATAAAAATTCACCTTAAAAGTGATTAAAAAATATTTTATGTGAGTAGAAAGTTGTCAAAATTTTACGATGAATTATCCTAAAAGAAAAAAGATCGCCTAAAGTCGTTAAGGTGTTTGATGTGAGCGAAATATCTAGATATAAAAAGCATGACTTGAGTGGAATTAAAGCGTCTGAAGTGGACAAAATGTCACCTGATTGAACACTAAAGCGCAGTTTAATACCTCATTCTTTACCAAAAAAAAATTGATAATCTCTCTTTTATAAATATCAATTTACTTTAATTTTTCATTTGTTATAAGCCATTTTCTTTTTTGAAAATATAGTTTATATATTAATTTATTAATATATTCATATTTATTATGTATTAATAAAATAATTTTCATAATTTTAATTGTTTAATTCTAGTACATTAATTAATATAAGTTAGTAATATGTTATGAAAAGACCAAATAATATTTGTAACTTTTAAAGCATATTAATTATATTTTTTAATAAATAAAAAGTTGAATTAAATTTATTTAATTGAAAAAAATTATAAGAATAAAAGATTTATAGTATAAAAGTAATGAAATTAAAAAATATATAATTTTAATTGTTAACCTTATAAAAAATATAATGTTTAATATATGTGACCAAATAATATTTAACAAACTATTAATATTTAATTCTTTTAAATAACCAATTATTCACATTTTTATATTAAAAATATTTTTTAAAGGATATAATTGTAACAGGTAATATGAAATGTCAAAGTTATCAACTTATAAATTAAAAAGTATAAAATATAATTAATTATTTTTTAATTAATTTTTAGTAATACCATTGATCTAGCCGCGTTTAAAATTTTATTTCAATTCATATTCATACAAATCTATTTTGAAGGAGAAAATAATTTTTTTTAATTTTTTTTTTAAAGTTAAATATAGATTTTAAATTATAAAATCTACAAAAATAAAGAAAATTTTAAAATAAAAAAAAAAAATCAAGGTATCTAAAACGAGTGCTATGGACTTTAAAATGGACGAAATATTGCTTAAATACTCGCTAAGGTATTTGAGATGGGTAAAATGTAACTTGAGTGGGCGTTAAGACACCTGGGATAGATGACATGTCACTTAAGTGGGTGTTAAGGCGCTCAAAGTGGAAGAAATATCGTTTGAGTGGATTCTAAAATGCCTGCGGTTGGTGAAACGCTAAGGTGCCTAAAGTATGTGAAATAACATTTAAGTGGACGCTAAGGCTCCTGAAGTGGGTGAAATATTGCCTAAGTGCGCATTGAGGTGCCCGAGGTGGACACAATGACACCTTAGTGGATGTTAAAGCGCCTAAAATGGGTAGAATGTCACCCGAGTGTACACTAAAGTACTTGAAGAGGGTGAAATATCACCTAAATGGGTATTAAAGTATCTATGGTGGGCGAAAATCTGCTTAAAGTGGGCGAAATATTGACTATAATGGGTAGAAAGCCACCTACGAGAGAAATAAACCATTTAAATTTGAAGAAGAAACTTTCAATATATAGAGTGCACTATCACTTGAGAGTTATGCCTCTTTTATAAATTATGAGTTGTGCCTCATTGGTGTTGTTTGTGGGAATTAACACAAAATCTATGTATTTCTTTCACACTTTTTTTTTATTATTTAAAATAGATTGTGATCAGACAAATAGATAATTCGTGATTTGTGATATCCGGCTGAATAAGTTTATCATTATAAGAAATATAGGCTTTTGCTATGGTTTTTGCGACGGATTTATTTTCATTTTTTATACTCTCATCGCTTAATTTTTGCCACTTAAATTTGTGTCTATCGCTAAATCAATAATGAAATTATGCTTTTGGTAATCCATCACTAAATAATATATATAAATATTTTAACACAATATTAATTTTAAGTATCTTTGAAGCCCACATTAAGCATGAAAGTCCAACAATATAAGTTGTAATACCCGGCTAGACTCCGGTATCGGAATTCCTACCGCCAGGTGGAATCTCGGCTGTCGGAAGCCTCTAGTAGGGTAGAAACATGTTTTCATAAAATATTTTAAGGTATTTCATGGTTTTAAGTATGAAAATTTAACGAGTTTTTGCATGAAAAGTCTTTGGAGAAAAACCCAGGTTCGGCCGCCGAAAGTCAAGTTCGGCCGCCGAACATGGCATGCATGCGGAAGCACTTTCGGCCCCCGAACGTGGCCTGACCAGCCACCTATAAAAGGGTCACTTAGCCGAAATGGGCAAGCTTTCTCCCATTTTCGGCCATAGCTAGCTTCCGACCTCCCTCTCCCCAGATCTTGTGTTCTTTCTCCAAATCTCCTCCATTTTTCTTGAGTTTTCACCTCTCATTGCAAGTTTTGAGCATTTAAGACAAGTTTTGGAGCTTTGGGAACTCAGGAGCTCATTTGCTTGGATCTCCGAGTTTAGGTCGTCTCTCTCTCGATCTTCAAGAGGTAAGAGCCGATCTTAAGCTCATTGTATGTTTTAAGTAAGTTTTAAGTTGTTTTATGGGGTAGAATGGCATGTATAGGGTTGTATGAGTTTTTAAGCAAATGTTATGTTTTTGAACAATGTGAGTTGCTTGTGTGTTGTAGTTGGGGTTTTTGTTGGTTTGATGCCCCTAGGAGCTTGTATGTTTGCTTGTGAATGTCTGGGAGTGTTGTAGGATAGGTTTATGCATGATTGGTTAGTTTTGGAGGCATAAATGCATAAGGGAGCCAAGTTTCTGCCCTTTGGCAGAAACCAGGTTCGGCAGCCGAAGGAGCTTTCGGCCGCCGAACATGGCTAGTGAGGCAGGCCTTTCGGCTGCCGAAGTTGCCCCCGAAAGGAGACTTTCGTCTCTGTCTGGGACTTTCGGCTGCCGAAGGTGCCGCCGAACATGCATGAGTTTCGCCTCTGTCTGGGAGTTTCGGCCGCCGAAGGTGCCGCCGAACCTGCCTGACTTTCGGCTCTGGAGGGACTTTCGGCCGCCGAACCTGCCGCCGAAAGTGCCCTGTCCAGCCAATTCTTGCATGTTTTTATGTAGTTGTTTTATGATGTTTTAGGGGGTTTTTGGGGAGTATATTAGAGTTATGTTTATGTATGTTTGGTCCCTCATTGGAGTCCACCTGTGTAGGTTCGGACCCGAGGAACCGAGGACCCCAACAGTGAGCTAGCTGCTACAGAGTTTGTCAGAGCTAGCCAGAGGTGAGTGGAATAAACCTTAAGTTTTAAATTAAATGAAATATGAATTTTGAGCATGATCCATGCATCATGAATGCAATGAGATATAGTAGGTTGTTTGCATTAGTATTCACGAATATGTTGCATTGCATTTATGATGTTGATGTGGATTGGTTATTGGATGATCCTTTAGTCCTCATATGGCATGATGATGTTACGGCATGATATGGTATGGAAGTCCAGGTTGTACCCATTCTACGTCCCTGGCACGATGTAAGAGAAAGTCCAGGTTGTACCCATTCTACGTCCCTGGCATAGTTGGGCTGTATGATATGTTATGTTAAGGGAAAGACCAGTTGTATCCATTCTACGTCCCGGCACAGTTGGACTATGTAGAGGACTATTGGTGACAATACCATCCGGGATGTGATTAGTTGTGATGTGTTGCATTACATAATGGCATGAAATTTTAATATATGATTTCACTATTCTGCTCACTGGGCTTTGTAGCTCACCCCTCTCCCCTAACCCCAGATTTGCAGGTACAGGGTAGACCAGGAGGTTAGCCAGAGTTTTGAAGTATGTTTATGTAATAGTTAGATTGTGGACATGACAATTGTATTATGATGTAATGTAAGAGATTGCAGTATGTTATGTAATGAGGTATATTGAGGTTATAGATGTGCTTGACCCTATGAGTATTGTAATCCCTTGTTGATACATGATCTTAATGTCTATTGATGTTTATGTTTAGCCAACTCAACTTATGATGTATCGCCCATTGGGGCATTGATGAGATCCCACTGAGGGGTCAAGTTTATGATTATGCTAGTGCATGCACAGGTTGAGTTTGGTGTTTGAGAAATGAATGACAGAAAGTTTAAGTTTTTATGTATGATTGTTGATCATGTATGGGATTAAACAGGTTTACAGGTTTCATGTCAGGCTTGCTACGGGTCCCGGCGGCCTTAAGTCGACCCGGATCCTAGCGCCGGTAGCGGTCCGATTTTCGGGTCGTTACATAAGTCATTTATTAATTTTTTTAAATATATATTATAAGATATACTTTCATGGCTTAAAAAAACTCTTTGTTGTAAAAAAAAAACTATTGATTATTTTATTACAAGATAATGATATTTATGCACACCAATCAAGTAATCTTATATGCCTAACAATCAACCGTAAATAATAATTATTTTTTGCTTTTATATTTATTTTTTACCTCTATCTAAATTTTGTATTAATTTTAGGACCTAATATTATTGGGTCATTTCATACAAATTTAATTTTTATAATTTTATATCTCGTATAAGAATTAATTTGGTACATGAATTTTAACAAGTTATGTCACCTATAAAAGAGACACAACTCTAAAGTAATAGTACACTCCATATATCGAAATACTCTTCCTCAAATTCAAGCGATATATTACTCATCTAGGGGATGTAAGAGCACCTTTCTAGACAAACTACTGCCCACTTAGACGGCATATGAGCACTCTTAGGCGACGTAAGCACGCCCTTTTAGACAACTAATTGTCCACTTAGACGACAAAAGAGCATCCTTAGGCGACATAAAAGCGCTCTTCCAAGCAGGGGTGAGCAGTATTCGATTTAAACCGAAAAAATCGATCGAATCGAATTAATTTAAAAATTCGGTTCGGTTTTCTATCCATTTCAGTTCGATTCAGTTTTTAATTTCAAAAATTTTGGTTATTTCGGTTCGATTCGATTTTGATAAAAAAAAAATTAAAAAAATCAAACCGAATCAATTAGTAATAATAATATGTTATTTTCAATAATATAGAGAAATTAGATCATATTAAAATTAAAATATTTTAATTAAATTTTAAAATACTAAAAATAAAGTGTAAAAAATAAAAAAATTATTAAAAATTGAAACCGATCAAACCAAACCGAATCAAATTGAATCAGATTGGTTCAGTTCGATTTGATTTCTGATCAAAATCAGTTTGGTTCGATTTTTATAAATACTAAAATTTTAATTTTTTGTTTATTCAGTTTAATTCGGTTTTGAACCGAACCGGCCGAATGCTCGCCCCTACTTCCAAGTAAGCTACTGCCCACTTAGGCAACGTAAAAGTACCCTTAAGTGATATAAGAGCATTCTTTAAGACAACCTATTGCCCATTTAGCATCATAAGAGCGTCCTTTTAGGCAACCAATTACCTATTTAGCGATGTAAGAGCGCTCTTAGATAACGTAAGAATACCCTTTTAGGCTACCAATTGCCCCCTTAGGCAATCTGTATGCACTCATCAGCAATTAATGCCCATGCAATGTCTCATGATGACAGCATAGTACCAGATCTTATCAATGTCAAACCATCAAAGCATATGAGATTATAAGTTAGGTAACATTTATTTAATCATACAAGTCTATTTATTGAAACACTTTTATTTTAGTTACATATTGATATTTTAGTCCTCTCATCTGGATTAAAATGCACCCATAAAACATCATAAAAGCAACATTTATTCACTCTTCACCCAGCATTAGTTTAAACATTCACACAATAGAATCCCTAGTCAAAGCTTATGAGTCATTTAGGATATTAGCTTACCAAAAAACCAAGTAAGTATCAAAGAAACTAAGGCCTTTAAGCCAAAACACAAAGCTACAAATTCGTTAGGGAAAAATCAAGACAAATCATTACCAAAATCCCACAAGGCGATAAGTTCGTCAAGGGAAAACTCAAGGCAATCAATAAAGCAATTTGTCATCAGATTTCCGTAAGGCGACAAGTTCGTCAAAGGGAATAATCCAGTATCAAACCCATAAATTTAATTACTGTAAGAGGAACTATTGATGTAGATCAATATTAAAGTATATTAAATTTAGATTTCAGTAACTCAAATCACGTCAATTATTCAGATACTCCATTGCTCCTAATAGAGTGGTAAAATTCTAATTACAATAGAATATTATTCTTATCTTATCTAGGATTCCATATCCTATCTTATAGAGGATTCAATTTCATATCTCAACTCTATCCAATACACTATATACAGAGCTCACAACCTCCATAATCAGGTATACTATTCTCTCAATAGTCCATTCAATTATTTATTCAGTATCCATACTGACTTAAACATTAGAAAGGTTGCCAAACCAATCCACCTGGTGTTCTCTTCTATTTTGCAAGTTTATATTCGAGGAATTATGATGCGAACAACATCAATTATAATTGGGAAAATTACTTTTTAGTCCCTGAGGTTTAACGTAATTAACACTTCTATCCCTCTATTTTGACGACCCAACACTTAAGTCCCTCACTTTCTCTTCTGTCCGAATTCGTAGTCCCTCCGTCAAAAATGGCCGTTTGGAACATGTGAATTGACAAAATTAACCCTTACAAAAAATCCCTCTATTTCAAAATCACGAAACCCTATTCCTCTTTCTTCTCTGTCTTTCTTCTCCCTCTCTGTCGCGCTCTCTCTGTCTTTGTCTAAACACTTCTCTCTCTCTTTCAGCTTTGTCCCTTTCTTCTCCATCTTTCTTCTCCCTCTCTGTCGCGCTCTCTCTGTCTTTGTCTAAACACTTCTCTCTCTCTTTCAGCTTTGTCCCTTTTTCTCGCGCTCTCTCTATCTCTCTCTCTCTCTGTCGAACTAAACCCCTCTGTCTTAATCAAAACTTGTCCCTATCTCTCGTGCTCTCTCTATTTTCGTCGAAACCTTTTCCCTCTCTCTCGCGGTCTCTTTGTCGCTTTCTCTACCAAAACTTCTCTCTTTGTGGTCCCAGTGTCCCTCATTTTCTTAATCTTTTCGAGAAACACTGAACCCACCATATTTCAAAAGTGGAGTCAGCGTTCATATACGCGGAAGAAAACGAAATCGTGGTCCACTTTGAAAGTGCGAAAATCCCTTTTCTTTTTAAGGTGAAGACAAATTCGTTGGTTTACTGTTTAGACTTTTTGAGTTACAAAAAATAATTTTTTTATTGGTTTTTCTAAGGTTTACTGTTAAGATTAGGGGTTTAATGATTTGAGAATTAATTTTATATTTTTCTTTTTATTTTTGCAGATAGCAATGGATAAATCTGAGAGGTACAATTTGTTAATCAAATATGAAGGGCGTGAGGAGAGAATGAACAATTTGCTTGCTGACAGGTACTCCTACATCAGATTGTTGACTGACATATATGAGTTGTTGGATTTAAAGAGTGATTTTATAGAGATTAAGGCTGGTAATGGTTTCACAATAGAGAATGATGTTGATTTAATGCTTATATTTGAGCTTTACAAGGAAAATCGAGAAATACCATTAACTGTTACAACTAAGGCAGTAGCATTAGATGTAGAAATACCTAAACAAAATAGAAAAGGGAAAAATGTATGTTATATTGAAATTGACCAGGATGTTGAGAAGGAAAGTGGTAGTTGCAGTAATGCAGGTTCTGTTAGGGGCAGTGAGGGTGTGTTTCATGAAGTTATTATTGAGGGTCCCAATACTGAGAATAGTGAAGATGAGGAAAATGTAGAAGGTGGAGAAAATGTAGAAGGTGAGGAAAACATAGAAGGAGAGGATGAAAATGTAGAAGGTGGAGAAAATGTAGAAAGTGAGAAAAATATAGAAGTAGAGGAGGAAAACATAGAAGGAGAGGAGGAAAATGTAGAAGAAGCTGAGGATAATGCAGATTATGTGGGTGCAGAATCTGTGGATGTTGATTCTGTTGGTGCTGATTCTATGGATGCTGATAGTGAAGACAATAATAATGATGAATTGTGTAAAGAGAATGAGATGGAGGATGAAATGATGGGTGATAGTGATTCTATCCCTTTTTCTGATTTTCATAGTGGAGATGAAGATAGTGTTGATGGAGAAGGTGAAACTATAGATGATCAAGGTTGCCAAAGAAAATGGAAAGATCCTTTAAAAGGACTATATTCAGATCTATTTTCATGTCAAGAAGGGGAAGAAATACAATTTAAAATTGGTCAAGTTTTTGATAATGTGCAAGCAGTTAGAGATGCACTTAGGGATTATGCAATCAAAGGGGGCTTCACAATAATTAGAAAGAAAAATGATAATAAAAGGGTGACTGCAGTATGTGACAATGGTACTTGTCCTTGGAGATTTCATGCTTCTGTTTTACCTGACAAGATTACATTCATGATTAAAACATTGCAAGATGAACATACATGCATAAGACCAATTGACAACCAAAATCATAATCATACTTGTATTTGGATTGCTGAAAAACTTAAGAGTAGTTTGAGAGCTGATCCTGAAATGAGTTATGAATTGATGCGAAATGAATTGAAGGAAAAGTGGGGTGTTGAGCCCCCTATATGGCAGTTGTATAGAGCCAAATGTAAGGCAAAAGAAAAAAATATTGGTTTGCATGAAGAGTCTTACAAACAATTGCACAAGTATGTACACTACTTGAAGATGTTTAATCCTGGTACTGAGGTGAAAATTCAAAGTACCGAACCTCTTAATGTTAATGAACCTAGGGTCTTCAAGAGAGTGTTTATCATGTTTGATGCTGTTAGAGCAGGATTCATAGATGGATGTAGACCCTTTTTTGGGTTGGATGGATGTCATCTTAAGGGACTTTATGGTGGGATATTCCTATGTGCTATTGTATTGGATGGCAACAGGGGAGTGTTGCCCTTAGCTTTTGCAGTAGTTGAATCTGAATGTGGAGATAGCTGGAGGTGGTTTCTACAATGCATGGAATCACGTATTGGGCAAGGTACAGATGACAGACCATGGACAATAATGTCTGATAGACAAAAGGTATATGTTCATTATTTGCATTATATTCCTTTCACAATTATTTCAATATACTTTATATAATGATTTTTTTTTTTGCAGGGATTAAAAGAAGCTGTGAAGGATATATTTCCTTCAGCTACTCACAGGTTTTGCTGTAGACACTTATACAGTAATTTCAAAAAGGAGTTTCCTGGGTTGACATTAAAGAAGGACTTCTGGAATGCAGCCAAAGCTACTCATGGATATGAGTTTTGGCTACATATGAGAAATATGAAATCTAAGAAGGAGCAGAAGCCTCATGATTGGTTGCTGAAGATACCACTTTCACATTGGTCAAGACATGCATTTTGGACAACAGCAAAGTGTGACAACTACACCAACAATTTCACTGAATCATTTAACAGCTGGATTGGAAATCTGAGGGGTTTGCCAATCATTCAAATCATTGAGAAGGTAAGACAAAAATGTATGCTTAGATTCCATGAAAGGTATGAGAAGGCTGCAACTTGGCAAGGTAAGGTGACCCCAAGAATTCAGAAGACTTTGAGGCAAATTATAAACCAGAGTAGATGTGTGAAGTTAATTCCGGGAAGAAATGATGAATTTGAATGTCATGAAGGTCCTTGTAGGTTTGCAGTTTCACTTGAAAGGAGAACTTGTTCATGTGGTTGGTGGGACATTTCAGGCTTGCCATGCAAGCATGCTGTTAGAGCAATAGGATACAAGAGAGCAGAGATTGAAGACTTTTGTGATGAATATTTCACCATTTCTACATACAAGAAGGTATATCAACATGCAATACATCCCATACCACAAATGGATTTGCAACCAGATGAGGATCACCCACCAATGCAGCCTCCTCCTTTGAAAAGACAACCAGGCAGACCAAAAAAGGCAAGGAGGAGAGAGGATGGTGAGGCAGGTCCAGCTCCAAAGAGAACAAGGAATGCCACAGTGGTTTGCAAAAGGTGTCACAAGTTGGGACATAACAAAAGAACCTGTCAATTTACACCTGGTGGGGTAAGAATATCTTGTGCAATTATTATTTTCATTTATTATTTCAATTTATTTGACTATTTCTACTAATTTTGATTGTAGTCCACCAGTAGTCAGAGGGGAAATCATTTTGAAATGGAGCAGACTGGATATGAGACAATGGATATTAATTCTACTCAACCAATGGACCTTCATAGCCAAGCATCAGCAAATTAAGATGTATTTTGGAAAATTAAAAATATTTTGGAACTTATGTTTTTTTGGGCAGATTATTTTTGCATGTTGTGATATTTTTTGTGGACAGGTGTGCAGGTTGTGAGTTTTTTGTTGGATATATTAGATGTGCAACATGTTTTTTTGAACAAATTTGGTGAGTTTTAATTTAGTCCAAATTGGATGAAATTTTGATTTTTTTTGGACATAATTACTGTGCAGTTTTTAATATATATATCCTTTTTACTGATTTTATTTGCAAGTTGAACATGTATTGGTCTTCTTGAAATCTTTTGATGTGCAGCTATTTTGGAAATATACAGGTCATTTCAGATATGCAGATATTGTAAAGCTATTTTGGACAACTTGGGAGAATTTAGATAGGCCTTTTTGTATATATTTTGTAATGTAATGGAAAAAATTGCATTTGCAATGTAATGGACTTGATCAATACAATGATAAGACTTATGTTGTCATTCAAATGATCAAACTTTTATATGAATGAATATTCAGTTTTTTTCACATCCTGTGTATGCATTTACATTTATTGTTGACTATTTTTTTTATAACATTTTTATATGTGAATAGGGATAAAGTACTTTATAACAAAATAGTACATATGTGAAGAACACTGTCACTTGATTAACTAAAATTTACAACACTATAGTCCCCATATATTAAAATATTCAAACACTATAATCCTCATATTTTTAAATTTGCAGACACTTTAGTCCTTATGTATTCAGTTTTTAAAACACTTACGTCCTCATAAAATTAAATATTCAAACACTTTAGTCCATTGTAATACTGTAAATTTGAAATATATATTCACAGCAAAAAAAGATAGTTTCTATTATCTAAATTTCTGGTACATATTATTTCAAATCACTTTCATTGCTACTCCAACTAAAATAACAATCAAAACAATATAAATTGTTCTCAAGTGGCACATAATCCCCCCAATATTTGCAATCTCATCTCTAGTAGCTCTTTGTTCTTCCTTTATCTTCTTCAAATCATTCTTCATCTTTGCAATATCTTCTATTACCTTCTCTAGCATTTCTTCTATAGGTGTTCTTTTTTCGATTTTCCATCCCTCATCCACGTTAATGCTGCCACTTGATGGAGTTGAACTTTGATTCACAGGTTCACACCACCCACGAAAACTTCCACACACATTATCTCTGCAAAAATAATATGGCCTATTAGGGTTTTCGGCTGACTCAGAAATTCTTATCACAGCCCTTTTACCACATCTGCAGTTCACGGTCTTCAATCTTCCATTCCAGTACCTGGCAGACCCACTTGATGCAGACATTATTCTTCTCTAATGATGATTCACAATAATCGTCAACAAAATAGAGAAGCTGTGTGTTTTTGTGATGTGGGTTTTAACAACCAAACACCAAAATCCAAACCCAAAGGTTGCAAATTTCAGAGAATAACAGAACAAAAGAGAAAGAAAAACAGCAATCATAGAGGCCCAAAATTAGGGGAAAAAAGGGTCAGAAGCCGAAAGGAAAATAAATTGAAGAATAGAGTTGACACAAGAAATTACTTGAAAATCAAAGGGAGTTATCCTTTTCCTTTCCTAAGGAAGAGAGAATCAAGGTCAATCCTGCAATAGAGAAGCTGTTTCTACAGCAGGGGAGGGAGAGAAAGGAGAGAGGAGAGAAAGGAGAGAGGAGAGAGAGGAAAAAGAAATATTGCGGGATCTTAGATTGAGGGGATTTAATAAGTTCATTAAGGGTAATTTTGGAATAAATTCTCACATCTCACTTTTGACTCTTTGACCAAACGGCCATTTTTGACGGAGGGACTACGAATTCGGACGGAAGAGAAAGTGAGGGACTTAAGTGTTGGGTCGTCAAAATAGAGGGACAGAAGTGTTAATTACGTTAAACCTCAGGGACTAAAAAGTAATTTTCCCATTATAATTTAATCTCTATATTTTAAAAATTAAACTACTAAATATCATATATATATTTCCATAAAATTATAACTTCTCTCCATCTAAACTTTCTATTAGTATAAAATTATAACTTCTCTCCATCTAAACTTTCTATTAGTCATTGAACTTTTTTCTAAACAAATATAGCTTGAACTACTATAAAGTTAAAAGTCTAGGTTAATTGTTATGAAATACACAAATTTTATAGAAATAACTAATTGTCAACAACTGAATTTAACGATTAAAGATCAAATTGATAAATAATTTTTAATTTTAATAATATAATTACTATTTTAAATTATTCATCATTGGAAGGTATTACATGTTTTTATCCTGCTTCTCCATTTAATTATAAATATAAAAAGTTAAAAATCAACTAAATAAATACATAATACATAGAATCTTTCACATAAATGAGCATAGTCACTCACAAAGAGAAAAGAAATATATTTTTAAAATCTTATTGATGTTGCTCAAATGAAGTTGATGATGTGGCCGAAACAGAGTTGTATTGCGATCAGTCAATCCTGCAAGAGAGAGAATCTGAGGTAGTTGGTACCTACAACAGCCACTCCGATGCTCAAGTCAATAAACCGGAGAACAAGGCAGGAGTAAGGAATTATTTAGAACTCAAGAGTACATAGTTGTGTAAGAATTATGTACCTTTGTCTCTATGATCGTTGGCTTTTATAATATAAGAGCTTGGAGTTAATCATAGTATTCCCTGAAAATCTGAAAATGATGAGGCCGGCTAATTGATAAAGGATTTTGTCGACTAAATAGTTGAGGACCCATGATTACAGGCATAATGGGGATCTGCTAGATTGCTTAGGCTAATGGTAACTTTATGTTAAGACTCGCTCTATTCAGGAAAGGGCGAGTCTCGATGAAGAACCAAGTGATTATGGTGTTCGGGTTTTTCTTTCTATGGGTGGGACCATATATTGATTTATCAGATCATTGTCACGTGGTCTTAAAAGGTGACATTTGTTTTCATAGTCTAGGGCACATGGCCTGTTTAGATTAGCCGAACTTAACACCTGGTCTTGATGATGACTTGAAGGATTTTATTATTCGGATTGACACCCGATCTCGTGGCTTAGTTGATACTCGCTTTGTGGCCGAGCATAAAATATCTTAGAAACTTTTATGAATAAGAGCCAACATCCAGTCATGTAGCCTAACGGACACTCACTTTGTGGCCTGGCATAGAATACCTCGACTAGTGGGACTAATATTTGGATTATAGCTTGGCAGAATCCACCTTATGGCTTGGCATAAATGCCCTGATTAACGAGACTAATATCTAGTCTTATGGCCTAGTAAAACCCCGTAAGGGCTGGAAAAATACACGAAAGCCCGTCAAGACTGTGAAAGGCTAGGAAGCCCATCAGGGCTATAAAAGATCAGGGAGCTCGCGAAGGCCAAAAAATGCCCAGAAGTTTGTCAAGGCTGGAGAAGGCCTGGAAGCATGGACAGGGCTAGACAATAATCGAAAGCTCGTCAGGGCTAAAAAAATATACGTAAGCTCATCAAGGCTGTAAAAGGCCAGGAAGCCCATTAGGGCTGTAAAGTGCCAGGGAGCTCACAAAGGCTAGAGAATGCCCGGAAGCTCGTTAAGGCTAGTCGGGGCAAGAAAATACTTGAAAGTACGTCAGGGCTCCTGAAAGCTCGATAAGGCTAAAAAAGGCCAAGGGGCTTATAAGGGCTAGGATGATCCCCAGAGCTAGAGAGAGCCCAAAAACTCATCAAGGCATTAGTATACCACTCAAATCAATTGTTTCCAGATAAGATCTTGGACCTAACTGGTCGACAGGGCAAATAAGAAGAAAGCAAGGATATCATGCGCTCAGACCAAAAAAATAAGTCATATGATCCAAATTATAAAGACAACTGTCACCTTCGAATCTAAACAATCAAAGACCAGCGGGGGACGTATGATGCTATATAAGACTCTCTCTAAGTAGTCAGAGAGTTGTCACCATAAGACAGAGCCACATGGCAAGAATTTAATAACTAATATGCGGTCCCATCCGTAGAAAGGAAGACTTGGATGACCATGGTGCCTGGAACTGAGAGAAAAGAAGATTCGAGCTCTTCAAGACAGTTCGACCTCAAGTTGTACAGAATCGCCCTCTTAACTTTAGTGTAATACTCGGCTAGACTCCGGTATCGGAATTCCTACCGTCCGGTGGAATCTCGAATGTCGGAGACCTCTAGATGGGTAAAACCATGTTTTCATGAAATGTTTTAAGGTTTTTCATGGTTTTAAGTGAAAAGGAAATGAGTTTTGAATGAAAATAGCATTGGAGGAAAACCCAGGTTCGGCCGCCGAACCTCAAGTTCGGCCGCCGAACATGCATGCGTTGCGGGTGTGCTTTAGGCCCCCGAAAGCATAAGTGAGGGAAGTCCAGGTTCGGCCGCCGAACCTCAAGTTCGGCCGCCGAACATGGCATGCATGCGGAGGCACATTCAGCCCCCGAACGTGGCCTGGCCAGCCACTATAAAAGGGTCCCTTAGCCGAAAACGGGCGAGCTTTTCCCCATTTTCGGCCAAGGTGAGCTTTCCGCCGTCTCTCACCGATCTTTGATGTTTTTCCTCAAGATCTTTCAAGTTTTTCATGTGTTTTAACTTTGTTTTGAAGATTTGAGCTTTTGAGCAAAGTTTTGGAGCTTGGAGGTTCAAGAATCCAACTTCTCCCACCTTCAAGTTTTAGGTCGTTTCTCTCTCGATCTTCAAGAGGTAAGAGCCAATCTTAAGCTCATTGTATATTTTAAATAAGTTTTATGCAAGATCTATGGGGTAGAAATGCATATGTAGTTTTTTAGTGAGTTATGGATGATTATTGAGTTTATGGACAATGTGGCTTGCAAATGCTTGAGTATGTGTGTTGTAGTTGGGGTTTAAGTTAGTTTGAGACCCCTAGGAGCTTGTGTGCATGTTTTGGTTGAGCTAAATGCATGTTGGTATGAGTTTGAGGCGTTTTGTGCATGTTTGAACCAAGTTTCTGCCCTTTGGGAGAAACCAGGTTCGGCAGCCGAAGGGACTTTCGGCCGCCGAACCCTCTTGTGGAAGCAGCCTTCGGCTGCCGAAGCTTGCCCCCGAAAGGAGACTTTCGTCTCTATCTGGGAGTTTCGGCCGCCGAAAGTGCCGCCGAACATGCATAATTTTCGTCTCTGTCTGGGAGTTTCGGCCGCCGAACCTGCCGCTGAACCTGCCTGACTTTCGGCTCTGGAGGGACTTTCGGCCGCCGAACCTGCCGCCGAAAGTGCCCTGTCCAGCCTTCCTTTGTATGTTTTGCATGAATGTTTTGAGGAGTTTTAGAGGGTTTTTGGGGGATGTTTTTAGAGTTATGTTATAGTATGTTGGTCCCTCATTTGAGTCCACCTGTGTAGGTTCGGACCCGAGGAACCGGGGACCTCAGCAGTGAGTCAGCTGCTTCAGTCAGTGTCAGAGCTAGCCAGAGGTGAGTGGAATAACTCTTATGCTTTTAAATAAATAAATCAGTTTTGAGCATGTTCATGCATCATGGATGCCATGTGATATTTTAGGATGCTTGCATTAGAGATCACGAATATGTTGCATTGCATAATATGTTGTTGATGTGGATGAATGTTGAATGATCCATTAGCCCTCATATGTTATGACATGATGATATGATATGGAAGTCCAGATGTGGCCTGCACTACGCCCCCGGCACCATGGAATATGTATATTATGTTATGTATAAGGGAAAGACCAGGTGTGGCCTGCACTACGCCCCTGGCATGATTGGATTATGTAGAGGGCTAGATGGTGACAAGTTCATCCTTGATATGACTAGTTGTGATGTGATGCATTCCATGATAGCATGTGTTTTAAATGCTTTACTATTCTGCTCACTGGGCTCTAGTAGCTCACCCCTCTCCCAAATTCCCCAGGTTTGCAGGTACGGGTTAGACAGGGAAGTCAAGAAGAGTAATGAAGTCATATGTATGTAATAGTTAGAATGTGGACATGACAGATTGTATAATGATGTATAGACATGTAATGTAACGATATTGAGGTTAGAAGTGTGCTTGACCATAGTATAATGTAATCCCTTGTTGAAGCATGATCTTAATGTTATTGATGTTCATGTTTAGCCAACTCAACACATGTATATCGCCCATTGGGGCATTGATGAGATTCCGCAGAGGGATCAATGTTTATAGTTATGTTTATGTATAGTGCATGCACAGGTTGAGTTGGTGTATGTTGAAAAGGAAAAGTTTTAATTTTTATGTATGTTGTTGATCATGTATGGGATTAATCAGGTTCACAGGATGTATGTTAGGCTTGCTACGGGTCCCGGCCGCCTTAAGTCGACCCGGATCCTAGCGCCGGTAGCGGTCCGATTTTCGGGTCGTTACATTTAGGGCGAGACTCCATAAGAAAGTTATCGTTAATAGTTACAATCCAGCAGATCCCCTTTATGCCTGCAATCACGGGATTTTCGACCAATTAGCCGGTAAAGGTCCCTTACCCATGAGACAGCCACATTATTGTCGGATTATCAGAAAATACTATATTTATCTACATCTTTTTATAATATAAAAAGAGAATGATTACAAAGATAAAGGTACGCGATTCTCTCACACCAATACTTTGAGTTCTAAATATTATACTTGCCCTTCTCTTCTTATTATTAACTTGAGTGTCGGAATGACACACCAATACTTTGAGTTCTAAATATTATACTTGCCCTTCTCTTCTTATTATTAACTTGAGTGTCGGAATGACTGCCATAGACACCAACCACCTCACATTCTCTGTCTTGCAAGTCTAGCCAATCACAGCGGAGCTCCGTTGGACTAATTGTAGTACAGCTCCATTCCGACTACATCATTAATTTCTTTTGAGCAACATCAAGTAGTTATTTTATAGTAATATATTGATAATTTTTATCGGACTAATGCCTAAATTGAAAGTTTTTTTTTCCAAAAACAGAAAGAGAAGAGGAAGCAAACATACCAAAGGTAGACGAGTGAGATCGAAGGATGCAAAAGGCAGTGTTGGCATCGAACTGAGGTTGTTTTATGTTAGTCTTTTCTTGGTTTTTCTTTATTTGTTTTTTGTTTACCTTCCTATACCCTTTTGGGCAGGGGAGGGGTTTGTTTCGATTTTGCTTTTCATTTGAATGACTTTTTGGTGATAGCTCCCTTATTATTGTTGGTTTTATCTTTTTGTTTTGGATTTATTTTATTTACTTTTACTTTCTTTTTCCAAATTGGGGCTTGCATGTGTGAGGGGATATTGTCGATCTGTTATTAGTGTGATTTGGTGAAGGCGATACTCGGAGGAAATATTGTTATCATTCATGGTGGTTCACTTTAGAGATATATAGGAGATTGAGATGCCGATAAGATCCATATTGCCACTAGTCCTCTTCTTCATCTGATTCTAGTTGCATGCATGAGGGTTTTTTTTGCCTTATTTGGGATTTCAATTTATGACCTTCATTGAAGACTTTGGAGACTATGGTTTTGGTCTTCTAATATGGAATCGTAGTGGCTAAAGTGGTGGTGAGTTGATGTTAGGGATACTGCTTTTAGAAAGGTTGTGGAAGTGTTTAGACTTTTTCTGGGTTTGGTTGTTGTTTTGGATTTAGTTGGTTTGATTTCATTTAGTTTAGTTATTTGGTTCTAGATTAGGACTTTCTTGTATGTGGTTGAGCCACACTTTGTAGGTTAGCCTTTGGGCCATGTGAGATGTATTCTACTACACATTAGTCGAAAAGGCTAATGCCTACGTCATAGAAGTTTTATAAATTAACATAAGTAAATAATTGTTTTTCTTTTCTCTCTCTAATTCTTGAGTTGGGCCTAATCAAATTTTTGGTGCCTTCCCTTGCCTTAAGAGTGCTAGAGGTTTAGAACTTCATAAACTAAATTGTAATTTGTCGGGGACCATATGGAGAATTCATAGTAATATGTAGTAGCAAGTTAAGAATTACAATAGTTATTTCTACTTTCTTTTTATTTTTTAATTTTAGGACGTGTAATCAATCATATAAATGTCTCATCTTGCCACATCTAATTTTATTCCTAAGACTCTTTAGGGGGGAGTAACTAGTTGACCACCAATGGACAACTATTTTAGCTAGTCAGTAGGCACTGTAAATTTATATCCCCGCTACTCTTTATAGTTTTTCCTTCTATCTACAAGTGAAGTACGGATTAATAATTGATTATATCAATTATATTTCATTAATAAGAGAATTAACATGTTCATGAATGTTTATATTCAGTTGTTCTTCATTCTTGTGATTATTGTGAGACTTATTGATGTATGTTTCTCATTGGCTTATGGAACCTTGTGCTGACATGATTGTCTAATTTTACAGATTATTTGATGATTCTCACTGTTGACTTCTTGCAGTATTCAAATCAAATATCACATGGGTGCAAATTAGCTCCTTAACTTTAGCCTCTTAACATAGAGCAAGGGAAGGGCTTGCATGTTCTCTTTTTGTTGTTTTCCCTCTAATGGTAACCCCCTTTACCTTGGTGAGAGGTTTTGTTGGTTTTTTTTTTAGTTGCTTTCTTTCTTTCTTTGTGCTTTTTTTTCCAAATCTAGATTTAATGAGAAGGGGTGTTCTGAAGATCTAGTATTTTAGCTTCAAAATGGAGGTTGAAATAATATCTTCAAAGCGTTTTGTTTCTCTTGTCAGAAGGTTTTTCTTACATGTTGGATGCGACATCTTCGGGTGAATCCTAATTCGTCGGCAATTATGATATTCTAGACTAAAGGAGAGTGAGAGTTTAACTCACTTTTAGCAATATATTTTCAACGGTTATGGAGAGAGAGATGCTTCTAAATGGCTTCTGGGTTTGCACCTAGTTTTAGGCTTCGATGCATTTTGCTAGAAGTCTCTAGAGAAACTAGACTAGTCCTAACATTGATGGTATTGTGATAGTTTATTTAACCAAGTCAAGGAGAAAAATTAAAAAAAAAAAAAGAATAGAATCCCACATATAAAACAATACAATATTTTATCTTGTATTTATATTTTGGAAAGCTATAAGTCAAATAAATATAAGTTGATTTGGAGGATCATTTTAAAAGCAATCCAAAATTTGGTGAAACATTATTAAAAGAAAAAAACTCGACACTTGGCACTATTTTACACGTAACTTTCAAATAAAAATTTTTATTTTTTAAAAATTAAAATTTTAAACTGATTTATAGTTTTTTCAGTCACTTTTGTCTGAAGGGTGCTAAGTAACTGTTTCTTTATAATAAATGTTTATTTTCTCTTCAAATTTCAATACAATCTGCCCTCTTTTATTTTCTCTTCAAATGATTAATTTATTGTTTAGTTGTTTAACATATATTTTCTTAGAAAGGTCACTATCATTTCCGAAGCCCGCTCTGGACCAGTAATGGTGGTGTAAGTTCAACGTAACTAAACCATTGCTGCAGCCACCTTTCACATCATATTTTATTTAAAAAATTTAAAAAGTATGACTTCTCGTAGTTATCCACCATGACAAAATCATCAACGAATATGCCGCTTGGATTTCCTTTTTCCTTAATATTATTATATTTAGAATATATTAAATTTAAAATTTAAGATTTGATATTAAATATTTTAAAGTAATGATACTTTCATCCACGTTGCTCTAAGTACATTGTACATGTTTAATTGTGGACCCAATTCCCTCAAACATGTTCAACAAATGTGATTTTCATCTATATTTAGTTTTGTCTAATTACTACAAGAAAATATTTTATCCATTTTATTAGCTTTATTCATTTAACCTAAATTATTTTTTTCAAATTGAAAATTAAAAATTAGAAAAATATCTTAAATTTTACTATAAATATACTCATCATTATACTAAATCTATAAATACTAATTTAATTTAGATTATTAAAATTAAATATACACATAAAATAATATTAAATACGTATTTATATTCTAGAACTATTTGTAATTAATATATTATAATTATAATTTAATTATTTAATTTATAATTTTAAATAATTAATATAGTCGTGTTAAACTATATTACTTTATTTACATAATATTTTAAATTCATTTTTATGTTGTGCATTATAGAAGAGAGTTTATAAATAGAGAGAGAGAGAGAGAGAAAGGGTCGTATTACATGGAAAAAAAATGTGGGGAGTGGAAGTGACGTATAAAAATAATATTGTGAGTTACATAAAATAATAATAATAAAAAGGCAGTGGACAGATTTGAAGATTGATTATACATGGAGATGCGAAAAGAATAAAAAGAAGGAATATTTGTAGGCTTATAAGTTAAGAAATGTATAATATGCGGTATCTTTGGGAATAATGCCCCCACCTCCCACCTTCTTCTAACCTCTCCATCAATCATTTTTATTTTTAGAATATGTTATATCGAATTTTAATTTAATATAATATCAGAGTATTTTTTTATTAATATTGAATCTTTTATAAATATATCATATTTTAATATAATCTTGAATATAAAAAATAATTTAAATTTTTTATTCATATTTTAGACATTATTTTTTTAAAATTAATTTTTATGATTAATTAGATGTTGTCTAAATTTAATCCAATATAAAACTATATAAAACATTTTATAGCTTCATCGGTTTTTCGATTTAATTTATATTAAAATAATATTTTATATTATTCATAAATAATAATAATTTTTAAATGATATAAAAATATTAATATATAAATAATATTATAATATATTATTTTAACATAAATTAAAATTATATATATATATTTTATATTTTTTCTTTTAAAAATATTAAGAAATAGGAGCCAAATTAATAATTTAAAATATCATTTGAAAATTATTATTATTTATTAATGATTCAAATTATAAAAAATTAAATTGATATAAATTAAATCATAAATTTTAAAATAAAAATAAATCAAATTAAATATATTGTTTATATTTTTTCTGAATCTATATATATATATAAATTATTGGCTTTTGTTTCTAGAATTTTTTTTTAATTTAATTTTTAATTTTCATAAAATCTTGCAAGCACTGACCAATCAAGAAATAGTCTAATTGCTCTACCTTACCTTTAAATATATAAAAAGCGAGTGAAGTTTTGATGTGAATTCCATTAATTACTTATGAATAACATATTGACCTGTATAATGATATAAAAAGAAAATTACTTGTGAATTATTTTTTTCCTATATAAATTTAAATTTGAAATATTCACTTTTAAAATAATAAAAAGATAAAATTATCTCTCATTAATTGTATTTCACATTGATTTGATAACTTAGTAATTTAAATATTAAATTGAACAAGATTTCCAATTGAATCCATAAAAAATTTGAGTAGTAAAAGTTAAGCATTTTGACTAATTCAGATTCATGTGATCTATTATGCATTGGTTGATTAATACGATCATCTTCTAGATTTTATATATATATATATATAATTTTAATTTAAATATTTAATAACAAATTCCAAATATTGTAAGAGTTTGAGTGGTTATAATACATTTAGCTCATATTCTACATGACATGAATGCATGCATGCATGGCCTTGGCATGGGCATAAATGTGAAAAAAATAGTGCATGAACCCCATGATCATGAAGTGAACCACAAAGAGCCACGTGGGTCCCTATGATTAGGAGGTTTACAATAAGGACAATAACAGGCCAACAACCCACGTGGCTTGTCTCTATCACTCAATTATTACCCGGGAAACAAGAGTCAGCATTTCTGGTGACCTACATTTATTTGGCTCAAAACTTTGATTGGGCCCCGCACTTCAGCACTTGCACATTTTGGGCTACAATCTCATCCACTGATGTCAGCTAGTAACCTAATCTACATGTGATCAGGTGGCCTCGTCCACATGATTAATGGCTGTAATTATCTCTTATTGGTGGATGTACGATTGTAAAATGTGTTTGGAGAGTAGAGGGAGATTTACTCGTTCAGAGATTCCAGAGAGTTCTTTTGTAATGCTTTGCGAGTCCACCAATCATACAACCGTTCCACGTATTATAACCTAATTTAAGCTTTTCATTTTTTTTTTCACTTTCTCAATTCAGGAATTTTTTTCGATAAAACAAATCACCCTATAATTTTAATACATGTAAGATGATATTGTTAGAAAATAATAATAATAATAATTTTTTATTAATATTAAAAAATATTAATATAAATAAAATATAATTATTAATTAAAATATAAAAAATTATACTATAATTTTATTTATTTTAATTTTAAAATATATAATTTAATTTATATAAAATTAATATTTTATAATATAATTTTTATATTAACATTCGAACTATAAAAATGACTGCTATTTATTAATAACTTGATGTTATATATATTATTTTTACACGAATTAAATGAAATATGTTAAAATAAAAAATCAATAGAATTTTTATAACGTATTTTATGAAAAAAATATAAGATTTTTTAACACTATAGCTAATAGCGGCTGATCGAATTTTTATAGTTTTTTTTTATAAAATTTAATTTTATTTTGGATTATATTATAGTTTATAAAATTTTAATTTTTTTTATAGTAATTTTGTATATAGAAAGTGATGTTATATAATAATCGTTTAAATTAAGTTATCTACTGTTTTCACGAGATAGGGTCACGTGACATATATCTAATAAATGGAAAATACGGTCCAGTCTGAGAAAAGAAAGATCCAGACATCTTAACATTCAATTCATCAGCAAGATTCGCCCTCCCTTCAATAGGGCGAGTCTCGGCACAGAGTTACCGTTATCGGGTATAGAATTACCGTTATCGGGCATAGTCCAGCGTATTCCCATTACGCTTATAATCGCGAGATTACCAATCTAACAGCCGGCAATATCCTTATTAAACAAGCGGCCACATCATCGCTAGATCATTAGTAAATACTATATTTATCTCTACCTTTTTACAGTATAAAAAGAGAAGAATCACAGAGGTAAAGGTATATTATTCTCTTCTACCACTTAAAGTTCTAAACAATTCATCACACTTTCTATCTTATTGAGTACTGACTTGAGTATTGAAGTGGCTGTCAAGGATACTCACCACCACCTCACCTTCTCTCCCTTGCAGGTTTAGCCAATTACAGCGTAACTCTATTCTGGCCACGTCATCAATCTAATATTTACAGCATCATTTGGTTCTGTTACCAAAAAAACTTTTGGATGCTCCCTATTCACTTAGATTACAATCAGTCTCCTACTCTTTTTCTCATAAAAAAAAATATTTCTCTCTCCTTCCATTTTCAAAATGGCCGAAAGTTCGTGAGCTGTTGCTAATGTTGCTATCCACGAGGGTGTCATCGTTTCTTCTACTTCGGACAATGGGCAAAATACGCCCCCAATAGTCAATGAAGTGTACCTCAATAATTTAAATAACGAGCAAATGCTCTAGTACATTCAAAAGTTGCAGGCTACTATCAGGCAGTACAAGGCTCAGGAGGAGGCATCACACATGACTCCCGGAAGAAGGGAGGAAGCATTTGTAAACACCCCAAGGGCTTAGACAGAAGCGGTCAAAAGGCGCCCTAAAGGAAAGGCCGAGTTTGAAGATGAATCAGACGAGGCTCTGAAAAGCATAGACCGAAAACTAGTACAAGTCGTGCAAAGGTGTCAAAAGGAACAAAAGGAAGATTTCAACTTAGGTGGTGCCTCACCTCTTTCAAAAGAGATTTTAGCGGGAACCTGTCCAACCAGGTTCAAGTTGCCTAACTTGGACAAATATGACAGAACAATATATCTCAAAAGCCACATGGCAATCTTCAGGATGACCATGCAACTTCTAGATATCAACGAATTTGTGTTATGCTGAGTGCCATCAATACTCACAGATTTGGCTCAGAAATGGTACCAATATCTGAGCACAGATTTAATCTAAAACTTTACACAGTTTGCTACATTATTTAAATCTAGATTTATTATGTGTATACTTCCTAAAAAACTTTTCTCTGACTTGTAGAAGATCCGCCAAGGAGAGGGTGAGTCTTTAAGAAATTTTATCTCATGGTTCAATGCTGAAGCTATGCAGGTGAAAGAATTAAATCATAAGATAGCACGTGAAACATTGAAGAAAGGAACGCGTAATGTCAAGTTCATGGATTTCTTAATTAAAAATCTAACAGCGACGTATCAATGTCGATAGACAAAACTCAAAAGTATATCAGGTTGGATGATGAGATCCAAGCATTAAAAGAGTACAAGAGGGCAAGCTAAAAGCAAAGTCAAAAGCCTAAAATGTGAGGACATAAAGGAAATCACAGGAGTTATCCCGTCTCTCGAATAAGGAATGATTAAAGTAAGTATAAGAATTATACTCCGTTGAGTGACTCACGGACTCATATTTTAATGTGGATAAAAAAAATGATAAGGAAATCAGGTGGCCATCCAAACTCAACCCCGAGAAAGCAAAGAAATGAGACAGGACTAAGTACTACAGTTTCCATGAGGATCATGGGCATACGACAGAAAAATGATAAAAACTAAAGGATGAGATCGAAAGGTTGATAAGGAACAACACTCTTTGGAAGTTCACTAAGAGAGGCAAGGAAAAGAGAAGACCTGAACCCGAGAAAACCACTCCTGAAACCACCCCCGATTGAGAACCTATAGGGATTATACATGTAATAACGGAAGGACCTAAGGGTGATAAGGGAAAGTAAGCAAGCTACAAATGAAATTGCCAATACGGTAAGTTGTGCAAGGATCGAAAAAGACCTTTTAAAGTCTCGAAACTCATTCGCCCATAACCTTGTAAGCTGGCTGTAACGCCCCGGAAACCGGACCGCTACCGGCGCTAGGATTCAGGTCGGCTTAAGGCCGCCGGAACCCGTAGCAAGCCAAACATACATCCTGTGAACCTGTTTAATCCCATACATGATCAACAACATCCATACAAATTAAAACTTTTCTTTCCAAGCCTAACCTGTGCATACATAACATATCATAAACCCCTCGTTGGAGTCCTCATCAAATACTCCAATGGGTAACATAACATATGTTAGGCTTAGATAACATAAACATCAAAAAAAAAAATTTTTTGGATCATATACACAAGGGATTAAAACAAACTCCAGTCAAGCACATTCTAAACTTTCATTACATTACATAACATACTTTTACATTACAAATAAACCATGTCCACCACTAGGCTATTACATAAACTTCTCTTACTCTTCTTGACTTCTCTATCTACTCTGTACCTGCAAGACTGGGGTTAGGGGAGAGGGGGTGAGCTATAAAGCCCAGCGAGCAAAACGATAAAAACATGTGATTTAGTTTCACCATTTTTAGGTTTATTATTATTCATTTTATTATTAAGAACATTTGTTTTAGTTCCTCCATTTTTAGGTATATTATTATTCATTTTATTATTATTATACTTTTTCTTTCTTTTTCTTATTCATGCTTTCATGAAATGCATCACATCACAGCTAATCACATAAAGGATGGTATTGTCACCATTAGTCCTCAACATCTCCAAGTGCCAGGGGCGTAGAATGGGCCTCACTGGTCTTTCTCTTACATAACATAACATAACATTCCAAGTGCCAGGGGCGTAGAATGGGCCTCGCTGGTCTTTCTCTTACATAGTGCCAGGGGCGTAGAATGGGCCTCGCTGGTCTCCCATAACATATCATCATAACATAACATCAGAGGACTATGGATCACCCAACAACCATCCACATCAACATCAATTTATGCAATGCAGCATATTCGTGAATTCTAATGCAAACATCCTGAAATATTGCATGGCATAATGATGCATGGGCAATGCTTTATGATTCATTCATTTATTCATTTACTTTACTTTAAAACTTAAGGAGTTGTTCCACTCACCTGGTGGCTGAAGCTTAACAACGAACTCTGAACGACTATCTCACAACCGGGGGTCTCGGTTCCTCGGGTCCGAACCTGCACAGGTGGACTCAAATGAGGCACCAACAACAAGAACATAACTCTAAACATACCCCCAAAAACCTCCTAAAAACACCTCAAAACATCCCTAGAAAACATGCAAGAAAAGGCTGGGAAGGGCACTTTCGGCGGCACCTTCGGCGGCCGGAAGTCCCTCCAGAGCCGAAATTCAGGCAAGTTCGGCGGCACCTTCGGCGGCCGAAACTCCCAAACAGAGGCGAAACTCATGCATGTTCGGCGGCCGAAAGTCTCGGACAGAGCCGAAACTCCAACTTTCGGGGGCAAGCTTCGGCAGCCTAAAGCTGCCTCACAAGCCATGTTCGGCGGCCGAAACTCCCTTCGGCTGCCGAACCTGGTTTCTGCCAAGGGCAGAAACTTGGCTCCTCTTGCCTCCAAGTTTTCCAAACTTCCTAATCATGCATAAAACTCTTCTACAACACTCATACACAAGCATACAAGCTCCTAGGGGCCTCAAACTAACTTAAACCCCAACTACAACACACGAGCAAACCACATTGTTCACAAATCACATAAAACCTAACATTTGCTTAAAAACTCATACAACCCTATACATGCCATTCTACCCCATAAAACAACTTAAAACTTACTTAAAACACATAAGGAGCTTAAGATCGGCTCTTACCTCTTGAAGATCGAGAGGGAGATGACCTAAACTTGGAGATCCACGAAAATGAGCTCCTGGGTTCCCAAAGCTCCAAAACTTGTTTCAAAAGTTCAAAACCTTCAATGCAAGCTTAAAACTCAAGAAAAATGGTGGGGATTTGAAGGAAGAACACTAGATTGGGAAGAGGGAGGTCGGAAGCTAGCTGTTGCCGAAAATGGGAGAAAGCTCGCCCATTTCGGCTAAGTGACCCTTTTATAGTGGCTGGCCAGACCACGTTCGGGGGCCGAACTTGCCTCCGCATACATGCCATGTTCGGTGGCCGAACTTGACTTTCGGCGGCCGAACCTGAACTTTCCTCACTCATGCTTTCGGGGGCCTAACGTGCCTCCAAAACGCATGCATGTTCGGCGGCCGAACTTGACTTTCGGCGGCCGAACCTGGGTTTTCCTCCAAAGACTCTTCATGCAAAAACTCATTTAATTTTCATACTTAAAACCATGAAATGCTTTAAAACATTTTATGAAAACATGTTTCTACCCTACTAGAGGCTTCCGACATCCGAGATTCCACCGGACGGTAGGAATTCTGATACCGGAGTCTAGCCGGGTATTACATTCTTCCCCCCTTAAGAACATTCGTCCCCGAATGTTCACCAAACAACACATAACATGGCAAACATATAACCTAAATATATAGCACATCAACACATAGGGATCTAACCTTAAAAGAGATGAGGGTATTGCTGGAGCATAGACTCTCGTGTCTCCCAAGTGCACTCTTCCAAGTTGTGGTGGTTCCACAGGACTTTCACCATCGGGATTTCCTTGTTTCTTAACTTTCTGATCTGGGTGTCTATGATCCGTACTAGCTGTTCAACATAGGTGAGATCCTCCTGGACCTCCACATCAGGCTCACTAAGAACCTTGCTCGGATCTGACACAAACTTCCTCAACATCGAAACATGGAAAACCGGATGGATTCTTGCCATTGAAGCGGGTAAATCCAGCTTGTACGACACATTCCCAATCTTTTGCAAGATTTCAAAGGGTCCGATGTATCGTGGGGCTAGTTTACCTTTCTTCCCGAAGCGAACCACTCCCTTCATTGGAGATACCTTGAGCAATACCAGATCCCCCTCCTGAAACTCTAACTGTCTCCTGCGGACGTCTGCATAACTCTTCTGTCTGCTTGCAGCAGTCTTGATTCTCTCTCTGATTATGGGTACCACCCTGCTGGTAATCTCTACTAGCTCAGGCCCTGCCAAGGCCTTTTCTCCAACTTCCTCCCAGCAAACAGGTGATCTGCACTTCCTTCCGTACAAAGCTTCATATGGAGCCATCCCGATGCTAGCATGATGGCTGTTGTTGTAGGCAAACTCCACCAAAGGTAGATGCTGCCTCCAAGAACCGCCAAAGTCCAGCACACACATCCTGAGCATATCCTCTATAGTCTGGATGGTCCTTTCTGACTGTCCATCAGTCTGGGGGTGGAAGGCAGTACTGAAATCCAACCTAGTACCCATGGCATTCTGCAGACTCCGCCAAAACCTGGAGGTGAACTGGGGCCCTCTATCTGACACTATCGAAACAGGAACCCCATGCAGCCTGACGATCTCATCCACATATACCTGCGCCAACTTGTCCACAGAGTAGCCACTCCTGACAGGAATGAAGTGAGCAGATTTGGTGAGTCTGTCCACAACCACCCATATAGAGTCTAATCTGTTGGACGTCGCCGGTAACCCCACTACAAAGTCCATAGCTATATTTTCCCATTTCCATTGTGGAATCGGTAGCGGGTTAAGCATTCCAGCCGGCTTCTGATGTTCCAGCTTCACCCTCTGACACACTTCGCAGGCTGACACGAACTGTGCCACTTCTTTCTTCATTGCTGGCCACCAATAAACTTTCTTCAAATCTTGATACATCTTGGTGGCTCTGGGGTGAATGCTGTATCTTGCATTATGAGCCTCTCTCATAATGTCTCCTTTTAGCCCTATGTCATCTGGTACACATAGTCGACTCCCATAGCGGAGGATCCCCTTACTGTCGAATCTGAACTCACTACCATTGCCTGACTGAACAGTCCTGGCAATCTTCACTAACTCGGGGTCCTCATGCTGTTTCTGAGCAACTTGCTCAAGAAACACGGGTGTCACTTTCATCTGAGCCAACAAGGCGCCTGTACCTGACAACTCTAACTGTAGCCCTTCTTCGATGAGCTTGTAGAACTCCTTTACTACCGGTCTTCGTTCTGTTGTGATGTGGGATAGACTGCCGAGTGATTTCCGGCTTAAGGCATCAGCTACTACATTAGCCTTACCCGGATGATACTGGATTTTGCAATCGTAGTCACTGAGCAGTTCTACCCATCTTCTCTGTCTCAAATTCAAATCTCTCTGACTCAGGATGTACTGCAGGCTCTTATGATCTGTAAAGATCTCACATTTTACCCCATAGAGGTAGTGCCTCCACATCTTGAGTGCAAAGATTACTGCTGCCATCTCCAGGTCGTGTGTGGGGTAATTCAACTCATGCTTCTTCAGCTGCCTAGAAGCATAAGCAATCACCTTCTCATTCTGCATCAGTACACAACCCAGTCCCACACGGGACGCATCACAAAAGACTGTAAAGTCCTCATCACTAGATGGCAGAGCTAAAACTGGTGCTGAAGTCAACCTCTTCTTAAGCTCTTCAAAACTCTCTTCGCACTGGTCGGTCCACAGAAACTTCTGATTCTTCCTGGTTAACCTGGTCAGAGGAGCTGCTATCTTTGAGAAGTCCTGAACGAACCTCCTGTAGTAACCAGCCAAACCCAAGAAACTTCTAATCTCTGTCACTGAAGTGGGTCTAGGCCAGTTAGCCACAGTTTCTGTCTTCTTGGGGTCCACCTCAATACCATTCTCTGACACTACATGCCCCAAGAATGAAATGCTCCTCAGCCAGAACTCACATTTAGAGAACTTGGCATACAAGCCATGTTCCCTCAAAGTCCGCAAGACCAACCGCAGATGATGGGCATGCTCTTCTGCATTCCTGGAATACACTAAGATATCATCTATGAAGACAATAACGAAGTGATCCAGGTATTGGCTAAATACTCTGTTCATGAGATCCATGAATGCTGCAGGGGCGTTTGTTAACCCGAACGGCATCACTAGGAACTCATAGTGCCCATATCTGGTCCTGAAAGCTGTCTTTGGGACGTCTTCATCTCTGATCCTCAGCTGATGATACCCAGATCTCAGATCTATCTTGGAGAAACAACCTGCTCCTGCTAGCTGGTCGAATAGATCATCGATCCTAGGCAACGGGTACTTGTTCTTGGTAGTGACCTTGTTCAACTGTCTGTAGTCGATACAAAGTCTGAGAGATCCATCCTTCTTTTTCACGAACAACACTGGAGCACCCCAAGGCGAGGTACTCGGTCGGATGAAACCCTTATCTACCAGCTCTTGTAACTGTTCCTTAAGCTCCTTCAGCTCTGCTGGCGCCATCCTGTAGGGAGGGATAGAGATCGGTCTGGTTCCTGGCATCAATTCTATCTCGAACTCTATCTCCCTAGGAGGCGGTAAACCTGGCAGCTCGTCTGGGAAAACATCTAAAAACTCTCTAACCACAGGCACTGAGGCGGGCTCTCTGACATCTCTGTCTAGCTCTCTCACATGAGCTAGATAACCCTGACAACCCCTCCTGAGCAGCCTACGAGCCTGTAGGGCTGATATCAAACCTCTAGGTGTACTCCCCCTGTCTCCTCTAAAGACAACCTCTGACCCATCCTGACATCTGAACTTAACTACCTTGTCTCTGCAATCCAAGGTAGCACCATGGGTAGATAGCCAATCCATCCCTAGAATGACGTCAAAATCTGTCAAGTCTAGAACCACTAGGTCGGCGGATAGGCATCTTCCCTCTATGAAAACTGGACTGTACTGGCAGACTGACTCTGCCACTGACGGGTCACATTTGGGTCCACTGACCCATAGGGGACACTCTAACCCAGAGACCATCAAACCCAACCTCTCGACCGCTCTCGGAGAAACAAAAGAATGGGATGCACCCGGGTCCATTAAGGCATAAGCATCTGAACAACCAATGATGATATTACCTGACACCACGGTGTTGGATGCGTTTGCCTCCTGCTGTGTCATTGTGAAGATCCGTGCTGGAGCTGACGGACCTTCCCCTCTGTAACCTGATGAAGAAGATGCTGACCCTCTCCCTCGGCCTCTGCCACTAGCCTGTGTTGCGGCTGAAGCTGCCGGCTGTGCCACACTACCTGAAGTTGTCTGCTGGGGCTGTGCCGTAGGAACTGCTCTCGGACACTCCCAAGACATGTGTCCCTCTTGCCCACACCTGTAGCAGGCTGTCGTCCCAAACCGGCATACCCCTCTGTGTAGCTTACCACACCTTGCACACACTGCATTATCAGCACCAGAGCTTGAGCCACCTCCTAATCCCAGACCTGATTTGATCTTGCTCCAGAACTTATTCTTCTTTGGTTTCTTAGTGGTACTGCCCCACTTCTTACTAGCTGAACTCAAGGGTGAAGGGTCTATCCTTCCCCCACCTGGGGTCCTAGAACCAGAAGGTTGTGCCACTGACTGCTTGACTTTTCCCTCTATTACGGCACTAGCCTCCATTCTCCTGGCCATGTCTATAATGGCATGGAAACTTTCTCTATCAGCTGATTGAATCAAAGAGGAATACCTGGAATTGAGCCTCATGATATACCTCCTCGACTTCTTCGGATCTGTGTCCAGATGTTGCCCAGCAAACGGCAACAACTCTAAGAATCTATCGGTGTACTCATCGACACCCATCTCGTCTGTCTGCTTCAGCTGTTCAAACTCAATCACCTTCAGCTCCCTGGAACTGTCAGGGAAAGCCCATCCTGCGAACTCATTCGCAAACTCCTCCCATGACAGACTGTCCACCCTTGGTTTCACATAGTTCTTGAACCACTCTCGTGCTTTCTTGCATTTCAGAGTGAAACCAGCCATCTGAATGGCTCTACTATCATCAGCCCCTATCTCATCTGTAATTGTTTTGACCTTCTCCAGGTACACAAACGGATCATCACCTGTATCAAACTGGGGAGCACCCAACTTCATATAGTCGGTCATCTTGACCTTGCTCCCTCCAGATGAGCTAGGTTGAGGTACATGGCTTCCTGGAACTGTGGGTTCTGCTGGTGGTGGTGGTGCAACATCCCCTGGGATAGGGTTTGCTGTGCCTGGATAGGAGGGTTGAGGTGGGTACATAGGGTATTGTGGATACTGTGGGTGGAAAGGTGGGTATGGCATGTGAGAAGGGTAAGGATTAAAACTGGGGAAATCCGATGTACTTTCCATCGAATACCCGGGGTATGGTGAAAAAGGTGGGTACTGGGGTGGTGGAATAAACCCCGAGGCCTGAGTGCCTCCCTGAGACTCACCCATGCCCTCTTCTGGCATGCTTACACCAAGGCTACCGTCCCTCCTCTGGTCCACATCCATCTCTTCTCCCACATCCACTGACCTGCCTCCTTGAACCGTTCCTCTTACTGATCTGTTTCTACCCAGATCCAGAGACCTTCTGGGGTCTCCCACTGCTCTGTCCCTGTTGGACCTACTTGACATTGCCCTTGGCAATGCTGGAGGACGGGCGCTCGTGCCCTCATCCTCCGGTGGTACTCTAGTCAATCTAGCCGATCGACGAGTTCCTCGCATTCTGTTTACTGAAAAACAGCACAGATAACAAAACATTAGCATTAAATGGTTCATGTGGAAACACATGAACCCACATCATATACACATCATATTCATAGCATATCTCATGGCATACATACTTTCATTCTAGACAGGACTCTACATCCTATCCTAGTGGACATGATTTCCTATTGTGCTTGACTTTTCTATCACATCTATGAGCCCGACACTCTAGGTCCGACCATATGAACCTAGGGCTCTGATACCACTCTGTAACGCCCCGGAAACCAGACCGCTACCGGCGCTAGGATTCAGGTCGGCTTAAGGCCGCCGGAACCCGTAGCAAGCCAAACATACATCCTGTGAACCTGTTTAATCCCATACATGATCAACAACATCCATACAAATTAAAACTTTTCTTTCCAAGCCTAACCTGTGCATACATAACATATCATAAACCCCTCGTTGGAGTCCTCATCAAATACTCCAATGGGTAACATAACATATGTTAGGCTTAGATAACATAAACATCAAAAAAAAAATTTTTTGGATCATATACACAAGGGATTAAAACAAACTCCAGTCAAGCACATTCTAAACTTTCATTACATTACATAACATACTTTTACATTACAAATAAACCATGTCCACCACTAGGCTATTACATAAACTTCTCTTACTCTTCTTGACTTCTCTATCTACTCTGTACCTGCAAGACTGGGGTTAGGGGAGAGGGGGTGAGCTATAAAGCCCAGCGAGCAAAACGATAAAAACATGTGATTTAGTTTCACCATTTTTAGGTTTATTATTATTCATTTTATTATTAAGAACATTTGTTTTAGTTCCTCCATTTTTAGGTATATTATTATTCATTTTATTATTATTATACTTTTTCTTTCTTTTTCTTATTCATGCTTTCATGAAATGCATCACATCACAGCTAATCACATAAAGGATGGTATTGTCACCATTAGTCCTCAACATCTCCAAGTGCCAGGGGCGTAGAATGGGCCTCACTGGTCTTTCTCTTACATAACATAACATAACATTCCAAGTGCCAGGGGCGTAGAATGGGCCTCGCTGGTCTTTCTCTTACATAGTGCCAGGGGCGTAGAATGGGCCTCGCTGGTCTCCCATAACATATCATCATAACATAACATCAGAGGACTATGGATCACCCAACAACCATCCACATCAACATCAATTTATGCAATGCAGCATATTCGTGAATTCTAATGCAAACATCCTGAAATATTGCATGGCATAATGATGCATGGGCAATGCTTTATGATTCATTCATTTATTCATTTACTTTACTTTAAAACTTAAGGGGTTGTTCCACTCACCTGATGACTGAAGCTTTAACAACTCAAAGGCAGCTATCTCACTGCCGGGGGTCTCGGTTCCTCGGGTCCGGACCTACACAGGTGGACTTAGATGAGGTACCAAACAAACATAAACAAGACTCTAAACATACCCCCAAAAACCTCCTAAAAACACCTCAAAACACCCCTAGAAAACATGCAAGAAAAGGCTGGACAGGGCACTTTCGGCGGCACCTTCGGCGGCCGGAAGTCCCTCCAGAGCTGAAAGTCAGGCAAGTTCGGCGGCACCTTCGGCGGCCGAAACTCCCAGACAGAGGCGAAACTCATGCATGTTCGGCAGCACCTTCGGCGGCCGAAAGTCTCGGACAGAGCCGAAACTCCAACTTTCGGGGGCAAGCTTCGGCAGCCTAAAGCTGCCTCACAAGCCATGTTCGGCGGCCGAAACTCCCTTCGGCTGCCGAACCTGGTTTCTGCCAAGGGCAGAAACTTGGCTCCTCTTGCCTCCAAGTTTCCCAAACTTCCTAATCATGCATAAAACTCTTCTACAACACTCATACACAAGCATACAAGCTCCTAGGGGCCTCAAACTAACTTAAACCCCAACTACAACACACGAGCAAACCACATTGTTCACAAATCACATAAAACCTAACATTTGCTTAAAAACTCATACAACCCTATACATGCCATTCTACCCCATAAAACAACTTAAAACTTACTTAAAACACATAAGGAGCTTAAGATCGGCTCTTACCTCTTGAAGATCGAGAGGGAGACGACCTAAACTTGGAGATCCACGAAAATGAGCTCCTGGGTTCCCAAAGCTCCAAAACTTGTTTCAAAAGTTCAAAACCTTCAATGCAAGCTTAAAACTCAAGAAAAATGGTGGGGATTTGAAGGAAGAACACTAGATTGGGAAGAGGGAGGTCGGAAGCTAGCTGTTGCCGAAAATGGGAGAAAGCTCGCCCATTTCGGCTAAGTGACCCTTTTATAGTGGCTGGCCAGACCACGTTCGGGGGCCGAACTTGCCTCCGCATACATGCCATGTTCGGCGGCCGAACTTGACTTTCGGCGGCCGAACCTGAACTTCCCTCACTCGTGCTTTCGGGGGCCTAACGTGCCTCCAAAACGCATGCATGTTCGGCGGCCGAACTTGACTTTCGGCGGCCGAACCTGGGTTTTCCTCCAAAGACTCTTCATGCAAAAACTCATTTAATTTTCATACTTAAAACCATGAAATGCTTTAAAACATTTTATGAAAACATGTTTCTACCCTACTAGAGGCTTCCGACATCCGAGATTCCACCGGACGGTAGGAATTCCGATACCGGAGTCTAGCCGGGTATTACACTGGCCAAACTAGATGCCCGATTGATTCCCCATATTCGACATTTTTGTAATATAGAAAATCTTTCAATAACAAATTAATGAGATATTTTTTTACATGTTGTGTTCTTCAGTGATAAGGAACGATGGGGTTACCTTCCTCAAAAAGTTAAAAGAGACAACAAAGGGCCACAAGGCGGGTTCTGCTAGACCATCCGGGTTTTGGTCCCACTAAACAAGGCTACAAGGCGAGTTTTTTCAAGTCAGGTCACAAGGCAGGTTCCGCTAGACCATCTGGGCGCTGGCCCCACTAAACAAAGGCATAAGATAGGTTCCGCCAGGCCAGGTTACAAGGTGGGTTCCGCTAGACCATTCGGTCGTTTGTCCCACTAAATAAGGTCATAAGGCGGATTCCGCCAGGCTAAGTCATAAGGCGGATTCTACCAAACCATCCAGGTATTGGTCCCACTAAGAAAAGCCACAAGAAGGGTTCTACCAGACCATTCAGGCCTTGGTCCCACTAACTAAGAGCACAAGGCAGGTTCCACCAGGCCAGATCACAAGGCGGGTTTCGCCAGACCATCCGGGTGTTGGTCCCACTAAACAAGGCCACAAGGCGGGTTCCGCTAGGCTAGGTCACAAGACGGATTTTGCCAAACCATTCGGGCATTTGTCCCACTAAAAATAAGGCCACAAGGCGGGTTCCGCCAGACCATCCGGGCATTGGTCCCACTAAACAAGCCCACAAGGTGGGTTCTATCAGGCCAGATCACAAGGTAGGTTCCGCCAGACTATTTGGGCCTTGGTTTCACTAAATAAGGCCACAAGGCAGGTTTTACTAGGCCAGATCACAAGGCGGGTTCTGCCAGACAATTTGGACCTTGGTCCCACTAAATAAGGCCACAAGGCGGGTTCTACTAGGTCAGGTCACAAGGTGGGTTCCACTAGATCATTCAGGCATTGGTCCCACTAAGTAAGGCCACAAGGCAGGTTCCGCCAGGCCAGATCACAATGTGGATTTTGCTAGACCATTCAGGCGTTGGTCCCACTAAGTAAGGACACAAGACAAGTTCCTCCATGTTAGGCCACAAGGCGGGCTCTGCCACACCATCCGAGCATTGGTCCTACTAAATAAGGCTACAACGCGGGTTCCACCAGACTAGGTCACAAGGCAAATTCCACTAGACCATCTGGGCATTGGTCCCATTACGTAAGGCCACAAGATGGGTTCCGTCAGGCTAAGTCACAAAGCGAGTTTTGCCAGACCATTCAGATGTTCGTCCTACTAAACAAGACCACAAGGCGAGTATAAGCAGACTAAAAAGATCGGAAGATAGTCCCACTAATCGAGGTTTTCGTGCTAGGACGGGTGTTCATGGATGATGTAACGACCCGAAAATCGGACCGCTACCGGCGCTAGGATCCGGGTCGGCTTAAGGCCGCCAAGACCCGTAGCAAGCCTGACTTGCAACCTGAAAACCTGTTTAATCCCATACATGATCACAACATACATAAAATTTTAAAACTTTTCTTTCATACATCCAACTCAACCTGAACATGAACTGCACATAGCCATAATCATAATCATGATCCCTCTGTGGGATCTCATCAATGCCCCAATGGGCGATACATCATAAGATGAGTTGGCTTTCATGAACATAATAAAACATTTTTTATCATGTAATAAAAGGGATACCTCATACACAATGTCAAGCACAATATCTAATCCTCAATATCATTACATGACTGAAACTGTACTTTTACATAACATTAATACATCTATCATGTCCACACTAACTATTACATACACGTGACTTCATTACTCTTGTAAACCTCCTGGTCTACCCTGTACCTGCAATCCTGGGGAAATTGGGAGAGGGGTGAGCTACTAGAGCCCAGTGAGCAGAATAATAAAACACTTAAAACATATGATAACATGAAATGCATCACAGCACAGCTAATCACATCAAGAATGAACTTGTCACCAATAGCCCTCTACATGGTCCAACTGTGCCAGAACGTAGAATGGGTCCTGGTCTTTCCCTTACATATCATAACATAACAGTGTCTAACTGTGCCAGAACGTAGAATGGATCCTGGTCTTTCCCTTACATAGTGCCAGCGAACGTAGAATGGGTCCCATTGGCCAGCGAACGTAGAATGGGTCCCACTGGTCTTACTTTCCGTACTGTACATATCATATCGTCATATCATAGATCGAGGGCTATGGATCATTCAACATTCATCCACATCAACATCAAAATGTGCAATGCAACATATTCGTGAATTCTAATGCAAGCAACCTAATTCATCACATGGCATTCATGATGCATGAACAATGCTCAAAACTTTGAAATTTATTTACTTTAAACGTAAAGGTTTATTCCACTCACCTCTGGATAGCTCTGACCAGACACTGGGGCAACAGACTCACTGCGGGGGTCCTCGGTTCCTCGGGTCCGAACCTACACAGGTGGACTCAAATGAGGGACCAAACATACGTGAACATAACTCTAAACTATTCCCCAAAAACCCCCTAAAACATCATGGAATAATCATAGAAAAACATGCAAGAAAGGGCTGGACAGGGCACTTTCGGCAGCAGGTTCGGCGGCCGAAAGTCCCTCCAGAGCCGAAAGTCAGGCAGGTTCGGCGGCACCTTCGGCGGCCGAAACTCCCAGACAGAGGCGAAACTCATGCATGTTCGGCGGCACCTTTGGAGGCCGAAAGTCCCAGACAGAGACGAAAGTCTCCTTTCGGAGGCAAGCTTCGGCAGCCGAAGGCTGCCTCCACAAGCATGTTCGACGGCCGAAAGTTCCTTCGGCTGCCGAACCTGGTTTCTCCCAGAATGGCAGAAACTCAGCTCCCCTATGCATTTATGCCTCCTATCTCATCCAAACATGCATAAACCTATTCTACAACACTCATACACAAGCATACAAGTTCCTAGGGGCATCAAACCATCAAAACCCCAACTACAACACACAAGCAACTCACATTGTTCAAAATCACATCAAAAACCCATAAGCTCAACATAAGCTACACATGCATTTTCTACCCCATGAACTTGCATAAAACATAATGTAAGCTAGAGATCGACTCTTACCTCTTGAAGATCGAGGGTGGAGGCGATCTAACTTGGAGTTGGAAGAGATTTGAGTTTTTGAACCTCAAAGCTCCAAAACTTGCTCAAAACTCGAAAATCTTCAAAACAAGATGAAAACTAGTGAAAAACTTGAAAGATCTGAAGGAAAAGACTCAAGATCGGTGAGGGGTGGCGGAGGACTCACCTTGGCCGACAACGGGGAGAAAAACTCGCCCGTTTTCGGCTAAGGGACCCTTTTATAGTGGCTGGCCAGGCCACGTTCGGGGGCCGAACGTGCCTCCGCATGCATGCCATGTTCGGCGGCCGAACTTGAGGTTCGGCGGCCGAACCTGGACTTTCCTCACTTATGCTTTCGGGGGCCTAAAGGCGCTCCCGAAGGCATGTATGTTCGGCGGCCGAACTTGAGATTCGGCGGCCGAACCTAAGTTTTCCTTCAAGGTTGCTTTTATGCAAAAACTCATTTCCATTTTACTTAAAACCATGAAATACCTTAAAACATTTTATAAAAACATGATTCTACCCTACTAGAGGCTTCCGACATCCGAGATTCCACCGGACGGTAGGAATTCCGATACCGGAGTCTAGCCGGGTATTACAGATGACTACCAACCTTAAGATTATAAATCCTATAAGGTATTTCATATCTAAGGTAGGCATTCGCCAGGCCATATATCTTGGTGTTATTCCCACTGGTCAAAGGCTTTCAAACTAGTGAAAATATTAACAAGATAGGAGAAAATATTTTTACTAGATCATAAACAGTTACATAGGAGGAGGAATTTCTTCATCCTCCTCTGCCTGAGTCTCCATTATATTAGAATTTTCTATATTTATTACATTGTTCATAGAGACTTGGTCGTGGGGACTGCCCTCAGTACGTCCCTCCGCTCTTCAATTTCATCTCCCTCTTATTCGGAGAATATTTCGTTTATCCAAGAAAAATTTTTGGAAGAAAATCATTTCACCAACTCTTTCTATATTGAATTTTGGTCTCACACGAATATTTCTTCACCTTAGGCCACTGTTTTATGCAGCTCTGTCTCGAGCTCAGCAACCTTAATAAAAATAGCTCGCGCCTCCTCAGTTTGAATTTGTAGCTCCAGAACTTGGAAATGCAACAGAGCCACCTAATCTCCGGTAGTCATTATCCGATCAGCTTGAAAGTCTTAGCCTCGTTCAACTCTATATGGACCGGTTTGAAAGCTTGAGCCTCGTTCATTAATACTATTTAAATATAATTTATTAAAAAATTATAATATATTAAATGCAGTTAGCAATGAATTATGAGTTATTATTTGTCAACTCTGTTCAACTGTCAAATCAAATAGATTTATATGGGGAAGAGTAAAATTACCATTAATCTCTTTAAATTTTAAAAAATATTAAAAATTAGTTTTTAGTTTATTTTTAATAATAAATTAATCTTTAAATTTAAATTCATTAATAAATTGAAGAGGCCTTCACTTTGATAGAGTCAAAATGTTGGAATTATAAAGGGACTAATTTTAACGTATTTCAAAGGTATAAAAGTAATTTTTCTTTTATTTATAATTATAATTAGTTAAATATAAATAGCATTAACAAAATAATATAATTTTTTAAATTCTTAATGTTTTTATATTATGCTCAATATTTTGTAAAAAAATATTTTTATCTATAATATTATTTATTAATTAAAAAATAATTATATAATTTTTTACATAAATATCACAATATATATAATTTTTTTTATTTGTGAATAAAAAGCTACAATTAAAAAGTTTTATTTTAACTAAAAAAAATTACTATAATAAAATAAAAAATCAACAATAAAATTTACCAATTAAATTATAAAATTATGATAGTTAAAATAAATTATTCATCGCTTATCGATAATTTAAAATATCAATATTAAAATTATCCATCATTTTATGGACAAAAATTTATAGGCATATTTTCACTTTCTTATAATAAATACAAATAATGATCTAATTAAAAAAAAAAGGCTAAATATATAATTTGCCCTCTCATATATTCATAAAAAGTTATTTTACCTCTCAAATTTATTTTTATTTTATTTACTCTTTTAACTTTTAAATTTTAAATAATTTAATTTTTATAAAATAAGAGAATGTATACATCATTTATTTAATTTTTAATTATTATATAATTTAATTTTCATGATATGGTAGCATATGTAAATATTACATATTAATTGTATATATTAAGTTATTTTATTATTTAAAAAAAAAGAGTAAATAGAATAAAATTAAAATTGAGAAGGGAAAATAACTTCTTATAAAATGATGAAAAAGAAAATTATACATTTTGGCATATGATAGAAGTTTTATTATTGTCTTTTGTTCTTTCCTTAGTCCTTGATGCTTCCTTGGTTTCTTGTAGCATTTTGCATTTGAGTGCTATCACTTTCTTTTGGTTTCAATTATTATATATTTTTTTTAGATATTGGATAAAAAAATTAAAATATTTATGGTAATGAACGATAAAATTAAACTTTTTAATTTATTATAATTATAATCAATATAAATAAATTAAGTTTATATAAATTAATGATAAATTATAATGTAATTCTTAAAATTTTATATTATTTTTATTATCTAAAATTTAAAATGTTGAATATAAATATAAATTTCCTTAAACATTTAAATTTTTTTATCCAATATTTCTTTTAACAATCAGAAAAATTACTTTAAAAAAATATGAGACGAATATTTTTTTTTAATTAATTTTACATCTTAGTAAATAATAAAACTTTACAAGATTGTATTCACGATCATTTAATTATATTTTTAGAGTTCAACACTCCCATCACCTTATAAAAAGGAAAAATATGATATTTATATCATTTAAATATATTATATATAAGTTTCATTATCATAAAAAGACTAAGGTATAATTGCACAAAACTCTTAAATTTCAATAGTAGCTTTTTTTTTTTTAAATTTATGATATTACAACCTCGCAAAATATTTAATCAAATTGCAACACTGTTTTTTTAATAGAATGAGAATTTAGATTAACGAAAACATATTCAAATTTATGTGTATAAATAATAACCTTATTATTATTTTATTAAGATTATTATCCTATCATTTTACTAAATATTTTTATTATTATTTTATTTATATTTTTAATTTATTAGTTAAAATAATACAAATATTTTTATGGATTCGTATTTATATTACAATCTTTTTAGTTTATTATATAAAATAATTCAAACATTTTAAGAAATTTATAATTATATTCCAATCTTTTAATATTAGATAGTTACGAAAAAAAAAAATAAAGACACCTAAATAATCAGTATTATATTCTTAGCTAAAGTACCAGCAGAAAAAAAAAAAACTGGCAGTGATTTTTTTCACAATTTTAATTATAATAAAGAGAATAAAATTTAAATGAATGGCTATAAAAAAAATAATAAAATATTTAAATTTTATTGTTTAATAAATAAAAATATTAGAATATAAGTGTAAAGTTATAGAAAAGTTTGAATTACTTCATTTGATAGACCAAAAATATAATAATTAAAAAAATAAAAAAAAGTCACATGCAATGAGTATTTTTAAATTCCGATTAAAATTGATTTAGATTTATAGATAAAATTATAATAAATTTTAAAATTTTAATTTAATTATTTAAACTTAAAAATTTAAAATATAAAGTCAATTGACCAAAAAGTTTAGATCTTTGAATTATTTAAGTTGTTTTTTTTTTTTTGAAATGGTTGAATTATTTAACTTAATTGAAAAAAAAATGGTTTTCATATTGATTATAAATCAAACTAACTGAAGGAATTTTTATTAATTACTATACTTTATTGTAATTATAATAAATAATTATTTCTATCATTTTATTTAATTATATAAAATATATTTATTTTATTTTATTTTAATTAATTCGATTATATCTATAACCAATTAAATATCTTAATTTTAATTCATATAAGAGTCGAAAAAATTTCTATGAATTAAAATTTCGATTCTCAATACTAGGAAAGCCATATTTTTACATTTTTTTGGACAAAACAGATAAATAAATAAAATCAGTGCATGCTAATTGGAAGAAATGATGGGAAGAGACATCAATTACTTTAATGCTTGCTTTTATTTTGGGTCATTTTAGATTCCTAATTTATCAATGCATTAAAAGTGCAGATCCAATCCTTTTTCACTCCTCCTTTCTTCCAAAAATATACAGAAAAAACCCAATTATCCTTCCCCTCTTCCTTCACTCTATTTTCTTTTCCTACCTCTAATTTCCTTCTAACAAAATAGAGCATTGAGGAATCCTAAATCCAAAATCACTATAAAAGGAAAAGGGTTAACATCAAAATGAAATAAGATATGTAAAAAAAAATCAATTGAATTAAATTCTTATGAAATTCTTAATTCAAACAAGAATATATCAAAAACAATTTAATGTTTTTCAAATCGCTTGACAATTTGGTTGGTTGACAATTCAGTTTTCCATCGCATATTTAAAATTCGAAAAAGTAATAACACGAAAACTAGACTGTAAATTTATCATTTTCAAAATGGATACCACAATGATGGAACTCAGCTTTTACATATAATCTTACATTAGACCCAAATACAAGAATGTGAGTTCATGTCTTTTAATTCTAAACAACTTCCCACTTTATAGAATAGAGAACTTAGATCTAGAGGAGCAGCTTTTCCTAGGGTGCCACATAAAAAGAATCCTAGGATTCTGCCCAAATTGACTCGCATCTAATAAGCTGAAGTCCATCTTCAAGTTTTAAACCCTAGAAATATTTTAAAGACTATGCAGAACTGATTTCAAAATCTGTCCATGCATATCCCATTTATAGATACAGGGAAGCTACGATAGATACAAACTCTTCAATACCTTTATTTGAGATGCTGCTGATATTATTGGGTTATTCACAAGCTTATGAAGTTTCATTTCCTCGCTCGAGAAGGCTCTCGGTGTTATAACTACTGCCCCAAGCTCTCTGCTTCCATATTTGTTCCACTTCGACGAATGTGAGCCCTTTAGTCTCTGGCACAAACAGAATCACAAACACAACTGCCACGACAGCCACAACTGCAAGAATCAAGAAAGTTGCACCTGTTCCCACCGCATTGGCAAGTGAAAGGAAAGTTTGGGCCACGATCAAATTAGAAACCCAATTTACAGTAGCCGACATTCCACCACATATGCCTCTATAAGCCTCAGGGTAGACCTCTGAGTTCACAGTCCATGGAACCGGTCCCATTCCAGGAGAGAAAAAACCAATGTATGAAGCTAGCCCTAATACTGCAAGCCACCCATAGAGTGCATTTGAAGAACCAGATGATTGGCCAAAGAATGACCCAGCCAAGATAAGGAGTGAAACAATCACACCAGCTAAGCTTGAGAGAGCCAACTTCTTCCGCCCAAAATGATCAATAAGGTAAATGCCAAGAATGGTTCCAGCAGCATTCATTGCAGCAACAATGAGGGAAAGGAGAAGTGCTAATTGGTTGGAACTAAAGCCAGCCATTTGAACAATAGTTGGGCTATAGTACATCACTGTATTGATGCCAGTGAACTGCTGAAAAGCCTGCAACATCGAAAAATCCATGGTCATACATCAAGTGTTAAGAAGGGTTTCTTAATTAAAACATACCATTTTATCTTGTTCATCTAAGTTCTTGTACAACTCATAAAGTTATAATATGCACAATGATAATATACACACTGACAAGCTCTCTAAACCATGTCCAAGCATATGCAATCACCTAGATATTTATTTAATACAAACATTCCCTTTTGGTTTATAGAAGGATTAAATTCAAAATAGAGAAACCAACGGCTCACATCTTTGACCTATAATTTTGGAAACAGGTTGAGTCAAGAGCACACTCAACCTTAAGCAAAACCAGAAATTTATATTCAATAACCATAAGATGAATCTATAAAATGAATTCCAAAGTTCACACCCAATCAGTTCCATTTCTTGGAAAGAAGTCATCAAAGAAATGATTGCTGTGAGCCGTACAACACAAATGGCATCTTTCTTGAGGTTAAACCTTAATAAGATAAGAACTAGAAAGAAAAAAACTGTCTAGGCATTCAGAGAAGCAAAGAGAATTAGAGAAGAAAAACCAGGGCACAACCAAGAGAGAGAGAATCAACTTCTAATCAACTAGACAAGGAATTCTAGAAATATTCATTCTTAATAAACACGAAGACTTGGCTACAAAACAATCCTAATCCTCTTGATGATTCAAACTTTAGATATTCCAAAATTTCCCCAAAAATATGTTGAATCCTATTAGCATAACTAAGGATTTTTTTTCCAAAAAGAAAAAAATACTATAAAATTGACTATTGGCCATATACCTATGCTAAATGGTTAATTAAGGAGCCAGATATGTCTTCATTGCAACATCATTGGTGGGGCATATCTTCCAATACAGAGTGCCAGCACATAGAATAATTAATATTAACAAGCATGCTCAGCATATTAACAGTATCAATAGGATGCATGAGGAATTGAGAATGTATGCCTGATACTACCTGAAGGCCAGCCCCAGCAAGAAATGCAAGTCTGATTTCTTTTGATTTGAACACATCCAAGTATCTAACATTATTATGCTTCTGGCGATCTTCCTCTGAAGAGGCAGAAAGGTGATCAATTTCATCCTCCAATCGAGCAATGTCATATATTTTAGCAAGTACCATAATGGCCTTATCTTTATCATCCTGCATATTTAAGTGAGAACTATTATCTGGTGCCTAGTGGTATTTTCAGAGACTTTGCTGAACAGATGATTTGCCCATTGAATACCTTCATAAAAAGCCAACGAGGTGATTCAGGCATACAGAGCATAAGACAGAACTGAACCACAGCCGGCAAAGCTGCAACTCCAAGCATCCACCTCCATGTTCCAGGGACCTGTCAAAGCAACAATAACATTAGAAAGTGAAAAAATAAATAAAACTGAAAAGCAAGAAAGAAAGAGTAATCATGCCCTAAAATACTGGAAATTTTATATTTGCTTATTCTTCGATAGTTATTTGTCAATAAATTGAGAAGATACGAGTTTCGCATTTGACCCAGGAATTTCACATGTAGTTACCAAATTGAGATTCAAGCGAGACTCAAAATCTTCATTTTACGGATTGAAAATCATCGACTCGTAAGATTCGATAAAATTCTCAAAATTAATTAAATGATATATATTCTAAAACATAAAATATCAACAGTGACATTTTGATTAATGTAGAATTATCATTTAGCTAATTAGAAGTATGCTTTATAATAGAAGCATATATTCTCATTATGTCATAGTTTTGCATTATAAATTATTAATCTTGATTGTAAACTATGGTAGTTATTGTGCACAGGCTGAAATTCCCATTTAAATTTGATCAAATAATTAAATAATAAAAAATGATAGCTGGTTAAAAAAGTTTAGAATACATTTCATAATTTGATAACTACAATTAGAGAACAATTAACAGAAAAAAAAAAAAGAGAGAGAAAAGAAAGAAGAGAGGGAGGGAAAGGAATTGCTGGTGGAAAGAAAATGGCCAAAGGAGGTTTTATCTGCACTTCTAATAGTAAAACAAAGTGAAATCTTAACTCTTGTATCTATTGGGTTCAACAACCCTCTTGAAAAAGAATTAACTGAATCAGTCAATTCATATTGCCACCTGATTCACTAGCAATTCTTCTGATTTTATCCTGATTCAGGTACACTTTGCAATTCGCCAAATAGATTTGAATCACTAGGAATGGGGGATCAGACCAAATTGTACCACTGGAATAGAGAATCATACAATTCCAACAACATTAATTTTAACCAATTTCTTGAAAAAAGTTCAATTCTACGAGCAAATTAGAATCTTGGAAATAATGCATTAATTTTATGCAATTTGCTCCTTTAATCACACTATATAAAACGTATAAATGATTAATAAGTGCCATGCCTTCTCAGTTCTTTCTTCCTTCAGCAAAAATTTCCAAAAGAAAGTTTAAATGATGAAGCTATAGTATTTTATACATTACTGAGAAGACCAACAAAATGTGACCTTTTCTAGGACAGTAATTTTTCCATGATGGTGGAGACAAAAAGGCTGGCAAAGCTGGAACAAGAGAAAATGCGATGATGTAAACAATAAAAAATGGGCTAATAATATAAACAGGAAAAAGAAGAAAGAACACCAAACAGTACTTCCTGCAGATAGGTAACAGAGAAATGAGATACTGTTACCTAACTACCAGGCATTGTTTAGAACAGGCTTAAGTCACTTGGCTCATACCAAAGACCTGGGACCATATAACACCTTCATCATCATTAAAAAAATAAGGGATTAACAAAATATGTGAATATAATAAAAATTTTCTTCGTAATAACTTTAAACTTGAAAGTAAAATTACTGAAACAATTGGTTACATCAGACAGAAGCCAATCAAGAAATGCTGATGCAAAGGATGCAGCACTACTGCTCTCAACATCACAGAAACAGATACAAGCAATTTACTTCAATGACTTTTCACAATTTCTCATACTCTTAAAATTCATTTCAAAAGAGAGGGGAAAAAGAAAACTTTTTCCATGTTAAAATATTTCATATTCAAGTGAACCATCTGAAAGTCATTATTTAAGAAAAAAGGAAATAAAAAAAAAGAATCTAATATTACCAAATAGACCATTTGAATAAGGAAAAATGATATTCCAGTTAGCATGCCTTTTGATCTAAGTCTGGCTTATTTACGAGTAGGATAATCTGCATAGAGCAATCATTTCATAAGATATGAAATTAACGTAATCTAAATAAGATAGAATAACACCTGTCTTCAGTTGTTTATACATGATTTGTTTTACTTCAAGTTTATGTTCAAGTCCTTTAAGACACACTTTTGCCTTTTTCCAGTCGCTCACAGCAAATATGCTCAAAACTTTTTTTCTTACACGGTTAAGCAAACACAAATTTACAGAGAGAGAATCAATCACCAAACTATCTGTCAAGAAATCCTAAATTAAGTCGGATATACATATTCCTAAACTTTCACGGATATGGAAAAACCAAAGTTGGGTCCCATTTCCAGCAAAAGGAAGATGCTAAACTATGTTTCAGTATGATTCAAAGTAAAAGCAAATATTAACCTGACCTCAGTAAAAGCAAGATTAACGAGATATGAAAGGAACTGTCCACCAGTTATCATCAGAACATTTGTGCTCACTAGTCCCCCCCTTACTTCAGATGGAGATGCTTCTGCAATATATACAGGAGCTGTGACAGACGCTAAACCTACACCAAGGCCAACTAAAAGTCGACCTAGAATTAGAACATATGGATCTGGTGCAGCTGCCATGACAATTGATCCAACCGCAAAGACAATATCAGCAATTAGGGTAGCCTTCTTGCGTCCGTACGCATCATTAATCCAACCACCTGATGCAGCTCCAATGATTGCACCGACCAGGGCCATACTAACAATTGTTTCCTGCCAACTCAAAAAGGTCAGCTTAACAAAACAAAAATTCAAGGGCATACTTAGATTCCAATATCTGAGTGTTATCAACCCATCATACCACCACCAACATCTCATCACTATTCCAATGAAAAGCATCATATTTACTCCCTTCTTTTCAATTCATCAATTTAACTTTCCCAATTCACACAAACATGACAGTAAATGAAAAGTAAAACAAAAAGGAAAACCCGGTTTTTAACATATGTCTCACTCTTTTGATTAACCAAAAAAAATCACCTGTAGAAAGCTACTCTGATTGACCACCTCGAATTCGTCTTTTATGTACAGAAGGGCACCTGAAATAACACCTGCAACCAAACATTCTCAAGTAAAAAACGCAATTACGATAAACCAAAAGAATTTCCTTTCACATCAGGATACCGATCGAGCACAATATCCCAGGAAGAAAATCCCTCTCTTTGTGTGTAAGCTTCAATTAAAAAAAAGGACAAAAAGAAAAAACGTATAGTCGAAATTGATCAAGTCCAAACATGATTATGAAGATACCTGTATCATAGCCGAAGAGCAGACCCCCTATTCCAGCAATCACAGTTAACCTTAAAACAAACGGATTACTGAAATACGACATTCTCCTCTCAGGGAAGGAATCCAAGTACCCTGAGCTTCCTGGCAACGATTCGATAGTCATCTTCTTGCACTTTCTTCCTTGTCGTTTCCCCCCCTTTTCTTCTTGAAAAGCTAATCACTAGACAAAGAACACTTAATTGCAATCACTATAAGCACAAAAGTATGCGATTGGAGCTAAAAATCTAATCGCACACAAACGACTTTACACTCTTGAATTCCCCTAACGAATTTTGTTTGCAAAAAAAATCAAACCCCCTCTCTTTCGCTCTCTTCCCAGCTACTATGAGCAGTAGCAATGGTGACCGGTCTAATTAAAGTCACCAGGAACCAGCGTTTCGATTTGAAACAATGATAATTGGAACAGTCAATCAACCCTAAAAAGGACGATGATTGGCAAGGAAACAATGGAAAAAGGATTATAAGAAGGAAAAGTGGAAAAAACTGGGAAGACGTAAACTCCTTGAGGTAGGTGATTAGTCAAATTAGGAGTCGAAAATGGAAAGCAGGCAAAAATTAAGCCTGAAGTGCTTAAGAAAAAAAAAAATATTTACTAATTCTAAGAATCTTCGCTTGATTGGATCATGAGAATCCCCGAGAAATGTGATTGTTAGATTTTCTCGAGAAAATTCAGGAGCACCAGATTTAATTTTCTCTCTTTTCCTTTTTCTGTGATAATGCTTCTTCCCCAAGAAGGCCGTGAAGACCAGACTGTAACTTGTGACAGTGACAGAGAAGAGAGGAAACCGTGGTTGAGAAAATTGAAGCCGTCAGAAAAAGTATCAATATAAAGTGATAAAGGGTAAGCAACTTTGACACGTCATATGCTGAGAAAATTACCTGGCTCTGTAACACTGGCCAGTAATCTATCAGATCGACAGGCATGTGAGGTTATCCTCTTCTATCGCTCACTCTCATCCGTTCTGACACACGTGGCCTCTGAAGGACCAAGACAATTCAACACGATGTTCACTCGCTAGATCGTACGAATTTTCCGTTGGCACTCGCCTCTCGGTTCGCATCGATAAAATTTATATTAAAAAAAAGAAATCAAACTTAATTTATATTTGTATTTAAAATTTAAAATTTTATATGACAAAAGGTAAAATATTTTTAATTTATTAAAAATATTTAAATAAAATTTTAAATAATAAATGATAATATAATCTTTAAAATTTTATTTAATTAATAAAATAATTTTTAAAATACATATTCAATAATATATTTTTTAATCTCATTTTTACCTTTATATTAATAAAATTTTAAAATATAAAAAAATTTATAAACTAAAACAATATAATATTTAATTTTATTTAACATTACTGATTATTGATATGAATTAATATTTTTCATATATAAAAAGTATATGTATAACTTGTTATTTATTTTTTATTTGAATTATTTTTGTAAATTTTAATTCAGTAATTTTTTTAATAATTTTTTTTTAAATGTAAAAATTTTATTATTTTAATTAAAAAATTATTTTGAAATAAATTGAGTTTTGTATATTTTTTTTATGAAATGAACAATACAGAACGAAAGATTAGCTGGGGTGGCTATCACGCGGAAACTAGTGAGAGTTCTGGTCGTTTTAGTGGGGGCCCAGATGAAGTGTGAGCTTTCCGATGGCTGATGAGAAAGATTGTCCGCATTGGTGAATTGCAAAGACACTCTCCTTATCAGAATTAGATTGGTGCCACGTGTAATTGTACTAGATAATTAGATGTGATTATTATTAATAAAAATTGTAAAGATAAGAGTTTTTTTTTATTCTATAGTATATATTAGAAAAAACAATAACAAAATATATTAATTTAATATGTTAATTATATTTTTCAAAATACACAAAAAAAAAATAAATTTAATTTTATAAAATAAAGAGCATATTTAGTTGAAATTTTTTTTAATATTTAGTTTAATATATTAATGTTTCATTTGATTATGGAAATAACTCGTATTCAAAAAATTTTTACTATTAAAAATATTTTTTAACAAAATAATTTTTTTATTATTTAATTTTAACTTTAAAAAAATAAAATGTATTTGTATATTTATATATATTTTTTAAAAATTATTAATATGTAAAAAATTACTTCAAAAAAGAAAAAAATTTTAATGATTTAATTTTCTTTAATTATAAATATTTTTTATTGATTCATTTTTTTAATATTTCAAATGGTAATAAATATAAAAAATTTATTTTTAATTCTTTTTAGAAAAGTTTATGATATTTGTTTTCAGTATTAATAAATTTATTAGTGTAATGTATAACGTAGTCTCTAATATTTAATAAATTTACGATATAATCTTTGTTTTTAAGGAGAAATTAAATGATTTAATTTGTTTAAGTTTCATTCTATTTATTAAATAATCTTTCAATAAAACCATTGTTAGACTAGGATAGCTTAACCATTTATATTTTTCTTTTTATAATAATTTAATTATTGTAGTTTTAATATTTACAATAATTTAATCATTTCAAATTAGATTGATTTTTATAATTTATGATTAATTAACAATAAATTGAATAAAAATATTATTTTATTAATAAAATAAAAAATTCAAACATTATGTTTTAACGAGAAATAATCTTCTCATTTTTTATTATAAAAATAAATATCTCATAATAAATATAAAAAAAAAAGTAAATTTAAACTTTCATCTACTTCATATATAATAACAAATAAACATAAAATAAATAAAAAATTATAAAAGAAAAAAAAAAAGAAAAACAAGCATTAGGGATATGTTTATGTCAAAATTTATATATTTTTATGTAAATAATAAAATTTATATATTTTTATTTCAAAATAGTAGGTTTTTATATGTTTATGTTATTTTTAAATTTTTTTTTAAAAAAATATTAGCATTGTAATCAGAGCGCAAAACAACATCAATAGAAATAATAGATACTAATAAACTATGAGACGATGAGTAGCCTGATTACATCTTCTCAAAGTAGAGAACCATCGATACTCTAGAAGGAGGGATCAGAATGAGAGGCTATTATAGAGCTATGTTAAATCCATTTCGAATATGCACAGACTCTACCGTTTAATGAATAATTAACTCACAATATGATCTTATTGTCACACGCAAAAAATAAATATCAACAGCAAGTTGCAACTTATAAGCCATCGTCATAGCTTAAGCTACCATCATCATCCATTTCCCAATCGCACACTTACATGTCGTTACTTTTCTATTTGAGATACAATTCCAAAACTTATTTTTCAGGATACAAAAAAATTAGAATATTACCTATAAGCCATCATCATAGCTTAAGCTGCCATCATCATAGCTTAAGCTACCATCATCACTCATTTTCCAACTATACACTTAAAAGAACATGCCATCATCTTTCTATTCCAAATACAACCCCATAAGTCATTTTTCAGGATACAGAAAGACTAGTGATGCGAATATGAGAATGACACTATTCTTCAACAATAAGTTACACATTGAAGTCTTCACATTCTTTAAAAATTCAACATGAGAAGTTTTGAATCACGAGAAATCAATGAGAATTCGAGTCATTCATTATAAATACCACATTTAGAAGACAAGAAAAAAATGGTCTTATTTTTCTTAAAATTCGTGGGTCCAATTTCAATAATAATTTATTTACTTTTAGAAACTCATATATGAAATATTTTAGTGTATTTTGGTGTATTTTATAATCCTATATGGATTAGGAGTCAAATTAGTAGGATTAGATATAGTTTTTCTTATTCAAATAAGATTACCTTATGTTTTCCTATTTCAACTAGGATTTGTCTTATTTTTCTATTACAATTAGGATTAGAAGATATTTGGCTATAACTAGCCTTTATTTTATATGTAGAGGAAAAGAAGTTAATAAGTAAAAAGGTTTGGTATTTTTCTCTATGATGAGAATTTATTCTTAGAACTTTGATTTTTTTTTTCCATATTTAGCAACTTATCAAGATTCAACCTTGTGGCGTTCTAATATGGATTTCCTCACTCTATGTTTAGTTAACTTATTGAGAATATCTTATGGCATTCTCTAGTTGGAATCACTTGATTATCTTCATTTCTAATCACATTGGTTGATTAAGCGTGTGGTAGAGCAATCTTATGGAAAATATCTTTACCTCGTTCTTTGTGAACTTATTGACAGAGTTTTTGATCACGAGTTAATCTTGAGTGTCGCATCAACTAGTACTAATATTCATCTTAACCCAACCAACTTCTAAAGGATGCCACTAATCAAGGTGAGACTCTATCGCCAGTCAAGTTGGTATATAGCTGCATTTCTAACATTTTCACTCTTATGCAAAATGCAATACTTAGCAACGAATAAAGATTGAGTCTACTTGCTTTCCTTCATGCAAAAACTTATTACGTGCATCCCAAATCCAGTAATATGTATGCAAGAATAACGCAACTTCACTCTTAGAAAATAAATCAAAGCTACTCATACACCATTATTTAAAGCTCCCATCATAAATCCTACTAGCAACCAAGATTAATCATGGTCTTTGCTTACAAGTAGGACAGTTCCTACACAAATGTAATACTATCTTATGCTAGTCATAGAAAAAGCACCTTGGATCAACATTATTCAGATGATGATGCAAAGTTGCACGAGTAGGAATGATATATAAGGAAGCTCTCCAACTGAAATTAGCCCATTTTGGTGGCACCTGAGCCCTCCAAACCCTTTTCCAAGTAGTGATGCAAAGCAATTAGCCTTAGATTTTATGGAAGACTTAGACCGGACTTAAGTGATGAAGAAAATTGCTTAACTTCTGCTTACGATGTCCACTGGAGGCCCACAATAGCTTTTCGAAAAGAGAATTTGGAGACGGACGACTTTCAGAAATGCGACGAGGGCCATAGGCTTGTTGTAAAGTTCAAAACCCAAATTCTATCGTTTAGGGAGTCAATTTTGTATTTTAATTATTTTTGAATTTTTTTCATAAACTTTCGCATTAGGGTTTTTGCTATTATAAATAGTCATTTTCTTAACTGTTTGGAGGACTTTTTGAATTTTCAAGAATTCTATAAGAAATTTCAGCTTCTAATCTTTTTGAATTTTGTCTTAATTAAACGATATTAGTTAAAACTCCTGACGAAATATAAATCATCTTGTTTCAAATAGCCTTCATTTGCGTTGGACTCCTCACCACCCCATCTACAAGCAATTTCATCACTACTCGATAACTACTTTTGTAACGACCCGAAAATCGGACCGCTACCGGCGCTAGGATCCAGATCGGCTTAAGGCCGCCGGGACCCTGTAACGACCCGAAAATCGGACCGCTACCGGCGCTAGGATCCAGATCGACTTAAGGCCGCCGGGACCCGTAGCAAGCCTGACATAGAACCTGTATAATCCCATACATGATCAACAACATGCATAACAATTTAAACTTTTCTTTCATTCATTCCTCATACACCAAACTCAACCTGTGCATGCACTAAAACATAATCATAAACTTGACCCCTCTGTGGGATCTCATCAATGCCCCAATGGGCGATGTACATGTGTTGAGTTGGCTAACATCTGTATCATCAACTATCTAAGATCATGCATCAACAAGGGATAACAATACTCATAGGGTCAAGCACATCTATAACCTCAATATACCTCATTACATAACATACCGTAATCTCTTACATTACATCATAGTACAATTGTCATGTCCACAATCTAACTATTACATAAACATACTTCAAAACTCTGGCTAACCTTCTGGTCTACCCTGTACCTGCACATCTGGGGTTAGGGGAGAGGGGAGAGCTACAAGCCCAGTGAGCAGAATAGTGAAATCATATATTAAAATTTCATGCTTTCATGAAATGCAACACATCACAACAAATCACATCTCGGATGGTATTGTCACCTATAGTCCTCTCCATTCCAAAGTGCCGGGACGTAGAATGGGTACAACCGGTCTTTCTCTTAACATAACATATCATGCATACCAATGTGCCAGGGACGTAGAATGGGTACAACCTGGACTTTCTCTTACATCGTGCTAGGGACGTAGAATGGGTACAACCTGGACTTCCATACCATATCATGCCGTAGCATCATCATACCATATGAGGACTAAAGGATCATCCAATAACCAATCCACATCAACATCATAAATGCAATGCAACATATTCGTGAATACTAATGCAAACAACCTACTATATCTCATGGCATTCATGATGCATGGATCATGCTCAAAATTCATATTTCATTTATTTTAAAACTTAAGGTTTATTCCACTCACCTCTGGCTAGCTCTGACAAACTCTGTAGCAGCTGGCTCACTGCTGGGGTCCTCGGTTCCTCGGGTCCGAACCTACACAGGTGGACTCCAATGAGGGACCAAACATACATAAACATAACTCTAATATACTCCCCAAAAACCCCCTAAAACATCATAAAACAACTACATAAAAACATGCAAGAAATGGCTGAACAGGGCACTTTCGGCGGCAGGTTCGGCGGCCGAAAGTCCCTCCAGAGCCGAAAGTCAGGCAGGTTCGGCGGCACCTTCGGCGGCCGAAACTCCCAGACAGAGGCGAAACTCATGCATGTTCGGCGGCACCTTCGGCGGCCGAAAGTCCCAGACAGAGACGAAAGTCTCTTTTCGGGGGCAACTTCGGCAGCCGAAAGGCTTGCCTCCCCAGCCATGTTCGGCGGCCGAAAGCTCCTTCGGCTGCCGAACCTGGTTTCTGCCAAAGGGCAGAAACTTGGCTCCCTTATGCATTTATGCCTCCAAAACTAACCAATCATGCATAAACCTATCCTACAACATTCCCAAACATTCACAAGCAAACATACAAGCTCCTAGGGGCATCAAACCAACAAAAACCCCAACTACAACACACAAGCAACTCACATTGTTCAAAAACATAACATTTGCTTAAAAACTCATACAACCCTATACATGCCATTCTACCCCATAAAACAACTTAAAACTTACTTAAAACATACAATGAGCTTAAGATCGGCTCTTACCTCTTGAAGATCGAGAGAGAGACGACCTAAACTCGGAGATCCAAGCAAATGAGCTCCTGAGTTCCCAAAGCTCCAAACTTGTCTTAAATGCTCAAAACTTGCAATGAGGGGTGAAAACTCAAGAAAAATGGAGAAGATTTGGAGAAAGAACACAAGATCGGGGAGAGGGAGGTCGGAAGCTAGCTATGGCCGAAAATGGGAGAAAGCTCGCCCATTTCGGCTAAGTGACCCTTTTATAGGTGGCTGGCCAGGCCACGTTCGGGGGCCGAAAGTGCTTCCGCATGCATGCCATGTTCGGCGGCCGAACTTGACTTTCGGCGGCCGAACCTGGACTTCCCTCACTCATGCTTTCGGGGGCCTAACGAGCCTCCAAAACGCATGCATGTTCGGCGGCCGAACTTGACTTTTGGCGGCCGAACCTGGGTTTTCCTCCAAAGACTTTTCATGCCAAAACTCATTTAATTTTCATGCTTAAAACCATGAAATACCTTAAAACATTTGATGAAAACATGTTTCTACCCTACTAGAGGCTTCCGACATCCGAGATTCCACCGGACGGTAGGAATCCCGATACCAGAGTCTAGCCGGGTATTACATTCTCCCCCCCTTAAGAACATTCGTCCCCGAATGTACCTCAACTAGCACACATAGCAGGGCATAAAACATAACATACATACATAGCACATAACCACATAGAGATCTAACCTTAAAAGAGATGAGGGTATTGCTGGAGCATAGACTCCCGTGTCTCCCAAGTGCATTCCTCCAAATTGTGGTGGTTCCACAAGACTTTCACCATCGGGATTTCCTTGTTTCTTAGCTTTCTGATCTGGGTGTCTATGATCCGTACTGGCTGTTCAACATAAGTGAGATCCTCTTGGACCTCCACATCAGGCTCACTAAGAACCTTGCTCGGATCTGACACAAACTTCCTCAATATTGAAACATGGAAAACCGGATGGATTCTTTCCATTGAAGCAGGTAAATCCAGCTTGTACGACACATTCCCAATCTTTTGCAAGATTTCAAAGGGTCCGATGTATCGTGGGGCTAGTTTACCTTTCTTCCCGAAGCGAACCACTCCTTTCATAGGAGACACCTTGAGCAATACCAGATCCCCCTCCTGAAACTCTAACTGCCTTCTGCAGACGTCTGCATAACTCTTCTGTCTGCTGGCAGCAGTCTTGATTCTCTCTCTGATTATGGGTACCACCCTGCTGGTGATCTCTACTAGCTCAGGCCCTGCCAAGGCCTTTTCTCCAACCTCTTCCCAGCAAACAGGTGATCATGCTAGCATCGGGATGGCTGTTATTGTAGGCAAACTCCACCAAAGGTAGATGCTACTTCCAAGAATCGCCAAAGTCCAGCACACACATTCTGAGCATATCCTCTATGGTCTGGATGGTCCTTTCTGACTGTCCATCAGTCTGGGGGTGGAAGGCAGTACCGAAATCCAACCTAGTACCCATGGCATTCTGCAGACTCCGCCAAAACCTAGAGGTGAACTGGGGCCCTCTATCTGACACTATCGAAACGGGAACCCCATGCAGTCTGACGATCTCATCCACATATACTTGCGCCAACTTGTCCACAGAGTAGCCACTCCTGACAGGAATGAAGTGAGCAGATTTGGTGAGTCTGTCCACAATCACCCATATGGAGTCCACTCTGTTGGACGCCGCCGGTAACCCCACTACGAAGTCCATAGCTATATTTTCCCATTTCCATTCTGGAATCGGTAGCGGGTTAAGCATTCCAGCCGGCTTCTGATGTTCCAGCTTCACCCTCTGACACACTTCGCAGGCTGACACGAACTGTGCTACTTCTTTCTTCATAGCTGGCCACCAATAAACCTTCTTTAGATTTTGATACATCTTGGTGGCTCCGGGGTGAATGCTGTATCTTGCATTATGAGCCTCCCTCATAATGTCTCCTTTTAACCCTATGTCATCTGGTACACATAGTCTGCTCCCATAGCGGAGGATCCCCTTGCTGTCGAATCTGAACTCACTATCATTGCCTGACTGAACAGTCCTGGCAATCTTCACTAACTCCGGGTCCTCATGCTGTTTCTGAGCTACCTGCTCCAGAAACACGGGTGCCACTCTCATCTGGGCCACCAAGGCACCTGTACCAGACAACTCCATCTGTAGACCTTCCTCAAAGAGCTTGTACAACTCCTTCACCACTGGCCTCCTCTCTGCCGATATGTGGGATAAACTGCCTAGTGACTTCCGGCTTAGGGCGTCTGCCACGACATTCGCCTTACCCGGATGGTACTGAATCTTGCAATCATAGTCACTCGGCAGCTCCACCCATCTCCTCTGTCTCAAGTTCAAATCTCTTTGACTCAGGATGTACTGCAGGCTTTTATGATCTGTGAAGATCTCACATTTTACCCCATAGAGGTAGTGCCTCCACATCTTGAGTGCAAAGATTACTACTGCCATCTCTAGGTCATGTGTGGGGTAATTCAACTCGTGCTTCTTCAGCTGCCTAGAAGCATAAGCGATTACCCTCTCATTCTGCATTAGTACACAACCCAGTCCCACACGGGACGCATCACAAAAGACTGTAAAGTCCTCATTACTAGATGGCAGAGCTAAAACTGGTGCTGAAGTCAACCTCTTCTTAAGCTCTTCAAAACTTTCTTCGCACTGGTCGGTCCACAGAAATTTCTGATTCTTCCTGGTTAACCTGGTCAGAGGAGCTGCTATCTTAGAGAAGTCCTGAACGAACCTCCTGTAGTAACCTGCCAAACCCAAGAAACTTCTAATCTCTATCACTGAAGTGGGTCTAGGCCAGTTAGCCACAGTTTCTGTCTTCTTGGGGTCTACCTCTATCCCATTCTCTGACACTACATGCCCCAAGAACGAAATGCTCCTCAGCCAGAACTCACATTTAGAGAACTTGGCATACAAGCCATGTTCCCTCAAAGTCTGCAAGACCAACCGCAGATGATGGGCATGCTCCTCTGCATTCCTGGAATACACTAAGATATCATCTATGAAGACAATAACGAAGTGATCCGGGTACTGACTAAACACTCTGTTCATGAGATCCATGAATGCTGCAGGGGCGTTGGTTAACCCGAACGGCATCACAAGGAACTCAAAATGCCCATATCTGGTCCTGAAAGCTGTCTTCGGCACATCTTCATCCCTTATCCTTAGCTGATGGTACCCCGATCTTAGATCTATTTTGGAGAAACAACCCGCTCCTGCTAGCTAGTCGAATAGATCATCGATCCTTGGCAGAGGGTACCTATTTTTGGTAGTGACTTTGTTCAACTGCCTGTAGTCGATACAAAGTCTAAAGGATCCATCCTTCTTCCTCACAAACAAGACCGGAGCACCCCAAGGTGAGGTACTCTGTCGGATGAAGCCCTTCTCTACCAGCTCCTGCAATTGCTCTTTCAACTCCTTTAACTCGGCTGGGGCCATCCTGTAGGGAGGGATAGAGATTGGTCTAGTTCCAGGCACCAACTCTATCTCGAACTCTATCTCCCTAGCAGGTGGTAAACCTGAAAGCTCATCCGGAAAAACATCCTGAAACTCTCTGACAACTGGCACCGAGGCCGGCTCCCTGACCTGACTGTCTAGCTCTCTCACATGAGCTAAGTACCCCTGACATCCCTTCCTAAGCAACCTACGAGCCTGAAGAGCTGATATCAGACCTCTAGGTGTGCCCCTCATGTCTCCTCTGAAGATGACTTCTGACCCGTTCTGATCTCTGAACCTGACTACCTTGTCCCTGCAGTCCAAGGTAGCACCATGGGTAGATAGCCAATCCATCCCTAGAATGACGTCAAAGTCTGTCAAATCTAGAACCACAAGGTCGGCGGAGAGGCATCTTCCCTCAACAAAAACTGGACTGTACTGGCAGACTGACACCGCCACTGACGGGTCACACTTGGGTCCACTGACCCATAGGGGACACTCTAACCCAGAGACTATCAGACCCAACCTCTCAACGGCTCTCGGAGCAATAAATGAATGAGATGCACCCAGTTCCATTAATGCATACACATCAAAACACCCAATGACGAGATTACCTGACACCACGGTGTTGGATGTGTTAGCCTCCTGCTGTGTCATGGTAAAGATCCTGGCTGGAGCTGATGGACCTTCACCTCGGGAACCAGAAGAAGAGGCTGCCCCTCTCCCTCTACCTCTGCTACTGCCCTGAGTTGTGGCTGGAACTGCTGGCTGTGCCACACTACCAGAAGCTGTCTGCTGGGGCTGGCCCATAAAAGGCGCTCTAGGACACTCCCGAGCTATGTGTCCCTCCTGACCACATCTGAAACATGTATTAGTCCCAGCTCGACACACTCCCCTGTGCGGTCTTCCACATCTCTGGCATTCTGTACCATCTGAGCCTGAGCTCGAGCCACTGCCAAATCCCAGACCGGATTTCAACTTGTTCCAAAACTTATTCTTCTTCGGCTTCCTGGTGGTGTTATCCCACCTCTTCTCACCTGAGCTCTGAGAAGAGAAACCTGGTCCTCCTCTGCCTGGGGTCTTAACCCCTGATGACTGGGTCACTGACTGCTTCACTGACCCCTCAACTATAGCACTTGCTTCCATTCTTCGAGCCATATCCACCACAGTGTGGAAACTTTCCCTCTCAGCTGACTGAATCAACGAGGAGTACCTGGAATGCAGCTTCATAACATACCTCTTGGCTTTCTTCGTATCTGTATCTAGAGCTTGCCCTGAAAAAGGCAATAGCTCCAAGAATTTATCCGTGAACTCCTCTACACCCATGTGCTCTGACTGCCTCAGTTGCTCAAACTCAATCATCTTCAGTTCTCTGGAACTGTCTGGAAAAGCCCATCCAGCGAACTCATTCGCAAACTCTTCCCATGTCATACCGTCTAGTCTCGGGTCCACATAACACTTGAACCATTCCCGTGCCTTCTTGCACTTTAAAGTGAACCCTGCCATCTGAATGGCCCTGCTGTCACTTGCCCCTAGCTCATCAGTTATTGTCTTCACTACTCTCAGGTACTCAAAGGGGTCATCCCCTGACTTGTATTTGGGAGCATCTAGCTTGAGGTAATCTGTCATCTTTACCTTGCTCCCATCGGCTGAGCTAGGTCTAGGAGGTTGAGTAACTAGGGTTGCTGGTTCTGTAGATGGTGGAGGTGGGGGTGCAGCATTCCCCGAGGTGGGGTTTGCCGGGTTTGGATAGAAGGGTGAGGGTGGATAAGCTGGGTACTTATGTAAGGTGGATAGAAAGGCGGATAAGGCATGTAGGTAGGGTAGGGGTTAAAGCTGGAGTAATCCGATGTACCTCCCATCGGATACCCTGAACCCTGTGGGAAGGGTGGATAATGGGGTGGAAAACCATATCCCGAGGCCTGAACGCCTCCCTGAGACTCCCCTGTCCCTTCTTCCTCCATGCTCACATCCAGGTTTCCATCCCTCCTCTGATCCTCTTCCATAACCTCCCTCACATCTGAAGAACTTCCTCCTCTATTCCTCTATCTGTCCCCCTTCTGCTAGCATCAAAAGACCTTCTAGGGTCACTTGACACTCTTTCTCTGTTGGCTCTACAAGACATTGCCCTAGGCAATGTAGGAGGACGGGCGCTCGTGCCCTCATCCTCAGGTGGCACTCCAGTCAATCGTGCAGATCGACGAGTTCCTCTCATCCTGTTTTCTGAAAAACAGTACACATCATACAAACATTAGCATCATATGGTTCATGTGGGCACACATGAACCCTCATCACATACATCACATAGCATAGCACATCATTAATGCACATGCACAAAGTCATGGCAATTCACATCATCATACAAGACAGGACTCCACATCCTATCCTAGTGGACATGATCTTCCTATTGTGCTTGACCTTCTATAACATCTATGAGCCCGACACTCTAGGTCCGATCCTATGAACCTAGGGCTCTGATACCATTCTGTAACGACCCGAAAATCGGACCGCTACCGGCGCTAGGATCCAGATCGACTTAAGGCCGCCGGGACCCGTAGCAAGCCTGACATAGAACCTGTATAATCCCATACATGATCAACAACATGCATAAAAATTTAAACTTTTCTTTCATTCATTCCTCATACACCAAACTCAACCTGTGCATGCACTAAAACATAATCATAAACTTGACCCCTCTGTGGGATCTCATCAATGCCCCAATGGGCGATGTACATGTGTTGAGTTGGCTAACATCTGTATCATCAACTATTTAAGATCATGCATCAACAAGGGATAACAATACTCATAGGGTCAAGCACATCTATAACCTCAATATACCTCATTACATAACATACCGTAATCTCTTACATTACATCATAGTACAATTGTCATGTCCACAATCTAACTATTACATAAACATACTTCAAAACTCTGGCTAACCTTCTGGTCTACCCTGTACCTGCACATCTGGGGTTAGGGGAGAGGGGTGAGCTACAAGCTCAGTGAGCAGAATAGTGAAATCATATATTAAAATTTCATGCTTTCATGAAATGCAACACATCACAACAAATCACATCTCGGATGGTATTGTCACCTATAGTCCTCTCCATTCCAAAGTGCCGGGACGTAGAATGGGTACAACCGGTCTTTCTCTTAACATAACATATCATGCATACCAATGTGCCAGGGACGTAGAATGGGTACAACCTGGACTTTCTCTTACATCGTGCCAGGGACGTAGAATGGGTACAACCTGGACTTCCATACCATATCATGCCGTAGCATCATCATACCATATGAGGACTAAAGGATCATCCAATAACCAATCCACATCAACATCATAAATGCAATGCAACATATTCGTGAATACTAATGCAAACAACCTACTATATCTCATGGCATTCATGATGCATGGATCATGCTCAAAATTCATATTTCATTTATTTTAAAACTTAAGGTTTATTCCACTCACCTCTGGCTAGCTCTGACAAACTCTGTAGCAGCTAGCTCACTGCTGGGGTCCTCGGTTCCTCGGGTCCGAACCTACACAGGTGGACTCCAATGAGGGACCAAACATACATAAACATAACTCTAATATACTCCCCAAAAACCCCCTAAAACATCATAAAACAACTACATAAAAACATGCAAGAAATGGCTGAACAGGGCACTTTCGGCGGCAGGTTCGGCGGCCGAAAGTCCCTCCAGAGCCGAAAGTCAGGCAGGTTCGGCGGCACCTTCGGCGGCCGAAAGTCCCAGACAGAGGCGAAAGTCTCTTTTCGGGGGCAACTTCGGCAGCCGAAAGGCCTGCCTCCCCAGCCATGTTCGGCGGCCGAAAGCTCCTTCGGCTGCCGAACCTGGTTTCTGCCAAAGGGCAGAAACTTGGCTCCCTTATGCATTTATGCCTCCAAAACTAACCAATCATGCATAAACCTATCCTACAACATTCCCAAACATTCACAAGCAAATATACAAGCTCCTAGGGGCATCAAACCAACAAAAACCCCAACTACAACACACAAGCAACTCACATTGTTCAAAAACATAACATTTGCTTAAAAACTCATACAACCCTATACATGCCATTCTACCCCATAAAACAACTTAAAACTTACTTAAAACATACAATGAGCTTAAGATCGGCTCTTACCTCTTGAAGATCGAGAGAGAGACGACCTAAACTCGGAGATCCAAGCAAATGAGCTCCTGAGTTTCCAAAGCTCCAAACTTGTCTTAAATGCTCAAAACTTGCAATGAGGGGTGAAAACTCAAGAAAAATGGAGGAGATTTGGAGAAAGAACACAAGATCTGGGGAGAGGGAGGTCGGAAGCTAGCTATGGCCGAAAATGGGAGAAAGCTCGCCCATTTCGGCTAAGTGACCCTTTTATAGGTGGCTGGCCAGGCCATGTTCGGGGGCCGAAAGTGCTTCCGCATGCATGCCATGTTTGGCGGCCGAACTTGACTTTCGGCGGCCGAACCTGGGTTTTCCTCCAAAGACTTTTCATGCAAAAACTCATTTAATTTTCATGCTTAAAACCATGAAATACCTTAAAACATTTGATGAAAACATGTTTCTACCCTACTAGAGGCTTCCGACATTCGAGATTCCACCGGACGGTAGGAATCCCGATACCGGAGTCTAGCCGGGTATTACAGACCTGTAGCAAGCCTGACATGTAACCTGTAAACCTATTTAATCCCATACATGATCAACAATCATACATAAAAATTTAAAACTTTTCTTTCATACATTCTATCATATACCAAACTCAACCTGTGCATGCACTGAATATAGCCATAATCATAAACTTGACCCCTCTGTGGGATCTCATCAATGCCCCCAATGGGTGGCATAACAAGTGTTGAGTTGGCTAAACATAGTCATCAATAAACATTAAGATCATGTATCAAAAAAAGGGATTACAATATACTATGGTCAAGCACACTTCTAACCTTAATATCATTACATTACATATCTATACATCATTATACAATCTGTCATGTCCACATTCTAACTATTACATACATAAGACTTCATTACTCTTCTTGACTTCTCTGTCTAACCCGTACCTGCAAACCTGGGGAATTTGGGAGAGGGGTGAGCTACTAGAGCCCAGTGAGCAGAATCATAAAGCATTTAAACTTGCATGCATCAACAATCCCCTTACACACTTATAAATCTTGCTAAAACTTTCAAAAAACAAAAGAAAAACAAGGATCAAACTTACCTTTTGAAGAACACGAAGGTGACAGCAAGCAAGGGGAGAGTTTAAGAGATGGAGAGATGAGCTCCAAAGGTTCCAAGAGCTAAAACTTTGAAACACAACTCAATCTTCAAAACAAAAGTAAAAACTCATGAATTCTTTAAGGGTTTTGAAGAAATTCCACAAAAATATCAAGGAGAGTGCATGGACTCACCTCTGCCTGAAATGGAGAAAGAATTCTCACATTTTTGGGCTGAAGGCCTTTTATAGATGGCTGGAGAAACCACCTTCAGCGGCTAAACTTAAAGGTTCGACGGCCGAACCTTAAGATTCCTCTAAAACTCCTTTTTTTTTAACACAATTCCAAAAACTTCAAATTCATTTTATGAAAATCCTATTTTACCCTTTTAAAGATTTTAGTTTTAAGATTCCGGATTCCAATGGAGATTCCGTCGAAAAGTAGAAATTTCGACACTGGAGTTTAGCCGGGTATTACAATTACTAACTATAGCTCTTAATTCAGCACACAAAGAAACAGAAAAGCAAAAAACACTCCATGACATAGTTGGGAATCACCTAATGCAACAGTTTTAGTTAAAAGCTCCTTAGCACCACCTATTAAAATTTTTTCCTTCCAACCCCACAATCTAAACCACACTATCATGGAATGCATCACATCATAACTAATCATATCAAGGATGAACTTGTCACCATTTAGCCCTCTACATATTCCAATCATGCCAGGGGCGTAGTGCAGGCCACACCTGGTCTTTCTCTCATACATAACATAACATACATAATCCATGGTGCCGGGGGCGTAGTGCAGGCCACACCTGGACTTCCATATCATATCATCATGTCATAACATATGAGGGCTAATGGATTATTCAACATTCATCCACATCAACAACATATTATGCAATGCAACATATTCGTGATTTCTAATGCAAGCATCCTAAAATATCACATGGCATCCGTGATGTATGAACATGCTCAAAACTGATTTATTTATTTAACAGCATAAGAGTTATTCCACTCACCTCTGGCTAGCTCTGACACTGACTGAAGCAACAGACTCATTGCTGGGGTCCTCGGTTCCTCGGGTCCGAACCTACATAGGTGGACTCAAATGAGGGACCAAACAACTAGAACATAACTCTAAAAACATTCCCCAAAAACCCCTTAAAACATCTCAAAACATCCATGCAAGAACATGCAAAGGAAGGCTGGACAGGGCACTTTCGGCGGCAGGTTCGGCGGCCGAAAGTCCCTCCAGAGCCGAAAGTCAGCAGGTTCGGCGGCACCTTCGGCGGCCGAAACTCCCAGACAGAGGCGAAACTCATGCATGTTCGGCGGCACTTTCGGCGGCCAAAACTCCCAGACAGAGACGAAAGTCTCCTTTCAGGGGTAAGCTTCGGCAGCCGAAGGCTGCCTCCACAAGAGGGTTTGGCGGCCAAAAGTCCCTTCGGCTGCCGAACCTGGTTTCTCCCAAAGGGCAGAAACTTGGTTCAAACATGCACAAATGCCTCCAACTCAAACCATCATGTCTTGATACTAAAAAAAACTAATCTCTTAGCTCTCCAATATATGTAGGTAAACCCAATAAATGGCATGAGCTGCAACACAACAAACACCAAAAGTGCTTGACAAAGTTTATTGTGGAGAGTTATCCATATTTTTACTAAAAACCACTTCAAATTTATGAAAATTTTATTGTGGAGAGTTATCCATATTTTTACTAAAAACCACTTCAAATTTATGAAAATTCACTTTTTGTCTAGATAAAATTTCATACTATTGTAACACAAATAAAATAACACCCTCCCCCGATAGGTATGGCTTAAGAGAAAAAAATGCAATCATCTACAAATAAAAGGTGAGATATGGCATGTATGCTACCTCTACCAACTTCCTTATTCAATAAACCTGTGAGCCCTTCTGCATATAACAAGAAAATGTATGGATCGATCAGATTGCACTGTCTGACCTCTAGTAGGTCTGATAAAACTAGTAGAAATCCCATTTATCAATATTGAATAAGAGGTAAAAGTGGCAAAGCACATTATTAATCTAATTTAGTCCTCTGCAAACCCCAACTGTTGCATAACAGCTCAAAGAAAACCCTATTCTACTCTATCATGTGCCTTTGCCATATCCAATTTGAGTGATATATGTTATCTCCTATTCAACCTACCACTCTGCATATGATAAAAAGTATAAAAAACTATCAAAACATTATATCTGATTAAGAGCCTAAGAATAAAAGTACTTTGTGACTCATCAATTATCATATCTAAAATAACTTTTAAGTGATTTTGCTAGACCTTTTGAAGCTATTTTATACATCACATTGTAGAGACTAATTGGACAATATTCCCCATCAACTTTAATTGTTTCACTTTTGGAATAAGACATATATGAGTATGATTAGAACCCACAGGCATCACACCACTCCTCAATATCAATAAAATAAAGATACTATATTAGACCCAACTACACTCTAGTATTACTGATAAAACATTGGAGGCAAGCTATGAGAACCTGAAACTTTTGCTGGATGTATTTATTTCAAAGCTTTCAAAACTTCACTAGGATCAAAAGGGCACAAAATTTTGTTATTTATAGTCGGGGATACTTTTATAGAAATAAAATTTAAATCGGTGATTTCAACAATATAACCAAAGGAGGCAAATTAGTCACTATAAAAGATCACAATATGGGATCATAAAGACACACCTTTAAGAAGATTATCATTTCCATCCTCCAAACAATCAATAAAATTAACACTTCCCCGAGTGGATGCAAGAGTGAAAAATACCTCGTGTTTCTATCACCTTCCTGAAGCCATTGGATACAAGATTGTTTCTTGCACATAATCTCTTCCCTCAATGTAAGTCTAACAACTCTACTTTCCAAATCAACTCGATGTTGAAGATTGGCTTCATCATAAGTAAAGGAAAAAGCACCCAAAGCAGAAAGTTCATAACGATCATTATCAATCTATTGTCTCAAATTACCAAAAATATTTTGACTCCAACCATGCAGCATGTGACAATAAGACTCAACCCCTTCCTTCCAATTGAGACCACTGTTAATAGGATCAACACCTTGCCACCTTGCTTGGATAACATTAGCATATCTCTCCTTCCTAGACCATATAGCCTTAAAACCGAAATCATTTACTGCCCATAGAAGAAACAACCTCAACCCCTTCCAAATCTCATATAATAGGGAGATGATCTGAACCAAAATGTATAGTATGTTTAAGTTGAGTTTTAGGAAACAACAACTGCCATGTTGCACAGCTAAACCTCTATCTAACCTTTCCCTAATAGAACTGGACTCTACCTCCCATTGTCCTATGTGCACATATAGCTAGAAAAGCTTAAATCATGAAGCTTAACTTCTTCAAGTGCTGCTTTGAAGTCATCCATGCATCTAATTAGTTGAGAAACATCGTCCTACTTCTCCTCTACAAAGAGGATTTCATTGAAGTCCCTCCGCATTACCCATGACAAAGAGCTAATATTAAGTAGTCATCGCATAAAAGCACATGATCGATGTTTATTCACCCTCTCAGGCCACCCAAAAAACCCGATTAACCTCTACTCAATTCTATTATTGCTCGGTGTTACCTCAAAATCAATATGGTGCATAGAGTAAGAAAGCAACTTCAAAGCCACAGAATTATCCCACCAACAAGCCAAACCAACACTGTTATTATGACCCCAAACCATAAAAGCTATTACTAAAACCAAGAAGAGACTTAAAAGCATGCATTTTTTTCTCAAATACTCATTTTTATGAAATGTTGGGAACATGCGACAAACACAACCATTACAAACGATCATTGCTAGGTTGTTTCCTAGTCCCTAACAGTTATAACTTAATATTTTCATTACCATAGGCAACCAAAACCCTCACCTACGGTCACCTTTGAAGTAATAGGAACAATATCAACCGTATTATAGATTAAACATACAAAAGGAAAATTTTCAAGACTTTCAATAACAATAATATCATTATAAAAATTATCATTGTTAATTATCCACGACCTATTCCAAACCTTTACATCTATACTGCCACCTATCCTCCATCTAACTTCCTTTACTAATAACTCCTAAGACTGCAATAAGCTTTTCTAAAGGTAATTTGGATTAGATCTTGTCTTAGCATGTAACAAATACCCTTGAGGGAAATATTTAGCTTTGATGATTCGACTAAGGGAAACATTTGGGACATAAAAAATTCTCCAGTCCTGCTATCTCAACATTACTAGATTAAAGTGATGGAGGCTCCAAAACCCCATACCGCCATACTCCTTACCAAGGCACACCTTTTTTCAAGAAAGCTAATAGATACATCTCTGATCCCTATCTTTTGAACTCTACCAGAAAGAATTCATTATTCTTTGCAATTCCTCACACAAAGAAATAAGGATAGCAAAGACGCTCATACAATAGGATGGGATAGTCTGTGCCACTAATTTAAGCAGAATCTCTTTCTCTGCACCCAACAAAAGTTTACCTTACCAACATGAAACCCTCTACTATATCTTAGATACGTAAAAATTTTCTTTTTATTTTTTTCAATCAGAAAGATGGAAACCCACAGTATCTACCATGATTAAGCAGAGTTTCCACCTCAAAGAAGACGATAAGCATATGTCTTAACGTCATTACTAACACTAGAGCTAAAATAGATATTGGACTTTTGAAAGTTAATTAACTATCCTAAAGCATTCTCATAGACTTGCAGTATGTTTTATTACATGAAGAAACTTTACTTTTAACTTAGTAGTATTTTTTTTATAATCAACTAATTTATAGAAGTAGATTTTTTTAAAAATAAAATTTCATGGAAGAAGTTGCAAAATTATGTTAAAATATCAATTTTTTTTTTACAAAATCGTAAATTTTTACTAAATTATGAAGTTTATAATTTAATTAAAAATTTTAAATGTGATATATTAGATTACAATACCTCGTTTGATATTATCTTTAGCTAATATTTTATTTTGCTATACTAGTAAATATTATATAAATATTATATATGTTTCTTTTTTTACATGAAGCAACTTTACTTCTTTTATTAAGTTAATAATTAGTTTTTTTATTAATTATTTTATGAAAAAAAGTAGCATTAAGAATATTATAAGATGATTATAAAATTGTGTTAAATTATTATATTTTTCATAGAATCATAAAATTTTGTTGAATATTAAATTTTAGAGTTTAAGACAAGAAAATGGAAAAAAATAATTAACTAATCACTTACAGATTTTTTTATAAATATTTTACACTCGGTAAAATATTGCTGAATAAATTTTAAAATATAATATTGTTTGAGAATTGTATTCAACAATTGTGTAAAACTAGTGAGAAAGAGGAAAAATATGATGAAAAGGAAAATTCAGTGTAAATAAAATTTTATATTAGCCTGACAGATAGCCAATACTAAATCTATATGGAATTTTAATGGTTAATTAATTTTTTTTTACCGAGGAAGTTAATTAAGATTATAATAATATAAAATTTAATGATTAATAAAATATAATAATTTTATATTTTTATTTATATTAGTAAAACATTAGTGATTTTAAGAGATCGTATAATTAAAATAACTAAGATATCATAATGTCTAAAATTTATGTATTTTTGTAATTTTAAAGGGAATATTTGGATATACTTGTTTTAATTTTAGTTAATTGTTTCAGAGTAACTGAATTTTTTAAGAGTATTTAAATTTTGTTTATTTTAATAATTGAAAATAATATTATTTAATTTTCAACTTTTTTGATCCTTCAATTATTAGTCATTTCATCAATTTCTATCACAGGTCTTGCGTATTGTTGCTTTCAATTGTCTGTCTTCAGACATCAATACATTACTAATAATAGAAATATCAACAATAAATTTACATATTATATTTCTCCATAATTACCAAAACCAATTAAATATATATTTAATTAATTTCCACTGAAATTATAAATTTAATATAATTGGGATCAGTTCATAGTTAGTCCTGAAGTCGATGATAAAAATTTTTAATTTTTTTATTAATTGGATTTAAATAACATTTGAATTTGTAATATCATATTTTAAGATAATTTTTATCACTAAAAATTAAAAACTTATTATTGATTTTCTTTTAACTTTTTAATCAATTAATGAATATAATAATAGCAATATATGAATAGATTAATTTCAGAGTTAACAATAATTAAAATATAGTTTATCAAAAAGTAAAAATATATTTACAAATGAACCGTAAATAATTAAATGAAATAACTAACAAATGAAAAGAACACTTCAATGTTAATTATATTATAAAATCAAGCTAAAATAATAATTTAGTTAAAATTGATAAAAAGAAAAATATAATATTTGATATTACATGAAACTCATTTAAAGTAGACAGTGAGTTATTATCATAAAACAGAATTACAGAGTTACGTAATAATATTTGATAAACTATACGTAATCCTGTCTGTAGAAAAAAGACTCGAACATTTCGAGTCGAATAAATTCGCCTCTTAACTTTAAAATGAATTTCTATAAGAAAGTTACTTTTAAATAGCTACAATTCAGTAGATCTCATTTATGTTTGCGATCACAAAATTTTTGACTAATTAACCAGTAAAAATCTCTTATCAATGAACTGGTCACATTATCGCCAAATTATTAGGAAATACTATGTTTATCTTCATTTTCTTACAATATAAAAATATAACAATCACAGACATAAAAATATATTGTTCTCTCACATCACAACTTTTATATTGTAAAGACTATACTCCCTCTTCTCCTCAACTTACTGACTTGAGTGTCGGAATGACTACCGTAGATATCAACCATCTTATATTTTCTATTTTGCAAGTGGACTAATCACAATGCAGCTCTAAAACAAATTGGTCTAAGACCAAAAACTTAGAGCTATCAAGTAAAATTGAAAGCGAATAAAATCCAACTGCACCGCCACTCCAAGACTATAGCATCGCTGATCCTTTCCTCATGAAAACTAAAAAAGCACTATCTTTAATGATCTAGAAAAGAGTCGATGGTTAGCTCTCTAAATAAATGCAGTTTTAAGAGTCAAACAACTACAATATAATTTTAAGGGTTAAGCAACCACAATATGTGATCGGTTGAAGGATTTTAGAGTTATTGTTCTCACCGCCTAAGGCTCATTTGCATTTTTTTTTTATTGAAGCAAAAAGACAAAAATGATTCCAACACTATGGACTAATGAGCAATAACGTGAATTTACAAAAAATTTTTGTAGATTGCCAAAGAGAAAGCCACCGCTAGTTTTAGAAATCCTTCACCGTTCAACCACAATCTGCATATAAGCAAAAATAATTTTAAAAGCTATTTACAATCCCATTCTAAAGTATAGAAAGAAATTATTGTCTGTACAAATATGGAGGGTCATCCTCTGTTTGAAAGAGTAAGGGACAACCTCTAGAAAATTGGGATGGAAACCTAAGAATCTCATAAAAAAAACTATAGAGAGAAAATATCAGAGAATAATCTCAAGCCAAGAAAATGACAAAGAAGCCTTGACATTGAAATAACCATATTATTTATAATAATTTATAGTTATTAGTCTTAAATTTTTTTCATGAAAATTTAATCCATAAATTGAATTTAAATTTATGATAGTTAGGATTAAATTAATATGAGTTTAGAATCATAAAAATTAAAATTATATAAAAAGAATTAATTTTGATAAATTAATAATAAAAACAGTAAACTAAAATTTGCATATTAATTGGAATTAAATTATTGTAGTACTAAAAATTTGTAAAGATTAGAAAATGTCAATTTTAGCGGAAAGATTATCCAATAAAAAAAATCATGTGTAAAAACAAAAAACAAAACAGCCAATGAAACTCACACGTATGACAACAAAACGATGATGTGGAAGAAAATCCCCATCATATCAAAAAATAAAATAAAAAATAATGATGTGGAAGGAACTCCCTATCCATATCCATTATCCATGTGTACCACCATATCCAAATAATAATTAATAGTTATATAATAATATACAAAAGGAAATCTTGAGTCATGCACGTGGCAGTGCTAGAAGCACCCTTTAACCGCGAGCAGAGATTAGGAGCATTACCATAAAATTGGCTTTTATATCATTTATCTTTCCTTTTCTTATTGCAATAATTTAATGTATTTATTTATAATATAAATTTCTTACGAATAGAAAAAAAATTTTCACGCAAAAACAAGAATAGAGCCCACGTTTTTTCTTTTTATTTTTATTGAATAGTTTTACTTATTTTTTTAATTGTATCTAAATAATATTTTGTGATTTAATTTTTATCTCAATATTTTTTAATGGTATTTTCTTTTTATTTTTAGTTGGATCAAACTCTCTTTTTATTTTTATTAAATAGTTTTACTTATTTTCTAATGTGATTATTTTTTTATTCAATTTGACTATTTTTTTTTATACTTTCCTATAAAAACTTACTTTTACTCTATTTGAATATCATTATTTTTTAAAAAAATTAAAATTATGATTGAGTTTGACAACGTTGAAAAATTAGTTGTTTTTTTTAATGAAAATTAAAAATTAGGAGAGTAAAACTGAAATCTCTCAGATTTATTTAGATCCACTTATCAAATTAAGTATGTGAGTATAATTAATTTTTATTTTTAAACTGTATATAATAAATAAATTTTAAATTTTAATAAATGAAAGTTGTCATCTTGTGGAGTTTAAAGTGCAAAAGTTTAGTTTAATATATTTTTATAAATTAATTTTAAATTTTATTTGAAATTTAATTTAATTCAAAAATCAAGGTAATTTGGATTCTTATTTTTTAAACTAAATTAAGAAACTAAATTTTTTTATTTTGAAGTTAAATTTAAAAAATCAAAAAATTATCTTATAAACTGTTTTTTAGGCTAAATTGAACTTTAAATAATCTTCCTAAGTTAATTTAGATAAAAAGACGAAACTCAATAGTACAATTGAGGATTTAGCCTCTCATGTGATGAGGTGGATGATACTAGAGTATATTTTTAAATTTAGATGAAAATTATTATTTAATAAAATTTAATATATTTAAGATGGATATAACTAAAAATTAATAAAAAATTATATTTTAAAAAAAAAATAAAAAAAATAAAATAAATAAAAATTGTGAAATTAAAATAGTATTATTTAAATTTTAGAATATAATTGTCATCATCAACTATTAAAATTAATCATAATTAATAGATTAAGATGTTGATTTAAACACATTAATTACGTTAATTACTAAATTTTTTACGTCGAAAAAACTTAAAGCAATTAATATTGACTTCAATCCAGAATGAAACTGCAAAAATTAATTCAATACATTTTGAGTGTGGAGAGGGTAGAAAGGAGATGAAAAAAGAAAAATTAAAAAAAAATTAAAAAAATGAGATTTATAATTTAGTTATTGAGTATTATGATTATTAATAAATCAGTTCTTATATTTTCAGAAATATATTACAACGTCTTTATTTTTTTTTTATCAACAAAATAATTTTTTCGTCTATTTTTACAGTTAAAAATATAGTAAAAAATCAAATTACTCCATTTTCTCCTTCTCCTTCTCCTTTTTCTTTGATTTTTCCGCTTCTTCTCTTTTTTAATTTTTTATTTCTTTAAAGAGGGGGAGAAAGAGGCTATTCTTTTTTTTTTTCTTTATTATCTTTTTTTTTTTTTGAGAAGAATGATGGACTATTTCGTTAACGAGAAAAACGATAAGAACATTTTAATATATTTAAGAAAAAATATAGATATTTTAATAAATTTAAAAAAAAGTCGTTTTAATAGATTTTAAAAAATGTAAAGACTAATTTATTAATAATGACAATACTCAGTGACTAAATAAGGAGTTTTATTTGAGAGTAAAATTAGATTTTAAAAATTTTCTCTTTCATTTTTCATCTATTTTTAATCAAAAACGAATACAAAAAATTATTTTATTGAAAAAAATAAAACATAAAAATATTTTAATAAAATTTGAATTACTTATTTATTAATAATAACTATACTCAAAAATTAAATAATAAATCTTTCTAAAAACATAGCTTTGTTCGTGGACCTACCAAAACTACTCTTCATGCAAAGGACAAAGCAGGCATCACTTTCCACCCAATTGGAACAAAAGCGACCTCCCAAAAGCTACCAACTCGGGTAGAACATGACTTGGTATACATTGCTCCATTAATTATTATTTCTCTCTCCCCTCCCACCAAAATAAGAATGAATTATTATTGTCATCAATTTGAAAAAAAAATTGTTGGTTTTTATTTCAAATAATTCAAATTAAATTATTTTTCAACTTTATAAAGTCAAATTCTATGTCAAATAAATTATTAGCAAACTTAAAATATTTATTTTTTTAATTCTTATAATTTAAACTATGCTATTATTTAATTATTTTAATTTTAAATAGAAATTATGGTATTAAAATTTTAAATTTTTACAAAATTTAATATTTTAATTCAATTAAAATTGAGATTTAGGCCTTACTATCAAAGGGTCACGTAAAGGAAACTGTCAAAAGCCACTTTACATTCATTTATCCTATTTTGCACGAGTGGACAAATAGGTTTTGGATAAATGCTACTAACAAGTTGACAAGTTTTAATATATTAAATTGTACTTTCAAGTTCACCATAGGATATAATAGTCGTCTAAATGGGTAGTTTTTTATTAGAATAATTATTATTTAATTTTTATAATATAAAAAAATTTACTAATTGATTTTAAAATGATTTCAATATAGAGAAATTAATTAGTAAAATTTTTAAAAATTTAAAAAATTAACTAATAAAATTTTTAAATTAAATAATAAAATATTTAACACTAAAATTGATAAAAAGAGTAATTGTTAAAATTTTTAAAATATTAAAAATATTTTAATATTTTTTAAATTAAAATATTAATTAATAAATTTTATTATATCATAGAAATTAAATATTTTTATCAAACTTGCCATACACTCATCTCACTGTCACGTTCACATTTTTGTACTGTACATAATAAATTTATAACACTTCAATTAATATTAAAATCTATTGAATCATTTATTTATAAGAATCAAAACAGTTAAATATATATATAAATTAATCAAGTTATTTAATAATTTTAAAAATAATAAAATTATACTCTATATTTTATTCACTATACTTTATATTTATAAAATGATGTCATCAGTAAAATAGAACTATTTTTATTATTTTATAAAAATTTAAAGTATAATAAATAAATTTCAAGTATAATGAGTAAAATTTAAAATATAATTAATTGTAATTGTGATCGCCCTCTAATTTTTTTTGAAAATGATTAATTTATATTTAATTATTATAATTTTTATAAATTTAAATATTTAATAGATTGTAAATTTAATTTATGTGTTTAATGGTTAATTTTAAATAATATTAGTGTATAATATGTACTTAGATCGACTATTGTTCAATACCAATAGTTTAAACTAACATGAATTTGGTTATTTTATGAATTCAAAAAGTAAATGAAGTTAATAGAAAGTAATTTTTTTTTTTTTGAAGTCTAATAGAAAGTAATTTTATATCTTATTATACTTTTCCATGGAAATACAGTCAATATTATCAAATTCAAATTCAATTTGGCTTTGGCTGAACATCAAAAGGAAACTACTATAGTCACTAATTTAGTGAAATTAACTATTTAATATTTTAATTTAAAAATATTTGAATTAATTTTTTTAAAGTTATTATCTATTTAGTTTTTACTGTTAATTATAAAAATTAAAAATAATTGTGATTTCAAAATTATAAAAACGAAATAATTATATTTATAAAGTTGCAGCGGACTAAATAATTGAGGTTTTAAAATTACATGAATTGAATAATTGTGTTTTGAAATTACATGACTAAGTAGATATAAGTATACTTTAGTTATTTCATATATTAACATTTAGAGGGATTAAATTATTAATATTTATTTTTTAAAAAATTAAAAAATTTGTAATTTAAAAATATAAGACCTAATTAATATATTTTTAGAATAAAAAATTAAATAATTAATTTCATTAGCACATATTGAATTTGTAATTTTTCTGAATAAATAATAAGAATCGCGAACTTAGGAAGTGTGCTTTAATAATATTGTTTGCTTTGTTTATATTTATGAACTCCTATTTTGTTAATATTTTCTTTAAAAAAATTAACAAAAATACCATATTATTACTAAATAAAATTTAAAAATTAGATATACTTTTTTTCCTTTCCTGTGATATTGGTGGTATTGTTTTGTAGGTTTGAGACTGAATCGGTGTTGTACTATACCTGGGTTCTTAATCAGCCAAGCTGGGTTCGAAAATGGCTTGCAATAAAGGCGCAATTGGGTCGTCTTAGAGCACACCTTCATCGCCTCGTCTTGTCTTTTTGAAGCCTCCTTGGCCGCGGAGTTGTTTGGATTTAGCTCTCCGATAGCCTGCATGTGCTTCTCTCTTCGTGTTTTTCCTCTTCTCCCTCTGTGGCTAGGTTGCTTGAATTTTATGGGTGTTTTCTTCCCCTCTCCTCAGTGCTTCAGTAGGTTCCAGAGCCTATACAGGTAGTTGTAGTGAGGTTGTCATTCTTATCAGCCCAAGAGGCATTGTAAGAGCTCAGGTAGTAGGTTCGGATCTTTCAACAGGTCATAAACTTGGATTGGGTTTTAGGATTCCAGATACTTTGGACTTTTTTGTTCCTTTCTTTATGTGTTTGGGTCTTGATTCTGCTTTTTGATTAATCAGACTTTGGGCTTATCTTTAAAATTTCAATGAGTTTCAATGAACTCCGTAACATTTTGCAAAATGAATTGAACCAAGCATTACATTAGACTTAGATTGTTTCTTTTTGAGTTTGGAGCGAGTTGTTGTTAGTATCGATCTCAGTGTGGGCTTAAAGTGCAGCTCTTTTGTCTCTTTTCTTATTCTTTTTCTAATAACGCTCATGCTTACTTAAACAAAAAAATAAAATAAAATAAAATAAAATAAAACTGAACCAATATAAATATAATGTTATTAAATTCTATTGGTGAATGGCTTAGTGGAGGCATCTCAATCTTACACCTCTAAAGATCTTTGTTTTGAATATCAAGAGTGTATATTTTTTTTAATTTAATAACAAAATATCTTAGCAGTCCATTTTGATAGAAAGCATCCTAACCATTCAACAAAATGGTATAAATACATAACATTGAGAAAACTCTGGCCTTCTTTCTTCTCCTTTCTAAACTCTCTCTTTCATTCACACTCAGAGAGAAAAAAACCAATAGCCTTTGTGCTCTCCTTCTCCTTGCTTTCATTGTCGTTGCGGCTATTGTGCTCATCGTCTTCGTCGGGAGTTGCTCAGCCAAACAGAAATCAATCATAGCCCGTCTTTCAGTTCTTCTTCCTCTTCATTTATGATTTCAGATTAGTAAAGTTATAAATGAGTTTTTGAGTTGTTCGCTTTTCTATGTTCGTAGTTTCTGATTTGTAATAAAGTTACTGAGTTTTTGTTGGATTTGCAATAATGATTCGTAATAAAGTTATTGAGTTTTTGTTGGATTTGCAATAAAGATATTAGATTTTGTAATAATTGCTTTGTTTTAGTTTAGATCATGTAAATTTTCTAATTCTGTAATTCCATATTTGTTTTTGTTATTAACTGCTGGATGTGATTTATGAATGGGATTTGTTAATTTCTTGTCATCTTGTACTTCTATTTTTTTTAACCTGTAATTCTATATATTGCTGGATATTTCTGAACAGGAGTTTTTAATATCAAGAATATTTTTTATTCGAGTACAGTGATTGTGCAGCGGAAAAAAGAATAATTCAACTGAATCGATTTTGTGAGTTTAATTTAATTCGATAATTTTTTTTAATTGATATGGTTTGATTTTATATTTTTAATAAATTTAATTTGTAATTTTTTTATTCGAATTAATTTTAAATCGAAATGGTTGACTACTGATATAAAAAACATCAAGTTGGGATATTGTTGATTTTTATGTAAGAAGAAGGATGTTGGTGCCGATTACCTATCCTTCTCCATTTAATCTTTACTTCAATGGATCCTTTATCAAGATTTGCTATTCTTCCTCATTTTATCTGCTACAAAATTACCAATAGAAATTATATAAAAATTCACTTTCAGATTTGAAATCCATTGCTAATGAATTTCAAAATTTATAAATAAAGTATAAATATATAAAATAATTAGTGTTAAATTCGTTAGTAAATTTATTGGTAGTTCACTGACGAATTTTAATTTGTTAATAAATTTTAAAAAGTAATTAAATTATTAAGGAATTCTAAATCTATTGATAATTTGTCAAAAAATTTATTAATGAAATTAGAAATAAATTATTAAATTTTATCATTAAATTAATAATTAAAAAAGTATTAAATTTAATGATATATGCTATCCATTAATAAATTCGTTGATAAATTTAAAATAAAATTTCACATAAATTTTATGCATTTTTTTTAAATTTATATTTTCCGGTTACGAATGTATTTATTAACGGATTTTAAATTCGTTAATTATTTTTAAAGAAAAAAGTTTCACTTGTTTTTTTTCAAAATTTATTAATAGATTGTGAATTTATTACTAATTTTTTTGTAATTCGTATTATAAATATAACATTACCTACTCTTCTTTTATCATTTTTTCTTTTTTTATTTTCTTTTCCTTTTTTCATTTTCTTTTTCTATCATTTACTTTCTCTTTTTTATTAATTTCTTTCATTCTACTTTTTTATCTCATATTTTTTTTCCTCTCATTTTTTAAAGAAAGATTTATAATTTAATTCACGAATATTGTCATTATTAACAAGTCAGTCCCTGTATTTTTAGAAATTTATTAAAACATCCTTATCTTTTCTTTTTATAAATGAAATAGTCATCTCATTAATTTTTGCCATTAAAAATATAGTAAAATACTAAATTACCCCTTCTTTTCCTCCTCCTCCTCCTTTTCTTCTTTATATATTCTTTCTCTTCTTCTTCTTCTTCTCTTTCATCATCATTATCATCTTTTTTTTTTTTTCTTCTTTTTTTAGGAGGAGGAGAGAAGAAAGAGGATTTTTAGAAATTTATTAAAACGTCCTTATCTTTTCTTTTCATAAATGAAATAGTCATCTCATCGATTTTTGCCATTAAAAATATAGTAAAATACCAAATTACCCTTCTTTTCCTCCTCCTCCTTCTTCTTCTTCATCTATTCTTTCTCATCTTCTTCTTCTTCTCTTTCATCATCATCATCTTCTTTTTTTTTTCTTCTTTTTTTAGGAGGAGGAGGAGGAGAAAGAGGAGGGACTATTTCATTGACGGAAAGAATCGATAAAAACGTTTTAATAGATGTGAGAAAAGATAGAGACTATTTCGTTGACGAAAAGAAATAATAAGGACATTTTAATAGATTTATGAAAATATAGAGATGGACGATTTCGTTGACGGAAAGAAACGATAAGAACTTTTTAATAGATATGAGAAAAGATATGGACTATTTCATTGACGGAAAGAAATGATAAGAACATTTTAATAAATATGAAAAAAAATAAGAACGTTTTAATAGATTTTTGAAAATGTAAGGACTGACTTGTTAATAATAACAATATCCAAGGACTAAATAAGAGGTTTTATTTGAGGGTAAAGTTGTATTTTAAAAATTTTCTCCCTCATACTTTATCTAATTTTAATGGAAAAGAGAACGGAAAGACTATTTTATTTACGGAAAAAAAAGATAAAAATATTTTAATAGGTTTCTAAAAATATAAAAATTGACTTATTATTAATAGCAATACCCAAATACTAAATTGTAAATCTTTTTTATAAAATTATTTTCCTTTCGTCTCTTATATTTTTTTCTTTCATTCTCTTTCTTCTTCTATTATTTTCTTCATTTTTCTTCATAATTTACATTCATATTAGTTTCTCGAATTTATATTATTTTTTCTTTAATCATTTATTCTCTTTTTTTATCATTTCCCTGACCATCTTTTACTCTAGTCTCGTTCTCTCTTATTTTCTATAATTTTTATTTTTCTATCATTTTTTTTCTTTTCTTTATCATTTTATATCATTTACTTTTCTTTTATTTACATTTTCTGTATTTATAATAATTATTGAACATAAATTAAAAATGTAATAACAATAATAATATAATTTTAAATTTTATTGAATTAATAAAAAATAATATTAATAATAAAATTTTTTATTTAATCAAAATAATTATTATTTTTAAATTATTTAAATTCCCAATAAATTTATTAATAAATTGCAATCCGTTGATAATTTATTAACAGAATTATCAATGAATTTCATATCCACTAATAAATTATTTTTTCTTAATTTATTAACGGATTTAAAATTGCTTAGTAATAATAATGAAAATTTTATTAATAAATCTGTTAGTATTACTAAGCAACTTAAAAACTGTTGGTAAAAATTTATTAACGAGCTTTTTAATGAGTGATTGTAATATGTTAATAATTCATTAATAATTTATTTACCAATAAATTTTTATTAGATTATCAATGAAAAAATTCATTTATAATCCAAAAATTTCTAGTAGAGATTTGATTTCAATGTTGCTATTGTTGATTTGCTATTAGTCCAGTTGCAGTTTTTATTTCTTCTGCTCGTGGATGATCGGTAGCATTTGATGAAATAAGTAGAATAATCCTGGTTATTGGAGCCATATGTCTCTCACCTCTTCTTTGGTTATTGGGCATATAAATCTCACCTCTTATTCGAGACAATGTCTTAATATAAACTGTTAACAGGAATGAATACAGTGCATCATTATTTTGTTTACCGTAACACATTCTTCACTAATGTTGATGAGATTGTATTTATTTGTAGGCTGAGTTTAGAGCAATTCATTGATGTCCATGAGCAAGAAGGAAGCTACCCTGGAGGAATTCACCTAGAGATGACTAGCCAAAATGTTACCGAGTGCATTGGTGGGTCTAGAACAATAACTTTTGATGACTTGGGCTCATGCTATCAAACACACTGAAGAGACAGAAGGAGAAACATGCCTTTTGCCTTCTATTCAGGATGTAATGAGATTTACAAGAGAAAGTTATCTGAAATCTGTCTTAATGGAACACCCCTCACGTGGAGTATAACATGTGCTCAGACTCATAAAAAGACAATTATACCCATGAGACAACAAAGGATATAACAAAACAATACAGCAACAAAATAATATGATTTTTATGATTATTTTGCATTCTCTACACGCCCCCTGCAAGTTGGAACTGGGATGGAGACCAGGGGCAACTTGGAACAAAGGCGGTGATGCTGATTAGAAGATAAGGGCTTGGTGAGCAGGTCTGCAAGTTGAGCAGTAGTGGAAACATGCAAAGGGTGGATGAAGCTCCGCTGAAGCTACTCACGGACAATATAGCAATCAATCGAAATGTGTTTTGTACGTTCGTAAAAAATCGGATTAGCGGCAATGTGCAAGGCAGCCTTGTTGTCGCAGTGGAGAGGGATTGGCAGCTGAGTAGGTACCTGCAAGTCTTGAAGAATATAAGAAATCCACAATAATTCACAAACAGTACTAGTCATGGCACGATATTCCGCCTCAGCGGATGATTTTGAGACAGTGGGCTGTTTCTTGGTTTTCCAGGAAATCAATGAGGAACCAAAAAAGATGCAGAATCCAGTGAGAGATTTGCGCGAAAAGGGGCAGGAGGCCCAATCAGAGTCACAGTAAGCTGTGAGAGGCATGGTGGCAGTAACAGGGAAGCATAGCCCTTGATGTAGAGTGCCTTTCAAGCCAGGCTTAATCCTTCTCAACCTATGGAGCTAGCATTTATCATTGCAGAGAGACTTAGAAAAAGAAGGATGGGAACCCGGTGCCTGCTTTCCTTAAGCCTGTAAGGTGTAACCAGAGAGCCAAGGTCTTGTATTATTTCTTAGCTCTCAGTTGTGTAAATGTATTTAATGAACAAATGTCATGCTTTGTATAGATTTCAATGCTAGTGTTGTGACCACTAGCTGCTACCACAACTATTCTTTCCAAAAATTGAAAGCAACTTTGGAGTCGCACAACACATAGCTTGCCATAACAAAGCATTTCTTGTATCTTTTTCTTTAAATTAATTTTAGCCGTGAAGGGATTTTTCTTTAACTATGCGTATGGTTGATGCAGTGCCCTCAATGGAAAATGCAAAAGCAATGTGCTAGAGAGTAATTTGGGTTGATGCAGTGCCTTCAATGCGTTTGTAGAATCTTATTAGTGGTTGATGTTCTAAAATCCAAATAAAATAGTATCTAAATTTAGTATGGGAGAATTACATATTCCTTATTTTATTCTTTTTTTCTTTATTTTCTAGTGATACATAATCACCATTATGCTATAGAGCCATGTGTCTCTATCATGCAGTCCCGTACATACGGACGTACCACATACATGCTAGTCCATGCTTGTCGGATGACCATTTAATTTCTCTCCAGCGTGCATGTTGATATGGTCGGAGCGTAATCAAACTTGTTCTCTTGCTTCCTGTCACTTTACTGGTGCTAGAGCCTCTTTTGAGGAGTTCAGTTTTTGAATCAGTCCGGCTTGCTTCAATTACAGATTGAGTAGCGCACTGATGGATTGACCTACTTGGTGAACTCTATTAAATTTTGGGCTTGTTTCCCTTCTCCGGATAGTAATTTGGATTAAAAGTTTATTTATTGATTATGCAGTATTGAAGTTTGATCAAGTTACTGTTGGGATTTTTCTAGCCGAGAAATAAAAATAAGCATACTGCTAAATTGAGAATGGATCATCAGATATGGATATCATTTTATGGGTTCTTTGTCTTTAGCAATTAATATCAATAGAGATATGTACAAACTATTAATATATTTTATTGAAATATATAATTATTATTAATTGCGAATACTTCCTCTTATTTATTATGATGTTAGTATTTAAATTTCAGCTATAATAAAAATAAAAATAATTTTTATTAGTATTTTTTATTATAATTTATATTGAAATGATTGGTTATTAAAAATTACTAATATAATTAAAAATAAAATATTTAAAATTATAAATAAATTTTCAAATAAATAAAATATTTGTTTGTGATAGTTGAAAACAACAATAATAAATGGTCATTCTGTTTGTAATATTAATGAAATTTTTATTTATAATAAATGGTCATTATGTTTATAATATAAACGAATTATAAATGAAAATTTTCTTTGTAATAAAATATCTGTTTGTAAATTAAGATCAAAACAAAGGGAAATTATAAACGGATTTGAAATCCATATGTAATGTAAGTGAAATATCTGTTTCTAAACCTATTTATAGTACAAATGGGCTTTTGATTCATATTTTTGTTTGTAATATAAATGGAAATTCTCTTTATGATAAAGAATCCGTTTGTAAATTAAGATCAATTAACAAAAGAAATTACAAATAGATCAAGAGATTTGTAAATAAAATATTCATTTGTAAATACATTTATGGTATAAATAGGTTTTTCGATCTGTTGAAATAAAATTACAAATAAGATTTACAAAGAGCAAATTTAATCCGTCTATAAACGTAATTAAAGAGAGTTTGCTTCTTTACAATCAGAATTTTCCATTTGTAAATTCAATTTTTTTTAGTAAAAGCTATAATTTTCATAAAAAAATATATAAAATTTAATTTTAAAATTAATTACTAAAAACTTTTAATTTTAAAAAAATTTATAATAATACATTAAAATTTAAAAATTTATTAATTAAATTCTAAATTTTTTAAATTATTACTAATTTTATCATAAATTTTGTTAATGTGACAGATATATACCATAGTGATGACGTATCAAATGACATGACAATTTTATTAGTTTTTAACAATAAAGGTAATCGTAGAGTGTATTTTGAACAAATTATAAATTTTAAAGTTTAATCGACAATAAATTTAATATGGAGTGCAATTGCTATAATTTCTAAAAAAAGAATTTTTTTATTAATTTTTTAAAAAGTTATATATGTATATATTTTTTTTAAAAGTTATATTATTTTTAATAATTGAGTTGTATTATCATATGAAATTATTAATTAAAAAATGAAGTTTGATTTCAAAGCATACATTTGGATCAATTAGAGAAGAAAAAAATATTAAAAATTGCAACATAGACAATAAAATTCAACCATAATTCTTGAGTAAGGACATAGTATACTGTATCTTTTTGTGAAAAAAAGTTACCCTGAACTTTTGTGTTTTGAAGTATAATAATACAAATGGCTACATTGGATCAATTTGAGAATCTACTGATTAAACTCTTGACAACTTTTCTTCTTCTACAACTTTACCTTCGTTTTATCCGTACTATCTAGAATATATATTTCTTCTTCTTTTTGATTAATATCCCCAATCTTTCAGAGTTGATCCTTGGAAACTGCATAACAAAAAATACAGCAGATGCACAAAACTCATAATTGCAAGAAACCCATAGTAATTGTCATAATGACCCTTATTAATATTATTAGGAACCATCCATCTTTGCCTCCTTCTGAAGTAATTTGATCAACAATACTCAGAATAATGGTTGCCAACAAATTTGCCACTGTTGTTCTTAGTCCAAATAGAGCACCTGCAATATTTGAGAAGTTCTCTGGGAACTCTGAATAAAAGAATTTTGATTGACTTATAGAGTTAAATACTTCTGGTAAGCCATTCAAGTTAAACTGTGGTATGAGCCATAGTGCAGACATCTCCAGAACAACTTGAGAATTGTTTAAATAACCTTCCATGATTGCTTTTCTTCATCGAATGTTCTCAACGATTCCTACAACTGCCATAGCCATGCTAGAAAAAAGTAGACCGAAACGTATTCTTAATTTAACATCGAGTCTCATTGGCTCACATTTTATTTTTGATGCCAAGGGTAGGATTACTTTATCATATAAAAAAATTCATGCTATTATTGTTAAAACTACATCGTTTATGTTGTTTATTTTACTACTCTGTATTGTTAAACTGTGTCATTTTTATTATTGGTTCTTTTCAGATAGTGTAGGACTAATCTGTAACTTTGTGATTGGCTCTCTATACACATGACGTGCACAAGTTGTTGTCTGGTTTTGAAGGAAGCGACAAGCTTCCAGAACATTTTGTAATGTCATTTTTCTCTCTGAAATAAAATTATCTCACTTTCTCGTGTTTTTAAATATGGTATCAGAGCTAGGGTTCTAGCTCACACCGGCGTATCGCCGGTTGCATGAAGGCGATCCTTTATTCCTTTGAAAGATCTGATAATGGCGGAGCGATGAAGCAGTAGCAAGGATCAGAAGGCGACTGGACCACCCGAGAAATCGCAGATTGCGAATGTCAGAATGGAAGATATGCTGAGCCTTTAAGCCTCTGACCATCTAGTATGAGTTTAGTTTCTGCACCTCTTATAGGGTCTAATTTCAGATCTTGGAGTAGGGCTATCCCTAGGTGCCAAGATGAAATTAGGATTTGTCGAAGGCATAACTTCGGCACCTAGCAAAGATTCTAAGAGTTATGAACAGTGGAAAAGATGTGACTTCATGGTCACATCTTGGATCCTTAACTCCATCTCTAAGGAGTTGGTTGATGGCTTCATATACACTGTTTCTGCCAGAGATCTCTGGCTAGAGATCTGTGAGAGATTCGGAGAGTGCAACGAACCTATGATCTATGAGTTGCATAGGAAGATTTCTCTTATATCTTAGGAAAATGCATTTGTGTCACCCTACTTTACTAAGTTGAAGAGATTATGGGATGAACTTGGGTCTGTAGAAACGCTTCCAACCTGTACCCGTGGAGCGTCTAGGGCTATAGCTGACATAACCAACAGAAATAGGCTCATGCAATTCCTGATGGGTCTGAACGAGACTTTTGGGTCTGTAAGGTACCAAGTGTTGGAGATGGACCATCTGCCAACAGTAAACAAAACTTACTCTATGGTTGTAAAATTTGAATCTCAAAGGGAAATCTTAAGAGCAATGAATGACAACACTGAATCTCTTGCCCTATTAAACAAAACTCAATCTCAAAATCTGACCAGACCAAGAAGGTCTGAGAATAAGAAGGGACATTGTACCTTCTGTAACATGAATGGTCACACTCGGGAAGGGTGTTTTAAGTTGATTGGCTACCCTGATTGGTTCAAGGGTAAGAACAAGACTGGGACACAACCAGTCAAAGGTTTTAGAAGCACCAAAATTATGGCTGCTATTGAAGGAAATAAGCCAGAAGAGGATAGTCCTCTGGAATATCTGGACACGTCAAATAGCATACATGAATTGACATCTATGCTGAGTTCTTTGAAACAAAAAATGTCTCCCAACTTGCAAAGGGTAAATGAATTCTTGCCCCAAGCACATCTCATAGACCAAAACCACACTTAATGGACTTTGCAAGTAAACCTACTATATATGAGGCCTGTAATACACAAATGCACACTAACATTAGTTGGATCCTAGACACTGGAGCCATAAACCACATGTGTTCAAATAGCACTCTCTTCACTACTTTGCAATCATCACACAAGCACATATCTATATGCTTTCCAGATGGAAAAATAACTCAGGTTTCTCAATTTGGAAAGCTAAATCTTTTTAGGAAGCTAATTCTAGATGATGTCTTATATGTGCCTTATTTTCAGTATAATTTGATCTCTGTTAGTCAATTAATAAGTAGCTATGGTTACTGTATAATGATATGCCATCATTACTGCCTCATACAAGATCCACTGAATAAGAAGGTGGTGGCCATAGGCAAGAAACAGAGAGGTCTTTTCAGAATAAACTAGATGAGTTTTTCTCATTTTGATATAAGACATTGCTTACTTAAGATCATGAAATCTAATGATGGTCTTTACAACTTTGTAAATAGTACTCTCTCTCTCATGGAATCAAATAGAGACTACTCAATGCAATATGAACAAGCACATAATTGTATGGTGACAATGAATGACATCCATGATAGACTAGGACATGCATCCATTAGTAAACTCAAATACATTAAACGGATGAATGTGAACAATGAGCCTATGAAATGTTGCCCTGTAGCCCTTTAGCAAAACAGGCCAGATTACCCTTCCCCAGAAGCCACACCTTGGCTTCAAAACCTTTTGAATTAATTCACATTGATATATGGGGGACCTTATAAGACCAATTCTTTTATTGGAGCTAAATTCTTTCTCACAATTGTTGATGACTATAGTAGGGTTGTCTGGACTTTCATGATGCACTTAAAAAGTCAAGCCTTTAGTTTAACTAAACACTTCATTCATATGGTAGAGAACCAATTTGACACTATCATTAAAGTTATTAGAACAATCATACACCAAAGATCTTGTCCATACACCCCATAACAAAATGGTGTTGTGGAAAGGAAACATAGACATATTCTTGACACTGCCAGAGCACTAAAAATGCAATCACATGTTTCCATTCAATTCTGGTCAGAATGTATTCTTACTGCCACTTACCTGATAAATAGAATGCCTATGGAATACTTTGATTGGACCACTCCCTATGAGAGGCTTTATGGGACCTCACCTAACTATTCTCATTTAAGAAAGTTTGGTTGTTTATGCTTTGCAATATCTGTGGGAACGTAAAAGGATAAATTTCAAGAAAGAGCTATTAAAGCTGTAATGATAGGCTATGCTAACACACACAAAGGCTATAAATTGTATAACATGAATGATAAGTCCTTCTTTGTGAGTAGGGATGTCATTTTCTATGAAAATATCTTTCTCTTTCAAGGGACTGATATGATTGAAAGACCTGTGGTTCCTCTTCTTGTGGCTAAGGATGATCATATAGATCAAGATTCCTCTCCTTCTAGTCATACTAGTGAGGATCTTCAGAATTGCCCTCCAGTTAGAAGGATTTAAAGACCAAGAAAGGCCCCTGCCTGGATGCAAGACTATGTTAATTCTTTACAAACATCCTCCATGTCTTTTTATCCCCTGCATAAATCTTATATTTGCAATATTAACAAAATTACTGAACCTTGTACTTCTACTCAAGCATCTAAGGATGCACATTGGGTAGAGGCCATGAAGTAAGAGTTTCAGGCCTTGAAAAGTAATAACACATGAGTTCTTACTAGTCGACCTAAGGATAAGAAAGCAATAGGCTGCAAGTGGATCTATAAAGTAAAATTCAAACCGAATGGGGATGTAGAAAGGTATAAGGCCTGATTAGTAGCTAAAGACTACAACCAAATAAAGGGCCTGGATTACAAGGATAGATTCTCTCCTGTGGCCAAACTTACAACTGTGAGAATTTTTATTACTCTTGTCACTTCTAGACAGTGGCTAATTTTTCAACTAGACATCAATAATACTTTTTTGCATGGACATCTAGATGAGGAGGTGTATATGATACCTCCACAAGGCTATCACAAAGCCCAGCTATGGGAATTTTGCTTGCTAAAAAATCCTTATATGGGCTTAAACAAGCCTCCAGGCAATGGAACATTGAATTCACCAACTTTCTCAAAAGTTTAGGCTTTGTGCAATCTCCCCATGACCACTATTTATTTACACAGCATACTGGAACTTTGACTTTGGTATCACTTGTCTATGTTGATGATGTCATTCTAACTGGAAACTGTATTGATGCTATAACTGAATGCAAGCATGCTTTACATTTAAAGTTCACTATTAAAGATTTGAGACCCATGAAATATTTTTTGGGTCTAGAGATTGCTAGATCCACTCAAGCAACCTATATTAGTCAAACTAAATACATTTTAGATGTATTAAAGGATGCAGACATGTTTAATTGTAAGCCTGCCTCCTGCCCTTTACCTCAAGGTTTACACTTATCTCCTGATACAAGGGAGCCTTTTGATACACTTGATTTGTATAGAAGGCTCCTTGGTAGATTGCTTTACATTAATCTCACAATACTTGATATTTGCTTTGTTGTCCAACACTTAAGCCAGTTTTTCAGCATGCCCCAAAAGCCCCATTGGGAGGTTACTTTACATGTGCTTCGTTATCTTAAAGGGTCCTTACATCAAGGTCTCTATTTTCCAGTAAGTGCTGACATGTCACTGAATGCCTACTGTGACTCTGATTGGGCTGCTTGTACCTATTCCAAAAAGTCACTCTCTGGTTATTGTATATACCTAGGGTCCTGCCTTATCTCTTGGAAAACTAAGAAACATCTTACTGTTTTAAATCCTTGACCGAGGCTGAGTATCGTGCTATGACTAACACTGTATGTGAACTCCTCTGAATTAACTATATTTTACAGGATTTACAGGTTACTATCCCATTGCCAATCCCATTGCAATGTGACAACAAGGCCGCCATGCACATAGCTGCGAACACGATGTTTCATGAACGTACAAAGCATATCGAAATTGATTGCCACCTGGCCAGAGATCAACTTCAACAGGGATTCATATTGTCTCATTATCTCCCCACCGAAGGACAGTTGGCAGACATATTTACAAAAGCCTTGCCTGCATGTCATCATGGCAGCCTCACTCACAAGTTGAATCTTTTGCCTTTACCATCTTCAACTTAAGGAAGGGGTGTTAAAACTACATCGTTTATGTTGTTTATTTTGCAACTCTGTATTGTTAAACTGTGTCGTTTTTATTGTTGGTTCTTTTTAGCTAGTGTAGGGCTGATCTGTAACTTTGTGATTGGCTTTCTATGCACATGACGTGCAAGAGTTGTTGTCTGGTTTATAAAGAAGCGACAAGCTTCCAGAACATTTTGTAACGTCATTTTTCTCTTTGAGCTTTATCTCGCTTTCTCTCTCTCTCCCTCTCTCGTGTTTTTGAACAATTATAGAGATGACTAAGAACATAGCAAAAGAACCTGTTAGGATTTTGAAATTGGAAGTTAGGTGTCTATCTATGGAGCTAGCTTGGAGCAGTTGGATGTGTCTTGGTTAACATTTATTGAGATCATAATCCTTATAGACCATATTGGGATAACGCTGATGATAACTTTGAGTTCTTCTACTCTCTTTACTATGCAAAGACTCTATGGGTTTGATGCTGATCCATCTAGAGCTAAATCTTGTTAGGGGTTTATAATGATCCAAACCTTGTTGAAGAACCTAACAATAATAATTTTTTTATTAATACCAATATATTGGTTTCTTCAGTTACTACCTTTTAGTAATTTAATAATACCTTCTTGTGATAATTCTTGCTATCCAAATGAACTTTTCTATTCTTGTAAGCAGCCACGAGGACTTGTGCAAAGCCTGCGAGTAAATTTGTGCATTCTTTCTACTTGAAATAAAGTGGAGAAGCAACCAAGAACTAGAAAACGAACAAGAACATAAGGATTGCAGGAACCCTATGACTCTCTTTCCAATCATGGTGTTCTTGAATATAAACAATTGTTGTCATAGACATCAAAACAATAATAGTTGTGCAGGCATAATACCATTCGAAGTAGCTCTTCAACATCCCTTATTTTTTGGATTAGATCTTTTGTCTAATTGGTCATCCTCGAAATTTTACACAATTATTCATATTTTTTTACACCATATCGATTTATTTTGATTAATTCTTCTTAGTTTTATTGGATTTTTATATTTAATTATAAAATTTTTAGTTTTAGTATATTATTTGATATTTTCACTTAATTTTCAGTATTTTTATACGCTAAAACAACATAAGAAATGAATGAGACATTTTAGAGATAAATTTTGAAAAATTTAAAGAGACCAAAAGGAAACAAACAAAAACATGGGATAATCCGTATTTTTGTCTCTGTCTCATATTTTGCCTCTGTCTCATATTTTGCCTCTGGTCCACTGAACGGGAATTGAAGCCAAAAGTCATAGTGAAAAACATGGGCTTTACTCGTATTTCGCTCATTTTCATGTGTGATAACCGCTGGGCTTCATCACCTCGGTATGAGGCCAGGCCTTCAAAGGCAGTCCAGACTCAAAGCCCCGATTCAGGCTCATAGAGTAGACCGGATCATTCACAAACCCACGCCCACTCACTACAGGCTCAGCCCGGTGATGTGACGTGGGAGGGATAGTAAATCCGGTCACTTCGCAGCCTTGTCCTCACGCACGCTGGGAGAAATTAAATGGCCACCTGGCGTGGAAAGGACATCTGACGTTTTTGTACATACAGACCTACATGACAGAGGCAAGTGGCACGTAGCAGGAAGGCCGTTACACGTCACTAGCGAACAAAAGGAAAGGAATAAAAAGAGAGGAACCCTTTTCTCTCAGGAAAAACTTACTCAACTATTGAAAAACCCTATTATCTGGATCTCAGAACATCAATACGTAACGCCTGATGTTTTTTCCAGACGTCCTAATTTTATAGGTTTTCTCCTAAGGCTACAGATTAGAAGTCTTAAGAGGGTATAAATACATCATAATTGAGAGACTAAAATACTTTTTGCCTACTTTTAAACATATATACATGGTGAAAATCGCGAATACATATGCACGACAGAAATCAAAAAGAGCATAGGAAGGAAGAAGGAAGACCTAGAAAGAGAGATTTATCTAGAGTTTTTATTTCTTCTATAATTCTTTTGATTTATTGTTCCCAACTATTGTAAAATGATTTTGGATAATTTATCAATACAGTTTATTGTTGAATTCTTGAACATGAGTAACTAGATTCCTCTGACAGGAGACTTGATATAACTTGGATTATTAATTCTCTTTCATTTATTTGAATTGATTTTCTTTACCAATCTATTTTTTAATTTGTGAGATTAATACTTTTGAGTACTTATGGAATGTTTGAATGATTTTATCATGAGATTAATACTGGAATGGAACTTTTAGAACTGAATTGAGAATTGAATATCACAAGAATACTAATTAAATTGAGAATAAAGATTTGACTTGTGGAGTCTTAGACAAAATAATCATAGAGTTTGTAAAATTAGTTAAAGAATTATCAAATTATTAAAAAATAGGTAATAATTTTTAGGTAATTAAATTGGTCTTACTCGAAAGAGAGAGTCAATTACTTTAGGATTATTTACTCTGAATTTGGTAATTAAAATTGGATTGTTAATCAAATAAATGAATAAATTGAATTAGATCCGGGTAAAATCAATGTATTGTAATACTTTCAGGCATTTTGTCTTGTTAAGTATTTAATTTTATTTTCCTATTTTATTTTAAGTCTACACTCATCCTTCACAATTGGTAGTCTAAATAAAAATCAGATTTATAAATATTTTAGTATTTAATTTCCCATCCCTGTGATAATCTCCTCCTTTTTATCACTTGAAATGATTCAATACACTTTTGATATGGCACCGTTTTTATCACTTGAGATGATTTTATACACTTTTGATATCGCACCTTATGGTCAGTCAAGTTTTTTCCCCAAATGCTAGGGAATATCACCTAATGCCACAAGCTCCAAAGGAGATTAATCCCATGAAAATGACAAGCATAGGTACTTGGAATGTTGTTGGAGTTTAACATATTGTTTGGGTCATTTGGTTGCAAGGGGAAGGTCTTGAATACAAAATAATGGTGGTTAACCACATGAAGATCATATACATCTATTAATTATAAAAATAAAGAAAATATTTCCATTAATAATTATCTAGGGGAAGATGATATTATTAGTATGAATTTCAGCATTAATAGAAAATATTTTAATTGAAGACTTGTCAATTTTTGTTCTAGAAAAAAAAGTTGATATTAGTCTTGGATCAATATAGCAAAAAAAAAAAATTCTAAGATTAGGACTAACAAGCCATAATTGCTATGAGAATAGCTTTTAGTTAACCTGTACCCAGCCCAATGATAAGAAAACCAACCAAATATGAATCGCAAATTAAAACGCATACCAAAGGAAGATTGTGTTAGTAGGTTGACCATTTCTTCATCAAGTAGAATATTATGTTTGGTAGAAGTCCATGGCTTGCTACTCTCTCAAAAAATTAATTTGCTCGTTAAAATTAATTATAAACCAACATTCAAACATGAATTGCGATAAATACAAAACCGTAACATACAAAATTATAACTGAATTTATTACCAATTAAATCTTAAATTTTATATTTTATTTCGCTAGGATTAACAGAATTGCCACCTTATTAATATATCATTATCATATCATTTTGCTATATTAATAAAATTTAAGAAAAAATTAATAATAACTTAAAAGTTTATAATTTTATTGGTAAAGTTTTAAAGTTTATAATATAATTATAAATTTTATAAAATTTGAGTTTTTTGTGATTAATTCAAAAATTAAGATTTACAAGTTTCTTTATGAAAATTGTAATTTTATAATTTAAAAAATGTTAATTTCTCATACTAATTGTGTTTAAAAATTAATTTTATGGTGTTATTATTTTATCAGACAACAAATCAAGTATTTATTTTCGATACCCGATCCGATGAAATCCTAATAAAATAGATTTAGATAGTTATAATCGGGTTTGAGATGAGTTCGAGTTTAAAAAATAATATTTGTGGATTCGAATCAGGTTCGGATTTTATATATAAGGTATCTATTATTCGAATCCATTTATATAAATAATTAATTTAATATAAAAAATATATTTTTCAATAATATTTATAAATTTATATATATATTTTTATTTAAAAATTAAAATTAAAATATTTTTTAAAAATATTGAATTTTTTAAATAAAATTTTTAATGAAAAATAATTTTATATAAATTATTAATTAAAATATATAAAACTAAATAATTTTTATTCGGATAATAATAATAATTAAGTCAAGAACGGATTCGAATATTGATAATATAAATGAAATTTGGATTGAGATAATTTAATTTTTGCTGTATTACTATATGTTACTATTCTTAAGAAAAAACTTTATTGTATTTTTAGTTATAAAATATTAAAAATTAATTTAAAATTATATTTTACATAATTTAGTTCTAAAAATTATAAAATAATAAAATATTACTATTTTTTTCAATATGCTTTTTTAAATAATATTTTTTTTTTTATTTTTATCCATATTGTTAATTATGCTCTTTTTAAAATTAAATAATAAGAGTGAATTTCAAACTAAAAAATTTAGGAGGTGATTTAATTTAGACTTAAATTAAAATAAATTGAATAACTAAGTTATTGGAAAAACTAAAAAAATTATAACTATGATATAAAATATTTTTTTAATATTATAAATTTTAGTTTTGAAGCAATAATCAAAACACCCTAAACTTAAAAAAAAATATAATTGCATTTTAAATTTTTAAAATTTACTAATTAAATTTAAAATTTTTTAAGTTATAATTAATTTTATTATAAATTTTGATACAGTAAAATGATGTGATAATGATATCTAATAATAATTTTTTTAGTTTTTAATAATAAAATTAAATAATAAAATATATTTGAGACAAAACATATATTAAACAACTTAATTAACTGCAAAATGCATTTTTTGGAGAAAATATAAAATTTAGGATTTAATTATTATAAATTTAAACTTATTTAGTGAAAGATAATTTAATTAAAAAATTTTAAATTTTTTAAAAATGTTAAAATTATATCTGTTCAATTGACATTTTTATTTAATTTTTTTAACAGTTGAAATTATTTATTTTTTAAAAAAATTACTCTCCTCACCTAATTAAAGCTATTTTTCTAGTCAATTTAAATCAAACTATTAGAAATAATCAATTCAATTTGAATTAAACTAAGAAAAGTAACCGATTTAAATTAAACTAGCATAAGTTCAAAATTTTTTTTTTCGATTAACTCGTTTTGAGTTTAAACAACAAAAAAAATTAAAAAACCAAACCAAACCGCGGCCGGGTTGAATTACATACTCCAGTTTAACTACGTCACACACTTTCTTCTTCTTTAGCTCTGACTCATTTCCTTTCTTATAAATATTGTTAATTGGTGTCTAACAGTAAAGGGGCAAAGAGGAAACCTGCTACAAAGAATCCCCCAATAGCAAACAATCCAATTTCCAAGTTTTTTCTCTCAACTCTTCCATCTCTCGCATCTTTCCCTTCATTTTCCTCCCTTCCAAACAAGCTCCATATTTTTCTTAGGGTTTTTATAATTATCTCCTTCTTCCTCACTCTTTTTTCCGCATGGATTCCGAGGACGATATGATGGACGCCAACTATGTTGACTCTGTAGACGATGATTTCTACAGCGGTGACATGGATGATGATTACTATAGTGATGGCGGTGAGGACGGTTATGATGATGGTCCTGACTACGATTTTATGGCTGAGGCTGCCGATGATCTCGATGATATGGTGTTGAGCCGGATGCAGGTATTTTTGTGAACTTTTCTGATTTTATTATTCACTTTTTAATCTAGTAATTTTTCTATGTAATTTTTATTTGGTATTTTTAGATTTTATTCTATATGTATTTCGTTGATCAGAATTTAGGTATGTAGAAAGTAAAAAATTGGTCCTTTTGAGTGGGGGGATTAGTTTTGAGATCATTCTGATTGTGTTAATATCACGATCCCATATCGACAATTTATGGAAAAATGGAATTGTATATAATAGCTAGAAGTAGAAATTTTATTCTCATTGTTGCTTTTATTTACCCAGTATACAACTTATTGTTTGCCCATGGAATTTTATATGCATTTGAAAATTGTAATAACTGTTTGAGGAAACTAATGGCTGCTAAACTTTTTATTTTATTGTATCTTGTTTTTTTTCTTTTAAAATCTTCACTTGTTCCATAGCATACAAATATTTGTAGAAGTTGTGTAATTACTTGACTGAATTGAGTTTATCCTTTCATCTAAGAACAGAATATCAGACGCTGTTAGGCTTTAGTTTTTTCTTAATACATATTTGCTTTTTCTGTTAATTTTAGTGGCTACACGATTATCACATGTTATGTGTTGTTCAAAGGCATTTTGAACCTTTAATACATCATAAGAAATTTTAATACGGGATTTATGTTCATCCTTGAATTTGGAAAAATTTTATTATAAATAGGTGCTTTTAAATTTCAGTAGTCTTTGGTTTTGAATTTACTGTATTTTTGTCTGTTTAATTTTGACATTTTATACTTGTTCTGTTTCAGCAAAGTTATACTGTCTTGAGGGAAGGAGATATACAACAACGTTTGGAAGATGATATTGCTAGTGTGTCCACTGTCCTTTCCATATCAAGATTTGATGCAATCATCTTACTCCGTCACTATAACTGGTACCTGGACTCTTGCTTTTTCATTTTTCTTTGTTTTTATGGTTTACTAGTTTATCTGGATAATGATATGCAGCATTGCATCTTAGAATATGTGGACTATCATATGCATCTTTTGGTTTTCTGAGAAGATATAATGAATGAATTATATGACGGAAGTATATAAGGGAAACTTCTGATGTTGCATTTTATATGATATGGCTGTATGACAGGTTTTCTTCTGGTTTCTTGGTATTCTGATAAAAATTTGCCTTACAGGAGTGTCAGTAAGGTGCATGATGAATGGTTTGCTGATGAAGAGGCAGCCCGGAAATCTGTTGGCTTACTGGACAAGCCAGTTGTCCAATTTTCCAATATTAGAGAAGTTCGTACTTCATATATTATTATTAATGTGCAGTTGGGGTGGGTAATGTTCGGCTTGTTTAATCTTACACATCACTATCTCTTGTCTGTCTTGCATTTTTTTTTAAATTTTAAAGCAGTTTACTTGCGGAATATGTTTTGAATCCTTTCCTTGTGAGAAGATTACTTCAGCTGCTTGTGGCCATCCCTTTTGCTTGTCATGCTGGTCAGGTGCGTCTGCCATTTTCTGATGGAGCTTCTCCTGATATCGATGTCCCATTGTTGAATGTTCCTGATATTTATGTTCCATTATTGGATGTAAACTTGATATCTTAAGTTTTCCATACGTATATTCATTTTTGTTTTTCTAATAATATAAGATAGCTTGAAGTTCCAGTAAACATTTCCTTAAGTCATCTCCCTTGCTAATGAGCTGGTATCCTTGTTTGTTTTTATTTCTAAATGTCAAACCGTACTTTGATTTGTTTATTAGTATGAAATTTGTCGTGAGCTGATGTAAGCATCTATTTTTAATTTGTTATCCTTTCTATGTACTGTGAGAAATATCTCTTATATGTCCTTTTGTTCTTTGGGTTTATGAATTTGGAAGAATCATATAATATTCAATAGAATGTTCTGATTAGGTCAAGTCTATTATTTTAAGAAAATGGATATCTTGGTTCTAGTCTTTACCTATTGTGAATTTCTCTATTTTTCTTAGATTTGATTGATGTACTAGATTAATTGGTTGATTTGTTCCTCTTTTCTTTTTTTTTTTTTCCTTTTTCTGCACTGTTGTTTACTTCTCAGTAATTTTCTGATACCTTTTTGGTACGTCTCTTTCATAAATATTTTTATAAAAAATTGTGGTTTAATTTTGACCAAGTGAATGCCCTGCTTTCTGTTAGATGGCAGTGTTTAGTTTTTATTTTGTTGAAAGCAAATAAGCAATCAATAAATATCAATATTTATTGTCATGTATTGTTGGATACTTGATCTCTTCTGCAACTCTCCATTATGTTTGTCATTAGCTCTTTGTCATCTACCATTATTGATAGGTTACATCAGTACAACAATTAATGATGGTCCAGGATGTTTGATGCTGAGATGCCCTGATCCATCTTGTTGGGCTGCTGTTGGTCAAGACATGATAGATTTGTTGGCATCTGATGTAGATAAGGATAAATACTCTCGTTATCTTCTTAGGTCCTATGTTGAAGACAACAGAAAGGTTTGTCTTGGATTTGAAAACCTTAAGGTCTTTTTCTTATATTTTAACACTGGTGCCTTCTGTGAAACAATATTTGCTGATGTGCTGAAGATTGAAAATTGAGCAACTCTTTTTTGCTCCTACTTTGAATTTCTTTGTTTAAGACACTAGCTTATCTATCACCTTCATCTCATTATGAAGTAAGTTGTCAGGGTTTTCAGAGGTTGTAGTCCCTAAATCTGTATGACATTGAAGTTAATGACAAAGAAAACCTCTTGCCATGTTGACTTTGGTAGTTACTTGCTAATAATGCTTTGACAACTTGTCATTATTTCCAATCATAGTTGTAGATAAATGTTATAATGCATTTCAGTCTGGATTTCTTTTTTTGTCACACATTCTATTCTGCTATCTTTTCTTAAACTCAAGAAAGAAGAGCTGTTAATCTCTTTTTCCTCGGTTGCTTTTTAGAAAATGTTGATATAGCATCTATCTATTTATGTAAACTTATTAATATCTCAGTGTCACTTCCAATCATGGGGAAGTACCCTCCTAACCTTTTTCCTCTGATATAGTCAGCATTAAAGTCCTTATTGTAGGATAATTCGGGTTTAATATTATGGGAACTGAGCTTATATTTGGAAGCAAATTATGAGTCTCATGGAGAAGAGCAATTTTATAAGTATTACATTCCTAGAATGATTTTCCTGCATTTTACATTTGAAAACATCTAAAATGAATGCCAGTTTTTTCTTCGTTTTATGTTTCTTGTGCTTCTAAATGTTTTTGTTTCATGCATTTTTTGTTGTCTACTTTTAGACCAAGTGGTGTCCTGCTCCAGGGTGTGAGTATGCTGTTGATTTTGCTGCTGGTGGTGGAAGCTTTGATGTTTCCTGCCTCTGTTCATATAGCTTTTGCTGGAATGTGAGTTTCCTATTGACTTTAAATATTATTGTGTTAAGATTAATTCTTGTAAACTGATTAGTAAAAACCATTTGATTATTGCAGTGCACAGAGGAAGCTCACCGTCCTGTGGACTGTGGAACTGTGTCGAAGTGGATTTTGAAGAACAGTGCTGAGTCAGAAAACATGAATTGGTAGGGAATATATTGAATCGTCTAAAGCTATATCTTGTGATTATAGTTGTCTGGGTTTGCTTCTAATAATTTGTTCCCTTAGTTTTTCACCTGCGATAATTTGACAATTTGTAGGCATGGTATGGCAGGATTATTAATTGGCCTTGCATTGTGCATGTATTTAGGGTGTTTTCTTGGTTTGACCTCAGTTGCATGGTGGCAAATTTTTTAATGATATTCCTTCTTTGTTTTTCTTTAAAAATATGATGGTTTAGTAGGGTCATTCATTTCACATATTAACATTGAATTTTTTTGATTGCTGTTGAGTGGCATATGATATTATCCAAAGGAGTATACAATTTGTTCTTTGTGTGTTTTCTGTTTTCAAGCAATAATGTTGCTTTTTTATTAAAGAATACTAGGATATATTATGAGCATAATCTTTGTAGTTTCAAGAGAGAGGAGTATTCTATGTTTCTAATATTACATATATCATTGTTGATCTCTACATCCTCGGTTAATATAATGATATCATTTGAACTTTGCCAATTGTCTTGGTTATTAAGAAAAGGAGTCGTCAAGTGTGGGGGAACTTTCCAGGATTGAAGTGGAGAAAGGATCTTATGATAGATACTAGTGACTAGACAACGTCTCATTAGGGTTGATTGGTCTTCATGGTAACAAACTATAATGTGATTTCAGGCGATATGCACAGGCGTTGTTTGTGCACATATTTGAACACAAATATTATTAGTAACTTCTATATATTCTTAATATTGGAATTGTGCTTTCATTTGGTGGTGAAAAGATGTAACAAGTGGTTGATTTGGATACTTTCTTAGACTTACTTCTTCACCTTCCTGAACAAACTAGAGAAAACATGTGTTGTTCATTATTGCTGGCCACATTTTATGGACAAATGTATTTGTGCACTGTAAGAATATATAATATTTGTTATGTTATGTTAATGTCTTAATTTTTTATTGTTTGCTCCATGCTAATTTTGATGTTCTGACACTCAGGATACTTGCCAACTCCAAGCCTTGTCCAAAGTGCAAGCGTCCCATTGAAAAAAACCAAGGGTGTATGCATATGACGTGCACACCACCCTGTAAATTTGAGTTTTGCTGGTAACTTGTGTTTTATGTTAGATTTTTATTTTTTATATTAATCATAATTGTTTTTGCCTTCATCCTTAGATGGAATTTAGTTTTTGATATGTTAAGGATGTGAATGTGTAATTGCAGGCTATGTCTTGGTGCATGGTCAGATCATGGGGAGAGGACTGGTGGTTTCTATGCTTGTAACCGATATGAGGCAGCTAAACAAGAGGGAGCAGTATGGGCATTAATAAGTTGTCATTTATATAAAATTCTACTTATTGCTGCAGCCATTTCTATAAATAGTGGTGAAGTCTATCCTCTTTATGACTAAGAAAATTGATGTTCATGCTTGTAGTATGATGAAGCAGAGAGGAGGCGAGAAATGGCAAAAAATTCTTTGGAAAGATATACTCATTATTATGAACGTTGGGCAAGCAATCAATCGGTATGAGAAATTTTGGAGTTTTATTTTTGTTTATCTTATGCCATGGCATGTCTTTGTTATCTGTTCATTCTCTTTATGTTTGTTAGTGTCAATCTGTACTCTGTTATGATTGTTTGACCTTGTAAGTTGTCATTGTTACCTGCATTCTTTAAGAATAAGTAGGAGGGATAGGATTTATTTACTCTCAATATGTTTGTGTGACGTAGAGAAAGAATGGGAAGAAAAGGGATGGGGGAGCTGGGGAGGGGAGTAATATTTTGGGGGTTGTTTACAACCATGGTACATGCTATTTGGTTTCTCACATCTTTTTCCCTTCCACCATTTTCTGCTAAGAATTTCATTCACTCTCAATATATTCCAATCATAAATGGCGTGGAGCTGATTTTTTTTTCCTTGCTTAAAGGTTCACATCTCCCCCCCTCCCACCTGAATCTCTATAGCTGCATTGAGCAGCTTTTTAAAGCTTATGTCTTGGATTTGCTTATTTACATTCAAGAGATTATTAGGGAAGTTGGAGTTGGTTTCTTTGGTACTGGATAGAAGCTTTGTGCAGCTTGGGTTAAAGTTTAACATGGCAATCCAAATATTTAGTTCTGTTATTTGCTTTTTGTCTAGCACCTTCCTCAATAAATTTTGAGGTAATCAGGTGTGATATGATTGTTATATTAATGCAGGCCTATCAAGTTCCAGATTTAAGATTGTGTTAGTTTCTTTTGTAATTTGGCTTAGATGTGATCTGCAACTATGGTAGCATTTGAGTGTAGGCTATGTATATTTTTATTTAATGGTCTGTTGATGTCTAACCATTGATCAGGCAGGCACAATTTGACGGTTTTAAGAAGTCTAATGCCCCTAAGCTCTAAAATTCTGAAAGCTTAAATTACATTGATTTAAGGCCTATTTATGGAGATGTTAAGCTCCTAATCTAATTAGAGAACTCTAAAAGTTCTGAAAGCTTAAATTACATTGATTTAAGGCCTATTTATGGAGATATTAAGCTCCTAATCTAATTAGAGAAAATTTAACTGCTATTAGGAATTTTAGAAAAACTCAATTACAAATGAAAAACCTAAAATACGAAAACTAAAACCTAATTGGAACGGAAACTTAACTAACCTTTATTTGGTTGGAAAAAATAAATCGTAGTTAGAATAGAGAACTCCTAAACTCTCTCTAAAATAATTTCTGCTGCTGTTATTGGAAAAAAGAAGTCTGAATTGTATTTCGACTGCTGTAAAAGCAAAAAAAATAAAAATAAAATAAAATAAAAATCTTTATGTGCTGGGAAAGGAAACACACCTGAGGTATGTTCTGGCCTGTGATTGCCCTGGTGTGTTCTTTATTGTTTGAAGGCAGGAGTCCTGCATCAAGCCAGACATTGATTCTTCATGGCAGCATGAGAGGGGGTCTGCCTTGCACCACTTGCTGTTGTCTATATCAGTAGACTATTTATTTATTATTATTTTTTGGGGTGAACAACAGAGATGAGAAATGTCGAAATGTGGCTGGGCTATACCTTATTGTGGCTCAATGTTGTAATCTTTTGAGGAAATAGCTGAATGTTGTAGGAATAGATGGAAAAGGTTCTGAATAATGCAATTAAGTGTTAGACAAAAGTTAACAGGAGGGAAATTAGAAGAAATAATGACAGAGCCCCTGTTATGATTGTTTCACATATTTCAAGTAATTTACTATACCATTATTAAATTGGCACTTCAAAGATAAGTACAGCCATTACATACAAAAAATAGTCGAATTATTTTCACTCTTAATATGATAACAACTGAGCCTGCAACTTGTAAGTGTCAAATTGGGATTAATTGCCTACCTCTTATAGGGATCTCTGAAGAAAGTTACAGATATCTGAGAAACTGTCTGGCTCTGGCTTTATAATTTCATCAAGTTAGTTATTCTTTTGGCTGCTAAATATCTACTATTGGTTCCATCTCACTTTTGCATCTCTTGTATAATAGTAAATATCAGGTATGCGAACGACTTCAAATGTATATTTATATAATCTGAAATTGTTGCTTTCTTATGTGACAGTCGAGGCAAAAAGCTCTCGCAGATTTACATCAAATGCAAACTGTGCATGTAGGTTATTTTATTTTGTTTAACTTAGATTTTCAACCTTTAATTTTTAATTGGATGGTTAATCCTTCAAATAGTATGTCCAATATATTGATAGCGTTATCTGTTTTTTGCATCTGCTTGGAATGTTCTTTTTATTTATTTTTTACTTCTGGTTGTGGATGCATTTTGAATAATATCTGGGTTTAACAGTGGATTCTAGTATTACTTAATTACTTGGTTTCTTTTAGTTTAATTTATCATATAAAATTTGTTCAATATAGCATAGGCATCCTTGCATAATCTGTCAAATTTCTTCTTTTTTTTTTTGTACATACATTAGATTGGGTTGTAATCTGCATAACTTCAGTAACTTGTGATTAAAGGATGATGCCTTGCTGAGACTGAGTAATTGAAGTTTGCCTATATATATATGTATATATATATAAAAGAAATGCAGTAGCAAGATTCTGTTTTCTGCAAATGTGGTTACTTGTGTGGGCCTGGAAAATGTCCTCTTGATTAACTTTTTGAATTGCATGTTAAATTCTATAGCAGTAATTTAGGAAGAGAAGTCAGCTGACTGAGCTGAATTCAGTTGAGTTGAGATTGTTTCTTGTTGAGTCAAAAACTTTGTGGGTCATTTTTTTTAATAAGCAATGATTTAGTAACTCCCATTAACTGTATACAAACTAAAACTACTGCTAAAAGTGCTATTATTAAAAATGAATTGTAAAAATCAAAATATATGAACTTCTCTGTTATTGAATTCTTTTATCTTTTTTGACAAATTTTACTAATATGGTTTCTTTATTTTGGTGTGTCATATTATTATGATACTACCTGTGCCATCTTTGCCTTTCCTCTTTAAATGAGAACAACCATTGGTTTTCGTCTAAATTATGTTATAAGCAAAATTTTTGTTCATGTTCTAGTAATTTTTTACATTTAATTTATGTTCCGATGCTGTTGGAGTTGAGTTAACTATATGGATTTCTTAATTTTTGCCAGCTTGAGAAACTCAGTGACATACATTGCACACCTGAATCTCAGCTCAAGTTCATTACCGATGCATGGCTTCAGGTAGTCTAAAGTTGGTTGTCTGATGATATAAATTTTTTCTACCATTCTGTTCAGAAGAATGAAAGAGATCATATTCTAACAATGCACACTTCTCCAGAAAATATAAAACAAGCCACTGTTGGAATTTTGCTATTTACTTCCTAAAATTTAGGAAAACATTTTTTTTGAAAATAGGCCAAGTGTCCAGTTTTGTTATTATCTGTTGTCTTCTTGTCTTGTAAACAGACAGTTGAATGCAGGCGAGTTTTGAAATGGACCTATGCATATGGGTATTACCTACCTGAGCATGAGCATGCTAAGAGACAGTTTTTTGAGTACTTGCAAGGTACATACGCATACGTGCTTAAATATAACAATATATGTACATGGATTGTGTGAGAATTGTCATTGATGGTCTTGTGACTTGAGGTCTGTGTGTTTCTTTCAATTAAGGGAGAAAAAGGATGGGAGACAGAATTACTTTTGGACCATCTTTTTTTTTTAATCATCAGGTGAGGCTGAGTCTGGATTGGAAAGACTTCATCAATGTGCAGAGAAGGAGCTGGAACAGTTCCTTAATGCAGAAGGTCCCTCGAAGGAATTTGATGAGTTCCGGACAAAGCTAGCTGGGCTCACCAGGTATCTTTTGCAATTATATATTGATGTTCAATTTAACACTTGAGATCATCAATTCTTTTAATTGAAATATTAAGGATCATCAATTCTTTTATGTCACCAGTTACTCTTCAGTTACCAAACACTCCATTCAATTTCTAATCTGTTCAAATGGATACTACAAACAATAATCTGTCTAAGGTTTTGAGTATCAAGTTAGTAGAATTTACGTGGATAAACTTGTTTAGAATATGGCTGCGCATTATATATTTAACACTTCAAACTGCTTTATTTGTGTCAGATGTACAGTGCTTCTAGTACACGATGCAAGTCAGTCCCAAAAAATTTTTGAGATCTAAGATGTTTCTGAACTTCGAGATCATGGACATATCATTGCTGATGTTTTAACAGCTTATTTAGATAGAAGCTGTTATATCCCTTTGTGCTTGAATATGGAGTTGTATATAGCAAATGGTTTGGCAATTTGATTTTAAGGTGGAGTTGTATATGGCAAATGGTTTGGCAATTTGATTTTAAGGTGTTGGTCATTATTTTTCATTTTCTCTAGTTTTACTGCTGCTGTTTCCCCTCTCTCCCACACACACACACACAAAGATTAACAATAATCATGTTGAATATATAAAATCGAAAACTACTCCCACTTTTTAAGTAGTTCCTCTCCTTGCGAAAAGTCCTTGTGTGGGCTGATATTTTGATGAGAATCTAGTGAAGTTTTTCCATTTTTTTTTGTTGTTGAAACATCAATGAGATGCTAGTAATTGTCTACCTGTTTAAGCTTTGCATATTTCTGAATGCAACAGTGTTACCAAAAATTACTTTGAGAATCTGGTTAGAGCATTGGAGAATGGTCTAGCAGATGTGGACGCTCATGGTGCTTGTAGCAAAACAACTAGCTCAAAAAATGTGGTTAATGTTGGCAAGGGAAGAGGTGGAAGGGGGAAAGGAAACACTAAAACCGGTGATTCCATCAGAATTATAGATGATTAGTACAACTATTCCAGGTCCAAGTCAGCCACCAATGTTCAGGTATGCTGCCACAACTGTTAAAACTTTTAAATTCCTTGGTTGGTGGGGTCTGCTTGGTATACCTACTTCTGTGAGCAAGTTAACATCAAATGGGGTTATTTGTTACTGTCTGGTGGCACATCTTTTTGGGAGCTGCTCAATGTGTGAATGGTAATTAGATGTCGAAAGAGGGAGGGGGCAAAAAAAGATGTCAGTCTATATAAACCCTTGTGTTTTGAGGGAACAATATATTATGGTGTAATGTATGTAGTTTCTATCTATTAAGGTATTGGTGTTCTGCAATTTGCTGTTGTTACTAATAATAATACAAACTCTATCTGCAAAAGCAAATATACTTGTTTGCAAGAAGAAAACTATATATTCAACGGACTGCTGATCATCACTTTCCTCGTTGTCTTTTCCAATGAATCAAATCCTTTCTAAAGATCTGATAAATTAAGCGATAAATTCAATTTTGTTCAAGTTTGGAACTGTGGTTTAAACAAATAGGGTTAATGCTAATTTCTTTCTATTAATAGCCTCTAAGTCATTTAGTGTATTTAGTGAGATTTCTCTTATTATGAAATGTTCCATGCCTATTTATATGTTATACTCTCATGAAGGATCTGAAACTGATATTTGGTTTTGCTTGGCCTCTAGGCTCGAGGAAGCCATTTTCTTGTTTCTGAATTTATTATTATTGTTGGTAGTAGGTGTTGAGAAATCTGTTGATTAGGTCTAAAGTTTAATTTCCGAGGGCAATGTGTGTGTGTTAACTAATAAAAGCAGAGCTTTCAAGAACTTAGGTTTGGTTCGACAAGATTTTTTCGAGTTGAACATTTTGAATTTGAGTTGAATATCAATAAGCCTAAGCTTATTTCATTTAGCAAATAAATTCAATCAAGTGGAGCTTTTATGGAGCTAAATCTTGGATAGTGCATAAGCAATTTGATTCATCTACCACCACAATAATTTAGTTTAAAAATAAGGAATTTAATATTAAATAATTTTAATTAAACAAACATATTTATGAGTCAATTCTTGAATTTATAACTAAATGATTTAATGAGCTAAATATTTGCAAGTTAGGCTTAGTTTATTTAATGAGCTTCAAAAGTAAGTTTGAGTTTGATTCATTGAGAAATTATTTGAGGAGCTTTTATGAGTCGACTCATTATGTTACCAACAGTTTCGTTCATCTATGGTCTTAATTCTTTTCTCGGAAATTAGAATTAAAGCTCTATTGGACAATACCAGCCAAAATTTGGAGTTACTATGACAACTAATAAAATTTTAATAGACTTTTTTTATATATATAAAAAGGCACGGTAGTGCTTGTCTTTTCAACCGTTAAAACCATTAGAGATGATTAAAATGGCTTATAATTAATTTACTTTTGCTATATTAAAATACTATTATTTTAATTGTATAAATCTTAAAATTTCAAGTATTTAATTTGTACAATTTATAGGAACTAAATATATAGTTTCTATTTGAAAGTTGAGGACTAAGAAATTAGTTTTTATTATCAACTGTTCCAAGGGAAAAAGACCTTACGGGCCTCCAGTTCAAGGACATTGTGTCCGGGAATTAAGGATGCTAAGTTGGGTTAGTTGAATTTAAAAACTTTGTACATCTATAATTGTTCCAGAAGTACAATAACGAGGGAGGGAGTTCCAAGATAATTTATCTCGAATTTATATCTCCACAATACCCTCTTTATCCTAATTATCATTAAATATATAGAAAACAAAATAAAAACTATCCTTCAAATAGTCTTTTTACACTTTGCAAAAAATTCCTAGCTTACACAAGCCAAGCAAGTATTGCAAGTTGCTAATGTATTACAGTTTGAATCATTTTCTTAATTGTTTCCCGAGAAAACGAGACAACACATGTTTTCAATTAAGCTGGAGCTGCATGGATTTGTCTTTGAGTAATCTCGTGCTGAATGCATTCAGCATAGCTCTGGAATATTGACGGGAAGCCATTTTCCAGTCCATCCCACTTTTCATCATTGTCTTAAATTCTTCATAACTGATTCGACCATCCTGCATTAAAAAAAATTCCACAAACCCTTTTTAGCAATTAAATAAAAAAAAAAAAGAAAAACAAATGAAACCAATTTCAATGGTGTTTGATGAGTACCTTGTCAAGATCAACGTCGGACATGATGTCTTTGATTATCTGTTCATTATTTGGACCCAGGTTGTCATTTACCATTGCATCTTTCAATTCGTCAAACTCAATGTATCCATTTAGGTCTTTGTCGAAGAATCTAAAAGCTTGAAAGAGATGCTCATCGCTCCCAATCTTTATCAGATGAATAGACATTGCCACAAATTCCTCAATGCTCAATGTGCCATTTCCATCTATATCCGCCTTTTATGATACATGAAATAAAATTCTTATACATTTACATCCATAAATAAGAATTCTTATACAACTATTGAAATTTTCAGAATTAAATAGTAAAATATTTGATAGATAAGATTAAAGAGAGGATTAATTAATAAATGAATTATATTTTTAATAATGAAGGATTAATTAATGAATTTTTTAATACTATAAAAATTAAATAATAAATTTTAAAAAAAATAATAAGAAAACGAAACTTACAGCATCCATCAACATCTGGACGTCAGGATCAGGAAGGGTATGTCCAATATTGTGGAAACCATTTTTGAGTTCCTCAAAACTCAGGTCTCCTGTTTCGTCAGTGTCCATCACATAGAACATTTGCTTGATCTCATCTACTTGTTCAGGTGGTAAGTTGTCTGCTACGACCTAAAACCAACCATTTTTTTTTTTAACATTTAGGCTCAGATTATTTGGAAAAATAATTTGTGTTTAAAAAATATTTTTTATAAAAAATATTAAAAAAATAAAATATATTAATAAATTTATAAATAAAAATTTTAGTAGAAGAATATATTCAGCGTTAAACCACCGTACATATTATATAGTAGAAGTAAATTTAAGGGTTTCAAAACTTACTCTAAGAACTTTCTTCTTGAACTTGTTCATCAAAGAAAATTGCTTGATCCTTGTCCTAACATTTTCTCCCAGATTCACATTAGGTACATCTCTCGCATTTTGGATCCAAGGGTGTTCTTCACAATAAGCATTAGTTTTATTAAGTCGGTGAACTTTCCATATTGATTCAAGAAAATTTTTTATTTAAATCGAATTTATATAAATTTATAATGTAAAATAATTATAGAATTCACAAAATTTTTTATATATATACACTATGAATTTATGTAGATTGATCTAAATAAGGATAGTTGGTTGAGGCAAAGCAATAAAAGGGTATGTTTACTTACCAAGGGCTTCTTCAACAGTCAATCGGGTGTAAGGATTTTGATCAAGCATGCACTTCACTAGATCCTTAGCTTGTTCAGAAACCCTAGGCCAAGGATCCCTTGTAAAATCTATTTTGCCCCCAATAATTGCGCGTGCTATCCCTTCCTCAGTTTCTGTACTTATCATTTTTTTTTTGCATAATCTTAATGGTTAAAACTTAATTACGAAGGGTTATATTAGTAGATATTTTAAAATTTCAGAAATATTTTTAATATATTTTTTAAAATTAAGTAATCAAATAATTAATTTATAAAAATTAAATAATAAATTTTCCTTAATTTAATAGTTAATTACCAGCCCAAAAGGGAGGAACTCCGCAAAGCAAGATAAAAAGGATGACACCTGTGCTCCAGACATCAATTTGTGATCCGTAATTTCGTCTTAGCACCTCTGGAGCCATGTAATATGGGCTTCCTACTATTTCACCGAAACGCTGACCTGCCGCCATGCATACATTTGTTAAAAAGCCGAAACTAACTGAACATTTTATCGAAAATTATGAGAAGTCTCACATTTTAATTTAAATTAATAAAATTTTGTCTATGTTTTGGATTTAGGCACCATTTTGCCTTAATATTTCTATACTAATGTTTTAGCAGTAATTTTAGATTGTTTCAAATCAAATTCTATAATTAAATAATTTATTTTATTAAATGACTTGTCATATATTTAATAAAATTATAAATTTAATAATTGATTTTTATTAATTATGATTATAATTTAAACATATATTATAGTAATTTAAATTTCCAATATAACATAGAAGCGAAGATGGAAATAATACCACTCTCGAAGAATATGGAGAGGCCGAAATCAATTGATTTCAATTGTGATTTTTCTCCAGCATCTGCGAACAGGAAATTTTCAGGTTTTAAGTCCCTGTGTATTACTCCATGGTCATGGCATACCTGCAAGGACTCACCGCTATAATTTAAGTATTTTTGTATTAACGAACTAGTGTCGAAAAACTAGCATAGATTCAATTCCTTTGATCCTAATCTTTCATTTCCATTTCCATAATCTACGTATGAGTAATAAAATTTACCTTGACAATCTCCAAAATGGTCTTGGTGACCATTGCCGCAGCACGTTCAGTGTAATGACCTTTAGCCACAATCCGATCAAAGAGTTCACCACCCTCGCAAAGTTCCATAACAAGATAAACAGCTTCTTTATCTTCAAAAGCCTCCTTGAAGCTCACAATATTTGGATGCTTAGGCAAATGCATCATGATCTCAACCTCTCTTCTGACATCTTCTATATCTGTCTCCGTCCTCAGCTTCTCCTTCGATATAGTCTTGCATGCATACGCAATCCCTGTTTCTTTTTCAAAACATTTGTACGTCACCCCGAATTCTCCTCTTCCTAGCTCGTTTTCAATATCGTATTTTTTTCTGATATTTTTCTCTGTTGGGTTCTTGAGCACGTTCCCGACATGGATCCTCGTCGCCTTCGGCTCCGGCAAGGGTTTCGGTCTGTGGGCATGCAACCTCCTGGATATTAGACAACCTGCTTTTCCGGGTGCAGAAATACAGCCTCCCATTGAATGATATGTGATTAGGGTTTCTTTCTCTTTCTTGTTTATTTATTTATTTACTTTTTTGATCCTTGTGTTATGAGCAGGCCATGATGTGAGAAAGAGAAAGAAAAAAGAAAAACCCTAATCGAAGGGAAGAGGGATGAAGGTAGAAGCTAAATACGGGGAGGATTTGTTGGTAGTTAGAAATGTAGGTACGTTAGTTAATTGCCTCCATTTTATCAGGGGAAGTGCTTAACTAATTAATGGTTAATGTTTAATGTTTATATTTTCTTTTTCCCCTCTGGGGAATTCACCTTCTGGGTTGTGGCATATCCTCCATGTTTCCTGAATTCAAGGCTAAACAATGATATATATATATATACTTCCCAAGCCGTACATATGAATTTCTATATATATCTATAAGATGAAGAATGAAATTATGTCTATATATTATAAAACTAAATTAATATCTTTTTTACATTTTGATAATTTAATTCAAATATTTAATTTTTAATTAAATTAAAATTTTTTTAAACTTTCTGTGGAAATTAAAAATTTTACAAAAATTTAATTTAATTTAGTTTTTTTAAATAATTTTCTTGTTTGGAATGAAATAATTTAATTATTTTTATTTAAAAAATTTCATTTTAAAAAAGTTGATATCTTGCTTGGTTTTTTTAAAAAAAATTCATTTGAATTTTTATTTTTTTATAAAATGAATAATTAAAATGAAAAGAATTAATATAATTTAAACTAGAATAGAGTTAATAATTTATACATGATGAATCAATCTCTACTAAGAAAGGAAGAAACTTGAGAGCTAGTAGACCCAATCTCATGGGCGAGAACGTCGTTGATTGGATCGAATTGACTGATGTGACTATATCTTTATAGGAACGCTTCTGTACGACTAAATATTGATTAGTGAAGTTTATGATTTGCAACTGTTGTAAATGCACAAGTCATTATCCTCTCACGTACTATACGAGTAGGTAAATGTTTGGGTTCTAGGGCTTAACAAGTACTCATATTATTTCATATATAATAATTACAAGCAGTGAAGTGAAGAATAATAATGTAAGTTGGCAAGATATTACTTGCTGCATAGTGATAACCGCTGAATTTCTTCATTTCAATCTGTGACTAAACCCACGACAGCAATCCATTATTTAGAGGCCCTTAAGTTTTTTGTATAGGCTAGGTCCAGCCCACTCAGTCTTGAGACTGGGCTCTATCCAGACTTCTCAATCAAGCTGGTCCAGCCTTTTCGGCCCAGCGATCAGATCCTCTTCAGACTCAGCTTTAATTTCATTTTCCGGCCCAGTCCAAAGGAGGAAAGGAGGTCAGCCCGTCCGCCTGGCGGGTCCATCAGCATGCGTGCCAGGAGAAAATTAAATGGCCGCTACGTATAGAGCAGAGATCTGATATTCTCGTACGTCCGTATTAATATAACAGAGACAGATGGCCCAATGGAAGTAAAGCCGTTATACATCACTGACAGACAAAAGAAAGGAGAGGAGTACTCTCTTGGGGGCCTAAATTTTTCTCTAAATTTACAGAATTCCTGTAAAATTTTATTTTCTGAATCTCAGATTATGTTATAGTAATTATACATAAAAGAATGCTGCTTAGCCTGGTCCAAGCCTACGTAGGTTATTGATTGATCAATTTGTACTGCGTTCTAGCTAGAGATTTGATATGATGTGATGCAAATTTCTCCCAAGGACTAGATGAATAATTATTATCATTATAAATTTATAAATATTGGTGCCAAAAGGTTGTGTTGTATCATTCATCACAACTCTAATTTCTTCATTCATGGATATGCCAAATTCAAGAAAGAGGCCTAGCTTGTTATATTTTTTATATGGATATATAAGAAATAACATGATAAAGGCTAACATGTTCCTATAGATTAACTTTGAGTAAACATTTTAAAATAAAAATTTTGAGTTTATTTTTCAGAAAACTTTCATTATTGAAAAGTAATTTATTGAAATATGTCTTAAGTACACAAGTAATAACATGATATAAATTATAAATTTAAAGAATAATTCAAAACTTGAAATCTCTAAAAGTAAGTATCAAATTTCATAATCACACGATATAATATAAATTTTTTATTTTTATATATCTATTCTTCTTTCTTTCATCTTTCTCGTGTTTTTTGGGTAATTGTTCAATCAACATGTATGCGCTCAAGCTAATCATATTGTCACTAATTTCAAATGTATTGAATCAATACCGCAAGCATCCAAGGAAGTTCTCATATTAATCTTCAAAACCCCCAAATAAATTCTTTCCTAGTGGCTGGTTTTATACATTAGGAAGGACATGGTTCCTATTTTAAGTCTCTATTAAAATAAAAAAAGTTTGTCATATGAAAATGAACCTGTAAACTTAGATAATTAAATCAAAAGAAACAATGAAACTATGTACTTTTAGATTCGTGTATTATCATGTTTCAATTAAGACTATACTCAAGACTTTCAGAGTCAATATGAAGTTTGCAATTCAATTAATAAAATAAAATAAAATAATAAACTGTCACTATTTTTTTCACGATTTCAAGGCTTCGGAGAACATGCAATTAAACAATAAAATTACACTTAATAATTCAGTATCCATTTTCACAATAACCCATGAGAATATAGAATCTACATTTATCAAGAAATCAAAAGTACGACCTTTATTCTGCGCAAGAATGCCCTCTTCTCTATCGCAAATGGGGACTTGAAATGGTGTGTCTTCTATCGCACGAGAATTCAGACAAACACGATTTTCCTTGATTGCACGCCATAATGACCATTGACAGTATAGCAAGCTCTCGGCTACCAGAGAAAGTAGCAACATATTTTGACAAGGGAAATAGCGATTGTGGGTTGTGAGAGAGTATGTCAAGTACTGCAGGTAGTAGATTTTGGACTTTTTAGATTTAGGGATTTCATTTGATTTTGGAGCTTGAACCAACCACTTTTACTTAGATCGGTATATTTGCAATTAATTAGCTACCGACTACATCAAAGTGGTCCGTAACTTTTATATTAAATTTACAATACTTATTATTTAAAATATCTGAAATAATTTACCCACCACCACATATATAGGTTCCATATTTATAATTAATATCAACCACACTGATACAATTATTAAATTTTTATATTTATTTAATTAATTATTTAAAATAAAATAATAACTATTTAATAATTGTCGGTATATGAAATTTAATATCGACAGCTGTTATTAAATTTTTATATCACACTTAATAAAATTATTTAAATATTTATATTATCTATTGATCACAGTCTCAATTTTCAATGAATTATTATCCTTTATAATACTCGATACTTTAAGATTATATTTTTAAATTAATTTTTTTAAATAGATTTTTAAATTAATTTAAACCTCATCTTTACATTGTTACTAATGATTATTTTGCTCTTGCTAATTACCAACTCAAAATTAGCATCGCAAATGATTTAATGCTGTTACTAAATTTCTTGGTAATTTTTTATATAATATTTACCGTCATATTTATCAATTATAAGTCATGTTCAGTAAAATAGCAATAAAAAATAGTCAGTATTTCATTGGTATTATTTTATTTATTATTTTATTTCAGCCATTATTTATATGATTGGTAATTTATCGATAAATATAAATAATATCAGATGTCGTGATTAATTATCATAGTTATTTTTTAATTTTCCTATAATGAATAGCATAAAAATCTTGCTAAATCTAATGATGAGGTTTTAAGCAATAGACTTCGGTTGCCGAGAACCTATAGCGACTACTTTTTACTATTAGTGACTAAATTTTTTATAGCTTACCACATGAGTTGCTTGTATTGTATAGAAGTTTCGTTTCATCTCACTTAAAACTAATACCCATAACTCATTGTTACTCTAATTAAATAAATTAGGAAAAAAACAATACTCATATATTTTTTTTATGGAGGAACTCAGTTGCTTGTGTTTTGATTTACGGTGGATTGGATCCAAACAAGTATGACTATATATACACACTTAGAGACATCTCCATCCATTTGCATTCTTTCTACCTTAGGCCATCTTCAACCCTATACACCATTTTTTGTATTATTTTGGTGCTTTACACTAAAATGATACAATATTCTCTTCAACCTTCTGCACCAATTTTAACACCAAAAAAAATATTCTATTTATATTTTTCTCTCTCTTTAATATTATATTGTTTATTTTACTTTAATTTTATTTATATATTTCATTCAAAAAATTCATAAAATTTTATATATTCACTTTAAATATTTATATATTTTATATTTCCATTCAATATTCAAATATTTAATTATTTTATAAATAAACAAAAAAACATATTAATTATAAAAATATATTAATTAAATAATAATTATAAAAAAAACATTACTTAAACATTAATTATAAACATACTGTTGGTGTAATTATTATTTGAAATTCCATCTTACTTTATTCAAAAATGTGGGATTATAATATATGTATCATTTTACTAATTTATTTATATTATTCTATATAATATATTATAAATAAATTAATTTATTATAAATATTATTTATAATTGTAAATATATTAATTTAAATTAAATTTTAATAATTATAAAAATATAAAATAAATTAAAAATATAATAAATTATGAGAATGAAAAAAAATTAAATTTAATTAAAAATATATATAAATTTTAAATTATATTATAATTTAAAAAAATAGAAAAAAATATAAATTTTAAATTATATTATAAATTAAAAAAAAAAAGAAAGAATGGCGCTGCTATAGTATCACGCCATATTTGGCGTGACACTGTAGCGGTGCGCCAAAATCTCGTAAGATTTTGGCGTGCGTTGGAGGGCCATTTCCAACGCCAAAAGATTAATATTAATCTTGAATCTTGTTGGAGATGGCCTTAAAAGATTAATATTAATCTTGAATCGTGATAGATACATTAAACCTATAATTAAAGTGGCTATTTTGACCCAAAGTCCTAATTCAGTTGAAATTAATTAAACTTAAATGTTGTTACCGAAAAATGAATTTTTAGTGACTATTTTTTTGTGAAGATTACCTAAAGTACTCGCAATAGTATGATATTAGAGACCAAATCTATATCTCATCCCTTAATTTAAAAAAAATTATATACTTTTAGAGAAAGTAATTTAAAAGACTTACTATCGCTATTAAGAAAAAAAAAGATAGGAGGACTAATTCGGATACCGCTTGTTTTTCATCGTTATTTAAAAAAATAAAAAAAAAACAAAATGAAAAAAAGGAAAGTGCAAAAGCCTGAACAGAAGTTAGAAGAACCCAAGCTTTACACTATCTTCTCATCTAGTGTAATCTGTAACTTCTTGACATCCTCACACGTTGCTGCACTAACGAGCCTAATGCCCACTGATGGATCACTTTGATCGAAGGAATCGACATTATGGGGTTATTGAAGTGGTCGATCACATTCTCGTGATAGAAATGCGGCAGGATCAGAGCGGCCATGGCGTCAATTGTCTAATCACTCTCTTCGATGCAAGCCTTACCATTATCAATGGAAACAATGATGATTCGAAAGGTTCAGGCGATCTGGCTGTTTTCTTTACCCTTGGATTTTATTTGTGAAGCAAATTGGGTATAGAGGAATTCTAGGACTCGCAAGGGTCTCTCTCAAATCTTTAATCAAAGGAGCAAACTCGAAATCTGAATCTCTGTGCTCCTTCTCACTCTTCTTTTATTAAATATCAATCTAGAAAAATCTAGAAAAATAAATATGGGATTGATCTAGACTAAGTACTATTATTGTGGAGTAAAAAATTATAAAATTAAAGTATTAATCTAAAAAAATCTATGCTCAAATTAGTTATTAATCTGTGAATGGCTTGCAAAATGAATTATATATTCATATTTGGAGAACATCTATTATGGTTCAATATAATTGTGGCATCTGCAGATGACATTCAATCATGGATGATTTGGGGTTACTGTTGCTTATCCTATGATGTATGCACAAAATGCTTCTCCTTTCTATAGGTAAATGCCAGTTTTTAATATTTGTAGTGGTTATGTGAGAAACATTCTGTCTAAAACTAATTTGATATCTTGAAGGTGGATCCTGCTACCACACAACTTAACTGCAATTTGCAAAAGTTTGTTTAATGCTGCATATTATTCATGTGTGACTGTCTTGAATCAACTACATGGTGTGTTATGTAAGTCATGATTATATCTGCATCCTTATTTTAAGTGCATAGAAGAAATTAATAATTCTAAATGCTTTTGACATTTGCCAAATACTTAGCATGACTATTCAACTGAATTGATTTCTTTGAAGTCCTAACTGCTTAGCTACATGGATTAAGAAGCTCCTAAAGAGTTGACAAAAGCTGAAGCCGATGAATTAAGGAAAGGGAAGAATCTTTTGCCAATATGTAAATTAGATAAGTCATCCACCATTTATTCATATAAAAATAATCCAGCTTCTTGTTGCTCCAGCTTCTGCCAACATGTAAATTAGGAAAGTTACTTCTGTTAAATTGCCTTCTCAATGTGGAGTGCAGAACAAATGTGAAATCTGATTCAAATTTGTAGTCTAAATTCTCTTTTGAGTCGGTTGATTCATGTGTGTTCGCCAATACTCACAAATATCTATAGAAACTTTATTTAGTTTTGAAATTATATATGACAAGGTTATATGTCTATAATTTGGATTATCTGTCTCTCTGAGTTTCAAACAGGTTGTTTTTTTTTTTTTTTAACAAGTTCAAAAAATTCTTTTTTTAACTCTAATCATAGCAAAGATGGAGTTGTAAGGGCTGCTTTTGAAGAAAGTCCATTAATGAAGATTGACTACAAAGGGATGAATCCAAGTGATAACAAGAACTTGGAGTGCAAAGCTTAAGGTCTATAAATTTTGAATATGCTATATATAGTTGACTTTTTTTTCTATTCTTGAACGTTTGAATGCATTCTTAAGTGGTGCTTGCTGCACATGTCTTGCTGCATTTGCGGTGCAGCAAGCAAGCACTTGTTGTGACATTTTCAATCAATAGATTGTTAAAAATTTACTTTAGGGTTGAATACTTCACCATTTGAACCCACGTTCATCAGAAAATCAGGCTTCCACACATAACCCCGTTTATAATAGTTTTCTTTTAGGCCTTCCCTTGTCTTAGAGACTACTAGGTTTTAGTTACTTGTTTAAAAAAAAGTTTTAAGATTTTAAAATTTTCAATTTAGTTATTTTGGCTTTCAAAGTCCACTTTTTGCTACTGAAATTCCCCTTAGCAACTAGGAAATAAAAAGTAACCTCGGACAAAATGCAGATTATTCTTCCTTAGAGGAAATTTCTTTGCCTCCCTTTGTTATTTCAAGTTTCCTTTCTCTAGTAAAAACAATTTTAAAAGAGTTAAATTACAATGTTTGAAGATATGGAAGCTTGATTTTTAAGGACCACTAAGAGTTTGAATTTTTGCCTATCCTTCACATATACGAGCAAGTCTTCAAGAGGTAGGTTCCTTTTTCCTTTCACTCTCCTTCTCTTTCTCAAGAAATTGGAGTTTGATCTTTTCCTTGCATGGACTTTTTGTTGAAGTATTTTGGTTGTGGTCAAATTCCACAAGAAGTTGGTAATTTATTTCATTGCAACAAATCTCTCTCAACAACAACACAATGCTTTACTTGCTTATCTGTTTGTTTTTAACATTCGAGGACGAATGTTTTGTAAGGGGGGAAGATTGTAATACCCGGCTAGTTCAGACATCAGAATTCTACCATCCGGTGAAATTCGAGGATGTCAGAGATTTCTAGGGTAAGAATGAAGGGTTTCTAAAAGGTTTTAAGGTATTCTGAAGGTTTTGAATCAAACCGGATTTGATTTTGAAAAGAAAAGACCATGGGGACATTTGGCAGATTCGGCCCCCGAATGTTAAGTTCGGCCGCCGAAAGTGATAGAGTTTCGGCCCCCGAATGTTAAGTTCGGCCCCCGAAAGTTGCATGGTTTTGCATGCAGTTTCGGCAGGCGAAACTGGGGTGGTCGGCTAAGTTGTGCATGCTCCTCAGTCCGTGGTTTGGCCAGCTGTTGCCTCCAGCTCATGGCTAGGGGGTAAGCCACGTCTCCCATGACTCATCTGCAAGCTTTTATCAGCTTAGGCAGAGGGTTTGGTCATTTTGCAAAGGGTTTGAACGTTTTTGAGAGAAAAGTGAGTTTTGAAGGTTTGAAGCTTTGGAGGAGGCGTTGCTGAGTTTGGTTGTTCCTCTTCTGATTTCAGGAGGTAAGAGAAGTTCTTACGTTTGTTTTAATAAACTTTTAACAGCTTTTAAAGAGGGAGTAGAGAGTTTATGCATGAGTTGCATGCTTAGGTTAGTTTTGATGTGTTTATGGAGAAGTTTGATTACATGTTATGCTTGTTGTTTTGTTGGGGTTAGTAGGTAGTTTTGGACCCCTTGGTTCATATATGAGAAGTGAGTTATGCATGATAGAGTAGAGTTAGTGCTTGGCAGAATGTGTTGTGCACGAAGCTGAGTTCATGAAGAACTCAGGTTCGGCAGCCGAAGAAGGATTCGGCCGCCGAACATCTTGAAGGGTAGCTTAGGTTGCCACAGCTTACCCCCGAGTGCCTTGAGGTTCGATTCTGTTTAGGGGATTCGGCCACCGAAAGAAGAGATTCGGCCGCCGAAGGTATGCCAGTTTCGGTTCTGTTCAGGACATTCGGCCGCCGAACCTGCCGCCGAATGTGTTCTGTCCAGCTTATCTTTTGCATATTTATGTGTTTGTTTTCAGAGGTTCAGAGGGGATTATAGGGGATTGTTTAAGAGTTATGCTAGAATATGTTTGACACCTCATTCGAGTCCATTTGATTCAGGATTGGACCCGAGAGATCGAGGAGGTCATCAGAGTTAGAGGTTGCAGAGTCAGTTCAGTATCTGCTAGAGGAGCAGAGGTGAGTAGAATTAAACGTAATGTTTTATATTACAGTAACCGAATGTTTGAGCATAGTTCATGCATCATGAATGCTATGATTTATATCAGGGTGATTGCATTAGAATCACGAAGATGTTGCATTGCATAGTTATCTGTTAATGTGAGTAAATGCTGAATGATCCAATAGTCCCAGACAGATATAGCGAATCCAGGACCCCATTCCATGGCCTGGTACGTTTATAATAATACAGAGACGCCAGGACCTCATCAATGGCCTGGTGGATTAAGAAAGTCAGGACCTCATCAATGGCCTGGCAGATTAATAAGAATAAATGAATGTTTGTATGTATGCATGACAGGAAGACCAGGACCCCAGTAGATGGCCTGGCACGATATAGATAGTGGGACTATGTGGTGACAGGTTTATACATTGACAGTAGAGGATTAGACCAAGGCGACTTCAATAGCCCGTCGAGGGAGTTTTGAGGTCATGTCTAATTCCAGATGATTGGACCAAGGCGACATCAATAGCCCGTCGAGGGAGTTTTGATGTCATGTCTACTCACAGATGAGGAATACATTGAGCTGTGACATACTGCATTGATAGTGTGTATGAATGAACTGTTTTCAGTGTTTCTACTCACTGGGCTTTATAGCTCATCCCTTTCCCTTAATCGCAGTTTTGCAGGTTCAGGTTAGCTGGGAAGTGAGAGAGCAACAGAGTAAAGGCTTCAGTATTGCATGTGTAATAGAGTAGTGGACATGATGTAAATAAAGAGATATTGTAAGTGATGTAATAGATAGTAAGTTAATGTGTATATGAGATAGAATGTGCTTTTGCCTATAGTATGAGTATGTTGATCCCTTGAGTATATACATGTATCCTGTTTATAGTTTCTTGATGAGAAATGAGTCAGACCAGACTTTGGAGGAAATCAAATTGCAGGAAGTGTTCCTGAAGTATTGGAGAATTTTATCAACTTAATTTCGGACACGAGACCAAATCTTTTCACTGGATTCATCCTTTCTTTTGTGGGAAAACTGAAAAAACTTCAACACTTCTTTGTTGAGAATCCCATATCGGAAACATACAATAAAATAAATGTGAATATAATTGATTGGATTATAATATTAAATTAACTATATAAAAAAATTCAATCACTTAGGTAAATTCATATTAAAATTTTGGAGTGAATTAGATTTTATCCAAATTTAATAGTATCTGACTCAATTATTTCGTTTTTCCTTTTCGTAAAACAATTTGGATGGAAATATTCCTCAAAGTTTCAAAAATTGCAAGAATCTCGAACCGGAAACCTACCAGTAGATGTGGGAAAGCTGATAAGTACAAATATGCTGGATGTCTCAGAAAACATGCTTTCTGGAGAAATTCCTTAAACCATCAGGTCATGTTCAGATTCAGGTATTAGATCTTTCACAAAACAATCTTACTGGAGAAATTCCAAAACACTTATAAACTTTACTGTATTTATTGTACCTAAATCTTTCTGTTAATGATCTTGTGGGTGAGATTTCCATGGAAGGAGTTTTAAAAAATGCAAGTGCTATTTCATTGATGGGTAATAATAAGCTTTGCGGTGGTGTATCGAAACTCCATCTGCCAAAATGTCCTATTAAAGCAATGATGAAAGGAAAGTGCCATTAAGTTAGCAATCATAATTCCTTGTATGATTCTTAGTGTCCTAATGATATTGGCCTTCCTGTTTACTTATAGGAGCAGGATATATAAAAAAAAAAAAGTTCATCTGTCGAATCCAAGGAAATGGATCACATTGTAAAGGCATCATACGAGGATCTTTATAATGCAACAAGTGGATTCTCTATCCACAACTTAATTGGATCTGGAAGCTTAAAAAAAGGGAGATGTATATAGTTTTGGGATTCTTGTATTGGAAATGTTCTCAGGAAAAAGGCCAACAAATAAAATATTTGAAGGCTTTTCAAATCTACATAACTTTATCAAGGATGAATTGCCAGAGGATTTGCACAAATCACAGACCCAACCATTCTCTCAAAAAAAAAAAAAAATGTAAGAAACACCAATAACAAATGTTGAAATAGATGAACAGGTCGAAATACAAGTAGAAGCAGAGTCGAGAATAATGGGAACCTGAGCCGAGCAAGCATTGCTAATAAAACAGATTGCTGATTTTAATATTCAAAGTTAGAGTAGCCTGCTCAGTAGAGTCACCTCAAAATAGAATGAAAATGGGGGATGTTGTTAAGGAGCTGCATTCAATTATGAAAAAGTTCAAATATTTTCTCTAAAATTTTAAATTTAAAATAGTAGTCAAGTACATATCTATACACTATATATCAAATTCAATTGCAATAAAAAAAATTAAAAATTTTAGTACTAATTATCATATATTATTAATATACAATAATAAATTCTATTTAAAAAATTATATTATTAGAAAAATAAAATTTACTAAATTCAATGGTAATAGATGACAGTAGCGATAATGGTAATGATAGTGATAGAGGAAGAGAATCATTTTCTTAATCATAATACTATTCATGTATAGCAATTTCTTGAATGGTAAAATTTAATATATTAATTGTATTAGGCGAATACTATTTTATAGTGTTATGAATGACTTCACAACAACTACGTATAAATATATTCCACGGTTGATAAAAAAATAAGATGATCTCATTAAAACATGTAGAGAATTAATCATCGAAAGTTGTACAGCTATATATTTATGCTAGATACTAAAAAAATAATAAAAAAAGAAAATTTTAATATATAAGTTATTTAAAAATAAAAGAGAGATCTGGGTGAAGAAATATATAGAATAGAGATTATACTGATAGATTTTATATAGAATAAATAATGAAGGTTACATTTTTATGGAAGCTGAAAAGACTAAATTATTACAAACATTAATATAATAAATTATAGTAATTTAGGTTTAATAATTTAGTTATTTAATATTTGTAACACTTGATTTGGAGAATTAAAATCACAACTTTATTTTTTATTATATTTTAATTATTTATATTTATTAATTTTTTATAGTTATTTGAATAATAAAATTTTAATTTGATAATATTTTATACAATTAATTCTATTAATTCTTTAATTATTTTATATTTTTATTAATATTTTTTACATAATATTGAATAAATATATTTTTAATAGTTTATTTATTATTAAAATAAAAGAATACAATAAAGTTTTTTAATAATAAAAATATAATAAAATTTTTATTGTAATATTAATAATATAATATATTAAAAAATGGTAAGACATTAAAAATTATATAACAGGGACCCTAAATATAATAAAAACTATATTTATTATATTAAAAATTTGTAGGAAATCAAAATGTTATATTTTAATAGTGATTAAAAAATAATAAATTGTATTTATTACACATACACTAATTTTTATTTTATATAAAATTAAAATTATATAAAAAATTATAAATATATTTACGCATGTCATAAATATATAGAGTTAATTGTGTCACTTGTCAATCTCTAAGTATATAGAGTTAATTGTGTCACTTGTCAATCTAATAGTTAAAGTTAAATTATATATATAAATAAATTTACTAAGAATAGAAATATAATAAAAAATTCGTATTATAAATTTAAATATATTATTTCTCACATTTTATGGTTAGAAAAATAGATATATATATTAATTTTTTATTAATTATTTTAAACATATATCTAATTTTTAATTTTTAATTTTTTAATTATAAATTAATATATTATATTAAATTAAAAATGTTATAAAAAATTAAAAAATTACATACTAATAATAATAAAAAATTTAAAAGTTATATACAAATTATAACAATAAAAATAATAAATTGCATTTATTCCAATTCAAAAAAAAATAAATTGCATTTATTATGAACATATTAAATTGTGACATTTTAAATATGAAAATATAATTTAAAAATAAAAATAAAATATATTAAGCCTGTTATTTGGTATAAATATATATGTTTATATGTGCCATTGTCAATTACATGAATTTAAATATGTCACTTATCAATTTTTTTATAATTTATTTTAAATTCAACTTTATATATATATATATATATATATATATATATATATATATATATATATATATATTACTTTATCTTTTTATGAATGAATTCATATGAGTCGAGTCCTTTAAATTTATTTAATTTTTAAAAAAATATAAATTAATATATTTATTAAACCATTTTTTATCTATTTTTTTCTTAATTAGTTTAATTTAATATCATTATCTTGTTTTAGTCATTTTTTGTTATTTTTAAGATAATTAACTAAAAATATTTAATTTAATTTTTTACACATAAATTAATTATAAAAATTTCTTATTGACTAACCTTCTGATTTGGATAGGAGAATTTTGGATAAGAGTATTTAAAATATGAAATTTGAACATAAATATATTTTTTGTTCAATTAATTATAGTGATGAATATATATTAAGATATATAAATATAGAAAGCTTCATTTTAAATGTAAATTCAAAATGATTTATAAGATAGTGTAATTTCAAATTCACTCTAAAAAATTCTTAATAAGTAAGGTTATACAATTTAAAATTTATAGTTTATTATATATGTACGTAAATTTAATTATTCAAATTTTAAATTGCAAAAATAACAATCAAATTTACGGATTAAATTATAAAAAAATAATTACAAAAGTAAATTTTAGAGGTTCCGCGTTATAATTTCTATTATATTTATCTTTTTTTTTTTTAATTTGAAATGAAATAATACATGCAACCCTTCTCTTTTAATCAGTGTTTTGAATTTAAATCTTAAATATAAAATATTTTTAAAATTTGAAAAAAACAAACTTAAAAAATATTTTATTTATGCAACATTTATTTAAATTTAAATACTACAAAATTTAGTATTTAATTAATTTTTATATCTCTAGCGATTAACCCTGAATCATTAAACTTTGATTTACGAAATATTGAGACTTTGGTCCTTCTCTTTCAAGCGAGCCAAAGGGATTTAAGGCAGAAAACCAACAACATTATGAAGTCTTTACCAATTATTTTCTTGATTGGTTATTAATATCATGGAATATTCTACACGTATATGCTTAAATTTTGGAATGAATTATTAAAATTTAAGATTAAAGATTAAATTTTGGAATGCATTATTAAAATTTTAGAATGCACGCACAAATAAACTAGTGGTAGGTGCATCTGAGTAAATCTGAAAAATACTCTAATTTTCAATTTTCATTTAAAAAAAAATTAAGATTAAATACATTTTCATATCCTAAATTTTATTATCCCAATCTTAGTACAAAATAATATGAAGTATGCATACATTGATGTGTATTTATAAATTTCAAATTGCTGATTAATTCATCATAACAGTCAAATAATTAAATTAAAAATTGATAATTATACATAATATATAAATTTTGCAATTTGAAACTCACTCATATTTTGTGCACTCGGACAAATCTCCACCCTAGATTCAAACCGATAAAAAAATAAAAGCTTTAAAAATTCATAGTATCTGCTGAATTGAATTGCAATATCATCTTAACTTAATTTTTAAGTAGTTTATATGGGTCACATGACATTTTAAAGTCTAGAGTTTATAAATTTGTAGCTAAGATTCAGGAGTATTAATAACTAATATTAAAAATAATTAAATATTAATTTAAAGTTATAGCTTTATTTTTTAAAAGAGATTTACTATCCAGTCTCTATGAATTGTTATTATTAACAAAACAATTCTTACATTTTTAAAAATTTATTAAAATATATTTATTTTTTTTATCAATAAAATAGTCTTTCCGTCTAATTTCGTTTATTTCTATTGTTAAAAATATATTAAAAGACCAAATTACTTCATTTTTCTTTTTTTTTTCAATTAAAATATTTTCAATTAAAATTAGGTTATTGAGAAAGAAAAAAAAAGAAAAAGTAAAAAAATTAAATTTTAAAAATTGGATTATTGAGGAGAAAGAAAAAGAAAAAGAAAAAGAATTGAATTTTAAAAATTGAGTTATTGATGTGGAGAGGAAGAAAAAGTAGAAATTTGGTTATTAAGGAAGAAGAGGGATTATATAAAGATATTTTAATAGATTTTTGAAAATGTAGAAATTGACTTGTTGATAATGATAATATTTAATAGCTAAATAGTAAATCTCTATTTATTTTAGAGTGCTAAGTAGATCAATTTCATAATTTAAATTACTGCGTAATCGATAAGGCTACAGTTAATATGACATAATATAATAAAATAAAATGTAATTAATAATAAAAAATAATGTAATATAATGATGTACCTTAATTTATTGCATTACTATGCTCATTTGTATAATAAAGATATAAGTAATTCAATATAATGATTGTTTTGATTTTAATATTTCCTTATTTTCGATGATGATAATTGATTTTAATGGTTAATAACAGTGTAATAGCTATATTGGTAACGGCAATAGCAGAGATAAAATAGTGGTGGCCAGGTGATAGAAGGTTATTAAGGTTATTAGATAATGGTGATTGAATAATATTGTTAGTGGTAAGAGTAGTGGCTAAGTGGTGATAATACTAGTAAAATAGTTGATAATGGCTTAATGCAGGAGGGGAAGGAGGGTGTTGGGGGATTCCCCCACCCCTCTCCACTCCAATAATCCTATTTATTTTATTCCTATTTACTCATAATTTTCTATTTTGATATGCTTATACAATGTATTTCATTTAATATTAGGTTGTAGATTAAAGATACGAGGTAATTCTACTAAGATATGTGTATTATATATTGTGTTCTTAAGATTTTGTAATTATTTCAAGTTAATAAAACTTATTCTTTATAAAAAAAGTTATCGTTATTTTTTTTTGAGAGAATGTAATTTGTAAATTTTTATTAATTACTCCTATTATAGTTATTTTCACATAAATTAAGAAAATATAATTAATATAATTAAAACAATAAAATTTATTCATTCATTTTTTTTTTACCCAATGCAAGATTTATTGTATTTTTTAAGGTTCAAACATGCTAAACTAATATACAAATAAGACATGTCCTCAACTGTGAGAGATACAAACTCATTCAAAAAATTTAGCAAAAAAAAAAAAAAAAAGAAGCTAGCCCAACCAACTTAATCCAAAAAGAGTAATGCTCCAGAAAACAACCACCAACCGACTATTAGGGGAGTGCATATTTCGGTCTAAATCGAAAAACAGAATCAAACCGGTTGATTTTGATTTTTCAGTTCGGTTTTTCAGAATAATCAGTTTGGTTTGATTATTATATTTAAAATTATTCAATTTTCGGTTCGGTTTGGTTTAAACATGTTAAATAACCGATCAAACTGAAAAATCGATTTAGTGGCTAGGCCCAAGCCCAAGCCCAAGCCCAAGCCCAAGCCCGAGCCCAAGCCCTCCTCGTACCCAACCCAGCATCCCAACCCCTCCATCCCTTTCGGCCCCAAGCCCAACCCAGCAGATTTCGGTTTGAACCGAACCGAATCGATTTTTATCGGCTTGATTCGGTTCGGTTATATATTCATAATCGATTTTTTGATTTTTAAAATTTTAACATTTCGATTTTCGGTTTTATCGGTTCGGTTCGGTTCGAAACCGAACCGACCGATTGCACATCCCTACCGACTATAGTCATTTCCATCGCAACCGGTCATGCTACGTCCTCGTAAGGAATCAGCAAAGTCATTGTTCTACGCATCCGTTCGTTAAGCACTCCCCTTCATAACAAAACAAACTCCACCACTCAATGGAGAATTCATTGAGAAAGCACCAAATTAAACAAAAGTAAAAAACAACAATTCAACTGAAATCAGAGAAGTATGACTTATCTGTATCATTGTATATCTCACCCATCAAGATCCTCGGATAACAAACCAATCTTGACATTCTCAGTCTTATATAACCAGGAAGCCACCTTAAAAAGCTAAACACAAAGCAACAAACTAATCTTGACATTCTCAGTCTTATATAACCAGGAAGCCACCTTAAAGAGCTAAACACAAAGCTCCGACACTGATTATCACCAATTCATACCTAGTCCGACGATCAAGTAAACCAAAGAAAACATACAAGCCCCAACATTCAATCACCAGAAAACAATCTCCCTAAAGAAAATCAACTATTAGAAAGAGCGCAAAGCAAGAAAACAAACAAAAATCCTAAGGTCAGGCTGGCGGTGATGAGGGACACAGCGTCGGACCTATGGGCACAAAACTAAAAAAACCTTCTTCTGTCCAAAAAAGTAGAGAAAGGTTTGAAAGAAAAACCTAGACAGAAACCCACAAAAATATATGAAGAGAAATATTCGCCAGAGAAATCTTTCTCATCGAAAGTTACTAACATCGCTTCCTCTTCTTCTGCCCTCGCACTTCTCCTTTCTCTCTTCTTCTTTCTCTTTCTTTTTACCCTCTATCTCTTTAATTTTTCGGTGCTTTCTCTCTCTTTCTTGAGAAGTTTTTGGGAGAGTTTTTTTTAACTGTTTTTTTTTTTATTTTATATTAAATAAAAATTTATTAGGAAGATAATAAATAAATTATGATATAAAAAAAATTTCGTATAATTCAGAAAGGATAAGAAAACAGAAAAAATAAATTTATCTTTGCCAGAATGATAAAGTATAATTAATAATTTTTTTAATTACTTAATTGTTAAGCTCTTTTTACTTCAGTAGTAATAATTTTATTAACGGTCAAATACGATGGGATAAGCAGTTACAAACCTATACGGTAGACAATTGCCCACCTTAATTTTTGAAAATAATATAAAATAATTATAATTTTATCCATTTAATGACAATGCACACATTAAATTTCATGTGTATGTAATTTAAAAATTAATATTTGATGGGTGTAATTTTATTTTCTAATAGAACCTAAATAAAAGACAATAAGTTGAAAAGTTTTATATTAATATTCGTAATAATAATAATTTTTTAAATAAATAAATAAAATAATAAAATATAATTAAAGAAATATAAAAACACTAGTATTCAAAGAAAAATATAAATAAAAAATAAAAATATATATATTATTGTGCTTTTATCCACGCGTCACTGCATATAAAAACAATAATACTGTGACAGCGGCTGTTAATAACTAAATGAAATAAATAAAAATAAAAAATTATAATGCATTCATGAGTATATAATGATTGTTACTTTATTTATTTGTTGTTTAGAATAATAATTTTATAAAAATTTAATTTAATTTTTTTATTTAAAATAAAAAAATTATTTTTTTAAATTTATTTTATTTAAAAAAAATAAATCATATATAATTTTTATAAGAATATATTTAAATTCTTTTATTTTCAAAATAAATCATACTAAATAAATAAAAAGTTAAAATATGCATAATTGATTATATTATATAAATGTCATTTTATTACGTAAATTTTATTTATTAAACACAATAATTAAATATGTAATATAGTTATGATTATAATATATATATTTTTATTACATTATATGGAAAATAATAAAAAATTCTAGAGCAATTACAAATCAATCATTTTATTTTTTCGGCCAATCCAGGGGACTTCACCTTTAATTTCATGGAGAAAATCAATTATGGTTTTCTTTTTGTTGCCCCATACACGGGACAAGCTACAATAATTTCAAACCCTTTTCAATTATGGTTTTCTTTTTTTGCCCCACACACGGGACAGCTACAATAATTTCAAACCCTTTTCCATTATGGTTTTCTTTTTTTGCCCCACACACAAGGAAAGTTATGATCATGATCAAAATTCGTTCGGTTCGATTTTAAACTGAATCAAATTAAATAAATTAAAAAATAAAATTTTAATATTTATAAAAATTAAATTGAATTGATTTTAATAAAAAATTAAATCGAATCGAATTGATCTGATTCAGTTCGATTCAATTCGATTTAAATTTTTAATAAATTTTTTATTTTTTACACTTTTTTTTAGTATTTTAAAATTTAATTGAAATATTTTAATCTTAATATGATCTAATCTATCTGTATTATTAAAAATAATATACAATTATCACTAAATCGATTCAGTTCAGTTTTTTTGATTTTTTTATCAAAATCCAACTAAACTGAAATAACCAAAATTTTTAAAATTAAAAACTGAACCAAATTGAAATAAATAAAAAATCAAATCGAGATTTCAAATTAATTTATTTCGATCAATATTTTTTATTTGAACTAAATACTGCTCACCCTAACTACAATAATTTCAAGCCCTTTTTCCACATTTTTCTTCCTAACTCTATTGTGATAATAAATGAGTTAATTCTCTTACGCTAACATTGTTAAATCTTTATTTATAAATTAAAAAAAATAATAATTAATACGAAACAGCTCCATAGTTATTATTGAAAAATAAATTTAATGTTAATTAAGTTTATAATTTTATGTTAATTTATATTGCAATAAATAATAAATAATTTTATCAAAATAAAAAATTATTTAAAAATTATAAATATTTAAATTTATTTTAAAAAATATAAAAAACTTTTTTAGTAAGGTGTAAAAAGCTCTCCACTCCAAATAACTCGATACACAATAAAAGAAAGGACTTAGGGATAAGCAGGAAAAGTAAGCAGATTAACGATACAATTGCCGGTCCAATAAATTGAAGAAAGACCTCTTAAATTCTCAAAGGTCATTCGCCTATAAGCTTTATAAGTTGGTCGAGTTGGAGGGTTGAGTGATTTCCCACTCCCGATATATTTGTAACATAATGAATTTTTTTCAATAATAAAATTAACGATATATTTTTATATGTTGTGTTCTTTAGTGATAAGTAATGATGGGATCACCTTCTTTAAAAAAGAAAAAAGATTAAGGAGACAAAAAAAGACCACAACGTGGATTTCGTCAGGTCAGGTCACAAGGGAGGTTCTGCCAGATCATCTGGGCATTAGTCCTACTAAATAAGATCACAAGGCGGATTCCACCAGGCCAGCTCACATGGCGGGTTTCACCAGATTATTCGGGCATTGGTCCCACTAAAAAAAGTCACAAGGCGGGTTTCGCTAAGTCAGGTTACAAGGCAGGTTCTGCCAAACCATCCGGACATTGGTTTCACTAAAAATGGCTACGAGGCGAGTTCTGCCACGTCATGTCACAAGGCGAGTTCCACTAGACCATCCGGGTATTTGTCCCACTAAATAAGGCCACGAGGTGGGTGTCGCCAGATCAAGTCACAAGATGAGTTCCCTTAGACCATCAGGCATTGGTCCCACTAAACAAGATGGATCTCGTTAGGTGTTGATCCCCTATAAAAAATCCTAAGGCATGACCAAAGTCACAGAGCGAGTATAAATCAAGCCAAAAGAACGGGTAAGGGTCCCACTAATTGATGTCCAGGCCACAAGATGGGTAAGTACTAGCCTCGAGGATATAAGAAATCCTATAGGATATTTCAGACCCGAGACATGCATTCGCTAGGCCATATATCCGGGTGTTATCCCCATTGTTCAAAGGCTTTCAAGCTATTTATTACTACTACGGTGGACGGGTGTTAACCCTTAACAATTCTTTAAAATAAATTGTTTAAATCTTGAAAGAGGATTGTGAACGAGCACAGGGTATAAAGACACTCAGTAAAAGTAATGACATTAGGAAATGAAATTATGAAAGATTACATAGGAGGAGGAATATTTTCAGGTTCGTCCGTACGAGTCTCTATTATATCACTATTTTCTACATTTATTATATTATCTATAGAGACTTGGTTGTTGGGATTGCCCTCAGCTCGTCCCCCCCATTCAATCTCATCTCCCACCTCCTCAGGGAAAATATCGTCTATCCAATAAAAGTCTTCGAAAGGAAACCATTTCACCAACTCCTTCTTTACCGAGTCTTGGCCTTGCACAAACATCTCTCAACCTTTGGCCACCATCTCCTACAACTCTACCTCAAGCTCAAAAACCTTAGTGGAGGTGGTCTAGGCCTCCTCAGCTTGAGCCTGTAGTTTCAGGACTTGGCGATGCAATGGGGCCACCTGGTCCTTTGCAGTCTTTGCTCGATTCTCAAGGACCACCTTCGAAGCATTAGCCTCGTTCAGCTCAGCCTGGAGCTTATCTATCGACTCCAGGATCTCCTTCATGCTGCTCTCCACTTTATCAACTCGAGTCTTTAGCCTCGAGCATTCCTCGACCAAGAGCCTCTTGTCCGTCTCTTATGTGCCAAACTCCCATCTCAAGGCTTTGTGGTGCTCCTTGGCCACATAGGCGTAAAGTGCATGACATTATCAAAAAGCTCGTGTGTCTCGAGCTCATTCAGGCGGTGGCAATCCACGGGCCTCAGGGCACTTTTGATTAACAGGAGACCTAGAGTTGGATCATTAAGGAGTGAGGGTGCCCGGTTTAGCACCAACGCCCGGCGCTGGATGCTCGGAGGCCATGGGAATTCAACTCCCACGCTCATAGGAACGAGTTCAGAAGGAGTGGGAACAACAGTAGGAAGCTTAGAAACTGGGGCACAAGTAGAGGCACTTAGGGCAGAAGACTCAGGTTGTAAGTAGGCTGAGTCTTCTACTGTAGGTTGGGCCATGGGAGGAGGAAGCATGATTACTTCTTCCGTGGGGCAAAGACGCTTAGCAGGGGAACCTGTTGCCCCGACAACAGCCTTGCCTTTGCAGGCAGCACGCGCAGCTTTAGCAAATTTGATCCTAGACCCAATCATATCTGCAAAAAGAGAAAAGTAAGTAAGTAAGACAATTTGAAATTTAAAAAAGGCAGAAAGAGAAGTACCTTGATCTCTAGCCAAGGAGGTGCCTTCCCTAAGACTAGGGAGGCTGGGTAAGTGAGGATCCCGAGTCTAGCTTGCCTAAAGATGACTCCATCAGGACATAATCGTGTCCTCATTACCTAGGTAATATCAATTTTCTTCAAAGACTTAGCCATTGTCAAAAGAGAGACTAAAGCCTCATCCTCCTCCCTCCTTGGTGGGACTCCATCCTTCCTCAGTTTCACCCAAAGGTATCAATTTGTTTGAATGCACCCAAATTCCCTAGCCGTTCGGTGACGAAGGATAAAAAAATTATTTTTCTATCGCTTTAAAGAAGAAGGTATCTGGTCGAACATGGTTAGATGTTTCTGCCCGCTAAAATACTAAAATTATTCATTTTTGTATGTACTCAGCCGATACAGTTCGGAAAAGAGGGCTACGCTCGATTCGATGTTGTTTTTTAAGGCAAACAAACCGGAAGAAAACCAAGATTCTCCAACTATTGAGGTGCAACTGAGCAACCGAAAGCTTATGGAATCGAAGAACGTAGGCAAAAAATGGGTCTATGGAGAACTGAAGACACGCCTTTAACTACTCCTTGAAGACCATAATAGTGTCTTTCGCAGGAATCAAGTCATTCACATGAACACGGGGAGAAGGGGAAAAGACGCGAAAGGTCTCTCGAGGGATTTGATATGTATCATAAAGGCGTTCTACATCCTGCTCCGATAGGGCATAGGGGATGCCATTGATAGAACTGCCCTCGCTTTCTGGAGCCTCCTTCAATGGAACAATGGAGGCCAGGGTGCGGATGGGACTATCAGAGGAGAAGCTTGAAGTAGAATCTCCACTAGGGGTACAAGAAGAGGAAGTATTTCTATTTATCTTGAAGAGAGAAAAAAAGGAAAAAAAAATTATCATACGAAATATAAACGGACAAGAAGATGTGACTGGGTCTTTTTGAAAGCAGAAGTTCACAGATGAAAGCAAAAGTGATATTTTGGGAAGAAGAAGGGTTCTTATAAGACGGTTTTGACGTAGGCTTTAAGTGCGGCATGATAAGCAGGGCAATCATCATTGAGGAGCTAGATAGGCGAAACAGTGTGAGCAGTAAAAAGCCAATCTCAGTAGGCTATGTTCCCCAGATCTCGAGAATAATTATTTCCTTCGAATCTAAAGAATCGAAGACCAGCAGAGAGACCTTTGATGCTACATAATAATCACCCAAGATAAGTCATGAGTTGTTACTATAAGATAGGGCCACGTGGCAATAATCTGATAAGTGGAAAACGCAGTCCAGCTCAAAGAAAGGAAGACCTAGACACCTTAACACCCGGATTATCATCAAGACTTACCTTTTCTCGACAGAGCAGGTCTCAATATAAAGTTACCGTTATCAGGTACAGTCCAGCGTATTCCCATTGTGATGTAATTGTGGGATTATCAACTTATTAGCTGGCGATCTTCCTTATCAAGCAGCCGGCCACATTAGTGCTGGATTATCGAGAAATGTTATATTTATCTCCATCTTCTTACAGTGTAAAAAAAGAAGAATCACAGAGGCAAAAATGCACTATTTTTTTACACTATTCAAACTCTAAACAATCCATTGCTTTAACTCTCTTCTCCGGTATACTAACTTGAGCGTCAGAGTAGTTGTCGTGGACACCCACCACTTCACATTCTTTTATTTACAGGTCTAACTAATCACCGTAACTCCATTCCTGCCACGTAATTAATTTAATCTCTGCAACATTAGAGATGATAGTGAAAAATTGACAGATAAATCACCCATACTACTATTCTATAAAATTGTAAATGGAATTTTTACTTTATAGGATTCCTCATTCAATTTTTTTCAAAGTATTTGAATCCTTTTCGATAAGTTTCCACTTTTATTCATTCCGTCTCAAAAAGTAATAAAGACAAAGGCAGTCACGTTTTCACATCATTTGATTGGCAATTGCATTCACTTGTGTCATGCTCGACCAACTGGACATGTCAGAAATTTGATCCCATATTTTATAAAGATCATGCGAACTTCAATTCTATCATTGAATGGTGATTATTGGGAAATTCCAAACATGTATTGTTCAGTGAGTGATAGAAAAAAAAAAAAAAAACAAGTATTTAATCATGGTGAAAGAGCAACAAAATTGATTTCTAGTTTTCTTCCATAATGAGTGTATAATCGAACCATAATAATCAGTCAATGACCCGATTTCCTCTGGAACTGATTTCTTTTTTTTAAGTTTTTTATATTTATATACAGTCAAGTATTTGATCATAATATAAAGAGATAAAATTGATTTTTAACCAAAATTATTTTACATAATATATGTATATAATCTACCAAAAAGTACTTTCAAACCCTTAAAAAATAAGTAAAAATACTTTAAAATTTTAAAACTCATACATATATAACTTACAAAAATAATAAGATCAAATCATACCGAGTTCTAATTTAGTTTGTGCTTTTTATATAGATGCTTAAATTCTGAGATAGATCACTACATGTACGTGTATGCATAAATTTCCTCAAGAATTCTCTATAAATACCTCTTTATCAAGCTAAAGCTCTTCAATCACCCATGAAATAATCCACCTTTTATTTTTGTACTATAATAGCCACAATGTGCTTTCTCGCTAAAACACTTTCCAAGTTATTCCAAGCCCTGCTTGTTCTCATCTTTGTATCCACTTCTGCCTCCACTGCAACTTCAGTGTAATACCCGGCTAGACTCCGGTATCGGAATTCCTACCGTCCGGTGGGACCTCGGATGTCGGAAACCTCTAGAAGGGTAAAAAAAAAAAAACTATGATTTTTACGAAATGTTTTCATGTATTTCATGTTTTTAAGTAATGAGTTTATGAATGAAAATAGCATTGGAGGAAAACCCAGGTTCGGCCGCCGAAAGTCAAGTTCGGCCGCCGAACATGCATGCGTTTTGGAGGCACGTTAGGCCCCCGAAAGCATGAGTGAGGGAAGTCCAGGTTCGGCCGCCGAAAGTCAAGTTCGGCCGCCGAACCTTGCATGCATGCGGAGGCACTTTCGGCCCCCGAACGTGGCCTGGCCAGCCACTATAAAAGGGACCCTTAGCCGAAATGGGCGAGGTTTTCTCCCATCTTCAGCCACAGCAAGCTTCCGACTTTCCCTTAGCAAATCTTGTGTTCTTCCTCCAAATCTTTTCCATTTTTCTTGAGTTTTAAACTCACATTGCAAGTTTTGAACATTTAAACCAAGTTTTGGAGCTTTGGGAACTCAGGAGCTCATTTTCGTGGATCTCCAAGTTTGGGTCGTCTCCCTCTCGATCTTCAAGAGGTAAGAGCCGATCTTAAGCTCCTTATGTGTTTTAACTAAGTTTTATGCAAGATCTATGGGTAGAAATGTATGTTAGGGTATATGTTGAGTTTATGGGTTTTTATGCTTTGATGAACAATGTAGCTTGTTTATGTGTTGTTGGAAGTGTTGTAGATGGGGTATTTATAGTTTGAGACCCCTAGGTGTGATGTATGATGTGTATGCATGCGTTGAAGCAAGTTTATGCTTGTTTTGGAGGCTGTGGACACAAGGGAACCAAGTTTCTGCCCTTCGGCAGAAACTCAGGTTCGGCCGCCGAAGTGACTTTCGGCCGCCGAACCCCCTTGTGGAGGCAGTTTCGGCTGCCGAAGCCTGCCCCCGAAACTCAAGTTTCGTCTCTGTCTGGGAGGTTCGGCCGCCGAAGGTGCCGCCGAACCTGCCTGACTTTCGTCTCTGGAGGGACTTTCGGCCGCCGAACCTGCCGCCGAAAGTGCCCTGTTTAGCCGTTTCTTGCAGGATTTCATGTGATGTTTTCAGGATGTTTAGGGGGTCTTTGGGGAGTATTTTGGAGTCATGTTCATGTATGTTTGGTGCCTCATTTGAGTCCACCTGTGTAGGTTCGGACCCGAGGAACCGAGACCCCCGGTTGTGAGATAGTCGTTCCGAGTGCGTTGTTAAAGCTTCAGTTACCAGGTGAGTGGAACAACTCCTTAAGCTTTAAAGTAAATGAATAAATGAATGAATCATAAAGCATTGCCCATGCATCATTATGCCATGCAATACTAGGTTGTTTGCATTAGAATTCACGAATATGTTGCATTGCATACTTTGTTGTTGATGTGGATGAATGTTGAATGATCCATTAGCCCTTGTATGTCATGATAGCCTATGTGAGTCCAGGTGTGCCTGCTACGGCTCTACGCCCCTGGCACTATGACAGATTATGGAAGTCCGGGTGTGCCTGCTACGGCTCTACGCCCCCGGCATGTATAAGTAAGAAAGATTGGGGGCTAAATGGTGACAAGTTCATCCTTGTTGTGAAATGTTTGTGTTATGGCGCATACATGAAAGCATGAATAAGAAAGAAATAGTTAATTAATAATAATAATAATAAAATGAATAATAATGTACCTAAAAATGGAGGAATTAAAACAAATGTTTTTAGTTTCTGCTCACTGGGCTCTAGTAGCTCACCCCACTCCCTCTATCCCCAGAGTTGCAGGTACAGGGTAGATCGAGAAGTCGGCTAGAGTGAAGTCAAGTCCTGTATGTTATTATAGATAGTAGTGGACATGAACATGATGTAATAAGTATTTATGACCATGTAATGTAATGATGATGATTGAGGATTAGTATGTGCTTGACCCTATGTTTATGGTTATCCCTTTGATACATGATTTATAGAAATGTTTTTATGATACGATTGATAGTCCAAGCTTATCGAATGATGAAATACCCCATTGGAGCATTTGATGAGGACTCCAGTGGTGGTTATGTTATTAGATGTGCACTTGTTCAGGTTAAGCTTGGAAAAAGAAAGAAAAAGTTTACAGTTTCATGTATGTTGTTGATCATGTATGGGATATTACAGGTTACAGCAGGTATGCTTGGTTTGCTACGGGTCCCGGCGGCCTTAAGCCGATCTGGATCCTAGCGCCGGTAACGGGTCGGATTTCCGGGTCGTTACAGAGTGGTATCAGAGCCCTAGGTTCATATGGTCGGACCTAGAGTGTTGGGCTCATAGATGTTTTAGAAGGTCAAGCACACTAGGAAAATCATGTCCACTAGGATAGGATGTAGAGTCCTGTCTATATGATGATATGATATGCCATGATGATATGCATGTGCATAAATGCTATGATATGATGCTATGTATGTGATGAGGGTTCATGTGTTTCCACATGAACCCTATGATGCTAATGATTGTTTATACTGTGTGCTGTTTTTCAGAAGATAGAATGAGAGGAACTCGTCGATCTGCACGATTGACTGGAGTGCCACCTCAGGACGAGGGCACTGATGCCCGTCCTTCAGCTTTGCCTAGGGCATTGTCCAGTAGGTCCAACAGAGACAGAGTAGCTAGAGACCCTAGAAGGTCTTTGGATCTGGGCAGAAGCAGATCAGTAAGGGGAACAGTGCAGGGAGGAATGTCTGAGGATATGGAAGTAGACCAGAGGAGGGATGGCAATCTTGGTGTGAGCATGCCGGAAGAGGGCATGGGAGAATCAGAAGGAGGCACTCAGGCCTCGAGTTATGTCCAGCCACCTCACTACCCACCCTATACACACCATCCAGGGTATTCGATGGGAGGTACATCGGATTACCCCAGCTTTAGCCCATATCCTCCACACATGCCATACCCACCTTACTACCCACCATACTCTCAGTACCCCATGTACCCACCTCCACCTCCCTATACCAGTACAGCAAACCCTACCCCAGGGGATGTTGCACCTCCACCACCACCAGTACCTACTGTCCCGGAAACACAAGTACCCAAACCTACCTCATCTGGAGGGAGCAAGGTCAAGATGACCGATTACATGAAGTTGGGTGCTCCTCAGTACAGAGCAGGGGATGACCCATTTGAGTACCTGAGCAGGGTCAAGACTATTACGGATGAGATAGGGGCTGATGACAGTAGAGCCATTCAGATGGCTGGGTTCACACTAGAGTGCAAGAAGGCACGTAGTTGGTTTAAGAACTATGTGAACCCGAGAGCGGACAGTATGTCCTGGGAGGAATTCGCAAATGAGTTTGCAGGATGGGCTTTCCCTGAGAGCTCTAGAGAGCAGAAGATGATAGAATTCGAGCAGTTGAGGCAGACTGATCAGATGAGTGTGGAGGAGTACACAGACAGGTTCCTGGAGTTGTTGCCATATGCTGGGCTGAATTTAGACACAGATCAAAAGAAGTCAAGTAGATATATTATGAGGCTGCACTCCAGGTATTCCTCTTTGGTACAGTCAGCAGAGAGGGAGAGTTTCCATGCCATAGTGGATATGGCTCGGAGAATGGAGGCTAGTGCTATCGTTGAGGGGAAGGTAAAACAGTCAGTGGCACAGTCTTCTAGTTCCAAGACCCCAGGTGGGGAAAGGTTAGACTCTTCTTCTCTGAATACAGCAGTTGCAGGCAGTAAGAAGTGGGACAGAGGCCACAGAAAATCTAAGAAGAATAAGTTCTGGAACAAGATCAAGTCAGGTCTGGGTTTAGGCAGTGGCTCAAGCTCTGGCACAGAGATTACAGCATGTATGAGATGTGGAAGACCACACAAGGGAGTTTGTCTGGCAGGGACAAACACATGTTTCAGATGCGGACAGACGGGTCATTTGGCTCGAGACTGTCCTAGAGGAGCCTTTGCAGCACCGTCTCAGCAGACAACCTCCGGCAGTGTGGTGCAGCCAGTAGCTCCAGCCGCAACACAGGCCAGTGGCAGAGGCAGAGAGAGAGGGTCAGCCTCTTCATCAGCAGGATACAGAGGTGAAGGTCCATCAGCTCCGGCACGGATCTTCACTATGACTCAGCAGGAGGCCAACACATCCAACACCGTGGTGGCAGGTAATCTCATCATTGGTTGTTCTGATGTGTATGCCTTAATGGACCCGGGTGCATCTCATTCTTTTATTGCTCCGAGAGTCGTGGAGAGGGTAGGATTGATGGTCTCTGGGTTAGAGTGTCCCCTATGGGTCAGTGGACCCAAGTGTGACCCGTCAGTGGCAGAGGCAGTCTGCCAATGTAGTCCAGTTTTCATAGAGGGAAGATGCCTTTCCGCCGACCTTGTGGTTCTAGATTTGACAGATTTTGACGTCATTCTAGGGATGGATTGGTTATCGACCCATGGTGCTACCTTGGACTGTCGAGACAAGGTAGTCAGATTCAGAGATCAGGATGGGTCAGAGGTCGTCTTTAGAGGAGACAAGAGGGGTACACCTAGAGGTCTGATCTCCGCTTTTCAGGCTCGTAGGTTGCTTAGGAGGGGATGTCAGGGGTTTCTAGCTCATGTGAGGGAGTTAGATAGTCATGTTAGAGAGCCCGCCTCAGTGCCTGTGGTGAGTGAGTTCTTAGATGTTTTCCCAGACGAGCTGCCAGGGTTACCGCCTGCTAGGGAGATAGAGTTCGAGATTGAGTTAATGCCTGGTACCAGACCGATCTCTATCCCTCCCTACAGGATGGCACCAGCTGAATTGAAAGAACTGAAGGAACAGTTGCAAGAACTGGTAGATAAGGGTTTCATCCGACCGAGTACTTCACCTTGGGGTGCTCCGGTTTTGTTTGTGAGGAAAAAGGATGGATCCCTCAGACTTTGTATCGACTACAGACAGTTGAACAAGGTCACTACCAAGAACAAGTACCCTTTGCCGAGGATCGACGATCTATTCGACCAGCTAGCAGGAGCAGGTTGTTTCTCCAAAATAGATCTGAGATCAGGGTACCATCAGTTGAGGATAAGGAATGAAGATGTACCGAAGACAGCTTTCAGGACCAGGTATGGGCACTATGAGTTCCTTGTGATGCCGTTTGGGTTGACCAACGCCCCTGCAGCATTCATGGACCTCATGAACAGAGTATTCAGTCAGTATCTGGATCACTTCGTTATTGTCTTCATAGATGATATCTTAGTGTATTCCAGAAATGCAGAGGAGCATGCCCATCACCTGAGGACAGTTTTGCAGACCTTGAGAGAGCATGGCTTGTATGCCAAGTTCTCCAAGTGTGAGTTTTGGCTTAGGAGCATTTCATTCTTGGGGCACATTGTGTCAGAACAGGGTATTGAAGTAGACCCCAAGAAGGTAGAGGCTGTAGCTAACTGGCCTAGACCCACCACAGTGACCGAGATCAAGAGTTTTCTGGGTTTAGCAGGTTACTACAGGAGGTTCGTTCAGGACTTCTCAAAGATTGCTGCTCCTATGACCAAATTGACAAAGAAGAATCAGAAGTTCATATGGACCGATCAGTGTGAGGAAAGCTTTGAGGAGCTTAAGAGGAGATTGACTTCAGCACCGGTGTTAGCTCTGCCAAAAAGTGATGATGACTTCTCAGTATATTGTGATGCGTCCCGTGTGGGACTGGGTTGTGTGCTAATGCAAAATGAGAAGGTGATCGCTTATGCTTCTAGGCAGCTGAAGAAGCATGAGCTGAATTACCCCACACATGACCTAGAGATGGCAGCAGTGATCTTTGCACTCAAGATGTGGAGGCATTACCTTTATGGGGTAAAGTGTGAGATCTTCACAGATCATAAGAGCCTGCAGCACATCTTGAGTCAGAGAGATTTGAATTTGAGGCAGAGGAGATGGGTAGAGCTGTTGAGTGACTATGATTGCAAAATTCAGTACCATCCGGGTAAGGCGAATGTTGTGGCAGACGCCCTAAGCCGGAAATCACTCGGCAGTCTATCCCACATTTCAGCAGAGAGGAGGCCGGTGGTGAAGGAGTTCCACAGACTTATGAGTGAGGGATTACAGTTGGGGTTGTCTGGCACAGGTGCTTTAGTGGCTCAGATGAGAGTGACACCCGTGTTTCTGGAGCAAGTGGCTCAGAAACAGCATGAGGACCCAGAGTTAGTAAAGATTGCCAGGACTGTTCAGTCGGGCAGAGATAATGAGTTTAGATTTGACAGTAAGGGGATCCTCCGCTACGGGAACAGATTATGTGTGCCAGATGACATTGGTCTGAAGGGAGATATTATGGGGGAAGCCCATAATACCAGGTATAGTGTTCACCCTGGAGCCACCAAAATGTATCAGGATCTGAAGAGAGTGTATTGGTGGCCAGCTATGAAGAAGGACGTGGCACTGTTCGTGTCAGCCTGCGATGTGTGTCAGAGGGTGAAACTAGAGCATCAGAAGCCGGCTGGAATGTTGAATCCACTACCGATTCCAGAGTGGAAATGGGAGAATATAGCTATGGACTTCGTAGTGGGGTTACCGGCGACGTCCAACAGATTGGACTCCATATGGGTGATTGTGGACAGACTCACCAAATCTGCTCACTTCATCCCTGTCAGGAGTGGTTACTCTGTGGACAAGTTGGCGCAGGTGTACGTAGATGAGATTGTCAGACTGCATGGGGTCCCGGTATCTATAGTGTCAGATAGAGGACCCCAGTTCACCTCCAGGTTTTGGCGGAGTCTGCAGAACGCTATGGGTACCAGATTAGACTTCAGTACTGCCTTCTACCCACAGACGGACGGACAGTCAGAGAGGACCATCCAGACAATAGAGGATATGCTCAGAATGTGTGTGCTAGATTTTGGCGGTTCTTGGAGGCAGCATCTACCTTTGGTGGAGTTTGCCTACAATAACAGCTATCATGCTAGCATAGGGATGGCCCCATATGAAGCTTTGTATGGGAGGAAGTGCAGATCACCTATCTGCTGGGAGGAAGTAGGAGAGAGGACTCTTGCGGGTCCGGAGTTAGTAGAGCTTACCAGCAGGGTAGTACCCATAATCAGAGAGAGGATCAAGACTGCTGCTAGTCGGCAGAAGAGTTATGCAGATGCCCGCAGAAGACAGCTAGAGTTTCAGGAGGGGGATTTGGTTTTGCTCAAGGTGTCTCCTATGAAAGGAGTGGTTCGGTTCGGGAAGAAGGGTAAGTTAGCTCCACGGTACATCGGTCCTTTCGAGGTGCTTCAGAGGGTCGGCAATGTGTCGTACAAGCTAGACTTGCCTGCTTCGATGGAGAGAATCCATCCGGTTTTCCATGTTTCTCTGTTACGGAAGTTCGTGTCGGACCCTAGAAAGGTTCTTAGTGAGCCTGATATGGAGATCCATGAGGATCTCACCTATGTAGAACAGCCAGTGCGGATCCTAGACACTCAGATCAGAAAGCTGAGGAACAAGGAAATCCCGATGGTGAAAGTCCTTTGGAACCACCACAATATTGAAGAATGCACCTGGGAGACACGGGAGTCCATGCTCCAGCAATACCCCCATCTGTTTTGAGGTGAGTGTTAGTTGTTCTATGTGTTGCATGTATGATATGTTGTATGTTGTGATTGATGCCATGCTTTGTATGTTAGTTGAGGAACATTCGGGGACGAATGTTCTTAAGGGGGGGAGAATGTAATACCCGGCTAGACTCCGGTATCGGAATTCCTACCGTCCGGTGGGACCTCGGATGTCGGAAACCTCTAGAAGGGTAAAAAAAAAAAAAAACTATGATTTTTACGAAATGTTTTCATGTATTTCATGTTTTTAAGTAATGAGTTTATGAATGAAAATAGCATTGGAGGAAAACCCAGGTTCGGCCGCCGAAAGTCAAGTTCGGCCGCCGAACATGCATGCGTTTTGGAGGCACGTTAGGCCCCCGAAAGCATGAGTGAGGGAAGTCCAGGTTCGGCCGCCGAAAGTCAAGTTTGGCCGCCGAACCTTGCATGCATGCGGAGGCACTTTCGGCCCCCGAACGTGGCCTGGCCAGCCACTATAAAAGGGACCCTTAGCCGAAATGGGCGAGGTTTTCTCCCATCTTCGGCCACAGCAAGCTTCCGACTTTCCCTTAGCAAATCTTGTGTTCTTCCTCCAAATCTTTTCCATTTTTCTTGAGTTTTAAACTCACATTGCAAGTTTTGAACATTTAAACCAAGTTTTGGAGCTTTGGGAACTCAGGAGCTCATTTTCGTGGATCTCCAAGTTTGGGTCGTCTCCCTCTCGATCTTCAAGAGGTAAGAGCCGATCTTAAGCTCCTTATGTGTTTTAACTAAGTTTTATGCAAGATCTATGGGTAGAAATGTATGTTAGGGTATATGTTGAGTTTATGGGTTTTTATGCTTTGATGAACAATGTAGCTTGTTTATGTGTTGTTGGAAGTGTTGTAGATGGGGTATTTATAGTTTGAGACCCCTAGGTGTGATGTATGATGTGTATGCATGCGTTGAAGCAAGTTTATGCTTGTTTTGGAGGCTGTGGACACAAGGGAACCAAGTTTCTGCCCTTCGGCAGAAACTCAGGTTCGGCCGCCGAAGTGACTTTCGGCCGCCGAACCCCCTTGTGGAGGCAGTTTCGGCTGCCGAAGCCTGCCCCCGAAACTCAAGTTTCGTCTCTGTCTGGGAGGTTCGGCCGCCGAAGGTGCCGCCGAACCTGCCTGACTTTCGTCTCTGGAGGGACTTTCGGCCGCCGAACCTGCCGCCGAAAGTGCCCTGTTTAGCCGTTTCTTGCAGGATTTCATGTGATGTTTTCAGGATGTTTAGGGGGTCTTTGGGGAGTATTTTGGAGTCATGTTCATGTATGTTTGGTGCCTCATTTGAGTCCACCTGTGTAGGTTCGGACCCGAGGAACCGAGACCCCCGGTTGTGAGATAGTCGTTCCGAGTGCGTTGTTAAAGCTTCAGTTACCAGGTGAGTGGAACAACTCCTTAAGCTTTAAAGTAAATGAATAAATGAATGAATCATAAAGCATTGCCCATGCATCATTATGCCATGCAATACTAGGTTGTTTGCATTAGAATTCACGAATATGTTGCATTGCATACTTTGTTGTTGATGTGGATGAATGTTGAATGATCCATTAGCCCTTGTATGTCATGATAGCCTATGTGAGTCCAGGTGTGCCTGCTACGGCTCTACGCCCCTGGCACTATGACAGATTATGGAAGTCCGGGTGTGCCTGCTACGGCTCTACGCCCCCGGCATGTATAAGTAAGAAAGATTGGGGGCTAAATGGTGACAAGTTCATCCTTGTTGTGAAATGTTTGTGTTATGGCGCATACATGAAAGCATGAATAAGAAAGAAATAGTTAATTAATAATAATAATAATAAAATGAATAATAATGTACCTAAAAATGGAGGAATTAAAACAAATGTTTTTAGTTTCTGCTCACTGGGCTCTAGTAGCTCACCCCACTCCCTCTATCCCCAGAGTTGCAGGTACAGGGTAGATCGAGAAGTCGGCTAGAGTGAAGTCAAGTCCTGTATGTTATTATAGATAGTAGTGGACATGAACATGATGTAATAAGTATTTATGACCATGTAATGTAATGATGATGATTGAGGATTAGTATGTGCTTGACCCTATGTTTATGGTTATCCCTTTGATACATGATTTATAGAAATGTTTTTATGATACGATTGATAGTCCAAGCTTATCGAATGATGAAATACCCCATTGGAGCATTTGATGAGGACTCCAGTGGTGGTTATGTTATTAGATGTGCACTTGTTCAGGTTAAGCTTGGAAAAAGAAAGAAAAAGTTTACAGTTTCATGTATGTTGTTGATCATGTATGGGATATTACAGGTTACAGCAGGTATGCTTGGTTTGCTACGGGTCCCGGCGGCCTTAAGCCGATCTGGATCCTAGCGCCGGTAACGGGTCGGATTTCCGGGTCGTTACATTCAGCCCTTACTGATGGACCAACTAAAGTTGGGATGGAAGCTTATTGTCTCTTAAGATGGAAAGCCAGTCTCGACAACCAAAGCCAATCTGTTTTAGATTCTTGGGTTGGCAGGGGACCTTGCAAATGGATTGGGGTCACTTGTGATAGCTTTGGAAGTATCACCATTTTGAGCCTCATTAATTTAGGCTTAAGAGGTACGCTTCACAGTTTCAATTTTTCATGCTTTCCCAACCTTACACGTCTTGAGATTCGGAACAATTCATTGCATGGTACCCTTCCATCGCAAATCTCTAATCTCTCCAAAATTACATACTTGAACTTACATGGTAATCATCTCACAGGAAACATTCCATCGGAGATTGGTATGCTAAGTACTCTTTCTGAGCTCTATTTATCAAGAAACAATTTCACTGGTTTAATCCCTACTTCCATGACAAAGTTGGAAAATCTATCCATTTTGTACTTGTGGGCAAATAAACTCTCAGGTTCCATACCTTCAGAAATTGGATTCTTAAAATCTTTAAAAGAACTTGACCTGTCGATTAACAATCTCACCGGTGCAATCCCTTCTTCTATTGGACACTTGAGAAATTTATCACGTCTTGGACTTCTTCTAAATAAACTCTCAGGATCCCTGCCTTTGGAATTCAATAATCTTACCCGTTTGAAGTCATTGGAACTAGGTGAGAATGGATTCACCGGTCATTTGCCAGAAGATGTATGCCTTGGAGGGTTACTTGAAAATTTCGCTCCTGCCTTCAATCATTTCTCAGGTTCCATCCCAAAAACTTTGAGAAACTGTACTAGCTTATTCAGGCTTAGGCTAGATTGGAATCAATTAACAGGGAACATTTCAGAGCAATTAGGGATATATCCACATTTGGATTATATGGATTTGAGTAACAATAGATTCCATGGAGAGATTCCACGGAAATTGGGTCAGTGGAAAAACATCACAAGCCTAAAATTTTCAAACAACAATATCTCTGGTAGCATACCGCTCGAGCTTGGAAATGCCACTCAGTTACATCTGATTGACCTTTCCTGGAATCATTTGCAAGGGCAAGTTCCTAAAGAATTGGCAAAGTTGAAGCTGTTGATCAAACTTTGCCTTAATAACAACAATCTTTTTGGCGTTGTTCCTTTAGATTTCAAGGTACTATCTAATCTGGATCATCTTAATTTAGCAGCAAATAACCTAAGTGGTCCAATTCCTGGACAACTCGGAGAACTTTCAAATTTATTGATCTTGAATTTGAGTCGCAATGAATTTACAGCAGGTATTCCATTTGAGTTGGGGAATCTACATTTTCTACAAGTTCTGGATCTTAGTCACAATTTGTTGATGGGAAATATACCACAACAACTTGGACAATTAAGAACTCTAGAAGTGTTGAATCTCTCAAATAACATGCTCTCTGGTTCGATACCAACCACTTTTGATAATTTATGGGGCTTGACTGTTGTGGATATATCCTACAATGAGTTAGAAGGTTCTATTCCTGACGTTAAAGCCTTTCGTGAAGCTCCATTTGAGGTATATAGAAACAATAAAGGCTTATGTGGCAATGCCAGTAGTTTAAAGGCTTGTACATCTATCAAGAGTGGTAAAACCAGTCGGGCAAAGAGAAAAAAGGTTGTTATTGTGATTGTACTTCCTGTTTTGGCGGCTCTGTTTCTAGTATTCTTAATTGGAGGTCTCTTGATTCTTCTCCCACTTAGAAGAAGACAAGCCCAATCAAGGGAATTACAAGATAAGGATATATTGGTAATACCAGGTCATGATCAGGAATTACAATATGAAACGATCATTGACGCCACTGAGAATTTCAACTCTAACTATTGCATTGGAGTTGGCGGATGTGGAGTTGTTTATAAAGCTGTGCTGCCATCAGGTCGAGTGTTTGCTGTGAAAAAACTTCATTCATTACAGGAGTCTGACAAGTCAAAGAACTTGAAAGCCTTTGAAAGAGAGATTCAAGTGCTGTTAGAAATTCGGCATCGCAATATTGTGAAGCTACATGGTTTTTGTTCACATTCAAAAGACTCTTTTCTGGTTTACGAGTTCGTGGAAAAGGGTAGCTTGAGAAGCATTTTAAACAGTGATGAGGAAGCAGCAGAATTGGATTGGATTAAAAGGCAGAATATTGTCAAAGGTGTAGCTAATGCTTTATCTTATATGCACCATAACTGCCCTTTTCCGATCATTCATCGAGACATTTCAAGCAACAATATTCTTTTGGATTCAGAATACGAACCTCGTATATCTGATTTTGGTACAGCTAGGCTTTTATTGTCGGACTCTTCCAACAAAGCCTCATTTGCTGGGACCTTTGGATACACAGCTCCTGGTACGTGCCTTTTAGTTTCATTATCAAATCTGTGGCTCATGACTGCATCATTAATAAAGAGAAGTCTAGCATATTTATCTCATCATTTTTTTACAGAACTAGCCTACACAATGCAAGTGAATGAAAAATGTGATGTCTATAGTTTTGGAGTGATAGCACTGGAGTTGGTAATGGGAACACATCCATGTAATCTCATCTCATCTCTTTGGTCATCAATATCTTCGTCGCCATTGTCATCATCAGATGATCATGATAAATTGTTGAAGGATGTGATAGACCAGCGTCTTCTGCTTCCTCAAAATCAAGTTGCAGAGAGTTTAGTCTACATTACCATGTTAGCATTTTCATGCTTGCATCTCAATCCCAAATCTCGGCCAACAATGCAACAAATTTCTTCAAAGTTGACATCTAAGCATCCTCTGGTTTCAAAGTCATTCTCCACAATAAAATTAGAAGAACTACTTTCCAACAATATTGCCAACATTTGAATAAATTTGTAAGTTTGTAGAGCTTTACTTTGTATATTTGCTAATAGATCTATGTACTAGGTTGTCACCCTCCTTTCCGGAGGTTTTGATTTTTAGTTTGTCTTTTTGATTTTTTTTTTCTGTATGCATGTTATCTAGCATTTTTTTTTTCGTATTTTCACTTTTTTTAAGTTTTTTTTTTACTTAATATATCATGTATAGATTAGATATATGAAAGAAGCCTGCTGCCTTGGGTTGGCTTGGCATCCTATGTTAAAGTTTTTTCAAATTTTCTATAATAATAAAATTATTATTATTATTTAAAAAATATATATATAAAAATATATGTTTATTGGATAGTTTTTAAGGTCAGACCGACGGTGTGGAGGGATGCAGCGTCAGAGCTATGGCCACAGCACCAAAAAAACCTTTCTCAGTCCAAAAAAGTAGAGAAAAGTTTGAAAAGCAAACCTAAACAGAAATCAACAAAAGAATGTAAAGAGAAACACTCGCCGAAGAAATCTTCCTCATCAAAGGTTACAAATATCGCTTCCTCTTTTTATGCCCTCGCACTTCTTTTCTCTCTATTCTTTCTCTTTCTTTTTATCCTCTGTCTTTGTAATTTTTAAGTGTTTTCTCTTTTTTTTCGAGAAATTCTCAAAAGTATTTTTTTAACTGTTATTTTTTTTTATTTCATATTAAATAAAAATTTATTAGAAAAATAATAAATAAATTATCATATAAAAAAAATTCGTATAATTCAAAAGGATAAAAAAAATAAATTTATCTTTTGTGAGAATGATAAAGTATAATTAATAATTTTTTTAATTACTTAATTGTTAAGCTCTTTTTACTTCAATAGTAATGATTGTAATAACTGTCAAACAAGATGAAATAAGCAGTCACAAACCTATACAGTGGGCAATTGCCCACCTTGACTTTTGAAATTAATATAAAATAATTATAGTTTTATTCATTTAATGATTAATAATGCACTGCACTGGCATGCTTAATCTGATGCTTAACCTGATGATAAGTATATCTGAATAAATTTGGAAGATCTCAGATTCTACTCTTCTAATTTCCGATCTCCATTTAAAAAAATAAAATAATTCACAATATACACACATTAAATTTCATGCGTATGTAACTTAAAAATTAATATTTGATGAGTGTAATTTTATTTTTTTAATAGGATCTAAATAAAAGATAATAAGTTGAAAAGTTTCATATTAATATTTGTAATAATAATAATTTTTTAAATAAATAAATAAAAATAATAAAATAAAAAATAAAAAATAAATTTAATTTAATTTATTTATTTCTTGTTTAGAACAAGAATTTTATAAAAAATTTAATTTAATTTTTTTGTTTAAAATAAAAAATTTATTATTTTTGATTTATTTTATTTAAAAAAGTAAATCATATATGATTTTTATAAGAATATATTTATTTTTATATTTTTAAAATAAATCATACTAAATAAAAAGTTAAAATATGCATAATTGATTATATTATATAAATGTCATTTTATTACGTAAATTTTATTTATTAAACCCAATAATTAAATATGTAATATAGTTATGATTATAATATATATATTTTTATTACATTATATAAAAAAATAATAATTCTAGAGCAATTACAAATCAATCATTTTCTTTTTTAGGCCAACCCAGGGGACTTCACCTTTAATTTCATGGAGAAAAAAAAAATCATGGAAAATTAGTCCCATGGCAATTGCATTCACTTGTGTCATGGTCTACCCACTGGAGATGTTAGAAATTGGATCCAACGTAAAGTCAATTATGGTTTTCTTTTTGTTGCCCCACACACGGGACAAGCTACCATAATTGAAAAGCTACAATAATTTCAAACCCTTTTCAATTATGGTTTTCTTTTTGTTGCCCCACACACGGGACGAGCTACAATAATTTCAAACCCTTTTCAATTATGGTTTTCTTTTTGTTCCCTACAATAATTTCAAACCCTTTTTCGACATTTCTCTTCCAACTTTATTGTGATAATAAATGAGTTCATTCTCTTACGCTAACATTGTTAAATCTTTATTTATAAATTAAAAAAAAACAATAATTAATACGAAACAACTCCATAGTTATTATTGAAAAAAAATTAATTTTAATTAAGTTTATAAATTTATGTTAATTTATATTGCAATAAATAATAAATAATAAATAATTTTATCAAAATAAAAAATAATTAAAAAATTATAAATATTTAAATTTATTTTAAAAAAATATAAAAATTTTTTTTTAGTAAGTGTAAAAAGTTCTTCGCTCTAAATAACTCGGTACATGTACGAATGAAATGATTTAGGGATAATCAGGAAAACTAAGTAGAGACTATCGATATAATTGCTAGTTTGATAAATCGAAAAAAGATCTCTTAAAGTTCGGTAAATTGAAAAAAGACCTCTTAAAGTCTTAATTAAAAGTCATTCGCCTATAAATTTTATAAGTTGGTCGAGTGATTCTCCATTCCCGATATATTTGTAACATAATAAATTTTTTTTAATAATAAAGTTAACGAGATATTTTCATATGTTGTGTTGTTCAGTGTTAAGTAATGATGGGATTACCTTCCTTAAAAAAGACAAAAGATTAAGGAGATGATCAAGCCAAATTTAAATCCATTTTTTATGTTGTTATTAATGTTAATTTACACATTTTCTATCTAATTTTATGGTTTTGATCTTATTTTGCAGAAAATAGTGTAAAAAGCTAATTTAGTAAAAATAGCCTTAAAACTGCCCAAAAGAGAACAAATGAGATCAAGTTTGGTTTGCCCAAGACCGTTTGCCCAAGACCGTTTGCCCAAACAAAGCTAAAGCAGAGACGCAAAAAATTCAAATTTTAAATTTTTGAAGAAGTCTTTCTCTCCCCAAACATGTGAAGACAACTCAGTACTCTATCCCACCTATTTAGGAAGCCAAATCTTAAAAAGATTTAATTGCCTTCAAGAAAATCCAACTCTAAATCTAAATAGGAAAAGAACTCTATCCAAATCAAAAAACTTAGGACAACCTATTCAGCTATAAAAAGAGGATCAAACTAGCAATAAACGAGCTTCAATCTTTGGGAGACTGCACCAGCCACCGCGCTCCACACTAGCCGACCGATCGGCTCCTTCCTCTTATTCTTTCTGTTTTCTTTCTTTTATTTTTATGTTAGTTTCAGCCATGAGTGGCTGAAACCCCTTTTTCTAGTTAAAGATTAGGTGAAATTTCAGTTTGTTTATGGATTGTGAGATCTGAACACATGTTGTTTATCTTTTATTTATCAATATTTATGCAATTTCATGCTTAATTTTATTGTTGCTTAGTTGTTTAGATCAATAGGACCCATTAATTCTTGATTGCAAAATAATAATCTGTTAGTTTGAGTAGTTTTAAGTCCGTAATTGATTGAATTATTCAAACACAAGAACACTTGGTATAAAAACCAAGGAGATTGCATAATCTAGCAAGATTACCATATGTTTGGGTAGCTAGAATTAGCTCTCTCTATTTCTTAATGCAATTAACAGTTGTATGATGCTAAAAGCCCCAAGGACGTTCCTTGGCAACTTGTAGATTAGTGATTAATTAGAGAATGTTCCCTAGTTAATCCATGTTTAAGGAGGGATATGGTGGTGAGAAGCGTCTTTCACCCCATAACTAATTTATTGAGTCAAATAAAAGAACCTAAGTGTTAATGATCAATCCCAACAACTGAAGTGGATCCGAAGCTTCAACTAAGCCTTTCTCATTATTTAATTTCTTTACTTTAATTATTTGCTTTACTTTATTACTTTTAGTTTTAGTTTAATTCATCAAACTTCAACACCCCCTTTTTTACTTTATTTGTTTATTTATTTACTTGGTCATTGATAGGAAGATAAGTAAGTATCAATTCCCTGTGAATTTGATCATTTTACCACTATCTGCAGTTGTAAAATTGTGGATAACCAAAAATGTTATTTTTTACCAGCTTCAACAACTGCACAGCAGGAGACAAGAAGGGGCCACAAGGCGGATTTCGTTAGGCCAGGTCACAAGGAAGGTTTCGCCAGATCATCCGGGTATTAGTTCCACTAAATAAGACCACAAGGCAGGTTCCACCAGGCCAGCTCACAAGGCGGGTTTCACTAGATCATTCTAGCATTGGTCCCACTAAATAAAGCCACAAAACGGGTTTCGCCAAACCATCCGGGCATTGGTTTCACTAAAAATGGCTACGAGGCGGGTTCTGCCAGGTTAGGTCACAAGGCGGGTTTCGCCAGACCATTCGGGTATTGGTCCCACTAAACAAGGCAACGAGGCGAATTTCGCCAGGTCAGGTCACAAGACGAGTTCTGTCAGACCATCCAAGCATTAGTCCCACTAAACAAGAGCCACAAGTCAGATTCCGCTAGATCATGTCACAAGGCGGACTCCGCCAAACTATTTGGGCATTGGTCCCACACATAAAAAGCGATTATAAGGGGCTGCAAGGTAGATCTCATTAGGTGTTGATCCCCTATAAAAAATCCTAAGCATGACCAAAGTCACAGGGCGAGTATAAACTAAGCCAAAAGAACGGGTGAGGGTCCCACTAATCGATGTCCAAGCCACAACACGGGTGCTCACGGGCAAGTACTAGCCTTGAGGATGTAAGAAATTCTATAGGATATTTTAGACTCGAGGCATGCATTCGCTAGACCATATATCCGGGTGTTATCCCCATTGTTCAAAGGCTTTCAAGCTATTTATTACTACTACCATGGACGGGTGCTAACCCTTAGCAATTCTTTAAAATAAATTGTTTAAGTCTGGAAAGCGAATTGTGAACGAGCACAGTGTATACAGACACTCAGTGAAAGTAATGACATTAGAAAATATTTTCATTGAAATTATGAAAGATTATATAGGAGGAGGAATATCTTTAGGTTCCTCTGCACGAGTCTCTATTATATCACTATTTTCTACATCTATTATATTATCTGTAAAGACTTGGTTGTTGGGACTGCCCTCAGCTCGTTCCCCCATTCAATCTCATCTCCTACCTCCTCAGGGAAGATGTCATCTATCCAAAGTCTTCAAAAGGAAACCGTTTCACCAACTCCTTCTTTATCGAGTCTTGGCCTTGCACAAACATCTCTCCACCTTTAGCCACCATCTCCTACAGCTCTGCCTCAAGCTCAAAACCTTGGTGGAGATGGCCTAGGCCTCCTCAGCTTGAGCCTGTAGTTCCAGGACTTGGCGATGCAACAGGGCCACCTAGTCCTCTGCAGTCTTTGCCTGATTCTCAAGGACCACCTTCAAAGCATTAGCCTTGTTCAGCTCACCCTGGAGCTTATCCATTGACTCCAGGGTCTCTGACTGTGCGGTTGTCGAAGCCGGTCAAAAATAACATTTTTAGTTATCAACAATTTTACAACTGTAGACAGTGGCAAAAGGATCAAATTCACAGGGAATTGATACTTACCTATTTTCCTTATTAAGACCAAGTAAATAAACTGAAAGTAAAATAAAAGGGGGTTTTGAGATTGATGAATTAAAGTACTACTGAAAGCAATAAAATAAAGCAAATAATTAAAGTAAAAAAATTCAAATATGAGAAAAGCTCTAGTTGAAGAATTAGATTCACTTCAGTTGTTGGGATTGATCATTGAAACTTAGATTCCTTTGTTTGATTCAATAAATTAGTTATGGAGATGGAAGATGCTTCTCACCACCATATCCCTCCTTAGGCATAAATAAATTAGGGAATATCCTCTAATTAATCACTAATCAACAAGTTGCCAAGGAATGTCCTTGGCCCTTTGGCATCTAACAACTGTCAATTGCATTAAGAAATAGAGAGACCTAATTCTAACTACTCAAACGCATAGTGATATTGCTAGATCATGCAATTTTCTTAATTTTTACACCAAGAGTTACTTATGTTTGAATAACCCAAGCAATTACGGACTTAAAATTATCCAAACTAACAAATTATTACATTGCAATCAAGAATCAATTGGCCCTATTGATCTAAACCACAAAGCAACAATGGAATTAAGCATGAAATTGCATAAATATTGAAAAACAAAAGATAAACAATGTATGTTTAGATCTCCCAATCCATAAAACAACTAAAGTTTCACCTAATCTTCAACTAGAAAAAAAAGTTTCAGCCATCAAAACCAAAAATAAAGAAAGAGATGAAGAAGAGATGTGGCCACTTGCAATCATGTATGTGTGTCCAAGGGAGAGTAGAAAAAGTATGGGGAGGCTCCTTATGTGTCTTTTTATAGTTGAAAATATTGCCCTAGGTCTCCTTGATGAGGTGGAGCCTTCTTTTGAATTTTGAATTTTGAATCTTGATTACTTGGGAGGCAAATATGTCTTGATTACTTGGGGGGCAAGTATGTCTTCTTGAGATTTGGCTTCCTAAACAAGTTGAATTTCAAATTCTAAATTTTGAATGTGCATATTTTTTAGATTTGCCTTCTTAAATAAGAGAAAGATTTGTTGAAGATTTGAAATTTGAATTTCAAATTACTCTGCTGAATGTACTTTTCTTATTTACCACTTTCCTTATTTATCTTCACTTCAGCTGCAACTTGACTTGGGCAACAAGCTTGTTCTCCTTTGTCCTATTTTAGGCAGTTTTAAGAGCATTTTCTCTAAATTACCCTTTTACACTATTTTCTACAAAATAAGATCAAAACCACAAAATTAGGCAAAAAAAGTGTGAATTAACATTAATAACATCATGATAAAATGGTCTAAATTTGGACAGATCAAATACCCCCACACCTAGCATTTTGCTTGTCCTCAAGCAAATAAACTTAGTTAAACAAGCTCTCTTTGCTTCTTGATCATTTATTTCCACTTAAGCTCTTACTCTAGATCCTTACTTTGAAGCATTGCAGTGAAAAGTGTATGCACCAAGGTTACTCTCCTTATTTCCTTGTCTCCCCTTACCTACTATGGCTAGTATTTATTTTCCTCAAGAGATAGATTATACATGCACATGTTCTTGTTCAGTTAAAACTTCTCTTAGCTTTCTGAGTGACTTGCCCTTAACTTGAAGCACTTAATTCAGCTTTTTACACTTTATTCTTGCTTGAAAAAGTTACCAATATTTTGACGTGAAGGTACATATTTGTGATACCTACTCCTAGTTACTCAGTTGGTCACTTGTCCAAGTGGTTACTAGCTCTGTTCATAGTCTTTTGACCATTGGAATAATTTTCAATTTGTGCGTTTGAAGCCTCTGCCTTTGCTGAATTTCTTTTTCAATGAATTGGGCAAATCAACACAAATTGCTAAAACAAGTCATATTTCATTATTCACACATCTTTCAATTTATTTATTCTCTCTAATGAGTAATGTCATATATTTTTCACCATGGTAAGCTCAAAGATTCAATTCAAAAGGAAATTCCAACAATGAATACAACTCACTGCAATTGATTCAACTTAGGTTAAAGAGTCATCACATCAAAGGCGTCATGGAAAGAAAGCTCATTCAACATAGCTCATTCAACATAGCTCATGAGTTTGAGTAAAGCAAACCAAAACAAAAATAAAAAAAACTGTGGCTACAAGTGTGTGCAATAAAAGCAAAAATAACAAAAATGAAAAATGTGTGCAAACTAAAAAAAAAAAGCTAAAAAAGGCTTAAAATAAAAATTCAGAGATATGCACCCCCACACCTAATTCATGCATTGTCCTCAATGTATTGGAAATATTAAAGTTCAAAGGAAACTGAGTACTCCCCTGGTGTAGTTTGTGTGGTGCAAAACACTAAGCAAACTGAGAAGGATGATTCAGTGGAACTCCTTCCACTACTTGCACTGTGAACCCTTCATAGTATGGTTTTAGGTATGGTTCATCCCAAACGTCATGTCTTGCACTCTTCTTTATTTTGTCTACATGCCATGATTCATCAGTTTGGGTATGGAAGATATATTCATAGAAGCCATTCTCATTTTCTTCAGATTTTGGAAGTTGCTGCATGGGGAGCTTCTGATTGAGCATATAAGGGTCTATCTGCGTTGGATTTCTGGCTGAACTAGATTCCGCATGCTCCATTGGTGTGGGCGATTTCACTTTCGCTTTCTGAAGTGGGACGGGCGGTCCACTGCTCAACTGCATTTGGTCGCAGTCCATCTGCTGAAGGTAGCAGACTTTTGATTTCAGTTTTGGCTCCCTTTGGCTTCCTTAATCTTTTTTGGCTAGTCTCCCTGCAAAAGTCATTGTTTAGCATATCATCTTGATTCATATAAAAAATTTCTTGGCTCAAACAATCAATGATATCTAAACCATAAACAGGGGGCATGTCATGGGGATATTTCATAGCATCATAAACATTAAATTTTATTACTTCCCCTTCAAATTCCATAATCAATGTGCCATCATGCACATCTATCTTGGTTCTGGCTGTGTTCAAGAAAGGTCGTCCAAGTAGGATGTCTGAATTAGTATTGTTATTGTCTTCCTCCATATCAATCACATAGAAATCTGCTGGAAAGACAAGTTGATCTACTTGCACTAGAACATCTTCTAGAACTCCTTTTGGATGTAATACAGATCTGTCAGCCAATTGAATAACCACTCTTGTGTCTTTAAATGCACCTGCATTCAAAGAATTATAAATAGAAGGAGGCATAATATTAATTGATGCACCTAAGTCACACATGGCCTTTTTGATGCCCACATTGCCAATTTTGCAAGAGACAACAAACATCCCTCTATCTTTGCACTTGGCTGGGAGTTCTCTCTTTATGACAGCTGTCACAACTTCTCCCACACTTACCTTTTCTTTCTCAGCAAGCTTTCTGCGGTTAGTGCACAGTTCTTTCAAAAATTTTGCATACTTTGGAATTTGTTTCACAGCACTGAGCAAAGTGATATTGATCTGCACTTTCCTGAAGGTTTCAAGGATCTCTCTTTCTTCTTTTTCTTTTTGTGACTTTTCAAACCTTTTTGGAAAGGGAGGTGGAATTTTGAAACTTACTTGCTTATTTGTATTCTGCTGGTGTACTGGTGCTGTTGGCTTAGTCCGTTTGGACAAACAATGTTCTGGTTGTTTTTCTTCAGCAGCTTGTCTTTGCACTTGTGAACTTCTGTCATCAGCCTTGACATCTTGAAGTTCTTTCCCACTTCTTAACATGATAGCACTTACATTTTGTCTAGGATAAGTCTCCGTTTGGAAAGGTAACTTAACTTGGGACTCAAGCTTGCTCACTGAGGTGGCTATTTGACCCATCTACTGTTGGAGACTTTGCACAGAATTTGCCAATGTCTTCATCATCTCCTCAAGGTGCATATTGGAACTTGGAGGTGCTGAATTTCTTTGATAGTTTTGGTAGTTGTTAGCCCCTGCATAGCTGAAGTTCGGATGGTCCCTCCAACCTGGATTGTAGGTGTTAGAGTAGGAATCATGTCTTGGCTGGCTATTGAATCCTCCAATTGCATTTACTTGCTGGTCATCCTCATGAAGTGTAGGACATTGATCAATTGGGTGTCCTACATGTGCACATATCCCACATGGTCTAGCTTGCTGAAGTTTTTGAGCTTGTTGGGCTTGACCTATGACAAGACTTTTCACAGCAGAGGTTAGTTCATAAACTTGAGAAGAGAGAACAGATGTACATACCTCATTGACTCCTCTTTGCAGTTGCTTTTCATGTCCATATTGTCTAGAGGCTGCTGCAAGTGTTGAAATCAACTCTCTAATAGCTTGAGGTGTGCTATCTTCAATTGAACCTCCACATGCTACATCAATGAATTTCCTTTCAGATGGTAGCAAGCCTCCATAGAAGAATTCTATGAGTGATTTATCTAAAATGTCATGTTGAGGACAACTTGTGCACAATCTCTTAAATCTTTCTCAATAATCATACAAATCTTTAGTTTCTTTTTGATTAATGCCACTTATCTCTCTTCTTATGCCTATGGCTTTAGAAGTTGGGAAATATTTATTCAAAAAAGCTCTAATCATACCATCCCAAGAAGTGATTGATCCGGATGGTAGGTAAAATAACTAATCTTTGGCATAATCATCAAGTGAGAATGGGAATGCTCTCAGTTTTACATGCTCTTCAGATATGCCTTGCGGCCTCATAGATGAACATACTATGTGAAATTCTTTCAAGTGCTTATGTGGATTTTCATTCTCTAAACCTCTAAATTTAGGTAGCAAATGTATCAAACCTATTTTGAGCTCAAAAGGGGCTGTCAAAGGTGGGTAAGTGATGCGCCATAGTGCTTGATCATCCAAAGGGGCTGCCAACTCTCTCAGTGTTCTTTCTCTTGGTATTGGTGCCCTAATGGCTAGATTTTGTGGCTCAATTTCAACATATACACCAGGTTCAGCAGGTATTTGGACTGGTGTAGCAAGTGGTGCAGAAGGTGGATAGCAGTTGCTGTCTCTGTTTTCAGCAGCTTTGACAGCAACAAATTCTAGATGTTTGACAGCATGTGCTGCAGAATTTTCTTCAGCAAAAGTGTGTTGTGCAGCAGTGTTTATGAATGCCTTTTGGACAGCGTAACAGCCCGGAAACCGAACTGCTACCGGCACTATGATTCAGATCGACTTAAGGTCGTCGGGACCTGTAGTAAGCCTGCTATACTGTCTGTGTACCTGTGAAATCCCATACATGATCATACATATCTGTAAAAATTTAAAACTTTTCTCTGTACCAAGGCTTAACCTGTGCATACTCTATCTCTATACTGTGAAACCCCTGCTAGAGCTCTCATCTTTGCTCTAAGCGGGTCAACTCTTACTATGTTAAGCCTGGCTTTTCCATACATATACAATAAAATCATTTTCATAAAAGATCATGTATATACAGGGATTACAACTCTTATAAGTCAAGCACCATTCTATACACTGTACAATATAAACTATCTCATTACAATTACATGTCCACACTAGCTATTACAAAACTATGTACTCTTCCTGTACCCTGCTGACTTCCCTCTGAACTCTGAACCTGCAAAACTGGGGTTAAGGGAGTGGGGTGAGCTACTATAGCCCAGTGAGTAGAACAGTAATAAAAACAAGTGATAAGACATGCTCTCATGGAATGCATCACATCACAAGTAAATCACATCATCTCAGCCGGACGGATCAAAACTCCCTCTAACTGTGTCCAGCCCACAAAGGAGCTCTTAGGACTGCATCTCAATCATTAGTACCGAAGTACCCTGTGCCTGGTCCCCTTGGGGCTGTTCCAGGTCTTTCCTACGAGGGCTATTGAATCCAAACTATGTCTGTACCGTATCATAGAAGCAATGTACAAGGAGCAATGCCATGTACAAGGTTATATGCAATGCATCATATTCGTGTACACTAATGAAAACAACCTATAGCATTTCCGTGATGCATGAAACATGATAAAAATATCCATTTCTCATATTAAAACATTAAGTTCAGTTCCACTCACCTCTGGCTGACTCTGTGCTAACTCTGCAGGTTCTGAAGCAGTGCTCACTACTGACCTCCCTGATTCCTCTGGTCCATTCCTACACAGGTGGACTCAAATGAGGGACCAAACTAACTCAAGAACATCTCTAAAAACTCCCCCAAAACCCCCCTAAAAGATCCTAAAATAATCACATAAACATGCAAAAGAAGACTGGACAGGGCACTTTCGGCGGCAGGTTCGGCGGCCGAAACCCCCCTCTAGAGACGAAACTCATGCACTTTCGACGGCCGAAAGTCTCTTACTAACGTTCGGGTGCACCTTCGGCAGCCGAAAGTCTCGTCCAGAGACGAAACTCAACCTTCAGCGGCATTTTCAGCGACCGAACCTTGCCTCCAGAGACGAAAGTCCAAATTTCCGGAGGCAAGCTTTGGCAGCCGAAACTGCCTCCTCAAGGGGTTCGGCGGCCGAACCTTCCTTCGGCGGCCGAACCTGGCTTTGCCCATCCGCTCTGTTTCATGCAAAACTTACCCAAATCTTACCCAACATGCATATCAACTACTCCCAACTAGCATATACCATATATATGCACAAAGGGGTCTAAAACTATCCTAAAACCCCAAACAAGCATATCAAACAACACTTAAACATGCTTGAATATAAAAATCACCAAAAACCTCATCTAAACCTAATCATGCATACTACCCATGAAACTTCCATAAAACCTTCAAAAAACATCAAAAAAGTTCAGGATCAACCCTTACCTCCTTAAGAACTTGAGGATGAGTGATCCTAACGTGGAGATATGGAGAAATCCACTCCCAAAGTCTCCAAGCTTCAAAACTTAGTTCTTTTGCTCAAATCTTCAAAACCACAACAAAACTCATCAAAAGTTTGAAAGATTTGAGGGAAAACATGAAAATCTCCTAAGGAGACTCAGAGCCTCACCTCAGGTGGCGAAAATGGAGAAAACTTATCCAAATCACCGACCTTTGACCATTTTAAAGGTGGCTGGCCAGACCACCTTCGGCGGCCAAAAGTGAAGCCGAAACCATGCAAGGTTCGGCGGCCGAAACTGACCTTCGGCGACCAAACTTGCCAGTTTCTCTCTTAAAGCTTTTCCTCCAAAAACTCATTTCCTTTAACACTTAAAACCTTAAAAACTCTTTAAAAACACTTTAAAACATAAATAATACCCTTCTAGGGAGTGCCGACACCCGAGATTCTACCAGACTACAGAAATTTCGATGCCGGACCCTAGCCGGGTATTACATTCTTCCCCCCTTAAGAACATTCGTCCCCGAATGTTCCTCAAACATCTAAACACATAAACACAAAGGAAAGGGGAAAACTAACCTTAAAACAGATAGGGATATTGCTGGAGCATAGACTCCCGTGTCTCCCAGGTGCACTCTTCTAGATTATGGTGGTTCCACAAGACTTTTACCATCGGAATCTCCTTGTTTCTCAGCTTCTTGATCTGGGTGTCAATGATCCGCACTGGCTGCTCTACATAGGTGAGATCTCCGAGGATCTCTACATTAGGCTCACTGAGAACCTTACCCGGATCTGACACAAACTTCCGTAGCATAGAAATGTGGAAAACCGGATGGATTCTTACCATAGAAGCAGGTAAATTCAGCTTGTACGACACATTCCCAATCTTCTGCAAGATTTCAAAGGGACCAATGTACCGTGGAGCTAGTTTACCCTTCCTCCCAAAGCGAACCACTCCTTTCATTGGAGACACCTTCAGCAATACCATATCCCCCTCCTGGAACTCTATCTGCTTCCTACGGATGTCTGCATAGCTCTTCTATCTGCTAACAGCTATTCTGATCCTCTCTCTGATAATAGGCACTAACCTGCTGGTAATCTCAACTAACTCCGACCCTGCAAGAGCCTTCTCTCCTACCTCTTCCCAGCAAACAGGTGTTCTGCACTTCCTTCCATACAGAGCTTCATAAGGAGCCATCCCTATGCTAACATGATGGCTGTTATTGTAGGCAAACTCCACCAAAGGTAGATGCTGCCTCCAAGAACCGCCAAAGTCTAACACACACATTCTCAACATATCTTCTATGGTCTGAATGGTCCTCTCTAACTGACCGTCTGTCTGTGGATGGAAAGCAGTGCTGAAATCCAACCTTGTGCCCATTTCACTCTGCAGACTCTGCCAAAACCTGGAGGTGAACTGAGGTCCTCTATCTGAAACTATAGACACAGGAACTCCATGCAGCCTTACTATCTCTTCTACATACACCTGCGAAAGTTTGTCCACAGAGTAGTTGCTCTTGACTGGAATGAAGTGAGCAGATTTAGTCAGTCTATCCACAATCACCCAGATGGAGTCTAGCCTGTTGGACGTCGCCGGTAACCCCACTACAAAATCCATAGCTATGTTCTCTCATTTCCACTCTGGAATTGGCAGTGGGTTAAGCATTCCAGCCGGCTTCTGGTGCTCTAGCTTCACCCTTTGACATACCTCGCAGGCTGACACAAACTGTGCCACTTCTCTTTTCATGGCTGGCCACCAATACACTCTTCTCAGATCTTGATACATCTTGGTGGCTCCAGGGTGAACGCTATACCTTGCATTATGAGCTTCCCTCATAATGTCTTCTTTTAAACTGCTATCATCTAGTACACATAATCTCTTCCCGTGATGAAGAATCCCCTCACTGTCAAATCTGAACTCTGCACTGTTGCCAGACTGAACAGTCCTGGCAATCTTCACTAGTTCAGGGTCCTCGTGCTGTTTCAGAGCTACTTGCTCTAGAAACACGGGTGTAACTCTCATCTGTGCGATCAAAGCACCTGTACCAGATAACTCTAACTGTAGCCCTTCATCTATGAGCCTATAAAAGTCCTTCACCACTGGTCTTCTCTTTGCTGTGATGTGGGATAAACTGCTAAGTGATTTCCGGCTTAAGGCATCAGCCACCACATTAGCCTTACCCGGATGATACTGAATCTTGCAATCATAATCACTGAGCAATTCCACCCACCGTCTCTGCCTCAAATTCAACTCTCTCTGACTCAGGATGTGTTGCAGGCTCTTATGATCCGTGAAGATCTCACATTTTACCCCATAGAGGTAATGCCTCCACATCTTAAGTGCAAAGATAACAGCTGCCATTTCCAGATCGTGTGTCGGATAGTTTAGCTCGTGCTTCTTCAGCTGTCTAGAAGCATAAGCTATCACTATGTCTTTCTGCATCAACACACAACCTAATCCCACTCGGGATGCATCACAGAACACTGTGAAGTCTTCATCACTGATCGGCAGAGCTAACACCGGTGCTGAAGTCAACCGTCTCTTCAGCTCTTCAAAACTTTCATTACATTCCTCTGACCATACAAACTTCTGGTTCTTTCTGGTCAGTTTGGTCATAGGAGCAGCTATCTTCGAGAAGTCTTGCACGAACCTCCTATAATAGCCTGCCAAACCCAGAAAACTCTTGATCTCTGTTACTGTGGTGGGTGTAGGCCAGTTGGCTACTGCCTCTACCTTCTTGGGGTCCACTGCTATGCCTTCATCTGATACTATATGCCCTAAGAAAGAAATGCTCCTCAACCAGAACTTGCACTTGGAGAACTTGGCATACAAGCCATGTTCTCTCAAAGTCTGTAAGACCATCCTCAGATGCTGGGCATGCTCCTCTGCATTCCTGGAGTACACCAAGATATCATCTATGAAGACGATCACAAAGCGATCCAGGTACTCCCTAAAAACTCTGTTCATGATATCCATGAATGCTGCAGGGGCGTTAGTCAACCCAAACGGCATTACTAGGAACTCATAATGCCCATATCTGGTCTTGAAAGCTGTCTTGGGTACATCTTCTTCCCTGATTTTCAACTGGTGGTATCCGGATCTCAGATCTATCTTCGAAAAACAACCTGCTCCTGACAGCTAGTCGAATAGATCATCAATCCTGGGTAGAGGATACTTGTTCTTGGTAGTGACTTTGTTCAACTGCCTGTAGTCGATACAAAGTCTAAGAGATCCATCCTTCTTCCTGACAAACAATACTGGAGCACCCCAAGGTGAGGTACTTGGGCGGATGAAACCCTTATCTACCAACTCCTGTAACTGCTCTTTCAACTCTCTCAACTCTGCTGGTGCCATCCTGTAGGGAGGAATAGAGATCGGTCTGGTACCAGGCATCAACTCTATCTCGAACTCTATTTCCCTATCAGGTGGTAGTCCTGGAAGCTCTTCAGGAAACACATCTGGGAACTCTCTAACAACTGGTACTGAGGACGGTTCCCTAACCTGACTATCTAGCTCTCTCACATGAGCTAGGAACCCCTGACAACCCCTCCTCAACAACCTATGAGCCTGAAGGGCTGATATCACACCTCTAGGTGTCCCCCTCCTATCTCCTCTGAAGACACACTCTGACTCATCCTGGTTCCTGAAACTGACTATCTTGTCTCTGCAGTTCAAGGTAGCATTATACGTAGATAACCAATCCATCCCTAGAATGACATCAAAATCTGTCAACTCTAGAACCACCAGGTCAGCTGGAAGGTATCTACTCTCTATGCACACTAGACTGAACCGACAGACTGACTCTGCCAATGATGGGTCACACTTGGGTCCACTAACCCAAAGAGGACACTCTAACTCGGAGACTATCAAACCCAACCTCGCTGCAGCTCTAGAAGCAATGAAAGAGTGGGAAGCACCGGGGTCCATCAAAGCATACACCTCTGAACACCCAATGATGAGATTACCTGACACCACTGTGTTCGACGTGTCTGCCTCCTGCTGAGTCATGGTGAAAATCCGTGCTGGGGCTGACGGACCTGCACCTCGGGAACCCATCCCTGACGAAGAGGCTGCCCCTCTTCCTCTACCTCTGCCATTGCTCTGTGGTGCAGCTGAAGCTACTGACTGATCCACACTACCAGAGGTCATTTGCTGAGATGGTGCCACCAAAGTCGCCTGAGGACATTCTCGTGAGAAATGTCCCTCTTGCCTACACCTATAGCAAGCTGAGGATCCCAACAAACAAACTCCTCTGTGCGATCTCCCACTGCACGCTGTACTGCTTATGCCAGAACTGGAGCCGCTACCCATTCCCAGACCAGATCTGATTCTGTTCCAGAACTTTCCTCTCTTAGACTTGAACTTCTCTCCCTTTTTGCTGCCAGAAACTGCTGTACTAGGGGCCTTAGAACCCGAAAATTGTGCCACCTGCTGCTTCACTGTTCCCTGTATGATGGCACTCGCCTCCATCTTTCTGGCTGCATCCACAATAGAGTGGAAACTCTCTTTTTCCGCTGGAAGGATCAAGGAGAAATACCTGGGATGAAGCCTTGTGGCATATCTCCTTGCCTTTTTTCTGATCAGTATCATACGCCTGACCCACGTATGGTAACAATTCCAGGAACTTATCTGTGTATTCATCAACGCTCATCTCCTCTGTCTGTCTTAGCTATTCGAACTCTACAATTTTCCTCTCCCTGGAACTGTCAGGAAAAGCCCACCCAGCGAACTCATTGGCGAACTCTTCCCAAGTCATGCTGTCTATCCTGGGGTCCACATAGCTCTTGAACCACTCTCTGGCTTTCTTGCACTTTAATGTGAACCCTGCCATCTCAATGGCTCTGCTATCATCCGCTCCCAACTCACTTGTTATCATTCTAACTGCACTGAGATACTCAAAGGGATCGTCTCCCGTATTGAATTTAGGAGCATCCAACTTTAAGTACTCTGTCATCTTTACCTTACTTCCCCCTGACGAACTAGATGGTTGTACTTCCACAACAGGGACTGTTGGTTCAGGTGGTGGTGGTGGAGGTACTGTTTCTCTGGTTTCAGGGTGTGCTGGACTTGGATGAAAATGTGGGGGTGGATACATATGATATGGTGGGTAAAAAGAAGGATAAGGCATATAGGGCATATAGGGTGGATATGGGGCAAAGCTGGAGTAATCCGACGTACTTCCCATCGGATACCCGAGGCCCTGTGCACCTCTCTGGGACTCCCCCATACCTTCCTCCGACCTTCCTATACCCATACTTTCATCTCCTCCCTGATCTACATCCATAGCCTCTCTTGCTTCCTCTAATCTTCCTCCTTTGTTTACTCCTCTTCTGCTCTCGTCAGAAGACCTTCTAGGGTCTCTTGACGTTCCCTCCCTGCTTGACCTGTGAGATCTTGCCCTTGGTAATGCAGGAGGATGAGCAGCTGTACCCTCACTTTCTGGTGGGACTCCAGTCAATCTCGCTGATTGATGAGTTCCTCGCATCTTAACTCTCTGGAAAACAGCACATAACATATCACATCAGCAACACATATAAAAGAATGCACATGCATGAATCATGGCATTACACATTATCATATAGACAGGACTGACATCCTATCCTAGTGGACATGTTTCCCTATAGTGCTTGACCTACTAGAACCTCTATAAGCCCAACTCTCTCTCTATATAGGTCCGACCATGTGAACCTACTGCTCTGATACCACTCTGTAACAGCCTGGAAACCGAACTGCTACCGGCACTAGGATCCAGATCGACTTAAGGTCGTCGGGACCCGTAGTAAGCCTGCTATACTGTCTGTGTACCTGTGAAATCCCATACACGATCGTACATATCTGTAAAAATTTAAAACTTTTCTCTGTACCAAGGTTTAACCTGTGCATACTCTATCTCTATACTATGAAACCCCTGCTAGAGCTCTCATCTTTGCTCTAAGCGGGTCAACTCTTACTATGTTAAGCCTGGCTTTTCCATACATATACAATAAAATCATTTTCATAAAAGATCATGTATATACAGGGATTACAACTCTTATAAGTCAAGCACCATTCTATACACTGTACAATATAAACTATCTCATTACAATTACATGTCCACACTAGCTATTACAAAACTATGTACTCTTCCTGTACCCTGCTGACTTCTCTCTGAACTCTGAACCTGCAAAACTGGGGTTAAGGGAGTGGGGTGAGCTACTATAGCCCAGTGAGTAGAACAGTAATAAAAACAAGTGATAAGACATGCTCTCATGGAATGCATCACATCACAAGTAAATCACATCATCTCAGCCGGACAGATCAAAACTCCCTCTAACTGTGTCCAGCCCACAAAGGAGCTCTTAGGACTGCATCTCAATCATTAGTACCGAAGTACCCTATGCCTGGTCCCCTTGGGGCTGTTCCAGGTCTTTCCTACGAGGGCTATTGAATCCAAACTATGTCCGTACCGTATCATAGAAGCAATGTACAAGGAGCAGTGCCATGTACAAGGTTATATGCAATGCATCATATTCGTGTACACTAATGAAAACAACCTATAGCATTTCCGTGATGCATGAAACATGATAAAAATATCCATTTCTCATATTAAAACATTAAGTTCAGTTCCACTCACCTCTGGCTGACTCTGTGCTAACTCTGCAGGTTCTGAAGCAGTGCTCACTGCTGACCTCCCTGATTCCTCTGGTCCGTTCCTACACAGGTGGACTCAAATGAGGGACCAAACTAACTCAAGAACATCTCTAAAAACTCCCCCAAAACCCCCCTAAAAGATCCTAAAACAATCAGATAAACATGCAAAAGAAGACTGGACAGGGCACTTTCGGCGGCAGGTTCGGCGGCCGAAACCCCCCTCCAGAGACGAAACTCATGCACTTTCGGCGGCCGAACCTCTACTTTCGGCGGCCGAAAGTCTCTTACTAACGTTCGGGTGCACCTTCGGTAGCTGAAAGTCTCGTCCAGAGATGAAACTCAACCTTCGGCGGCACTTTCGGCGGCCGAACCTTGCCTCTAGAGACGAAAGTCCAAATTTCCGGAGGCAAGATTTGGCAGCCAAAACTGCCTCCTCAAGGGGTTCGGCGGCCGAACCTGGCTTTGCCCATTGGGCAGAGACCCGCTCTGTTTCATGCAAAACTTACCTAAATCTTACCCAACATGCATATCAACTACTCCTAACTAGCATATACCATATATATGCACAAAGGGGTCTAAAACCCCAAACAAGCATATCAAACAACACTTAAACATGCTTGAACATAAAAATCACCAAAAACCTCATCTAAACCTAATCATGCATACTACCCATGAAACTTCCATAAAACCTTCAAAAAACATCAAAGAAGCTCAGGATCAACCCTTACCTCCTTAAGAACTTGAGGATGAGTGATCCTAATGTGGAGATATGGAGAAATCCACTCTCAAAGTCTCCAAGCTTCAAAACTTAGTTCTTTTGCTCAAATCTTCAAAACCACAACAAAACTCATCAAAAGTTTGAAAGATTTGAGGGAAAACATGAAAATCTCCCAAGGAGACTCAGAGCCTCACCTCATGTAACAGCCCGGAAACCGAACTGCTACCGGCACTAGGATCCAGATCGGCTTAAGGCCTCCTAGACCCGTAGTAAGCCTACTGTGAACTATATGTACCTGTGAAAACCCATACATGATCATACATTTTCTGTAAAAACTTAAAACTTTTCTTTCTGCCAAGGCTTAACCTGTGCATATTCTATCTCTGTACTATACATATCTGCCAGAGCTCTAATCTTTGCTCAAGGCAGCTGAACTCATACTATGTTAAGCCTGGTTTCTCATACAAATAACATAAAACATTTACATAAAAGATCATGTATACACAAAGGGTAACATCTCTTATACATCAAGCACCATCTATACACTGTACATAACTCTATCTCATTACAATACATGTCCATACTAACTATTACATGCTCTTCACTCTTCCTGTACCCTGCTGACTTCCCTCTGAACTCTGAACCTGCAACACTGGGGTTAGGGGAGAGGGGTGAGCTACTATAGCCCAGTGAGTAGGAACAATAAAACAGTTCATTAATTACATGCTATCATGAAATGCATCACATCACAAACATATCATCAAACGGATGAACTTGTCACCTATAGCCCCCTACTATATACCCTACTTGCTAGGGAGGCAGAGCCATCACCTAGACTTCTATGCCCAACTGTGCTAGGGAGGTAGAACCATCACCCAGTCTTCTCTTTACTGTATCATAGTACCAGGAGCGACCTGGACTATCCAGGAGCGACCTGGAATGGCTATCACATGCCAACTCTCTATCATAGCATTTTATCTTCTATCGAGGGCTAAGGATCATCCAAAATTCATCCACAAACTCATCAAATTATGCAATGCAACATCTTCGTGAGTTCTAATGCAAACATCCTAATATTACATGGCAGTTTATGATGCATGGATCATGCTAGAAACGTGTCATTTTTTCCAAAATAAAACATTAAGTTAGTTCCACTCACCTGTGGCTAACTCTGGACTGACTCTACAGGTTCTGTAGCAGTACTTACTGCTCATCTCCCTGTTTTCTCTGGTCCGTTCCTATATAGGTGGACTTTCGTGAGAGACCAAACTAACTTAATAACATCTCTAAGAACTCCCCCAAAAGCCCTCTAAAAGACCTTAGAACTATCACTTAAAACATGCAAAAGAAAGCTGGACAGGGCACTTTCGGCGGTCGAAACTCCCCTCCAGAGACGAAACTCACCTACTTTCGGCGGCCGAACCTCTACTTTCGGCGGCCGAAAGTCCTATCACTACTCCTTCGGGTGCACATTCGGCATCCGAAAGTCTCGTCCAGAGACGAAACTCAACCTTCGGCGGCCGAACCTTCCCTCCAGAGACGAAAGTCCCATTTTTCGGAGGCAAGCTTAGGCAGCCGAAACCACCTCCTCAGCACATTCGGCGGCCGAACCCTTCTTCGGCGGCCGAACCTGGTTTCTCCCGAAGGGCAGAAACCTACTCTGCTTCATGCAAAACTCCTCCAATCCTTCACTCAACGTGCACACACAACTCCTCAACTTGCATATACACATGTACATGCACAAAGGGGTCTAAAACTATCCTAAAACCCCAACAAACATAACATATAACACTTAAACATGCTTGAACACCAAAATCTCTAAAAACTTCTCCTAAACCTAAACATGCATTTCTACCCATACAAACTTCATAAAACCTTTAAAAATCATTAAAGAAGCTTAGGATCTTCACTTACCTCTTGAAGAACTCAAGGTTGAAGGATCCTAACGTGGAGATGTGAAGAAATCCTCCTTCAAAGCTCCAAACTTCAAAACTCACTCTTTTTGCTCAAAACTTCAAAACAACCATAAAACCTTTAGAACTCATGAAAGATTTGAAGAAAAACTCAAAAATCATGAAAGTCAACGTGGAGGAGGCTTGGCTCACCTTTGGCTGCTGGTGGAGGAGAAATATCCTCCTTTCACCGGCCCTTGGGCCTTTTATAGGTGGCTGGCCAGACCACCTTCGGCAGCCGAAAGTGAAGCCGAAACCATGCAATGTTCGGCGGCCGAAAGTGACCTTCGGCGGTCGAACCTTTGCATTTCTCCCTTGTTGCTTTTCCTTTAAAAAAACTCACTTCTCTAACCCTTTAAAACCTTAAAACTCTTTTAAAAACATTCTTTAAAACATATGTATTACCCTTCTAGAGAATTTCGACACCCGAGATCCCACCGGACTACAGGAATTCCGATGCCGGACTCTAGCCGGGTATTACATTCTCCCCCCCTTAAGAACATTCGTCCCCGAATGTTCCTCAAACATATAAACACAAAGAAAAGGGGAAAACTAACTTCTAAAAAAAACATAGGTATTGCTGGAACATATACCCCTGTGTCTCCTCGGTGCACTTCTTTTAGATTATAGTGGTTCACCACAATCTTTACCATCGGAACTTCTCTGTTTCTCAACTTCTTGATCATTCCTCTTATAGTGAACCTCCTTGTATTGAATACACTTCCAGCAATACTATATCTCTCTCCTGAACCTCTATACCTGACATCCTTGACTAACTATGTGTTCTTCTACTGTTTCTGAGCTACTTGCTCCAGAAACACATGTGTAACTTTCATCTGTGCAATCCATGCACTAATATCAGATAACTCTAACTATCAATCCTTCATCACCTATCCTTTGAACTCCGCAAGCTTTCGCTGCGCACTCTGATCCTTGCCCTTCTCTCTTCATCTCTTCTAACCTGACTTCCTTTCTAACTCTTAACAGGTAGTTCCCTTGTTCAACTGCTCACAGTCGTACAAGGTCTTAAGGATTAATCCTTTGTTTCCCCCATTCATGCTGAACACTACAGAGTGGGGTACTAGGTCGGATAAAACCCTTATCTACCACGTTCCTCAACTATACTCTTAACTCTCCTAGCTCTGTTGGTGCCAAACGTTAACTCTATCTACAGGCACTGAAACTGGTTTCCTATCCTGATCATCTTACTTTCTCCCATGAGCTACAACCCCTAATCACCTCTTCCTGTGAAACCTACGAGCCTGTAGGGCTGATATCAAACCTCTGAGCATCTATACTCTGTCCCTTCTTAGGGACTACTTCTGATCCATCTGAACTCTAAACATATCTACCTGGTCTCTGCCGACTCAGCAGTACTACGAGTAGCTAGCCAATCCATCACCAGAATGACGTCTAAGCAGTCCAATCTAGAACCATAGGGTTAGATAGATGGCATCTACTCACAGCTAACTAACTCTACCATTGATGGATCACACTTGGATCTACTAACTCAAAACAACATCCTAAGCCCAGAAGCTACCAGACCTACTCTCTCTATGGCTCTAGAAACCTCAAGGAAAAGGAAACATCAGGGCTAAAACAAGCGTACACATTCAACCACCCAACTCTGAAGTTACCTGACACCGTGGTGTTAAACGTGTGTGCCTTTTGCTCTTATCTTTGTACTTACTCTTTCTCTTCTTTATTTCTTATTCGGACATATCTTACTTCCTCTTAGTCTTACTCTTCTTGAGAAATCAATTCTCATTATATCTGGGACCACGAAAACCTGAGACCATAATGTCTCATAGCAACTTTCTCTCTCTAGCTCTTCTCCAATTCTCTAACCTCTACTCTCTGAATCAGCATCACTTAACTTCCGTTTTAAACATCCAACTCTCTCACATTCTACTATTTTCATATAAACTTTCTCGAGCTCTTCTCTCGTTTACTAACCTTTAGGCTACTAACTCTTTGCTGAATCTCTATCTGAATATCTATCTTCGCTATACTCTGCTATTCTCACGTTAACTAACATCCTACTAAAGTCCAAAACATACACCTCAAAACTCTCAGAAATAAGCATACCTGGCACCACTGGATCTGAGGTGGCTGCCTCCTGCTGAACAGCTCTACCTGATAATGTCTGCTGGGACTGTGTTCTCCTAGGCGTAGTAGGACACTCCCGTATTAAATGCCCCTCCTGTCCGCACCCGTAACAAGCTGTTGTCCCATACCGGCAGACTCCTCTGTGGGGTCTTCCACACCTCGCACACCTAGAACTACCTCTACCAGAACTCATACCATCGCCAGAATTCAAACCAGACTTTGACTTATTCCAAAATTCTCTCTTCTTTGACCCTTTAAGGCCTCTGACTTTCTTCTTCCTTTCTGTACCAACCTCGTGTAAAGGGGAAAGATTAACATCACTTGTCCCTGCGAGTTTGGTACTAGCCTCTATCTTTCGTACCATACTTGCCGTATCATGAAAACTCTCTCTTGGGCGATCTGGAAAAACCCATTCTACAAACTCATTAACAAACTGTTCCCAAGATAAACTTTCTACCCTCGGGTCCACATACTGATTGAACCATTCTCTTGCCTTCTTACATTTCAATGTGACCCCTGCCATCTGAATGGCTTTACTCTCACCGGCTCCCAACTCATCAGTTAACATCTTAACCGTTCTGAGATACTCCAAAGGGTCATCACCCATTTCAAACTTAGGGCCATCTAACCTCAAATAATCTATCATCTTTACCTCACTTCCTCCCGAGGAACTAAGCTTAGATGGTTGCACAACTGAGGCTACCGGTTCTACTGGTGGTGGAGGATGTGCAACATTTCTCGGGTTAGGGTTCGCTGAACCTGGAAAATAGGATGAATGTGGCATCATAGGATACTGTGGATAGGGTGGGTAAAAAGAAGGATAAGGCATAAAGGTGGGATATGGGTTATACTGAGGGAAATCCAATGTACCACTCATCGGATACCCTATCCCCCACGGGTAGGGTGGATACTGAGGTGGAACAAAACCTGAGGCCTGAGTGCCTCCTTGGAACCCACCCATATCTCCTCCTAACATACTCCTGCCCACGCTACTGTCTCTTCTATGTTCTTCCTCCTCTACTGCTCTCATATCGGTCGACATACCACTTTGAACTACTCCTCTTCTACTTTCATCAAAAGACCTTCTAGGATCCCTTGATGTACCTTCTCCACTAAAACTACCTGACGTTGCTCTTTGCAGAACAGGGAACTGGGCATCCATACCCTCATCAGACCTTCTCACACCCATGCTTTCATCTCCTCTCTGCTCTACTTCTACAGCTTCTCTTACTTCCTCTAATCTTCTTCCTCTACTTACTCCTCTTCTGCTCTTGTCCGGAGACCTCCTAGGGTCTCATGACGTTCCCTCCCCGCTTAACCTATGTGTCCTTGCCCTTGGAACTGCAGGGGGACGAGCAGCTGTTCCCTCTCTATCTAGTGGGACTCCGGTCCATCTCGCGGATCGACGAGTTCCTCGCATCCTAACTCTCTGGAAAACAACACATAGCATGCACATCAATAACTTATAGTCCATGTGAAGCACATGAACCTCTAGCATACATCACATGTAAAAGAATGCACATGCATAAATCATGGCACTCCACATCAGCATACAGACAGGACTGACATCCTATCCTAATGGACATATTTTCCTGTGGTGCTTGACTTACTAAACCTTTATGAACCCATCTCTATCCATCTAGGTCCGACCATGTGAACCTAACTGCTCTGATACCACTCTGTAACAGCCCGGAAACCGAACTGCTACCGGCACTAGGATCCAGATCGGCTTAAGGCCGCCTAGACCCGTAGTAAGCCTACTGTGAACTATGTGTACCTGTGAAAACCCATACATGATCATACATTTTCTGTAAAAACTTAAAACTTTTCTTTCTGCCAAGGCTTAACCTGTGCATATTCTATCTCTGTACTATACATATCTGCCAGAGCTCTAATCTTTGCTCAAGGCAGCTGAACTCATACTATGTTAAGCCTGGTTTCTCATACAAATAACATAAAACATTTACATAAAAGATCATGTATACACAAAGGGTAACATCTCTTATACATCAAGCACCATCTATACACTGTACATAACTCTATCTCATTACAATACATGTCCATACTAACTATTACATGCTCTTCACTCTTCCTGTACCCTGCTGACTTCCCTCTGAACTCTGAACCTGCAACACTGGGGTTAGGGGAGAGGGGTGAGCTACTATAGCCCAGTGAGTAGGAACAATAAAACAGTTCATTAATTACATGCTATCATGAAATGCATCACATCACAAACATATCATCAAACGGATGAACTTGTCACCTATAGCCCCCTACTATATACCCTACTTGCTAGGGAGGCAGAGCCATCACCTAGACTTCTATGCCCAACTGTGCTAGGGAGGTAGAACCATCACCCAGTCTTCTCTTTACTGTATCATAGTACCAGGAGCGACCTGGACTATCCAGGAGCGACCTGGACTATCCAGGAGCGACCTGGACTATCCAGGAGCGACCTGGAATGGCTATCACATGCCAACTCTCTATCATAGCATTTTATCTTCTATCGAGGGCTAAGGATCATCCAAAATTCATCCACAAACTCATCAAATTATGCAATGCAACATCTTCGTGAGTTCTAATGCAAACATCCTAATATTACATGGCAGTTTATGATGCATGGATCATGCTAGAAACGTGTCATTTTTTCCAAAATAAAACATTAAGTTAGTTCCACTCACCTGTGGCTAACTCTGGACTGACTCTGCAGGTTCTGTAGCAGTTCTTACTGCTGATCTCCCTGTTTTCTCTGGTCCGTTCCTACATAGGTGGACTTTCGTGAGAGACCAAACTAACTTAATAACATCTCTAAGAACTCCCCCAAAAGCCCTCTAAAAGACCTTAGAACTATCACTTAAAACATGCAAAAGAAAGCTGGACAGGGCACTTTCGGCGGCAGGTTCGGCGGCCGAAACTCCCTTCCAGAGACGAAACTCACCTACTTTCGGCGGCCGAAAGTCCTATCACTACTCCTTCGGGTGCACATTCGGCATCCGAAAGTCTCGTCCAGAGACAAAACTCAACCTTCGGCGGCACTTTCGGCGGCCGAACCTTCCCTCCAGAGACGAAAGTCCCATTTTTCGGAGGCAAGCTTAGGCAGCCGAAACCACCTCCTCAGCACATTCGGCGGCCGAACCCTTCTTCGGCGGTTGAACCTGGTTTCTCCCGAAGGGCAGAAACCTGCTCTGCTTCATGCAAAACTCCTCCAATCCTTCACTCAACGTGCACACACAACTCCTCAACTTGCATATACACATGTACATGCACAAAGGGGTCTAAAACTATCCTAAAACCCCAACAAACATAACATATAACACTTAAACATGCTTGAACACCAAAATCTCTAAAAACTTCTCCTAAACCTAAACATGAATTTCTACCCATACAAACTTTATAAAACCTTTAAAAATCATTAAAGAAGCTTAGGATCTTCACTTACCTCTTGAAGAACTCAAGGTTGAAGGATCCTAACGTGGAGATGTGAAGAAATCCTCCTTCAAAGCTCCAAACTTCAAAACTCACTCTTTTTGCTCAAAACTTCAAAACAACCATAAAACCTTAGAACTCATGAAAGATTTGAAGAAAAACTCAAAAATCATGAAAGTCAACGTGGAGGAGGCTTGGCTCACCTTTGGCTGCTGGTGGAGGAGAAATATCCTCCTTTCACCGGCCCTTGGGCCTTTTATAGGTGGCTGGCCAGACCACCTTCGGCAGCCGAACGTGAAGCCGAAACCATGCAATGTTCGGCGGCCGAAAGTGACCTTCGGCGGCCGAACCTTTGCATTTCTCCCTTGTTGCTTTTCCTTTAAAAAAACTCACTTCTCTAACCCTTTAAAACCTTAAAACTCTTTTAAAAACATTCTTTAAAACATATGTATTACCCTTCTAGAGAATTTCGACACCCGAGATCCCACCGGACTACAGGAATTCCGATGCCGGACTCTAGCCGGGTATTACACCTCAGGTGGCGAAAATGGAGAAAACTTATCCAAATCACCGACCTTTGACCATTTTAAAGGTGGCTGGCCAGACCACCTTCGGTGGCCAAAAGTGAAGCCGAAACCATGCAAGGTTCGGCGTCCAAAACTGACCTTCGGCGGCCGAACTTGCCAGTTTCTCTCTTAAAGCTTTTCCTCCAAAAACTCATTTCCTTTAACACTTAAAAACCTTAAAAAATCTTTAAAAACACTTTAAAACATAAATAATACCCTTCTAGGGAGTGCCGACACCCGAGATTCCACCAGACTACAAGAATTCCGATGCCGGACCCTAGCCGGGTATTACAGACAGCAGCTGGTTCTGTTTCTCGGAACAGCAGTCTTGACAGTAGGTGCATAAGGTAATTGTTCAACAGCATTGTTAAGGGTAGCTTTGAGGCTTGGTTCCTCGGCTTGACTTGCTTCCCAAGTCGCTTGATTGTACGCTTAATTTTTAGATCGTAAGGTAGAGTTTCCTTGCGTCCAGTCCTGGTCATGAAAGAAAAATAAATTAGTTAAATCAATTTCCCGGCAATGGCGCCAATTTTTGATTGTGCGGTTGTCGAAGCCGGTCAAAAATAATCTTTTTGGTTATCAACAATTTTATAACTGTAGATAGTGGCAAAAGGATCGAATCCACAGGGAATTGATACTTACCTATTTTCCTTATTAAGACCAAGTAAACAAACTGAAAGTAAATAAACTGAAAGTGAAATAAAAGGGGGGGGGGTTTTGAGATTGATGAATTAAACTACTACTGAAAGTAATAAAATAAAGCAAATAATTAAAGTAAAGAAATTCAAATAAGAGAAAAGCTCTAGTTGAAGAATTGGATCCACTTCAGTTGTTGGGATTGATCATTGACACTTAGATTCCTTTGTTTGATTCAATAAATTAGTTATAGAGATGGAAGATGCTTCTCACCACCATATCCCTCCTTAGGCATAAATCAATTAGAGAACGTCCTCTAATTAATCACTAATCAACAAGTTGCCAAGGAACGTCCTTGGGCCTTTGGCATCTAACAACTGTCAATTACATTAAGAAATAGAGAGACCTAATTCTAGCTACCCAAACGCATGGTGATATTGCTAGATCATGCAATTTCCTTAGTTTTTACATCAAAAGTTACTTATGTTTGAATAATCCAAGCAATTACAGACTTAAAATTATCCAAACTAACAAATTATTACCTTGCAATCAAGAATCAATTGGCCCTATTGATCTAAACCACAAAGCAACAATGGAATTAAGCATGAAATTGCATAAATATTGAAAAACAAAAGATAAACAATGTATGTTCAGATCTCCAAATCTATAAAACAACTAAAGTTTCACCTAATCTTCAACTAGAAAAAAGAGTTTCAGCCACTCATGACTGAAACAAAACCAAAAATAAAGAAAGAGATGAAGAAGAGATGTGGCCACTTGCAATCCTGTATGTGTGTCCAAGGGAGAGTAGAAAAATCATGGGGAGGCTCCTTATGTGTCTTTTTATAGTTGAAAGTGTTGCCCTAGGTCTCCTTGATGAGGTGGAGCCTTCTTTTGAATTTTGAATTTTGAATCTTGATTACTTGGGAGGCAAGTATGTCTTGATTACTTGGGGGGCAAGTATTTCTTCTTGAGATTTGGCTTCCTAAACAAGCTGAATTTTGAATTTTGAATTTTGAATGTGCATCTTCTTGAGATCTGACTTCTTGAATAAGGGAAATATTTCTTGAAGATTTGAAATTTGAATTTCAAATTACTCTGCTGAATGTACTTTTCTTATTTACTACTTTCCTTATTTAGCACTTTCTTTATTTATCTTCACTTCAGCTGCAACTTGACTTGGATAATAAGCTTGTTCTCCTTTGTCCTATTTTAGGCAGTTTTAAGAGCATTTTCTCAAAATTATCCTTTTACACTATTTTCTGCAAAATAAGATTAAAACCATAAAATTAGGCAGAAAAAGTGTGAATTAACATTAATAACATCATGATAAAATGGTCTAAATTTGGACTGATCAGTCTCCTTCATGCTGCTCTCCACTTTATCGACCCGAGTCTTTAGCCTCAAGCATTGCTTGACCAAGAGCCTCTTGTCCATCTCTTATGTGCCAAACTCCCACCTCAAGGCTTTGTGGTGCTCCTTGGCCACATAGGCCCAGAGGGCACTCTCCAGGGCAGAGTGCATGACATTATTAAAAAACTCGTCTGTCCCAAGCTCATTTAAGCGGTGGCAATCCGCAGGCCTCAGCGCACTTTTGATTAATAGGAGGCCTAGAGTTGGATCATTAAGGAGTGAAGGTGGCCGGTTTAGCACCAACGCCTAGTGCTGGATGCTTGGAGGCCATGGGAATTCAACCCCCACACTCGTAGGAAAGGGTTCAGAAGGAGTAGAAACAGCAGCAGGAAGCTCAGAAATTGGAGAACAAGTAGAGGCACCTAGGGCAGAAGACTCAGGCTGTAAGTAGGCTGACTCTTCTGCCGTAGGTTGGGCCAGAGGAGAAGGAAGCATGATCACTTCTTCCGTGGGGCAAACGCGCTTAGCAAGGGGACCTGTTGCCCCGGCAACAACCTTGCCTTTACAAGCAACATGCGCTTCTTTAGCAAATTTGCTGCTAGACCCAATCATATCTGCAAAAAGAGAAAAGTAAGTAAGTAAGGCGGTTTGAAATTTAAAAAAGGCAGAAATAGAAGTACCTTGATCTCTAGTCAAGGAGGTGCCTTCCCTAAGGCTAGGGAGGCTGGATAAGTGAGGATCCCGAGTTTAGCTTGCCTAAAGATGACTTTGCCAGGACATAATCGTATCCTCATTGCCTGAGTAATATCAATTTTCTTCAGAGACTTAGCCATTGTCAAAAAAGAGACTAAAGCCTCATTCTCCTCCCTCCTTAGTGGGACCCATCCTTCCTCAATTTAATCCAAAAGCATCAGCTTGTTTGAATGCACCTAAAACCCCTAGCTGTTCGGTGATAAAGGAAAAAAAAATATTTTTCCACCACTTCAAAGAAGAAGGTATCTGGTCGAACGTGGTTAGATGTTTCTGCCCGCTAAAATACCAAAAATATTCATTTTTATATGTACCCAGATGATACAGTTTGGAAAAGAGGGTTACGCTCGGTTCGATATTATTAACGCAAACAAATTGGAAGAAAACTAAGATTCTCTAACTATTGAGGTGCAACTGGGCAACCGAAAGCTTATGGAATCGAAAAATGTTGGCAAAAAATGGGTCTATAGGGAACTGAAGACACGCCTTCAACTGCTTCTTGAAGACCATAATAGTGTCTTCCACAGGAATCAAGTCATTCACACGAACATGGGGAGAAGGGGAAAAGACGCGAAAGGTCTCTCGAGGGATTTAGTATGTATCATAAAGGTGTTCTACATCCTGCTCCGATAGGGCATAGAGGATGTCATTGATAGAACTACCCTCGCTTTCTGGAGCCTTTTTCAATGGAATGATGGAGGCCGGGGCGCGGATGGGACCATCAAATAAGGAGCTTGAAGCAGAATCTCTACTAAGGGTAAGAGAAGAGGAAGTATTTTCATTTATCTTGAAGAGAAAAAAAAGGAAAAAAAAATTATTGTAGGAAGTATAAATGGATTTATCTTGAAGAGAAAAAAAAGGAAAAAAAAATTATCGTAGGAAGTATAAACGGAAAAGAAGATGCGACTGAGTCTTTATGAAAATAGAAGTTTACAGGTGAAAGCAAAAGTGATATTTGGGAAAGAAGAAGGGTTCTTATAAGACGATTTTGATGCAGACTTTAAGTGCGGCACGATAAGCAGGGCAATCATCATTAAGGGGCTAGATAGGCGAAACAGTGTGAGCAGTAAAAAGCCAATCTCAGTATGCTATGTGCCCCATATCTCGAGAATAATTATTTCCTTCGAATCTAAAAAATTGAACTTCGAATCTAAAAAATCGAAGGCCAACAGAGGGACATTTAATGCTAATAATCGCTCAAGATAAGTTATGAGTTGTCACTATAAGATAGGATCACATGGCAAGAATTTGATTAGTGGAAAACGCAGTCCAGCTCGAAGAAAGGAAGATCTAGACACCTTAACACCTGAATCATCGTCAAGACTTGCCTTTCCCTTGACAGGGCACGTCTCAATATGAAGTTACCGTTATCAGACACAGTTTAACATATCCCATTGCACATGTAATTGTGTCTTATTTATTTAATCATAGTGATCATTGAATGGTGATTATTAGGAAATTCCAAACATGTATTGTTTAGTGAGCGATAGACATAAAAAACAAAAAAAAAAAAGAAGTATTTAATCATGGTGAAAGAGCAACAAAATTGATTTTCAGTTTTCTTCCATAATAAGTGTATAATCGAACCATAATAATCAATCAATGACCCGGTTTCCTCTGGAACTGATTTTTTTTAAAAAGTTTTTTATATTTATACACATACTGAAAGTCAAGTATTTAATCATAATATAAAGAGATAAAATTGATTTTTAACCAAAGTTATTTTTCATAATATATGTATATAATCTACCAAAAAGTACTTTCAACTTAAAAAATAAGTAAAAATACTTTAAAATTTTAAAACTCATACATAAATAATTTACAAGAATAATAAGATCAAATCATACTGAGTTCTAATTTAGTTTGTGCTTTTTATATAGATGCTTAAATTCTAAGTTAGATCACTACATGTACGTGTAAGAATCCTCTATAAATACCTCTTTATCAAGCTAAAGCTCTTCAATCACCCATGAAATAATCCACCTTTTATTTTTGTACTATAACAGCCACAATGTGCTTTCTCTCTAAAACACTTTCCAAGTTATTCCAAGCCCTGCTTGTTCTCATCTTTCTATCCACTTCTGCCTCCACTGCAACTTCAGCCCTTACTGATGGACCAACTAAAGTTGGGATGGAAGCTTATTGTCTCTTAAGATGGAAAGCCAGTCTCGACAACCAAAGCCAATCTGTTTTAGATTCTTGGGTTGGCAGGGGACCTTGCAAATGGATTGGGGTCACTTGTGATAGCTTTGGAAGTATCACCATTTTGAGCCTCATTAATTTAGGCTTAAGAGGTACGCTTCACAGTTTCAATTTTTCATGCTTTCCCAACCTTACACGTCTTGAGATTCGGAACAATTCATTGCATGGTACCCTTCCATCGCAAATCTCTAATCTCTCCAAAATTACATACTTGAACTTACATGGTAATCATCTCACAGGAAACATTCCATCGGAGATTGGTATGCTAAGTACTCTTTCTGAGCTCTATTTATCAAGAAACAATTTCACTGGTTTAATCCCTACTTCCATGACAAAGTTGGAAAATCTATCCATTTTGTACTTGTGGGCAAATAAACTCTCAGGTTCCATACCTTCAGAAATTGGATTCTTAAAATCTTTAAAAGAACTTGACCTGTCGATTAACAATCTCACCGGTGCAATCCCTTCTTCTATTGGACACTTGAGAAATTTATCACGTCTTGGACTTCTTCTAAATAAACTCTCAGGATCCCTGCCTTTGGAATTCAATAATCTTACCCGTTTGGAATTCAATAATCTTACAGGTTACAGCAGGTATGCTTGGTTTGCTACGGGTCCCGGCGGCCTTAAGCCGATCTGGATCCTAGCGCCGGTAACGGGTCGGATTTCCGGGTCGTTACATTCAGCCCTTACTGATGGACCAACTAAAGTTGGGATGGAAGCTTATTGTCTCTTAAGATGGAAAGCCAGTCTCGACAACCAAAGCCAATCTGTTTTAGATTCTTGGGTTGGCAGGGGACCTTGCAAATGGATTGGGGTCACTTGTGATAGCTCTGCAAGTATCACCATTTTGAGCCTTATTAATTTAGGCTTAAGAGGTACGCTTCACAGTTTCAATTTTTCATGCTTTCCCAACCTTACACGTCTTGAGATTCGGAACAATTCATTGCATGGTACCCTTCCATCGCAAATCTCTAATCTCTCCAAAATTACATACTTGAACTTACATGGTAATCATCTCACAGGAAACATTCCATCTGAGATTGGTATGCTGATAGATCTTCATACCTTATCTCTATCTGTAAATCTATTTGATGGTCACATTCCTGCTGAATTTGGAATGCTAAGTTCTCTTTCTGAGCTCTATTTATCAAGAAACAATTTCACTGGTCTAATCCCTACTTCCATGACAAAGTTGGAAAATCTATCTATACTGTACTTATCGGATAATAAACTCTCAGGTTCCATACCTTCAGAAATTGAATTCTTAAAATCTTTAAAAAAACTTGGCCTGTCGAGAAATAAACTCTCAGGATTTATCCCTCCTTCCATTGGAAAATTGAGAGAGTTATCAATTCTTCAACTTTTTAACAACAAACTCTCAGGATCCATCCCCCATGAAATTGGAATGCTTGGTTCTCTTTCTCAACTCTCTCTGCAGGGAAACAATCTCACAGGTTCAATCCCAACTTCCATAACAAACCTTGGAAATCTATCTATTCTTCGCTTGTGGAGCAACAAACTCTCTGGTTTTATACCTTCAGAAATTGGGTTGCTGGTAGCTCTCACCGATCTTGATTTGTCAAGTAATGCTTTAACAGGGAGAATCCCTACTTCAATAGGAAACTTGAGCAGCCTGTCGCACATGGACTTTTCTGGGAATCGATTGTATGGACAGGTTCCTCGAGAAATAGGAGAACTTAAATCTCTTAACATATTGAAGTTGTCATCTAACCAGCTTAATGGTTCCTTGCCTTTGGAATTCAATAATCTTACCCGTTTGAAGTCATTGCAATTAGGTGAGAATGGATTCACGGGTCATTTTCCAGAAGATGTATGCCTTGGAGGGTTACTTGAAAAATTCACTTCTAACTTCAATCATTTCTCAGGTTCAATCCCAAAAACTTTGAGAAACTGTACTAGCTTATTCAGGCTTAGGCTAGATTGGAATCAATTAACAGGGAACATTTCAGAGAAATTAGGGATATATCCACATTTGGATTATATGGATTTGAGTAACAATAGATTCCATGGAGAGATTCCACGGAAATTGGGTCAGTGGAAAAACATCACAAGCCTAAAATTTTCAAACAACAATATCTCTGGTAGCATACCGCTAGAGCTTGGAAATGCCACTCAATTACATCTGATTGACCTTTCCTGGAATCATTTGCAAGGGCAAATTCCTCAAGAATTGGCAAAGTTGAAGCTGTTGATCAAACTTTGTCTTAATAACAACAATCTTTTTGGCGTTGTTCCTTTAGATTTCAAGGTACTATCTAATCTGGATCATCTTAATTTAGCAGCAAATAACCTAAGTGGTCCAATTCCTGGACAACTCGGAGAACTTTCAAATTTGTTGATCTTGAATTTGAGTCGCAATGAATTTACAGCAGGTATTCCATTTGAGTTAGGGAATCTACATTTTCTACAAGTTCTGGATCTTAGTCACAATTTGTTGATGGGAAATATACCACAACAACTTGGACAATTAAGGACTCTAGAAGTGTTGAATCTCTCAAATAACATGCTCTCTGGTTCGATACCAACCACTTTTGATAATTTATGGGGCTTGACTGTTGTGGATATATCCTACAATGAGTTAGAAGGTTCTATTCCTGACGTTAAAGCCTTTCGTGAAGCTCCATTTGAGGCATATAGAAACAATAAAGGCTTATGTGGCAATGCCAGTAGTTTAAAGGCTTGTGCATCTACCAAGAGTGGTAAAACCAGTCGGGCAAACAGAAAAAAGGTTGTTATTGTGACTGTACTTCCTGTTTTGGCGGCTCTGTTTCTAGTATTCTTAATTGGAGGTCTCTTGATTCTTCTCCCACTTAGAAGAAGACAAGCCCAATCAAGGGAGTTACAAGATAAGGATATATTGGTAATACCAGGTCATGATCAGGAATTACAATATGAAACGATCATTGAGGCCACTGAGAATTTCAACTCTAACTATTGCATTGGAGTTGGCGGATGTGGAGTTGTTTATAAAGCTGTGCTGCCATCAGGTCGAGTGTTTGCTGTGAAAAAACTTCATTCATTACAGGAGTCTGACAAGTCAAAGAACTTGAAAGCCTTTGAAAGAGAGATTCAAGTGCTGTTAGAAATTCGGCATCGCAATATTGTGAAGCTACATGGTTTTTGTTCACATTCAAAAGACTCTTTTCTGGTTTACGAGTTCGTGGAAAAGGGTAGCTTGAGAAGCATTTTAAACAGTGATGAGGAAGCAGCAGAATTGGATTGGATTAAAAGGCAGAATATTGTCAAAGGTGTAGCTAATGCTTTATCTTATATGCACCATAACTGCCCTTTTCCGATCATTCATCGAGACATTTCAAGCAACAATATTCTTTTGGATTCAGAATACGAACCTCGTATATCTGATTTTGGTACAGCTATGCTTTTATTGTCGGACTCTTCCAACAAAGCCTCATTTGCTGGGACCTTTGGATACACAGCTCCTGGTACGTGCCCTTTAGTTTCATTATCAAATCTATGGCTCATGAGTGCATCATTAATAAAGAGAAGTCTAGCATATTTATCTCATCATTTTTTTTACAATTAACTTTTTTTTTTTTTTTGTTTTTTTACAGAACTAGCCTACACAATGCAAGTGAATGAAAAATGTGATGTCTATAGTTTTGGAGTGATAACACTGGAGTTAGTAATGGGAACACATCCATGCAACCTCATCTCATCTCTTTGGTCATTGTCATCATCAGATGATCATGATAAATTGTTGAAGGATGTGATAGACCAGCGTCTTCTACTTCCTCAAAATCAAGTTGCAGAGAGTTTAGTCTACATTACCATGTTAGCATTTTCATGCTTGCATCTCAATCCCAAATCTCGGCCAACAATGCAACAAATTTCTTCAAAGTTGACATCTAAGTATCCTCTGGTTTCAAAGTCATTCTCCACAATAAAATTAGAAGAACTACTTTCCAACAATATTGCCAACATTTGAATAAATTTGTAAGTTTGTATAGAATTATAGATGTAGAGGTTTACTTTGTATATTTGCTAGTTGATCTATGTACTAGGTTGTCACCCTCCTTTCTGGAGGTTTTGATTTTGAGTTTGTCTTTTTTATTTTTTTTTCCCTATGCATGTTATCTAGCATTTTTTTTTTAGTATTTTCACTTTTTTTATATTTTTTTTTACTTAATATATAGTGTATGGATTAAATGTATGAAAGACGCTCCTGATTTGAGTTAGCTTGACATCTTATGTCAAGTTTTTTTAATTTTATATGATAATAAAATTATTATTATTATTTAAAAAGAATTTATATAGAAACGCATGTTTATCGAATAGTTTTTAAGCTCAGACCGGCAAGGAGGAAGGATATAGCGTCGGAGCTATGGCCACAACAACAAAAGAACCTTTCTCTGTCCAAAAAAATAGAGAAAGATATGAAAAACTAATTTAGATAGAAATCAACAAAAGAACGTGAAGAGAAATGCTCGCCGAAAAAATTTTCCTCATCAAAATTTATCAAAATTTACTAACGTAGCTTCCTCTTCTTCTTCTGCCCTCACACTTCTTCTTTCTCTCTTTATTCTTTCTCTTTCTTTTTACCTTCCGTCTCTGTAATCTTTTGATACTCTCTCTTTTTCGAGAAGTTCTCGAGATCGTTTTTTTAATTGTTTTTTTTTTTCCTTTTTATTTTATATTAAATAAAAATTTATTAAAAAATAATAAATAAATTATCATATAAAAAAATAACAAAATATAATTAAAGGAATATAAAAACACTAGTATTCAAAGAGAAATATAAATAAAAAATAAAAAATATATATATTATTGTGCTTTACCCACGCGTTACTGCAGATGAAGACAATAGTATTGTGGCTGGGGCGGTTGGTAATTAAATGAAATAAATTAAAATAAAAAATTATAATGCATTCATAGTATATAATGATTGTTACTTTATTTATTTCTTGTTTAGAATAAAAAATTTATAAAAAATTTAATTTAACCTTTTTGTTTAAAATAAAAAAAATTATTTTTTTAATTTATTTTATTTAAAAAATAAATCATATATGATTTTTTATAAGAATATATTTATTTTTTTTCATTTTCAAAATAAATCATACTAAATAAAAAGTTAAAATATGCATAATTGATTATATTATATAAATGTCATTTTATTACGTAAATTTTATTTATTAAACACAATAATTAAATATGTAATATAGTTATGATTATAATATATATTTTTATTACATTATATAAAAAAATAATAAAAATTCTAGAGCAATTACAAATCAATCATTTTCTTTTTTAGGCCAATCCAGGGGACTTCACCTTTTATTTCATGGAGAAAATCAATTATGGTTTTCTTTTTGTTGCCCCACACACGGGACAAGCTACAATAATTTCAAACCCTTTTCAATTATGGTTTTCTTTTTGGTGCCCCACACACGGCACAAGCTACAATAATTTCAAACCCTTTTCAATTATGGTTTTCATTTTATTCCCAAACACGCAAATATTCAGTCGATCCAACTTAAAATCAAATCAAATTAAATAAATTAAAAATTAAAAATTAAAATTTTAATATTTATAAAAATCAAATCAAATTAATTTTGATTAAAAATCAAATTAAATTGAATCAGTCTGATTTAGTTCGATTCAATTCGATTTAATCGATTTGAAATTTTAATAAATTTTTTATTTTTTATACTTTATTTTTAATATTTTAAAATTTAATTAAAATATTTTAATTTTAATATAATCTAATCTCTATATTATTGAAAATAATATACAATTATTAGTAAATCGATTCAGTTCAATTTTTTTAATACTTTTCTCATCAAAATTAAACTGAACCGAAATAACTGAAATTTTTAAAATTAAAAACTGAATCGAATTTTTAAATTAATTTAATTCGATCAATTTTTTCAATTTAAATCGAATACTGGTCACCTATACCTACAATAATTTCAAACCCTTACATTTCCCTTCCAACTTTATTGTGATAATAAATGAGTTCATTCTCTTACGCTAACATTGTTAAATCTTTATTTATAAATTAAAAAATAATAATAATTAATACAAAACAACTCCATAGTTATTATTGAAAAATAAATTTGATTTAATTAAGTTTATAAATTTATGTTAATTTATATTGCAATAAATAATAAATAATTTTATCAAAATAAAAAATAATTAAAAAATTATAAATATTTAAATTTATTTTTAAAAAATATAAAAAAAACTTTTTTTAATAAGGTGTTAAAAGCTCTTCACTCCAAATAACTTGATATATGTAAGAATGAAAGGACTTAGAGATAATCAGGAAAAGTAAGCAGACTATTGATATAATTGCAAGTCCGGTAAATTGAAGAAAGACCTCTTGAAGTCTCAAAGTCATTTGCCTATAAGCTTTATAAGCTGGTCGAGCTGGAGGGCCGAGTGATTCCCCACTCCTGATATATTTATAACATAATGAAATTTTTTTAATAATAAAGTTAACGAGATATTTTTATATATTGTGTTTTTAAGTGATAAGCAATGATGGGATTACCTTCTTTAAAAAAGAAAAAAGATTAAGGAGACAAGAAGAGGCCACAAGGCGGATTTCGTCAGGCCAAGTCATAAGGGAGGTTCCGCCAAATCATCTGAGTATTAGTCCAACTAAACAAGACCACAAGGCGGGTTCCACCAGGCCAGCTCACGAGGCGGATTTCACCAGATCATTCGGGCATTGGTCCCACTAAATAAGGCCACAAGGCGAGTTCCGCCAAACCATCCGGACATTGGTTTAACTAAAAATGGCTACGAGGCAGGTTCTGCCAGGTCAGGTCACAAGGCGGGTTCCGCCAGACCATTCAGGTATTGGTCCCACTAAACAAGGCCACGAGGTGAGTTTCGCCAAGTCAGGTCACAAGACGAGTTCCGTCAGACCATCCGGGCATTGGTCCCACTAAATAAGGCCATAAGTCGGATTCTGCCAAACTATTTGGGCATTGGTCCCACATGTAAAAAGCGATTATAAGGGGCTGCAAGGTGGATCTCGTTAGGTGTTGATCCCCTATAAAAAATCTAAGGCATGACTAAAGTCGCAGGGTGAGTATAAACCAAGCCAAAAGAACGGGTGAGGGTCCCACTAATCGATGTCCAGGCCACAAGATGGGTGTTTACGGGGGAGTACTAGCCTCGAGGATATAAGAAATCCTATAGGATATTTCAGACCCGAGGCATGTATTTGCTAGGCCATATATCCGGGTGTTATCCCCATTGTTCAAAGGCTTTCAAGCTATTTATTACTACTACGATGGACGAGTGTTAACCCTTAACAATTCTTTAAAATAAATTGTTTAAGTCTTGAAAGAGGGTTATGAACGAGCACATGGTATATAGACACTCAGTGAAAGTAATGACATTAGAAAATATTTTCATTGAAATTATGAAAGATTACATAGGAGGAGGAATATCTTCAGGTTCCTCCGCACGAGTCTCTATTATATCACTATTTTCTACATCTATTATATTATATGTAGAGACTTGGTTGTTGGGACTGCCCTCAGCTCATCCCCCCATTCAATCTCATCTCCCACCTCTTTAGGGAAGATGTCGTCTATCCAATAAAAGTCTTCGAAAGGAAACTATTCACCAACTCCTTCTTTATCGAGTCTTGGCCTTGCACAAACATCTCTCCACCTTTGGCCACCATCTCCTACAACTCTGCCTCAAGCTCAAAAACCTTGGTGGAGACGGCCTAGGTCTCCTCAGCTTAAGCTTGTAGTTCCAGGACTTGGCGATGCAACAGAGCCACCTGGTCCTCTGTAGTCTTTGCCCGATTCTCAAGGACCAACTTCAAAGCATTAGCCTCATTCAGCTCAGCCTAGAGCTTATCCATCGACTCCAGGGTCTGCTCCATGCTGCTCTCCACTTTATCGACCCAATCTTTAGCCTCGAGCATTCCTCGACCAAGAGCCTCTTGTCCGTCTCTTATGTGCCAAACTCCCACCTCAAGGCTTTGTGGTGCTCCTTGGCCACATAGGCGCAGAGGGCACTCTCCAGGACAGAGTGTATGACATTATCAAAAAACTCGTCTGTTTCGAGCTCATTCAGGCGGTGGCAATCTGTGGGCCTTAAGGCACTTTTGATTAATAGGAGGCCTAGAGTTAGATCATTAAGGAGTGAGGGTGGCCGGTTTAGTACCAATGCCCGGCGCTGGATGCTCGGAGGCCATGGGAATTTAACCCCCACACTCGTAGTAATGGGTTCAAAAGGAGTGGGAACAGCAGCAGGAAGCTCAAAAACTGGGGCACAAGCAGAGGCACCTAGGGCAGAAGACTCAGGCTGTAAATAGGCTGACTTTTATGCCGTAGGTTGGGCCAGGGGAGGAGGATCCATGATCACTTCTTCCGCAGGGCAAACGCGCTTAGTAGGGGAACCTGTTACCTCGGTAACAGCCTTGCCTTTGCAGGCAACACGTGCTGCTTTAGCAAATTTGCTCCTAGACCCAATCATATCTGCAAAAAGAGAAAAGTAAGTAAGCAAGGCAGTTTGAAATTTAAAAAAGGCAAAAAGAGAAGTACATTGATCTCTAGCCAAGGAGGTACCTCCCCTAAGGCAGAGAGGCTGGGTAAGTGAGGATTCCGAGTCTGGCTTGCCTAATGATGACTCCGCAAGGACATAACCGTGTCCTTATTGCCTGGGTAATATCAATTTTCTTCATAGACTTATGATCAGTCCAAATTTAGACCACTTTATCATGATATTATTAATGTTAATTTACATATTTTCTGCCTAATTTTGTGATTTTAATCTTATTCTGCAGAAAATGGTGTAAAGAGGTGATTTGAAAAAAATGCCCTTAAAACTGTCTAAAATGGAATAAAGGAGAGCAAACATGCCAAGTTGCAACTTAAGGAGAGACAAATAAGGAAAGTAATTTGAAATTCAAATCTTCAAGATGCACATTCAAAATTTGAAATTCAAAAATCAGCTTTTAAGGAAGTCAAATCTCAAGAAGACATACTTGCCTTCCAAGTCTTGCACATTCAAAATTCAAATTTCAAAAGAGAGGCTCCACCTAATCAATGTGCACTTGGGCGGTAAGGGAAGGACTTGGGCAGCAAGTAAACACACTTGGGCAGCAAGGAAGGGCTAGGGCAACACCTAAAAGCTATAAAAGAATCTCTTCATCTCTCCCACGGATATCTTCTCCATTCGGCCACACACCAAGCGCCGCACCTTCCATCTTCTCCAAGGGCTTCGGTTCCTTCTCTCCTTCTTCTTTTCTTTATTTTTGGTTTTTGTTTCAGCCATGAGTGGCTGAAACTTTTTATTCTAGTTGAAGATTGGTTGATACTTTAGTTGTTTTATAGATTGGGAGACTTAATCATACATTGTTTATCTTTTGTTATTCAATATTTATGCAATTTCATACTTAATTCCATTGTTGCTTTGTTGTTTAGATCTACGTTGATTCTTGATTGCAAAGTAATAATTTGTTAGTTTGGATGGTTTAAGTCCTTAATTGCTTGGATTATTCAAGCACAAGAACACTTGGTGTAAAAACTAAGAAAATTGCATGATCTAGCGATATCACTATACGTTTGGGTAGCTAGGATTAGGTCTCTTTATTTCTTAATGCAATTGACAGTTATTTAGATGCCAAAGGCCCAATGACGTTCCTTGGCAACTTGTTGATTAGTGATTAATTAGAGGACGTTCCCTAATTGATTTATGCTTAAGGAGGGATATGGTGGTGAGAAGCGTCTTCTATCTCCATAATTAATCTGTTGAATCAAACAAAGGAACTTAAGTATCAATGATCAATCCCAACAACTGAAGTGGATCCAATTCTTCAACTGGAGCTTTCTTATTATTGATATCTCTTTACCTTTATTATTCTCTTTAATTTATTGCTTTCATTATTAGTTTAATTGAATCAATCTCAAAACCCCCCTTTTATTTTGCTTTCAGTTTATTTCTCTTTCAGTTTATTTTTCTTTCAGTTTATTTTCTTGGTCTTGATAAGGAAGATAGGTAAGTATCAATTCCTGTGGATTCGATCCTTTTGCCACTATCTGCAATTGTAAGATTGTTGATAACTAAAAAGGCTATTTTTGACCGGCTTCGATAACTGCACAGTCAACTTAGCCATTGTCAAAAGAGAGACTAAACCCTCATCCTCCTCCCTCCTTAGTGGGACCCATCCTTCCTCAGTTTCACCCAAAAGTATCAGCCTGTTTGAATGCATCCAAAATTCGTAGTTGTTCGGTGATAAAGGATAAAAAATTTATTTTTCCACCGCTTCAAAAAAGAAGGCTACGCTCTTTTTTGAACATGGTTAGATATTTCTGCCCACTAAAATACCAAAATTATTCATTTTTCTATGTACCCAGCTGATACAGTTCCGAAAAGAAGGCTACGCTCGGTTTGATGTTGTTGTTAAGGCAAACAAACCGGAAGGAAACCAAGATTCTCCAACTATTGAGGTGCAACTGGGCAACCGAAAGCTTATGGAATCGAAGAACGTCAGCAAAAAATGGGTTTATGGGGAACTGAAGACACGCCTTCAATTGCTCCTTGAAGACCATAATAGTATCTTCTGCAGGAATCAAGTCATTCACATAAATATGGGGAAAAGGGGAAAAGACGCGAAAGGTCTCTCGAGGGATTTAGTATGTATCATAAAGGCGTTCTACATACTGCTCCGATAGGGCATGGAGGATGCCATTGATAGAACTACCTTTGCTTTCTGGAGCCTTCTTCAATTGAACGATGGAGGCCGAGGCGCGGATGGGACCATCAAAGGAGGAGCTTGAAGCAGAATCTCCACTAGGGGTAAGAGAAGAGGAAGTATTTTCATTTATCTTGAAGAGAAAAAAAAAAGGAAAACAATTATCGTAGAAAGTATAAACGGAAAAGAAGATGCGACTGAGTCTTTCTGAAAGCAGAAGTTCATAGGTGAAAGCAAAAGTGATATTTGGGGAAGAAGAATGGTTCTTATAAGACGGTTTTGACGCAGGCTTTAAGTGCGGCACGATAAGCAGGGCAATCATCATTGAGGGTCTAGATAAGCGAAACAGTGTGAGCAGTAAAAAGCCAATCTCAGTAGGCTATATGCCCTAGATCTCGAGAATAATTATTTCCTTCGAATCTAAAGAATCGAAGGCCAGCAGAGGGACCTTTGATACTGCATAATAATCGCCCAAGATAAGCCATGAGTTGTAATTATAAGATATAGAGCCACGTGGCAATAATCTGATAAGTGGAAAACGCAGTCCAGCTCGAAGAAAGGAAGACCCATACACCTTAACACCCGGATCATCATCAAGACTTGCCTTTCTTTCGACAGGGCAAGTCTCAATAAGAAGTTGCCGTTATCAAGTACAATCCAACGTATTCCCATTGCGCATGTAATTGTGCGATTATCAACTTATTAGCTGGCGACCTTCCTTATCAAGTAGTCGGCCACATTATTGCTGGATTAATAAAAAATACTATATTTATCTCCACCTTCTTACAGTGAAAAAGAGAAGAATCACAGAGATAAAAATACGCTATTTTCTTATACTACTTAAACTCTAAGCAATGCATTGCATTTGTTCTCTTCTCCAGTATACTAACTTGAGCGTTAGAGTAGTTACTGTGGATACCTACCACCGCACATTCTTTTATTTACAGGTCTAACTAATCATACCGTAACTCTATTTCTGCCACGTAATCAATCTAATCTCTGCAACATCAAAGATGATAGTGAAAAATTGACAGATAAATCACCCTTACTACTATTCTATAAAATCATAAATGACATTTTTACTCTATAGGATTCCAAAATTCAATTTTTTTCAAAGTATTTGAATCCTTTTCCTTATTCGATAAGTTTCCACTTTTATTCATTCCGTCTCAAAAAGTAGTAAAGACAAAGTCAGTCACGTTTTCACATCATTTGATTGGCAATTGCATTCACTTGTGTCATGCTCAACCAACTGGACATGTCAGAAATTTGATCCCTCATTTTATAAAGATGATGCGAACTTCACTTCTATCATTGAATGGTGATTATTGGGAAATTCCAAACATGTATTGTTTAGTGAGCCATAGATAAAAAGAAAAAAACAAGTATTTAATCATGGTGAAAGAGAAACAAAATTGATTTCCAGTTTTATTCCATAATGAGTGTATAATCGAACCATAATAATCAGTCAATGACCCGGTTTCCTTTGGAACTGATTTTTTTATTAAAGTTTTTTATATTTATAAACATGCTGAAATTGATCATAATATAAAGTGATAAAATTGATTTTTAATCAAAATTATTTTTCATAATATATGTATATAATCTACCAAAAAGTACTTTCAAATCCTTACAAAATAAGTAAAAATATTTTGAAATTTTAAAACTCATACATATATAATTTACAAGAATAATAAGATCAAATCATACGGAGTTCTAATTTAGTTTGTGCTTTTTATATACATACTTAAATTCTGAGTTCTATCACTACATGTACGTGTAAGCATAAATTTCCTCAAGAATTCTCTATAAATACCTCTTTATCAAGCTAAAGCTCTTCAATCATCCATGAAATAATCCACCTTTTATTTTTGTACTATAATAGCCACAATGTGCTTTCTCGCTAAAACACTTTCCAAGTTATTCCTAGCCCTGCTTGTTCTCATCTTTCTATCCACTTCTGCCTCCACTGCAACTTCAGCCCTTACTGATGGACCAACTAAAGTTGGGATGGAAGCTTATTGTCTCTTAAGATGGAAAGCCAGTCTCGACAACCAAAGCCAATCTGTTTTAGATTCTTGGGTTGGCAGAGGACCTTGCAAATGGATTGGGGTCACTTGTGATAGCTCTGGAAGTATCACCATTTTGAGCCTCATTAATTTAGGCTTAAGAGGTACGCTTCACAGTTTCAATTTTTCATGCTTTCCCAACCTTACACGTCTTGAGATTTCGAACAATTCATTGCATGGTACCCTTCCATCGCAAATCTCTAATCTCTCCAAAATTACATACTTGAACTTATCTGGTAATCATCTCACAGGAAACATTCCATCTGAGATTGGTATGCTGATAGATCTTCATACCTTATCTCTATCTGAAAATCTATTTGATGGTCACATTCCTGCTGAATTTGGAATGCTAAGTTCTCTTTCTGAGCTCTATTTATCAAGTAACAATTTCACAGGTCTAATCCCTACTTCCATGACAAAGTTGGAAAATCTATCCATTTTGTACTTGTCGGGAAATAAACTCTCAGGTTCCATACCTTCAAAAATTGGATTCTTAAAATCTTTAGAAGAACTTGACCTGTCGAGTAACAATCTCACCGGCGCAATCCCTTCTTCTATTGGACACTTGAGAAATTTATCACGTCTTACACTTTTCCTAAATAAACTCTCAGGATCCCTGCCTTTGGAATTCAATAATCTTACCCGTTTGAAGTCATTGCAATTAGGTGAGAATGGATTCACCGGTCATTTGCCAGAAGATGTATGCCTTGGAGGGTTACTTGAAAAATTCAGTACTAACTTCAATCATTTCTCAGGTTCAATCCCAAAAACTTTGAGAAACTGTACTAGCTTATTCAGGCTTAGGCTAGATTGGAATCAATTAACAGGGAACATTTCAGAGCAATTAGGAATATATCCACATTTGGATTATATGGATTTGAGTAACAATAGATTCCATGGAGAGATTCCACGGAAATTGGGTCAGTGGAAAAGCATCACAAGCCTAAAATTTTCAAACAACAGTATCTCTGGTAGCATACCGCTCGAGCTTGGAAATGCCACTCAATTACATCTGATTGACCTTTCCTGGAATCATTTGCAAGGGCAAGTTCCTAAAGAATTGGCAAAGTTGAAGCTGTTGATGAAACTTTGTCTTAATAACAACAATCTTTTTGGCGTTGTTCCATTAGATTTCAAGGTACTATCTAATCTGGATCATCTTAATTTAGCAGCAAATAACCTAAGTGGTCCAATTCCTGGACAACTCGGAGAACTTTCAAATTTATTGATCTTGAATTTGAGTCGCAATGAATTCACAGCAGGTATTCCATTTGAGTTGGGGAATCTACATTTTCTACAAGTTCTCGACCTTAGTCACAATTTGTTGATGGGAAATATACCACAACAACTTGGACAATTAAGAACTCTAGAAGTGTTGAATCTCTCAAATAACATGCTCTCTGGTTCGATACCAACCACTTTTGATAATTTATGGAGCTTGACTGTTGTGGATATATCCTACAATGAGTTAGAAGGTTCTATTCCTGACGTTAAAGCCTTTCGTGAAGCTCCATTTGAGGCATATAGAAACAATAACGCCTTATGTGGCAATGCCAGTAGTTTAAAGGCTTGTACATCTATCAAGAGTGGTAAAACCAGTCGGGCAAAGAGAAAAAATGTTGTTATTGTGATTGTACTTCCTGTTTTGGCGGCTCTGTTTCTAGTATTCTTAATTGGAGGTCTCTTGATTCTTCTCCCACTTAGAAGAAGACAAGCCCAATCAAGGGAATTACAAGATAAGGATATATTGGTAATACCAGGTCATGATCAGGAATTACAATATGAAACGATCATTGAGGCCACTGAGAATTTCAACTCTAACTATTGCATTGGAGTTGGCGGATGTGGAGTTGTTTATAAAGCTGTGCTGCCATCAGGTCGAGTGTTTGCTGTGAAAAAACTTCATTCATTACAGGAGTCTGACAAGTCAAAGAACTTGAAAGCCTTTGAAAGAGAGATTCAAGTGCTGTTAGAAATTCGGCATCGCAATATTGTGAAGCTACATGGATTTTGTTCACATTCAAAAGACTGTTTTCTGGTTTACGAGTTCGTGGAAAAGGGTAGCTTGAGAAGCATTTTAAACAGTGATGAGCAAGCAGCAGAATTGGATTGGATTAAAAGGCAGAATATTGTCAAAGGTGTAGCTAATGCTTTATCTTATATGCACCATAACTGCCCTTTTCCGATCATTCATCGAGACATTTCAAGCAACAATATTCTTTTGGATTCAGAATACGAATCTCGTATATCTGATTTTGGTACAGCTATGCTTTTATTGTCGGACTCTTCCAACAAAGCCTCATTTGCTGGGACCTTTGGATACACAGCTCCTGGTAAGTGCCTTTTAGTTTCATTATCAAATCTTTGGCTCATGAGTGCATCATTAATAAAGAGAAGTCTAGCATATTGATCTCATCATTTTTTTTACAATTACTTTTTTTTTTTTTTTTTTCCAGAACTAGCCTACACAACGCAAGTGAATGAAAAATGTGATGTCTATAGTTTTGGAGTGATAACACTGGAGTTAGTAATGGGAACACATCCATGCAACCTCATCTCATCTCTTTGGTCATCAATATCTTCGTCGTCGTTGTCATCATCAGATGATCATGATAAATTGTTTAAGGATGTGATAGACCAGCGTCTTGTACTTCCTCAAAATCAAGTTGCAGAGAGTTTAGTCTACATTACCATGTTAGCATTTTCATGCTTGCATCTCAATCCCAAATCTCGGCCAACAATGCAACAAATTTCTTCAAAGTTGACATCTAAGCATCCTCTGGTTTCAAAGTCATTCTCCACAATAAAATTAGAAGAACTACTTTCCAACAATATTGCCAACATTTGAATAAATTTGTAAGTTTGTATAGAATTATAGATGTAGAACTTTACTTTGTATATTTGCTAGTTGATCTATGTACTAGGTTGTCAGTCACCCTCCTTTCTGGAGGTTTTGATTTTTAGTTTGTTTTTTTGATATTTTTCTCTTTGTATGCATGTTATCTAGCATTTTTTTTTTATATATACTTTCACTTTTTTATGTTTTTTTTATTTAATATATCGTGTATGGATTAGATGTATAAAAGAAGCTTGCTGCCTTGGATTAAATAAAACTTTAGTAAACTCAAATTATCTTATTATTTAATTAATTGCAAGAACCCTAAGATTTTAAGTTTTTCGTACCCGTTTTTCACTGGTAGGACATATTATTTGAAATTAAAATATATAATTTTCTCCAAATTTAAGCTGTTAAATATAAAGAAATGTCCATTTCAAAAAAAAATATAAAGAAATGTTAACATATACTTGTTAAGCAATTAAATTCCTGTCTCTAATTCATGAAATCAATCATTAAATTTCAATTAATTTAGTTTTCAATCAATCAATTATCCATTGTCAATTATCTTTAAATTGTTATCAAATTATTATTTTAGTAGTATTGAACAATAATTTCATAACCACGGCTAAAAACAAGTAAAATTACTATTACATTTTAAAGTTTAAATAGTTATATTTTAGTAATAGTTATAAAATCCATATTTGATTAGACTTTTAGAAAGTTAAAAGTTACTTTTAAAATTAATAAATCAATTTTAGAGTGTTTGGATAAAATTATAAAAGTTATATTAAAAAAAACACAAAAAGCCTTTAAACCTTTTTAATGGAACTTTTAAAATTTAAAATTTATTCAAATAGTTGTATATTAAAAATAAAAGAATATCATTCATATCCTAAATAAGATATAACAATTTTTTAGGGTTAGGTGAAACCGAATAGATACATTCCCTAACAAAGAAAATTTCTACCCTTGCAGGGTTAGGTGAAACCTCTACCTATTAAAGTATCTCTTTCTTCCAAACTTTAAAAGACAAGACAAGTATCACTCTAACCCTAGTAGCCATGCATCTCTCTCTGCTTGGATAGTAAAAAATACTCTCTTAACTTTTTAAAAGAAAAGAAAAGAAGACCTAAGACAACCACAAAACCTTCCTTTTCTTTCCCTCTCATATCAAGCCTTCTCGCTTCTTTTGCTTCAAATAGTTAGTTTTCTCAATATTTTTTAATTTATTTTAATATCTAATTTAATATAATAGTCATTATCCATATTATATTAGCATTCAGTATATTCAAATCAGGAATAATTAATAAAATAACTTACAATTTTTTACTGAGTGATGTAGCAATGTTAATTTTGCAGGCCAAAAAAAAAAAAAAATAACAGTAGATCATTAAAGATAAAAATTAGATGAATAAAGTGCAACGCTTAAGTTAAAATGATGTAATTTTATTCAGTTTAATAAAAAAATAATAATTAATATTAAAATATGCATTAATTAATTAATTAGCAAATTTCATAAATAATTTTCCAAGTTTACCAAATATTTTATTGCTTAGCTAGGAAGCAGCAAAACATTCTCTTTGGGAATTAATATAAAAAGAAGTGATAAGAGACTTAGGATTGATTCGACCTCCTCTAAACTCTGAGTGGACAAGGTGGAAGGAAGGACAAAATTAGGAGATGAAGACTGCTATGAGTGGATCACCAAAAAGGAAATGTAATATTAGAAGTATAAGAGGTGAATACAAAATATTCAGTGAGCGGATAAATAAATAATAAAGAGAAAATATAAAGTTTAAGTATTTAATAGTACCAAATATTTAGCTAAAATAAGTCAACAGAATAAATATAATTTAATTCCATTAATATAAAATACACTGAATATAAATTGTTAAGATTTCACTGCTAAATAATAAATCTAAAAATTATAAATGTGAAAAATAAAATCCACATACACTCATAATATATTCCCTGTAGATAATATTGACATCTCAAGTGTGATAAAATAATGACAATTTGAGAGTAATGCTGGCATCTTAAGCTCTATGATGACAATTTTGGCCTAAGAATTAATAAAATACTGGTCATACACATGTGCAGAGCTACCCCCAAAGGGTGACCACCTGACATACGCCTCAAAGACTGTCTGTATATCAAGTGCTGTTCCAAAGATAGTATAAATATATACTAAGCTGAAAATAAATCACTTGTCATCAAGGTGTTATCTATCCGGTCTATATACAAAGTGTAATCGGCTATTTATTCAGCTGTACTTTAAATCCAATTTTCATTTATTTAAAAAATATAAATTCCTTTTATCCTTTTCTATTTTAAATAAACAAAATAGCATATACATACATATAGAAATATATTTAAAAAAGTATCAATGTCATATATTTATCCACTCAACAGTACTGGGAATAAAATAACTTAGGTCGCAGTGGAAGCTGGATCCTCCCCTAGAATTAAAAAGAAAAATAATATATCAAATAATAAATAAATATTCTAGGATGATAATATAAAATGTAAAAATATGAAATTTTAAATATATATTTATATATATTTTTAAGAAAATTTCGGTATAACTAGATCTCCCAAAATTATACAAACTCAATAAAAATACTCAATAAACTATAAATATTATTTGGATCAACCTATGAAAATCATCAATTCAAATATAAATATAGAATCTCATTAATTGGATTTAACTAAAACATATTCCTTTTAATTCTCAAATCACAAAAATCACTATTTAATGGTAGAGAAAATAAATTATATCGTAATAATCTGAATAAAAAGGATAAAACTCACCTATCCAATTTTGGAGCCTATAGAAGAAATTATTGAATTTCTGAATAGGATATTGGTTTAAAATAGAATATAGTCGAGAATTTTAAAAGTTTATGGGTTGATTAGGTTGAGGGAATGAAGATTTGGATTTAATTGAGGAAAATTTTCTTTTCAAGTTAACAGAGCAAATGCTCTGTTTTTTTTTTTTTTTTTTTTTTCCAACTCAAAGAAGACGATGGCTGAATTGTTTTGGTTTCGAAAGGATTCCGAAATTAAAGCTTTTAATTTTTTTTCTAATAATTTTCTTTATATATGTATATATATATATATGTTTATGGCATTTTTTATAAGCGGGCCGGATATAATATTAATCAAGTTATTTATATAGTAAAAATAATGATATATGGTGTATCATATGAGTTAATTTAAATATGGTCAAAATTAATTTTAAAAAAAATATTATAATTACAATAAATTTAAAAGTTTAAGTTTTTTATTTTAAAATTAAAAATTTAAATTATAGATATGAAAATTGGTAAAATTAGAGTTTTTTGAGTCAAAATTAATAATCAATTAAACTCTTAAAAATTTTTTATCCAATTAAACGTTTCAATTTTTAATTTTAGCTTAATAAATTATATATATTATAATTTTAAATTAATTAAACCAAAATCAATAACGTATAAGATAACTTTATTAAACGTTCATGCTTCAAATGAGACTTCATACGTGTTGTGTATTAGATGGATTTATCGCCCATGATTGTTTATTCCTCGGGACCCAACTGGCCAGTGACCACCACCGTAGCCACTTGTACCAACACCACTTAGCCACCACAACCACTGTGTTCAACCCTATTGCCAAATTCATAACCATAGCTTGATTTTAACTCAGTTGCATACTCAAATGCAAACCAAAACCCCCTGCCAAACCCATTTTGCAAGTAGCCTGTACTCAAACCATAACCCCATCTACTACAGGACTTGACCCTCACCTCTAACTGAAGTTCCAGTTGGAGCCATAGAGCTCTAAAAGAGGAGCAGCTTTGGTCACTAATATTTCAAGAGACTCCTCTCTTATCAGCAGCTGTAGCAATTGCATCTCTAAATAACTCTTAATTTCTTCCCATATTTTTATATGTTAATTTTCATTTTATATAATTTAAGAAAATATAGTTTTTATAATTAAAAATTACTATTTTTTAGTTTTCTAAATATTCTTTTCGCTCATATTATTATACTAGAAATCAAATAACTTAAATTATTTTTAGAATCAATAAATTTTACTTTTCCAAATAAATATTAAATAAGGCATAATGTTAAACTAATAAATTAAGTATTTTTATAAAAAAAAGTGATATATAAATTAAAAAATGAAAAATATTCTATCTTTATAACACATGACTAAAAAATATTATAATTAAAATTTCGATTTATATAATAAATTATTTTCATCATTTCATAATTTTTATTTTTTTTATTTTTTTTACATATCTTAAAAATATAATTTTTTATTAACTTTTTAATTATATTTATTTTAAATATATTAAATTTTATTAAATACTAACACGGTTTTGAGAGCTTTTTTTAAAATAAAATAAAATAAAATAGAATAATAATAGTCAATTTATATGTTATTATAATTTAAAAAATATATAATAATTTTAGAATAATTAAAAAAATAAAAATAGATAAAAATTATATGAGGAGGAAGTATTTAAGTATACTTTTTGACAAATTTGCTATTTTTTTTTTTCTTTTCTTTTCTATTTGGTTCTAGTTATTCTATAATCATCCCTCAATTTTATTTTTAATTTTTTAACTAATCTTCTTCCTTGAAAGAGAGAGGAAGGTAATTTAATGGGATTAGGAGGAGCAAGAGAGCCGAAGAGAGGAAAGGGGAAATTACCTTATAGCCTTTAGCAACTTAATAAAATAAAAAAATTATAAAATAAAAATTATTAATGGAAGAAATAGACGTGAAATATTTTTATTTTGAAGTATATATTAAAATATTTTTATAATTTTTTTAAAAAATTATTAATTAATTTATCTGTTAATTATAATTATTAAATATTTTACTATATATAATTCTTGTAGTGTAAAAAAACTTATTAATTGATTTTTTAATTATATAAAAGTATTTGCTAATTAATTGTTTTGTAATGAGAGTATTTTGAATTTTTCTATAATATTTAAAGACTAAAATAACAGATAAATTAATTAATAAATTTTTTAAAATTTTAAAAATATTTTAATATATTTTTTAAAATTAAATGTCTAACTAATAAATTTATCAATAATACTAAATAGTAATTTTTTATAAAATAATTAAATATTTCCTTTCATTCTTTTTTTTAATATATTATTATTTTTAATCAACTTTAACTAAAATTCAAACTCCAAAACTTTTGTTCTTACTAAGATTACAGTTTTATTTTCTAATGTCCTTTCCCATTACCTCCAACCTCCTTAATTCATCGCAAATTTGTTCATAGAACTCAAAGTCAACACAAGCATGAAAAATGCCTTTTGTGGGTCAATCTCTAACAAAATATAAAAAATGTAGGCTATGAATTCTTTGATAATTTTTAGAACCGTAATCGAATGGAGTGGAGTTTTGATAAATTTAAATTTGATTAGAAAATAAATTTAAAAGTTTGAGTTTGAGTTCGAATTTGAATTCAAACTCGAACTTGACTCGAGTTTCATTTATAAACTCGATTCGAATTTCATTTATAAGCTTGACTTGAATTTCATTTATAAAATCGAGTTCGATTCATAAAATAAATATTAAACTTGAGTTCGGTTCGAACTCGATTTGTAATAAACTCATTTATTACATTAACAAGTCAACTCAAACTCTATTTAAAAAAATCGAAATTGAGTTCATTTAAACTCGACTTTGAACTCGATTATATTATAAACAAACTCAATATAATTTAAATTTATTTAAATTATAAATAAATTTAAATTAAAAATAAAATTTAAATTATAAGATTATTGAGAGACTTTTAAATTAAATTTTTTTATTTAATTGAAATCTCTCAAAGTCGAAATTAATGAAAAAATATAGAAAAATTGTTCTTTTATAGAGAAGTTACAAGCTTATTCGCGAGTCTGCTTACGAGTTTGTTTGTGAGCCTATTCATGAGTCAGCTCGCGAGTTTATTAGTAAACTTAAAAATGAGCTGAACTCGCGAATCTAAACGAGCCGAATACTGCTAAGCTCAGACTCTGCTCGTTTATTAAAAGATTCTAAAAAGTGAGATTGAGCTCGGCTCATTTAGAAAATGAACCGAATCCGATCGAGTTTTTATCAAGTTAAATATCGAATAACTCATGAACAGTTCGTTTATACTCCTAATAATTCTCTAATTTGTATATTGAATATTAAAAATCAATATCATATCATTCTCTTCAGATTTTCTTATCTACTTTTTCTATTAAGAGAAAGTTAAATAAATCTAAGTAGTAATTAATGTACAAAAGGGAAATACATAATTTTATCATGAAGCTGATAAATTTTGAACTAAATAGTTTAAATAAAAAAAAAAAACTCAGAAATTTTATTACCTCAATGTACTGATTATAAAATTTTCAGGAGTATTATCAGATTTTGTAATCTTTAAAATTTATATGAGTAATTCTTGGTAACATTACTTCATTTTATAATATAAAAGAATAATGAATACAAAAATTTTAAACTACTTGCATTTTAATAAATATATACTAAATTATAAAAATTAATTAATATATTTTAAATTAACTAGATAACTTGCTATTAAATTTAACCGATAAATTTAATGGAAATGACACATTATTAACTTAATTGGTATCAAAAATTAATATTTTAATATAATTAATAATTATTAAAAAAATTTTAAATTTTATGAATTTCAATAATTATACCTTAAACTTTTTTTAATAAATATATCTTAAATTAATTTTAATTTAGTTTAATTTTTAATCTTAATTCAGTTTATTTATAATTTAGGATGCATATTTTTAGGAATTGATAACTCATATTTCAATATTTTTTTATATTAATAAATATAACTTTTTATATAATTATAAATTATAAGTTTTGTGATAATATTAACTCTAGTAAATTAATAAGTAGTACGATTCTCCGTACTTGAAAAATTAGCTATATTTATTATATTAATTTTAACTCTTCAGAAAGTCAATAATCAGTTTAATAAATTTAAAATGACTAAATTTATTAAATAATATATAAATTATAATCATAAATTAGTTTGAATTTAGCCATTTTTGATCATCGTTAACTTTTAGTGCTATTAAAATAGATACGATAAGTATAATTAATTTTTCTGATCGTTGATTTATTAGTGATAACTTTTAGTGCTATTAAAATAGATACGATAAGTATAATTAATTTTTCTGATCGTTGATTTATTAGTGATATTAGTGATATTGTTATCACAACACTTATGGCCGATAAATACGCCAAAAATTATACTTATCAATAAAAAAAATAAAAATGAAATGTCAGCTCTTAAAAATATATGATATAAAATTATAAATAAATTGAATCAAAATTAAAAATCAAACAAATTGGAAAATTGATTTGGAGTTTACTTATTAAAAACAAGTTAGGGTATAATTGTTAAACTTAGTAAAATTTAGAGTTTTTTATAATTATCTATTTAGGTTATGTTAAAATTTTAATTTTTGATATTGACTAAAATAATATTGTGGTATTTCCATTAAATTTAATGATTAAATGATAGAGTATAAATAAATTTAGGTGATTAGTTTATAATATATTAATTAATTTTTATAGTTTAGATATATTTATTAGAATGCGAAAAGTTGGATTTTTTTTTTCCAATTATCTCTAATATAAAAGATAAACTATTATTTCTAATTAAATTTTTTTATAATTTTTAATTTTAATAAATTATTTTTTTATAATTTTAAATTTTAATCAATTAATTTTAATTTTTTTTAATTTTAAATTTTAAATTTTAATCAATTAGAGATAAACTATTATCTCTAATATAAAAGTCGGACCAATTGGGGATTGGAATCTAGTCATATAACAAGCTAAGTGAGCAAAAATATAATTTAAAAATAGTAGAAAAGAAAATATAATTATAAACAAAGGGAATGAAGTATAAAAATATTTGTGTTAGTTATAGTTATTAAATATTTCATTATGTAGTTTTTATGATATAGAAAAATTTATTGGTTGATCTTTTAGTTATATAAAAATATTTGTTAATTAGTTGTTTCGTATGAAGAGTATTTTAAATTTTTTTTATAATATTTAATAACTAAAATAACTAATGAATTAATTAATAAATTTTCTAAAATTTTAGAAATATTTTAATACATTTTTTAAAATTAAATTACAAACTAGTAAATTTATCTATAATATTAAATAGTCATTTTTCTGTAAGATAATTAAATATTTCCTTCCATTCTTTTTTAATTTTAATATATTATTATTTTCCATTTCAAAAAAAATATTATTATTTTTTTAATTAATTTTGATTAAAATTCAAACTCTGAAACTTTTGTTCTTACTAAGATTAGAGACTAATGTCCTTTCCCATTACCTCCAACCTCCTTAATTCATGCCAAATTTGTTCATAGAACTCAGAGTCGACACAAGCATGAAACACTTCTAATTTGTGTTGTAGTCAACAGAAAATAGATTAATTTGGCATGAAAAATGCCTTTTGTGGGTCAATCTCTAACAAAATGTCAAAAATGTATGCTATGAATTCTTGTTAATTCTCTAAATTTGAATATTGAATACCAAAAATCAATATCATATCATTCTCTTCAGATTTTCTTTTCTACTTTTTCTATTAATAAAAAGTTTAATAAATCTAGTAGTAATTAATTTACAAAAGGGAAATACATAATTTTATCATAAAGCTGATAAATTTTGAACTAAATAGTTTAAGGATAAAAAAAACTCAGAAATTTTATCACCTCAATTTACTGATTATAAAATTTTCAGGAGTATTATCAGATTTTATAATCTTTAAAATTTATCTGGGTAATTCTCGGTAACATTACTTCTTTTTTAATTTAGTTTGATTTTCAATTTTAATTCAGTTTGTTTTATAATTTGAGATACATATTTTTAAGAATCGATAATTCATATTTCAATTTTTTTTATATTAATAAATATAATTTTTTATATAATTATAAATTATAAGTGGTTTGATAATATTAGGTTTGATAATATTAATTTTAATAAATTAAATAGTATAATTTTTCGTACTTAGAAAATTAGTTATATTTATTATATTTACTCTGAGCGAAAAGTCAATAATCAGTTTAATAAATTCAAAATAACTAAATTATTAAATAATATATAATTTATAGTCATAAATTAATTTCAACTTAATTATTTTTTATTAATTAGGCTGATTGTTAATTTTCAATTCTATTAAAATAAATATGATAAGTATAATTAATTTTTCAAATAGCAAAAATTATGATTTTTAATTTATTAGTGATATTGTTATAGCAATACTTACTACCGATAAATATCATCGATAAATATGTAAAAAAAATCATATTTGTTAATGAAAAATAATAAAAATTGATTATCAGTGTTAATTTAAAATTATAAGTAAATTAATTAAAATTAAAAATCAAATAAATTAAAAAATTAATTTAGAATATATTTATTAAAAATAAGTTGATAGTATAATTGTTAAAATTATATAATTATACTACTCTTTTATTTTAAATTGATCATATAAGTGAAATGGGATTAAGGTCATGAGATCGATAATCACTTGCTCTAAGTAAATTTTAAATTGACGGATTCGATATGGTCAATTTTATTGATTAAAAAAATTAAAATTTTTTAATTTAATTTAAATTTTTAAAAATTGATATAATTATCTAAATTTATAGACTTTATTTTAATTATATTCAATTTTAAAAGTTAAATTAGGAGAAGTATTTTTCTAACAGGCAAGGTCATATAATTTATTTTATTATTTTTTATTTGATTTAATATACTATTTATTTACATAAAAATTTAAAACTTTTCATTATTTTAAAACTTAATTTAAATCTTTAAAAGTTAATATAATTTAACTTAAAACTTAATTGTTATGTTTATAGTATTTAAAGTTTTAAGATAAATTATATAATGTAAAAATTTAATTTAAATTTTAAGATTAATATTAGGATGAACATTCTTTGGTTCAAAAAAACCGAAATCAAACAAATTAAAAGTAAAATTTTAGTATTTATAGAAATTAAATCGAATTGATTTTATATAGATATTTAATTGAATCAAATTAATTTAATTCGATTTAATTTAAATTGATGGATTAAACTTTTTAATAAATTTTTTTATTTTTTATAAATTATTTTTAATATTTTAAATTTTAATTAAAATATTTTTATTTTAATTATAATTTAATCTCTATATTATTAAAAATAATATATTATTATCACTAATCTATTTAATTTAATTTTTTTTATAAAATCAAATCGAATTAAAATAATTAAAAAATTTTAAATAAAAAATTAAATTAAAATTTTAAATTAATTTAATTTAATTAATTTTTTTGATTTAAATAAAATACCCAACAACCTAATGAATATGCATGAATATACCGAACAACCTAATGAATATACCGAACAACTTTATATTCAATTCGATAAAATAAAAACAATTTAGATTCTACTCTCTTTTTCTCTCCAATACAGAAGAAAAATGAATGCAAAGTTTTAAGTTAAGTTTTTAATAATTTACAAGGAAATTTAAAAAATAATTATGAAATTTCATCCATCAATAATTTAATGGTCAGAATTTTAGATTGATTATTATAATTTGGCGATAAATTTTATTGTTTTTTTTATTTTTTTATAATGAAATATTTTAAAGAGAAAATTTTAATTTTATGTTTAAAAATATTTTTTTTTAAATTTCCTCAAGAATTCTCTATAAATACCTCTTTATGAAGCTAAAGCTCTTCAATCACCCATGAAATAATCCACCTTTTATTTTTGTACTATAATAGCCACAATGTGCTTTCTCGCTAAAACACTTTCCAAGTTATTCCAAGCCCTGCTTCTTCTCATCTTTCTATCCACTTCTGCCTCCACTGCAACTTCAGCCCTTACTGATGGACCAACTAAAGTTGGGATGGAAGCTTATTGTCTCTTAAGATGGAAAGCCAGTCTCGACAACCAAAGCCAATCTGTTTTAGATTCTTGGGTTGGCAGGGGACCTTGCAAATGGATTCGGGTCAATTGTGATAGCTTTGGAAGTATCACCATTTTGAGCCTCATTAATTTCGGCTTAAGAGGTACGCTTCACAGTTTCAATTTTTCATGCTTTCCCAACCTTACACGTCTTGAGATTTGGAACAATTTATTGCATGGTACCCTTCCATCGCAAATCTCTAATCTCTCCAAAATTGCATACTTGGACTTATCTGGTAATCATCTCACAGGAAACATTCCATCTGAGATTGGTATGCTGATAGATCTTCATACCTTAGCTCTATCTAAAAATCTATTTGATGGTCACATTCCTGCTGAATTTGGAATGCTAAGTTCTCTTTCTGAGCTTTATTTATCAAGTAACAATTTCATTGGTCTAATCCCTACTTCCATGACAAAGTTGGAAAATATATCCATTTTGTACTTGTGGAGAAATAAACTCTCAGATTCCATACCTCCAGAAATTGGATTCTTAAAATCTTTAAAAAGTCTTGACCTGTCCAGTAACAAACACTCAGGATCCCTCCTTCCAATGGAAAATTGAGAGAGTATCACTTCTTTACCTTTTTGACAACAAACTTGTAACAGCCCGGAAACCGAACCGCTACCGGCACTAGGATCCAGATCGGCTTAAGGCTGCCTAGACCCGTAGTAAGCCTGCTGTGATCTCTGCGTACCTGTGGAAAACTCATACATGATCATATATTTTCTGTAAAAAATAAAATATTTCCTTATTCCAAGGCTCAACCTGTGCATACTCTATCTCTATACTGTAAAACCCCTGCTAGAGCTCTCATCTATGCTCTAGGCGGGTCATCTCACATAATGTTAAGCCTGGTTTTTCATACATATACAATAAAATCATTTGTATAAAAAGATCATGTATGCAAAAGGATTACAACTCCTGCTATGGTCAAGCACAATTCTATACACTGTACACACATCTGTCTCTTTACAAATACATGTCCAACTAAACTATTACATAACTCGTCCCTTCCTCTGTACCCTGCTGACACCCTTCTCTGGACTCTGAACCTGCAAAACTGGGGTTAAGGGAGAGGGATGAGCTATACTAGCCCAGTGAGCAGAACTATAAAACAAGTGATAAAATTATGCTTTCATGGAATGCATCATAGCACAGTTATATCAACGTCTGTTACTTTCATCCGTATGGGTTCACGCAAGCATCCTTCCCCAGAGAGTTCACGCAAGCGTCCTTCCTCTCACGGAATCATCATCATTTCATCAACATAGAATAATGCAATGCATCATCTTCGTGGATTCTAATGCAACAACCTAAGCACATCATGATGCATGAAACATGATAAAAGTATTTGGTTTCCATATTGAAATAGTTAAGTTCAGTTCCACTCACCTTTGGCTGACTCTGAACTAACTTGCAGGTTCTGAAACTGTCCTCACTGTGGACCTCCTTGATTCCTCTGGTCCGTTCCTACACAGGTGGACTTATATGAGGGATCAAACTAACACAAGAACAACTCTAAGAAACTCCCCAAAACCCCCCTGAAAGATCCTAAAACAAACACATAAAACATGCAAAAGAAGGCTGGACAGGGCACTTTCGGCGGCTGGTTCGGCGGCCGAAACCCCACTCCAGAGACGAAACTCATGCATGTTCGGCGGCACCTTCGGCGGCCGAATGTCTCGTCCAGAGACGAAACTCATGCTCTTTCGGCGGTCGAATCTCTACTTTCGGCGGCCGAAAGTCCTCTCTTAAACCGAAAGCCAAGCTTTCGGGGGCATGCTTTGGCAGCCGAAACTGCCTCCACAAGGGGTTCGGCGGCCGAATGTGACCTTCGGCGGCCGAACCTGACTTTTGCCCGAAGGGCAGAGACTTGCTCTGCTTCACGCAAATCTCACCCAAACTCCTCTCAACATGCATACCAACACACATATCCAGCATATACTTAAATATATGCACAAAGGGGTCCAAAACTAACCTACAACCCCAAACAACATCATCAAACAACACATATATCACTTACGCATGCTTTGAACACATCATCTCCCAAAAACCTCACTTAAACCTAATCATGCATACTACCCATCAAACTCTCATAAAACCTTTAAAAATCAAGTAAGGAAGTTCAGGATCTTCACTTACCTCTTCCAAACAAGAGATCAGACGATCCTAACGTGGAGTTATGGAGATTCAAGCTTCCAAAACTTCAAACTTCCAAACTTTGCTCTTTTTGCTCAAAACCTTCAAAACACACTAAAACCCTTCAAAACCTTGAAAGATTTGGTGAAAAACATGAAAAACATCAAAGTCAACTTGGAGGAGGTTTTGGCTCACCTCTGGCTGCAAGTGGAGGAGAAATATCTCCTTCCCACCGACCTTTGGCCCTTTTATAGGTGGCTGGCCAGACCACCTTCGGCAGCCGAATGTGAAGCCGAAACCATGCAATGTTCGGCGGCCGAAAGTGACCTTCGGCGGCCGAACATTAGCATTTCTTCCTTGTTGCTTTTCCCTCAAAAACTCGTTCCTTTAACACTTTAAAACATTAAAACCAACTTAAAAACACTTTAAAACATATGTATTACCCTTCTAGAGGGTTCCGACACCCGAGATTCCACCGGACTACAGGAATTCCGATGCCGGACTCTAGCCGGGTATTACATTCTCCCCCCTTTAAGAACATTTGTCCCCGAATGTTCCTAACACAACATAAACACATAGAGAAAAGGGGAAAACTAACCTCAAAACAGATATGGGTATTGTTGGAGCATAGACTCCCGTGTCTCCCAGGTGCACTCTTCTAGATTATGGTGGTTCCACAGGACTTTTACCATCGAAATCTCCTTGTTTCTCAGCTTTCTAATCTGGGTGTCAATGATCCATACTGGCTGCTCTACATAAGTGAGATCTCCTTGGATCTCTACCTCAGGTTCACTAAGAACCTTACTCGGATCTGACACGAACTTCCGTAGCATAGAAACATGGAAAACCGGATGGATTCTTTCCATAGAAGCAGGTAAATCCAACTTATACGACACATTCCCGATCTTCTGCAAGATCTCAAAGGGACCAATGTACCGTGGAGCTAGCTTACCCTTCTTCCCAAAGCGAACCACTCCCTTCATTGGAGACACCTTCAGCAATACCATATCCCCCTCCTGGAACTCTATCTGTTTCCTACGGATGTCTGCATAGCTCTTTTGTCTGCTAACAGCTGTTCTGATCCTCTCTCTGATGATAGGCACTAACCTGCTTGTAATCTCTACAATCTCTGGCCCTGCAAGAGCCTTCTCTCCTACCTCTTCCCAGCAAACAGGAGTTCTGCACTTCCTTCCATACAGAGCTTCATAAGGAGCCATCCCTATGCTAGCGTGATGACTGTTATTGTAGGCAAACTCCACCAAAGGTAGATGCTGCCTCCAAGAACCGCCAAAGTCTAACACACACATTCTCAACATGTCCTCAATAGTCTGGATGGTCCTTTCTGACTGACCGTCTGTCTGTGGATGGAAAGCAGTGCTGAAATCCAATCTGGTGCCCATCTCAGCTTGCAGACTCCGCCAAAAACGGGAGGTAAACTGTGGTCCTCTGTCTGACACTATAGACACTGGAACTCCATGCAGCCTCACTATCTCTTCTACATACACCTGCGCTAACTTGTCCACCGAATAGTTACTCCTGACTGGAATGAAGTGAGCAGATTTAGTCAGTCTATCCACAATCACCCAGATGGAGTCTAGCCTGTTGGACGTCGCCGGTAACCCCACTACAAAATCCATAGCTATGTTCTCCCATTTTCACTCTGGAATCGGCAGTGGGTTAAGCATTCCAGCCGGCTTCTGGTGCTCTAGCTTCACCCTTTGACAAGTTTCGCAGGCGGACACATACTGTGCCACTTCTCTCTTCATTGCTGGCCACCAATATACTCTTCTTAGATCTTGATACATCTTGGTGGCTCCAGGGTGAACACTATACCTTGCATTATGAGCTTCCCTCATAATGTCTTCCTTCAAACTGCAGTCATCTGGTACACATAACCTTTTCCCGTGCCGAAGAATCCCCTCACTGTCAAATCTGAACTCTGTACTGTTGCCTGACTGAACAGTCCTGGCAATCTTCACTAACTCAGGGTCCTCGTGCTGTTTCAGAGCCACTTGCTCTAGAAACACGGGTGTAACTCTCATCTGTGCAATCAGTGCACCTGTACCAGATAACTCTAACTGTAGCCCTTCATCCATGAGCCTGTAGAATTCCTTCACCACCGGCCTTCTCTCTGCTGTAATGTGGGATAAACTGCCGAGTGACTTCCGGCTTAAGGCATCAGCTACAACATTAGCCTTTCTCGGATGGTACTGGATCTTGCAATCATAATCACTGAGCAATTCAACCCATCGTCTCTGCCTCAAGTTTAGCTCTCTCTGACTTAAGATGTGCTGCAGGCTTTTATGATCCGTGAAGATCTCACACTTCACCCCATAGAGGTAATGCCTCCACATCTTAAGTGCAAAGATAACAGCTGCCATCTCAAGATCGTGTGTCGGGTAGTTCAACTCGTGCTTCTTCAGCTGTCTAGAAGCATAAGCTATCACTCTGTCTTTTTGCATCAGCACACAACCCAATCCCACTCGGGATGCATCACAGAACACTGTGAAATCTTCATCACTGATCGGCAGAGCTAACACTGGTGCTGAAGTCAACCGTCTCTTCAACTCTTCAAAACTCTCATCACATTCCTCAGACCATACAAACTTCTGGTTCTTTCTGGTCAGTCTGGTCATAGGAGCAGCTATCTTCGAGAAGTCCTGGATGAACCTCCGATAGTAACCTGCCAAACCCAGAAAACTCTTGATCTCTGTTACTGTAGTGGGTGTAGGCCAGTTGGCTACCGCCTCTACCTTTTTAGGGTCCACTGCTATGCCTTCATCTGATACTACATGCCCCAAAAAGGAAATACTCCTCAGCCAGAACTCACACTTAGAGAACTTAGCATACAAGCCATGCTCTCTCAAGGTCTGCAAGACTATCCTCAGATGTTGGGCATGCTCCTCTGCATCCCTGGAGTACACTAAGATATCATCTATGAAGACGATCACAAAGTGATCCAGGTATTCTCTGAAAACTCTGTTCATGAGGTCCATGAATGCTGCAGGGGCGTTAGTCAACCCAAACGGCATTACCAGGAACTCATAATGCCCATATCTGGTCCTGAAAGCGGTCTTGGGTACATCCTCATCTCTGATCTTCAACTGGTGGTATCCGGACCTCAAATCTATCTTAGAAAAACAACCTGCTCCTGCCAGCTGGTCGAATAGATCATCGATCCTGGGTAAAGGATACTTATTCTTGGTAGTGACTTTGTTCAACTGCCTGTAGTCGATACAAAGTCTAAGAGATCCATCCTTCTTCCTGACAAACAGTACTGGAGCACCCCAAGGTGAGGTACTCGGGCGGATGAAGCCCTTGTCTACCAACTCCTGTAACTGCTCCTTTAACTCTTTCAGCTCTGCTGGTGCCATCCTGTAGGGAGGGATAGAGATCGGTCTGGTACCAGGCATCAACTCTATCTCGAACTCTATTTCCCTATCAGGTGGTAGTCCTGGAAGCTCTTCTGGAAACACATCTGGGAACTCTCTTACAACAGGTACTGAGGACGGTTCCCTAACCTGACTGTCTAGCTCTCTCACATGAGCTAGGAACCCCTGACAACCCCTCCTCAACAACCTACGAGCCTGAAGGGCTGATATCACACCCCTAGGTGTCCCCCTTCTATCTCCTCTGAAGACACACTCTGACCCATCCTGGTCTCTGAAACTGACTACCTTGTCTCTGCAGTTCAAGGTAGCATTATATGTAGATAACCAATCCATCCCTAGAATGACATCAAAATCTGTCAACTCTAGAACCACAAGGTCAGCTGGAAGGTATCTACTCTCTATACACACTGGACTGAACCGACAGACTGACTCTGCCAATGATGGGTCACATCTGGGTCCACTAACCCAAAGAGGACACTCTAACTCGGAGACTATCAAACCCAATCTCTCTGCGGCTTTGGAAGAAATGAAAGAGTGAGAAGCACCGGGGTCCATCAAAGCATACACCTCTGAACACCCAATGATGAGATTACCTGACACCACTGTGTTCGAAGTGTCTGCCTCCTGTTGAGTCATGGTGAAAATCCGTGCTGGGGCTGACGGACCTGCACCTCGGGAACCCATCCCTGATGAAGAAGCTGATCCTCTTCCTCTTCCTCGGCCACCACTCTGTGGTACGGCTGAAGCTGCTGGCTGTGCTACACTGCCAGAAGTCATCTGCTGGGATGGTGCAACCAAAGTCGCCTGAGGACATTCCCGTGCCATATGTCCTTCCTGCCCACACCTGTAGCAGGCTGTAGTCCCCATCAGACAAACTCCTCTGTGTAGCTTCCCACATTTCCTACATACTTGACTGGTCGTGCCAGAGCTGGAGCCGCTTCCTATTCCCAGACCTGATCTAATCTTGTTCCAGAACTTTCCTCTTTTTCCTCTTGTCTTCATCCCCTTCTTACCTCCCATAGCTGCTATACTCTGAGAGGAGGATTCAAACTTGGAACCTGAAGGCTGTGCCTTAGGCTGTTTCACTGTTCCCTGTATAATGGCACTTGCCTCCATCTTTCTGGCTGCATCCACAATAGAGTGGAAACTCTCCTTCTCTGCTGGAAGAATCAAAGAGGAATACCTGGGATGAAGTCTCATAGTATACCTCCTCGCCTTCTTTTGGTCAGTGTCATAAGCCTGACCCACATAGGGTAACAATTCCAGGAACTTATCTGTGTATTCATCCACACTCATCTCTTCTGTCTGTCTCAACTGTTCGAACTCTATGACTTTCATCTCCCTGGAACTGTCAGGAAAAGCCCACCCAGCGAATTCGTTGGCGAACTCTTCCCAAGACATGCTGTCTATTCTAGGGTCCACGTAGTTCTTGAACCATTCTCTAGCTTTCTTGCACTTTAAAGTGAACCCTGCCATCTCAATGGCTCTACCATCATCTGCTCCCAGCTCACTTGTGATCATTCTGACCGCACTGAGATACTCAAAGGGATCATCTCCCGTATTAAATTTAGGAGCATCCAACTTCAAGTACTCCGTCATCTTTACCTTACTTCCCCCTGAAGAACTAGATGGCTGTGTTTCCACAACAGGGGCTGCTGGTTCAGGTGGTGGTGGTGGAGGTATTGTTTCTTGAGGTTCAGGGTGTGCTGGACTTGGATGAAAGGGTGGGGGTGGATACATCTGATATGGTGGGTAAAAGGTAGGATAAGGCATGTAGGGCATATATGGTGGATATGGGGCATAGCTAGAGTAGTCTGACGTACCCTCCATCGGATACCCGTAGCCCTGTTGAAAGGGTGGATAGCTAAACCCCGAGGCCTGTGTGCCTCCTTGGGACTCCCCCATACCTTCCTCTGTCCTTCCCCTGCTCATACTTTCACCTCTGCTCTGTTCAACATCTCTAGCTCCTCTTACTTCCTCTGATCTTCCTCCTCTAACCACTCCCCTTCTGCTCTCGTCAGAAGACCTTCTAGGGTCTCGTGACGTTCCCTCACTGCTTGACCTGTGTGTCCTGGTCCTTGGTAATGCAGGAGGACGAGCAGCTGTACCCTCACTTTCTGGTGGGACTCTAGTCAATCTCGTGGATCGACGAGTTCCTCGCATCTTAACTCTCTCTGGAAAACACACATAACATAGCACATCAGCATACATGTCAGCATACATCACATATAATATAATGCACATGCGTGAATCATGGCATTTCACATCATCATATAGACAGGACTGAACATCCTATCCTAGTGGACATGTTTTCCTATGGTGCTTGACCTGCTAGAACCTCTATGAGCCCGACTCTATCCTTATAGGTCCGACCATGTGAACCTAACTACTCTGATACCACTCTGTAACAGCCTGGAAATCGAACCGCTACCGGCACTAGGATCCAGATCGGCTTAAGGCCGCCTAGACCCGTAGTAAGCCTGCTGTGATCTCTGCGTACCTGTAGAAAACTCATACATGATCATACATTTTCTGTAAAAAATAAAATCTTTCCTTATTCCAAGGCTCAACCTGTGCATACTCTATCTCTATACTGTAAAACCCCTGCTAGAGCTCTCATCTATACTCTAGGCGGGTCATCTCACATAATGTTAAGCCTGGTTTTTCATACATATACAATAAAATCATTTGTATAAAAAGATCATGTATGCAAAAGGATTACAACTCCTGCTATGGTCAAGCACAATTCTATACACTGTACACACATCTGTCTCTTTACAAATACATGTCCAACTAAACTATTACATAACTCGTCCCTTCCTCTGTACCCTGCTGACACCCTTCTCTGGACTCTGAACCTGCAAAACTGGGGTTAAGGGAGAGGGATGAGCTATACTAGCCCAGTGAGCAGAACTATAAAACAAGTGATAAAATTATGCTTTCATGGAATGCATCATAGCACAGTTATATCAACGTCTGTTACTTTCATCCGTATGGGTTCACGCAAGCATCCTTCCCCAGAGAGTTCACGCAAGCGTCCTTCCTCTCACAGAATCATCATCATTTCATCAACATAGAATAATGCAATGCATCATCTTCGTGGATTCTAATGCAACAACCTAAGCACATCATGATGCATGAAACATGATAAAAGTATTTGGTTTCCATATTGAAATAGTTAAGTTCAGTTCCACTCACCTTTGGCTGACTCTGAACTAACTTGCAGGTTCTGAAACTGTCCTCACTGTGGACCTCCTTGATTCCTCTGGTCCGTTCCTACACAGGTGGACTTATATGAGGGATCAAACTAACACAAGAACAACTCTAAGAAACTCCCCAAAACCCCCCTGAAAGATCCTAAAACAAACACATAAAACATGCAAAAGAAGGCTGGACAGGGCACTTTCGGCGGCTGGTTCGGCGGCCGAAACCCCACTCCAGAGACGAAACTCATGCATGTTCGGCGGCACCTTCGGCGGCCGAATGTCTCATCCAGAGACGAAACTCATGCTCTTTCGGCGGTCGAATCTCTACTTTCGGCGGCCGACAGTCCTCTCTTAAACCAAAAGCCAAGCTTTCGGGGGCATACTTTGGCAGCCGAAACTGCCTCCACAAGGGGTTCGGCGGCCGAATGTGACCTTCGGCGGCCGAACCTGACTTTTGCCCGAAGGGCAGAGACTTGCTCTGCTTCACGCAAATCTCACCCAAACTCCTCTCAACATGCATACCAACACACATATCCAGCATATACTTAAATATATGCACAAAGGGGTCCAAAACTAACCTATAACCCCAAACAACATCATCAAACAACACATATATCACTTACGCATGCTTTGAACACATCATCTCCCAAAAACCTCACTTAAACCTAATCATGCATACTACCCATCAAACTCTCATAAAACCTTTAAAAATCAAGTAAGGAAGTTCAGGATCTTCACTTACCTCTTCCAAACAAGAGATCAGACGATCCTAACGTGGAGTTATGGAGATTCAAGCTTCCAAAACTTCAAACTTCCAAACTTTGCTCTTTTTACTCAAAACCTTCAAAACACACTAAAACCCTTCAAAACCTTGAAAGATTTGGTGAAAAACATGAAAAACATCAAAGTCAACTTGGAGGAGGTTTTGGCTCACCTCTGGCTGCAAGTGGAGGAGAAATATCTCCTTCCCACCGACCTTTGGCCCTTTTATAGGTGGCTGGCCAGACCACCTTCGGCAGCCGAACGTGAAGCCGAAACCATGCAATGTTCGGCGGCCGAAAGTGACCTTCGGCGGCCGAACATTAGCATTTCTCCCTTGTTGCTTTTCCCTCAAAAACTCATTCCTTTAACACTTTAAAACATTAAAACCAACTTAAAAACACTTTAAAACATATGTATTACCCTTCTAGAGGGTTCCGACACCCGAGATTCCACCGGACTACAGGAATTCCGATGCCGGACTCTAGCCGGGTATTACAAAACTCTCAGGATCCATCCCCATGAAATTGGAATGCTTGGTTCTCTTTCTCAACTCTCTCTGCGAAAAAATAGTCTTACAGGTTCAATCCCTGTTTCTATGATGAAGTTGAAAAATCTATCCATTTTGTACTTGTGGGAAAATAAACTCTCAGGTTCCATACCTTCAGAAATTGGATTCTTAAAATCTTTAAAAGAACTTGACCCGTCGAGTAACAAACTCTCAGGACTGATCCCTCCTTCCATTGGAAAATTGAGAGAGTTATCAATTCTTAAATTTTTTGACAACAAACTCTCAGGTCCCATACCTTCAGAAGTTGGATTCTTAAAATCTCTAAAAGAACTTGGCCTGTCGAGAAATAAACTCTCAGATCCCTCCTTCCATTGGAAAATTGAGAGAGTTATCAATTCTTCAACTTTTTGACAACAAACTCTCAGGTTCCATACCTTCAGAAATTGGATTTTTAAAATCTTTAAAAGAACTTGACCTGTCGAGTAACAATCTCGCCGGCGCAATCCCTTCTTCTATTAGACACTTGAAAAATTTATCACTTCTTGCACTTCGTGAAAATAAATTCTCAGGATCCCTGCCTTTGGAATTCAATAATCTTACCCGTTTGAAGTCATTGCAATTAAGTGGGAATGGATTCACCGGTCATTGAAATTCGCTACTACCTTCAATCATTTCTCAGGTTCAATCCCAAAAACTTTGAGAAACTGTACTAGCTTATTCAGGCTTAGGCTAGGTTGGAATCAATTAACAGGGAACATTTCAGAGCAATTAGGGATATATCCACATTTGGATTATATGGATTTGAGTAACAATAGATTCCACGGAGAGATTCCACGGAAATTGGGTCAGTGGAAAAACATCACAAGCCTAAAATTTTCAGACAACAATATCTCTGGTAGCATACCGCTCGAGCTTGGAAATGCCACTCAATTACATCTGATTGACCTTTCCTGGAATCATTTGCAAGGGCAAGTTCCTAAAGAATTGGCAAAGTTAAAGCTGTTGATCAAACTTTGTCTTAATAACAACAATCTTTTTGGCGTTGTTCCTTTAGATTTCAAGGTACTATCATATAGCCTTTGGGGCGTATGTCAGGTGGTCACCCTTTGGGGTAGCTCTGCACATGTGTATGATCAGTATTTTATTTGCTTTTGGGCCAAATTTGTCATTATAGAGCCTAAGATGCCAGCATTGCTCTCAGGCTGTTATTATTTTATTATACCTGAGATGCCAGCATTATCTGCAGGGAACATATTATGAGTGTATGCGGATTTTATTTTTCACAGTTTATTTTATATTGATGAAATTAAATTATATTTATTCAACTGACTTATTTTAGCTAAATATTTGGTACTATTAAGTACCTAAACTTATCTTTTCCCCTTTGTTATTTATTTATCCGCTCACTGAGTATGTTGTACTCACTCTTATTTCTTTTAATATTTCAGTTCCTTTTTGGTGATCCGCTCAGCAGTCCTCATCTCCTAGTTTATCTTTTCTTCCACATCGTCCATTCAGAGTCTAGAGGAGGTCGGACCAATCTTAGGTCTTTTGTTATTTCTTTTTGTAATTTTGTTAGATCATGTATAGATTGTACAACCCCAATTATAGCAGGTTATATGTATAAATTTCAGGAGAAGTTCTGTCAGTTTTCCTGGTCATATCCATCTCTATAGTTTTGGGTTGGGTGTGACAATAACTGCCCTTTTCCGATCATTCATCGAGACATTTCAAGCAACAATATTCTTTTGGATTCAGAATACGAACCTCGTATATCTGATTTTGGTACAGCTATGCTTTTATTGTCGGACTCTTCCAACAAAGCCTCATTTGCTGGGACCTTTGGATACACAGCTCCTGGTACGTGCCTTTTAGTTTCATTATCAAATCTGTGGCTCATGACTGCATCATTAATAAAGAGAAGTCTAGCATATTTATCTCATCATTTTTTTTACAATTATTTTTTTTTTCCAGAACTAGCCTACACAACGCAAATGAATGAAAAATGTGATGTCTATAGTTTTGGAGTGATAACACTGGAGTTAGTAATGGGAACACATCCATGCAACCTCATCTCATCTCTTTGGTCATTGTCATCATCAGATGATCATGATAAATTGTTGAAGGATGTGATAGACCAGCGTCTTCTACTTTCTCAAAATCAAGTTGCAGAGAGTGTAGTCTACATTACCATGTTAGCATTTTCATGCTTGCATCTCAATCCCAAATCTCGGCCAACAATGCAACAAATTTCTTCAAAGTTGACATCTAAGCATCCTCTGGTTTCAAAGTCAGTCTCCACAATAAAATTAGAAGAACTACTTTCCAACAATATTTGCTAGTTGATCTATGTACTAAGGTTGTCACCCTCCTTTCTGGAGGTTTTGATTTTTAGTTTGTCTTTTTGATATTTTCTCTTTGTACGCATGTTATCTAGCTTTTTTTTTTTGTATTTTCACTTTTTTTATGTTTTTTTTTACTTAATACATCGTGTATGGATTAGATTAGGTTAGATGTATGAAAGAAGCTTGCTGGCTTGGATTAGCTTGACATCTTATGTTAAGTTTTTTCTAATTTTCTATAATAATAAAATTATTATTATTATTTTAAAAAAAAATCTATATAAATACGTGTGTCTATCGAATAGTTTTTACCTTCAATATATATTTTTCTTTTATAAAACTTTTTTTTATGTGTGTTTTATGTGTGTTTTCTTTGTTTTTAGAGCAACCTGATTTTACTTGACTTTAATATCCTCGAAATAAAACTTTAGTAAATCAAAATTAAATAAACCTAAGGTATTAAGCTTTTCATACCTGATTTTTACTAGTAGGACATGTTATTTGAAATTAAAATATATAATTTTCTTTAAATTTAAACTATTAAATATAAAGGAAATGTCCAGCCTCTTCTTCAATCCCTGGAGGATTGTTCTGTTAGTGATTTCTGTCTGGCCGTTGGTCTGAGGATGGGCTACTGAGGAGAATTTGTGCCATATGCCCATGTTTGCTGTGAATGTTCTGAAGGCACTGCAGTCAAATTGTCTGCCATTATCTGATATGAGTACTCTCGGTATTCCGAACCTGCAGATGATACTGCCCCATACGAAGTTTATCATCTTGCGGGCTGTGATTGTGGGGATTGCCTCTGCCTCTGGCCATTTTGAGAAGTACTCCACAGCCACTACTACAAACTTTTTCTGCCCCGTGGTCTTAGAAAAAGGTCCCAGGATGTCTATTCTCCACTGTGAGAACGGCCACGGGCTGGATATATTGGACTGTGGAGTGGCTGGAGTATTTATGGCATTGGCAAACCTCTGGCATACATCACACCTTCGGACAAACTCTTCTGCCTCCCTTTTAACAGTGGGCCAGTAGTACCCCTGCCTGAATATCTTATTTGCCAGCGTTCTTGCTCCTTCATGAGCTCCACATCTCCCTCGATATATCTCTTCCATCACTTTTATTGCTTCGTCAGGGCTCACGCACTGAAGCCATGGGCTGGATTTTCCCCTTCTGTACAAAGTCCCTCTAACTGCTTGGTAATTAGCAGCTCGGGCAGCTATCTTTTCTGCTTCATCCTTGTCTTCGGGAAGCTTTCCCTTCTCCAAGTACTCCAGGTAGGGGGTCATCCAGCTCTGGCTTTGCTCTACCTGCAATACGGTGGCCGTTTTATTAAAGGTAGGTGTGCTGACGTACTGTATGTACACTTCATCCGGGAGTTGCTCCAGCTCTTCCCTAGACAATCTACTGAGCAAGTCTGCCTCCTCATTCTCCTCCCGAGGTATTCTCTGATACCTCACAGTGATCCCGCGACCCTTGAGCTCGGCTTCTATGGCCTTTACCTTTGCTAGGTAGTTCTGCATGGTAGGGTCTTTAGCCTGATATGCCCCTGTTATCTGATTGATTACCAGCTGGGAATCACTATTCACCTCGAGGTCGGTTGCCTTTACCTCCATTGCTACCAGCATTCCATTTATTAGGGCCTCATACTCTGCAACATTATTAGAGGCCTTGAATTCTAGGCGTAGAGCGTAATAAACCTTGAATTCTCCCGGTCCCTTCAATATTATTCCTGTACCACTGCCCCCAGCGCCTGATGCCCCGTCTACATATAGCTTCCAGCTGAATTCTTGGGAGGGCTGCCCTTCTCTCTCACTCCCCAACGCTCTAGAAGATGACTCACCCTGTTCTATTTGTTCTTCATTGAACGAGCACTCTGCTATGAAGTCAGCTAGGGCTTGAGATTTTATGGTGGTCCGAGGTTGGTACTCTAAACAGTAAGGGCTAATCTCAATAGACCAGGCCAGTATCCAACCTGATATTTCTGGCCTGTGGAGAATCTTCTTCAGCGGCTGATTTGTCATGACTACCCCCTGATGGCTTTCCAGGTAGATCCTAAACTTCCGAACTGCCAGTAGCAGAGCATATGCCATCTTCTCGATGTTCAGGTACCTGATCTCAGCGTCTTTAAGCACCTTGCTGACGTAAAACACTGGTTTCTGCTCTCCCCCCTCTACTTTTACTAACACTACACTGACTGCTTGCTCTGAGGCTGACAAGTAGATCGGGAGCTCTTCTCCTTCCAAGGGACTGCTAAGTACATGAGGCGAGCTGAGATACCTTTTGAGCTCTTTGAAAGCCTCTCGGCAATCCTCGGTCCATTCGAAGTTCGGCACTTTCCTCAACTTCTTAAAGAACGGCAAGCATCTCTCTGCCGACCTCGACATGAAGCGATTGAGCGCCACCACTCTCCCAGTAAGTCTCTGGACATCCCTCACACAGGTAGGCTCTGGCATATTCAGGATAGCTTCTACTTTCTCTGTATTGGGCTCAATGCCTTTTCCACTCACCATATACCCCAAGAACTTTCCTCCCCTGATGAAGAAAGCACATTTAGCCGAGTTTAGCCTCATTCTGTATTGCTTTAGCACCTCAAATACCTCCCTCAGATCTACCAAGTGTTGTTGAAAGGTTGGGCTCTTCACCACCATATCATCCACATATACTTCGACATTCCTGCTGATCTGACCTTTGAAGATTTTGGTCATCAGTGTTTGGTATGTTGCCTCGGCATTCTTCAGCCCGAAAAGGCATGGCCTTATAGTAGTAGGTCCCATCTTCTGTTATGAACAAGGTCTTTTCTTCATCCGACCTGTTCATTGGGATTTGGTGGTAACCAGACATAGCATCCCAAGACGATATGTAATCAAAACCGGCCGTGAAGTCGACCATTTTATTAATATCAGGGAGGGGATAACAATCTTTGGGACAGGCCTAATTCAGGTCAGTAAAATCTATGCACATCCTATATTTGCCATTGGCTTTTTTGACTAATACAGGATTTGCTAACCACTGTGGGTACATAACTTCCCTGATAAAGCCTGCCTCTTCTAACTTCTGCACCTCCTCCCTAGTGGCCTGTTGCTTCTCCCTTCCTACCACCCTCTTCTTCTACTTCACCAGCCTAGCCTCTGGGGGACATTCAGCTTGCGCGTCATCACTTCAGGGTCGATCCCGGGCATGTCAGAAGGCTTCCAGGCGAAGCTTGACGCGTGACTTTGGATCAGGGCCATGACTTCAGTTTTCTACCCCTCAGTCAGGCCGGCGTTAAGACTGAAGACCTTGTCCACCTCGGTTTTTGACAAAGGAAAGGTTTCCAGCTCTCCGACAGGCTCTGTTCTGGCCTCTTTTCTCTCATCTCTGACCTCCAGGACTTCTGAGTCAAGCTTCTCCCCTGCCGAGTTCGGCTCTGATACCGTGGCCAGGTACACTGCCCTCGCCTCCTCCTGACTTCCTCTGACTACTCCCACCCCTGCCTCGGTTGGGAACTTCATAGCCAGATATCTGATGCTGGTTACGGCCTCGAAGTCAAATAATGCAGGTCTTCCCAATATGGCGTTGTAGTTCAAGGGGAGTTTAGCCACTAAGAACACCACATAGTGAGTGCGAGTCCTTGGCGCTTCCCCTAGAGTGAGGGCTAGCTTCACTTTCCCCTCCACAGGCACTGGGACTCCCCCGATCCCTTTGACTGGGGCCTAGTCCCTAACCAATTGCTTCTTAGGGATTCCCATCTGCTGGAAGACTCGGTACGGCAGCAGATTCACTTTACTCCCGTCATCCACCAAGATCTTCTTAACCCGGTAGTTGTGGATGACAGCTTCAATAACCAAGGCGTCGTCATGAGGCATCTGAACACCCTGGGCATCCTCCGGAGAGAAGGTGATAGTCATTGGAGAGTGCTCGACTACCTGCATGACCTCGGCGCTGCTGCCTTCCCCATCTCGGCCTCTCTTCTTTCCCCTTCGGCTCATCCGACCTCCGGTTCCTCCTACAATCATGTTAATGGTCCCACTGGAGCCATCATTTATCTGTCCCGCTCCCGTCCTCCTGGGCATTTGTGCTGCAGGATTCGGTTGAGGCCTTTCTCCCTCCGGCTTCTTCACGAAGTTCCGCAAGTGACCTCTTTTGATCAGCCTCTCAATCTCGCTGATTAGTTGGTAGCAATTGTTGGTGTCATGGCCGTGTGTGCGATGATACTGATAGTATTTGTTAGGATCTCGCTGGTTTACTTCTGCTCTCATAGGCCTGGGCCATTGAAGGAACTCTTTGTCCTGAACAGCCATGAGCACCTCGGCTCTAGAGGCATTAAGAGGAGTCAGGTTCTCCGGAACTCGCGGTGGGAGCGGTCTCTGTTCAGGGATCCGAGGAGGAAATGGTCTCTGGTCCCTCCAGTCCCAAGGCTGCCTGTACTACTCAGGCCTCTTGCCTTGCTTTCTCTCCTGCCTTTCTGGCCTCCTTTCTTCCGGGGCTTTTCCCCTATCTGCCACCCCTTTGGCGAATCGGCTCGTCACCAAGGCGTCATTCTGCCTTATATACTTCTCCGACCTCTTCATCAGCTCTGCCAACGTGGTAGGGGGCTTTCTACTTAATGAGCCAAAAAACTCGGGGGAGGTTGTCCCCTTCTACATAGCCTCCACCGCTCTGCCCTCATCCAGTTCGGGGATCTGCAGGGCCTCCGTGTTGAAACGGGCAACATACTCCCTGAGCGACTCATCCCTTCCCTGCCTGACCGTCTCCAAGTAACTGGTCTTCCTATCCGCTGGTACTCCGGCTATGAACCGGCTGATGAAGGCGATGGCCAGGTCCCCGAATCTCCTTATACTTCCAGCCTCAAGGCTGTTAAACCACGCCCGGGTCGGCCCCATAAGTGTTGTCGGGAATACCTTGCACATCAAGGCATCCGATAGAGTCTGCAACTCCATAAAAGTCTTGTAGCTGAGGACGTGCTCCTTCGGGTTGCCAGCTCCATCGTACGCTGCCATAGGTGGCATCATAAACTTCTTAGGGATGGTCTCCTGCTGCACCCACTTCGAGAAGGGTGAAGAGGTGGGCAAGAGAGCCTGATTCGAATCCTTTGTGCCTAGCTCGGCTAGGAGCTGCTCTCTCATCTTCTGCAGCTTTTGGTCTACACTTTCTTCCTCTTGTTTAGGCCTTTTCTCCAGGCGGCCTTCCTCCTCCCATGCTTCACTTTCCATTCTCCTGGTCGTTCCGACAGAGTAACTGTCGGCCTCGTCGTTCTCTATCAACTCCCTCACCCTCCTTCTGTGAACTCTAGCTTATGGTTCTACTTCCCCACCAGCTCTCTTGCCTCTTTCTCCGGTCTCTCGGCTGGTTGCTTGAGGAGGGTTGAGGGTAGGCTGGGGTTCATTGGTCCGTGGTTCTTCTACCACCGGCGACATGTTCACTAGGGTGCTGAGGCCCCTCTGTTACATCATCTGCCCCAGCCAGTGGGCATTGTTTTGTAGTTGAAGGGCCATAGCTTGGAGGTCTTGGTTGGACAAGGTAGCTCCGGGCATGTTCCCTGCCGAGCTTGGGGAGGAGTTAAAGAGGATTGGTGTTTGGTTGTTTGGGGTTGTGGGACTGGAAAAAGAGAACTATTGTCCCTCCTGAGCAGAGCTCAGGTCATTAGGGGTGTTGACAAAGTTGTTTTCGTTATGGTTGGCCATTGTGGATCTCAGTGGGTATTGTAAGAGCGGAACTCCGGTGATGAAAAGATCTCCTTCGTTCCCACAGACGGCGCCAATTGATAATCTGAGATCCATAAAATAGGGTTTTACAAGGGTTCTGTAAGCTTATTTTGAGGGGAGGATACTCCTCTCCTTTTATTCTTTTCCTTTGTCTGTCAGTGACGTGTAACAGTCTCACTGTCATTGGGCCACGTGTCTCTGCCATATAGATATGGACGTACGAGAATATCAGATCCCTGCTACATGCGTAACGGCCATTTAATTCCTTCCTGACGCGCATGCGGATGGACCCACTGGGCGAGCGAGCTGGCCACCTCCTCTCTTCCGGGCTGGGCTGGAAGATAAGATTGGGACTGAAGCCCAGGGAAGTGTGAGCTTTGGACCAAAAAGGCTGGGTCGGCCTGATTGAGAAATCTAGATGGAGCCCGGTCTTTAAGCTGAGCGGGGTAGGTCTGGTTTCCTTGAGTGACTTGCAGGCCTTCAAATAATGGGCTGTCGCCCAGGGCCCAGTCCCAGACCGGGGTGAAGAAATCCAGCGGTCATCAATAATGATTGTTACTTTATTTACTTTTTATTTACTGATAATTTATTTTATTTTTTAATTTTTTATTTAAAATAAAAAAATTATTTTTTTTAATTTATAAAATTTTTATTTTTAAAGAAAATAAAATTATATATAATTTTGTAAAAATATATTTAAATTCTTTTTATTTTTAAATAAATCATGCCAAATAAAAAGTTAAAATATGCATAATTAATTATATTATATAAATATCATTTTATTTATTAAATACATTAATTAAATATATAATATAGTTATGATTATATTATATATTTTTTTATTACATTATATTGAAAATAATCTAAAATTCTAGATCAACTATAAATCAATCATTTTCTTTTCTAGGCCAATCCAGGGGACCTCACCTTCAATTTCATGGAGAAAAAAAATCATGGAAAATTTAGTCCCTTGGCAATTGCATTCACTTGTGTCATGGACCGTGACACCCACACACGGGACAAGCTACAATAATTTCAAACCCTTTTTCCACGTTTCTTTTCCAACTTTATTGTGATAATAAATTACTGCATTGTTAAGTCTTCATTTATAAATTAAAGAAAAACAATAATTAATACAAAACAACTCTATAGTTATTATTAAACAATAAATTTAATTTTAATTAAATTTATAAATTTATGTTAATTTATATTGTCAATAAATAAACAAATAAATAAATAAATAATTTTATTAAAATAAAAATAATTATAAAATTATAAATATTTAAATTTATTTAAAAAAAATATAAAAAATTCTTTTTTTATAAGAACCGTACCGTATGAAAAAATCTTAAAAATAAATAAATTTATTTAGAAATACTAATAAATAAAAGATGCCATTAAAAATAAATATTTCTCTCTATTTTATTCGAATTCTAGGATATACTACTAACATATTGCACGCTTAAAAAAAATTAGTATATATCAAGTCATGCAAAGAAAAAAAAGATGTAATTGTGATTGTACTTCCTGTTTTGGCCATTCTGTGTCCGGTGTTCTTTACTGGAGGTCTCTTGATGCTTCTCCTACTTAGAAGAAGAAAAGCCCAATCAAAGAAATTATAAGATAAAGAGATATATTAGTAATACTATGCCATGATCAAGAATTATAGTATGAAAAAAATCATTATGGCCACTAAGGATTTCAACTCCAACTATTACATTGGAGCAAACGGAAGTGGAGTTATACACTTGTGCTGCCATTAAGTTGAGTATTTGATCTGAAAAAACTTCACTGATTAAAGGAGTCTGTCAAGTCAAGGAATGTAATGGAAGCTTCTGAAAGAGAGATTCAAGTGTAGTTAGAAGATTGGCATCAAAGCTCCCTTTTTTGGTTTACAAGTTCGTGGAAAGGGGTAGCTTTAACTAGCAAAGAGCAAGCAGTAGAATTGGATTGGATTAAAAGGCTTAATATTGTCAAAGGTGTGTCCAATGTTTAAATTATATGCACCATAATTGCCATTTTCCAACCATTCATCGAGACATTTTGAGCAACAATAATATTTTTGATTCAGAACACGAGCCTTGTATATCTAATTTTGGCACAGCTAGTTTTTTATTGTTGGAATCTTCTAAGTGAATCTCATTTGCTAGGACCTTTAGATACATAGCTCCAAGTTCGTGCCTATAGTTTCATCATAAAAAATGTGGCTCCATGAGTGCATTCTTAATAAAGAGAAGTCTAGCACATTATCTAATAATTTATTTCATTAATTATTTTTCCCCCACCTACTATTGTTAGAACCTTTCCCTTGCTAAAGTTTCTTCACACTGATCAAGTTAGGAAAAAGTTTTTTTTCCTCATAATAATAGAAATTAGAACCACATAATTCATTTTATGTAGTGATCTTAATTTAGGATTGCTATCGACGCTAGAATTTAGATCAATTTAAAATCGCTGGAACTTATAGCAAACCTAACTTGTAACTTGGGCATGTGATAAATTCCAGCATGATCTTAATATAAATATAAAAATGTCATCGTAAATCAAAATTAGCATGTAAAAATTTAAAGCATAGGCATACACTCGGAGCCCTCGTCAATTGCTCCGATAAAATCATCAATTACATGCCACAGAATTTGGTAAAACTTAACATATAAATTAAAAAAATTTTCATAGATAAAAGAAATTGGGATTCAGAGAAAAAATTAGGGGCATTCTACAACTGTAAACCATAAAATATTTTACTTGTCCACTATGAAAACTATCACATAACAAAATATACACCATTATCTTGTGGTCTGCAAACCTAGACTAGCACTGAAACTGGAGTGGAAAATGTAATCTTGAGGCTTGAACACCGGCTACTCTTCATTCTGGCTCACCCACACCCTCTTTTTGGCTTTTGTATCAAGACTTCCATATCTTCTTTGCTCATCTCCTACGGATTCATTGTCGTCTGCTAACATTCTACCAGGATCTATCCTCCTCATGTTTAAATTAAAGGACCTTCTAAGATCTCTTAATGCTCCTCTCCTGTTACTTCGGTTTACCGGAGCTCGTGATGGAGCCGCAAGGGAAAAGGTATCGATACCAATCTCACGGATCGACATGAGCCACGCATTCTATCTTCTAAAAAGAAACACCATAATATTAAAAAATTAGCATGGTTTATATGAGCACACATGAATCCATAATAGAATATAACATAAATGCACTTGTACATACTCATGGCATCACACAAGTATATGTCACAATATATTACTCTAAATCTTATTCCCAATAGATATGTATTTTCGTAGTTTCCAATTATGCCTATCTTAAATATATTAAATTTTATTAAATATTAAGAGATGTTTTAAGAGGTGTCTTGAAAATAAGATAAAATTAAATAATGTTATAATATTTAATTTATATTTTATTATAGTCTAAAAAATGAAAGTGAATAATAATTTAAGACAATAAAAAAAAAGATAGATAAAAAATTATGAAACAGAGTATAAAATTATTATTTATGTAACTACTAGGTGGTAATAATAGTAGTTGTAATAGCCAGGAGATGAGGTAAGAATAGGGATACTGGTGAAATTGGTAGTAACATTGATATATAGTGGTTGTTGAAAACTAAATAAATGAATTAAAATAACAAATCATAATTACATTTATTGTTATGTAATATTGGTCACGTTATTTAAAGAAAGAATTAGGAAAAATTATCATTAAAAAAATTTATTAATTGGTTCTTTAGTTTTGAAAAATGCATTAAAATATTTTTGACATTTTAAAAAATCTATTAGTTAATCTCTCCATTAATTTTAGCTGTTAAGTATTTTACTATTTAATTTCTATGATTTTAAAAAACTTATTAGTTGATCCTAGAATTTTTAAAAAGTCTATTAATTAGTCCATTTCATACAAGGACATTTTGAATTTTTTTTAATACTTAACTGCTAAATTAATAGAAAAACTAATTAGTAAATTTTTTAAAAAGCCATAGACGTTTTAATACATTTTTCAAAATTAAGGAACTAACTAGTGAGTTTTTTCATACTATAGAGACTAAATAGTAATTTTTTAAAAAATTATTATTTAATCCAACCATAGGAAAAATCATTAGTTGATTAAAATGCCTCTCAAATAAAAAAAATCTAATAATAAGTCATTCTATTAGTTTTAGCTGTTTAAGTGTTTATTATTTAATTTATGTGATGGGAAAAATTATAATAATTATGATTCTTCTTCCACATTTTCTTTCCCCTTTTATTGTCATTGAAAATTAGTCCCTTGGCAATATGCTCAACCAACTGGACAAGTCAGAAATTTGATCCCACATTTTATAAAGATGATGCGAACTTCACTTCTATCATTTTCCCATCACCTATCCACGCAACAATCAGCCAGTGTCATATTTGTTTGCAACCTAAATAAACATTGACTCAGGTCTCCTCTGAAAAACACTCTGTTATATATATAAGAAAAATCAAGTTTTTTTTTTTTTAATAGATGTTTGGAAAGGTCAAGGAAAATTGAATGGTGATTATTGGGAGATTCCAAACGTGTATTATCAACTGAGTTAATGAGTGATAGAAAAAAAAATTGATTTCCAGTTTTCTTCCATAATGAGTATATAATCGAACCATAATAATTAGTCAATGACCCGGTTTCCTCTGGAACTGATTTTTTTTTTGAAGTTTTTTATATTTATACACATGCTGAAAGTCAAGTATTTGATCATAATATAAAGAGATAAAATTGATTTTTAACCAAAGTTATTTTTCATAATATATGTATATAATCTACTAAAAAGTACTTTCAAACCCTTGAAAAATAAGTAAAAATATTTTGAAATTTTAAAACTCATACGTATATAATTTACAAGAATAATCAAATCATACGGAGTTCTGATTTAGTTTGTGCTTTTTATATAGATACTTAAATTCTGAGTTAGATCACTACATGTACGTGTATGCATAAATTTCCTCAAGAATTCTCTATAAATACCTCTTTATCAAGCTAAAGCTCTTCAATCACCCATGAAATAATCCACCTTTTTATTTTTGTACTATAATAGCCACAATGTGCTTTCTCGCTAAAATACTTTCCAAGTTATTCCAAGCCCTGCTTGTTCTCATCTTTCTATCCACTTCTGCCTCCACTGCAACTTCAGCCCTTACTGATGGACCAACTAAAGTTGGGATGGAAGCTTATTGTCTCTTAAGATGGAAAGCCAGTCTCCACAACCAAAGCCAATCTGTTTTAGATTCTTGGGTTGGCAGGGGACCTTGCAAATGGATTGGGGTCACTTGTGATAGCTCTGGAAGTATCACCAATTTGAGCCTCATTAATTTAGGCTTAAGAGGTACGCTTCACAGTTTCAATTTTTCATGCTTTCCCAACCTTACACGTCTTAACATTTCCAACAATTCATTGCATGGTACCCTTCCATCGCAAATCTCTAATCTCTCCAAAATTACATACTTGAACTTATATGGTAATCATCTCACGGGAAACATTCCATCTGAGATTGGTATGCTAAGTACTCTTTCTGAGCTCTATTTATCAAGAAACAATTTCACTGGTCTAATTCCTACTTCCATGACAAAGTTGAAAAATCTATCCATCCTGATCTTGTGGGGAAATAAACTCTCAGGTTCCATACCTTCAGAAATTGGATTCTTAAAATCTTTAAAAGAACTTGACCTGTCGGGTAACAAACTCTCAGGCTCCATATCTTCAGAAATTGGATTATTAAAATCTTTAAAAAAACTTAGCTTGTCGAGTAACAAAATCTCAGGACTGATCCCTCCTTCCATTGGAAAATTGAGAGAGTTATCACTTCTTTACCTTTATGACAACAAACTTTCAAGTTCCATACCTTCAGAAATTGGAATGCTTGGTTCTCTTTCTGAACTCTGTCTGCAGAAAAACAATCTTACGGGTTCAATCCCTGTTTCTATGACAAAGTTGGAAAATCTATCAATTTTGTACTTGTGGGGAAATAAATTCTCAGGCTTCATACCTTCAGAAATTAGATTCTTAAAATCTTTAAAAGAACTTGACCTGTCGAGTAACAAACTCTTAGGACTGATCCCTCCTTCCATTGGAAAATTGAGAGAGTTATCACTTCTTCACCTTTTTGACAACAAACTCTCAGGTTCCATACCTTCAGAAATTGGATTCTTAAAATTTTTAAAAAAACTCGACCTATCGAGTAACAATCTCACCGGCGCAATCCCTTCTTCTATTGGACTCTTGAGAAATTTATCAGATCTTGTACTTCTTGAAAATAAACTCTCAGGATCCCTTCCTTTGGAATTCAATAATCTTACCCGTTTGAAGTCATTGCAATTAAGTGGGAATGGATTCACCGGTCATTTGCCAGAAGATGTATGCCTTGGAGGGTTACTTGAAAAATTCGCTACTGCCTTCAATCATTTCTCAGGTTCAATCCCAAAAACTTTGAGAAACTGTACTAGCTTATTCAGGCTTAGGCTAGATTGGAATCAATTAACAGGGAACATTTCAGAGCAATTAGGGATATATCCACATTTGGATTATATGGATTTGAGTAACAATAGATTCCATGGAGAGATTCCATGGAAATTGGGTCAGTGGAAAAACATCACAAGCCTAAAATTTTCAAACAACAATATCTCTGGTAGCATACCGCTCGACCTTGGAAATGCCACTCAATTACATCTGATTGACCTTTCCTGGAATCATTTGCAAGGGCAAGTTCCTAAAGAATTGGCAAAGTTGAAGCTGTTGATCAAACTTTGTCTTAATAACAACAATCTTTTTGGCGTTGTTCCTTTAGATTTCAAGGTACTATCTAATCTGGATCATCTTAATTTAGCAGCAAATAACCTAAGTGGTCCAATTCCTGGACAACTCGGAGAAGTTGCAAATTTACTGATCTTGAATTTGAGTTGCAATGAATTTACAGCAGGTATTCCATTTGAGTTGGGGAATCTACATTTTCTACAAGTTCTGGATCTTAGTCACAATTTGTTGATGGGAAATATACCACAACAACTTGGACAATTAAGAACTCTAGAAGTGTTGAATCTCTCAAATAACATGCTCTCTGGTTCGATACCAACCACTTTTGATAATTTATGGAGCTTGACTGTTGTGGATATATCCTACAATGAGTTAGAAGGTTCTATTCCTGACGTTAAAGCCTTTCGTGAAGCTCCATTTGAGGCATATAGAAACAATACAGGCTTATGTGGCAATGCCAGTAGTTTAAAGGCTTGTACATCTATCAAGAGTGGTAAAACCAGTCGGGCAAAGAGAGAAAAGGTTGTTATTGTGATTGTACTTCCTGTTTTGGCGGCTCTGTTTCTAGTATTCTCAATTGGAGGTCTCTTGATTCTTCTCCCACTTAGAAGAAGACAAGCCCGATCAAGGGAATTACAAGATAAGGATATATTGGTAATACCAGGTCATGATCAGGAATTACAATATGAAACGATCATTGAGGCCACTGAGAATTTCAACTCTAACTATTGCATTGGAGTTGGCGGATGTGGAGTTGTTTATAAAGCTGTGCTGCCATCAGGTCGAGTGTTTGCTGTGAAAAAACTTCATTCATTACAGGAGTCTGACAAGTCAAAGAACTTGAAAGCCTTCGAAAGAGAGATTCAAGTGCTGTTAGAAATTCGGCATCGCAATATTGTGAAGCTACATGGTTTTTGTTCACATTCAAAAGACTCTTTTCTGGTTTACGAGTTCGTGGAAAAGGGTAGCTTGAGAAGCATTTTAAACAGTGATGAGGAAGCGGCAGAATTGGATTGGATTAAAAGGCAGAATATTGTCAAAGGTGTAGCTAATGCTTTATCTTATATGCACCATAACTGCCCTTTTCCGATCATTCATCGAGACATTTCAAGCAACAATATTCTTTTGGATTCAGAATACGAACCTCGTATATCTGATTTTGGTACAGCTATGCTTTTATTGTCGGACTCTTCCACCAAAGCCTCATTTGCTGGGACCTTTGGATACACAGCTCCTGGTACGTGCCTTTTAGTTTATCAAATCTGTGGCTGATGAGTGCATCATTTTTTTTACTATTACATTTTTTTTTTTACCAGACCTTTTCTTCTGCTCTTTTTTATTTTTTATTTTTATTTTTATTTTTTTTTTCAGAACTAGCCTACACAACGCAAGTGAATGAAAAATGTGATGTCTATAGTTTTGGAGTGATAACACTGGAGTTAGTAATGGGAACACATCCATGCAACCTCATCTCATCTCTTTGGTCATCAATATCTTCGTCGTCGTTGTCATCATCAGATGATCATGATAAATTGTTGAAGGATGTGATAGACCAGCGTCTTCTACTTCCTCAAAATCAAGTTGCAGAGAGGGTAGTCTACATTACCATGTTAGCATTTTCATGCTTGCATCTCAATCCCAAATCTCGGCCAACAATGCAACAAATTTCTTCAAAGTTGACATCTAAGCATCCTCTGGTTTCAAAGTCGTTCTCCACAATAAAATTAGAAGAACTACTTTCCAACAATATTGCCAACATTTGAATAAATTTGTAAGTTTGTATAGAATTATAGATGTACAGCTTTACTTTGTATATTTGCTAGTTGATCTATGTACTAGGTTGTCACCCTCCTTTCTGAAAGTTTTGATTTTTAGTTTGTCTTTTTTATATTTTTCTCTTTGTATGCATGTTATCTAGCATTTTTTTTTTGTACTTTTACTTTTTTTATATATATTTTTTATTTAATATATCGTGTATGAATTAGATGTATGAAATTAAAAGATATAATTTTATCCAAATTTAAGCTGTTAAATATAAAGAAATGTTAACATAGACTTCTTAAGCAATTAAATTTCTATCTCTAATTCATGAAATCAATCATTAAATTTCAATTAATTTAGTTTTCAATCAATGAATTATTTGTATCCTAAATAAGATATAACAATTTTTCATATTCTCTTCCATCTATAGTTTTTTGGTTATCTAATAAATAGGTTGTGATTTGCAAAACTCATCTATGCTAAGACAGACTTTTGCTTCAAACGGTTAGTTTTCCCAATATTTTTTCATTGAAATTTTTAGATATTTATATTTTTATGAACTTTATACTGATTGTATCTTTTACGCAGCAGTTTTGCTTGATTGAAATTTTTTTTAAAAAAATAGTTAAATTGTTTGAGTTATTAAGTTAAAATCTATTGTTTTGGGACCATGATTTGGAAAAAATATATATATATATATATATATATATATATATATATATAACTATTTTGCTTTTATTAAAAAGTTTCATTTTATGGTATTAATATTATATTTAAAGACACCATAATTTTATTAAATTAGAACATAGTATAATTTATGATACTATTATATTTATTTTTTATGTTTAATTTTTAATTTATTGTAATTTTGTTAAAAATTTATTAAAATAATTCAGAGATATTTTATTAAGTGATGAGAAATTTTAATTCATTTTAATATCTCATTTAATATAATAGTCATTATCTATATTATATTAGCATTAAGATACAAATACTAAATTGAAAGTTCTAACTTATAATTCTCTCTTTCTGTCGATTAAAAGCTAAAATAATATTATACCAAACAAGCCCATAATACTACTAGACAATAATTTGACAGCAATATGAAATTGTTAAAAAATTTGATAAAAAATTTATTTTATGTTTAATAAAAGCAAAATAATTAAAAAAAATTCCTAAACTTTACTTATTTTTAAAATATGGCTTTTAATTTAATCATACCCTGCCATCATCAATTGCTGTTAAATTTAATGGCTATTAATAACTTTATTAACAGTGGGGTGTAATTGTTAAAAATGAAAAAATTTAGAGTATAATTGTAAAATTAAGTAAAATTTAGGATTTATTTACTATTTCTCTGACATCGTAAATTTGTCCTAATTTTTTTACTTTTTATAAGAAAACTAACTTTGTTATTATCTTTGTATTTTTTACTTTTACTTCAAAATAAAAGAAAATAATAAATGGAGGTATATATTGGAAAAAATGAATATAAATGGAGAAAATAAAAAGTTTAAATTTTTAATTCAAATGTAAATTTTTTTCTTTATTATTTTCTTATTTTTATTTTGTATGAGTGAAAGAAAAAAAAATCTTGTAAAATAATTAAAATAAAAGGGTAAAAAATGATAATGATATTGTAATTTTATAGGTTGGAGTGTCTAGCTCGCTTAGTTAAAAGCACGCGATCATGAGGTTTCGAGTTTGATCTCCATCATGTTGCTTTTAAGTGAATTTTAAATGCTTTTAAAGAAAATATTATAATTTTTAAGGAAAATAATGAAAAAATATTCATATGTAAGAGAGTGAAAATTTAAAAAAATAAAAAAATAATGATGAATTTGCAATTTTAGAAAAATAGAAAAAATTAAAATTAATACTTTTTACAATTTTACCTCAAAATTTTTCTTTTAACAATTGCACCATGTCGTTAACAGGTGTTAAATGTAACAGTATGGTACAATTAATGCAATAAAAATTAGTTCAGAATGCAATTGTTGAGAAAAAAAAGTTTATGATAAAATCGTAAAAATGATTATCGTTCAGGATTTATTTTGGCTATTCTCCCTAATAATATTATAATTTTAGCTATGATTTTTATTCGTTGTTAAAAAATAAATAAATCATTATCTTTTGTATTGAAATATAGAGTCTAACAATGGATTGTACACCATACTCTCGAGGTGAATTTTTTGAGAATTATCTCATATGTCTTTTTTATATATAAAAATATAATATTCTCCTAACATATTCTGATTAAAAAATTTACAGACAAATAAGAAAATCATAACCGCTATGAGCGTAACTAAATTGGTGAACTACATTAAATCTGTGTATTATTTACTTTTTGTGTTTATTCTTTGATTGTTTTATTGTTCGGTTCTTAACATTATGCTCAGTAGTGAAGGCGGCAGATGTAATAGATTTCAAATTGTTGCTATTAATTTATGGATACAACTAAAATATATGAGATAATAATTTACTATTATTCTTTATATGAAGTAATCTGTGTGTTATTTGCTTTGTATAATTGTTGTTTAATCTAGGTACTAGGTTGTCACCCACCTTTTCAAAAGTTTGATTTTCATTTTTGTCTATTTGAAATCATTCTCTTTATATGCATGTTATCTAGCATTTTTATATTTTGTATTCTGTAAGTTTCTTCCATTTTTTTACTAAATATTTTGTCTAGGCCGAGTATAATGGGAAGTTTTGTTGACATGGATTAGTTTGGGACCTAATGTTAAATTTTTCCTAGATTTTTTTTACAAAAATAAAATTATAATTCTTAATAAAAAAAGTCTATATAACTTTTTTTCATGAATTTCTTGTCATCTAAGCTTACTGCATTAATCTCTTACTCTTTTAAAATCTTCTCGTGAATTGTTAGAGCCGTCACTAAACTTTTATAAGATTGTAGAAGAAAGGTTAACCTCATGTCATATTTAATTAGTTTGTTAAAAATATTAAAGTGATCTTTCACATTCGCACTTTCATTTTGATTTGGTACAATTAATTATTCAAGTACAAAATAGTTTATGATAAAAGACTGATTATATTCCGTCATAAATTTTAACCAATATTGTTTGGTTAAAACAATATAAAAAAAGATAGACTATAAGTCAAAAAGTTTTATTGAAATTCTTTAAAAATTGAAAAACAAGTCTCTAATAGTCAAGGAAAACTATTTATAATAGAAAAAAAACTCTAATATACAAAATTATAAAAATATCCAAAAAATAATTAAAATGCAAAATTAATCCCCTAAATAATGGAATTTCCATATCGAATTTTATGATAAGTCTATAACTTTTGTCATACTTTTAAAAGTCGTGCGTCTCAAAATTCCCTTTCCGAAAAACTATCGTGGGTCTCCATTAGACGTCCACAGCAAAAGTTAAGTCCGGTCTAAATCTGCCATAAAATTTAAAACTAGTTGCTCCGTATCAATTTATGAGTGACTTTAACGTGCCTAAATATTTCAACTTTTTCCACAAGATAATTGGCGAAATCTATTCCAATACATCATACTTCAACATTAGGAGCTAACATAAAAGGAATCAAACTCACTACCTTCTATTGAACCTTATCCCAATCAGCATCTTTGATTATTGTTGAATACTTTTTTGATGTGATATCGCAAGTATACAGATCACACAAGTAATATGATAAAAAATAAAATATCGTTCCATGGAGAATTAGTGTTTAAATATTAGGCTACGAGTGAAACAATTGCTCACTAACCATAATATTTACAAGAGAAATTATGAAATAAAACAAAGAAACATAAAATTAGCAAAAGGAATAAAAAAATCCAGATTAAAAAACTCTTTAATTAGGTGAAATCCAAGCCAAGAGAGTTATTTGAAGAAGATGCAACTGTCCCCTCTTTTTCTCCCAGTGATTTTCATGAATAGTGAAGAGAAGACGGTGAGAAATAATGGAAATTGAGAGAAAAGTAGTAAAGTGGTTGCTATCCATTTCTTACAGGGTCTTCTCCCTCTCCAATTGAAGGAAAAAGATAAATTTATATTCTAAAAAAAGCTACTATTTATCTAGAAATAAAGTTCCAACAAAAATACTTGTATATATAAAAATCCAGCTTCGACGGGTAAATGCATTTAAAAGGGACAAGTTTTAGTGAATGGTGATTGATAGCGAACTTGTTTGGGGTCATTTTTTAATAACTAAATGATATGCTTTTTTTTTCCTATAAAATAATTGTAAAATATCTATAAAATGATAATTTATAAAACTAAATAAATTAACTAAAGTATCAAATAAGTAAATAAAAATAGTTATTTACATAAGCCAAATAGATGCAAGATATAGTTAAAAGCATCTAAAAATTTAGGTCATCACTTTTGGTTGTAATAATTTGATTATTCATTACTATACAAAGTTACACGAAACAATTAGTCTTGGATTTTACGACAGATTTAAACTGAATCTAACTTTTGCTGCCGATATCCGATGAAGATCTACGATAGCCTTTCGGAAAGGGAATTTCGAGACGCACGACCTTTAAAAATGTGACAAAGACCGTAAGCCTGTCACAAAATTCCACCGTTTAGAGAGTTAATTTTGCATTTTAATTATTTTTTTAGATATTTTTATAATTTTACATATTAGAATTTTTTCTATTATAAATAGCCTTTACTTAGCTATTTGAAACTCATTTTTCAATCTTTAAAGAATTTCAATAAGACTTTCGGTTTCTAACCTATGGTTTCTTTTATATCGTTTTAATCAAACAATATTAGTTAAAATTTCTGACAGAATCTAATCAGTCTTTTATTACGTAGACATCATTCACAATACTTTAAAAATAAAATGATTTTTTTCCATTAAATAATTTTGTACTCATTTTTTTGACATTATGAACCAAGCCTCTAATATCACATATTATTATGAAAATAAACCCCACAAAATATTTTGATATGATAAACAAAATTACTCCACTGCAAATCCACTAATAAAAAAAACTTACAACTAATTATTTTTTTCCATCATAAATTACCTCATGCAGATCACTAGCTCGCCATACGACTCAACCATATTTTTTATTGCTCCTACAATTACATTACCTTTAAGTCATAACTATCTTAATTTTGGTTTTATATCTTCTTCTTTAAGAAATTATAATATAATCTATCTAGTTTGTTGTATTTCACTATTCAATAAGAAACCAACCATTATTAAATTTAATAAAAAGTGATTTCTAAACCAAAATATTATCCGTCACCAATGACTTATTGGTCAAATTTATTAGCAGCTCTCCAAAGGATTCGAATGCTTTGCTTGAAAAAAAAATATTTGTAAAAGAAAGAATACAATTGAATTTTTACACAATCATAGATTTCCATTAGCTAAAAGACCAAATTTACTTCTTTAACGATATAACAAAAGTAAAAAAAAATAGGCTAAATGAGGTCATCGTCTACTGTAGTGGCGATTGCTTTTCCCTTACTGTCTCTCCTTTCTTTCATAATATTCTGGGAATTACCAGAATTTACAACCTTAGAAGACTGTCCGCCGTATTTGCTTCTATACTGCTGCATTCCTGTCGAACCAGAATTTCTATAATTAAAATTTCGGTTATACTGATGTCAAGGCTGTCAATCAACACGCTCTTCTGCCTTTTTGCCATCTCAATGACATCTGCCAAAGTGAAAATTGCAGCTACTCCCATCATATAACGAATTTCGTGATTCAGGCCCTTCTGATAATGAGCAACCTGTTGGATTTCATTCTCACAGTCTTCACATCTCGCCTGCAACCTCAGAAACTCCTCGGTATATTCATCCACCCTTCGATTCCTCTGTACACAGTCATGATACTGGTTATATAAAATCTAAACGTGATCACTAGGAAAGAACCGCTTTTCAATCTGCTTCATCAATACCTAGTTTCGTATGGGTTCCAGCCTCCTCCGATAGCATTTGTTTTGAACTGAATTTCTCCAAGCTGCTGCACCCCTTTTTAATTTATAGGCCACAATTGGAACCTTTCGATTCTCTTCCATGTTCATAACTTCGAAGAAACGTTCAACCTCCGCCAACCAATTAAGAATAAATTCTATATCCAACGAACCAGAAAAGTTTTAAAGATCTACCTTTATCTTGTAACCTTCTTGATAATTCTGTTGGGGATTTGAAGGCACAGGATTGGCGACCACATGATTTGGAACTGGCTAGAGGTATTCGGCTGCGGCGGGTTGGTGGATTCCCTGCGGTGGGTTGGTGGATTCCCTGCTGCGGGACTAACCTGTCCGATCATCTCCCTCAATTCTGCCAAAGATGCCTCAATTGCAGCAAGTCGTGCCTCTTGGTTGTCTGTCATGGACGAACTTCGCTCTGATACCAATTTGATATAGGACTGATTAGACTCCGTCAAGAGTTTTAGCTAATAATGTTTGGCTAAGACGAAATAATAGAAATGAGATGGTAGAAGCCGAAAAGTCTTATTGAAATTCTTAAAAAATTGAAAAGTATATCAAATAGCCAAGGAAATGCTATTTATAATAGAAAACAAACCCTAATATGCAAAATTATAAAAATATCCAAAAAAATAATTAAAATGCAAAATTGACCCTCTAAACGATGAAATTTTCGCCTCGAACTTTGTAACCAAGCCTCTGACCCTTGTCACACTTTTAAAAGTCGTGCGTCTTGAAATTCTCTTTCCGAAAAACTATTATGGGTTTCCATCAGACGTCGGCAGTAAAAGTTAGGTCCGGTTCAAATCTGCAGTAAAGTCCAAAACTAATTGCTCTGTATCAAACTATTATGGAAGAATAAAAAATATCACTGAATTAAATTATTATTATAATTTTAAGGTTGTGATGTTTAAATGTGTTGATATAATGTCTATCACAACATAGGTATGAAGCAAGATGAATATAGACTCACATTTATAAATTTTTCTCATTTGATACATACTGATAATAAATTAGATGATGATCCATATGTATTCTCATCCCAGGTAAAGCAAGTGTTTTATGTCCAATATCAAAAAAATATGAATTGAAATGCAGTTATGAAGATTAAATCTCAGGACTCATTTGATGAGGTACTGACAGATGAAAATTGTATAATGCCCATAATTTGTGACAATTCTAGTATGGATGAGCAATCCAATTGGGTAAGAGATGACGTAGATGAAGATGACATTTTTTATGTTTGATTGTATTTTACTTAAAACTTTCTATTTGTATGGTAAATTCTCTAAAATCTTTAATTATTTCTTTACGTTGTTTTTACTTAATGACTAACGTCTAAATTTCTACTTTTATTAGTATTCTCTAACTACAAGAATGATATTACATGAATTAAAAAAAAAAATGTCTAGGAGATCTAGAAGTTTTCATGTTCTTAGACTAGTGAGAAATGATTCTCAAATTGACGGACAATCTCTACAACAAGATTCAAACCAAACAATGGATTCCTCTCAATAAGAAACTCAACAAGTGAATGGTAATTTGATCATAGAGATGATTGGTAATATTTTTTTATTTCATATTTGCAGTATTTATTTTTTTTATTTTTAATAAATAATAAAGCTATCTAAATATATGTTTATGTCATGCGAATAAAGATACAAGCGAAAAAAAAATTTTAAAAGCGTGGAAGAACTACAATTATTTCAATTTGAAACATAGATTCTAATGAAAAAATTTATATTGAAATCGATCAATTTGGAGTCCCATGCTCAAAGAAAGGAGCTACTCTTGGATCCTTTTTAGGAACCATTGCTACAATAACACATATCCTCCTTTGAATATATGTTAGATGGGATAAGAGGAATTTAGCCCACTCAGGACCAAAATGCTAAAGCTGGTTGAGGTATCAAATTTCACTTATCTCTAATAATGGCATCTATTTTTTTTGTTAGTTGTATTTGCGTTAGTTTTCTATAGTAAATATCTTAATTATTTTTAAATTTTTTATATTATGCAGAAGAAATTTGCATATCCTCCTGAGACTCAAAGTTGAAATTTGAAATAATTAAATAAGAAATGGCGAGATTTTAAAAGTGATTTAAAGGCACAATATTACAATCCATCCAAGACAATAGAGCAAATTATAGAAATTGTACCCAAAGATGTGTTACCATCGCAGCGAATTGCTCGAGTTAATGAATGGTTTGTTGAAAAAAATCAAGTTTGAGTTTGTTCAAGGAATTCATTAGCTTGTATTTTAGTAATGCATGATTGTCTTATTATGATTATTTTTTTCACAAAAAATGAGCGCAATCAATACAACAAATGCAAGAAAGCAAAAGAATGAAAACGCTTCTGATAGAAAGAGCTATGCAAGACTAACGGAGGAAATGATAAATTCATCGGTTTTGAAACTAATATCAATATGAAAGTTTTGACATGGATTATATATGACATTACATAACAACATAACTCTTATTGTAGGAAAAATTAAATGGAAAAACTCTATAGACTTAAGTTTTTGAAGCTACCCATAAGAGAAAGGATGAGATATACGTGGATGATAATATAAGAAAATTGATGGTACGTAATTTCTTCAAAATAAGATTACTAACGACGCTTTTGGAGTTGACTTTATTTTGTGAGTAAGATTTTAAAAATTGATAATTATTTTTATTTAAAACTTACAGGTAAAAGTGAAACTTGTGATAGTGGTTTGTCTGAACTACATGAACAAGTATTTCAAAAACTATAATGGATCCAGAGCATATATAATAGACGGGTATGGTCTATGGGTCTTGGGCCTGACACCTAGAAATAATTTTGGTGTGACATCATATTATGTAGGATCAGGATGGGAGTCTACCATAATTGAAAATCATTCAAGTGAAATATAAGAGCTTAAGGAGAAATTATGAACACTCACAAATAATTATGATGAATTGAAAGGAGTACTACATGCAAAAGTATCCTGGACAATTGCAAATACAATTAGCTAATGCTTTTCAAGTAATTCATAATATCTAATAATTAAATATTTTTAATTTAACTATTATGATGAATTGAAAGGAGCATTGTTTACATTATATTGTTTACAATTAGCTAATGCTTTTCAAGAAATGTGTTTTGATTTTGAATTTAGTTGTTTACATTATAAGCTTGACTCGAGTTTCATTTATAAGCACAAGTTTCATTCATAAAATAAATATTAAACTCAGGTTCGGTTTGAACTCGATTCGTAATAAACTCGCTTATCACATTAACGAGCAAACTCAAACTCCATTTAAAAAGATTGAAATTGAGCTCATTCAAACTCGAATTTGAGCTCGATTATATTATAAACAATGTCAATATAATTTAAATTTATTTAAATTATAAACAAATTTAAATTAAAAATAAAATTTAAATTATAAGATTATTGAGAGATTTTTAAATTAAATTTTTTTATTTAATTGAAATCTCTCAAAACTGAAATTAATGAAAAAAAATGTAGAAAAATTGTCCTTTTGTAGAGAAGTCATAATCTTCTATATTCTATTATTCTTTCAAACTTTCGATGTGTAATTGGTGTTTGGCGAACAAGCTCACGAACTTATTCGCGAGTTTGGTCATGAATTTGTTCGTGAACCTATTCATGAGTCAGCTCGTGAATTTATTCATAAACTTGAAAACAAACCGAATTCGCGAGTCTAAACGAGCTGAATACTGCTAACCTCAGACTCAGCTCGTTTATTAAATGAGTTTAAAAAGTGAGTTTGAACTCAGCTCATTTAGAAAACGAGTCGAATTCAATCGAGTTTTTATCAAGCCAAATTTCAAATAACTCACGAACAGTTCGTTTATACTCTTAATAATTCTCTAATTTGAATATTGAATATTAAAAATCAATATCATATCATTCTCTTCAGATTTTCTTATCTACTTTTTCTATTAATAGAAACTTTAATAAATCTAAGTAGTAATTAATGTACAAAAGGGAAATACATAATTTTATCATGAAGCTGATAAATTTTGAACTAAATAGTTTAAATTAAAAAAAAAACTCAGAAATTTTATTACCTCAATGTACTGATTATAAAATTTTCAGGAGTATTATCAGATTTTGTAATCTTTAAAATTTATATGAGTAATTCTCAGTAGCATTACCTCATTTTATAATATAAAAGAATAATGAATAAAAAAATTTTAATAAATATATACTAAATTATAAAAATTAATTAATATATTTTAAATTAACAAGCTAACTTGCTATTAAACTTAACCGTTAAATTTAATGGAAATGAAAATGACATATTATTAACTTAATCGGTATCAAAAATTAATATTTTAATATAATTAATAATTATTAAAAAAATTCTAAATTTTATAAATTTTAACAATTATATCCTAAACTTTTTTTAATAAATATATTTTAAATTAATTTTGATTTAGTTTAATTTTTAATTTTAATTCAGTTTATTTATAATTTAGGATGCATATTTTTAAGAATTGATAACTCATATTTCAATATTTTTTATATTAATAAATATAACTTTTTATATAATTATAAATTATAAGTGTTGTGATAATATTAACTCTAGTAAATTTAATACGATTTTTCGTACTTAAAAAATTAATTATATTTATTATATTCATTTTAATTCTGAAGAAAGTCAATAATCAGCTTAATAAATTTAAAATGACTAAATTCATTAAATAATATATAAATTATAATAATAAACTAGTTTGAACTTAGCCATTTTCAATGGTTGTTAACTTTTAGCGCTATTAAAATAGATACGATAAGTATAATTAATTTTTCCGATAGCGAAAATAATGATCGTTGATTTACTAGTGATATTATTATCACAACACTTATGACCGATAAATATGTCAAAAATTATACTTATCAAATAAAAAAATAAAAATGAATTATCGGCTCTTAAAAATATGTGATATAAAATTATAAATAAATTGAATCAAAATTAAAAATCAAACAAATTGGAAAATTGATTTGGAGTCTATTTATTAAAAACAAATTAGGGTATAATTGTTAAAATTAGTAAAGTTTAGAGTTTTTTTTATAATTATCTATTTAAGTTATATTAACATTTTAATTTTTTGTATTGACTAGGATGATATCGTGGTATTTTCATTAAATTTAACAATTAAATGATAGAGTATAAATAAATTTAGGTAGTTAGTTTATAATATATTAATTAATTTTTATAGTTTAAATATATTTATTAGAATGCGAATGGTGGAAATTTTTTTTTCCAATTATCTCTAATATAAAAGATAAACTATTATTTCTAATTAAATCTTTTTATAATTTTTAATTTTAATCAATTATTTTTTTTATAATTTTAACCAAATTAAAAAAATTAATAATTTTTTTTATAATTTTTTAACTTTAATCAATTATTTTTTTAATAATTTTAACCAAATTAAAAAAAATTAATAATTTGTTTTATAATTTTTTAACTTTAATCAATTATTTTTTTAATAATTTTAACCAAATTAAAAAAAAAATATTAATAATTTTAACAGGACCAGTTGGGGATTGGAATCTAGTCATATAATAAGCTAAGTGAGCAAAAATACAATTTAAAAATAGTAGAAAAGAAAATATAATTATAAACAAAGGGAATGAAGTATAAATTTGAATTACTGTTAAATTATAGAGAATGATAAGATTCTACATTTTTTGTCATAAGATAATTAAATATTTCCTTCCATTTTTTTAATTTTAATATATTATTATTTTTTAATTAAAATTCAAACTCCGAAACTTTTGTTCTTACTAAGATTACAGACTAATGTCCTTTCCCATTACCTCCAAACTCCTTAATTCATGCCAAATTTGTTCATAGAACTCAGAGTCAACACAACCATGAAACACTTCTAATTTGTGTTGTAGTCAACAGAAAATAAATTAATTTGGCATGGAAAATGCCTTTTGTGGGTCAATTGATAGGAACTAATTTGTGTTGTAGTCAACAGAAAACTCATATATTTTTCAATTATTTGAGAATGGAGCTTATAATAATAGCCCAACAAATTTATTCATTTTAAAATTAAACCATTTAACATGGAAAATCTATTTAACAAATTGGAACTATTTTAGACTTGTTTTTGTTATGTTTATAGTATTTAAAGTTTTAATTTAAATTTTAAAATTAATGTCAGAGAGCATTCAGTCCATTTGTTCAAAAATAAATCGGATAAAATAAATTAAAAATTAAAATTTTAATATTTGTAAAAATTGAATCGAATTGATTTTAAACAGAAACTTAATCAAATCAAATTAGTCTCATTCAATTTCATTTAAACTTTTTAATAGATTTTTTATTCTTCACACATTATTTTTAATATTTTAAAATACAATTAAAATATTTTTTATTTTATTATAATTTAATCTCTTTATATTATAAAAAATAATATATTATCATCACTTATTGATTCAATTTAATTTTTTTATCAAAATCAAATCAAAATTGATGACCACCGGATTTTCTTTGCCTTAAGTGAGGCCGGACCCAAGAGAAGAATAATAGTCCAAAGCCCATCAGGCCCTCCTTAAGCAAGATCAATCCAGCCTCTCAAGCCCCGATCCAGAGACGCGGGATAAATTAGGTCCACTATGAGGCTGGGTCCACCACGAGCCCAGATTCAATGAGAAGGGATGTCTGGCCCACATATCCAGAAGACTTGCTTACACGCGTACTGGGGGGAAAGTAAATGGCCGTTACGCATGGAGTAGGAGTCTGACACATCCGTATGTACGGAGCTGGGTAACAGAGACAGCTAGCGCTGTGGCAGAGGGACAGATATACATCACAGGTAGAGAGGAGGGGGGCTTTCCCTCAGATTCACTTCTTCTTTCCCCTTCCTAGGCTCCACTTTTTATTTTTCTATGCGACTCTTGCCTAAGGACACTACTCTTATTCATAAAACCTGACTTGAACGTCGGAGGGTTTCCGCCGGGGCATTCCCGGTGGACCCCTGACCCCTTTTCCCTTATTTTGTAGGTCCTTTCCTCAAAGAAAACATAGAGAGACCTATTTGACAGACCCATCAGAGAGCCCAAAAAGGAATCAGATCCATATAATAGAGGATAAGGGAGAACCAGATCTATCGGAGTCCAGGGAGATTGATAGTTATCAAAAATAATTAAAAATTTTTAAATTAAAAAACAAATCAAACTGAAATAAATAAAAAATTAAATTAAAATTTTAAATTAATTTAATTCCATCCATTTTTTCAATTTGAACAGCTAAATATAATTAATATGCATGTATCTTGCTGTGCACTAACCATTCCTTGACTTAGTTTTTATGAAATGGTAGAAGAAATGTTCATGCTTGGATTGACTAGTCAAAAATTCCACATGGTTTTGAATAAGTCAAAGGCTCACATGATTGTTTCAAAAGATTGTTGAATAAGTCAAAGGGTCAAAGTATCGTTTACTTTAAAAATGGTCATTGCTTCACTTGTCTTCCCAAATTAAATTCTCAATCAAAACAAAATTTGCGTGAAAGCGAAAATTATGGTAATTTAAGTTGCATTTATAAATATATATTAATAATTTTTTATTAAAATAATTTACTATATAATTTTTATAATATAAAAAATTCAAATTTTTTCTTTTAAATTTCTATTACTAACCTAAATTTAGATTTAAAATTTAAAATAAAAAAATATTACTATTCCGTGATAAATTTACTAATAAACTTAAAATTTGTTAGTAATTATTTTTTAAAAAATCACTATATTTTGTCCCATAAAAATAAATGTATAATTATTTTCATATGAAATAATAAATTCCATTATTAATTTTAGATCAATGTAGTATGATTTAAAATGATAATATGTTTTTATTTTATATTCAATAGTGATTAGAAATAAATTATAATAGTATAAAAAGGTTTTTAAAAAGAAAAAATAAATAAAAATGATGAAAATAAATGAGAAATATATAAAATGAGAGAGGAAAAAATGTGAGAAAAGTAAATAAAATGAGAGAGAATAGAAAAAAAGAAAGAAGTAATTAAAATGAGAGAAAAAATAGAAAATAAATTACAAAAGGAAAGAAAATATAAGAAATAATAAGAAAAAAAAAAGAAAATATATATAAAAAAAGATATTTTAAATTTTTTATAATATTTAACGGTTAAAATTATTTCGTATAGAAGACATTTTAAATTTTTCTATAATATTTAATAGTTAAAATAACGGATAATTTAATTAATAGATTTTTTAAAATTTTAAAAATATTTTAATATATTTTTCAAAATTAAGTGGTTAATTAGTAAGTTTTTTTATAATATAAGAATTAAATAATAATTTTTTTCTATAAAATAATTAAATGTTTCCATCCATTTTTTTTAATTTTAATATATTATTATTTTTTTAATCAATTTTAACTAAAATTCAAACTCCCAAACTTTTGTTCTTACTAAAATTACAGTTTTTATTTTCTAATGTCCTTTCCCATTACCTGCAACCTCCTTAATTCATGGGCAAATTTGTGCATAGAACTCAAAGTACACAAGCATGAAAAATGCCTTTTGTGGGTCAATCTCTAACAAAATGTGAAAAATGTATGCTATGAATTCTTGATAATTCTCTAAATTTGAATATTGAATACTAAAAATCAATATCTAATTCAGATTTTCTTATCTACTTTTTCAATTAATAGAATAATAAATCTAGTAGTAATTCAATTAATATAAAAGAAAAATCAATAAAAAAAACTCTAAATTATTTAGATTTTAATAAATATATACTAAATTATAAAAATTAATTATATTTTAAATTAATCAATTAAATTTATATATAGCTTACCATTAAATAACACGTGATTATCAAAAATTAGTATTTTAATATAATTAATAATTATTAAAAAAAATTCTAAATCTTATAAATTTCAATGATTATACTTTAAGTTTTTTTAATAAATATATTATAAATTAATTTAATTTTTAATTTAATTTAATTTTTAATTTTAATTCAATTTATTTTATAATTTGAAATACATATATTTAAAAATCGATAACTCATATTTTAATATTTTTTTATTAATAAATATAATTTTTATATAATTATAAATCATAAATATTGTAATAATATTAATTCTAGTAAATTAAATAGTATAATTCTCCGTATTTAAAAAATTAGTTATATTTATTATGTTAATTCTAACTTAATAAATTCAAAATGACTAATTTTAATAATTTAATATTTTAGATTGATTATTATAATTTGGTGATAAATTTTATTTTTATTTTTTATTTTTTTATAGTGAAATATTTTAAAGAAAAAATTTTAATTTTATGTTTAAAAATATTTTTTCTTAAATTTCCTCAAGAGTTCTCTATAAATACCCCTTTGTCAAGCTAAAGCTCTTCAATCACCCATGAAATAATCCACCTTTTTATTTTTGTACTATAATAGCCACAATGTGCTTTCTCGCTAAAACACTTTCCAAGTTATTCCAAGCCCTGCTTCTTCTCATCTTTCTATCCACTTTTGCCTGCACTGCAACTTCAGTTGGGATGGAAGCTTATTGTCTCTTAAGCTGGAAAGCCAGTCTCGACAACCAAAGCCAATCTGTTTTAGATTCTTGGGTTGGCAGGGGACCTTGCAAATGGATTGGGGTCACTTGTGATAGCTCTGGAAGTATCACCATTTTGAGCCTCATTAATTTAGGCTTAAGAGGTACGCTTCACAGTTTCAATTTTTCATGCTTTCCCAACCTTACTCGTCTTGACATTTCCAACAATTTATTGCATGGTACCCTTCCATCGCAAATCTCTAATCTCTCCAAAATTACATACTTGGACTTATCTGGTAATCATCTCACAGGAAACATTCCTGCTGAATTTGGAATGCTAAGTTCTCTTTCTGAGCTCTATTTATCAAGAAACAATTTCACTGGTCTAATCCCTACTTCTATGACAAAGTTGGAAAATCTATCCATTTTGTACTTGTGGGGAAATAAACTCTCAGGCTCCATACCTTCAGAAATTGGATTCTTAAAATCTTTAAAAGAACTTGGCCTGTCAATAAACAAACTCTCAGGACTGATCCCTCCTTCCATTGGAAAATTGAGAGAGTTATCAATTCTTTACCTTTTTGACAACAAACTCTCAGGTTCCATCCCCCATGAAATTGGAATGCTTGGTTCTCTTTCTGAACTCTCTCTGCAGGAAAACAATCTTACAGGTTCAATCCCTGTTTCTATGACAAAATTGGAAAATCTATCCATTTTGTACTTGTGGGGAAATAAACTCTCAGGCTCCATACCTTCAGAAATTGGATTCTTAAAATCTTTAAAAGAACTTAGTCTGTCAAGAAACAAACTCTCAGGACCGATCCCTCCTTCCATTGGAAAATTGAGAGAGTTATCAATTCTTTACCTTTTTGGCAACAAACTTTTAGGTTCCATACCTTCAGAAATTGGATTCTTAAAATCTTTAAAAGAATTTGACCTCTCGAGTAACAAACTCTCAGGACCGATCCCTCCTTCCATTGGAAAATTAAGAGAGTTATCAATTCTTTACCTTTTTGGCAACAAACTTTCAGGTTCCATACCTTCAGAAATTGGATTCTTAAAATTTTTAAAAGAACTTGACCTCTCGAGTAACAAACTCTCAGGACCGATCCCTCCTTCCATTGGAAAATTGAGAGAGTTATCATTTCTTTACCTTTTTTACAACAAACTCTCCGGTACCATACCTTCAGAAATTGGATTCTTAAAATCCTTAAAAAAACTTGGTCTGTCGAGTAACAATCTCACCGGCGCAATCCCTTCTTCTATTGGATACTTGAAAAATTTATCATTTCTTGGACTTCGTGAAAATAAACTCTCAGAATCCCTGCCTTTGGAATTCAATAATCTTACACGTTTGAAGTCATTGCAATTAGGTGGGAATGGATTCACCGGTCATTTGCCAGAAGATGTATGCCTTGGAGGGTTGCTTGAAAATTTTACTGCTTTCTTTAATCATTTCTCAGGTTCAATCCCAAAAACTTTGAGAAACTGTACTAGCTTATTCAGGCTTAGGCTAGATTGGAATCAATTAACAGGGAACATTTCAGAGCAATTAGGGATATATCCACATTTGGATTATATGGATTTGAGTAACAATAGATTCAATGGAGAGATTCCACGGAAATTGGGTCAGTGGAAAAACATCACAAGCCTAAAATTTTCAAACAACAATATCTCTGGTAGCATACCGCTCGAGCTTGGAAATGCCACTCAGTTACATCTGATTGACCTTTCCTGGAATCATTTGCAAGGGCAAGTTCCTAAAGAATTGGCAAAGTTGAAGCTGTTGATCAAACTTTGTCTTAATAACAACAATCTTTTTGGTGTTGTTCCTTTAGATTTCAAGGTACTATCTAATCTGGATCAACTTAATTTAGCAGCAAATAACCTAAGTGGTCCAATTCCTGGACAACTCGGTGAACTTTCAAATTTATTGATCTTGAATTTGAGTCGCAATGAATTTACAGCAGGTATTCCATTTGAGTTGGGGAATCTACATTTTCTACAAGTTCTGGATCTTAGTCACAATTTGTTCATGGGAAATATACCACAACAACTTGGACAATTAAGAACTATAGAAGTGTTGAATCTCTCAAATAACATGCTCTCAGGTCCGATACCAACCACTTTTGATAATTTATGGGGCTTGACTGTTGTGGATATATCCTACAATGAGTTAGAAGGTTCTATCCCTGACGTTAAAGCCTTTCGTGAAGCTCCATTTGAGGCATATAGAAACAATAAAGGCTTATGTGGCAATGCCAGTAGTTTAAAGGCTTGTACATCTATCAAGAGTGGTAAAACCAGTCGGGCAAAGAGAAAAAAGGTTGTTATTGTGATTGTACTTCCTGTTTTGGCGGCTCTGTTTCTAGTGTTCTTAATTGGAGGTCTCTTGATTCTTCTCGCACTTAGAAGAAGACAAGCGCGATCAAGGGAATTACAAGATAAGGATAAATTGGTAATACCAGGTCATGATCAGGAATTACAATATGAAACGATCATTGAGGCCACTGAGAATTTCAACTCTAACTATTGCATTGGAGTTGGCGGATGTGGAGTTGTTTATAAAGCTGTGCTGCCATCAGGTCGAGTGTTTGCTGTGAAAAAAGTTCATTCATTACAGGACTCTGACAAGTCAAAGAACTTGAAAGCCTTTGAAAGAGAGATTCAAGTGCTGTTAGAAATTCGGCATCGCAATATTGTGAAGCTACATGGATTTTGTTCACATTCAAAAGACTGTTTTCTGGTTTACGAGTTCGTGGAAAAGGGTAGCTTGAGAAGCATTTTAAACAGTGATGAGCAAGCAGCAGAATTGGATTGGATTAAAAGGCAGAATATTGTCAAAGGTGTAGTTAATGCTTTATCTTATATGCACCATAACTGCCCTTTTCCGATCATTCATCGAGACATTTCAAGCAACAATATTCTTTTGGATTCAGAATACGAACCTCGTATATCTGATTTTGGTACAGCTATGCTTTTATTGTCGGACTCTTCCAACAAAGCCTCATTTGCTGGGACCTTTGGATACACAGCTCCTGGTACGTGCCTTTTAGTTTCATTATCAAATCTGTGGCTTATGAGTGCATCATTAATAAAGAGAAGGTCTAGCATATTTATCTCATCATTTTTTTTACAATTACTTATTTTTTGTTTTTTTCCAGAACTAGCCTACACAACGCAAGTGAATGAAAAATGTGATGTCTATAGTTTTGGAGTGATAACACTGGAGTTAGTAATGGGAACACATCCATGCAACCTCATCTCATCTCTTTGGTCATCGATATCTTCGTCGTCATTGTCATCATCAGATGATCATGATAAATTGTTGAAGGATGTGATAGACCAGCGTCTTCTACTTCCTCAAAATCAAGTTGCAGAGAGTGTAGTCTACATTACCATGTTAGCATTTTCATGCTTGCATCTCAATCCCAAATCTCGGCCAACAATGCAACAAATTTCTTCAAAGTTGACATCTAAGCATCCTCTGATTTCAAAGTCATTCTCCACAATAAAATTAGAAGAACTACTTTACAACAATATTGCCAACATTTGAATAAATTTGTAAGTTTGTATAGAATTATAGATGTAGAGCTTTATATCGCGTATGGATTAGATGTATGAAAGAAATCTGCTGGCTTGGGTTAGCTTGACATTTTATGTTAAGTTTTTTCCAATTTCCTATAATAATAAAATTATTATTATTATTTATAAAAAAGTCTATATAAATACCTGTGTTTATCCTCGAGATAAAACTTTAATAAATCTAAATTACCTTATTATTTAATTAATTTCAAAAACCCTAAAGTCTTAAGCTTTTCATATTCAATTTTCACTAGTATGACATGTTATTTGAAATTAAAATATATAATTTTCTCCAAATTTAAGCTGTTAAATATAAAGAAATGTTAATATAGATTTGTTAAGCAATTAAATTCCTGTCTCTTATTCATGAAATCAATCATTAAATTTCAATTAATTTAATTTTTAATCAATCAATTATCCATTGTCAATTATCTTTACTACGGTAGTATAATCCCCAAAAATTATCAAATCGCAAAATTGTTTTCTTCATTGACTGTTACATACACCTAACATAACCGATTAGTATAATAATTATTATAAAATTAATAATCAATTAAAATCATATATAAAATTAAAATATTGACACTTCCATAAAAATATATTTAAAATAGTAATAATAAATTCTTATTTTATACAATTTAATAGCAACGATTTGAAATTCATTGCATTTATCTCTGCGGCTGAATATAAAACAACAATTTATTTAATTCAGTCATGAGTTTATTTACGGATAAAAATATGGCTCCCATTATAATTTATTAAACATAAAATAAATTATTTATTAAAATATATTATTATATATAATAAAAAATAAATTTTCTCTATAAAACTGCTATCAAATTATTATTTTAGTAGTATTGAATAATAATTTCATAATTACAGTTAACGTACATTGTCTAAATTCTAAATAGTTATATATTAAAAATAAAAAATATCATTTATATTTTAAATAAAATATAACAATTTTTCATATTCTCTTTCATTTCTCATTGTTTTTCTTATTTAATAAATAGGCTGTGATTTGCAAAACTCATCTATGCTAAGACGGACTTTTGCATCAAACGGTTAGTTTTCTCAATATTTTTTCATTGAAATTTTTAGATATTTATATTTTTATCAACTTTATATTGGTTGTATCTTTTACGCAGCAGTTTTGCTCGATTGAAATTAAAAAAAAAAAAAATAGTTAAATTGTTTGAGTTATTAAGTTAAAATCTATTGTCTTGGCTTGGGACCATGATTCAGATTTTAAATAACCAAAATTCTAAAAGTCAAAATTAATTCCAGATTTTCCAATTAAATAAAAATACATTGATAAAATAAAGCACCATTAATTCTTTGAAAATCCCATGCATGGCTTAAATGTTAAAATTGGGTGTTCATAATTATTAGTCAGCTTATTGTGCCTCTTAATCCAAATAAAAGGATGTTAATAATATAATATTTTCTACATTTTATTTTAAATTTTTAGAAATTACAATTTTATTTGAAAAACTCAATTAAATAGCTAATGAAGTAATGATTAATTTTGCAGGCCAAAAAAAAAAATTAACAGTAGATTATTAAAGATAAAAATTAGATGAATAAAGTGCAACGCTTAAGTTAAAATGATATAATTTAATTCAGTTTAATAAAAAAAAAGAATAATTAATATTAAAATATGCATTAATTAATTAGCAAATCTCATAAATAATTTTCCAAGTTTACCAAATATTTTATTGCTTAGCTAGGAAGCAGCAAAACATTCTCTTTGGGGATTAATATAAAAAGCTCTCACTCTCTCTATCGTTGGCTCGAAATTAGGGTTTCCCTAAATTATTTTACAAATTTTTCTCTCAAATCAATACTGTCCCACCACTCCAAAAGGTAAATTTCTCCTATTGTTTTTTGCTTTATTATCTCTCTCTTAACATATTTTATAGAAGAAATTTCGATTTTTACATGTCAACTAATTTGTTTTATAAGAGAATAAATGAAAATTTGAATTTGAATTTGTCTGTAACGATCCGGAAACCGGACCGCTACCGGCGTTAGGATCTAAATTGACTTAAGGTCGCCGGGACTCGTAACAAGCCTACTATACATCCTGAACATTTGATAAAATCCCATACATAATCATTCTTTTGCATAAAAACTTTAAACTTTCCATACACCAAGCTTGATATGTGCATGCTAACTGAAAACATAAAACTCCACACTAGACCTCTCATCAAATGCTCTAGTGGGGCAACATATCATATGTCAAGTCTGATTCAACATAACTCATCATTAAAACATTTACATAAGAATCATGTACAAAAAGGGATTACCACTACTGATAGGGCCAAGCACAATACTAACCATGAAATATTTCTTTACATTACATTACATTATATCATTTTACATTACATGTCTACTACTAATCTATTACACTTAACACAACCTTCAACTTTGACGACTTTCCGGTCTATCCTGAACCTGCAAACCTGGGAGTTAGGGGAAAGGGGTGAGCTACTAAAGTCCAGTGAGCAAAACAGTAAAAATGATTCATTAAACATATGCCATCATGAAATGCATCACATCACAAACAATTCACATCACGGATGGACTTGTCACCAATAACCCTCTACATATCCAACCGTGCCAGGGGCGTAGCATGAGCCTTGACCTAGACTTTCTCTTAACATAACATCACATAACATAACCAATCGTGCCAGGCGCATAGCATGGGCCTCGACCTGGACTTTTTCTTATATGGTGCCAGGGGCGTAGCATGGGCCTCGACCTGGACTTACATATCATATCACATCACATCATATCAAGGGCTAGTGGGTCATCCAATATCCATCCACATCAACATCAATTATGCAATGCGCATATTCGTGAATTCTAATGCAAACAACCTATAAACATGGCAATCGTGATGCATGAACATGCTTAAAATTTAGTTGCTTTTAAAAATAAATGTAGTTCTGTTCTACTCACCTCTGGCTGACTCTGAAACAGCTAACACTGCTAGCCTCCTCGGTTCCTCAGGTTCGATCCTACACAGGTGGACTCAAATGAGGAGCCAAACATACTCTATCATGACTCCAAACATCTCTCCAAAAACCCTCTAAAACATCATAAACATATATGGAAAAACAGGCAAAGGAAGGCTGGGCAGGGGACTTTTGGAAGCAGGTTCGGCGGCCGAAGGTTCCTACAGATCCGAAAGTCAAACACTTTCGGGGGCAGGGTTCAGCGGCCGAAACTCCCCTCTAGAGCCAAAAGTCCAAACTTTCGGGGGCGAGCTTAGGCGGCCAAAACTGCCTCCTCTGGCAGGTTCGGCGGTCGAACCTGGGCTCTCCCAAAGGGCAGAACCCGATTCTGCCTCTCACATCCAGCCACCAAAAACCTCACAACATGCATTCAACTATTCTAAAACATGCATAAACACTTATTCAAGTATATAGGGGCATAAAACTAACCTATACCCCAACAAACATCAACATAGCATCACATAAATATGCATTTATCATTTAACTAACATAAACCCTAACATTTTACAACTAGCCTAAATATGCATCACTCTTAACCCCTTCTTAAAACTTACTTAAAACATCATAAAAGGTGTGGATCTACACTTACCTCTTGAAGATCGAGAGGAGATGTGATCCAAACTTGGAGATGAGGAGAAAACGAGCTCCGGAGGTCTCCAAGCTTCAAAACCTTGATCTTAGTTCAAAAATCTTCAAAACAGAGTAAAAACTCATCAAAACTCTGGGAGATTTGAAGGAAAACATAAAATCAACCATGGAGGGTCAAGAACTCACCTTTGCCCGAAAATGGAGAGAAAAACTCGCCCATTTTCGGACAGGGGGCCTTTTATAGGTGGCTGGCCAGACTACCTTCAAGGGCCAAAGGTGCTTCCACAACTCCACTGTAACGACCCAAAAATCAGACCGCTACCGGCGCTAGGATCCAGATCGGCTTAAAGCCGCCGGGACCCTTAGCAAGCCTGATATACAACCTGTATACCTGTATAATCCCATACATGATCAACAATTACATAAAAATTTTGAACTTTGTCATTCATTTACCAAACTCAACATGTACATGCACAACTCATAATCATAATCCCTACACTGGAGTCCTCATCAAATACTCCAATGGGATAACATCACATATATTAAGTTTGGTTTCCATAAAACATCAATAACCATTACATTTGAAAGATCATATAACAAAAGGGATTAACATACAAACTAGGGTCAAACACCTCACTAATCCTCAATAACATAAATACATTACATGACTGATCAATATTATTCATTACATTACAATTGTCATCATGTCCACCACTAGCTATTACATAACCATGACTTTACTCTAGCTGACCTCCTGGTCTATCCCGTACCTGCAAATCTGGGGGATTAAGGGAAAGGGGGTGAGCTACAAGAGCCCAGTGAGCAGAATAATAAAACATTATATTAAGGGTTCATGCTTCATGAAATGCATCACATCACAAACAAGTCACATTAAGGATGAACTTGTCACCAATAGCCCTCTACATAATCCAATAGTGTCAGAACGTAGAATGGGTCCTGGTCTTTCTCTTACATAACATATCATAACATTCCAATGTGCCAGGGACGTAGAATGGGTCTTCCTGGACTTTCTCTTACATAGTGCCAGGGACGTAGAATGGGTCTTCCTGGACTTCCATACCGCATCATCATCATATCATTTCATACGAGGGCTAAGGGATCATTCAACATTCATCCACATCAACAATATAATATACAATGCAACATATTTGTGAATTCTAATACAAACAACCTAATATATCTCATGGTATTCATGATGCGTGAATCATGCTAAAACTTTCATTATTTGCTTAAAAACGTAAAGAGTCATTCTACTCACCTCAGACTAGCTCTGACAAGACACAGAAGCAGCCGACTCACTGCTGGGGTCCTCGGTTCCTCGGGTCCGAACCTACACAGGTGGACTCAAATGAGGGACCAAACATTCAAGAACATGACTCTAAAATACTCCCCAAAAACCCCCTAAAACACCTTAAAACAATCATAGAAATTATGCAAAGGAAGGCTGGACAGGGCACTTTCGGCGGCAGGTTCAGCGGCCGAAAGTCCCTCCAGAGACGAAAGTCATGCACCTTCAGCGGCACTTTCGGCGGCCGAAGGTTCCCTCCAGAGATGAAACTCATGCATGTTCGGTGGCACCTTCGGCGGCCGAAACTCCCTTCCAGAGCCGAAAGTCCACTTTCGGGGGCAGGGTTCGGCAGCCAAAGGCTAGCCTCCACAGGCAGGTTCGGCGGCCGAAAGTCCCTTCGGCTGCCGAACCTGAGTTCTTCCAAAGGGCAGAACTCAGCCTCCTATATGCACAAACACCTCCCAAACCATTCAACTCAAACACAACACTTCTACAACATGCATACTCACATACATAAGCTCCTAGGGGTTTCAAACTATCCTAAACCCCAACTACAACACATCAAACATACATACACAACCCACATTGCTAAAAAACACAACATAAACCCATAAACTCAACATACACCCTAATATGCATTTCGACTCCCATAAATCTCATAAAACTTGTTTAAAACATACAAGGAGGATAGGATCTAAGCTTACCTCTTGAAAATAGAGAGGAGAGACGATCCTAGCTTGGAGATGGGAAGAAATCAACTCTTTGGTCTCCAAGCTTCAAAACTTGTTCTTTTGCTCAAATATCTTCAAATCAAGGTAAAACTTGTTAAAACTCAAAAGATTGGAGGAAAATCAACAAAAACGACCCTAGGAGAGCATGGACTCACCGTTGGTCGAAAATGGAGAGAAAACTCGCCCGTTTAGGCCATGGAGCCCTTATATAGGGGCTGCCAGACCACCTTTCGGCAGCCTAAGGTGCCTCCAAAACTCATGCAAGTTCGGCCGCCAAACATGAGGTTCGGCGGCCGAACCTTGGCCAATTTCGGAAGCCTAACTTGCCCCCCTAAACTATCCCATGTTTGGCGGCCGAACTTGAGGTTCGGCGGCCAAACCTGGAAATGCCTCCAAGGTCTTTTTCATTCAAAAACTCAATCCCTTTCTTACTTAAACCATCAAATACATTAAAACATTTTATGAAAACATGATTTTACCCTTCTAGAGGTTTCCGACATCCGAGATTCCACCGGACGGTAGGAATTCCGATACCGGAGTCTAGCTGGGTATTACATTCTTCCCCCCTTAAGAACATTCGTCCCCGAATGTTCACCAAACAACACATGCAGCATAAAACATGAACATACAAAGCATAAAACATCAACATACATACAAAACACATAGCACTCACCTTAGAAGAGATGAGGATATTGCTGGAGCATGGCGACTCCCGTGTCTCCCAGGTACACTCCTCGATGTTGTGGTGATTCCAAAGGACTTTCATCATCGGGATCTCCTTGTTTCTCAACTTTCTGATCTGGGTGTCTAGGATCCGTACTGGCTGCTCAACATGGGTGAGATCTTCTTGAATCTCCACATCAGGCTCGCTAAGAACCTTGCCCGGATCTGACACGAACTTCCTTAACATGGAAACATGGAAAACCGGATGGATTCTCTCCATTGAAGCAGGTAAATCCAGCTTATACGATACATTCCCAATCTTTTGTAAGATTTCAAAGGGTCCGATGTACCGTGGAGCTAGCTTACCTTTCTTCCCGAACCGAATCACCCCTTTCATCGGAGACACCTTGAGCAATACCAAATCCCCCTCCTGAAACTCTACTTGCCTTCTGCGGACATCTGCATAACTCTTTTGTCTGCTCGCGACAGTCTTGATCCTTTCTCTGATTATGGGCACCACTCTGCTGGTGATCTCTACTAACTCAGGCCTTGCCAAGGCCTTTTCTCCAACTTCTTCCCAACAGACAGGCGACCTACACTTCCTTCCATATAAAGCTTCATATGGGGCCATCTCTATGCTAGCATGATGGCTGTTATTGTAGGCAAACTTCACCAAAGGTAGATGTTGCCTCCAAGAACTGCCAAAATCCAGCACACACATTCTGAGCATATCCTCTATTGTCTAGATGGTCCTCTCTGATTGTCCGTCCGTCTGTGGATGGAAAGCAGTGCTAAAATCCAACCTGGTACCCATAGCGTTCTGCAGACTCTGCCAAAACCTGGAGGTGAACTGGGGTCCTCTATCAGACACTATTGAAACAGGAACCCCATGCAGCCTGACAACCTCATCAACATACACCTGCGCCAACTTATCCACAGAATAGCCACTCCTGACAGGAATGAAGTGAGCAGATTTGGTCAGTCTGTCCACAATCACCCATATGGAGTCCAATCTGTTGGACGCTGTCGGTAACCCCACCATAAAGTCCATAGCTATATTCTCCCATTTCCACTCTGGAATAGGTAGTGGGTTAAGCATTCCAGCCGGCTTCTGATGTTCCAACTTCATCCTCTGACAAATTTCGTAGGCTGACACGAACTGTACCACTTCCCTTTTCATAGCTGGCCACCAATACACTCTGTAACGACCCGAAAATCGGACCGCTACCGGCGCTAGGATCCAGATCGGCTTAAGGCCGCCGGGACCCGTAGCAAGCCTAACATGCAACCTGTAAACCTGTTTAATCCCATACATGATCAACAATTATACATAAAAATTTAAAACTTTTCTTTCATACATTCTATCATCCACCAAACTCAACCTGTGCATGCACTGAACATATACATAATCATAAACTTGACCCCTCTGTGGGATCTCATCAAAGCCCCCAATGGGTGGCATAACAAGAGTTGAGTTGGCTAAACATGGACATCAATAACATTAAGATCATGTTTCAAAAGGGATTACATTAAACTATGGTCAAGCATACTTCTAACCTCAATATCATTACATTACATATCTATACATCATTATACAATCTGTCATGTCCACTTTCTAACTATTACATACATAAGACTTCATTACTCTTCTTGACTTCTCTGTCTAACCCGTACCTGCAAACCTGGGGAATTTGGGAGAGGGGTGAGCTACTAGAGCCCAATGAGCAGAATAGTAAAGCATTTAAAACATATGATAACATGAAATGCATCACATCACAACTAATCATATCAAGGATGAACTTGTCACCATTTAGCCCTCTACATAATCCAATCATGCCAGGGGCGTAGTGCAGGCCACATCTGGTCTTTCTCTTATGTAAAACTATAAAAATATCCAAAAAACTAATTAAAATGCAAAATTGATCCCCTAAACGGTGAAATTTTTGCCTCGAACTTTGTGATCAAGCTTTCGGGCCTCGTCACACTTTTGAAAATCGTGTCTCAAAAGTCCCTTTCCAAAAAGTTATCGTGGGTCTCCATCAGACATCAGCAGTAAAAGTAGTCTGCTATAAAATCTAAGACTAATTGCTCTGTATTACAACTATTATGGAAGAATAAAAAACATCATTTGAATTAAATTATTATTATAATTTTAAGGTTGTAATGTTTAAATGTGATTAATATGATGTCTGTCACAACATAGGTATTGATGACTGCTGAATTCTCCTCATCCCGGTCTGGGGCCAGGCCCACGAAAATAGCCCATTACTTAGAGGTTCTCAAGCCACTCACGCATAACTAGGTCCGGCCCACTCAGCCTCACGGTTGGGCTCCATCTGAGTTTCTCAACCAGGCCGGCCTCACCTTCACCGCATCTCGGGCCGGTCCTATTTGGGCCCAGCTTTGTCTCTGTCCTCCGGTCCAACCCGGAACCCAAAAAAGGATTCATCCGTTAGCCCTGTGGACCCATCTACCCGTGCATTAAGAGAATCAGAGGCCGTTACGTATAGGATAGAGATCTGATTCCCTCGTACCTCCGTATCAACGTAGCAGGGATAGGTGGTCTAATGATACTCGTTCTGTAGGCACGTCACTAGCAGACAAAAGGAACGTATAAAAGGAGGAATACTCCTCTCCATGTTTAAGCTTTTTCAATTTTACAGAACCCTTGTAAAAAACCCTATTTTCTGGATCTCAGATCATCAAGTGGCGCCGTCTGTGGGAAACGAAGGAGATCTTTCCATCACCGGAGTTTCACTTTTAACAAAACCCACTGAGATCCACGATGGCTAATCACAACGAAAGCAACCTTAACGTCCCAAATGACCTGAGCTCTGCCCAAGAGGGACAGCAGTTCTCCTTTTCTAGCCCTACAACATTAAACAACCAAACACCCATTCCTCTCAATCCCTCGCCAAGCTTGGCAGGTAATGCTCCCACCACTACCTTATCCAACCAAGACCTTCAAACCATGGCCCTCCAACTACAGAACACCGCCCACTGGTTGGGGCAGATAATGCAACAAAGGGGCCTCAACACCCCGACGAATACATTCCCAATGGTAGAAGAACCCCAAACCAATGAGCCCCAACCTGCCCCTGATTGCCTTCAAACCAACAGCCGCGGTACTGGGGAAAGGGAGAGAAGAGCTGGAGAAGAGGAAGAGCCGGAGGCCCGAGTCTATGGAAGGAGAGTGAGGGAGATGATAGAAAATGATGAGGCTGACAACTATTCCGCCGGGACAACCAGGTGGACCAGAAGTGAAGCAGAGGAGGAAGAATACCGCTCAAAGAAGAAGCCTAGGCCGGAAGATGAGGATGTGGACCAAAAGCTGCAGAAGTTGAGAGAGCAGCTCTTGGCCGAACTGGGAAAGAAGGATCAAAGCCAAACCTTCCTGCCCACTTCTTCACCTTTCTCAAAAGGGGTGCAGCAGGAGACTGTCCCTAAGAAGTTTATGATGCCATCAATGGCGGCCTATGACGGGGCTGGTAACCCGAGGGAGCACGTCATGAACTACAAGACCTTCATGGAGCTGCAAACTTTATCAGATGCCTTGATGTGCAAGGTATTCCCAACAACGCTTTCGGGGCCAGCGAGAGCGTGGTTCAATGGCCTGAAGACCGGAAGCATTGGAAGTTTTGGAGATCTGGCCACTCGCTTCATCAGCCGGTTCATCGCCGGAGTACCAGCGGAGAGAAAGACGAGTTATCTAGAAATGGTGAGGCAGAGAAGGGAAGAATCGCTTAGAGAGTATGTGGCTCGTTTCAATGCAGAGGCCCTGCAGATTCCCGAGCTCGATGAGGGAAGGGCAGTAAAGGCCATGCAAAAAGGGACGACCTCTGCCGAGTTCTTCGGTTCATTAAGCAGGAAGCCTCCGACCTCACTAGCCGAGCTGATGAAGAGAGCTGAGAAATATATAAGGCAGGATGACGCCTTGGTAACAAGCCGATTCGCTAAGGGATTGGCAGGCAGGGAGAAAACCCTGGAGGAAAAGAGGCCGGAGAAGCACGAGAAGAGACATGACAAAAGGCCTGAGCCTCACAGACAGCCCTGGGTGCGAAGGGACCAAAGACCTCTTCCTCCTCATCAGGTCTCAGAGCAGAGGCTACTCCCCTCATGGGTTCCTGAGAAACCGACCCCACTTAATGCCTCTAGAGCCGAGGTGCTCATAGCTGTCCAAGACAAGGAATTCTTGCAATGGCCCAAACCCTTGAAATCGGAAGCCGACCAATGAAATCCTAACAAATACTGTCAGTTCCACCATACTCATGGTCATGACACCAATAACTGTTTTCAGTTGATTGCGGAAATCGAAAGGCTAATAAAAAGAGGACACCTGAAGAACTTCGTAAAGAAACCGGAAGGGCAGAGACCTCCGCCTAGTTCGGCAGCTCAACCGCCGAGAAGAGCGGGAGCTAACCCTGCAAATGACGGGTCCAGTGGAACCATCAATATGATCGTGGGAGGCACAGGAGGTCGGATGAGCCGAAGAGGGAAAAAGAGGAGTAGAGAGGGAGAAAGCAGCAGTGTTGAGGTCATGCATGTTGTTGAACACTCTTCATTGACTATCATCTTCTCCTCGGAAGACGCTCAGGGTGTTCAGATGCCTCATGACGACGCCCTTGTCATTGAAGCTGTCATCCACAATTACAGGGTAAAGAAGATCTTGGTGGATGACGGAAGCAAGGTGAATCTGCTGCCTTACCGAGCCTTCCAGCAGATGGGAATCCCTGAAGAACAACTGGTTAGAGACCAGGCCCCGATTAAAGGGATCGGAGGAACGCCCGTAACGGTGGAAGGAAAAGTAAAGTTAGCCCTTACTCTGGGAGAAGCCCCAAGGACTCGCACCCATTATGCAGTGTTTCGAACTCAACGGAGGAAGAGCTGGATTCAGAGGTCCTAGAAGTCAGAGATGAGAAAACAGAAGCCAGGACAGAACCAGTGGGGGACCTGAAGAGTTTTCCTTTGTCAAAAGAAGAAACAGATAAAGTCTTCAGTCTCAACGCCGGCCTCACCAAAGAGCAGAAAATCGAAGTCATGACCCTGATTCGAAATCACACGTCAAGTTTCGCCTGGAAGCCTTCTGACATGCCCGGAGTTGATCCCGAGGTGATGACCCATAAGCTGAATGTCCTCCCCGAAGCCAGACCGGTAAAGCAGAAGAAGAGGGTGGTAGGAAGGGAGAAGCAGCAGGCCACCAGGGAGGAAGTGCAGAAATTAGAAAAGGCAGGCTTTATTAGGGAAGTCATATACCCGCAGTGGTTAGCTAATCCCGTACTAGTAAAAAAAGCTAATGGCAAGTATAGGATGTGTATAGATTTCACTAACCTAAACCAGGCCTGCCCTAAAGATTGTTATCCCCTCTCTGATATTAATAAAATGGTCGATTCTACGGCCGATTTTAATTATATATCGTCTTTGGATGCGATGTCTGGTTATCACCAAATCCCAATGGATAGGTCGGACGAAGAAAAGACCTCATGGGACTTATTATTATAGAGCCATGCCTTTCGGATTGAAAAACGCCGGGGCAACCTACCAAAGACTGATGAACAAAATCTTCAAAGATCAGATCGGCAGAAACGTAGAAGTTTATGTAGACGATATGGTGGTCAAGAGCCTAACTTTCCAACAGCATGTGGCAGATTTGAAGGAGGTTTTCGGAATATTAGATCGCTACAGAATGAAGCTGAATCCAGCGAAATGTGCCTTCTTCATCAGGGGAGGAAAATTCCTGAGATACATGGTGAGTGGGAAAGGCATCGAGCCCAACCCGGAGAAGGTAGAGACCATATTGAATATGCCGGAACCGACCTGTGTGAGGGACGTCCAAAGACTAACTGGGAGAGTAGTAGCACTCAATCGATTCATGTCAAGGTCGGCAGAAAAGTGCCTACCGTTTTTTAGGAAGTTGAGGAAAGTGCCAAACTTCGAGTGGACAGAAGACTGTCGAGAGGCCTTCAAAGAACTCAAAAGCTATCTTAGCTCGCCTCACGTGCTTAGTAGTCCCATAGAAGGTGAGGAACTTCTGATATACCTAGCGGCCTCTGAGCAAGCAGTCAGCGCCGTGTTGGTAAGGGGGGAAGAAGGAGAACAGAAGCCTATTTTCTATGTCAGCAAGGTGCTTAAAAATGCCGAGGTCAGATACTTGAATATTGAAAAGATAGCATACGCTCTGCTACTGGCAGTCCGAAAGTTCAGGGTTTATCTGGAAAGCCGCCAGGGAGTAGTAATGACAGATCAACCTTTGAAGAAGATTCTACGTTGACCGGAGACCTCAAGACGGATGTTAGCGTGGTCCATTGAGATTAGTCCCTACTGCCTGGAGTATCGACCTCGAACAGCTATAAAATCCCAGGCCCTTGCCTACTTCATAGCAGAGTGCACGTTCAACGAAGAACAAGGAAAATCATCCTCAGAAATATCGGGAGAGGAAAGAAAGGAAGATCTCCTCCAAAAGTTCAGATGGAAATTACATGTGGACGGGGCTTCAGGCGCAGGAGGTAGCGGTGCTGGAGTAATGCTTAAGGGGCCTGGAGAATTTAAGGTTTGCTACGCCTTACGCTTAGAATTTAAAGCCTCCAATAATATGGCGGAGTATGAAGCCCTGATAAATGGGTTACTGGTGGCAATGGAGGTAGGGGTAACCGATCTCGAGGTGAATAGCGACTCTCAGCTGGTGATCAACCAGGTAACAGGAGTGTACCAGGCCAGAGACCCCGTCATGCAGAATTACCTGGCTAAAGTAAAAACTATAGAAGCCGAGCTCGTAAGTCAAGGAGTTACCATCAGATTTCAAAGAATACCTCGAGAGGAAAATGAGGAAGCAGATTTGCTTAGCCGATTGTCCAGGGAAGAATTAGAACAGCTCCCAGATGAAGTGTACATACAGCATGTACATATGCCTGCTTTTAATAAAACAGACACGATACTACAGGTGGAACACAGCCCGACTTGGATGACCCCATACCTAGAATACCTAGAGAAGGGAAAACTCCCCGAGGATAAAGATGAAGCCAGAAAGATAGCAGCTCGTGCTGCCAATTACCAAGCAATAAGAGGGACCTTATACAGAAAAGGGAAATCCAGCCCATGGCTCCGATGTGTAAGCCCGGAAGATGCTATGAAAGTAATGGAAGAGGTACACAGGGGAGTATGCGGAGCCCACGAAGGAGCAGGGACATTGTCCAATAAAATATTTAGGCAAGGGTATTACTGGCCCACTGTAAAAAAAGAAGCCGAAGAATTTGTCCGAAGATGTGATGTATGCCAGAGGTTTGCTAACGCCATCAAAGTCCCGTCCACTCCTCAATCCAGCATATCCAGCCCATGGCCTTTTTCGCAATGGGGAATTGACATCCTGGGACCCTTCCCTAAGACTACGGGGCAGAAGAAATTCGTAGTGGTGGCTGTAGAATACTTCTCAAAATGGCCGGACGCGGAAGCAATAGCTACGATCACAGCTCGCAAAATGATAGACTTCGTGTGGGGACATATCATCTGCAGATTTGGCATACCAAGAGTGCTTATCTCAGATAATGGCAGACAGTTCGACTGCTGCAGCACTTTCAGAGCATTCATGGTAAACATGGGCATATGGCACAAGTTTTCTTCAGTGGCCCATCCTCAAACCAATGGCCAGACAGAGGTCACCAACTGAGCAATCCTCCAGGGGCTGAAGAAACGACTGGATGGGGCAAAGGCGAATTGGGCAGACGAGCTCAATAGCATCCTGTGGACACTCCGAACCACCCCTAGAGCGTCCACTCAAGAAACGCCCTTCGCACTCGCATATGGCATAGAGGCTGTAGTCCCAATCGAGCTGCAAATTCACACTCATCGAGTCCAATTTGTTAGCGAGAACACTAATGACGACAAGTTAAGAAACAACCTGGATGCTCTCGAAGAAATTAGGGAAGAAGCTCAAGTCCGAACTGCTGCTTATCAACAACGGGCAGCACGATATTACAACCAAAAGGTCAGAGAAAGATGTTTGAAGGTGGGAGATCTCGCTTTGAGAAACCTAGAAGCTATAGGAAAAAGAGCGACAACAGGCAAGTTAGCACCAACCTGGGAGGGCCCATTTAGGATAACAAAAGTGGTTCGGCCAGGAGTGTACCGAATTGAGGATATGCAAGGACACCCCGAGCCCCATGCCTGGAATATCCAGCACTTGAAGAGGTATTTCCCTTGAAATATTTGTAAAATAAAAATATTATGCTCTGGAAAAGCACAGATAAGTAAAACTACGACATTCTTTATACAATGATATTAACTTTATTATAAATGCCATTCCTCCTAAAAAATGGCCGGAGAGGAACTTAAAAGACCTCCCGGAGCATGAAGACCGAGATCCCCTAGAACTCCCGGAAAAACAAAGAAGACTGGGATCCCCTAGAACTCCCGGGAAAACAAAACAAAAACGGCCGGAGAGGATCTTAAAAGACCTCCCGGAGCATGAAGACCGGGATCCCCTAGAACTCCCGGGAAAACAAAGAAGATCGGGATCCCCTAGAACTCCCGGGAAAACAAAACAAAAACGGCCGGAGAGGATCTTAAAAGACCTCCCGGAGCATGAAGACCGGGATCCCCTAGAACTCCCGGGAAAACAAAGAAGACCGGGATCCCCTAGAACTCCCGGAAAAACAAAACAAAAATGGCCGGAGAGGATCTTAAAAGACCTCCCGGAGCATGAAGACCGGGATCCCCTAGAACTCCCGGGAAAACAAAACAAAAACGGCCGGAGAGGATCTTAAAAGACCTCCCGGAGCATGAAGACCGGGATCCCCTAGAACTCCTGGGAAAACAAAGAAGACCGAGATCCCCTAGAACTCCCGAAAAAACAAAATAAAAACGGCCGGAGATGATCTTAAAAGACCTCCCGGAGTATGAAGACCGGGATCCCCTAGAACTCCGGGGAAAACAAAACAAAAACGATCGAAGAGGATCTTAAAAGACCTCCTAGAATCTCCTAAGAGCTCCTGAGAAAAACAAAAGCGGCCAAAACCCCATCAGATCTGCTAGAGCCAAAACGAGCGGTGAGATGGCCAAAATCCCTGAAACGCAACCCTCACGAGGCTTGGCACGAGAGCAGGAAAGACAAAACTCCGAGCTCTTGAGCCCGTGACACAAACAATGCAGAAATCAATGAAAAAAGCAAACAACCGAGCTCCCGTATGGACGGACTCTCAACAAATAAATGACCGAGCTCAATAAAACCAGGAAAGAAAAACAGCAAAAGACCGAGCTACTCATCCTAGTGAAACAGACAGCTCGGACCGCGCTAATTAAACAACAAGGAGCCAGATACCCGAGCTCCTAACCAAAAAGAAGGATAAAATCGTCTAAAATAAAGCCAAGCAATTGCAAAAGTTACGGATTTACCCCCTCACCACTCATGTAATAAATACTGAGGTGGTAAAGGGGCCACTCGGGACAAAACATAAGAGCACAAGCGGGCAAGAGCGAGAAAATCCAGTAACACGAGCAAAGCTCAGAGGCCGACCTCAGCTCTTATCAGAGCAAGACTAAAAAACAGAGGGTCAGCCCTGGCTTAGGGTTGTGAAAAAATTAAGCATCCGGGCTCATATCAATAAAGTTTATGAGTCAAAAACTAAGTCTCTGGCTAAGTCTTCAACCCTGATTATATGGGAAACAAAGAATGAAAGATTACGTCACCAGACCTTCACAGAATCCATTAGACACAAAGCCCAAAGGCCTCACTCCTGAAAATTAATAAGATAGATTATTCGAACAGAACAAGTAGCCCAGCAAGGTTAGGCACAAGCAGAGTAAATGAAAAACGCAATTTCATTAAAAGAAAAGTACATTACAGTCAGGCCTCAGAAACAAGAGGTCACAATCTCATTAAAGGAAAAGTACATCACAGCCAAAACCCTCCTTAGAAAACCTACAGGCCCAAAGGCGTCATTATCTATCCTACCCCCTTTCAGCTCGCTGAGCCCCGCTTCGTTACCAGGGAGAAACAGCATAAGTTAATCCCGTCTCGAACTCTAGATATGAGATTTGTTATAATCGCGATTTGATACTTGGGCAACAGAGCGCCTGTTTACGACAAACTCTGCTAACACAAGTATCAAAATCGACAACAAGCTGATCATCTTCACCATTTCCAGCGAGGAAATCCCCCCAAGTGTGATTCACAGTGCATACGAACAGGCCGAGGGGGCGCCGCCGTATGTCACGCATGAAAAACATAAGTCGATTGCATATCATGCATGAAAAACATAAGTCTTCGAGTTATAACTCTAGAAAGACCATAGAAAGCTCGACTGGGTACGACAGATTTCTGTTCCTCGTAACGAAGGCTCTTCACGTCAAAATCGACAGCGAGCTGATCATCTTCACCAATTCCAGCAAGGAAATCCCGACACAGACCCCCAGGAGAGGCAACATAACAAAACGCTCGGTTCCCCTTTATCATCTTGAGGAAAGTAGTAAACAGACAAACTCAGAGTACTAACAAAATTCCACTAGGGAAGAGGAAGAGGAGGATCAGACGGGAGGAAGGATAGAGAAGAACAATTCTCTCGTTCTGGCAGGATTTCCAAAAGATGAAAGGAGGGTGGCATCGATATATACAGCCAGAGTTCCCTAGGTGTAGACTCTAGGCTGAGGGTACCAAGACCCCTAAAAGCTATTCACGAGAAAGGAAAGAGAATGTACTCTGAGAACAAAAGGTGGAGAAGGTAAGGTGCTTAGAAAACAGAGTAAAGCCAGAAATAGAAAAGACAGAGAAGATTAGAAATCCAAAAGGACGATGAGGCGAAAGGATGTTATAAAACGAGTCGTACTTGAATAGACGCGGTCATAATGATTCTCGAAACCTCCCCGCTCGCGCAATAACTAATGAGAAGGTAAAAGGACAACATTGATGACCACCGAACTTCCTGTGCTCTGGACGGGAATCGGCCCAAGGAGAGAACAATGGCCCAAGACCCATCAAAGCCTTCCTGGAATAAAGCTAACCTTGCTCTTCAAGCCCTAACCCAGAGGGGCAAGATACACCGGGCCCATAAAGAGTTTAGGTCCAAGGAGAAAAAGCCCAACAATTCGGAGGGGTTAATAAAGCGCAGAAGGCCCAAACGTCTCGTAGCCTTGTATACAGACAAGTTGAAGATTTACCCCCTCACCACTCATATAATAAATACTGAGGAGGTAAAGGGACAATCCGAGGAAAACCTAATGGCATGAAGTAGATAAAACCTCAACTCCAGTCCCTGTCAAGACAGAACTAGAGGCAGAAAGGCAGGCCCTGTGCATCATCGCTATAAATACAGGATTCGACTCATTATTACTCAGCAGAGGCTATATGCCCGAGCTCACATTAATAAAGTAGCAAGGGTAAAACTTGCAAATTGAACGACCAGATCGTTATTAAAAACAAAGCTCGTAAAGCACGGTTAACCCAGCTCGAAGAGAGCTTACATATAACTAAATTCCTGGTTAAAATTTTCAGCCTTGATTAGCTGAGAGACAAAAGATGAAAAATGATGTAGTCAATTCTTTACAAAGTTTATTAAGCATGGCTTAAGCGTTTCTTGTCAAAATCATCAAATTTAAAACAAGCAAGACTGTTTAAACAAGAATAAGTAGTTAGGTCTGATGAGGCCGAAATTACAGGCAAATTAAACGCAAGTGAAATTTCCTTAAAAACCGAAGATATTACAACCTATTTCTCTGAGGATGAGGGAAAAATAGTCCTTAAAGGACTTACATTTCTTAGAATGTCATCACCTACATTACCCCTATTTACATTTGCATCTGGAAGAGATCTGGCGCTCTCCAACTCAGATCTCTCAGTACCAGCAACAAACGCGATCTTCGGTCCAGGGCCGAGGTCTTCCCCTTCAGGACCGAGGTCGCCTCCTTCAATTTTGAGGCTCTCCTCATCTTCCCCGTCCAGCTCAGATTCTTCCTCAGAAGGCCCAGCTGCAATGCGAGAAATTCCTCTGGGCAAAGGAAAGTCGTCCTCCCCATATAGCACCTCCTCGCCATCAGAATCCATTTCTCTAGCTCAAAGTTCTGCCAGAGGAGTATTAGGAGCACGTCTGGCCTCTCTCAAACCCCTATTGTAGCCAGTCCTGAACATGCGGAAGGCTTTCTGCCAAATAGCAGACTTCATCTCCTCAGAAGTTTTATACTCCGCCAGATGTGACTCGCAGGCCTCAGCTATGGTCGCCTTTAGCTCAGAAGAATCCTTGTAGTCCTGGAGATGAGCTTCACAGGCCTGCTCAATCTTTCTTTTCAACTCGTCTGACTCCTGATACTCCACCAGGCGTTTCTCGCATTCCAGCTGGACTTTGCTCTCCGCATGTCTAGCCACCTCAAGCAGGGCCGAACATTTACGTTCTAAAGACCTGACTTCATGGCTAAGCTGTTGATTACGAAGTGTAGACTCCTTTGCTGAGGAAGCCAGGTCTCTAATACGCTCCAAACTGGTGCTCAGCTCCTGCTCAAGAATCTCCACCCGAGCTAAGACCCTCTCCTTTTGAATATTCACCTTATTCAAATGAACTTGAAGGGCTTCAAACTGGCGCTGGGCCTCCTCCTTCTGGTTTATTGCTTCATCCCTCTCACGAAGGGCCTCCATCGTAGAGGACAGCTGCTTCAAAACCTCTTCACAGCGGACCTCAGCTGCAGCTGCCCTCTCGTTTGATTCTTTTAAAACCTTTCGGGTGTGAGACAGCTCCACTTCTAGGGACTGGGTGTGATTGTGTGCCTCAGCTGCCCTCGCATCAGCCCTTTTTAGAGCTTCCAAAGCTGTGTTCAGCTCGAGTTGGAGAGATTGGGAGTGCTCTCGAGCAGCTGCGAGGTTGCCTCTGGAGTCTCCGGTAGCAGACAAGTTTTCTTCCAAGCGTGCCTCCTCAATCCGGCGACTCACAGACTCTCGGAGAGAATGATCGCGAACCCTATCTCCACAAAGAGGCCCATCACCTAACACCAAAAGGAACGATCATCAAAAGAAAGAAATAAAGAGAATCAAAAGAGAAATAGAAAGACGACTCACCATCAGAAGCATTTCTCTAATCGTATCCCCGAGTTCTTCTCGGGATCGAGATTGGAACGACGCCTGCTCTCTGGTAGAACTGGCTAGAAGACCAGTGAGAGCAAGCAGACGCTGATCTGAGGCCTCCGTAATCCCACCAAACATCCGTTCTTTAAGAATTTCAGCGACTACGCTCGCCGGAGATTGGTGGGTGATGTCCTCCGCATTTAAAATATCATTGTTAGAAGCAGACAGCAGAGGGACGACGGGGACATCTTTTTCCTTCCCTACAGGAGGAAGGGCTGGAAGCGATTCCTTGGAAGCCCTAGACTTCTTCTGGGTAGGAACCGGGGCAGAGGTTTCAGGGGGGGCCGGACGCTTGTCCCCGGCCTTCATTGAGATGTCTCTAGGCCCTGATCCAGCCTCCACAGGGGCATCCCCAGGAGGAGCCTTCAGAACTTCGTCCTCCACAGGGACGACCTCCATTCCTTTCCCGGAAGCCTCCTCTTCAACAATGGGGGACTCGGGCCTTCCCCTTGGCGCCTCCTCAAGAGGAAGAACAAGATCCGACTTCGCCTGTCCCATGCTCCCAGCCCGCTTCACAACAACTAGAGAAGTGGCTTGAGCATCTTCTGAAGAACCCTGATTAGACTTAGACTCCTGAACAGGTCTCAAAACTGAGGTCGACCTACCGCGACTAGATGGCCGAGAAGATCTGGTGCCACGGGAGCTCGCCTTGGGAGCTCGAGAAGAAGCTTTAGCAAGAGGCCTGCTAACCTTCTTAGCAGAAACAACCTGAGCCACCTCTGTTGCAACCTCAGACACGCGACGCCCAGCCAGAAGAGCATCTAAAGCGGCATGCATACTCTCCCTGGACAGGACTAAGTTCTTCGGAGGTTTGATTTCATCCATTTCAACGTCAGAAGCTGTCAAAAAGCATAAAACCAGAAAGAGTTAGCATACTTTCTAATATCATTTACGAGGAAAAAGCAGAATTGCTAAGCAAGGCACTATACCCGTGTCCCGAATATCCCTAAGATTAGACACGAACATACACTTCTCGACGTCATACTTCCTATTGACGGAAGTCAGTCGGATAAACCCCACCTGCTCGGTGAGGCTTAGTTGGGGCAGGTCGTTGATGCCCAGGGGGACATCCTCCCAGTCTAGCCTCACTCCCCACGATACGTCGGACTCTTTCCTCAGCTCTGCCACAAGGAAATTCTCTACCCATCCCTTTATTGAGTCTTTGTAACCCGTGAAAAGAGACAATCCACCACGGGGGAAAAATAGTAAAAATTTTGAGTCGCCTTAACGAGGCGGAAGAAAGTGACGAATAGACACACCGTGGGAGTAAAACCCCAACTCAAGCAGATGGATTCAAAGCAAGACATGAATAAAATGGAGTTTGGGGACAACATCCGGGGGGATATCCCAAAGTATCGGAAAACCTCGATGAAGAAAGGGGTAAAAGGGAAAGTCAGACCGAAATCCCTCTGCTTAAGGAAGAAGACTATGCGAAGATCCCTTTGGGGATCTACCAAGCCGGGAGGAGAAGGGTTTGGAAGAACTATCCTTTCATTTCAGAAAGGAGCTCGAATAAGGTAAAGCGGCGTATCTAAATAACGCCGAGAAATATACTTGGTTATGGAAGAAGGAGTAATGTGCGACTCGAGATTAGCAACATCGGGAAGTCTAGGACCCTCCATGGAAGAGTGAGAGAGCGTACCTGAAATGCGATAAGGTGGAGAAAGCAGAAAAAGTTGAAGGAAAACAGAGAGCGGACGAGAACGAGTTTCTTCAGGAGACAGAGAGAATTCGAAATGAAAGGCAATAATGAGACGAATTGTTGCTCTGAACAATTTTGTCTTGGAGCGACGCGGTCATTAATCACTCTCGAAGTTTACCCCTCATCAGTTAGACAATAACTGACGAGAAGGTAAAAGAGCAAACAAATTGACGACCGATGGATTTCACCGCCCCTGTCGAGGGTTGGGCCCATGGCAATAGCCCATCACCGAAAACCCCAGATGCTATTTGCATAAAACAAACCCAACTTCCCCCAAACCTTAAGACCGGGCTCCACTTGGACCTCTTACCCCGTGATAAAGACCAGACCTGCTCATCACCTAAAAAGGTCAAGAGCTCAGCTCACGGGTCAAAAACAGAAACTAAGGGTACAACTAATCCAGCTCGGAAAAGGCAGGCCGAATTCAGACAGGCGCGGTCATAATGACTCTAGGTGTTTACCTCCTCGACAGTGGGGGCAATAACTGCCGAGAAGGTAAAGGGGCATTTGATGACTGCTGAATTCTCCTCATCCCGGTCTGGGGCCAGGCCCACGAAAATAGCCCATTACTTAGAGGTTCTCAAGCCACTCACGCATAACTAGGTTCGGCCCACTCAGCCTCACGGTCGGGCTCTATCTGAGTTTCTCAACCAGGCCGGCCTCACCTTCACCGCATCTCGGGCCGGTCCTATTTGGGCCCAGCTTTGTCTCTGTCCTCCGGTCCAACCCGGAACCCAAAAAAGGATTCATCCGTTAGCCCTGTGGACCCATCTACCCGTGCATTAAGAGAATCAGAGGCCGTTACGTATAGGACAGAGATCTGATTCCCTCGTACCTCCGTATCAACGTAGCAGGGACAGGTGGTCTAATGATACTCGTTCTGTAGGCACGTCACTAGCAGACAAAAGGAACGTATAAAAGGAGGAATACTCCTCTCCATGTTTAAGCTTTTTCAATTTTACAGAATCCTTGTAAAAAACCCTATTTTCTGGATCTCAGATCATCAGGTATGAAGCAAGATGAATACAGACTCACATTTATAAATTTTTCTCATTTGATATATACTGGTGATAAATTAGATAATGCCCATCATTTGTGACAATTCTAGTATGGATGAGCAACCCAATTGGGCATGAGATGGTGCAGATGAAGATGACATTTTTTATGTTTGATTGTATTTTATTTAAAACTTTCTGTGGTATAATAAGTTCTCTAAAATCTTTAATTATTCTCTCTACGTTGTTTTTACTTAATGACTAACGTCTAAATTTCTACTTTTATTAGTACTCTCTAACTACAAGAATGATATTACATAAATTGGAAAAAAAAAATGCCTCGGAGATCTGGAAGTTTTCATGTTCTTAGACTAGTGAGAAATGATTCTCAAATTGGCGGACAATCTCAACAACAAGATTGAAACCAAACAATGGATTCCTCTCAATAAGAAACTCAACAAGTGAATGGTGATTTGATAATAGAGATGATTGGTAATATTTTTTTATTCCATATTTGCAGTATTTATTTTTTTTTATTTTTAATAAATAATGAAGCTATCTAAATATATGTTTATGTCATGCAAATAAAGATACAAGCGAAAAAAGATTTAAAAAGCGTGAAAGAACTACGATGATTTCAATTTGGAACATAGATTCTAATGAAAAAATTTATATTAAAGTTGATCAATTTGGAGTCTCATGCTCAAAGAAAGGAGCTACTCTTGGATCCTTTTTAGGAACCATGGCTACAAATAACACATATGCTCCTTTGAATATATGTAGATGGGATAAGAGGAATTTAGCCCATTCAAAACCAAAATGCTAAACCTGGTTGAAGTATTAAATTTCACTGATCTCTAATAATAGCATTTATTTTTTTTGTTAGTTGTATTTGCCTTAGTTTTATATAGTAAATATCTCAATTATTTTTAAATCTTTTATATTATGCAGAAGAAATTGGCATATCCTCCTAAGACTGAAAGTTGAATTTTGAAATAATTGAATAAGAAATGGCGAGATTTTAAAAGTGATTTAAAGGCACAATATTACAATCCATCCAAGACAATAGAGCAAATTATAGAAATTGTACCCAAAGATGTGTTACCATCGCAGCGGATTGCTCTAGTTAATGAATGGTTTGTTGAAAAAAAATAAAGTTTGAGTTTGTTCAATGAATTTGTTAGCTTGTATTTTAGTAATGCATGATTGTCTTATTATGATTATTTAAATGAGTGCAATCAATACAACAAATGCAAGAGAGCAAAAGAATGGACACACTTCTAGTAGAAAGAGCTATGCAAGTCTAAGGAAGGAAATGATAAATTCATCGCTTGTGGGGGTCGGAGATACTTTCGATGCAAGTTTCCCTCTGTGGTCCCTTTGTGGCTCGATGCTCTCGCCTTTTCCTCTTTCTTAAATCTAACTTCTTCTTTCCTCTTCTTCTTCTTAGAAGACGATTTGCATCAATTGACTATCGATGAAAAAGAAAATATTGTTATCCCTATTAAGAGCTCCAGAGATATTCCGATCGTCACTTATGATTTTTGTATGGTGGAGATGTTTCTCACATACAATCCAATCAATTTTCAGAATATGCAGACCTCTTTGGCAAATTTATGGCATTCTTTAAAGGAAGTATCTATTATGGAATTAGAGGTAAAAAGATATTTGTTTCGGTTTTTTAACAATGTTGATTTTGAAAATATAGGGATGTGGGTCCTTGGTTGTATAATCGATTCCTACTTGTTTGGAAAGAGATACAAGGTTTTCCTTCCTCTCAACAAGATGCCTCTAACAATACCTCTGCGAATGTTAATTTGACAGGCAACAGTGAAGCGGCTCATCCCGTCAAAGGTCGGGATAGCCGAAAGCAATGATCATCCTGTGTTGGAACTGCTGAAAACTTGGCAATCCTCGGACAGTTAATGCATTGAAAGATTTGGTTACTAGTTACAAGCCGGACATTTTATTTTTTATGGAAACAAAAACTCTTACTTCTCGTATGGAATTTTTTCGTAATTTTTTATATTTTGATGGTTGCTTCTCAGTCAATAGACAATGATTGGGAGGAGGCTTTTTATTAATGTGGAAGAGTCACGTATCTGTTTCTGTGGTTGGCTTTTCTTCAAATTTTATTGATTCGGTTATTTCGGAAGGTAATGTTCAATGGAGGTTTACTAGTTTTTATGGGTTTTCGGAATTGCAACGACGACGTTAGTTTTAGAACCTTATTTGAGTTTTATCTCATAGAAGCTCTTATCCGTAGTTTAGTTCGGAAGACTTTAATGATTTATGCTCGAGAGATGAGAAAGAAGGAGGAGCATCTTTGCCAAATTATTTTATGCAGGGGTTTAGACAGGCAATTGAGGAGCATCTTTGCCAAATTATCTTATGCAGGGTTTGATTTTGAATGATTGTAAATCTTTGTTAGACTCTATAACTGATATTTCAGTTAGATGGGTTCGTAGTAATACTACTCTAACTACTCATACTTTAGCTAGAGAATCTATTAGGCATAATCGTCTCTCTATTTGGGATGATATCCCTATTTGTTTGATAGAATTTTATTAATACAATCAGTAACTTTGTTTTAAAAAAAAAAAAAAAAATTCATCGCTTGTGAAACTAGTATCAATATGAAAGTCTTGACATGGATTATATATGACATTACATAGCAGCATAACTCTTATTGTAGGAAAAATTAAATGGAAAACTCCTGATAGACTTGACTTTTTTGAAGCTACCCATAAGAGAAAGGATGGGACATATGTGGATGATAATATAAGAGAGTTGATGGTATGTAATTTCTTCAAAATAAGATTACTAATGACGCTTTTGGAGTTAGACTTTATTTTGTGAGTAGGATTTTAAAAATTGATAATTATTTTTATTTAAAACTTACAGGTAAAAGCTCGTGCACTCACAGTTGAATGAAGTGAAACATGTGATAGTGGTTTGTCTGAACTACATGAACAAGTATTTCAAGAACTATAATGGATCCAGAGCATAATGGATGGGTATATCTATGGGTCTTGGGCCAAAACCTAGAAGTAATTTTGGTGTGACATCATATAATGTAGGATCAAGATGGGAGTCTACCATAATTGAAAATCATTCAAGTGAAATAGAAGAGCTTAAGGAGAAATTTTTAATTTAACTATTATGATGAATTGAAAGGAGCATTGTTTACATTATATGGTTTACAATTAGCTAATGCTTGTCAAGAAATGTTTTTTGATTTTGAATTCAGTTGCTTAAGACTCTAAATTCCTTGCCATTGGGTTGATGGATTTTTGTATGCTCGTCCACATAGAGCTAAAGCTAGAAGATTTGAGGAGATACTTAGTTTATCATATGTTCTTTTTCTCTTGGAATTATCTTTTGTTGGGTATCTTTGGTCTTTATCAAGCTTTTTAATTTATTTTAGTTTTTAGCTTTTGTTATAGGTTTCTGTTTTGGTTAGTTCTATATCTTGTTTTGCATTTTGATAAGTAAATGAATTAGGGTTAGCTTGTCTTTGAGATGCTTATATGTCTTATATTCTTCACTTTAATAAATTTTATGCTTATGCTATATTCAAAGTGAGAATTGGATAAATATTTACTTTTACTTTTTGAAATTGGTTATGAATTTGGACGAGAGCTTTTAGTATTGTTAATGACAGTTTTGAATAATTTTATATAATATCTTATTTATAAATTTAGTCATGATTATACAAGAATTTATTTGCTATTTAAAATTAGAAAATAAATTTTAGTGGCAATTCAAGTAATTTAAAATGAAAATTTTAATTAGAAAAATTATGACAGAATTTGTAGAGGCAGTTTAGAATGTACCTATATTTGGAAGGAAGAAATTTTTAGCGGGTTAATAAATTGTAGAGGCAGCTTTCATTGCCTCATGATAATTGTAATAATATGTTTTAGAGTTCATAGGGGCGGTTGTAAGTGTCTTAACCAACTGCTATATAGATTCATATCCACAGTATAAACCGTTACTACCATTGCAAAAGATTGGCAGGCAGAATTAAAAAGCGTGAGAATAAAAAGCGTAGCGGCGGTACAGACTGCTACCTGCGATTGTCAATGCCATATTCAGTAGATTTATCGCCATATTCGGCAGTTGTATAAATCGCCACAAGATTGTAGTGACACTGACTATGTCGTCGAATTCGGCAGTTGTATAAATAGCCATATTCGACAGTTGTATAAATCGCCACAAAATTTTTAGCGGCCACGCTCCTACAGAATATTCAAACTATTTTTATAAGGTTTTTTTCTTACACTGATATAATTTTTAATACTATTTTAATATATAAAAATACTTAAATATAGGTATACAAATATGTATTTAGTTTTTTTTTTTTTACATTTTTATTGGGCATGGCTCTGTCATTTACATAATATATGTCTTTGTAATTTTTAATATCTTTCTTCTACTTTATCTCTTGATTTCAATAAAGAAAAAGAGATAATTTAAGAGAAAATTAGAAATCTTTCTCTCACTCTATCTCTTGATTTCAATAAAGAAAAAGAGATAATTTAAGAGAAAATTAGAAAGATAGATAAAAGAAAAATATTTTTCATCCTCTCCCCTTTCTCTCTCTTTTTTTTTTTTTTCTTTTTCAATACCACTCTCCCTATTTGTTTATATCTTATGTCTCTTCCTTTCTCCATTTATATTTATTATGTCTCTTTCTTTTCTTTTTTTTTTTCCTTTTTTTCTTCTTAATATTTATTATATATTTTAATATTTTAATATTTTTAATGTTCAAAATTTAACTTTTATTTTATTTACATTTCAATATATGTATTTTCAAATTTTCATACTTAAGAACTACGTTTACAATTAAGATCATTTATTTATATCTCACGTCTCTTTCTCTCTCTATTTTCCCAACTATTAAAATATAATAACAATAACATCCTTTGAATCAAAATATTACTTTTTACTGAGTGATATAGGAATACTTTTCAAAGGTAATTACGGCCCAAAAGGGCACTTTGCAATGCAATTCTAAGGACATGAGGAAGCTTTGATTAAACCCAATTAATAAATCGGTTTAATCAATTAATGAAATTGATATTGATATTAATTTAATCAAATCAGGAATAATTAATAAAATAACTTACAATTTTTTTACTGAGTGATGTAGCAATGTTAATTAAATACAATTATTTATTTATAAAAATATAAATATTACGTAAAAATGTATAATATTATATGACTATATTTAGTGAACGTTAAAAATTTAATATAGCACTTAGTAGAGAAACAAAATAATTTATACTAATTCAAATTTTAAATAACCAAAATTCTAAAAGTCAAAATTAATTCCCAATTTTCCAATTAAATAAAAATAGATTGATAAAATAAAGCACCATTAATTCTTTGAAAATCCCATGCATGGCTTAAATGTTAAAATTGGGTGTTCATAATTATTAGTCAGCTTATTGTGCCTCTTAATCCAAATAAAAGGATGTTTATAATATAATATTTTGTACATTTTATTTTAAATTTTTTAGAAATTACAAATTTTATTTGAAAAATTCAATTAAATAGCTAATGAAGTAATGATTAATTTTGCAGGCCAAAAAAAAAGTTAACAGTAGATTATTAAAGATAAAAATTAGATGAATAAAGCGCAACGCTTAAGTTAAAATGATATAATTTAATTCAGTTTAATAAAAAAAATAGTTAATATATTTTTTTTAAAGCAAGAATAATTAATATTAAAATATACATTAATTAGCAAATCTCATAAATAATTTTCCAAGTTTACCAAATATTTTATTGCTTAGCTAGGAAGCAGCAAAACATTCTCTTTGGGGATTAATATAAAAAAGCTCTCACTCTCTCTATCGTTGGCTCGAAATTAGGATTTTTCTCAATTATTCTGTAAAGTTTCTCTCAGATCCATACTGCCCCACCACTCCAAAAGGTAAATTTCTCCTATTGTTTTTTATTTATTATCTCACTCTTAACATATTTTACGGAAGAAATTTCGATTTCTACGTGTAAATTATTTTTTTTTTATAAGAGAAGAAACAAAATTCGAATTTGAATCTGTCAAAGTATGTGAGACTAATTATTTTTTCTTTTTCCACATTTTCTTTCTCCTTTTATTGTCATTGAAAATTAGTCCCTTGGCAATTGCATTCACTTGTGTCATGCTCAACCAACTGGACAAGTCAGAAATTTGATCCCACATTTTATAAAGATGATGCCAACTTTAACTACTTCTATCATTTTCCCTCACCTATCCACGCAACAATCAGTCAGTGTCGTAATTATTTACAACCTAAATAAACATTGACCCGGTCTCCTCTGAAAAATACTCTCTTCATTATATATATATATATATATATATATAAGAAAAATCAAGGGTTTTTTTTTTTATAGATATTTGAAAAGGTCAAGGAAAATTGAATGGTGATTATTGGGAGATTCCAAACAAGTATTGTCAACTCAGTTAATGAGTGATAGTGAGTGATAGAAAAAAAAAAGTATTTAATCATGGTGAAAGAGCAACAAAATTAATTTTCAGTTTTCTTCCATAATCGAACCATAATAATCAGACTCAGCTTTCTCTGAAATTGATTTTTTTTTAAAAAAATGTTCTTAATATATTTATATACATGCTGAAAGTCAAATATTTGATCATAATATAAAAAGATAAAATTAATTTTTAACTAAAGTTATTTTTAAAAATATATGTATATAATCTACCAAAAATTACTTTCAAATCCTTAAAAAATAAGTAAAAATATTTTAAAATTTTAAAACTCATACACATATAATTTACGAGAATAATAAGATCAAAACATAGGGATTTCTAATTTAGTTTGTGCTTTTTATATAAATGCTTAAATTCTAAGTATGCATAAATTTCCTTAAAGAATTCTCTATAAATACCTCTTTATCAAGCTAAAGCTCTTCAATCACCCATGAAATAATCCACCTTTTATTTTTGTACTATAATAGCCAGAATGTGTTTTCTCGCTAAAACACTTTCCAAGTTATTCCATGCCCTGCTTATTCTCATCTTTCTATCCACTTCTGCCTCCACTGCAACTTCAGCCCTTACTGATGGACCAACTAAAGTTGGGATGGAAGCTTATTGTCTCTTAAGATGGAAAGCCAGTCTCGACAACCAAAGCCAATCTGATTTAGATTCTTGGGTTGGAAGGGGACCTTGCAAATGGATTGGGGTCACTTGTGATAGCTCTGGAAGTATCACCATTTTGAGCCTCATTGATTTAGGCTTAAGAGGTACGCTTCACAGTTTCAATTTTTCATGCTTTCCCAACCTTACACGTCTTGAGATTTGGAACAATTTATTGCATGGTACCCTTCCATCGCAAATCTCTAATCTCTCCAAAATTACATACTTGGACTTATCTGGTAATCATCTCACAGGAAACATTCCATCTGAGATTGGTATGCTGATAGATCTTCATACCTTATCTCTATCTGTAAATCAATTTGATGGTTACATTCCTGCTGAATTTGGAATGCTAAGTTCTCTTTCTGAGCTCTATTTATCAAGAAACAATTTCACTGGTCTAATCCCTACGTCCATGACAAAATTGGAAAATCTATCCATTTTGTACTTATGGGGAAATAAACTCTCAGGTTCCATACCTTCAGAAATTGGATTCTTAAAATCTTTAAAAGAACTTGACCTGTCGAGTAACAAAGTCTCAGGACTGATACCTCCTTCCATTGGAAAATTGAGAGAGTTATCAATTCTACACCTGTTTGACAACAAACTCTCAGGATCCATCCCCCATGAAATTGGAATGCTTGGTTGTCTTTCTGAACTCTCTCTGCAGGAAAACAATCTTACAGGTTCAATCCCTATTTCTATGACAAAGTTGGAAAATCTATCCATTTTGTACTTGTGGGGAAATAAACTCTCAGGTTCCATACCTTCAGAAATTAGATTCTTAAAATCTTTAAAAAAGCTTGACCTGTCGAGTAACAAACTCTCAGGACTGATCCCTCCTTCCATTGAAAAATTAAGAGAGTTATCAATGCTTTACCTTTTTTACAACAAACTCTCAGGATCCATCCCCCATGAAATTGGAATGCTTGGTTCTCTTTCTGAACTCTCTCTGCAGGAAAACAATCTTATAGGTTCAATCCCTGTTTCTATGACAAAGTTGGGAAATCTATCCATTTTGTACTTGTGGGGAAATAAACTCTCAGGCTCCATACCTTCAGAAATTGGGTTCTTAAAATCTTTAAAAGAACTTGACCTGTCGAGTAACAAACTCTCAGGACTGATCCCTCCTTCCATTGGAAAATTAAGAGAGTTATCAATTCTTCACCTTTTTAACAACAAACTCTCAGGATCCATCCTCCATGAAATTGGAATGCTTTGTTCTCTTTCTCAACTCTCTCTGCAGGAAAACAATCTCACAGGTTCAATCCCTGTTTCTATAACAAAGTTGGAAAATCTATCCATTTTGTACTTGTGGGGAAATAAACTCTCATGTTCAATACCTTCAGAAATTGAATTCTTAAAATCTTTAAAAGAACTTGACCTGTCGAGTAACAATTTCACCGGCGCAATCCCTTCTTCCATTGGGCACTTGAGAAATTTATCACTTCTTGCACTCTTTGAAAACAATCTCTCAGGATCCATTCCCCAGAAACTTGGGATGCTTAGGTCTCTTTCAGTACTCTCTTTGCACAAAAACATTCTCACAGGTTCAATCCCAACTTCCATAACAAACCTTGGAAATCTATCTATTCTTAGCTTGTGGAGCAACAAACTCTCTGGTTTTATACCTTCAGAAATTGGGTTGCCGGTATCTCTCACCGATCTTGATTTGTCAAGTAATGCTTTAACAGGGAGAATCCCTACTTCAATAGGAAACTTGAGCAGCCTGTCGTACATGGACTTTTCTGGGAATCGATTGTATGGACAGGTTCCTCGAGAAATAGGAAAACTTAAATCTCTTAACATATTGAAGTTGTCATCTAACCAGCTTAATGGTTCCTTGCCTTTGGAATTCAATAATCTTACCCGTTTGAAGTCATTGCAATTAAGTTGGAATGGATTCACCGGTCATTTGCCAGAAAATGTATGCCTTGGAGGGTTACTTGAAAATTTCACTACTAACTTCAATCATTTCTCAGGTTCAATCCCAAAAACTTTGAGAAACTGTACTAGCTTAATCAGGCTTAGGCTAGATTGGAATCAATTAACAGGGAACATTTCAGAGCAATTAGGGATATATCCACATTTGGATTATATGGATTTGAGTAACAATAGATTCCATGGAGAGATTCCACGGAAATTGGGTCAGTGGAAAAACATCACAAGCCTAAAATTTTCAAACAACAATATCTCTGGTAGCATACCGCTCGAGCTTGGAAATGCCACTCAATTACATCTGATTGACCTTTCCTGGAATCATTTGCAAGGTAAAATTCCTAAAGAATTGGCAAAGTGGAAGCTGTTGATCAAACTTTGTCTTAATAACAACAATCTTTTTGGCGTTGTTCCTTTAGATTTCAAGGTACTATCTAATCTGGATCATCTTAATTTAGCAGCAAATAACCTAAGTGGTCCAATTCCTGGACAACTCGGAGAACTTTCAAATTTATTGATCTTGAATTTGAGTCGCAATGAATTTACAGCAGGTATGGAGCTGTAAGAACTCTAGAAGTGTTGAATCTCTCAAATAACATGCTCTCTGGTTCGATACCAACCACTTTTGATAATTTATGGAGCTTGACTGTTGTGGATATATCCTACAATGAGTTAGAAGGTTCTATTCCTGACGTTAAAGCCTTTCGTGAAGCTCCATTTGAGGCATATAGAAACAATAAAAGCTTATGTGGCAATGCCAGTAGTTTAAAGGCTTGTACATCTATCAAGAGTGGTAAAACCAGTCAGGCAAAGAGAAAAAAGGTTGTTATTGTGACTGTACTTCCTGTTTTGGCGGCTCTATTTCTAGTATTCTTAATTGGAGGTCTCTTGATTCTTCTCCCACTTAGAAGAAGACAAGCCCAATCAAGGGAATTACAAGATAAGGATATATTGGTAATACCAGGTCATGATCAGGAATTACAATATGAAACGATCATTGAGGCCACTGAGAATTTCAACTCTAAGTATTGCATTGGAGTTGGCGGATGTGGAGTTGTTTATAAAGCTGTGCTGCCATCAGGTCGAGTGTTTGCTGTGAAAAAACTTCATTCATTACAGGAGTCTGACAAGTCAAAGAACTTGAAAGCCTTTGAAAGAGAGATTCAAGTGCTGTTAGAAATTCGGCATCGCAATATTGTGAAGCTACATGGTTTTTGTTCACATTCAAAAGACTCTTTTCTGGTTTACGAGTTCGTGGAAAAGGGTAGCTTGAGAAGCATTTTAAACAGTGATGAGCAAGCAGCAGAATTGGATTGGATTAAAAGGCAGAATATTGTCAAAGGTGTAGCTAATGCTTTATCTTATATGCACCATAACTGCCCGTCTCCGATCATTCATCGAGACATTTCAAGCAACAATATTCTTTTGGATTCAGAATACGAACCTCGTATATCTGATTTTGGTACAGCTATGCTTTTATTGTCGGACTCTTCCAACAAAGCCTCATTTGCTGGGACCTTTGGATACACAGCTCCTGGTACGTGCCTTTTAGTTTCATTATCAAATCTGTGGCTCATGAGTGCATCATTAATAAAGAGAAGTCTAGCATATTTATCTCATCATTTTTTTACAGAACTAGCCTACACAATGCAAGTGAATGAAAAATGTGATGTCTATAGTTTTGGAGTGATAACACTGGAGTTAGTAATGGGAACACATCCATGCAACCTCATCCCATCTCTTTGCTCATCAATATCTTCGTCGTCATTGTCATCATCAGATGATCATGATAAATTGTTGAAGAATGTGATAGACCAGCGTCTTCTACTTCCTCAAAATCAAGTTGCAGAGAGTGTAGTCTACATTACCATGTTAGCATTTGCATGCCTGCATCTCAATCCCAAATCTCGGCCAACAATGCAACAAATTTCTTCAAAGTTGACATCTAAGCATCCTCCGGTTTCAAAGTCATTCTCCACAATAAAATTAGAAGAACTACTTTCCAACAATATTGCCAACATTTGAATAAATTTGTAAGTTTGTATAGAATTATAGAGGTAGAGCTTTATATCGTGTATGGATTAGATGTATGAAAGAAGCTTGCTGGCTTGGGTTAGCTTTACATTTTATGTCAAGTTTTTCCCAATTTCCTATAATAATAAAATTATTATTATTATTTATAAAAAAGTCTATATAAATACATGTGTTTATTTATAACACTTTTTTTTATAACATTTCTCCCCTTTACAACACTTTTTTTTATTTGTATTTTGTTTGTTTTTAAGACAATCTGTTTTTGCTTGACCTTTAACATCCTCAAGATAAAACTTTAATAAATCTAAATTACCTTATTATTTAATTAATTTCATGAACCCTAAAGTCTTAAGCTTTTCATTGGACATGTTATTTGAAATTAAAATATATAATTTTCTCCAAATTTAAGCGGTTAAAATATAAAGAAATGTTAATATAGACTTGTTAAGCAATTAAATTCCTGTCTCTAATTCATGAAATCAATAATTAAATTTCAATTAATTTGATTTTTAATCAATCAATTATCCATTGTCAATTATCTTTATTACGGTAGTACAATCCCAAAAAATTATCAAATGGTAAAATTATTTTCTTCATTAACCGTTACATACACCTAACATAACCGATTACTATAATAATTATTATAAAATTAATAATCAATTAAAATCATATATAAAATTAAAATATTAACACTACCATAAAAATATGTTTAAAATAGTGATAATAAATTTTTATTTTATACATTTTAATGGCTACGATTTGAAATTCGTTGCATTTATATCTGAGGCTGAATATAAAACAATAGTTTATTTAATTCAGCCATGAGTTTATTTACGGATAAAAATATGGCTCCCATTATAATTTATTAAACATAAAATAAATTATTTATTAAAAATATATTATTATATATAATAAAAAATAATTTTTCTCTATAAAACTGCTATCAAATTGTTATTTTAGTAGTATTAATAATAATTTCATAATTACAGTTAACGTAAATTGTCTAAATTCTAAATAGTTATATATTAAAAATAAAAAATATCATTTATATTTTAAATAAAATATAACAATTTTTCATATTCTCTTTCATTTCTCATTGTTTTTCTTATTTAATAAATAGGCTGTGATTTGCAAAACTCATCTATGCTAAGACGGACTTTTGCATCAAACGGTTAGTTTTCTCAATATTTTTTCATTGAAATTTTTAGATATTTATATTTTTATCAACTTTATATTGGTTGTATCTTTTACGCAGCAGTTTTGCTCGATTGAAATTAAAAAAAAAAAAAATAGTTAAATTGTTTGAGTTATTAAGTTAAAATCTATTGTCTTGGCTTGGGACCATGATTCAGATTTTAAATAACCAAAATTCTAAAAGTCAAAATTAATTCCAGATTTTCCAATTAAATAAAAATACATTGATAAAATAAAGCACCATTAATTCTTTGAAAATCCCATGCATGGCTTAAATGTTAAAATTGGGTGTTCATAATTATTAGTCAGCTTATTGTGCCTCTTAATCCAAATAATATAATATTTTGTACATTTTATTTTAAATTTTTAGAAATTACAATTTTATTTGAAAAACTCAATTAAATAGCTAATGAAGTAATGATTAATTTTGCAGGCCAAAAAAAAATTAACAGTAGATTATTAAAGATAAAAATTAGATGAATAAAGTGCAACGCTTAAGTTAAAATGATATAATTTAATTCAGTTTAATAAAAAAATAATTAATATTAAAATATGCATTAATTAATTAGCAAATCTCATAAATAATTTTCCAAGTTTATCAAATATTTTATTCCTTAGCTAGGAAGCAGCAAAAAATTCTCTTTGGGATTAATATAAAATGCTCTCACTCTCTCTATCCTTGGCTCGAAATTAGGGTTTCCTCAATTATTCTGCAAATTTTTCTCTCCGATCCATAGGACTCCACCACTCCAAAAGGTAAATTTCTCCTATTATTTTTTGCTTTATAATTTTTTTCTCTTAACTTATTTTACAGAAGAAATGAAAATTCGAATTTGAATCTATCAAAATAGATTTAGTGTTTTATTAATAAAGTATATCAAACTGATTTTTGATGATGGAATTTTGTGTTTTTTTTTATCTATTCTTACAAAAAGAAAATACTTAAAAAAATATATGTAAATAGTTAAGTTTACATGTTTTTTACTTAAATTCATCTATTGGATCTAAATAGTTTAGAAAGAAATTAAGCAGAGAATTTGACAAAAATAAATAAATACACTTTGTATGGGCAGATTGAAAACTTAAACTATAAATTGGAGATTGCTTTTGGGTACTGAAAACTTTGAAAAGAGAACTTAGGGTTTAAGCCAGCTTTACATCTTTGAAATTAAGAACTAAGTTTGGCTTTAAATTTAGATATTAAATTGTGCTTTTTGGAAAAAAAAAAATTAGATACTATAAAAATAAAAAAAGCAGCTTGAAAAAAGCGATTTCAATTTCAAATTAAAATCTTTAGAATGAATAATTTACTGAAATAATTTTCACCCTTTATGACTCACCTATACACTTGATAATTAGATTAAAATTAGTATTTATTTTATTTTTTTTGTTTTCATTTCATATAAAAAAGAAACTTTACCTAATTAAATTGTTGCACTTGGTGACATCTCCCTTGTATTGATGTGTCCACAATTGATATCCATTAATTCTTATTTTATGAAGAAAAGTTCCTCATTTGACCAAGTCTAAGTCAACCCATTTCTGGCTGGTTGGGTCCTTATTCTTTGATTAATCTTCACATTTGCATCCTTTATTTGAATATTCCTAACACATTTGAGTTATTAAAAGTGTAATAAGATAATCTTATAATTTTAATAAAAGATAATACAGACTATAAATACACCTTACAACACAATTTTGAAATTAAAATTCAATTTATATTTTTATCCTAAATAATTTTTTTTTAAAACACTATACTCACGTCACTTATTGATTATGATTATAATATTATTTTAATTTTACTTTTAAATATTTAAGACAATTCATGAAATTTTTTTCAAAATTTAAGTATTATAAAACATTCCAATATGTTATCTCCAAGATCTATTCATTCTCTTGACATAATCACGAGACTACCTACTTTGATCTTCTTACAAGAAACTATATATTATTTATTAAATTATGCTCGGTTTGGCACTTATTTTGTCAGCTTTTTCTTGGTCTTACATGCCTGATTTAGTTTAATCTCCCTGCTTGGAACTCTTCCTGCTTGCCGGTCTTGATGAACTTCCTTAGGATATTTGTTTTCTTTTGTTCTTTCCTTTCTACTCATTCGGTTAATCCAATCTAACAGTGATCATTGCCGGAAAATTCAACCGCGGGAGTCTCCAGTAGCTCACAGATTAGGAAGTTGGTTGCTGGTTTTTCCTTTTCCTGAGTCAATAATGGAAGAAGACATTGATCTTGATAAGCAGCTTGTTAAGAGTAGTTACTGTGGTGATGACGAGTGTACATGGCTTTCTTCTGCTGTTTCAACTCCTTCATCAGTTTTTGAAGACTACAGATTTTCTACTTCACTGCATGTTTCTATTGATGAAAAACTGTTCATTTCATGGCTCTCAAGATTGGAAAAATTTGTCCTTTATCTGGATAAAGGAAGTCTTCATTTTGAAGATCCAAGAGTAAATGCAAATCCTGAGGAGAAAGCAGAAGACATTTTAAACAACTCGACTTCACCCGATGCTGCATCAGACTCCTCCATGAATAAGTCTGAGAGTTTCAGGTCTTCTTCTGGGCAGTTCTGCGAGGACTCAACAAGTTGTAACAACTCTTTGATGCCTTGCAGCACTAACTTTGATTCTTCTTCTTCTTCTTCTTCCTCTCAGATGTCAGATTCTGACAGGATCAGTTTCTTGGTCCCTTTAGTGAATCTTGAAGGTGAAGATTCTCAATGGATTTCATCAGATGCAGAATTAGATTCAGATTACTTCTCATCAGGTTTTCCAAGCCCATCTTGCAAGAACTGTGAGGTTTCATTATGGGAGAACAACTCTTTAGATCAGGAAGTAAATTTGGAAGATTTTGATACAGATGAACCTCTTTTCTGGCCATCCCAATGGAAACTAGATTGGAATTGTGAAGAAACTTGGAGATGCTTTTCAATGTCTCCTCGTAAGTACATTACAGATCCTGGAACTCTTCAACATACATCTACCAACGTAGTAGGAACAAAATTCCATGTCAGAAGAAAGGACACCAATGAGGGTTTCAGGGAAAGCCCAGAGTTCAGCTCAGGTTCAACAGCATCAACTTTATTAGAGAGGAAACAAAGCAAAAACAACTTTATCAGGAAAATCAATCCTGCCCCTTCAAGATTGAGAAAATCAAGGAAAATTTCAATGAAAATAGTACCTATAGAAATGGAAAACGATCTAGATAAGAGAAAAGATAAAGAATTCTCAATCCAACAATCAAACTGTTCAGATAGAGATTTCTTGGAAGATGATTTCACAAAAAATGGAGAAGTTCCAATTGAGAAACTACTAGGACTTGGTGAGTTTGACGGGCATGAAGGGGTGGATTCAGAATTCAATGAAGATATTTTCTCACTGGAAGAATCTCTGTAAGAATTCAAGCAGACTTTTCTATTAGTTTCTAGATCAACCAAGTCTTCTTTTGGCAGCCCCATTTGATGCAATCAGCAATTCAGCAAATCAATACAAATTATTGATGTATTAATACAAATTAAAATCAAAATTTTGTATCAAGACATTAGATCCCTTCTCCCTCAACTAGAGGTCTCTGAGTTAAGCTTGTGTATTGCCACCTTTAATGGACCTGCCTGATACTAATTGGATCAGTTGAGTTAAAGTTTTAAATACTAAATGGTTTATATCAAAAAAAGAAAATTAAAATTGTGTGAGACTCTCAGTTTCTTCTTACCCTTGAAAGAGAATTAATATTTATAGGTAATTACATGTGAATTTGAGCTTGTGTATTAGATGGATTTATCGCCCATGGTTGTTTATTACCCGGAACCCAACTGGCCAGTGACCACCACCGTAGCCACTTGTAGCCACACCACTTACCCACCACTACCACTGTATTGCCAAACCCATAACCATAGCTTGATTTTAACTCAGTTGCATACTCAAATGCAAACCAAAACCCCCGCCAAACCCATTTTACAAGTAGCCTGAACTCAAACCAAAACCCCATCTACTACAGGACTTGACCCTCACCTCTAACTGAAGTCCCAGTTGGAGCCATAGGTGGAGCTAGTAGCTCTAAAAGAGGAGCAGCTTTGGTCACTACTAGGATCGTTAGATATTTCAAGAGAGTCCTCTCTTATCAGCAGCTGTAGCAATTGTAACAGTAGCAGCAATGGTAGCTCCAACTATACAGGGAAGAGCAAAATAAAAAAGGACGGATGAGATGCATATTTTAATAATTTAAAATATAAAAAGGTTTTTAAAATGATAATATGTTTTTATTTTATATTCAATAGTGATTAGAAATACATTATAATAGTATAAAAGGTTTTTAAAAAGAAAAATAAATAAAAATATGAAAATAAATGAGAAAAATATAAAATGAGATAGTAAAAAATGTGAGAAAAGTAAATAAAATGAGAGAAAATAGAAAAAAAAGAAAGAAGTAATTAAAATGAGAGAAAAAATAGAAAATAAATTACAAAAGGAAAGAAAATATAAGAAATAATAAGAAAAGAAGAGAAAATATATAAATAATAATAATAATAATAAGAGAAGACAAAGAAAATGAGATGAAATGATAAAAACCAAAAAGAAAGAAAAAAAATTAAGAAAAAATTGAGAGGAGATGGAAGGAAAAAATGCTGAGGGAGTAAAAAATTAAAAGGTGAGGGAAGAAAATGAGAGAAAAATTATTAAAATACAAAATAAAATGAAGAAAATGATGGAATAAATAGAAAAAAACAATAAAGAAAATAACAGAAAATTTCTTCCATCATATGAATTAATCTTAAAATTAATTTTCTAATTTAATTTTTATCTTTAAGTTTTGAGCCAACCCATTTATATTTTGCGTAGACTTGGTCCAACAGGCCAGGTCATATGATTTATTTTATTATTTTTTATTTGTCTAATATAATATTTATTTATATAAAAATTTAAAACTTTTCATTATTTTGAAACTTAATTTAAATCTAATATATTTTTCACTCATATATTTTCAATTATTTGAGAATGGAGCTTTAGGCCAACAAATTTATTCATTTTAAAATTAAACCATTTAACATGATTCCATATCCCAATCTATGGTATTGGTATAGAGCATATTAACACTCAAAATTTTTAATAAAAAAATCTAAAATTTAAAGTTAATGATTTTTTTTAAAAAAAATTCATTTGAGTGATCTTGTTATGAGATTTCATAGGAAAATCTATTTAACAAATTGGAACTATTCTAGATTTGTTTTTGTTATGTTTTATAGTATTTAAAGTTTTAAGATAAATTATAAAATGTAAAAATTTAATTTAAATTTTAAAATTAATGTTAGAGCATTTGGTACGGAATCAAATAAATTAAAAATTAAAATTTTAATATTTATAAAAATTAAATTAAATTAATTTTAAATAAAAATATAATTGAATCGAATTAATCCGATTCAATTTTATTTATTCAGTTAGACTTTTTAATAGATTTTTTTATTCTTCACACATTATTTTTAATATTTTAAAATTTAATTAAAATAATTTTATTTTATTATGATTTAATTTTTTTATATTATAAAAAATAATATATTATCATCACTAATAAGTTGAGTTTAATTTTTTTATTTTTTTATTAAAATCGAATTAAATTAAAATAATTAAAATTTTTTAAATTAAAAATTAAATCAAATTAAAATAAATAAAAAATTAAATTAAAATTTTAAATTAATTTAATTCTATCCATTTTTTTCAATTTAAACAGCTAAATCTAATTAATATGCATGTATCTTGCTGTGCACTAACCATTCCTTGACTTGGGTTTTATGAAACGGTAGAAGAAATGTTCATGCTTGGATTGACTAGTCAAAAATTCCACATGGGTTTGAATAAGTCAAAGGCTCAATGATTGTTTGAAAAGATTGTTGAGGGACTCGGTCAAATTATCGTTTTTCTTTTCTTTTTTGTAATTTTCTCAAAGGGTCAAAGCATCGTTTACTTTAAAAATGGTCATTACTTCACTTGTCTTTCCAAATTAAATTCTCCGACAAATTTTTCTAGCGTGTATACTCAATCAAAAGAAAATTTGCATAAAAGCGAAAATTACAGTAATTTAAGTTGCATTTATAAATATACATTAATAATTTTTTATTAAAATAATTTACTATTTAATTTTTATAATATAAAAAATTCAATTTTTTTTCTCTTAAATTCTATTACTAACCTAAATTTAGATTTAAAAATTAAAATAAAAAATTATATCTTTTATTATTTTAATTATAGAGAAAAACCTTGTAAATAGAATTAGGACTTTGATTATTCAATAGTTACAATTTTTTTCACATGATATTTGCATGGAGAGAAAATACGAGACTAATAAGAATTAGATAAAAAATATTTTTTTTATTGCTTTATATTCAATTGAAAAGAAAATAAGGAGAAGAGGATATGTTATGTCTAAATTATAAAATTTAATAGGAAATTTTAGAATTTATATGTATTAATTGTGATTTTAGTAAAAAATTTAAATATAAAATTAAAATAACTTCGATATTAATAAATTTATGCAGTAGAAGTCAATTCCATGATAGGCACTTATATCAACTTGGCCAGATCTTATAATAAAACAACAAATAGCAAATAGAAAGGGCCAAAAAAAAAAATTCAACACGTTTCCAACGAATAGTAGCGCACGTGTTTTAAGTGGCGGCCATCCTGGTGGACGCACCGCTGTACACGGTTGCACCAATATGAAACCAACCCGCCGCTTTCCTCCCGCTTCTTACGGAGTAATCTTTATAAAAACTCACCTAATTATGCTACTGTGAAAAATAATAATAATAATAAATTATACCATCAAATGCCCCTTCATTTTCTATACTATCACCGTATACAGAAATTAATATTTAAGTGATATTTAAATATATAATTAAAATTAATGGCGTAGTATACCTAATTATGCTACGGCTTAAAATTTTCTCTTAAAAAAAATTAAATATTTGTAAATTTAAATATAAATTTAAAATTTTACATATTCAATCACTATAAAATTTACGGGACATATTATTTTTATAAAAAAATAATAATTTTCTTAATGATGTCTTAGAATTTTGATTTTAAAATTTTATGTAATTTTTTTATTTTTTTTTATGTCAAAAAGATGATAACCAAACCTTAATGGTTGTGATATACTTATTATTATTTCTAACTATTAGTATGTCATTTACATATCATAATAAGATTATTAATTTATTCTTAGATCTTTTACATATATTTTCAATTATCTTTATAGATCACAGCAAAATCATAAAATTTGAGTTTATTATGAAATATAATATATCAGTCTTAAAAATTATTTAAGACTTTAGAATGACTCCAAGAATCTACACATTTTATATCATTGGCTATTTATACCGAAATCTATAGATTATTTCATGTAAATTTTAATTTTTCATTTGAAAAAAAAAGTAGTCTTCACATCTATTTAATGTAATTTAATATCAAAGTTAGCCACTAATGCAATTTAATAAAAAAAAAAATTTATCAAGGTAAACCTCACAATAGGTTTAAAAAATTCTTATAATTCTTTTATTTCTATTGTGTGTACCGTATTAACTACCAAACGGGTTTTGTATTTCTTGATACTGCCTTCAACCTTACCTTTTACTCTAAAAATTCATTAATTTTTAATCGCTTTACGTCCTCATAACAGCTTTATATTGACTAACTCTTTATTGACTTCATTTCTCATTCTATTATTTTAATCTATATTTTATTTCTTAGCTGAAGATCTAAGAGTTTAAGAAACACATTTCTCAGCTTGTTTCTATTAGGAGTAACAATAAATATTTTCCCTCTAATCTCAAAACAATAACTAAAATGTGTTTTTATGCTAATAATAAATTGTGTTGCTTTAACATTGGATTGTGGGTGTTAAAATTATTTTCTAAATGTTGGACATAAGTTTTATTGCAAACTTCTTTTTAATAATTTCAAGAAAATATTTTCAAGCCTATCATTGAATAAAAACTTTTGAAACTCTAAAAAAATAACTAATATAAAGAAATTTTGACTGAAAGTGAATATATCGAAGATTAAAAGATAATAAGAGCCTTATGATTAGTGCTAAGCATGCTTTTTAGCATGAGGCAAAGTTAAATCATTATATGACATAATTATTCAATAGTTGAATAGGAAATTAAGGGGTCAACTATTGATTCAAATTATCTATTCAATTAGGAGGAAATGCATGGTCAGATTTCACAAAAAATATGCCAAGGCATGCCTATGAGTAGGTAAATTGACATTAGGAACTACAAAAAGTTTGAACAAAATAATACAATAAAGTAGATACGTAGAGTTGTAAGACTAGTTCTATCCCGGTGTTGGTTCTTCAATCTTGTTCCCGATGTTCCTCTCGTGCAGCTTGATTGACACATATTCATACACAATGACAAACACAATTGAGAAAGAGAAGAGAAGTGGAGAGGAATGGCAGGGAAAGCAAAGAGGGAGAGCAGCAAGTGAATTTTGAGGGACCAAAACTAGGGTAAAATGATTATAAGGATCGGGGGACATTTTTGAAATTACAATAAACTCTCTATTCTCTAATTACATTTTCTACCCTTTGACTAATGAAAATCTTAATAGAAGAATAAACTAATTATATTTTCAGGCACCGGGGACATTTTAATTTTTACTAAAACTTAGAAGGATAACTTAATGAATTTCTCTTAAATTTAGGGACCTTATAATAAGGATTGATTTTCTTATTATTCTTCTGTAAGATACAAAAATAACAAGTCCCAAAATGAATAGCAAATAATAATCATAATTTTTTTTAAATTTATGAAATTTAGAAAAATCTATAATTTAATCACTCCTTTTTTTAATATTAAAATAATTTAATCTTTAAAATTTTATTCTATTAATAAAATAATTTTTTTATTAATTTCATTAATTAACGTATATTGATAAAATTAATTCAAATTAAATGAATTAAATTGTTATAAATATAAAACTATAAGAAAACAATGTAAAAAAAGAAAGTTAATTTATTTTCATATGATGAAGAAAAGATTTATTTTCATAAGAAATCGTATTTACCAGAAAGTCCCAACGGAGAACGCTCGCTTTTTTCTACTTACACTGCAAAAAGCCAAAAGTGTAGAGGCCAATCCCGTTATTATGGGAAATACCCAAGGGCATTATGGGAAACGTGTAGCTGTTAGAGTTCTCAGTCCTAAATCAGAAGCTTCTTTGCTCCCTTGGTATAGAATCCCTTTTTGACTTCAAAATGTAGACGATCTCGTTTCTCTGAATTTGCAGATTTTCCTTGATCCTCTTTTCCTTTTGAACCTTATATTATAAGAGGGTTCTTTGTTACAACCAATTTTGCTATAGAGAAATTCCTGCTCATAAATCACTGCCCTTCGTCTTCCTTCTTTCTGGGTGAGTTTTTGTTTTAATGGATGATTTAAGCTTGTAATGCATATGCAAATTGCTGAAGTTTATGTTTTTATCGCATATGTAGATTTTAGATTCTGGGTTTTGTTCTTGAAGTTAATTCAAGTGAGGAGCTCATAATTTTCTTTTAAGGTTTTCATAGTGTTCAATTTTAATAGAACCTTGAAGTTCTGGTGTTTATAGACATCGATTAGGTTCAGATTCTCCCATTTCGTTGTTATTTGATTATCATTGGAGCTTAATTAATCTGTCTGATTGTTATTTCTATTTCATCTATTGTTTTTGTTTCTTGAATATATGTGACATTATCTTGCTTGACTTGCTACTTGGGTTGGGAAAATTACAGGGCTTTTTACGCCTTTCCAATGTTGTAATTAACTATTTAAAATTCTGATGAATATTGTTAAATTTGGATCAGTCTTAACTTGCCCCAAAAGGTAGGTAAAGGGTGAGAGGAGTGCCTAAGTCCCCTTACAAGAGGCACATTATCCTTGTTCTAAATAGACGTGGGATTTAACGTACTCCTCGCACCCAGAACTACACCGGAGGGTATATATTTCCGGAAGGTCCCCATGTTAAACCCAGCCTCTCATAAATATTTCATGCCCCACGCTCCGGTACACACGAGCACCCAGGAGTGTGTTGAATCCACCGTCGGCTTGGGATAGAAGTAATGTGGCCCTTATGGGGCCTTAGTCACTCCTTCCCTAAAATTAGCTATTGTGTTGAGTTGGGCTCCGCCCGAATTTTAAAAGTGCTTATCAGTTATATTGTCAAGTTTACTATATTGGGTTGGGATTGCAACGTTATACTCTCTATTTTCTTTGGTATCTAAGAATAATTTACTTTCTCTCTTGTGTTACCTGCCATCCTCTCCAATAATATCAAGTTTATTGTTAGTTTACCGAATGATATGGAATGGTTGATGGTTTAAATTTCTAAGAATTGTGTTGGTATCATAACTCAGGTTCCTTTTTAAGATTGGTGATGTGAAAAGTTGATATTGCAGGTTGTGTTCTTGCTCAAGTACTCTTGTTTTAAGAATTAAGGCACAATGCGTACACCGTCATTGCTTGCACAGTGCTTACCTGGCTTGGTGCCTCAAGACCGAGCAAGTCTCGGCATCACCAATGTTTCAGATAGAGATGTGCGTCTCCCTTCACCTGCAGTCGAGATCCTCCCTTCAAAGGTAGGCCTCTTCTTATTTTCAAGTATCAATCTCCTCAGAACTAATATGACGGGACCATCTGAAAAAGAAGTAGAAGTGAAGACTTACCATATTGGAGTTTTTGGTGAAGTGCTTAAGGTTTGTCCTCAAATAATATGCATCCTATTTTCTGCTTTGCAGATGGCGCACCCTTATAAGTATGCTGGGGAGAATGTGGAACTACAAGGGCTTAATGTGTTCAAGGTATGTTTCTTTTGGTGTTTTCTTTTATATTTAGCAATTGATTGTCATTTTTGCCGAAGACTTCAATAAAAATGGGAATTTGGTTATTTTTAAAGGGACCACCCTTTTGCCTTTTTGATTAAACCTTTCTTGCATACCTCCTGAATGTTGTAATTGATAACTATACAAGAAAAAGTTTCTCTCCGCTTGGTAGAATTTCTTGTAATTTACAAGCTTGTACATTTCCTACAGGGAAGAGTTAGTGTTGTTGATATCATTGGATTTACTGGTTCTGAAAGTTTATCCTCAAAACCTGATGGTATGTATATCAGATTTTCAGCTTACAGTTCAAAATGAAATTTGATCAATTCAATTTCTGGTCTCTCTCTCTCTCTCTCTCTCTCTCTATTCACACACACACACACACACACATACAATGGTGCACATCAATGTACAAAATTAAAAGTATTGGATCAGGTGGTGACGGCTAGACACTTATGATTTTGCAGGGTCTGTTAAATCTTGGGACAGCTCTGTTGATCTTGTAAATGTCCTTAAGCTTGAGATTTGTGATGGACAGCTGAGCTTTAGAGGCAAGAGGGTACTTGAGGTAACTAATTAAGTTACTCAAATATTTTGCTGCTGGATATTTTCTATGCTTTGACTTTATGTTTTAACATCTTACTGGTTGCATTCAGCAAAATCCAATATTTGATAATACATTGGACACATGAGATGCCATCATCTTAACATTAGCAATCATATTATCATTGGAAAGATGTTGTGAGAACTGGTTCTTTGCAGCATTATTAGATGGATAAGAATTGTTTGTCTTTGTTCGAGCTTGCATTTATTTGTTTAAGATTATAGTAACATATAAATTGACTATTATGACTCTATTTAATTTTATCTTATTTCCAAAACAACCTCTCATTAATTGTTATTTTTCTAAATGAGTATTCAAATTTATTTAAGATGGGTATAATTGGAAAGTTAATAAAAAAAAGTATTTTTCTTAATATGTGTGAAAAAGTAAAGTGGACAAAAATTATTGGACAGAGAGTATATTTTGTGATTTTATAATGGACTAAAAGAAATTGGCTGGCATTGACTAGATTAAACCTAATTCAGCATTTATTATTTGTTATTGAGATCTAATTCCAAAAACTATGTTGTTGGAGCCTGTGATTATAAATTTGTATTTATATGCTTTCTTTATTGAATAACTTTTTTGATTCTGATCAATGTCCTAGTTGTGCCTTTGAATTCTCCTATTAAATTTCTTTTTAGTGTTCACTGGTCATTTTTGAACAATTAAGCACGGACATTGCTTTCTTTCCCAAGGAGATTTAGAACCTACTATATTTTCTGGATACCATGCTTCTCTGATAACTCTTTTTTCCATTTGAAGTAATGAACAATATCAGATGACAGATGATCTCTTTATTTGTGTTTTTTTTACAGCTTGGTTGTAGCTATGGACTTCCAGGGATTTTCGCTTGCCTCAAGGTATATGCCATTGATCATTTCACAACATTCCTTCTGTGTTGATTCTTAATTATGTTTAAACATGTGAATATAGTGGTGTATTTCTTGTTATCTTTAGATTTTTAACTTTAACTAGCTTTTGTGACTAATAGAAAATTAAATGCCTTTTGTTTTTATTTAACTTTTTTTTTTTTTTTTTTTTTTTTTTTGTGAGAGCAACTAATATTTGGGTCATAAGTTGAAATATGGAACTTTAGCATATGGTTTTGAATATTAAGTACCATTTGTATGTAAACCACTGGTTTTACTAATTTTCTCTTAAGATGGAACTGAAAGGAATTAGTTCAAAAATTTTGATTTAAGGACAAATAATGTCATTTTGGGCAATAAAGTAATAATTTTTAAATATTTAATAATGATAGTTTTTTATATTTAAATGTTTAGAAGTTATTTACACATTTAGTTAAAATAAAAAAAGGGTTTTGGCAAAAAATGGTTTTGGCAAAAAATGGTTTTATCTGGGCTTAAATCAAAAGTTCAGAAATAATTTGAGCAAAAACTTAATTAGAATTGACTTCTTCAGAGATAAGCTGAAAGTTGAGGAGCATATTTAAGAATTTTTTCATTCTTTATATCTTGTTTCATAATGAAAGCACTTGCACAATACATATAATTCAAATAAAACTAACTGATGTTCCCTTCTGCAATTCCTTTAAATCTGAGTAGGTCAGGCAGTTAAGCTTAAATTTTATGATTTAGAAGTTATCCATGTCGTTGAAAGCCAATGAATTGAATAGTCTTCATTGACATTGTGTGAGTTGAAGCTAACTAGCTCTTTTACAGGGAGCTAGTGCAGTACACTTTCAAGACCTGAATGCAGAAACCTTAAGGTGTATAACTATACCAAATGTCCTTGCTAATCTTGAGCAAGCACGGGACAGGCAGAGCCGCCAGCCAGAGGGCCCTCTTACTCCATCAAGATATCCTCTTACGCCATCAGTGCATTTCTATGCTGGGGACTGGGAAGAACTTCCAACAGTCTTATCTGTTGTGAGGAATGATGCCTTTGAAGTGACAGCAGGGATGAGCCTGAGCTTCTCTGAGGAGGATTTCTTGGATGGATGTAGTAGCCAAGATGGCAGCATTGTAGGTCAGGAAAATTCTTCTAGGCGATCAAGAAAGCTTTCAGGAAGCCGTGCATGGGAGAGGGCTAGCGAGATAGATCGTGGTGAAGGCGGATATGATGTTATTCTGATGACAGATATCCCATACTCAGTGACCTCTTTGAAGAAGCTATATGCTCTCATTAAAAAGGTTAGCTGGTTGGTTTCTTGTTGCATAATTCTTTGTTTTATTTATATATTTAATGAAGTGATGAGACATATAACATGGAGTTCGATAGAATCGAGGGGGAAGAAACTTCTTCATTTGGGATCAGTCTTGGTAGCATAAACTTGGGATTCATTCACATTTTGAGGCAAAATTTTCAAATGTCTGTGAATCAATGAAACAATGAAGAAATGGGCAATGACATGATTAACAAGTAAATTATTAGGTTATAGAGTTAAATAATATTTCAACAGTAGTGTCATTACCATACTGACAAATGCTGGAATAGGAAGCTCACTTGTCTATGTGGTTAAGCTCTTTTGTTACCTGCAACTTTCTCCCAGTCCCTGCTATCTGTTATGCTTGAAGCTGATTGGTCTCTGGATTTGATTACTGATAAGTTTTAGTTTTGCTAAAGAATTTTTGACCCTGCCCTGTTAATCATACGATTTTAAGAACCATTTAGATGTTACCCTTTTGACGGAGCAATTTAGGTGAGATTTAATATGGATCCAACTTTTATTCACTCGTAGAATTCAGACGGTCTGCAGTGCCTCGGGGGGTGGGTTTTTTTTTTTTTTTTTGAGAGAATTATGTTACTCTAGTTAATATCTAATTAAATTGAAAGTAGTTATAGATAGATGACTGGCTGCAAAAATTGTTTTTAAAAATTAAATTTGGATGTTAGTGTTGTGTTTAGAGTAGTTGAGTTTATTTATTTATGAATAAACAGTGCTTGAGGCCACCATATGGAGTATTATACATGGCAACAAAGAGAAACTATGTTGGTTTGAATAATGGAGCAAGGCAGCTGAAGAGTCTGGTAGATGAAGAAGGCATTTTAGGAGCCCATTTGTTGAAGGAGATTACTGAGAGAGATGTTTGGAAGTTCTTTCTCAAGTGAACATCATTCTTCAGAAATGCCCTCATTGTTCTCAAATTTTCAGGTTATACTTTTGCCCTAAATACTATTTTTTCTGTATATTATATATCACAAATTTCCTTTAATTTTTTTTTTTCATAATAATGAAATTAGAATTTAAATGTTCAGCCAGTAGGTATCTAATTTTGTTGTCTTTGCAATGTTACATGTAAATCAAAACTCAGCAAATCGAAGGTTCAAATTACGTTTGTCTATTTATTTATTTATTCTATTATTTTCTGGGATATTTATCAGTTCTGCAAAACAATTAATTCTTTTTTTAGTTTAAACTTTGGATGGGTTATGTTCATATATATGCAGCAACAAATATTAGAATTATCAACAAAAATTAAAATTTAATTTAATATTGATATTAATTTTTGAAGTGAAGATAATATTTTTGTGAGACTTAGATGAAAATTTCTTTTATTTCATTAATGGAGAAAATCTTATTGATATACATATGAAAAGGATATTTTTTTGATATAAAAGGATCTATATTCAAAATTCACTAATTTAATTAATTTAAATTTGCAGATATATTAAAAAAGATTTGAATTCGCAGCGGATAGATATATTAAGAAAGAAAGCAAAATGCTCCCTACCTTCCAAATTACTCCACATCTAATGTTGGAATTCAAAACTTGTGATTAATAGAAAAGAAATCCAGCGCTATTTTATTTTATCTCACTCTCCTTTGAATCCTTAGCAGCTATTATTTAGATGTGATTATTAGTTTGATTAGTTTCCATCCCAAAGCCAATGTCTGTCTATATCAGAAGATTTTAAAGCAAATGGAAATCTGAATGAGATCTCAGATCTTATTGCTTTTATTACTTTAATTTTACCTAACACTTCATTCACAACACCATGAAAATATTGAAATATTTTTTTTTATTGTTGGTAAGAATTGAAATATTTTTAAAGTATTTAGAAGTTTTAAAGGAGATTTTAGAGTTTTTAAAAATATCTGAAAATCTTACTTTAAAAAGTATGATTCCCTTTGAAACGTATCTTGAAAAATCTCTTACTATAAAAATTTTTTCCAAACAAAAAGTTTAAAGGATCAAATAGAGACGGATCTTAATAACCCATCCTTATCAACGGAAGGGTTAAATTTGTAACCTATAATATAAATAGAACTCTTATTTTTTATAATTTATGGTTGATTTTCACATTAGGAAGAAACTCTATTGAGTTTATCAAGCACAGTTCAATTCTATTAACAGCATTTCTAGATTATTTATTTTCAGCGCACTATAATAATGTATTAATATGAGAAAAGAGAAATTCCACCTTTAAAATCATCTTAAAGGAAATCTTAATTTTTTTAAGAAGCTATACGATTTTATTAAAAAATTATAATTAAATTTTAAACCCCAAAAGTTAATATGAGAATATCTTTCTCACCATAAATTTACATAAAAATAATGCCAATAAAAAAACAAATGGTAAAATAAAATTCTTCTCAAAGCAATCAAGTATTTTTTAATCATTGTGAATGATTATAAAGACATATCCGGTTGTATTTATTATAAACTAAATCTCAAGTCAAAGGATCATTGTCGTCGTTCTTTTATAGGGTTGAATTGAAACACATTTTTATGTCACTATTAAGGTTATGAGAAGCAATAATACGCATTTAACGTACCCATTAATTAATACACGTTTAACATATCCATTTTTATGCAACAAAAGGAACTATTCACCAATTATTTTGTGTTGAAACCCTTGAGCAAAATGATAATGCCGAAAGGAAACACCAACACATACTGAATGTTGCAAGATTTATTCCGTTTCAGTTTAATCTTTTCAAATCTTACTCGTCTTATACTATTATACATGTTGGGCACCTATTAAGAGGTTTTCCTATTCTGTTATTCACAATTAGACCCCTTATGAGATGTTATACAATGAGTTACCTAACTTTGCTTCTCTTAGAGTCTTTGGCTCTCTTTCCTTTGCTACTACACTTATTGCTCATATGACCAAGCTTGATTCCAGAGCTAGAAATGTATTTTTTTTTTTTAGGCTTTAAACCAGGCACAGAGGAATATGTACTATTGGATATTCTTAATAGAAATATCTTTATCTCCATGAATGTGGTATTTCATGAGCATATATTTCCTCTTCATGCTCATTCTCACTCAATTCCTGCAATCTCATTACCAAAAGACACTTCCATTCTAGATTCAGATGTTCCTCCTTGTATTCTTACGCTTGTAATAAAAACTATTTCAACCTCTTCTTTACCCAGGCACTCTACAAGAAATAGAAAACCTCCTACCTGTTTGCAGGATTATCATTGCAACCCTGCTGCACTTGCTTTTCAGCCTCACATTTCAGATACTCTTTATCCTCTGAGTTCTTTGCTTTCTTATTATCATTTACCATTTTCACAAAAACATTTTTCTAATGCTATTTCTATCACTTCTGGACCAAAAACCTATCATCAAGCTGTGAAGGATGAATTTTAGAAGTTAGCAATGTATGTTGAGAATCAAGCTCTTGAATAAAATTTTGCTTGGCAGATTACTAATATACCACTTGGTAAAACTCCAACTGGTTGAAAGTTGGTTTTTAAAGTCAAATACAAAATTGATGGATCTATTGAAAGGTATAAAATATGCCTGGTTGCTAAGAACTACACTCAATAGGAAGGGGTGGATTATTTTGATATTTTTTCACCATTAAAAAAAAATGACAACTGTCAGAATACTTTTAGCACTTTAATTTAATGCTATTAATAAATAGGTTTTAGAACAACTTGATGTCAATAATGGTTTTTTTCATGGAGATTTAAATGGAGAAGTATATCCGGTTCTTCACCTAGATTTTCAAACATGCAAGCCCAATCGAGTGTGTAAGTTACAGCACTCCCTACATAGCTTGAAACAAGCTAGCAGACAATGGTTCTCCAAATTGTTTCAAGTTCTTTATTCATAGAGATTTAAATGGAGAAGTATACCTAGTTCTTCGCCTAGGTTTTCAAACATCCAAGTCCAATCAAGTGTGTAAGTTACAGAACTCCCTACATAGTTTGAAACAAGCTAATAGACAATGATTCTCCAAACTATTTCAAATTCTTTCTTCATGGAGATTTAAATGGAGAAGTATACTCGTTCTTCGCCTAGGTTTTCAAACATCCAACCCCAATCAAGTGTGTAAGTTACAGAAATCCCTACATAGCTTGAAACAAGCTAGCAGACAATGGTTCTTCAAACTGTTTCAAGTTCTTTTTGTCTCTAGATTACACTTCGTCTGCATCATACCATTCTTTGTTTATCAAACAATCTAGTTCAAAAGTCACTATTGTCTTGGTAATGTGGATGAGCTGATTCTTGCCGGAAGCAAAAAAATAGAAATTAATAATGTTATGTTGTTTCTTGATAGCAAATTTAAAATCAAGGACTTTGGAGAAGTGAAATTTTTCTTAGGCCTTAAAGTTTACAGAACCTCAGTAGGCATTATGCTCAATCAGAGAGAGTATACACTAGATATTCTTTCTGACACTGGTTTTTAGGATGTTAAACTTGCTGCAACTCCCATGGACTGTAAAGCTAAACTAAGTAAAGATGCAGGAGATGTCTTGGATGATGCTAAAAAATACAGACAACTTGTGAGCTAGTTTTTGCATCTATCTTGGCTCTTCCTTGATAAGTTGAAAAGCTAAGAAGCAAACTAATGTGTTCTCACTCTTACTCAAAGGTAGAATATAAAGCCTAGGCAAGTACCACTTGTGAGCTACAATGGTTATCCTATTTGTTAAAAGATATATGTGTTACTCATTCTCAGATTGCCTATTGTACTGGGATAACAAGTCTACTCTCCGGATAGCTACCAATCCATTTTTTCATGAACGTACCAGACATATCGAGATTGATTGTCATATTGCGTGAGAAAAGCTTCAAGCTGAACCGATGAAATTGCTTCCTATACCTTCCTTATCACAATTAGCAAATATTTGCACAAATCCCCTAATTGTAGCTTTTTTTCCAGAAATCTTACTCAAGCTGGGTCTCATCAATCTCTACTCTCTAGCTTGCGAGAGAATATTAGAGCATCAAATAGAGAACAACACCAAAAGTTGTTGAAGATTAATTCTTTTATAAACTTTAAAATAGAGAAAGAAATACATTTATGAGTTATGAATTGTTTTAATTAAAACATTAATTCTTTTATAAAAAAAATTAACTTTATTTATTTAAATTTTAATGAATATTTAAGTTTTTTAATTATAATAAATATTTAAGTTGATCAGACTATCTAAAAAATATTAATTTTAGCTCATTCCATATTAGTTTGTTGAGTTACTACGATTAATATAGTTAATTTCCTTTACTAATAGGCTTTCTGTCTTTACTATTAGAGTCATTCTAAAATTGTAAGTCTCCAATTCAAAAGTACTAGTTAGAAATAATTATATAAAAAAATTATTTTTTTAATACAAATTAAAAATTCTTGCACACATTTAAATACACACGATTAATAAATAAATAAAAAATTAACTAAAATTACTGATTGTGTGTGAATATGGCCAAAATGATGTGCCAATAGAAACATCAAGCTTCTAACTTTGCCTTCCTTCTTACTTCCCAATTGGCTACGTGCACAAGATAAAACCAACATCTTGTCCCCTAAACACAAAACCAAGAGGGCCCAAAGCTAAGCTTCACAATTGAATAAGCAGATATAAAGAAGTCAATGCACATGTATACATATTGTTCTTCTTTTCATATTAATGAATATAAAATTCCACAATCCAAAGATTACCAAATCCTATGTGATCCTATAACGAATCATGTCCTTATAGATAGGATTCGTTTTGTTTGCCATTGTTTATATCGTAAAAGAAAATTTTAAATGAATTCTTATAAAATTACTTATCATATATAAAAATATCAAATAAACCTTATTCCACATCGATGTGAGATTTTACACGCCTCCTCACGCATAAAACTATATTGAAATATGAAATATTTACAGGAGTCTCAACATCAATGGGAAACTCTGATATTATATTAAATTTTGGTCAGATTTAATTCACTTTAAAAACTAATTTAAGAAAAGAAATATTTAAAATTTTTATAAGAGTCACATTATTCCTATTTCAAATTGATGTGGATTCGACTGTTGTTTCAAAGATTAAAATAATTTATTATATGAATCAATCTAACCTAATTTATTATATAAATTAATCTAAGATGTCAAAGATTTTATTATGTGAATCTAACATACAATTAGTCTCAATTGATTCTAGAATATTTATGTGATCATTGTTGATTTGGATTTCTTTCATTTATTTTTACTTTTTTTTCTCCTTTTATATGTAAGGGTCTACATGGAGTTTACATGGGGCCATAAGGAGGTCAATTAACTCACTTAATTTAAAAGAAAGAAAAAAAATATTATGAAAAGAATTTTTGAAATTATTTTTTTTAAAAAATCATTGTAAAATTTATAGACATTGTTATATATTAATATTTTAGTATTATATAATATTTTTTAAATTAAATAAAATCAAACTATTTCATCCTATTTAGTTAATTTTCTAACTCTGCCATATGGGTCAAAGTAATAGCTTGGAGACTTACTGTGAATGACTGTTACAAATTAAGTGCATTGGACGCAACTACAAAATTATTAGAGGAAGTGAGTTGTTCTTGTATTCACACTGTTATCTTCAAATAATCAACTGATTCTAGATCTTCACATACGAATATAGAAATTTGGATGCATCAAGTACTTTTCCGATATCATTAGTCATCATTCACAGAATCTTCTCTTTCCTTGCATATCACATAAGCTTCAAGCAAATGATATCATTTGGTTTTATTGTCTGAATTGCCTCTCTACCTTGGGAGAAAGGGTAATGGCTCTTGGTCAGATGATTCAGATCTTGGCATTATCTTAGCATTGCATTATCTTCTTCAGATGATTGACAATTGTTTTCTTCTGAGGAGCCATTCCTACAAAATAAGAGTAGTTGGTATGAGTATGATATATTCTAAGATAAAATTTCTGTTTTTTTTATAGTAATTAGCTTGATTAAAGTCTTCATAGTCTCTTCTTCCTCTACAGAGAGTCTGGGTTTCTTTTTCTTTTTATAGGCTGTGGAATTCCAGCTCCTTTATGTGTTCCCAAGACCATTCGAGACTCGATAGTGGAGCATGAAAAGTTTGTGCTTCCAGTTCTTTAATGAAGAAGGCAATCTCATGATATAGACAATTCTTCATTGGATTGTTGGTTGAGCTAATACAAAACAACAAACATACAGACACTAACCCGAAAATTATTGGTGAGTTATATATACTGGAAAGCTTCTAAAATTCAAAAAGATGAAGGTGTACTACTGAGATATTGTGTGACATCAACACCTCGTAAAGGAAATGGTCGAGTGAAAAATCTAATCCATACTTCGTCCGTTCTTCGTAGACAATTTAACCCAACATTTAAGGGACAAAGTAATCAATAGCGTTGAAGATTAAAATTTAAGGGACAAAGTAATCAATAGCGTTGAAGATTCCTGATTGATTAGGTGTTGAAGATTTCTGATTAGGTGCTGATATGTACCATATGATAAATGTGTTAGTAATATGTCCTATGACTAATATGTTAGTTGTAGTTAAATATTATTTTTTGTGTATTTTAAGTATTTAAATATAATTTTATTAAGACCGTTATTTATTTTTAGTGTTAATTTAATTGAATTTTGAATAAAAATAGAGTTTATGAAACTATACTATTATATAAAAAAAATTATAACGTGGTTATAATCGTGAGATTTCTATTATATTTAAGTAACGTTTCTAAATATTTTTGGTTGATGTTGTTATCATGATTGGACAATAATTATAATGGCTCAGACAAATATGTACTTTTCTCTTAGAGGAAGCAATTGATTTTATAAGTTGAAATATGTAGGATATTTAGAACTAATATGTAGGTGCTTATTTTATAAATAAGAGCACTAAAATGACGTGTTTGAAAAATTCATATGGAAAATAACTAATGTCTATAGATTATTCAAGTGATGGTTGTATAGGTGATCTTTTAACTTTAAATCAATAAATAATTTTATATAAAAACTTTTATATTTTGATTTATCTTATACGTTACTTGATTTATGAGTAATAAAACGAGGATAAATGGAATATATTAGAAACTATATGAAAGTATTTATGTAATTGAGATAGAATTTATCATCCTAGATTAAAGTAAGGAATGTTCATTTGTTCTCTAGTAGCATTGATCATGAAACATTTACGCAAAGTGAAATAAAATTAGCAAATGAGATTTAAAATTTCATTCAATAGGTTAATGACTATTAAACGAGGACTAATATAATTTAATATTGCAGACACGTTCTGTGCATCAAATATTAAATTGAGACATTTGTAATAAAGAGATATTAATTATACTGACAAATCATGTACTGAAAGGTTAAGTCCAACTACTTTTAACTTTTCGAATATTTAGGTATTCTTAACAGGTTACTAGACAATATTATTGATTTTTAAATTAATTATTTAATTAACTATATTTGTTGTCAATATATTTGGAATCTAATGAGTTATACACATAAAAGATTACAAGAGAAAATAAAATGATAAGTTAAATTAAGTAGGATTTGATTGCATATAAATTGGCATTGGAATAAAATTGTAATTTAAAAAAATTATAATTTTGATCTAATTAATTAAGTAGCGACTTAATTAAAACTGTCTAAAATTTATATGGCTTACTTATTAAAGTTCTGAATTATAATTGTAATTTATTTATTTAATTAGTTAAATAAATAAATAAATACTATTATACTGAAATCTTAAGATTTTAGTATAAAAGAGTATCTTATGAGAGTGTAAATGACTCTTGGCAGAAACCCGAACCTTCAGAATTCATAGGAAAAATAGAGATCTGGCACTGAAAACTTTTTCCTCTTCTCAATCCATTAGAGCTGTTTTAAATTTTTTTTATTGTTATTTTGTGTAATTATCATTAAAGATCGGACACTTGACTGGTTTGTGATTTGCGATAATCCAACAAAAAGTTTTACTGTAAAAAAAATAAAAAAATATTTGCTTGACCTGTGCATGCATTATAACTTTAAACATAAAAACCCCAAGCCCTCATCAAATACTCTAGTAAGGTCAACATCTCATACATCAAACTTGGTTCAACACATCTCATCATCAAAACATTTTGACAGCGGGATTTCTCCCTCTCTAAGGTGAGGCCGACTTCTGAAAAAAAAATACAAGTTCAAAGCTCTAGAAAAGAACACAGGCCCAAGGTCTATATAATCATTTTCAAGCAAATCGCCCCAACATGGTATGCTCCAGGCCGACAACACAAAGCAGGTTGGATCCATCATGCGCATAGGTCCACCAGAAGATAGACTAACCCGGTGACATGACAAGAGGTGAGAGAGCAAGTCCAGTCACTTGGCAGCCCTTTCAATATACGCGCCGAGAGGAATTAAATGATCGCTTAGCATGGAGGAGTGCTCTGATCATTCTATATATACAGTCTAAGTGACATAAACAGATGGCAATATAGTAGGGAGGCGGTTATACGTCACTAACAGATAAAAAGAAAAAATATAAAGGGGAAGATAGTGATCATCCCGGCCAAGTCTACACATACGCTGTAAAATTCTATTTTCTAGATCTCATAACATCACATTTAATTAAATTTTTAAAAATTTTAAATTTAACACTCTAATTTTATATTCTCTATATACAAAAAATCTGAAAAGAGAATACTTTTCTTTAAAAATTTTCAAATCATTATCATCATTTTTTCTTCCTATAAGCCTTGAACCATAATGCGGAAATATGCACAAGCTAGACCTTAAACTAAAACTGTTTGGTAACATTAGTTGTTTTAATAATGATTAATTATTTTAACAGCCTGATATTATTATAATAGTAATTTTTTATAAATTAAAATATTAATTTTTTTATAAATTATTCTCTTAATTTTTAAATATTAGTATTTTTGACCCAATAAACACTTCAATCGGTAAAATGTTCATTTAAAAAATCAAACTTTAATAAATTTTAATTCGTTCGTACTAAAATTCTTTACAAAATTATAAGATTATAAATTTAATATTAATGGAAACTTAAATTAATCTACAAAATTTTAAAATTCAAAAAAATCAGTCAGTGGGAGCTAAAGTGATCTTATGATTAATTTGGTCTATACTCAAATTAATCTTATCGGTCAGTAAATCAATTGAAAATGGTAAAAGAAATAAACTTCGTTGGTTTAAAATTATTTTAATTAAATCAAACCCGATTGACATTGATTTTATCAGTTAGCAAATCAATTCACTGATTAATCTGATATTTTTTTTATACTATTTTATTTATACTGAATTCACTCACTAAAAAAATAAATTTAGTGAGTATTTACTTTATTTATGAAAATTTAACTCTAATTTTATTTAAAATTTTATTTATTTTATAGAAAATAGTGTACACGTAAAAAAATTTTTAAGAGAATAATTTAGTTTATATTATGTATTTGTAATATTTAAAATATAAAAAATATTTTTTATTATTTAAACTCTATTTAATTTATGAAAAATAATATTAAAGAAATATTTTATACATTTTATAATATTTAGAGTATTCAAAAATTTTAATTAAAAAAATTATGTTTCTAATTAAAAGAAAAATTAAGTTATTTTTTAAATTTTGAGAATTTTATTAAAATTTTTATATATGATTTTGTTAATATATTTTATTTTTAAATTAAAATTAAATAATAAAAAATAGATTATTTTATTGAAAAATTATTTTTCTTAAAAAACATTTTTCATATGTGATTAAAAATTTTTCCTAAGCGAAAATATTTTTTATAAAATATATATATATATTGATTACTCTCCAGCTCTAAATGCCTATAATTGATTAAGTTGAAACTTAAAAGACCGAATCTAAATTTTAAAAGAATTTAATTTCCCGCTTTATGGGTGTTCGTACAAATCAAACTGATTATGAATCTATCCATGAGATTTTAGTCTTGAATATCTATTTTTCTATGAAGAAAAATAAATTTTATAATATTTGAAATTATATTCAGATAGTACGAATGAAATTAAATAATTATTTAATAAAAAATATATATATATAATATATTCGTACATATCATCGGTCTAAATATAACAAAGAAATATAAATACAAATCAGTAATTATATATTATTAAAAAATAAAATAAAAAATAAATAAAAAATTAAAATTAAACTTATCAAAATATAAGTTAACTCTTAACTGTAATATACAAATTATTTTTCATGGAGTGTTGAGTATATTAAAAATTATTAAAAGAAATATAAATTATTTTTCACCGAATACACCAAAAAATTATTAATTTTTTTTTTTAATATTCAACAAAAAGTTATTAAATTTCTTTTAATATATCATATGATGAAAATTTAAACTATTCTTTTACTATTTTATTATTGAATATGAGAAAAATATACAAAAATAGTAATTTTTTTGGTAGCTCGCCACAAGTCAGAAGTGATAATTTCTGTGTTGTATGGTTAATGGTGACTAACAATTATTGTTTTGTCTGTTTATGAAAGTTAATTTATAAAATAAAGCAATTTTCGTTAAAAATAATTTAATTTTTTATCATAAAAATATTTTTATTATTAATTTTTTTAGTAATTTAAATACTAAACATAAAAAAAAAATTATGAAACAAACGGAAAGTTACAGTAGTTTAGATATATAATTCTTATACTAGCGCACAAACTTATGCTTCGCTTAAAATAATTTATTTTGTAAAAAATTTAAATAAATAATTTTAATATTTTAAATTAAAAAAATTATTTTTTTATTTCAAAATAAAATAATTAATAAAAAAAGAAATTAAATTATTACTAAATTTATAATTTTAAACTGGGAATTAGGCTTTAAGAGAAATAAAATCACCTTATCTGAGATTTATAATTGAAAAGAATTGAAGATCATATCAAAACCACCCACTTAAATTAGAAGTTTAAATTAATTAAAAGAATATTTATATTTATTATACAAAAGTAGAAATTGGTAATTATTTAATTGGATTTAGCATACAAAAGCAAGGTAGGTGGAGTTGCAAAATTGAGTGAAAGTGGAAGAAATGATTTGGGTAAATAAGAAAGAGTTGCAAAGAAACAAAAGTACAAATTAAATATTAGTCCAATTAGAGAAACAGCGTTTCAGATTCCGAATCCCAAACATACCCATCAACTCCAACACAGATATCTTATTCTTATCTGCTACTGATTCCCCGATGGCTTCCATCATCATCATCATAATAATAATAATAATAATAATAATAAATATTAATTTATTTACAATCAAATTAAACTTTTTTCAAATATTACCATTTCATTCAAATTAATTTACAATTAAAAAATATTTAAGCTAAAATTAATATAAAAAATATTGATAATACACATATAATCCTTTTGTGATATGATTGACCAATGACATGTACGTTATATTTTCTTCACCAAACCCACTCTTTTTTTTTTTTTCTTTTTCAATCATCTCATGAATTCATTCTCTCAGTTAATCAATCCATTAATTTCTTTTTCAATCATCTTATATAATCCATCAATTCGTTAATAAAAATATTTTCTTTTTTTATTTATTCTATTTCATTTTCTTTTGTTTGATTCCTTTTTCCTTATTTTCTTCTATTTTTCTGTTATTTCTCTTTTTTTTATTTTCTTTCCTATTTTTTCTTATTTTATTTTTATTTTGTTCTATTTTCTTTAATTTTTTCATTTTTTTCATTTAATTTTATAATATTTAATTGTCATAAAATTAAAATAACTTGAAAAATAATATTTTTATGTAAAATATAACAAAATTAGTATTTTAATCCCATTTTTTATGGTTTTCTTTTTTAAATTTATATAGAATTAGTAACAAATTTTAAAATTTGTTACTAAGGTAGTAATGGATTTAATATTATATTTCTTTTAGTTTTACCAATTATATTATTTCCCTTTTCTCAATAACTAAAGAATTCTAATAATTCTAATAAGCCGAATTTTCTCAAATAATTAAGAGAACTTGATGGAATCCTGACGATAAAGCCAAATGATATTATTAAAATACTCTCGATATAACTTGACAATCTGTAAAAAAAAAAAATGAAGTGGCTAATGTTTAAAAATAATCATTTTTTAAAATTGAAGGACAAACTACTAATGTGTTTTTCTAAACTATAAGGACTAAATTATAAATATTTAATTATTAAAACTAACCTATGAACTAATTAAGATATATTTTAAACTCTATGAATATTTTAATATATTTTTAAAAATTTATGAACCAACTAATAAATTTTTTATACACAGGAAATAAATAATAAATTTTTTAATTTTATTTATATTGTCAAACCTTCAATTATAAGCTAATTTGCCATCATACTCTATTTAAATATAAGCTAAATAGAAATCCTACTTAAATATAAGCAATCATCCTCCCTGAGGTAGAGAGCTCTTCTACTTTAATTAGAAAAATGCATCTCTGGAAATCCTAATTGGATTATGAGGCACAAATCAAATAACTAAAATATAATAGATTTTATTTCTCTGTTTTTTGAAACCATTCATTTTTAATACTTCATCCTAAATTGCAATAGTTATTTAGAAATTATTGAAACTAAAAAAATTTGGTTTTAAAATTACAAAATCCATCAAGTTATGTTTTAAAATTGCAAAGATTAATTAGAGACAACTGAATCTTATTTATTTTGCATAATATTAATAGCTTAAATAAATATATATTTAAAATAATTAATTTCACTAAATTATAAAGATTAAAAAATAATTTACTCTGTTTCAACTTCCACTTCATCTCTAATAATAATTAATTTTTAAAATTTTATTTTTAAGGGTGTACAAATATTCTTAATATTTTTTTAATAAAAATTAAAAATTAAAAATTAAAAATTAAGAAAATAAAACTGAAATCTATTCGATTTAGTCAAATACTAATCAAATACATTTACCGTTAAATTCAAATACTTTTACCACTGAAATAAATATTTGAGTACAAGTATCTTTAATCAATATATTGATATAAATGAAATCAACGATGACCAGGAGAGTACGATCTATTGACGTCATTAATTACGAGAGCAGATCTCTACCGTCCACCAAGGTCTTCTCAGGGTGTTCTTTCCTTCCCTTTTTTAATCTATCTTCCTCTATATATGGAAGAAGCAGTAATAGCTTTCTTCCTTGGACTCACCTTTCTCAAACATTAATTCAATAGAAAATAACCTTGTTGCTTAATTCTTGAAAATATGGTGCCTCATGGGTTCAGATTCAATCCCACCGACCAAGAGCTCATCCAAATCCTAGACCAAAAAGCTTCTGCGCAAGAAATGCCTCTCCATTTCATCGTCCACGCCAATCTCTACGAGCATGAACCTCAAGATCTTGAATGTGCCTACATTATATTTCATGCATATCTTTCTTTCTTTTTCTTTCTCTCTCTGCTTCACATATTTATCTTCTGCAACAGGGAACCACAGTGCCACGTTAGGAAACGAGGAGAGATACTACTACTGCAAGAGGGAAAATGATTCCAGGGAAGTTGCTGGTCGAGGATGGTGGAAAGCTACGAGCCATGTCAAGAAAGTTAATGTTAATGAAAATCTTGTAGGGCACAAAAGGCCTTTAACATTTCACAGGTACAGAGACCAAGAAAGAAACCGCAGTAATGCCATAAAGACCAACTGGATCATGCATGAGTATAGCCTCGAATCAAAAACAACGGTTCGTGCCATATTGTCTTCCTTCATTACAATGTTTTAGGGATCCGTAGCGATATTTTAGCGACAATTGAAAAATACATAAGATAAGAATTTAAAGCAGCTGACTTACACCTATTTTTGTAGGAGTGCTTTATTATCTTTTGTCTTTTGTCTCTAGTCTCTACGAAAAACAACAGAAGTTTTATCTTTGTTTTTGTCAGGAATGGAGGCTTTGCAAGATAAAGTACAAGGGAAAGCCAAGCATACAAGAAGAGCTGGAGAATATCAGGCAACGTTACTCTTCAAGGATCGATTCTGAAGCTTCAGGCAGTTCAATGAATATCCAACTGGGTTCTGATAGAGAGCAAGAAAACCCATCACCTTCAGTAAGTTCAACAATGGCGCCATTACAAAATGGACATTACTGGAACATGCAGCAGCTTTCACCACCTCCAAATGGATATGGTGACCTTTATACTAGTTACTATTTCAACGAGCAGTTAGAGCTCAGTGAGCAACAATTTTCTAGCCTTTGGTCTTGGCAGAATTAGGCTTTCAAGTTTTTTATCATGCATGTAATTTTCTGTTTCTCTCTGCTGTGCTTTACCAGCTATGCATTATGTGTAAATGTTGTTTTCTTTGGTATGTTATCACTTGTCATAATTTTTTTTTTCAAAATAAAGAGATCGCTTAATGTTTTAAGGCAGAAAAGAATAGCAGGAAATTCGTACTGTGGACTAAGAGATACGTCATTGTCGGAGCAGAGGAAGCCAGCAGTATACATATAAATATATAAAATTTATCATCACGAGAAGAACGTTTAGCCTAAAAATTCTTATATGAAACAAAAGATTAAGTTAATCTATTTCCACCCAAGTTACATATGAAGCCAAAAAGTCTGGAATAAGCATGCACGTCCACAGTAAAATATGTGGGCCTCTCTTTAAGAAGATAGAGGCAAAGGAATGCAAGTACACGCGTTTTTTTTTTTACAAAATGCAAAATTTAATTATGAATGTTTGAAAATAAATGCATACAAATCTGTAGATATGGTCTGTTGAAGATTTTTATATTTACTGATATCAAAGATCTAAAGGTAAATGTTTAGGATTGTGCAGTATTTAGTTTAAATAGAAAAAATTATTGAATTGAATTAATTTAAAATTTTGATTCGATTTTTTATTTATTTCAGTTCGGTTTAGTTTTTAATTTTAAAAATTTTAATTATTTTAATTTGATTTAATTTTAATAAAAAAAATTAAAAAATTGAATCAAACCAATTAGTGATAATAGTATATTATTTTTAGTGAGATTATATCATATTAAAATTAAAATATTTTAATTAAATTTTAAAATATTAAAATTAAAGAGTACAAAATAAAAAAAATTATTAAAAATTTAAATCGATAAAATCAAACCGAATCATATTGATTCAATTCAATTTGATTTTTCACCAAAATAGATTCGATTCAGTTTTTATAAATATCAAAATTTTAATTTTGGATTTATTCGGTTCACTCGATTTTAAATTGAACCAACCGAATGCCCACCCTATAAATAGTGAGTAATTAATAAAAATTAATACATTATTAAGATGAAATACTGACTAATTAAAATTTTAATGGATCATTTTGTTGATACCTTTAACATTGAAAATCATGTTTATAAGTTTCAGAAGTTAAATAAAAGTTCTAAATATTGTTAAAATTAAATGAAAAATACTACTTTGTTATTTTAGTATTTGTTAAAATTTGTGAAATTTAATTTTTAAAATTCTTGAATTATTAAAAGGAAAAATAATATAATTAAGGTAAGAAGACAGTTGAATTTGACCATGATAAATAAGTATAAAATTAAAAAAATATATTTATTTTAAATGATTATTTTATTAATAAAATAAAATTTTAAGGATTATATGATAAATATCATTAATTTTTTAAATTTAATTTAGTTTATCGACTAAAATCTTAATTAATCTTAAAGTTTTAATTTTTTTAACTAAAAATAAAGTTTAATATAAATATATTTTTTAAAAAAAAGATTTAAATTGTTTTCTTTAATATGGCATTAGACATTGATTGACAATGATAATCAAATAGCATAAACTACACAACCTTGGTTGGCCCAGTGGACACATAACATTAAAATTTCCATGTTGGGGAGTAACAAAGCTCCATGGAAATCACCATGTCTGAAAATAACATAACTTCAATAACCTTCGAGTTTGAAGTGATTGATTTAAAAAATACCATAAATTAAATTAACATTTTTCAAATTCAAAAAATTATTAAAAAATTTTTAAAAAATTAACAAATTAATCTCATCTAAACAAACCCATAAAAGGTTGAAAATAGAATTCGGAGTCTTAAATCAATTAGTGAGATTAGGATGAGATATAGCTGATCTAATGTATTAATTTATCTCTTAATTCAATATAAAGTTTAATTAAAACATTTAAGATAGATAATAACTATAATAAAAAAATTAATCTAACCGAAATCAAACTAATTTTTTTATTAGCGTTAGGATACACACGATCCGTAATCATTAAATTCAAATCAAAACTATAACAATCAGACTAATTGGTCTGATTAAATTGTAATGCATTGGTATATATATATACACACAAACATCCCATGGATGAATGAATATAATCAATTACAGAATCCTTGAATTCACACTAATTTAGCAAAGATCATCAAAAGATTTAAGACCATGGAGAAGGAATAAAATCTTAATGCAAATCCAAAGTGATGTAAACATTAAGAGCAAAAGACTTATCCTTTTAAGTCAAGGTCTTCTTGTGGGGCAATATCCCACCTGGCCTGCATATATATATATATATATATATAGAAATTGTCCCTTTCTAGGGCTATTGACTGTGTCTCAAAAAGCTTCTTCATTTTTCTTTGGCCTCTGCCTAATGTTTGGAACTTGTCTGCCTAACAAGGATTTATCACCGACTCAAGTGGTAAAAAATTCTAAAAAGTTGAAATTAATAAAATGAAGTTAAAAAAATTTACAACTTTCCATTAAAAATCATTTTTGGATTCGTCATATTTTAAGTATGATGTTAAGATGAAAACAAACAAAAAAACTAATTAATCAATAATTATTTTTATGATTATTCTCTCTAAAAGTTAGTATTTATGATTATACCAAAAGTTTAAACTGTTAGTAAAGTAAAGTACTCAAATGTCGTTGATTCAAAGCGATCTGAGTAGGATTAATCAACAATTCGCAGGCATTTGATAGGATTTGAGTAAAGGGGCAACTCTAATTTCTTATAACATTAGAGCTCAAGTGTTTGGCCCACAATTTTGTATGAGTTGTTTTAGAAATTTTTTTTTTTTAGTGTATGTGAGGTTGTTGTTTGTTTTGGAAGAATTTGCAATGGAATGGGAGACAATAAGGAGGAAAGATAAGAGTAGAAAAAATATATATTTTTTTTATTTTATGAATTAATTAATTAAAAAAATTACAACATGAATAAAGAGAATAAAATAACCATTTATTTTATGTAGTTGACACTTTTATTTCATTTTACTTAATGAATGATTCAATTGAACATAAAATTATAAAAAAATGTATTTAATTGAATAAAGTAAAACATGAAGGACTCAATTGCACATTTTTCCAAGAATATTGGTGTCTACGTGAATGAAAAGAAAATTCAAAAAAATTACAAAAAGAAGTGGTTGTGGAATTGTGATAGATGCATGAATATATCAACTTAAGAGATCACCCAATCTAAAAGACATAACTATTTGTATATCAACTCAGGAATTTTTCTTTTTTTTCATATAGAGAAAGAACATATATAGAAATTCATTAAGCAACAAGAAGACATAAGTAGACTCAACATCAGCAGCCTGGCCATTGACAACTAATGAGAAACAAAATTTTCTAACCAAACTTTTTAGACTTTTTAGAATGAGTGAATCTCTCATTCTACAAATTTCAAGTCCTCATAATTATCCTGCATCTTCTAGAATGCAAATATTATAATTCTCAAAAAAAAAAAAAAAAAATGAAAACAATTTTTTTTCAATCTGTAAAAATGAAATTCTATAACTTTTTCATCTTATAAATTTATTATACATTTTCAAATCTTCTAAAAATTTGATAGAATTTCCAAATAATATTACAATATAAATAAATTAATCAGTCAGTTTGATACAAATCTAAATTAATTGAAATAATTAATTTTAAGACTCGAATGATTTAAATAAAAAAAAATTTATAATTAGTATATGAAATTTTAAAATATAAGAAAATTCTTGTTGATAAATTTTATCTAGACAGTTTAGTCAAGGCTAGGGGTGATCATTCGGTCGGTTTGGTTTAAAATCGAATCGAACAGTTTGGTTTAAAATCGAACCGAACTAAATAAATGAAAAATTAAATTTTTAGTGTTTATAAAAATCGAACCGAATCGATTTTGGTCAAAAACCGAATCGAACCGAACCGGTCTGATTCGGTTCGATTCGGTTTGATTTGATCGGTTTCAATTTTTAATAATTTTTTTTATTTTTTACACTTTATTTTTAGTATTTTAAAATTTAATTAAAATATTTTAATATTAATATGATTTAATTTTTCTATATTATTGAAAAAATATATTATTATCACTAATCGGTTCAGTTCGGTTTTTTTGATTTTTTTCTAATCAAAACCGAACTGAATCGAAATAATTGAAATTTCTGAAATTAAAAAATAAATCAAACTGAAATGTATAAAAAATCGAACTAAATTTTTAAATCGATTTGATTCAATCAATTTTTTTAATTTAAATCGAATACTGCTCACCCAGTCAAGGTTAAAGATAAACATGAACAAAATCAAAGACAAGAAAATTAAAGGGGGTTGACGAATTATGAAGAAGAAATAAATATTTTATGACTTTGAAACACAAGTTTAAAACTTTATAGATTGATATTTGAGAACAAATCTTTTGTCAAATCCAAGTCTTCTTTAAAGAAAAAGATTGTGATTCCAAATCCAAAGACAGGCCACACAATCTCATATGAAAATGAAATCCTTGATCTCCACAATCTTTTTGTAATCTGTTCTTGATCATATTATCCATAATTAGTCATTTCATTAACAAATTACAATTATTTTCTTAAACCTAAGTTTCTGTATGAAAAATAATTTATATTTAAAAAATATTTTTTTATAAAAAATATATTCAATAAAAAATATTTTTTAAAGGAATAATCTGTTTTTCATTATTTAATTTTAATTTATAAAATAAAATTTATCAATAATTTTATATTCATAAGTTTTAATAACGATCTCAAAAAAGAAGTTATTTTTTAAATATTTTATTTTATTGATTATAAGTATATCTTTCGTTAATTAAATTTTTTGAATGCTTTAAATATCAAAATATATAAAAAATATTTTTTTAAAAAATATTTTCTGAAAAATAATTTCCACATAGCATAAATTTTAACTTCATTATTTCAAACTATTGTTAAAAAAAATTAAAATTAGCACTTCGTTAGTTATATTAAAGATATTTTTCACATTTTATAATATTTTTATACTCAAAAAAATTAATTAATAAAAAATATTTTTTTATTTAAATAAAAAATTAATTTATCTTTAATAGAACAAATACATTAATTTTCTATCTCATCTTTAAGTAAAAAATCACTTTATTTCTTCAACTTTAATTTCATTCTATTTTTAATTTTTAAATTATAAATAATTTAATTAATATTTATAATGTGAGAGCTGGTATGTTTTATTGTCTTCAATAATTATAAAATAATTTAAACTAACTTTATGTAAAAAATTATATATTTAATTTTTTAATAAAAATATATCACTCTTCTTAAAATAAAAGGTATTTTTTTTTGTAATTTAAGAATATTATTTTTAATATGAAATTAAAAAATATTTTTAATATCTATAAATTTATTAATATTTTTTAATATTAAAATAAATTAATAACAAAGAGTAAATTATTTATTTAAAAAATATTTTTACGAATAAATAGAGGATTAATTTATTATTTTATTTATTTGAAACAAAATCCAAAGTTCTCCAGGCGACTTTTGATAAATTCTCCCGCCAAAAGTTGACGAGGACATATCTAAGTGGATAGAAAATAATAAAAAATAATTTTCTCTTTGTCACGTGACAAGAACACGAGGAGATTGTTAATTCATTAAATAAACCGTTACAATTCAAGGGTTGGAGGATCCATGGATCCAAAAACAAAACCAAGCCATAATCTAAGAAAATGATGGGCCTCAGTCCTCGCTACCAGCTCTGCCCAGCCTACTAAGGAAATGCCCAACACTCGCCGAGTAAATTATATCATTCGTTTCTTGATTTACACTCTATTTGGAAAGAGAAATGAAAAATAAAATTTTTTAAAAATATTTGAATTTTTTTTAAAAAAATTAGAGGTTTCTAAAAATTTTTTAAAAATCTTCAAAAACTTTATTTTAAAAATCATCACTCTCTTCCAAATACAAATTTAAAATTTTTAAATTTTGAAAATTTTTTTATTACCTTAAAAAAATTTCCCCATATAGAGTATAAGGGCAGTTTTATATTTATCTCTCGATTTTATTTTTTCATTAAAATATCCCTCAATTTTAAAGTTACTTTTATATTTACCTTTTTAACTTTATTTTGTAATTAAAATATCTCTTAATTTTAATTTTATCTCAATAAAGATCTCTCTTATTTATAATAGCAAGTTTTTAGGTTAAAAAATTGAAATTACTTTTTTCTCCTCTCTTCTTTTATTTTTCTCTGATTTTATAATATTTATTTATTTATTTATTTATTTAAGGTTATTAATATTAATTAATTAAAAATATCAATACTAATTTATTTGAAATATTAACAACCTTAATTAAAATGTTATATAAATAAATAAATATTTAGAATTTAATAATTTTGTAAAATATTAATAAATTAATATAAAAAGCTATAGTATTTTATTCTAATATTAAAATAATAATTAATTTTGTTAATAAATATAATATAATATATTTAATTGTTCTCCATCTTTCTTCTTTAATTTTATTTATTTTTATATATTTACTCACGCAACTTATTGATTATTGATTATTTTATTTTACTAATTTAATTAATATGTTAATATTTTATTTTTAATCACACTAAAAAAAGTTTATTAATAATCAAAATATTAATTAGATACAATTTTATTTTAAATATTAATAAATAATTTTTACATATTAATTTAGATAATTTTATAGATAAAATTTTAGCATTTAAGTAACTGTATTATGCATATTATTTATAAATTTTATTTTAAATATATAATATTTCATATTTAAAATAATTGATGTAGCCGAAAAATAGAATTGTGTTGTGATTGGGTAGATTTGCAAGGAAGAGAATGTGAAGTAGTGGTGAATGCCCACGGCAGCCACTCCAATATTCAAGTCAGTAGACTGAAAAATAAAGAGAATGTAATGAATTGTTTAGAATTTGAGTAGTGAAAGAGAATTATATACCTTTGCCTTTGTCATCCTTCTCTTTTTATACTGTAAAAAAGATGGAGATAAATATAGCATTTCCTGATAATTCGGCGATGATGTGGTCGGCTGTTTGATAAGAAATATCGCCAGCTAATAGGTTCGTGATCTCGCGATTACAGACGTGGTGAAGATATGATGGACTATGCCTGCTAATAATAACTTTGTGCCGATACTTGTTTTATCTAGGGAAGCGTGAGTCTTGATGATAAAGCGGGTGTTAAAGTGTTTAAGTCTTCATTTCCTTGGGTGGGACCACGTTACTCACTTATCAGACCCTCGCCATGTGGATTTGTTTTGTGGTGATAGTTCATGGCTTACTTTGGGCGACTCTTGTGCAGCATCAAAGATCCCCATTGGTCTTCAAGTCTTTAGATTTGAAGGTGACGATTTGTCTTTTCGGTCTAAGACACGTGGCATGATTTGGTTGGTCTTCTCTGTTTGCATCGTTTTGCCTGCCTCTGCCTATGATGATTGCCTTATTTCTTGAACCGTATTCAAAGCTTTGCCAGCTACGCCACTGTATAAGAACCCTCTTTTCTCTCCTTTTATTTACCACTGTCTTCTGTAGAAGAAATGAATAAGGAACTTCTTTTTTCTATTCTTGAGAATAGTCAGATCCGTGTGGAGGATAACATCATAGTCTATGAAGAGCAGCTGAAGGCGGGTCTTCATGAAGGTGCAAGTATATTACTTAGCCTTGAGGACTGTAACCAGTCCGACTATAATAGTTTTTCAGCGCCACGGGGAGGGGTTAGATTGTGCAAGATTGATTCTGAGGGTTAGGCCAGGAAAGCAGTTAGAGAAGTAGTCCTTCATGCAGTTTTTCCTAGATAGATGACCTCTTCCCGGAGGATGAGGTCAAACGAAAAGTTGAGGAGAACCCTGCCAACTGGGCCTCTGCTAATGATGTAATAGATATTTAGAAAATTATGATGTAATAGATATTTACAAGGATGCTGAAGTCCTCCTCCTTATGATCTTTTGTAGTGAAAATACATATTTTGTGTATCTATTCTTTTGTTTGTTTCGTGCGTGCCCTCGTTGCTACCCATGATTTAAACAATTGGCCAAGGGGCTACCTCTCAACCAAACTATGAATTTAGTGACTATCATTTTTTGCTCAAAGAAGGAGTTAAAGCACATGTACTTTACAAAGCTTAGTGCTCATTTTAACAGATATAAAATAATTTAGAGAATTTTTGCAAAATAATATTAATATTTGAGCCTGTGACCTGGCAGACTCCTGCCTTGAGAAAATTTTGCAATAAGGGACTTTCACCCAGTCACTCGTCTTGATACTTGGCTATAAGACTCGCCTTATTGATATTAATCTTTGATTGACACTTTTGTTTTTTGGGGATTGGCATACCCCCTCATGGCTGTCTGGTATGGATGACTTGATTAATGGGACCAACACTCTTATTATAGTCTGGTGGAACCCGTCCTGTGACCTGGCCTGATGGAACCCGTTTTGTAGCCTTTTTTAGTAGGACCAATGCCTGGATTGTGGTCTAGCAGAACTCGCCTTATGACCTAAGCTAGCGAAACCCACCTTGTGGCTTTGTTTAATGGGACCAATGTCTGAATGGTCTGGCGGAACCCGCCTTGTGATCTGGCCTGACAGAATCCATCTTATAGCTTTGTTTAGTGGGACCAACTCCCAGATTATGGTCTAGCAGAATCCGCCTTATAACCTAGTTTGGCAGATTGTGACCTGGCCTAGCAGCACCCACCTTGTGACCTTGTTTAGTGGGACCAATGTCCGAATGGTCTTGCAAAACTCGCCTTGTGACTTGACCTGACGGAACCCGCCTTGTGGCCTCTTCTTGTCTCCTTAAACTTTTTGAGGAAGGCAACCACATCATTTCTTATCATTGAAGTACACAAGATATGAAAAAATGCATCGTTAACTTGTTATTGATAAATTTTTTTCAGATTACAGATATTCCAAGATTGGAAAATGACTCGACCATCTAGTTTGGCCAGCTTATATGACCCCGGACGAATAACCTTTGAGATTCTAAACAATCCTTTCCAGTTTTCACCCAACTTATCAGGTTCAGCGTTGTCATTTGTTACATCTGTTCTTTTAAGGACTAGATCACTCACGTTAAAAGCATGCGGTTTAACCTTGATATTTAACATTCTGGATATTTTGTTTTTGTAAATTGCCATTTTGATTGCAGTCTTTTCTCATAGGAATTCGGCTTAGTCCAAATTGAATTGCATTTTTTGGGATTCCCTAAAATATCAGGGTATTATGTCCTGAAGATGCTTACTTGGATTTCCACGGAGATGACTGCCTCGGCCCCATATACAAGAAAAAAGGGTGTTTCTCCTATAGTTGTCCTAGGAGTGGTCTTGTATGGCCATAGTATGTGAGGTAACTCCTTGGGCTAGTTGACCTTAGTTTGGTTGAGTCTTTTCTTTAGCTCCTGTAAGATGGTCCTGTTTGATACCTCGATCATACCATTGGTCTGAGAGTGATAAGCTGAGCTGAATCTCAAGTCAATTTTGTATTTCCTGCAAAAGTCTTTAAACCTAAAGCTTGCAAACTAAGTTTCATTATCGGTGATCCCTTTCTCTCCCTTACACTTCACAGTATCCTCTCCTCGTATCCTTAGCACCCTGCACAATTTAACCTTTGGGAGCAATCAAAATGCCTATGCCGCACCCGGTGGCAAAAGCCAATGAGCAAAACCCCTTCGGTTCGGTTCACTCTCGCCTGACGAATTTTAGCCCGCCACAGTGTTTTCTCACTCCTCCGAGTACATAATCAACTCTTGCAGCCTCAAGCTCTTCATGAAGTGGTGGGCTCCTCTCTCTCCAACTCAACCCATTGGTTGTGTCACCATTGTCCGTGGCTACACAAATGAAACCAACTGGTTTGTGCAATTGACTTCTATACTATTTGTCCAATCTAGTTATTGTTTGTATAACTGACTATCAGGGCCACTTCTTCTCCAATGGCCTTGATGGCTTGATCTACCATATTTCTGATATCAATCCTGTTGTCGACGATTGTATCCACCTCTTCAAAAAATTTCGTGAGGCTCACAAGCCGAATTTGTCCACGTAAATGAGCCTTTTGCTTTGTCATGTGGGTAAAATAGGTCACTTTTCTCTTCTTTCCTTTACTTTTTCTTAAATGTGCGAGTGAAATGGGTTTGTAAACGGTGAGATGTTAGATTTGAAAGTAGTATATAAAGGAGCTTTACATCTGATGTGGCAAATGATTTTTTTTTGTTAGCCACATAGAAATGTTACGTATATGTTTTGTTGAAAAATATGTTAAAAACTCACTTGAATGACTATTTTGGATAAGTATTTAAACATTGGTGAATTTTCTGAAATAAATTGAAGTTTAGTGACTGCAATAAAACAGTGATTTAAGTTCAATGACCGTGTGTGAAAATTATCCACATACGATTACAAGGTAATATATATATTTCCTTTTTATCTTTATTGGTACCTTTTTCGATTGGAATTAACTAAAGCTCTTTAATTTTTTTTTCATTTACCTCAAGTTAATATTCAAACTAGAGACAATACCATTTCAAAAACTAAAATTTTTGTTAAGATTCAGTTTGTTTGAGGGAGTATTTTTTTTTTTTCGCAAAATATTTTTTATATATTTAGTCTGAAGACTATGAAAAATGGTCAATAAAGAATATTATAATTAATTAAAAAATTACATAATATTTAAGACAAATGACTTTTTTCACAAAATTAAATTGTTTTTTAAACTTTTAAAAACTTAATTATTTTCTAAATTAAATAGAAATATATAATTTAATAAAATATAATTTAGAGAATCTCTCATTGTTGATCTTATGTTAATGTACTTGCTAATCCATATTTTCTAATAATCACTACTATAAAAATGGATTTGAGACAGTGACCGAAAATTAACACCTTATATACTTAAAGTATAGTTATAAATTAACAACAATTATTTATAATTGATAGCACAAAGAATGCTATCGATAATTACTTAAAAGTGATTGTTTAATACTATCCCTTCTATTTGTTGAAAAGTATAATAATTAAAGAAAAAAAAATATAATAAATACATTTTGTTCAATAAAAAGTGTGAGAAAATTATTTAAAAATGATTGTCGCTATTATTTCTCTTGATAGCATATAAAATATACCTCATTTAAGATCGTGATACATGTATATTGCTACATTGCTTCAACTGTGTCCGGGTAGTCACCAACAAAGGTCAAAGGATCTAGGTTTTTATTTAAAAGAGTTTGGAAAGGATTAGAATGATCCGAGCCTTTTAGCAAACTAGCTTCTGATATCCGGTTTCTCAACTCATTGAATGCCCATAAGAGACATTAAATATACATGCCTTAGCCATCTTGACTCAGCGCGTGTTAGAGAAAGTATAGTCTCACTTAGCTAAATATTAATAAGTTAACTGCGTACCATTAATTAACTTACTGAAAAGTCTCTATCGAAAGTACAATAGCTTGCTCTAAAGAAACAAGCGCTAGAGGTACCCTTTACGGATGAATAATAGCTTGCTCTAAAGAAACAAGCGCTAGAGGTACCCTTTACGGATGAGAGTATGAATACCTTTGTCCTAATCGAAAATATAACTTCCATTCTATCTTCTTCAAACTCATTACTCACTGTACAATTTTATAATTTTAAACCCTTTAAATATCTTAAATACTTAAGCTCTAGAGCCACTATTCTATTCATTAATGACACCCATTTAACACTGCCCATCCTTGTTCTTACTACTCGGTCTCCACCTTTTAGCCATGTATTATATTCTTGTTAATCAGTGGGATCTATCCTGTATCAGAAATCTGCAGCATCTACCTCTGCTATTATAATATAAGATAGTGATTTACTTTTTTTTTTCACAACGGATTAAAAGTATAGTTAATGTTATAATTTTATTAAGTATAAAATAAATTCTTTATTAGAATATTATTATATATAATAAAAATTAAAATTTCTTTCGCAATAATTTTAAACTGTTGTCAAACTGTTAACTTAGTAATATTAAAACAACAATTTTATATGTTCTACAAACTCTGAAATGTATAGTAATATTAGAAAGAGTTAGTTAAATCCTGGGAATAATGGCTTGTGCCAGATTATTCTTAAGATGATATAGGGTTGTAAATAATATGAAATGTACAGTTCAATTTATAATATAGAAGATTAAAAATAATTATAATATTTTGGATTTGATTTGTGAAAAAAATATGGTTGATTATAAATGTAGACATCGATTTATAATAATATAAAGATTATTTATAAATAAATATAATATTTAAGGATCAATTTATACAATAATAGACATTTATTTGAAAATAATTAAAGTATTTATAATAATTTTAGAATTAATTATAAAATTGAAGAAACTAAAATATTATTAAATTATATGCATTAAATTGTAATTTATTTTTTTATTGAGATAAAATTTTTTTATTTATAAATTAAAAATTATATATGTCAGTAAAGAAATAAAATTAATTAATATCGTATGTTAAAAATAAAAAGTAAATTTCATGAGGATTAAGTAAATTTTAAGTAAATAAAAAGTAAATTTTAAGTAAATTTCATGAGTATTCCAACAGAGCACAAAGAAACGTTTAGTTTGTTACCGTCTTTGTTGTCTTTTATTTTTTCTCTCATTTCTTTTGTTTTGATCTTCTTTTAGTCGATTTTTGTGTTTTCTTATTTTTGGATAAAGACAATTTTTTATTTTTCTTGTGTCATTTATTTTGATTTATGTTTTTTTAAATTTACTTTTCTAAATATACCTGTTCAATTTATTTTGATTTATGTGTCATATACCCGTTCAATATAATTTTAATTTTGATATGTAATTTAAAATTTTAAAAAATTATTTAAAATATAATAGAATTTATATATTAATATAATATTTTAATTTTTCAATTAATTAAGTGTATAAATCAATTAATGTACCTCAATGAAGGCAAAAATTTTGCTGAGTTGGATTAGATATTATTATTTTAGATCCTATGTAATTAACTTCTTTTAACTTTGAAAAATACAATATAACCTTTGCATTGCTGAAAAAAAAAAAAAAAGGAGGGAATAACTTTTTACGAAATAAATGGGGGAAGGATTATATCTACTATAATTTTTGAAGTATAGTTAAAAAATAGTGAATATTACTTTACATGTAATACAAATAATGAAGCTAAAAATATACTTATTAAAATTTAATTTAATTTGAATATATAACTACGAATTTGAATTATGCTATAATTGAAAAGTAAATTCTCTTATAACTCTTTTATTTTTATAGTTTTTATTAATTAATTTATTGTAATTTAAATTTTTATTATATTAATATAGCTTTTATTATTTATCTTACATGTACAATATTATCAATAATCTTAATGATATGTATATTTTTTAATGATATTTTAGAAAATTTTAAAAGAAATTTTAATGTTAAAATTTGACATTTTGCTGATGGTAAATTGGTTGGGCTGTTGATTCAAAAAAAAAAAAAAATTGGTTGGGCTGAAAATGAGATGAAAAATAATTGATTAATTTGCAAAAAAAAAAAGAAAGTGAGAGTGGTTAGTATTTATGAACAGTCACTCTGATGTTCAACACAAAAAGAAGTGTAAGAAAGTAGTTTGAACTTAAAAATGAGTATGTAAAAATATGTACCTTAAACTCCATATATTTGAACTTAAAAATGAGTGTGTAAACATATGTACCTTAAACTCCATATATACTTTGTCTTTATACTATAAGACGATGGATTTAGTTAGTAGATCTTCTGCAAATCTAAATAATATCAACTAGTGGATAAGAGATCCCACAATTATATGCACAATGGGGATCTATTGGATTTTTATCCTTTAATGGTAACTTGTGCAATAAGAGACTCAATCAATTCAAGAGAGAGCGAGTCTTGTGTCGTTCTGAGCATTGATCATTATGATACCCGGGTCTCCTTTCTTCCGGATGAGACTTCCATAATCGAGTGTAATAGCTCAGTGGGGCCTTGCCACGTGACTCAGTCATATGGTGACAGCTTATGACATACTTTGGGTGAATATTATGTCATATTAAAGATCTCCCCATCGGTCGATTCTTTAGATTCTAAGAATATAGATGTCTTTATGGTTTTAGATACGTGGCATGCATGAATTGGCTCTTCATAACCACATCTCTTTGCCTATTCTGATCATGAATACCAATTGCCTTGCTTCTCGAGTCACAATTAAACCAGCCATCGAAACAAATAGTATAAAGTCTTTCTTTCTCCTGCAATTATCACCTTTGCTCTCAATTGCTCTCAATTGCATACAAAAGTCTTGACCACTCGATTCTTAACTCTCTCATTTTCTAAAGGTAACTTCATGTCTCTATTCTTGATGAATACGAACTTTTCTTATTCTTCATCGTCTTTTTCTGGTGGAAGTTCCACCTCGAGCTCTTCCTTGGATGGTCTCATTCGCGCTCCAGCTATCATCATTCCATTGAGAGTGGTTCACGATAATGACAGTCTCCTGGTGAATGACATCGCGATCATGCTGACTGAGAGGGACGTAGACCATTTGCATGACCATTATCAAATCTCTAGAGTGATTTTATGAGTTTACACTTGACACCTGAAAGTTCACATGGATGACTAGATCCCTGCTGAAGATACCATCATGGTATACGAGGAACAGTTGAAGACGAGTCTTCGATTCCCAATGGACCCTTTTTTTTGTTGAAGTCCTCCGTTTTTTATAAGCTGTCAGTCACCTAACTGTACCCAAATAGCTAGAAGATTTTTTATGGTATTCTGGTTCATTTACTTTAACAACAACATTGAGTCAAGCGTGGCCCTCTTCTCCCAATTGTACTAGCTTGGTACATGAAAAAGTGAGGAGTTTGGGTTTTTTAGTGGGAAGAAGCGCAAGACCCTTTTTGACCGGATCTCCTCTTCTTTGAAGTGCTGGAAGAATAAATTTTTCATCCTCCACCATAGGGTATCTGAGGGTTTTGAACAACTACAGACCAACTAGAACATATATGTGGAGCTTTGGAAGGATGTGGTCTGATCGCGCAGGGATGAGGCAGAGGCTTTAAACTTCCTTCAGAAGATGGTCTCAGCTTATCGAATGGATATAAATGTGGCCGTGAGGAATGCCATCCTATCATGGCAGAGTCATTACCAAGCAGAACAGGCTCGGTTGCCTCGGCCATTTGATTAATAGAAATCTAGAATGATCTTACCCTCTTCCGTAGAGTAGGGTATTTTATTTTTTAAGATCCCTTTGCCTTTAAATTGCCCTACTTCCTCACTCTTTATTTTTGTGTGGATATGGCTGGCAAGGGAAGGAACAAGTTTGCTGAAGCAGCCCGTGCTGCTTGAAAAGGGATAGTCGTTGCTGGTACTTCGACCCCTCCTCCAAAAAGGGCACAATGGGCAGAAGAGATTATCACTTTGCCTCCTCCTTCACCTCCGCCTTCAACCACAAACGAGTTGTCTGTCATTCGACCTGAGTCTTCCTCCAGGGCTACTCCTTTGATACCAACCATCCAACTCCACACACAAAACAAGAAGGCTGGAACTGGAATCTCGTGGCCTTGAGGCATTCAACATTTAGCAATAGCACTAATCCAGGATGACTCACTTCTTAAGGAACCCCGGTTGTCAGTCCTTATAGCCAATAATCCCTTGAAACTTGGTGATTGCCATCGTCTGGGCATTGTTGAGACAGACGAGTTATACAACAACATCATTCATTCGGCCATAGAAAGTGCCATGTGTGCGTACTTGGCAAAAGAGCATAATAAAGCCTTAAGGAGAGAGTTTGGTGCCTAGGAACGGACAAAAACATCCTTAAAGAGGAATGTAACGATCCGAAAATCGGACCGCTACCGGTGCTAGGATCCAGATCGACATAAGGTCGCCGGGACCCATAGCAAGCCTGCTATACTATCTGTGTACCTGTAAAATCCCATACATGATCAACAATTTTCTATAAAAACATAACACTTTTCTCTGTACCAAGGCTCAACCTGTGCGTGCACTATCTCAGTACACCAGAACCTCTTACTAGAGCCCTCATCATTGCTCTAGACAGGTTAAGACTCATACAATGTTAAGCCTGGTGATCATACGCATAAAACATTTCAATACATAAACAGACCATGTATATAAAAGGGATTTACAACACAACTGGGTCAAGCACAATACTAATACATCTCTTCACAATATTACATGTCCACACTAAGCTATTACACATCTCTTTACTCTTCCTGTACCCTGCTGACTCCCCTCTGAACTCTGATCCTGCAAGACTGGGGTTAAAGGAGAGGGATGAGCTACTATAGCCCAGTGAGTAGAACAGATAAAACATGTTAATAAAACATGCTCACATGGAATGCATCACATCACAAGTAAATCACCCATCTCAGACGGACAGATTCAAAATTCCCTCTAAACTGTGCCCGGCCCGCGAAGGAGCTCCTCAGGACTTTATTCCGCACCCTCTGGTGCTCTGTGCCCGGCCCTCTTAGGGCTCCTCAGGACTTTACTCCGAGGGCTAATGAATCCACTCTATATCCGATCCGTACAAGCATAGAATAATGCAATGCGTCAAATTAGTGTATTCTAGTGCACTCAACCTATTACATATCATGATGCATGAAACATGCTAAAAGCATTTTAGTTCTCATAGTTAAAGATTAAGTTTCGTTTAGTTCCACTCACCTCTGGCTGACTCTGAACTGACTCTGAATACGCTGAAGCAGTGCTCACTGCTGATCTCTTCAGTTCCTCTGGTCCATTCCTACACAGGTGGACTCAAATGAGGGACCAAACTAACTCAAGAACAACTCTAATATACTCCCCAAAAACCCCTTAAAACATCCTAAACCAATCAAGGAAAACATGCAAAAGAAGGCTGGACAGGGCACTTTCGGCGGCAGGTTCGGAGGCTGAAAGTCCCTTCCAGAGACAAAACTCAAGCACTTTCGGCGGCACTTCGGCTGCCGAAAGTCCTCTCCAGAGACGAAAATCCCTAACCTTCGGCGGCCGAAACCCCCCTCCAGAGCCGAAAGTCCAAACTTTCAGGGGCAAGCTTAGGCAAGCTTAGGCAGCCGAAACCACCTCCTTAGCATGTTCAGCGGCCGAACCTTCCTTCGGCGGCCGAAACTGGATTCTCCAGTAAGGCAGAAACTTGTTCTACTTCATGCAAAACTTACCCAACTTCACTCAAACATGCAACCAACAACTCACAACCTGCATATACTCAAGTATAGGCACAAAGGGGTCCAAAACCCCAACAAACAACACAACTCAACACATAAGCATGCTTTGACCACAAATCACCCAAAACCTCAACTTACCCTAAACATGCATCTCTACCCATAAACTCCATAAAACCTTTAGAAATCATACAAAGAAGTTCAGGATCTTCACTTTCCTCTTGAAAACGAGAGGATAAACGATCCCAACGTGGAGATTTGGAGCAACTCACCCTCAAAGTCTCCAAACTTCAAAACTTTGGTTTTTAGCTCAAAAGCTTCAAAACAATCATACAACTCATCAAAACGTTGAAAGATTTAGAGAAAACATAAAGATCACCCAAGGAAGAGCATGGTCTCACCTCTACCTATGGATGGAAAGAAAATCTTATCCATTCACTGACCTAGGGCCTTTTATAGGTGGCTGGCCAGACCACCTTCAGCGGCCTAACGTGATTCCAAACTCATGCATGTTCGGCGGCCGAACTTCACCTTCGGCGGCCGAACCTGACATTTCTTTCTTGGTTCTTTTCTTTCAAAAACTCATTTTCTTTTATACTTAAAACATTAAAACATACTAAAATAACTTTAGAAAAACATATCTAGTCCCCTTCTAGAGGGTGCCGACATCCTAGATTCCACCAGAAAGTAGAATTCTGATGCCGAACTCTAGCCGGGTATTACAATCTCCCCCCCTTAAGAACATTCGTCCCCGAATGTTCCTCAAACAACTAAACACAGAAAAAGGAGAAAAACTGTAACAGCCCGAAAACCGAACTGCTACCGGCACTAGGATCCAGATCGACTTAAGGTCGCCGGGACCCGTAGTAAGCCTGCTATCCTGTCTGTGTACCTGTGACATCTCATACATGATCATATATTTTCTGTAAAAACATAAAAACTTTTCTTCATTCCAAGGCTTAACCTGTGCATGCACTATCTCAGTTCTCTACCAATCCCTACTAGAGCGGATAAAACTCATAATGTTAAGCCTGGTTTTCTCAGAAGCATACAACAAATATATGGAAACATACACTGATCATGTGCAAAAACAACAAGGGATTATAACTCTTATAATCAAGCACCATTCTATACACTGTACATATACACTATCTCTTTACATTTACATGTCCACACTAGCTATTCCAAACTATATACTCTTCCTGTACCCTACGGACTTCCCTCTGACCTCTGCACCTACACAACTGGATTTAGGGGAGAGGGATGAGCTACTATAGCCCAGTGAGTAGAACAGTAATAAAGAACAGGTGATAAAACATGCTCTCATGAAATGTATCACATCACAAGTAATCACATCATCTCAGCATGGACGGATCAACACTCCCTCATCTCATCTGGGGTACCGAAATACCATGTGCCTGGTCCCCGTAGGGCTGTTCCAGGTCTTTGTGCCTGGTCCCCGTAGGGCTGTTCCAGGTCTTTCCTCCGAGGGCTATTGAATCCTCACTATGTCCATACAGTCATAGAAGCAATGTACAAGGAGCAATGCCAAGTACAAGGATCAATGCAATGCATCATATTTGTGAAACTAATGCAATCATCCTACTAGACTCAGTATGATGCATGAAGCATGCTAAAACCACTGTAGTTCTGAAAAGAGAAGTTCCACTCACCTCTGGTAGACTCTGAACTAACTCTGCAGGTTCTGAAACAGTGCTCACTGCTGCTCTCTGGGGTTCCTCTGGTCCGTTCCTACACAGGTAGACGCACATGAGGGACTCAACTAACTTAACTCCCCAAAAGCCCTTTAAAAGACCCTAACACAATCACATAAAACATGCAAAAGAAAGCTGGACAGGGCACTTTCGGTGGCAGGTTCGGCGGCCGAAACCCCTCTCCAGAGACGAAACTCATGTATGTTCAGCGGCACCTTCGGCAGCCGAAAGTCTCATCCAGAGACGAAACTCAACCTTCGGCGGCACTTTCGGCGGCCGAACCTTGCCTCCATAGACGAAAGTCCAAATGTTCGGGGGCAAGCTTTGGCAGCCGAAACTGCCTCCACAAGGGGTTTGACGGCCGAAACTTCCTTCGGCGGCCGAACTTGGCTTTGCCCGTTGGGCAGAAACCTGCTCTGTTTCATGCAAAACTCACCCAAAAGTTACCCAACATGCATATCAACTACTCCCAACTAGCACATACCATATAAAGAGGTCCAAAACTAACTTATAACCTCAAACAAACACATCAAACAACACTGAACATGCTTGACATCAACATCTCCCAAAAACCTCACCAACCTAATCATGCATACTACCCATCAAACTTCCATAAATCCTTCAAAAATCATCAAAGAAGTTCAGGATCCACCCTTACCTCCTTAAGAACTTGAGGTTGAGTGATCCTAACGTGGAGATATGAAGAAAACCTCTTCCAAAGCTCCAAACTTCCAAACTTGCTATTTTTGCTCAAAACCTTCAAAACACACCAAAACTCTTACAACTCTTGAAAGATTTGGTGAAAAACATGAAAAACATGAAAGTCAACTTGAGAGAGGTTTGAACTCACCTCTGGCTGCAAGTGGAGAAGAAATATCCTCCTTCCACCGACCCTTGGCCCTTTTATAGGTGGCTGGCCAGACCACCTTCGGCAGCCGAACGTGAATCCGAAACCATGCAATGTTCGGCGGCCGAAAGTGACCTTCGGCGGCCGAACCTTTGCATTTCTCCCTTGTTGCTTTTCTTGCAAAACTCATTTCCTTTAACACTTTAAAACATGTAAAACTCGTAAAAACACATGAAAACATATGTCTTACCCTTCTCGAGGGTTCCGACACCCGAAATTCCACCGAACTACAGGAATTCTGATGCCGGACTCCAGCCGGGTATTACATTCTTCCCCCCTTAAGAACATTCGTCCCCGAATGTTCCTCAAACAACTAACCACATATACACATAGAAAAAGGACTAGCTAACGAACCTCAAAACAGAGATGGATATTGCTGGAGCATCGACTCCCGTGTCTCCCAGGTGCACTCTTCTAGGTTGTGGTGGTTCCACAGGACTTTCACCATTGGTATCTCCTTGTTTCTTAGCTTTCGAATCTGGGTGTCAAGGATCCTCACTGGCTGCTCGACATACGTGAGATCTCTAAGGATCTCTACATCAGGTTCACTGAGAACTTTCTCTGGATCTGACATAAATTTCCTCAACATAGAAACATGGAATACCGGGTGAATTCTTTCCATCGATGCAGGTAAATCCAGCTTATACGATACAGGTCCGATCTTCTGCATAATCTCAAAGGGACCTATGTACCGTGGAGCTAATTTACCCTTCTTTCCAAAGCGAACCACTCCCTTCATTGGCAACACCTTTACCAATACCATATCCCCCTCCTGGAATTCTATCTGCTTCCTACGGATGTCTGCATAGCTTTTCTGTCTGCTAACAGCTGTTCTGATCCTCTCTCTGATGATAGGCACCAACTTGCTGGTCAGCTCAACTAACTCTGGCCCTGCAAGAGCCTTCTCTCCAACCTTGTAATACCTGGCTAGACCCCGGTATCGGAATTCCTACGTTCCGGCGGATTTTCCGTTGGAAGTCGGGATTCGAGGATGTCGGAGCTTGCCCTAAGGGTATAAGAAAGGTTTTTAAGATGTTTTTTAAGTGTTTTTAGCATGTTTGCATGTTTTGAGTTAAGAAAATTGAGTTTTGAAATGAAAAGGCCAAGGGGACAAAAGCCAGGTTCGGCCGCCGAAGGTGAAGTTCGGCCGCCGAAAGTTGCATGGTTTCGCATGCACGTTAGGCCGCCGAAAGAAGAGTCGGTTGGTCACTACAAAAGCCCCTTTGCCCGAGATTTGAGTGTTAAACACTCTGTTTTTGGGTCAAAGGTAGGTTCAAGCTCTCCTTGGTGTGATTTCTCATGTTTTCCTCAAATCTTGCATGTTTTAACTTGATTTGAGCTTTGTTTTAGAGATTTGAGCAAAAGGAAGCAAAGTTGAGCACTTGGAGAGTTTAATTGAGTTTTCTCCTATCTCCAAGCTTGGATCATCAATCCTCTAGGTCTTCAAGAGGTAAGCATGGATCCTCACCTCCCCTTATGTTTCAAGCAAGTTTTAAGAGTTTTAGAGAGTTTTATGGCATGTTTTGGGGGTATAAGCATGAGTTTGAGCATATGTTGATCATATGAGTTTCTATGAGTTTTGTTGTTGTTTTTGAGGCTTGAGCTAGTTTTTAGGCCTCTCTATGCATGAGTTATGTTCTTTGTGAGTTGAGAAGTGTTGGTATGCATGTTATGGGTGTTTGATAGGAGTTTGGAGGCTGAGAGCATGAGTTGTGCTCGGATTCTGCCTTTCTGGAGAATCCAGGTTCGGCCGCCGAAGCAAGGTTCGGCCGCCGAACCCCTTGTGGGGGCAGTTTCGGCTGCCAAACCTTGCCCCCAAAAGCTAGGCTTTTGGGTGAGAAAGAGACTTTCGGCCGCCGAAAGAGGGAGTTCGGCCGCCGAAAATGCATGAGGTTCGTCTCTGGACGAGACTTTCGGCCGCCGAAGGTGCCGCCGAACATGCATGAGTTTCGTCTCTGGAGGGAGGTTTCGGCCGCCGAACCAGCCGCCGAAAGTGCCCAGTCCAGCCCATGCATGCCTATGATGTTTTAGAGGGGTTTTGGGGAGATAGTAGGAGTTATGTTTAAGTAAGTTTGGTCCTCATTTGAGTCCACCTGTGTAGGTACGGACCCGAGAGACCAAGGAGGCCCACAGAGTTAGAGTTACAGAGACTGCTCAGCAGTTGACAGAGGTGAGTGGAACAGAACTTTATTTTAAAAGTTAAGAACTGTTTTAGCATGATTCATGCATCATTCATGCCATGTTTATGTAGGATGCTTTGCATTAGTATTCACCAAGTTGATGCATTGCATTAATACTTGTATATGTGGATTGGACCGAGGCGATCTCAATAGCCCATAAGTCTGTCATTATTGTATGTCCTGTGTGAGCTCCTTTGGGGCCGGGCATTTACCTTGGATGAGTCCTGTGAGAGCCCTTATAGGGTCGGGCACCATGAGTAGTTAGTGAAAGACCTGTGTGAGCTCCTTTGGGGGCCGGGCACTGACAGAGGGAGTTTTGGGATCATGTCCAATCCGAGATGTGAAATGTTTGTGCAGTGATGCATCATATGATAGCATGTTTTAAATGTGATTTTTGTTTATAGATTCCGCTCACTGGGCTTTAGCAGCTCATCCCTCTCCCTAACCCCATTTTTCAGGGCCTCAGAGAAGAGAAAGAGAAAGAGATAGCAAGGGTAAAAGACATATGTAATAGTATAGAATAGTGGACATGAGAATGATGTACAGTACAGAGTTCATGTAATGTATAGAAATGATGTAATAGCAAGTTATGTATTGAGTTATAGAATTGTGCTTGGCCCTAGTGTATGTTTATCCCTTTGCACATGATCATTTTATGATTGAGATAATGTTGTTATGATGCGCTAGGCTTGGTGCATGGTAGTCTTTCTATCTCTGTAGTTACTGTATGGTACCATAGCAGGTATCACTCTTCGAGTGCATACAGACAGAGCATGCATAGTCCAGGCTTAGTTGATGAGAAAAGTTTCAAGAAAAGAAAAGATAGTCAAGCAAAGAAAAAAAAAAAGAGAAGAGTAAGTAACAGTTTTAAGCTTAAGTATGATCATGTATGGGATTTATCAGGTACACAGAGTTGACAGTAGGCTTACTACGGGTCCCGGCGGCCTTAAGCCGATCTGGATCCTAGTGCCGGTGATGGTCCGGTAAGCGGGCTGTTACAGATTGGTATCAGAGCATAGGGCCTCTAGAGTACGGTGTGCTGAGCTAAGATGCTCAGGGATTAGAGATATCTCACATCGGAAAGAGGTTGTGTTAGAGGGCAAGCACAATAGGAAGATCATGTCCACTAGGATAGGATGTTGAGTCCTGTCTTGATGTGTAATGCCATGATTTTATGCATGTGCATTTGATGGTATGCTATGATATGCTATGCTATGAGTTGAGTGTTCATGTTGTTACATGGATCCTATGATGCTAAAGTTCATGTTATGTTTTCAGAAGCTAAGATGAGAGGAACCCGTCGATCAGCTAGATTGACTGGAGCTCCGCCCGAGAATGAGGGTATGGAAGGGCGTCCCCCTGCTTTGCCAAGAGCTATGTCCCAAAGGGCAGGCAGAGAAAGATCATCAAGGGACCCTAGAAGGTCGTTTGATGAAAGCAGGAGGGAGACAGAACAGAGAAGAAGATCGAGTGATACAAGGGAAGAGATGGATGTGGATCCAAGAAGGGATGGAGGGTTAGGTGTTGGCACTACAGAGGAGGATGTGGGATCATCACAGGGAGGCGGTCAGGCCTCGGGGTATGGTTATCCACCCCACTATCAGCCCTACCCACAGGGCCCAGGATATTCGATGGGAGGTACATCGGATTATCCTAGTTTTCACCCATATCCCACATATATGCCTTATCCACCGTATTACCCCCCATATCCACCATATCCCATGTATCCACCCTCGCCTTTTTACCCCAGTCCAGCATACTCTACACCAGAAAGTTCTGCACCTCCCCCACCACCACCAGTGGTACAACCAGAAGCCCCAGTTATCCAAACACCTCAACCTGGCCCATCTGTGAGGAGCAAGGTAAAGATGACTGATTACCTAAAGTTAGATGCTCCTAAGTATCAATCAGGAGATGATCCGTTTGAGTACATTAAAGCAGTCAAGATGATAGCAGATGAGCTAGGGGCAGATGATACCAGAGCCATTCAGATGGCAGGGTTCACTTTAAAATGTAAGAAGGCGAAGGAATGGTTTGGCGTCTATGTGGACCCTAGGTTGGATAACATGTCTTGGGAGGAGTTTGCTAATGAGTTTGCCGGATGGGCATTCCCAGATAGTTCGAAAGAGCTAAAGATGATAGAGTTTGAGCAGCTCAAGCAGACAGAGGATATGAGTATTGATGAGTTTACTGACAGATTTCTGGAGTTGCTGCGGTATGCAGGACAGGCCTATGATACGGAACAGAAAAAGGCTAGGAGGTATGCTATGAAACTGCATTCCAGGTATTCCTCTTTGATCCATGCAGCCGAGAGGGAGAGTTTCCACACCGTGGTGGATTTAGCACGGAGGATGGAGGCTAGTGCCATTATACAGGGTACAGTGAAACAGCAGCCGGCACAGTCTTCAGGTTCTAAGACCCCAGGTAGGGGTAAGTCAGATCCCTCTTCACAGGGTGCAGCAACTTCCAGTGGTAAGAAGTGGAGTGGTTCCACGCAGAAGTCGAGGAAGAATAAGTTCTGGAATAAGATTAAAGCAGGTCTGGGATTAGGCAGTGGCATGAGTTCAGGCTCAGAGGTGCCAGTGTGTGGTAGGTGCGGTAAAGCGCACAGAGGAGTTTGTCGTTTGGGGATTACAGGATGTTACAGGTGCGGCCAGGAGGGACACATGGCTCGTGAGTGCCCTCAGGCATCTTTCACGGCACCATCCCAGCAGACAGCTCCAGCTAGCATGCCACAGCCACCAGTTTCAGTTATGACGCAGGGCAGAGGCAGAGGGAGAGGGTCAGCCTCTTCATCTGCGGGTCCCCGAGGTGGAGGTCCGTCAGCTCCGGCGCGGATTTTCACGATGACACAGCAGGAGGCAAACACTTCTAACACCGTGGTGTCAGGTAATCTCCTCATTGGGTGTTCTGAGGTGTATGCTTTGTTAGACCCTGGTGCTTCACATTCCTTTGTTGCTCCCAGAGCCATAGAGAGAGTGGGTTTGATGACGTCTGGGTTAGAGTGTCCCCTATGGGTCAGTGGCCCTAAGTGTGATCCATCGTTGGCAGAGACAGTCTGTCGACATAGTCCAGTGTTTATAGATGGTAGATGCCTTCCAGCTGACCTTGTGGTTCTAGAGTTGACAGATTTTGACGTCATTCTAGGGATGGATTGGCTATCTGCATATGGTGCTACCTTGGACTGTAGAGACAAGGTAGTTAAGTTCAGAGATGAGGATGGATCTGAGTTTGTCTTCAGAGGAGACAGGAGGGGCACGCCTAGAGGTTTGATATCAGCCCTACAGGCTCGTAGGTTGCTCAGGAGGGGATGTCAGGGGTATCTAGCTCATGTGAGAGAGCTAGACAGTCAGGTTAGGGACCCCAGTTCAGTGCCCGTAGTCAGAGAGTTCCCAGATGTGTTTCCAGATGAGCTTCCAGGACTACCACCTGATAGGGAAATAGAGTTCGAGATCGAGTTAGTGCCTGGTACCAGACCGATCTCTATTCCTCCCTACAGGATGGCGCCAGCAGAGCTAAAAGAGTTGAAAGAGCAGCTACAGGAGTTGGTAGATAAGGGTTTCATCCGTCCAAGTACCTCACCCTGGGGTGCTCCAGTGTTGTTTGTCAAGAAAAAGGATGGATCCCTTAGACTTTGTATCGACTACAGGCAGTTGAACAAAGTCACTACCAAGAATAAGTATCCTCTACCCAGGATCGATGATCTATTCGACCAGCTAGCAGGAGCAGGTTGTTTTTCTAAGATAGATCTGAGATCGGGCTATCATCAGCTGAGAATCAGGGAAGAGGATGTACCTAAGACAGCTTTCAGGACCAGATATGGGCATTATGAGTTCTTAGTGATGCCGTTCGGGTTGACTAACGCCCCTGCAGCATTCATGGATCTCATGAACCGAGTTTTCAGAGAGTACCTGGATCACTTTGTTATTGTCTTCATAGATGATATCTTGGTGTATTCCAGGAATGCAGAGGAACATGCCCATCATCTGAGGATAGTCCTGCAAACCTTGAGAGAGCATGGTTTATATGCCAAGTTCTCCAAGTGTGAGTTCTGGCTAAGGAGCATTTCATTCTTGGGGCATGTAGTGTCAGATCAAGGTATAGCAGTGGACCCCAAGAAGATAGAAGCTGTAGCCAATTGGCCTAGACCCACCACAGTGACAGAGGTCAAGAGTTTCTTGGGTTTGGCAGGCTACTACAGGAGGTTCGTTCAGGACTTCTCTAAGATAGCGGCTCCTATGACCAGATTAACCAGAAAGAACCAGAGATTCACATGGTCTGACCAATGTGAAGAGAGCTTTGAAGAGTTAAAGAGAAGATTAACTTCAGCACCGGTTTTAGCTCTGCCTACTAGTGATGAGGACTTCACAGTATTCTGTGATGCGTCCCGAGTGGGATTAGGTTGTGTGTTAATGCAGAATGACAGAGTAATAGCTTATGCTTCTAGACAGCTGAAGAAGCACGAGCTGAACTATCCAACACACGATCTTGAGATGGCAGCTGTTATCTTTGCACTCAAGATGTGGAGGCATTACCTCTATGGGGTGAAATGTGAGATCTTTACAGATCATAAGAGCCTACAGCACATCCTGAGTCAGAGGGAGTTAAATTTGAGGCAGAGACGGTGGGTGGAATTGCTTAGTGATTATGATTGCAAGATCCAGTATCATCCGGGAAAGGCAAATGTTGTAGCCGATGCCTTGAGCCGGAAATCATTAGGCAGTTTATCCCACATTACAGCAGAAAGGAGGCCGGTGGTGAAGGACTTCTACAGGTTAGTTGAGGAAGGGCTACAGTTAGAGTTAACTGGTACAGGTGCTTTGATTGCACAGATGAAAGTTACACCCGTGTTTCTGGAGCAGGTGGCTCAGAAACAACATGAGGATCCAGAGTTGGTCAAGATTGCCAGGATTGTTCAGTCAGGCAAGAGCGAAGAGTTCAGATTCGACAACCAAGGGATTCTCCGCTACGGGCATAGACTATGTGTACCAGACGACATTAGTTTGAAAGGAGACATTATGAGAGAAGCTCATAATGTGAGATATAGCATTCACCCTAGAGCCACCAAGATGTATCAAGATCTGAAGAGAGTGTATTGGTGGCCAGCAATGAAGAGAGAAGTGGCACAGTTTGTGTCAGCCTGCGAGATATGTCAAAGGGTGAAGCTAGAGCACCAGAAGCCGGCTGGAATGCTTAACCCACTGCCGATTCCAGAATGGAAATGGGAGAATATAGCCATGGATTTTGTAGTGGGGTTACCGGCGACGTCCAACAGACTAGACTCCATATGGGTGATTGTGGATCGACTGACGAAATCGGCTCACTTCATTCCTGTCAGGAGTGGCTACTCTGTGGACAAGCTAGCGCAGGTATATGTTGAGGAAGTTGTGAGGTTACATGGGGCTCCTGTTTCTATAGTGTCTGACAGAGGACCCCAGTTTACCTCCAGGTTTTGGCGAAGTTTGCAAGAAGCTATGGGCACAAGATTAGACTTCAGCACTGCTTTCCATCCACAGACTGACGGACAGTCAGAGAGGACCATCCAGACCATAGAAGATATGCTTCGAATGTGTGTGCTAGATTTTGGCGGATCTTGGAGGCAGCATCTACCCTTAGTGGAGTTTGCCTACAACAATAGTCATCATGCTAGCATAGGGATGGCCCCATATGAAGCTCTGTATGGGAGGAAGTGCAGGTCACCAGTTTGTTGGGAAGAGGTTGGAGAAAGGTCCCTAGCAGGGCCTGAGTTAGTAGAGATCACAAATAGAGTGGTGCCCATTATCAGAGAGAGGCTCAAGACTGCTGTTAGCCGGCAGAAGAGCTATGCAGACGTTCGCAGGAAGCACATAGAGTTTGAGGAGGGGGATCTGGTCTTGTTGAAGGTGTCTCCAATGAAAGGGGTGGTTCGTTTTGGGAGGAAAGGTAAGCTGGCTCCGCGGTACATTGGACCTTTTGAGATTTTGCAGAAGGTCGGAAATGTGTCGTATAAGCTTGATTTGCCTATGTCTATGGAAAGGATCCATCCGGTCTTCCATGTTTCTATGCTACGAAAGTTTGTGTCAGATCCGAGTAAGGTTCTCAGTGAACCAGATGTGGAGATCCTAGGAGATCTCACCTATGTAGAGCAGCCAGTACGGATCATTGACACCCAGATCAGAAAGCTAAGGAACAAGGAGATCCCGATGGTAAAAGTCCTCTGGAACCACCATAACATCGAAGAGTGCACCTGGGAGACACGGGAGTCTATGCTCCAACAGTACCCCCATCTCTTTTGAGGTGAGTGTTAGCTTCTTTTGTTCTTTATGTGCTTTATGTTCTGTTCTGTTTGTACTCTGTTTTGAGTTAGAGAGGAACATTCAGAGACGAATGTTCTTAAGGGGGGGAGAATGTAATACCCGGCTAGACCCCGGTATCGGAATTCCTACGTTCCGGCGGATTTTCCGTTGGAAGTCGGGATTCGAGGATGTCGGAGCTTGCCCTAAGGGTATAAGAAAGGTTTTTAAGATGTTTTTTAAGTGTTTTTAGCATGTTTGCATGTTTTGAGTTAAGAAAATTGAGTTTTGAAATGAAAAGGCCAAGGGGACAAAAGCCAGGTTCGGCCGCCGAAGGTGAAGTTCGGCCGCCGAAAGTTGCATGGTTTCGCATGCACGTTAGGCCGCCGAAAGAAGAGTCGGTTGGTCACTACAAAAGCCCCTTTGCCCGAGATTTGAGTGTTAAACACTCTGTTTTTGGGTCAAAGGTAGGTTCAAGCTCTCCTTGGTGTGATTTCTCATGTTTTCCTCAAATCTTGCATGTTTTAACTTGATTTGAGCTTTGTTTTAGAGATTTGAGCAAAAGGAAGCAAAGTTGAGCACTTGGAGAGTTTAATTGAGTTTTCTCCTATCTCCAAGCTTGGATCATCAATCCTCTAGGTCTTCAAGAGGTAAGCATGGATCCTCACCTCCCCTTATGTTTCAAGCAAGTTTTAAGAGTTTTAGAGAGTTTTATGGCATGTTTTGGGGGTATAAGCATGAGTTTGAGCATATGTTGATCATATGAGTTTCTATGAGTTTTGTTGTTGTTTTTGAGGCTTGAGCTAGTTTTTAGGCCTCTCTATGCATGAGTTATGTTCTTTGTGAGTTGAGAAGTGTTGGTATGCATGTTATGGGTGTTTGATAGGAGTTTGGAGGCTGAGAGCATGAGTTGTGCTCGGATTCTGCCTTTCTGGAGAATCCAGGTTCGGCCGCCGAAGCAAGGTTCGGCCGCCGAACCCCTTGTGGGGGCAGTTTCGGCTGCCAAACCTTGCCCCCGAAAGCTAGGCTTTTGGGTGAGAAAGAGACTTTCGGCCGCCGAAAGAGGGAGTTCGGCCGCCGAAAGAGGGAGTTCGGCCGCCGAAAATGCATGAGGTTCGTCTCTGGACGAGACTTTCGGCCGCCGAAGGTGCCGCCGAACATGCATGAGTTTCGTCTCTGGAGGGAGGTTTCGGCCGCCGAACCAGCCGCCGAAAGTGCCCAGTCCAGCCCATGCATGCCTATGATGTTTTAGAGGGGTTTTGGGGAGATAGTAGGAGTTATGTTTAAGTAAGTTTGGTCCTCATTTGAGTCCACCTGTGTAGGTACGGACCCGAGAGACCAAGGAGGCCCACAGAGTTAGAGTTACAGAGACTGCTCAGCAGTTGACAGAGGTGAGTGGAACAGAACTTTATTTTAAAAGTTAAGAACTGTTTTAGCATGATTCATGCATCATTCATGCCATGTTTATGTAGGATGCTTTGCATTAGTATTCACCAAGTTGATGCATTGCATTAATACTTGTATATGTGGATTGGACCGAGGCGATCTCAATAGCCCATAAGTCTGTCATTATTGTATGTCCTGTGTGAGCTCCTTTGGGGCCGGGCATTTACCTTGGATGAGTCCTGTGAGAGCCCTTATAGGGTCGGGCACCATGAGTAGTTAGTGAAAGACCTGTGTGAGCTCCTTTGGGGGCCGGGCACTGACAGAAGGAGTTTTGGGATCATGTCCAATCCGAGATGTGAAATGTTTGTGCAGTGATGCATCATATGATAGCATGTTTTAAATGTGATTTTTGTTTATAGATTCCGCTCACTGGGCTTTAGCAGCTCATCCCTCTCCCTAACCCCATTTTTCAGGGCCTCAGAGAAGAGAAAGAGAAAGAGATAGCAAGGGTAAAAGACATATGTAATAGTATAGAATAGTGGACATGAGAATGATGTACAGTACAGAGTTCATGTAATGTATAGAAATGATGTAATAGCAAGTTATGTATTGAGTTATAGAATTGTGCTTGGCCCTAGTGTATGTTTATCCCTTTGCACATGATCATTTTATGATTGAGATAATGTTGTTATGATGCGCTAGGCTTGGTGCATGGTAGTCTTTCTATCTCTGTAGTTACTGTATGGTACCATAGCAGGTATCACTCTTCAAGTGCATACAGACAGAGCATGCATAGTCCAGGCTTAGTTGATGAGAAAAGTTTCAAGAAAAGAAAAGATAGTCAAGCAAAGAAAAAAAAAAAGAGAAGAGTAAGTAACAGTTTTAAGCTTAAGTATGATCATGTATGGGATTTATCAGGTACACAGAGTTGACAGTAGGCTTACTACGGGTCCCGGCGGCCTTAAGCCGATCTGGATCCTAGTGCCGGTGATGGTCCGGTAAGCGGGCTGTTACAAACCTCTTCCCAGCAAACTGGTGTTCTGCACTTCCGTCCATACAGAGCTTCATAAGGGGCCATCCCTATGCTAGCATGATGGCTGTTGTTGTAGGCAAACTCCACCAGAGGTAGATGCTGCCTCCAAGAACCGCCAAAGTCTAACACACACATGCGCAACATATCTTCAATGGTCCGGATGGTCCTCTCTGACTGACCGTCTGTTTGCGGATGGAAAGCAGTACTGAAATCCAATCTGGTACCCATAGCAGCTTGCAGACTCCGCCAAAACCTGGAGGTGAACTGCGGTCCTCTATCTGATACTATCGACACTGGAACTCCATGCAGCTTGACTATCTCTTCCACATAGACCTGCGCCAACTTGTCCACAGAATAGGTGCGCCTGACTGGAATGAAGTGAGCAGATTTCGTCAGTCTGTCCACAATCACCCATATGGAGTCTAGTCTGTTGGACGTCGCCGGTAACCCCACTACAAAATCCATAGCTATGTTCTCCCATTTCCACTCTGGAATCGGCAGTGGGTTCAGCATTCCAGCCGGCTTCTGGTGTTCTAGCTTCACCCTTTGACATGTCTCGCAGGCTGACACAAACTGTGCCACTTCCCTTTTCATCGCTGGCCACCAATACACTCTTCTCAGATCTTGATACATCTTGGTGGCTCCAGGGTGAACACTATACCTCGCATTATGAGCTTCCCTCATAATGTCTTCCTTCAAACTCCTATCATCTGGTACACATAATCTCTTACCGTGACGAAGAATCCCCTCACTGTCAAATCTAAACTCTGCACTGGTACCAGACTGAACCGTCCTGGCAATCTTCACTAACTCAGGATCTTCGTGCTGTTTCAGAGCCACTTGCTCTAGAAACACTGGTGTAATTCTCATCTGTGCAAGCAAAACACCTGCACCAGATAACTGCAACTGTAGCCCTTCATCCAAGAGTCTGTAAAAGTCCTTCACCACCGGTCTTCTCTCTATTGCTATGTGGGATAAACTGCCAAGTGACTTCCGGCTTAAGGCATCAGCTACAACATTAGCCTTACCCGGATGATATTGGATCTTGCAATCGTAATCACTGAGCAATTCGACCCACCGTCTCTGCCTCAAGTTTAACTCTTTCTGACTCAAGATGTGCTGTAGGCTCTTATGATCTGTATAGATCTCACACTTTACCCCATAGAGGTAATGCCTTCACATCTTCAGTGCAAAGATAACAGCTGCCATCTCCAGATCGTGTGTCGGGTAATTCAGCTCGTGCCTCTTCAGCTGTCTAGAAGCATAAGCTATCACTCTGTCCTTCTGCATTAACACACAACCTAATCCCACTCGGGATGCATCACAGAAAATGGTGAACTCTTCTTCACTGATCGGCAGAGCTAACACCGGTGCTGAAGTCAAGCGTCTCTTCAACTCTTCAAAACTCTCATCACAATCCTCTGACCATACGAACTTCTGATTCTTCCTGGTCAGTCTGGTCATAGGAGCCGCTATCTTCGAGAAGTCCTGAACGAACCTCCGATAGTAGCCTGCCAAACCTAGAAAACTCTTAATCTCTGTTACTGTAGTGGGTGTAGGCCAGTTGGCTACTGCCTCTACCTTTTTGGGATCAACTGCTATTCCTTCTTCTGATAATAGATGCTAGTGGGTCAAGCACTATAGGCAAACATGTCCACTAGGATAGGATGTTAGTCCTGTCTATATGATTATGTGCAATGCCATGCGTCTTACATGTGCATTTTTTTTTCTATGTGTTGCTTATGTGCTTTGTTATGTGTTGTTTTTCAGAGAGTTAAGATGCGAGGAACTCGTCGATCCGTGAGATTGACTGGAGTCCCACCTGAAAGTGAGGGTACAGCTGCTCATCCTCCTGCTTTGCCAAGGGCAAGATCGCAGAGGTCTAGCAGGGAAGGAACGTCACGAGACCCTAGAAGGTCTTCTGACGAGAGTAGAAGAGGAGTAGAGAGAGGGGGAAGGTCAGTAGAAGAAAGAGGTGCTTTGGAGGGTGACCAGAGTGGGAATGCAAGTATGGGTATAGGAAGGTCGGAAGAAGGTATGGGGGAGTCTCAGGGAGGCGCATAGGCCTCGGGGTTTGGCTATCCACCCTATTCTCAGGGCCCAGGGTATCCGATGGGAGGTACGTCGGATTACTCTAGCTTTGCCCCATATCCACCCTACATGCCCTATATGCCCTATCCTTCCTTCTATCCACCATATCACATGTATCCACCCCCACCTTTTCATCCAAGTTCAACATCGCCTGAATCCCGAGAAACAGTACCACCACCACCACCTGAACCAGTAGCCCCTGTTGTTGAACCACAACCCAGTTCTTCAGGGGGAACTAAGGTGAAGATGACGGAGTACTTAAAGTTGGATGCTCCTAAATTTAACACGGGAGATGATCCCTTTAAGTATCTCAGTGCAGTCAGAATGATAACAAGGGAGTTGGGAGCAGATGATAGCAGAGCCATTGAGATGGCAGGGTTCACGTTGAAATGTAAGAAAGCCAAAGAATGGTTCAAGAACTATGTGGACCCCAGAAAAGACAGTATAACATGGGAAGAGTTCGCTAATGAGTTTGCTGGGTGGGCTTTCCCTGACAGTTCTAGGGAGCTAAAGGTTGTGGAGTTTGAACAGTTGCGACAGACGGAGGAGATGAGCGTTGATGAGTATACAGATCAGTTTCTAGCATTGGTACCATACGTGGGTCAAGCGTATGATACGGATCAGAAGAAAGCAAAGAGATATGCCACGAGGCTTCATCCCAGGTATTTCTCCTTGATTCTCCATGCGGAGAAGGAGAGTTTTCACTCCATTGTGGATGCTGCGAGAAAGATGGAGGCTAGTGCCATAAGTCAGGGAATAGTCAAGCAAACAAAGGCACAGTCTTCTGGTGCTAAACCAGGTTCCTCCTCACAGAGTACGGCAAGTGTAAGCAAGAAAAGATGGGATAAACTCAGAGGAAAGAGAGGCAAGTTTTGGAGCAGAATTAAATCGGGTCTGGGAATGAGTAGCGGCTCCAGCTCTGGCGCAGATCTTCCAATGTGCAATAGGTGTGGAAGACATCACAGAGGAGCTTGTATGTTGGGATCTTCAGCCTGTTATAGATGTGGGCAGGAGGGACATTATGCACGGGAATGTCCTCAGGCGACTTTGGTTGCACCATCCCAGCAGATGACCTCAGGCAGTGTAGTTCAATCAACAGCTTCAGCCCGACCACCAAGCAGTGGCAGAGGTAGAGGAAGAGGGGCAGCCTCTTCATCAGGGATGGGTTCCCGAGGTGCAGGTCCGTCAGCTCTAGCACGGATTTTCACCATGACGCAACAGGAGGCAGACACTTCGAACACAGTGGTGTCAGGTAATCTCATCATTGGGTGTTCAGAGGTGTATGCTTTGATGGACCCCGGTGCTTCTCACTCTTTCATTTCTTCTAGAGCTGCAGAGAGGTTGGGTCTGATGGTGTCCAAGTTAGAGTGCCCTCTTTGGGTCAGTGGACCCAAATGTGATCCATCTTTGGCAGAGTCAGTCTGTCGGTTCAGTCCGGTGTGCATAGAGAGTAGATACCTTCCAGCTGACCTTGTGGTTCTAGAGTTGACAGATTTTGATGTCATTCTAGGGCTGGACTGGTTATCTACGTATAATGCTACCTTGAACTGCAGGGACAAGGTTGTCCGTTTTAGAGACCAGGATGGGTCAGAGTGTGTTTTCAAAGGCGATAGGAGGGGGACACCTAAGGGGTTGATATCAGCCCTTCAGGCTCGTAGGTTGTTGAGAAAGGGTTGTCAGGGGTTCCTAGCTCATGTGAGAGAGCTAGACAAGCAGGTTAGAGAACCATCCTCAGTACCAGTGGTTAGCGAGTTCCCAGATGTGTTTCCTGAAGAGCTTCCAGGACTACCACCTGATAGGGAAATAGAGTTCGAGATCGAATTGATGCCTGGTACCAGACCGATCTCTATACCTCCCTACAGGATGGCACCAGCAGAGCTGAGAGAGTTGAAAGAGCAGTTACAGGACTTGGTAGAGAAGGGTTTCATCTGCCCGAGTACCTCACCCTGGGGTGCTCCAGTACTGTTTGTCAGGAAGAAGGATGGACCTCTTCGACTTTGTGTTGACTACAGGCAGTTGAACAAAGTCACGACCAAAAGCAAGTATCCTTTACCCAGGATCGATGATCTATTCGACCAGCTGGCAGGAGCATGTTGTTTTTCGAAGATAGATCTGAGATCCGGATACCACCAGTTGAAGATCAGGGAAGAAGATGTATCCAAGACTGCGTTCAGGACCAGATATGGGCATTATGAGTTCCTAGTAATGCCGTTCGGGTTGACTAACGCCCCTGCAGCATTCATGGATCTCATGAACAGGGTTTTCAGGGAGTACCTGGATCGTTTTGTGATCGTCTTTATAGATGATATCTTGGGTCCGACCATGTGAACCTAATGCTCTGATACCAATCTGTAACAGCCCGAAAACCGAACTGCTACCGGCACTAGGATCCAGATCGACTTAAGGTCGCCGGGACCCGTAGTAAGCCTGCTATCCTGTCTGCGTACCTGTGACATCCCATACATGATCATATATTTTCTGTAAAAACATAAAAACTTTTCTTCATTCCAAGGCTTAACCTGTGCATGCACTATCTCAGTTCTCTACCAATCCCTACTAGAGCGGATAAAACTCATAATGTTAAGCCTGGTTTTCTCAGAAGCATAGAACAAATATATGGAAACATACACTGATCATGTGCAAACACAACAAGGGATTACAACTCTTATAATCAAGCACCATTCTATACACTGTACATATACACTATCTCTTTACATTTACATGTCCACACTAGCTATTCCAAACTATATACTCTTCCTGTACCCTGCGGACTTCCCTCTGACCTCTGCACCTGCACAACTGGATTTAGGGGAGAGGGATGAGCTACTATAGCCCAGTGAGTAGAACAGTAATAAAGAACAGGTGATAAAACATGCTCTCATGAAATGTATCACATCACAAGTAATCACATCATCTCAGCATGGACGGATCAACACTCCCTCATCTCATCTGGGGTACCGAAATACCATGTGCCTGGTCCCCGTAGGGCTGTTCCAGGTCTTTGTGCCTGGTCCCCGTAGGGCTGTTCCAGGTCTTTCCTGCGAGGGCTATTGAATCCTCACTATGTCTATACAGTCATAGAAGCAATGTACAAGGAGCAATGCCAAGTACAAGGATCAATGCAATGCATCATATTTGTGAAACTAATGCAATCACCCTACTAGACTCAGTATGATGCATGAAGCATGCTAAAACCACTGTAGTTCTGAAAAGAGAAGTTCCACTCACCTCTGGTAGACTCTGAACTAACTTTGCAGGTTCTGAAACAGTGCTCACTGCTGCTCTCTGGGGTTCCTCTGGTCCGTTCCTACACAGGTGGACGCACATGAGGGACTCAACTAACTTAACTCCCCAAAAGCCCTCTAAAAGACCCTAACACAATCACATAAAACATGCAAAAGAAAGCTGGACAGGGCACTTTCGGCAGCAGGTTCGGCGGCCGAAACCCCTCTCCAGAGACGAAACTCATGTATGTTCGGCGGCACCTTCGGCAGCCGAAAGTCTCGTCCAGAGACGAAACTCAACCTTCGGCGGCACTTTCGGCGGCCGAACCTTGCCTCCAGAGACGAAAGTCCAAATGTTCGGGGGCAAGCTTTGGCAGCCGAAACTGCCTCCACAAGGGGTTCGGCGGCCGAAACTTCCTTCGGCGGCCGAACCTGGCTTTGCCTGTTGGGCAGAAACCTGCTCTGTTTCATGCAAAACTCACCCAAAAGTTACCCAACATGCATATCAACTACTCCCAACTAGCACATACCATATAAAGAGGTCCAAAACTAACTTATAACCTCAAACAAACACATCAAACAACACTGAACATGCTTGACATCAACATCTCCCAAAAACCTCACCAACCTAATCATGCATACTACCCATCAAACTTCCATAAATCCTTCAAAAATCATCAAAGAAGTTCAGGATCCACCCTTACCTCCTTAAGAACTTGAGGTTGAGTGATCCTAATGTGGAGATATGAAGAAAACCTCTTCCAAAGCTCCAAACTTCCAAACTTGCTATTTTTGCTCAAAACCTTCAAAACACACCAAAACTCTTACAACTCTTGAAAGATTTAGTGAAAAACATGAAAGTCAACTTGAAAGAGGTTTGAACTCACCTCTGGCTGCAAGTGGAGAAGAAATATCCTCCTTCCACCGACCCTTGGCCCTTTTATAGGTGGCTGGCCAGACCACCTTCGGCAGCCGAACGTGAATCCGAAACCATGCAATGTTCGGCGGCCGAAAGTGACCTTCGGCGGCCGAACCTTTGCATTTCTCCCTTGTTGCTTTTCTTGCAAAACTCATTTCCTTTAACACTTTAAAACATGTAAAACTCATAAAAACACATGAAAACATATGTCTTACCCTTCTCGAGGGTTCCGACACCCGAAATTCCACCGAACTACAGGAATTCCGATGCCGGACTCCAGCCGGGTATTACAAAAACACTAACCTCAAAACAGATATGGATAGTGCTGGAGCATAGACTGCCGTGTCTCCCAGGTGCACTCTTCTAGATTATGGTGGTTCCAAAGGACTTTCACCATCGGAATTTTCTTGTTCCTTAGCTTTCTGATTTGCGTGTTTAGGATCTGCACTGGCTGCTCTACATAGGTGAGATCTCCAAGGATCTCCACTTCAGTCTCACTAAGAACCTTACTCGGATCTGACACACTAAGAACCTTACTCGGATTTGACACGAACTTCCGTAGCATAGAAACATGGAACACCGGGTGAATTCTCTCCATAGAAGCAGGTAAATCCAGCTTATACGACACATTCCCGATCTTCTGCAAGATCTCAAAGGGTCCAATGTATCGTGGCGCTAGCTTACCTTTCTTTCCAAACCGAACCACTCCTTTCATTGGAGACACCTTTAACAATACCATATCACCCTCCTAAAACTCTATCTGCTTCCTGCGAACATCTACATAGCTTTTCTATCTGCTCTAAGCAGTTCTGATTCTCTCTTTGATCATGGGCACCACTTTGCTGGTGAGTTCTACTATCTCTGACCTTGCAAGAGCCGCCTCTCCTACTTCTTCCCAGAAAACAGGTGATCTGCACTTCCTCCCATACAAAGCTTCATAAGGAGCCATCCCTATGCTAGCATGATGGCTGTTATTGTAGGCAAACTCACCAAAGGTAGATGCTGCCTCCAAGAACCGCCAATGTCTAACACACACATTCTGAGCATATCCTCTATGGTTTGGATGGTCCTCTTTGACTGTCCGTCAGTCTGTGGATGGAAAGCAGTGCTGAAATCTAACCTTGTGCCCATAGCACTCTGCAGACTCCGCCAAAATCTGGAGGTGAACTGAGGTCCTCTATCTGACACTATAGACACTGGAACCCCATGCAATCTTACTATCTCTTCCACATAAACCTGTGCTAACTTGTCCACAGAGTAATTACTCCTAACAGGGATGAAGTGAGTAGATTTAGTCAGTCTGTCCACGATCACCCATATGGAGTCTAACCTGTTGGATGCTGCCGGTAAGCCCACTACAAAATCCATAGCTATATTCTCCCACTTCCACTCTGGAATCGGCAGTGGGTTAAGCATTCCAGCCGGCTTCTAATGTTCCAGTTTCACCCTCTGGCAAACGTCACAGGCGGACACAAACTGTACCACTTTTTTCGTCATAGTTGGCCACCAATACACTCTTTTTAGATATTGATACATCTTGGTGGCTCCCGGGTGAACACTGTATCTTGCATTATGAGCTTCCCTCATAATGTCTCCTTTCATACTGATGTCATCTGGTACACATAGTCGATTCCCATAGCGGATGATCCCTTTGCTGTTAAATCTGAACTCTGCACTGTTGCCTGACTGAACAGTCCTGGCAATTTTAACTAACTCAGGGTCCTCATGCTGTTTCTGAGCTACCTGCTCCAGAAACACTGGTGTCACTCTCATCTGTGCTATCAACGCACCCGTACCAGACAACTCTAGCTGTAGCCCTTTGTCGATGAGCTTATAAAATTTCATCACCACTGGTCGTCTCTCTGCTGCTATATGGGACAAACTGCCAAGTGATTTTCGGCTTAGGGCATCTGCTACAACATTCGCCTTACCCGGATGGTACTGAATTCTACAATCATAGTCACTGAGCAGTTCCACCCATCTTCTTTGTCTCAAATTCAGCTCTTTCTGACTCAAGATGTACTGTAAACTCTTGTGATTTGTGAAGATCTTGCATTTAACCCCATAAAGCTAATGCCTCCACATCTTCAGTGCGAAGATAACTACCGCCATCTCTAGGTCATGGGTGGGGTAATTCAACTCGTGCTTCTTCAGCTGTCTAGAAGCATAAGCAATCACCTTGTCGTTTTGCATCAAAACACAACCCAATCCCACCCGGGATGCATCACAGAACACTGTGAAGTCCTCATTACTGACGGGCAGAGCTAATACCGGTGCTGATGTTAATCTTCTCTTTAACTCTTCAAAACTCTCTTTACATTGGTCCGACCACACGAACCTCTGGTTTTTCTTTGTCAGTTTGGTCATAGGAGCAGCTATCTTTGAGAAGTTCTGAACGAACCTCCTGTAGTAACCTGCCAAACCCAAAAAGTTTTTAATCTCGGTCACTGAGTGTAACGACCCGAAAATCGGACCGCTACCGACGCTAGGATCTAGGTCGGCATAAGGCCGCCGGGACCTGTAGCAAGCCTAACAATCAACCTGTGAACCTGTTTAATCCCATACATGACCAACAATATACATAAAAATTTGAAACTTTTGCTTTCATTCATTCAAACACCAAACTCAACCTGTGCATGCACTATACATAAACGTTAACTCCTCTTTGGAGCCTCAACATTTCCCCAATGGGGAGACATAACATGTAATGAGTTTGGTTTACAATAAACATCAATAACATTAAGATCATGTATTAGAAGGGATTAACATAATACTATGGTCAAGCACAACTATGAACCTCAATAAACATCATTACATTACATAACTGTACTCAACATAATCAATTATCCATTATCATGTTCACTCTAGCTATTACAAGACCATGACTTCATTACTCTTGCTGACCTCCTGGTCTACCCTGTACCTGCAAACCTGGGGGTTAAAGGAGAGGGGTGAGCTACTAGAGCCCAGTGAGCAGAATAATAAAACATTTATATTAAAGGATCATGCTTTTATGGAATGCATCACATCACAACTAATCATATCAAGGATGAACTTGTCACCACTTAGCCCTCCACATTTTTCCAATCATGCCAGGGGCGTAGTGCAGGCCACACCTGGTCTTCCTCTTATACATAACATATCATACATGACCAACTGTACCGGGGGCGTAGTGCAGGCCACACCCGGTCTTTCTCTTACATAGTGCTAAGGGCATAGTGCAGGCCACACCTGGACTTCCATATCATATCATCACGTCATAGCATATGAGGGCTAATGGATCATTCAACATTCATCCACATCAACAACATATTATGCAATTGAACATATTCGTGAATTCTAATGCATACACCCTAATATATATCACATGGCATTCATAATGCGTGAGTCATGCTGAACTTTCATTTAATTTCTCAATTTAAAACATTAAGTTTAGTTCCACTCACCTCTGGCTGAAGCTCTGCTGACTCTGAAGCGACTAACTCACTGCTGGGGTCCTCGGTTCCTCGGGTCCGAACCTACACAGGTGGACTCAAATGAGAGACCAAACATCTATGATCAAGACTCTAAAATACTCCCCAAAAAACCCCCCAAAACACCTTAAAACATCCATGGAAAACATGCAAAAGAAGGCTGAACAGGGCACTTTTGGCGGCAGGTTCGGCGGCCGAAAGTCCCTCCAGAGCCGAAAGTCAGGCAGGTTCAGCGGCACCTTCGACGGCCGAAACTCCCAGACAGAGACGAAACTCATGCATGTTCGGCGGCCGAAACTGCCCTCCAGAGACGAAAGTCCTCTTTCGGGGCAAGCTTCGGCAGCCGAAGGTTGCTTCCACAAGCGGGTTCGGCAGCCGAAAGTTCCTTCGGCGGTCGAACCTGAGTTTCTCCAAAGTGGCAGAAACTCAGCTCCAACATGCACAAACGCCTCCCAAACCTTTCAACATGCATAAACCTATTCTACAACACTCCCAATCATACAAAAACAAGCATACAAGCTCCTAGGGGCTTCAAACCATCAAAAACCCCAACTACAACACATCAAACAACTCACATTGTTCATAAACATACATAAACCCATAAACCTAACAATAACCTAAACATACATTTCTACCCCATAGATCAACTTAGAACTTGTTTAAAACATGCAATGAGCTCAAGATCGGCTCTTACCTCTTGAAGATCGAGAGAAAGACGACCTAAACTTGGAAATCAAAGGAAAAGAGCTTCTGTGCCTCCCAAGCTTCAAAACTTGCTCAAATGCTCAAAATCTTCAAAACAAAGTGAAAACTCATGAAAATCTTGAAAGATCTGAAGGAAGAAACTCAAAATCGGTGAGGGACAGCGGAGAGCTCACCTTGGCCGAAAATGGAGAGAAAACTCACCCATTTCGGCTAAGGAACCCATTTATAGGTGGCTAGCCAGGCCACATTCGGGAGCCGAACGTGCCTCCGCATGCATGCCATGTTCGGCGGCCGAACATAAGGTTCGGCGGTCGAACCTGGACTTCCCTCACTTACGCTTTCGGGGGCCTAAAGCATTCCCGAAGTGCATGCATATTCGGCGGCTGAACTTGGGATTCGGCGGCCGAACCTGGGTCTTCCTCCAAGGCTATTTTCATTCAAAACTTAACTTCCTTTTTACTTAACATCATAAAACATATTAAAACATTTTATAAAAACATGGTTTTACCCTTCTAGAGGTTTTCGACATCCGAGATCCCACCGGACGGTAGGGATTCCGATACCGGAGTCTAGCCGGGTATTACACTGAGGTGGGTCTAGGCCAGTTAGCTACAACCTCTATCTTCTTGGGGTCTACTTCAATACCTTCTGCTGATACCACATGCCCCAAGAATGAAATGCTCCACAACCAAAACTCACTCTTAGAGAACTTGGCATACAAGCCATGCTCTCTCAGAGTCTGCAGAACTGTCCTCAGATGCTGGGCATGCTCCTCTGCATCTCTGGAATACACTAAGATATCATCAATGAAGACAATAACAAAGTGATCCAGATACTCTCTGAAAACTCTGTTCATGAGATCCATGAATGCTGCAGGGGCATTAGTCAACCCGAACGGCATTACTAAGAACTCATAATGCCCATATCTGGTCCTGAAAGCTGTCTTTGACACATCTGCTTCTCTAAATTTCAGCTGATGATACCCGGACCTCAGATCTATTTTCGAGAAACAACCTGCTCCAGCTAGCTGGTCAAATAGATCGTCGATCCTAGGTAGGGGATACTTATTCTTGGTAGTGACCTTGTTCAACTGCCTGTAGTCGATACAAAGTCTGAGGGATCCATCCTTCTTTCTGACAAACAGCACTGGAGCACCCCAAGGTGAGGTACTTGGGCGGATGAAACCCTTATCTACCAACTCTTGCAGCTGCACTTTCAACTCTTTTAACTCTGCTGGCGCCATCCTGTACGGAGGAATAGAGATAGGTCTGGTACCAGGCAACAATTCTATTTTAAACTCTATCTCCCTATCAGGTGGTAGTCCTGGAAGCTCGTCTGGGAAGACGTCTGAAAATTCTCTGACTACTGGCACTGAAGCTGGTTCCCTAACCTGTCTATCTAGCTCTCTCACATGAGCTAGAAACCCCTGACAACCCCTCCTAAGAAACCTACGAGCCTGAAGGGCTGAGATCAAACCTCTAGGTGTCCCCCTCCTGTCTCCTCTGAAGACACACTCTGACCCATCCTGGTCTTTGAGACTGACTACCTTGTCTCTACAGTCTAAGGTAGCTCCAAATGTAGATAGCCAATCCATCCCTAGAATGACATCAAAATCCGTCAAATCTAGAACCACCAGGTCAGCTGGAAGGCATCTACCCTCTATGAACACTGGACTGAAACGACAGACTGACTCTGCCACTGATGGGTCACACTTGGGTCCACTGACCCAGAGAGGCCACTCTAACCCAGAGATTATCAAACCCAATCTCTCCACGGCTCTCGAAGCAATAAAAGAGTGAGAAGCACCGGGGTCCATCAAAGCATACACCTCGAAACACCCAATGATGAGGTTACCTGACACCACTGTATTCGACGTGTTTGCCTCCTCTTGTGTCACAGTGAAGATCTGTGCTGGGCTACCGGACCTTCACCTCGGGAACCTGCTGCTGAAGAAGAGGGTGACCCTCTCCCTCTACCTCTGCCACTGCTCTGAGGCATGGCTGGAGCTACTGGCTGAGCCACACTACCTGAGCTCATCTGCTGGGATGGTACCATAAAGGTCGCTTGAGGACATTCCCGAGCAAAATGTCCCTCATGTCCACACTTATAGCAGGCTGTAGATCCCATCCGACAAGCTCCTCTGTGCGGCCTTCCACATCTCATACACACCGAACTGCCTGTGCCAGAGCTCGAACCACTACCCATTCCCAGACTATACTTGATCTTGTTCCAGAACTTGCCCTTCTTGGCCTTAAACTTGTCTCCTTTTTGCTGCCAGAAGCTATTGCACTGGGGGTCTTGGAACCCGAAGACTGTGCCACTTGCTGTTTTACTGTTCCCTGAATAATGGCACTCGCCTCCATTTTCCTAGCTGCATCCACTATAAAGTGGAAACTCTCTTTCTCTACTAGAAGAATCAAGGAGGAATACCTGGGATGAAGTCTCATGGTATATCTCCTTGCCTTCTTCTGGTCAGTGTCATAAGCCTGACCCACATACTGTAGCAGATCTAGGAACTTATCTGTATATTCCTCTACACTCATCTCTTCCGTCTGTCTTAACTGTTTAAATTCTATTACTTTCAGCTCTCTAGAACTATCAGGAAAAGCCCACCCAGCAAATTCATTGGCGAACTCTCCCCAAGACATGTTGTCCAACCTGGGGTCCACATAATTCTTGAACCACTCTCGTGCTTTCTTACATTTGAGTGTGAACCCTGCCATCTCAATGGCTCTGCTATCATCAGCTCTTAACTCATCGGTTATCATCTTAACCGTTCTGAGGTACTCAAATGGATCGTCTCCCGTATTGAATTTGGGAGCATCCAACTTCAGATACTCTGTCATTTTCACTTTACTTCCCCCAGATGAGCTAGGTTGAGGTACTTGGACAACAGGAGCTACTGGTTCTGGTTCTGGTGGAGGTGCTGTATCTCTTGGTTCAGGGTATGCTGTACTTGGATGGAAAGGTGAGGGTGGATACATGGGATATGGTGGGTAAAAAGGAGGATAAGACATATAAGGCATGTAGGTAGGATATGGGGTAAAGCTAGAGTAATCCGACGTACCCCCCATCGGATACCCCGGACCCTGTGGAAAGGGTGGATAACTAAACCCCGAGGCTTGAGCGCCTCCTTGAGACTCTCTCCTACCCTCTTCAGACCTGTCCATACCCATGCTTTCCTCTCATGGCTGATCCACATCCATAGCCTCCCTCACTTCATCTAACCTCCCTCCTCTATCTGTTCCTCTTATGCTCTCGTCAAAGGACCTTCTAGGGTCCCTTGACGTCCCCTCCCTGCTTGATCTCTAAGACATTGCCCTTGGCAACGCAGGAGGACGAGCAGCAGTACCCTCATTCTCCGGTGGGACTCTAGTCAATCGTGCTGATCGACGAGTTCCTCGCATCTTAACTTTCTGGAAAACAACACAGAATAGCATACATCAAACATCACATGTCAGCAATGCACATGCATACATCATGGCATTTCACATCATCAAATAGACAGGACTCAACATCCTATCCTAGTGGACATGATTTCCTATTGTGCTTGACCTACTATCCTATAACCTCACTGAGCCCAACACTCTCTCTATAGGTCCGACCATATGAACCTAGGGCTCTGATACCAATCTGTAACGACCCGAAAATCGGACCGCTACCGGCGCTAGGATCTAGATCGATATAAAGTCGTCGGGACCCGTAGCAAGCCTGCTATACTCTCTGTGTACCTGTAAAATCCCATACATGATCAACAATTTTTTGTAAAAACATAACACTTTTCTCTGTACCAAGGCTCAACCTGTGCATGCACTATCTCAGTACACCAGAACCCCTTACTAGAGCCCTCATCATTGCTCTAGACGGGTTAAGACTCATACAATGTTAAGCCTGGTGATCATACGCATAAAACATTTCAATACATAAACAGACCATGTATATAAAAGAGATTTACAACACAACTGGGTCAACCACAATACTAATACATCTCTTCACAATATTACATGTCCACACTAAGCTATTACACATCTCTTTACTCTTCCTGTACCCTGCTGACTCCTTTTTGAACTCTGATCCTGCAAGACTGGGGTTAAAGGAGAGGGATGAGCTACTATAGCCCAATGAGTAGAACAAATAAAACATGTTAATAAAACATGCTCACATGGAATGCATCACATCACAAGTAAATCACCCATCTCAGACGGACAGATTCAAAATTCCCTCTAAACTGTGCCTGGCCCGCGAAGGAGCTCCTCAGGACTTTATTTCGCACCCTCTGGTGCTCTGTGCCCGACCCTCTCCGGGCTCCTCAAGACTTTACTCTGAGGGCTAATGAATCCACTCTATGTCCGATCCGTACAAGTATAGAATAATGCAATGCGTCACATTAGTGTATTCTAGTGCACTCAACCTATTACATATCATGATGCATGAAACATGCTAAAAGCATTTCAGTTCTCATAGTCAAAGATTAAGTTTCGTTTAGTTCTACTCACCTCTGGCTGACTCTGAATTGACTCTGAATACGCTGAAGCAGTGCTCACTGCTGATCTCTTCGGTTCCTCTGGTCCGTTCCTACACAGGTGGACTCAAATGAGGGACCAAACTAACTCAAGAACAACTCTAACATACTCCCCCAAAACCCCCTAAAACATCCTAAACCAATCAAGGAAAACATGCAAAAGAAGGCTGGATAGGGCACTTTCGGCGGCAGGTTCGGCGGCCGAAAGTCCCTTCCAGAGACGAAACTCAAGCACTTTCGGCGGCACTTCGGCTGCCGAAAGTCCTCTCCAGAGACGAAAGTCCCTAACCTTCGGCGGCCGAAACCCCCCTCCAGAGCCGAAAGTCCAAACTTTCGGGGGCAAACTTAGGCAGCCGAAACCACCTCCTTAGCATGTTCGGTGGCCAAATCTTCCTTCGGCGGCCGAAACTGGATTCTCCAGTAAGGCAGAAACTTGTTTTGCTTCATGCAAAACTTACCCAACTTCACTCAAACATGCAACCAACAACTCACAACCTGCATATACTCAAGTATAGGCACAAAGGGATCCAAAACTAACTTAAAACCTCAACAAATAACACAACTCAACACATAAGCATGCTTTGACCACAAATCACCCAAAACCTCAACTTATCCTAAACATGCATCTCTACCCATAAACTCCATAAAACCTTTAGAAATCATGCAAAGAAGTTCAGGATCTTCACTTACCTCTTGAAAATGAGAGGATAAACGATCCCAACGTGGAGATTTGGAGCAACTTGTAACAGCCCGGAAACCGATACCCTACCGTAACGGCCCAAACCGCCACCGGCGCTAGGATCCAGATCGGCTTAAGGCCGCCGGGACCCGTAGCAAGCCAACATACATACTATTACCTGGTAAAATCCCATGCATGATCAAAACTTTAACATAAAAACTTAAACATAAAACCTGTAATCTGAACATACACCAAGCTTGATCCGTATGCTACAACATAACTGTGAACATAAACTTTCCCATGCTAGAGCCCTCATCAAATGCTCTGGCTGGGTCAACATTACAGACATCAAGCCTAGTTCTCATCTCAACATTAAAACGTTACATAACCATGCATCAACAGGGATTAACCAATCTATAGGGCCAAGCACACTCTAATCCATAAACATTAACTCTACTATCAGTTACATACATTATCTCAATTTACATTACATCAACTTATATTACATGTCCACTTCTAAAACTACTAAACTGTAACGTAAACATAAACTACCACATTACAAACACACGTCACTTAATCTTTACCCTGCTGACTTCTGAGCTCTGACTTAAACCTGCAAACTTGGGGTTAGGGGAGAGGGGTGAGCTAAAAAGCCCAGTGAGTAGAAACATAGAAAACAGTTCATTAATTACATGCTCTCATGAAATGTGTCATATCACAAAGAAATCACATAACTGTCTATGTTCCGTCTCGGGGCTCATGCAGATAAATATTCCCCACGGACTGTTTTTGAGAGTTCTTTTTGCTAGCATCCTTTACTCTCAAGGATCGGACATGACCTCAAAAATCCCTCTGTCGGTGCCCGGCTCCCCCAAGGAAGCTCACACAGGACTTTCACATACATGACAGGGTGCCTAGTCCATAGAGAGCTCACAAGGACTTTCCTACATGTACTTGTCCGGCTCTCAAAGGACTTACCCAAGACTCAATGATAGATATGGGCTATTGAAGTCGCCTTGGTCCAAACCTCCTGAATCAACATCAAATAATGCAATGCGCCACATTTGTGAACTAGTGCAAACAACCTACTACATATAATCATGATGCATGAACATGCTTTAGGCATTAGATTTCGTACATAAAAGATTAGGTTTAGTTCTACTCACCTCCTGGCAGACGCTGACTGACTCTGCAACTGCTAGCACTACTGGCCTCCTCAGTCTCTCGGGTCCGGTCCTACACAGGTGGACTCGAATGAGGTGCCAAACACACTCTAACAACTCATAAGCATACCCCCTAAAACCCCTCTAAACATCACTTAAACATACATAGAAAACACCCAAGAAACGGCTGGACAGGGCACTTTCGGCGGCACCTTCGGCGGCCGAAAGTCCCTTCCAGAGACGAAACTCGGGTAAGTTTGGCGGCAGGTTCGGCGGCCGAAACCCCTGGACAGAAACGAAAGTCCCTCCTTCGGGGGCACGTTCGGAAGCCGAAAGGCTGCCTCCCATGCAGGTTCGGCGGCCGAAACTCCTTTCGGCGGCCGAACCTAGTCCCCTCTGGACGACAGGTCCGATTCTGCCTCGCCACAAACCAACTCAAAAACAACCCAAAACCTCACATACTCTCTCCCAATCATGCATACTCACTCCCACATGCATAAAGGAGCATAAACTAATAACATAGCATCACACTAACACATATAAACACACATTGGGCATCAAACCCACATAAACCCAAACATGCATATCTACCCATACTCAACCATCAAAACCTTCATAAAACTTCATAAAAACACTAGGGAAGCAAGGATCTACACTTACCTCTTGAAGATCGAGGGTTTGTGAGAGCTCTAACTTGGAGATGGGAGGAACCAACTCCTTGGGTCTCCAAGTTCCCAAAACTCCTTTTTAAGCTTGAAAACTCTTCAAATCAACCATGAAACTCATGAAAACATGAAGGAGATGAAGAAAATCATGAAAATGACCAAAGGAGCACAAGAACTCACCTGAGCTCGAGAATGGGGAGAAAACTCGCCCATTTCCGATCTGAGGGCCCTTTATAGGTGTCCTGGTCGAAGACCTTCGGCGGCCTAACGTGCCCCCTAAACTCATGCATGTTCGGCGGCCGAACATGAGTTTCGGCGGCCGAACCGTGGCTCGTTCAAACAAGACTTTCGGAGGCCAAAAGCACTCCCGAAGCCTTTCCATGTTCGGCGGCCGAACTTGACTTTCGGCGGCCGAACCTGGCAAATGCCTCCTTGGTCTTTTCTTTTAAAAACTAAATTCTTTTTCATTTAAAACCATGAAATCAGTAAAAACATTTCAGAAAACATATTTTACCCTTCTAGAAGACTCTGACATCTTCAGAGATTCCAGATTCCAACGGAGATTCCGCCGGAAGATAGGGATTCCGATGCCAGAATCTAGCCGGGTATTACATTCTTCCCCCCTTTAAGAACATTCGTCCCCGAATGTTCCACAAACAAACAGGCATACAAAACATGCAAGCAAACAAGCAAGCAAAACCTAACAACCTCTCTCCTAAAAGAGAGACATAGGTACTGCTGGAGTATAAACTCCCGGTCTTTCAGACATACCTTAGCAATACCCAACCTTCTCCTGAACTCCACTGGCTTCCGCTGCGCTACTCTGATCCTTTCTCTTCTCTCTTCATCTTTACCAACTGGTTTCTTCTCACTACTAACCCAACGCTAACCCAACTCTCACAGGTAGTACCCAGATTTCAGATCTATCTTGGAAAACAAACAGCTCCTACTAGCTGTCCCAATAGATCATCCATCCTGCATGGGAATACCTGCCCTTGGTAGTGACCTTGGTCACCTGCTTACAGTCTTTACAAAGTCTCAAGGATCCATCCTTCGTTTTCCACAACCATACTGGAGCAATCCAGGGTGAGGTACTAGGTCGGATAAAACCCTTGTCTACCAAGTCACACAACTGCTCTAACAACTCTTACAACTCTCCAGGTGCCATCCTGTAGGGGAGAATAGAAATGGTTCTGAGTCCAGACACCACTCCTATGCTCAACTCCATTCCCTAACAGATGGTGAACCTGACAACTAGCCTAGGAAGACATCTAAGAACTCTCTCTAACAACTGGCACTGAGGCTGGTTCCCTGACCCGACTGCAAAACTCTCAAACAAGAGCTAGAACTCTCTGACAACCCCTCCTACGTACCCTACGAACCTGACAGGCCGACATCAAACCTCTAGGCATCCCTACTGTGTTCCCTTAGAAAACTACCTCTGACCCATCCTGTCCCCTGAACCTAACTACCTTGTCTCTACAGACCAAGATAGCACCATGAGCAGAAACCCATCCATCCCTCGATTGACGTCCAGACAGTCAAGTCTAGGACCTCAAAGTCGAGTGGAAGGCATCTACCCTCAACTAACACTGAACTGGACCGGCAGACTGACTCCGCCACAGATGGATCACACGTGAGTCCACTGACCCAAAGAGAACACCCTAGCCCAGAAGCTATCAAATCAACCTCTCGACGGCTCCTAGAGCAACTAAAGAAAGAGGAAAACACCAGGGTTCACAAAAACATACACATCAGAACGTTCAAAAGTGAGCATACCTGGCACCACTGTGTTTGATGTGTCTGCCTCTTGCTGAGCTTGGGTGAAGATCCGAGCTGGAGCTGACGGACCTTCTCCACGGGAACCTGAAGAATGAGGGACTGACCCTCTTCCGCTGCCTCGACCACTAACCTGAACTATGGCTGGAGCTGCTGGCTGAGCTGTTCTACCTGAAGCTGCTTGCTGGGACGGAGCCAACCCGGGCGCAGTGGGACACTCACGTGCTATGTGCCCCTCCTGTCCGCACCTGTAACATAGATTAGTCCCATAACGGCAGACTCCCTTGTGCGGCCTTCCGCACCTCATACATCTTGAACTGCCTGAGCCAGAGCTCGAACCACCACCTAATCCCAGACTAGACTTCAACCGTCTCCACAACTTCTTCTTCTTCCCCCTCAGGGTTCTGCCCCACTTCTTGCTTTTCGTGGAGGCTGTACTCAGAGTGGAGGGATCAATCCCTCCTGAACTTGAGATCCTGGAATCCTGAGTCTGAGCATCCTCCAGAAAAACTCCCATACCTTCTTCTGGTACTCTTATTCCCAAACTGACATCTCTTCTCTGAACATCTGACTCTACTTCCCTCATACTAGCTGACATCCTTCTTGGAGCCATTCCTTCTCTGCTTGCATCAAAAGACCTTCCAGAGTCCCTTGATGTTCCCCATCTGCCGACTCCCCACGACTGCGCTCTTGGCAGAGCAGGGGGAAAGGTGTCCAAACCTTCCCTCTCAGATGAAACTCCAATCGATTCCACAGATCGACGAGTACCTCGCATTCTGGCTCCTCTGAAGAACAACATGCAATCATACAAGCAAGCATTAGCATCATACGGTTCATATGAAAACACATGAACCTGCATAACATACATGGCATATCATACATAACATTAATGCACATGCATAAATTCATGGCATTCCACATCATTATCATACAAGACAGGATCCTACATCCTATCCTAGTGGACATGATTTTACCTATTGTGCTTGCCCTTCTATGACCTCTAAACCAACCTCTTTCCGATGTGGGATAATTCTAATCCTTGAGCATCTTTGCTCAACACACCGTACTAACGAGGCCCAAAGCTCTGATACCAAATCTGTAACAGCCCGGAAACCGATACCCTACCGTAACGGCCCAAACCGCCACCGGCGCTAGGATCCAGATCGGCTTAAGGCCGCCGGAACCCGTAGCAAGCCAACATACATACTATTACCTGGTAAAATCCCATGCATGATCAAAACTTTAACATAAAAACTTAAACATAAAACCTGTAATCTGAACATACACCAAGCTTGATCCGTATGCTACAACATAACTGTGAACATAAACTTTCCCATGCTAGAGCCCTCATCAAATGCTCTGGCTGGGTCAACATTACAGACATCAAGCCTGGTTCTCATCTCAACATTAAAACGTTACATAACCATGCATCAACAGGGATTAACCAATCTATAGGGCCAAGCACACTCCAATCCATAAACATTAACTCTACTATCAGTTACATACATTATCTCAATTTACATTACATCAACTTATATTACATGTCCACTTCTAAAACTACTAAACTGTAACGTAAACATAAACTACCACATTACAAACACACGTCACTTAATCTTTACCCTGCTGACTTCTGAGCTCTGACTTAAACCTGCAAACCTGGGGTTAGGGGAGAGGGGTGAGCTAAAAAGCCCAGTGAGTAGAAACATAGAAAACAGTTCATTAATTACATGCTCTCATGAAATGCGTCATATCACAAAGAAATCACATAACTGTCTCTGTTCCGTCTTGGGGCTCATGCAGATAAATATTCCCCACGGACTGTTTTTGAGAGTTCTTTTTGCTAGCATCCTTTACTCTCAAGGATCGGACATGACCTCAAAAATCCCTCTGTCGGTGCCCGGCTCCCCCAAGGAAGCTCACACAGGACTTTCACATACATGACAGGGTGCCTAGTCCATAGAGAGCTCACAAGGACTTTCCTACATGTACTTGTCCGGCTCTCAAAGGACTTACCCAAGACTCAATGACAGATATGGGCTATTGAAGTCGCCTTGGTCCAAACCTCCTGAATCAACATCAAATAATGCAATGCGCCACATTTGTGAACTAGTGCAAACAACCTACTACATATAATCATGATGCATGAACATGCTTTAGGCATTAGATTTCGTACATAAAAGATTAGGTTTAGTTCTACTCACCTCCTGGCAGACGCTGACTGACTCTGCAACTGCTAGCACTACTGGCCTCCTCGGTCTCTCGGGTCCGGTCCTACACAGGTGGACTCGAATGAGGTGCCAAACACACTCTAACAACTCATAAGCATACCCCCTAAAACCCCTCTAAACATCACTTAAACATACATAGAAAACACCCAAGAAACGGCTGGACAGGGCACTTTCGGCGGCACCTTCGACGGCCGAAAGTCCCTTCCAGAGACGAAACTCGGGTAAGTTCGGCGGCCGAAACCCCTGGACAGAAACGAAAGTCCCTCCTTCGGGGGCACGTTCGGCAGCCGAAAGGCTGCCTCCCATGCAGGTTCGGCGGCCGAAACTCCTTTCGGCGGCCGAACCTGGTCCCCTCTGGACGACAGGTCCGATTCTGCCTCGCCACAAACCAACTCAAAAACAACCCAAAACCTCACATACTCTCTCCCAATCATGCATACTCACTCCCATATGCATAAAGGAGCATAAACTAACAACATAGCATCACACTAACACATATAAACACACATTGGGCATCAAACCCACATAAACCCAAACATGCATATCTACCCATACTCAACCATCAAAACCTTCATAAAACTTCATAAAAACACTAGGGAAGCAAAGATCTACACTTACCTCTTGAAGATCGAGGGTTTGTGCGAGCTCTAACTTGGAGATGGGAGGAACCAACTCCTTGGGTCTCCAAGTTCCCAAAACTCCTTTTTAAGCTTGAAAACTCTTCAAATCAACCATGAAACTCATGAAAACATGAAGGAGATGAAGAAAATCATGAAAATGACCAAAGCAGCACAAGAACTCACCTGAGCTCGAGAATGGGGAGAAAACTCGCCCATTTCCGATCTGAGGGCCCTTTATAGGTGTCCTGGTCGAAGACCTTCGGCGGCCTAACGTGCCCCCTAAACTCATGCATGTTCGGCGGCCGAACATGAGTTTCGGCGGCCGAACCTTGGCTCGTTCAAACAAGACTTTCAGAGGCCAAAAGCACTCCCGAAGCCTTTCCATGTTCGGCGGCCGAACTTGACTTTCGGCGGCCGAATCTGGCAAATGCCTCCTTGGTCTTTTCTTTTAAAATCTAAATTCTTTTTCATTTAAAACCATGAAATCAGTAAAAACATTTCAGAAAACATATTTTACCCTTCTAGAAGACTCTGACATCTTCAGAGATTCCAGATTCCAACGGAGATTCCGCCGGAAGATAGGGATTCCGATGCCAGAATCTAGCCGGGTATTACACAACTCACCCTCAAAGTCTCCAAACTTCAAAACTTTGGTTTTTAGCTCAAAAGCTTCAAAACAATCATACAACTCATCAAAACGTTGAAAGATTTAGAGAAAACATAAAGATCACCCAAGGAAGAGCATGGTCTTACCTCTGCCTGTGGATGGAAAGAAAATCTTATCCATTCACCGACCTAGGGCCTTTTATAGGTGGCTGGCTAGACCACTTTCGGCGGCCTAACGTGATTCCAAACTCATGCATGTTCGGCAGCCGAACTTCACCTTCGGCGGTCGAACCTGGCATTTCTTCCTTGGTTCTTTTCTTTCAAAAACTCATTTTCTTTTATACTTAAAACATTAAAACATACTAAAATAACTTTAGAAAAACATATCTAGTCCCCTTCTAGAGGGTGCCGACATCCTGGATTCCACCAAAAAGTAGAATTCCGATGCCGAACTCTAGCCGGGTATTACAAGGAATGTTGAAGGCTGAAAACTCAGGTAACCTAGATGGAGAGCACAATGAAGGAGACCCTAGAGTCCATAGACAAACTCCAAGTAGACCTAGATGAGGCCAATGCTGCAAAAGTTACTATTGAGGCTCGAGTCAAGACTGTCGAAGATCAAGTGACTAATCTTCAACGGCAACTACATCTCAAGTGCAAGAAAGTCGAGCCTTATCAGACAAGATTGCGGAGCTAGAGGCAGAGCTTCAGGACACAATGGCGCAGGGTGGTGAGATGTTCCTCGAGTACTAAGACTTTGTCAAGAAGGAGCTGATCAAACGTTATCCTTTAGAAGACTTTTCTGGGATCGATGACATTCTGCTTGAGGAGGATGAGGATGAGGATAGGCAGGATAAGGAGAGACCAACCGAAGAAAATTACTCTGATCCGGCTTCTGATGAGAATGTAATAGCTGTAGATGACACTATAATAGAAGATCAGGAGGAGGCGACTGAAAATGTCCCTCTTGCCCTGTAATATTTTTTATATAAAGAAAAATATTTCCTTTATCTTCTTATCTTTATTTTTGCTAAGTATTTAGGATTAATACTCAACTCAAAAATAAAATACTAGGACTCTTAACCAGTTGTTTTCACAGATCAATTGCCAAACTGATAAATAAATCTTGAATACCTTTGAAAATTTTATTAATGGGACTAATACCCGGTCAAATATTAGCGATAACCTACCTTGTAGTTTCGACATAAAATGCCTTAAATAATTGTATTAAGGGGACTAACACTCAGTCAAGTGTCTGGTGGTTATTCGCCTTATGTCTTTAACATAAGAAATGCCTTAGACAATTTTGTTAACGAGACTAATACCCGGTCGTATGCCTGGCGGTTACCCTCCTTGTGACTTGACATAAAATGCCTTAAATAATTTTATTAACGGAACTACAACCCGATCGAATTCCTAGAGTTACCCGCTTTGTGGCTTTGACATAAGAAATGCTTTAGATAATTTTGTTAACGAGACTAACACCCGATTGTATACCTGGCAGTTATCCACCTTGTGGCTCGCTTGACGGCTATTCACCTTATAACGATTTTGGCAGAAATTTTATTGATTAGTTTTTTGAGACTAATACCCGACAACTCACCTGGCAATTACCCGCCTCATGGCAATTTTGGTAGAAATTGCCTTGATTAGTCTTTTGGAACAAACAACTGAAAACTCGCCTAGTGGTTACCCGCCTCATAGCTTGCCTGGTGATTATCTGTCTTATGGCGATTTTTGACAGAAATTGTCTTAATTATTGTCTTTTAGGACTAACACCCGGATTTTTAACTGACGATTATCCGCCTTATGGTAATTTTTTATAGAAATTATCTTAATCATTGTCTTTTAGGACTAAGACCTGAAGATTTATCTGGCAGTTACCCACCTCGTGACTTGCTTGGCGATTACCCGTCTTGTAGTGATATTTGACAGAATTTTTCTTAATCATTGTCTTTTGGGACTAACACCCAAAGATTCATCTAGCGATTACTTGCCTCCTAACTCGCTTGGCAGTTACCCGCCTTGTGGTGATTTTTGACAGAAATTATTTTAATCATTATCTTTTGGGACTAACACCTAAAGATTCATCTAGTAGTTACCCGCCTTGTGACTGGTCTGGTGCTTACCCACCTTGTGGCATTTTTTTAGCAGAAATTGACCTAATCAGTCTTTTGGGTCTAACACTCAAAGATTCACCTGGCGGTCACCTACCTTGTGGCTTGCCTAGCGGTTACTCGCCTTGTGGCGCCTTTTCTTGTCCCAACACTTTCCCCAATTCAACGTTTCTAATAATTCTAATTTAAACGCCAAAATACTTGAAAAATATATCGTAATTTTACTAATAATATTTCCTTGAATTACAAAATACTCTAAGAATGAAAAGTGACTCGGTCATCTAACTTAACCGATTTATAAGCACCAGGACGAAAAACTTTGGAGATCTTATATGGTCATTTTCAGTTCTCGCCCAACTCACTAGACCTGACATTCCCTTTGTTATGTCAGACTATTCAAGAATTGGATCCGTTATGTTAAAGGCTCAGGGTTTGACTTAGGAGTTGAATATTTGTGACATTCTATTTCTCTAGGTCTTTGGTTCCCTTGTTCCCACTTGGTCCCCTTGTAATTACATGAATAACCCCTACAAGTTCATTTTCATCAAGATTCACTAGTGCTCTTACCTCAGATTCTGACCTCCTTTATTCTCTATCTTTTATAACAAAAATCCTCAGACTTTCATCTTTAATGAGTCTTTCGATCTCGTCTTTTAGTTGCATGCATTCTTTTGTATTGTGCCCATGATCTTTATGAAATCGGCAAAATGTTATTCTATCCCGCATGCTCGCTTTGTTTGGTTAAGCTTGGCGGGCCATTTGACTACTTTGCCATTTTTCCTGATCCACATAAGTATGTGTATTCGTGAGTCACTTAGTGGAGTATAGTTTCTAAACTTATCTCTGTCATTCCTTGTAACAGCCCGGCCCCGTACGACCGGCCCTGTTACCGCTCACAGCCCGTGACCTTCCTCTGGGCCCAGCCACTGTGAGCAGCTCTTAACATCCCTTCACCCTCACGGGTTCCAGGCAGGATTTGTCCCTCGGGGGAGCCATTACGGCCCACCCTAGCCCGAGTGGATTTGGCCCAATTCCTTCCTCTGGGAATTAGGTCGCCTCCCCCAGAGGAAGGAATTGGGCCAAATCCACTCGGGCTAGGGTGGGCCGTAATGGCTCCCCCGAGGGACAAATCCTGCCTGGAACCCGTGAGGGTGAAGGGATGTTAAGAGCTGCTCACAGTGGCTGGGCCCAGAGGAAGGTCACGGGCTGTGAGCGGTAACAGGGCCGGTCGTACGGGGCCGGGCTGTTACATTCCTACTGCGTGATATTGGATAACTCCTTTCACTTTCATAGCTTTGCTTATCTGACTTCTGAATCTTACTCTAGCCCAGCTTCTTGTCCTCTTTCAAGGTTTGAACTGCATCATCCAGCCGTAGGTATTTTTGAGCCTTATCCATTAACTACTGATAGGTGGTTGTTGGGTTCTTAATCAGAGAATCCATGAACTTTATAAGATAAACTATAGTTTACTCCCTCTAGTTTAATGAAATATCTACTTTAGTCCTTATATTTTTAAAAATCTATAATTTAGTCCTTGAAAATTAAAAAAAAACTATAATTTAGTCCCTACTATTAGAAGTAGAGTTAACTTGCCATTAATTTTTATAAAAAGGACCCAAATACCTTAGAATTCTTGAGTTCGCAAAGAGGAAATCAGAAGGACTAAACTGCTAATATTAAATTTATTAAATATTGTAGAGTTGAGTTTACGATGAACACCATCATTGTGATCTAACTAATGCCCAAGCTCGACCAAGCCCGACAATGGACCACATTGACGCGTGCTGTTGCCGTGCGACGATCGATGACATGACCTGGTCTGGCATTGGCACAAGGCATACATCGGGCTGGTTGTTCTCGTCGGTGGAACCAACCAAAATGAATTTCAGTTTTCTTATTCGTGATTTCAACAATCACATGAGTGGTGATGTCGGGATGAGCCATTAGCAGGGGCATAAGTGTTATGCGTCCCTCTAGTGTCTAGGCTGGCAGTGATCCGGCTGTGATGAAGGGGTTGTCAGCCATGAGAAAGCTTGTTGAATTGTTTCCTCTCTAAGAGTACTTTGGTCATTTTTATAAAAATTAACGGCAAGTTAACTCTAATTCTAATGGTAGGGACTAAATTATAGTTTTTTCAATTGTCAATGACTAAATTATAGGTTTTTAAAAATACAAAAACTAAAATAGACATTTAATTAAATCAAAGGGACTAAAATGCAGTTTACCCAACTTTATATTGCGAGTCCTCTTTTTTAGTGCCTCACAAGCTATCACATGATTTAATTCTTCAATCTGTATTACTTTAATGTTAAAACATGAGATAAAACTTCTTAAAGACTCGCCATTTCCTTGTCAAATTTTCCATAAGTCTGAGGAGAGCCTTTTAGGAGGTATACAAGTAATAAATTTAGATTTAAATAACATAGCAAGCTGTGTAAAACTATAGATAGAACCTGAACTTAGATGCTAGTACTATTTCTGGGCCAAACCTGTGAGTGTGGACAGGAAGAACTCGTCACAATATGAAATCGTTGACATCCTGTAGCTGTATTGTTGTCTAGAGGATAGCCAGATAACTCATGGAGTCTATTGTCCCGTCATATTTATCCAAACTCGGCAGCTTAAACTTTATAAGAAAAGTCTTTGCAAGAATTTCCTCCGATAGATGTGAAGCATTATCCAGACCATAGTCTTCCTCTTGCTTCTTCTAGTATCTTTATACAGCACGAATCAGCTTCCAATCAACATCTTTGGGGGCCTCGTCCGATGATTTTTCATCCTCCAAATTGTCCTTTCCTTTGGATTGAGTGTGAACTGCCTCTGTCCAAGTTTTTGGAGTCTCAAAGGAAGCTTCTTTCCTTATTTTTGGAGCCATAAATGAGGCCTCCTTCTGAGCTTTATGTTACTAGAGTTTCCTGCAGCTTTTTAATATATTGTACTATCTGCTCATTGTTCAGGTTGTTGGGGTCTGCCTATTGACCATGGAAGGTGTGTTTTGTCCACTACTAAGGATGGACGAGATGATGTCTCCCTTATTGGCAGTAGACTTAGCAATAGCTCATGAGTTTTCAACCATTTAAGGGTAAAGTAATTGAAATGAAAAGTTCTTTGAGTGAAAAGATAGAAAGTTAGGTCAGATTTTATCTCAAATGAACAAGAAAGAATCAATGGGATTCTAGTAATGGAACCAAATGATGTGGCAAAAAATGAGTTGAAAAATGATTGGTCAATCTGTAAAAGATAGAAGGTAAGGCCACTCCGATACTCAAATCAATAATTTATCACGTAGTTTGAGTTTAAGAAAATAGTTTGAGTTTAAGAATGAGTGTGTAAGAATGCGTACCTTGAACTCTGCGTATACTTTGTTTTTATACTATAAAAATATGGAGTTAATTAGTAAATCTCTTGGAAATTCGATTGGTACCAGGTAGTGGATAAGGGATCATGCAATTATAGGCGTAATTGAATTCAATCCTCTAACTGTAACTCGTATAATAAGAGGCTCAACCCATTTAGGAGAGAGTGAGTCTTGTGTCATTTTGAGTATCGATCGTTACAATACCCGATTTTTTTTTCTTCCGGATGAGACTTCCGTGACTGAGTGTCATAGCTTAGTGAAGTCTTACCACGTGACTCAGTCATATAGTAACAGCTTATGACATATTTTAAATGAATATTATGTCATATTAATGAAAAGAGGATTTGAATTCATTTTAGTTTAAATATTTTTTTAAATTTTTAATAAATTTATATTTTTGTAAATTTTAACTAAATTTTTTTATTTTATAAACTAATAGAATTATTTTATTTATTCATTAATAATTTAAATTAAAATATTTATTTATAAATTTAATGATTAAAATTTGAACTAAATTTATTAATTTAATAGGTTCAATAATTACTATGCTAATTTTTTTAAAGGCTTACTGTTTTTTTTTCTTAGACTGTTAATATTTTAAATTAAATTTATAAGTAGATAATTTTTTAGAAAAAAATATTATTTAATTTTATAATATGAAAAAATTTATTAATTAATTTTTAATTTTAAAATATATTAAAATATTTTGATATTTTTAAAAGTTTATTAATTTATTTAATTATTAATTTTTTATTATTTAATTTTTATTAGTTAATTTCTCTAATTTTAAATTTTTTTAATTAGTTACTAATTTCAGAAATAATTTAAAATTTTTTATAATATTTAATGATTATTTTTTTTAATTAGTTACTCAATTTCAAAAGTATTTTAAATTTTTTTATAATATTTAATTATTAAAATTAATGGAGAAATGAATTAATAAATTTTTTAAAATATTAAAAATAATTTAATATATTTTTTAAAATTAAAAAATTAATTAATAAAATTTTTCGGATTAAGTTTTAATTTTTTTTTATTAGATATAAATGATTTTTTTTTAATATTTTTAAGAAAAGGGTGATTTTCCATCGATTAATTACTATCTCATTTTTTTATTATAATTAAATTTGATTGGGTGCAAAATTGAAACTTTTAGTTAAAAAAAAATCTAAAAAGAAAATAAAAATCCTCGAAGCTAAAAATATATCTTAAAAAAAGGGAAGGAGGCCCACGTCTTTACCATCGGAACGTACAAGGAGCCACGTGTCCAAGCACATTTCACACTCACTCACCAAAAGTCCCTTGACCAGGAAAGAGAAAAAAAACACTCAGCAAAAGTCTAGCCTTCGCTTCTCCGTTATATTCACGCAAATTTTCTTCAGCAACCAATTCTGATGGCTTCTTCTTCTTCTTCTTCTTCTTCTTCCATCAATTCTCCATGGAAGACGTATGATACGTTTATAAGTTTTAGAGGCGCAGACATCCGAGATAATTTTCTCAGTCATCTGTACGAAGCTCTGAATCGAAAACACATCCGTACATTCAAGGATGAAAACCTTAACAGAGGAGAAGAGATCACACCAGCCCTTTTGGAAACAATTGAAAACTCAAAGATTTCCATTGTCGTATTCTCAGAAAACTATGCCTATTCTCCATGGTGTTTGGATGAGCTTGTTAAGATCCTTGAATGCCAGGAAACTAAAGGACAATTAGTATTGCCAGTTTTTTACCAAGTAGATCCCACAGATGTTCAAGAGCTGACTGGTAGATTTGAGGATGCAATTGCTCAACACAAACAAAAATTCTCTTTAGAAAAGGTGGAGAGCTGGAGCCGCGCTCTGATGGTGACAGCCAACATTTCTGGTTGGGATTCGGGAAAGACCAAGTGAGACCCTTATTTTCTATATCTTTTTTTAACTTATATTTGTTTATCTATTTATTAATTTGCGGCACGTTTGAATTACTGTAGTTTGCTGTTTGTATGTGATCAGGCCTGAATCTAAAATGCTTGAGGAAATTATCAGTGATGTTAGCAAGAAACTGAGTAACTTGTTTCTAAGTGTTCATGATGAAGAGGGTTTTGTTGGAATTGATTCTCGTGTTGAGACAGTTGAAACATTGCTTTGTCTTGAAACAGATGATGTTAGAATGATAGGAATATGGGGAATGGGAGGTATTGGAAAGACAACTATTGCTGACAAAGTATTTAGTAGAATTAAGGATAAATTTGAGAATCCATGCTTTATCTCAAATGCCCGAGAAGAGTTAGAAAAATGCACTCTAGCTGATTTACGAGATAAAATCCATGGAAAAATATTAGGGGTAGAGAATTTTTATAAAGGCACGCCATTTACACTGCATCCTTTCATTAAAAGAAGTCTTCCAAATGCAAGAGTTCTTGTTGTTCTTGATGATGTTGATGATTCCCAGCACCTTACAGACTTAGTAGGAGGGTTCAATCTGTATGGTCCAGGAAGTAGAATCATAGTAACAAGCAGAGACAAAGAAGTGCTTGAGACTGTAGATTGCAAGAAATATATTTATGAGGTTAAGGAATTAGTTTATCGTGAATCTCTTCAACTCTTTAGCTTGCATGCCTTCAAACAAACTCATCTCGCAGAAGGCTACATGAAACAACTATCAGAAAGAGCTATAAGTTATACACGAGGAGTTCCATTAGCCCTTAAGGTTCTAGGCTGCAGCCTTTATGGTAAAGATGAGAAAGAATGGGTAAGTGAGTTGGAAAAACTTGAAACTATTCCCAATAAGAAAATTCAGGACATTCTGAGAAGAAGTTATGATGGACTTGATCGCAATGAACAGAGTATATTTCTCGATATTGCATGTTTTTTCAAAGGGGAAGACCTTCAGCCTGTAAAAGATATATTAGATTCATGTGGTTTTTTTGCAGAAATTGGAATAAGGCGTCTGGTTGATAAGTCTCTTGTCGCTATTTCTGAAGAGAAGTTAAAGATGCATGACTTACTGCAACAAATGGGTATGGATATTGTTTGCGAGGAAAATAAAGAGCCCAGAAAGCGTAGTAGGCTGTGGAATGCTAAGGATATATGTGACATGTTGACAAGAGATAAAGTAAGAAAATGCATTGATTTCTTTCATATTTGAGTTTCTTTTTTCTTTTCAAAAATGAGAGATTTAGTTTTGCGAGTTTTGTGCTCATTTTCTTTGCTTAATTTCCTTTATCAGGGGGCTGGAAGAGTTGAATCCATATTGCTGGACTTGTCCAAAATTGTAGGCATGGAACTGAGCCCTTGTGTCTTTGAGAAATTGTATAATCTTAGATTGGTCAAATTTTACAACCCTTTATCTAGGGAGATAAAGTTACATCTTCCTAAAGGCCTGAAATGTCTTCCAAATGAGCTGAGGTTTCTCTACTGGGATCAATGCCCTTTAAAATCATTGCCGTCAAAGTTTCACCCCGAGAATCTTGTTGAATTGCACCTTCATAGTAGCCAACTCAAACAACTATGGAACGAAGATGTTCCGGTATGTTTGAGCATGATCCTTTATGAAATTGTCTAAAGAAACTTGAGGGTAATATATTGAAACTTATACTTAACCATTTTCTTTGTCATTACAGTGTCTTGAAAAGTTGAAATTTATGGACCTGAGCAACTCGGAACAACTGATGAGAATTCCAGACTTGTCTAAATTCCCGAACCTTGAGGTTATGTTTTTGAGAGGCTGTACGAGTTTGGTTGAAGTTTCTTCATCTACTAAGTATCATAGCAAGATTACAGGTCTAGATTTTCGAAACTGCAGAAAATTCAGCCATCTTTCAAGCCGCATTTATTTGATGAATCTTGTAAGTCTTTCTTTCGATGGGTGCTCAAAACTAGCGCATCTTCCAAGTAGCTTAGGCGAGTGCGGATGTCTTAAAAACCTTAATCTCATTGAATGCTCAAAGCTAACGAGTCTTCCAAACAGCATATGCAATCTGAAATCTCTAATGAAGCTTCTCATCACAGATTGTGTGAATCTCCGTGGATTGCCAGAGAACTTGGGGGACTTGGAATCTCTGGAGGAACTGATTATTAGACGTGGTATAAAGAAACTACCATCTTCTATCAATCAGTTGAAGGAATTGAAATTCTTGACCTGTAATGGGTGTAAAGGTTTGAAATTGCCTCCTTTAACAGGTTTGGCCTGTCTTCAGTTCCTTTCTCTTGAGGGTTGTGGTATATCAGAAGTTCCCAGTAATCTTGGCTCTTTAGGGTCATTGGTAAATTTAGTTTTAACTGGAAACAACTTCAGAAGCATACCCATAAGCATCATAGAATGCTCTGGGTTGAAAGAACTTCACTTAGAAGAATGCAAGAAGCTTCAATTTTTGCCAGAGCTTCCATCAGCTCTACGATGGTTAAATGCAGAAAACTGCACATCCCTGGAATTTCTATCGAGCTCATTCATGCAAGGATACACGAATTCCTGTCTTTTGACGGATTTTAGCAAATGCATTAATTTGAATCAGAGTGCATACAGAGGATTAATGGATTGTTTACTGCTGAAACTTCAAAGCATGGGAAAGCCAGACGAAAAATATCTGGTCAAACAGGTTCTTCTCTTTCCCTCTATTATTATATAAATGCATCATTTGATATAGATTATGAATCCAAAAAAAAAAAATCAAATTAATTTTACAATTTCAGTTTGATTTACTCTCAAAGTAGTTCGGTTTTATCTGGTCTGATTATCAATATACTTTTTCTTTTGGATTAAACTAAAGTCTTGATGGTTGTTTAAAAAGTTTATGCTTTTGTGATAGTTTTATATGGTACCGGATAAATATATTATAGTTTATCATATGTATGAATTTTTTTTAAAAAAAATTCTTAAATATATAAGTATTTGATATAAGATTATTTTAGAATAAGTAAATCAAATTATACTATTTAATATAAATTTTATTATCTTCATTTTCTTAAAAATGAGGGCTCTTAAAGTGTTATGCCCCCTTAAGCCCAAGACCAGTCTTTGATTTAACCCAGCCTACGGATTACCACTGAGTTTGAGATGGTCCCAATATAACGCATATTGGACAACTTGCTATCAATACATGTTGCACTCCTAAGAAGTAACATTTAAAGATCATGCTGGTATGGGAGTCAAATTGAAATTAGGAGCATGCCAACACTTAATTCCTTACCACAACACCTGGTGGAGAGTCAATTATTGAAGTTTACCTTAAGGAATTATTAGGTACTGCTGTTATTAACAAATTAATCTCTACATTTTTATAAACTCATTACAACATTCCTAACTTTTACCTTTGTTAACCATATAGTCTTTCCATTCATTTTCAATCATTTTTCCCAATTAAGCTTGATATAATTATAAACTTCTAAAATTACCCTCACAACTATTACAACATCTTCCAACAGGATTGAAATCTTCATTCTTTTCCATACCCAAGGCAGGGCTCCCAATTAGCGGCATGAGGTTGAAATCAGTGAATCAGAGGTTCCCCTTCAATTTCACATACTAGATTCAACAGAAACACAATTTGGTACATCATGGAGAGTTGGCGTAATATTTGTTTAACAAGTTGTTAGATTGGGTGAGCATTTGTTGACGAGGCCACTGCTTGCAAACAATGACACAACTTTTTTAATCATGGCTAGAGGTCATCAAAGAACATTCTCGAGGACATTTTCCAAGTTCCTGGTTAGGATATGGAGTTTGGTATTTAGGTACAGAATCATGTCTAGACCTAGAAGTAGAACTAGAAGTACAAGTCTGGTTCTTGTTGGTGTACGAATCAATGGCGATAACAAAATCAGAAGGCAGAGATAGGTTGTAGGAATGCAACTCTTTCACAATGCATTTACAAGTAGTCGTCTTGATTTTCAGATTTCAAAGGCTACCCATCCTAATCTTTACTTGAAGTGGTTTGATGGGAAGAAGAGAGTGAGAGCTGAGTGTTCAAAATTCAGTATGGCAGACATAACGTATGTAGGTGGTTTAGGTATTGAGGTATAAGGATGTGAATTAGCTTAGAAGATAAGAGTAGTTTAATCTTTTTGGTGGATTTAGAACACCCAAATATATTTTTAAAAATATAAAACAACTATCTAAAATACAGAAAATAAATATTTAAAAATGAAAAACAACTATCCAGAAAACAGATCAAGAACAAATAGCAACCGTAATTTCTGCAGAAAATATCAAATGAATAGCAACAAAAAAAATCTTAACTTATGACAAAGATAGAGAAAATCAACTTAAATTTCATTCCTAAAAACAAAGTATATACAAACATTTTTTTTCTCTTTTCTTTCTCATTTTCTCAGCTCTTCTACTCTCTTTTCCAGCACCCACCCTTTGCACTTACACTTTTCTGGCAATAATTCACTCTTTTATAGGCAAAGAAAAGTCTTTTACAAGTTAGCAACCGTCTACCTAACTACAAGACAAATCTTTAGCTAAAATATGAAGGCCCATTCCTTTTGAACTAATAACATCACGTCAAAAAATTTTCTTACAGAAAATTTCATCAATTCCAACACTCCTCTTTGATGAGATTTTTGTTGGAGTCGAAAAATATTTTGGTTATTACATTCTCCATGTAAGTTTCTTTAAGAAAAAAGATCCCATAGAACAAAAATTGAAGTCTGGAAGAGCTTCCCAATGAATTTGAAGTTGCTATTGCATCTGCTACCCAAAAGAATATGAAGCTTAAGTAATAAATCCAAACTTCAAATGAAGTAGCAGAAATTGCAAAATCCTAATTGAGACAGCTTGAGACACAATTTATCATAGCAGAATAGAGGAATCCAAAACAGGATAGGAATTTCTATGAAGAAGAAAAGTCTAGTTTTTTGGCCAAAATAGACAAATGGTTTGTGTTCCAAGATGAAAAAAGGTTCTGATTCGAATTCAAAACTAGATTTAGAAGTGTCATTTGTTGAATGGAATGTGAAGGCACCATTGGAGGTCATATATGAAGCATACGAACGAGAAGGAGAAGACGAAGGAGATGACAATGAGAATTACCATAATTTTGATCTACCCAGGTTGCCGCTTCTTAAAGGTAGTATACATGGTTCCAGGTTTGGGTTAATGTACATGTTCTAGCTCTCCAACCCATTATTCATTGTAAACTGTGAAGGATGACGAGAGATTGAGTACAACAATGAGGTTGAGTAGCAGCAGCGAGCTTGACAGGCGATATATTCAGAGGAATGGCTGAATGGCTGAGCTTGTGGGTTCTATGAACCCATTTAATAGGAGGGTGGACAGAAGTTAACATTTTGAGTTAATTGATCTAATCTGTTTAGTAAAAGGGCTTGTTGGACCAAAAATTTTATTGGAGCTTAAGTGAATTTTTCAAAATTTTGCCTTGTAATAATTTAATTCTATTTACACAAATAAAAAAAAATATTATAATTGATCTATATGCATTTTTATTATTAATTAATGATATATAGGGATTAATATGCAATGTTAAAATAATATATCTTTAAAAACTATTATTATATTTAGATGATACTTGGATTAGGGGGTAGCTGATGGAGATTTCATACTCAGCAACTACTATATATCTATTTAATAAAAGTGTTATCAACCATCATTTAGTTGATAGACCCCTAAATTACTGCAGTTCTAAAAATAGTGAAATTAGAGTTATTTTGTTTTCCTCATACATGTGGGCAATAGACCCTAAATTGCTGCAGTTCTAAAAATTATGAAATTAGAGTTAATCTTTTTTCATTATACATGTAAGTGATTTATTTACTAATTCTTTTTCATTTTGCAGGCTGATGCAACAAATATTTGTTGCATAAAGGAGTTATGCATCCCTGGAAGTGAAGTGCCGGAATGGATGATGTACAAAAATGACTCTGGATCTTCTTTATCATTCTCTTTCTCACCACCCCATGCTACTCACTTCCTCAAGATCGCTTTTTGTGCCCTATTTGCACCCAAAGCTAATGATCCTCGTAAATTCATGTATGTTGGATGCAATTGCCGGTTTATGACCGAGTCCGGAGGCATCCTTGAAGCGAGTTCTGGTTGCGCACTGGTCAATAAGCATCATATGTCCCTTTGGTATTCTGCTATTCATTTTAACTCAAACAAATTCTGGATTACCAAAGCCTCTTTTCAATTTTATGCCGTTTGCGATGATCAGTTCTTTGCTATTATGGATAAGGAAGAATTTATTAGCAATGTCATAAGCAAGTGCGGAGTTCAACTAATATTTGATTATAACTTGGAAGATGACGACAATAGACAAAGACTATCAGCGATGGTGGATCATGATGAGGTCATATGCGAAGGGTTGTTCTTTACTTGATTTTCTGGAATGACCCCTCGAAAGATTGAAAGAGAATCATCAGTTTGCAAGGTTTGGATTTAAACTTTTCATTATCCCTTTTTATCACCTTAGTTATGTACCTGGGTTGTGCTTTTGATCAAACCAAAGCCCAACCCACCCAGATGGTGTTTGCTTTGATGCTCATGTATGTGTGTTTTGAAGTTGCTTTAATTCAAAACATTCTCCCTCTCTTTTTGGAATTCGCCATTAAACTTGGTGTTACAGAAATTCTGTTTTTTTTTTTCCTTTTTTATTCTGTCTTAACTTTTAAGGAGAAATGGTAACTTGAATTTTAAAATATATTTATAAATTGATGTACATGTATTTCTAAATATGAACATAATTATGCTAGGTGATAAGGCACAATTTTAGCAGATATTTCAGTCTATCCTTAGCACTAATATGAGTATTTTTCTAGTTAATCTTATGCTTTTTCTCGTATTTTCACATAAAAGTACAAGAACTTGCTATTGAATGAACATTCTGAAAAAGCTGCTGAACAAGCCTTGACTAGTGACCGGTGATGTGGGCGATTTGGGCAAATCTGCTAGTTGATACTGTTTGCCTAGAGACAAAGTTTGCTCAAAAGCTCTAGGTAGAAATTGCTGAATGACTCGGTCAATATTGGACTAGAACTTGTTCAAACCTTCGGGAAAATCTCCGGTCTAGAAAGCGCAACCGCCTCGAAAAAGAAAGAAAATTAGATTTTCTTATTTAAGATGCACAATTCCATGCAATTTCACTCTAGATTGTGTGGCATGGTCTTTCACAAAGATTAAGGAATCTCCACCTCTCTAAAGAATCTAAAGAAACTAATGAAGGGAGTTATTTCATTGAAAATATTCAAATCAAGACTTTTTAGGAAAGATCACTAGGGATTTCTACTAGGATTCAACTGCTATACATACCACGTTTTTCGACTATAGCAGAACATCCTCTCTTCTGTTGAATTTTTTTTTTTTTCTTTTGTGTTTTCTTTCAGCCATATGTGGTTAACTTTTTAGTTCTAGTTAGAGATAGATTGAAGTTTCAGTTTTTCAATAGATTGTGAGATCTAAATATTATTATTTATAATTTATTCTTTCAATATTTATGCAATTTCAGTTATTATTATTATTATTATTGCTTTGTTAATTGATTAATAAGACTCGTTGTTTATATTTTTAATATAATATATTATTAGTTTGGATATATTATTAGTTTGGATGCTTGAAATCCGTAATTGCTTGAGTTATTTAACAATAGCTAACAATTATTCTAAGCCACTAAAGAATGCATGATCTAGTTTAAATTTATCTCGCGGGTTTTTTTTTTTTTTTTTTTGTTAGAATTGAGTCTCTCCAATTCTTAAGACAGTTCGATAAATTAAATTCAATAGATGTTGTTTGGGTTATTTATTCACTAAAATTAATTAGCGAACGTTTTTTAATTAATTAAAGAGATTGGTGATGAAGAGCGTCTTCTATAACTAGAACTAATTTATTGGAGTGAATAAAAATATTTCTATTTTTATGATTAATTCTCACAACTGAAATGAATCTTATTCTTCACCTAAAATTTATTTGTATTATTGTCTATCAAGTTTTGTATTTGATTTTCTCTTGATTATTGCCTTCTTTAATCGTTTTTACTTTAGTTTCAGTCTTCATCAAAATCCTTTTTACGTTTCTTTTATTCCAAGTTATTGATTGGAAATTTACAGGAAATTTAATTTTATTCGTCCTGTACACCATTTATATTTCTAGAATTTGGATAGATTATTTTTTATGGATTTAACACTCATCGCTAATTCCTACATTAATACATTAATATAAGGAATTTTTTTTTATTTTATTTACCTTTTTGTTTCAGATGCCCAAAATTAGACTAGCACTATAGAATAGAGATTTTTCAATTGGCCAACAACTAACAGTGTTTGGGAACAAGAAAAGGTTGGTAATTGGACAAGGAGGAGAGGATGTTTGATTTACTTTTAAAATGCAGCTGATTAGCTTATAAGCATTCAAATAATTTATTTATCTGTTTAGCAAACTTCTTAAAAGTTAGCCGATAATTAATAGTTATCTATTAACTATGTTTTTAGAGTTTTTTCTCATTAGTTGATAATGACAAGGTTTTTTTTTATTTAGATTAATATTATTTTTATAATGTTTATTAATTATAAAAATTTTTTCTCTAAATTAATTTTTTATACATCAATATAAATAATTTTAAAATATAAAAAATTAAAATTAGTTATAATGTTTATTCTTATTTGATAAAAATATTTGTATTAACAAAAAAATAATTATATTTATCAAAATTATATTTTTGTCTTATATATGTTATATAATAAATTATTAATTATATTTATTTTAATAATAAAATAAATAATATGATATATACTTTTATTTATTATTTTAAATATCAACAATAACGATAGCTACACATAGTTTACTAAAACTAGATTATATTAACTGTAATTAGCCATCAACAAGCCGATATTAACTATTAAATGTGTCTAACAATTAAATCAAATAGACATCAAACCTATTTTAAATATATTTATTTTTGAAGATAAAATTATAACTTTAGAACTGGATGGAGTGGCAAAAAATTAGTGTATAATTAAAAGTTGTTTCAAGTTATTGAAATTGTATAAAAATCTACAAATTGTGGAGCCCATATTTAATTTGTTTAGTTTTTTTCTTGGTAGACACACAAGCTGAGGAACGAGATTCGATTGTTGTCAAAACTATGACAATTTTAATAAAGTCTTTTGTCCTATATAAGTTTTACGTATGCATTCTCCATAATCGATGTGGGATTTTGTTCTATATAAGTTTTACACATGCACTCTTCATAATCGATGTGGAATTCCGTGAGATTAGTCTATGAGGTACTCTCCTAAAAGGCCCTCAACCCAAGGCCCATCACATCGACACAGCTTAAAGGCTTTCCATTTTTTTATAAGAGATATAAAGAGATACATTCTTTTAATATATATGAATGCATAATTTTTATTTAAAATTAAAGTCATAAATTACCAATATTTAGATTTAAATATCGGGATCTTAATTTATATTTAGTGATAATATGAGATCTGGGTGTTACTAGTTGAGGATTCCTGGACAATGGTTTGATTTTGTGAGGAAATTAATGGATTGAGATTAGCTCAATGAAGAGCAAATGCATAAAATAAATAAAAGTTAATAAACTAGTATTGAGTTTGAAAAGGTTAAGATTTCTTGAAGAAAGGCAAGATGGTGGATTCAGTGAGGCTTATGAATGTTCTCCACTCTGGCTATGCCAGGGATATCCTTGGTCACGCTGACTTTTCCTAGGACACGTCCCGTCGAATATGATTGGTGGTTTTTAGCAGGTTTTTAGACCGCTCATTATAATAAAGAGCTCAAAAGTTTGGAAAAAGACACAGGGCTAAAGAGTTCGAAAGATGATAAAGAGTTAAGTACCTGTAAACAAAATAATTTAGGGCTAAAAGTGCTCAAGACATCATTTCAGGTTAAAGAACCAAGATAGCATATTTAAAATCGAAAATTCAAAAACTACAAGCTAAGAAAAAAGAATCCTCACTAAAGAATAAAACAAATTGATAGCATAAAAGAAAAAGTAAAAAATATCACAACTATTCAAAAATTTTACAACACGGATCAAAGATCTCATATGTCTACTAGCGATAATTATTGTTACAATTTTTATCAAGTAATTTGCTTATTACTCCACTCATTTACATGAATCTTAAGTATCGTTATCTCGACAGGTCATTCGGACAACCAAAATTATGAATGATCTCCTGACTTTACGAACCATTAAGATCTCATATAAAGAACAGGGCTAAAGTATATACCCAATAAAATACCAAAATCAATAGAAGGGCATCGAATAGTAGACAAGAAACAAAAGCAATTTCATTAATAAAAAGATGTATGTTATGAGAAACTAGAAACTATGTACTATCAAGGGCAAGGCAAAAACAAGCCTGCTACATATTTATAAATAAAAATTACTCTTGAATTTTTTTAGAGAAAACAAGTTCACTAGCTAGGTCAAGCTTGACTCTAGAGACAGCAAGAGTAGCACGAGCAGTCTCGACAGTCAGGTTTGTAGTAATGGCACCTTTTAAGGGAGAAACTTAAGCATTTATAGCCTCTAAAGCAGTGAGATTGTTAATCATTTTACTAGTTAAATCACTATCCTTCTCTGAGATACTATGAGAAAAGGAGGCAGGGGCCTTGGAAGCCGAGGTCTTTGAAATAGGAGTCTTGGCAGGCTTCTCAATTGATAACTTGTTAGGATCATACTGCATGTCTTCACCATTAGAATCGCACTCAACCAATCGGAGAGCACTGAAAGGCTTGTTTGACTCATCGCGATTGGCGTTTAGTCTCAAATTTTAGCCACTAGCATAAAAATGCATAGCAGAGTTAAGAATTTTGGACTTGTGCTCATTAGACTGCAGGCCTTTTTTATGCATGGTCCTGACGACGCCTTCAATTTTGTTATACATATCCACTGTGGCTGCCTCATATTCTTTACAATGAGCAGAGTGTTCGATCACCTTTAATTTATACTGATTTTTCATAACTTCACGAGTGTGAGCATTTTCTCAAGACTTTTCCAAATAATGATGAGCTTGTTTCACATATTGACACATTTGAAAGCTCACCCTCGAGACTTTAAATAAATAAATATTAAAACCTTCTCCTAACCTCAACATAGAGTAAGCATCTGTTAATCCCTAGACTATATAGCCAATTTTGATTATCATTAAAACCTTCTCCTAACCTCAACATAGAGTTAAGCATATGTTAATCACTAGACTATAGAGCCAATTTTGATTATCATTGCACATCACGCTACATATCATGCAAAATAGTTAGCTGCATCATCTCCCTCCATCCCACATCGAAAATATATGAAGATAGAGGGTGGAATTTCTCTGTAAATAAAAATTCTTTCTATTGTGATTTAAATCAAGATCTTAACTATAAGAAACTTTTAATAAATAAAAAATATTTAATTTTATTTAAAATCTCTTTAAATCTTCAGATTTTTAGTTCAAAATTTAAATTTAAAAATTTAAATTAGTTAGCTAAAGTTTAAAGAATTTGTTAACTCCTCAAATTCGAGTTTAAATTTTATTTAAATAATAAATAAACTTATTATGAATTGAATTATAATTTATTAATATATTTTTATAAATTGAATCCAAATTTAAAAATAAAGCTCAGATCAAATTTGAACTAAAACTCTGAGTTTTAAAATTTTTTTATTAACTGAATATAAACATTTTAAATTTAATTCGACGTAATTTAATTTTGCCACTAATAATTTTGCAGAAATAATACAGGTATGTAGAATTGAAAATTTATTGTCAGAGATTTATGCAAGTGAGGGAGAATAAGTTTTCAGGTAATAATTGATTATTTTTTATTTTGGACAACTAAAAAAGCTTTTCTACGATATTGTCTTTTCAAAAATTTGTCATCTTTGTAAATTACAGAAGTGTTTGCATCAGCAAATGTTAATAGAGTAACGGATCAAACTACTAGGCACCATTAATGTAAAATCTTTATTTATAATTATTGAGTCAAAGTCTCGAAAACAAAATCAATAATTCACACTGTATTTTTCAACTATTTTTACCTAATAGATTAATCTACTAAAAAGAGAAAAATAAGACTTCAAGAAATGAGAGGAAAAAAAAACCCTAAAAATAAAAGGAATAGAACACTAATGTTGAGAGAAAAAAAAAATATCTATTAAGAATAAATATAATATTTATTTGAAAGAGATATAAAAAGATGCAAAAATAATAATAATAATAATGTAAGAGGAATCTCAAAAAAGATTTTTTATGGTCCAAGGTAGGAAAAAAATATTTAAAATTCAATAGACTAAGAAAATAAAAATTTCAAACTATATAATTTCATTATAATATTTTTTATGCAATTTTTCTTATATACATATTAATTATATTTCAATAATGATTTAATTTTTAAAAAAAATCTTTGAGAATTTTATTAATATTTCTATATATAAATTTTATCAATATATTTTATTTTTAAAATAAAATAAAATAATAGAAATAAATTATATTATAAAAAATATTTTTCATAAAAAATATTTTTTAAAATATAGAAAATATTTTCTAAATATAAATTTTCTTTTTTCAACAATTGGAGTGAGAGTGAGAAATTCATTGGGGCCATCTAAAGGAAATTTTTTCGATAAAAAAAAAAAAGCAAAGCAAAGAATCATCTTTGATTTTGTCTTTGCTCCTTATACTCGGTTTGTTTGCACCGTCGGTAGTGTAGGTTGAATGATAAAGGACTATTTAGACTCTGTCAGGAGTTTTAATAAATATTGTTTGGTTAAAATGAAATAAGAGAAAACATAAATTAGAAGACTAAAACTCTTACTGAAATTACTCAAAAATTGAAAACTCAATTTCTAATAGTTAAGAAAGACTATTTATAATAAAAATAAAATTTTAATATGCAAAATTATGAAAATATTCAAAATATCTAAAAAAATAATTAAAATACAAAATTGATATCCTAAACGATGGAATTTCCATATTAAACTTTGTGACCAAGCCTATGGTCCTAGTCATATTTTTAAAAGTTGTGCGTCTCGAAATTTCTTTTCAAAAAAACTATCGTGGATCTCTATCGGACGTCGGTAGCAAAAATTAAGTCCGGTCCAAATCTACCGTAAAATTCAAGACTAATTACTCCATGTCATCAAGATATAAACTTAAAGCTACAGCTTAATTATTTTTGTCTGTACTTTTTTTTTCGATAAAACTTTTACTTAATTATCAAAATAAATAACTTTAAACTATATAAAGTTAAAAATATTAAATTTTATTTTTAAGTTTAAATTTATATTTAAATTATTATTAAAAAATAAATAAATCTAAAAATATCAAATAGAATCTCAATATGATGGTTTTATTTAACTTTTTAATAATAATTTAAAAATAAATTTAAATTAAAAAATAAAATTTAATATTTTTTACTTAGGGGCAAATTAATTTTTTAGCCATTTTAATTAATGTAAGTTGTAGGACTCATCATATATTATTCTTTGTATTTTTAAAAGCTAATAATTAATTCTTACAGTTTCGAAAAACCAATAAATTAATTTTACCATAAAAATATGATAATTTATTATTATTATTATTTAAAGGATAAAATGCTGTTGGTCACTCATATTCTCTTCCTCATCTCTTCCATTGTCTCTTTCCAGAGACCTATCCAGGCTCCCTTCAATTTAATGCACTACAACATTTTCATTCTTTATAATTTAAAAAAATAATATTTCTTCTTTTTTTAAAAAAGTATAGCTACTTTTTTCTATTATTATTGAAGTATAAATAAATTATAAATCACTTTAGGATATTAGTTTATTTATTAATTTTTAATATATTAAATATCAGTATTTTTTAATTTTAAAAATAATTGAAAAATATAAATAAAAGTATGTCAAAAATAAAATATAAAATTTAATTTAATTAATTAATTATAGAATTTTAATTTAAACTAAAATAATGATAAGTTTATATTTGTGGTAAATATTATATCCTTTCAAGTGTTTGCCTTCGAGGTCCGTGCACTTCACTTCGGCAAGCACTGCTTAGATCTCAGACGCTCCAATTGCTTTCTTTCCCATCAACACAAGCTAATTAAAACTATTATCATTCGTTTCCCTTTCTAATGGAGGATGGAATTTCAGATTCATCAGTACCAGTTGCTTTGATCGTGGGTGTGACGGGCATGGCAGGATTGAGCTTGGCAGAAGCTCTGAAGAAGCCAACAGTACTCTCATCATCTGCTACAAAGTTCCCATGGAAAGTGTATGGAGTAGCTAGACAACCCTTGCCAAGCTGGTTCCCTTCTTCTTTGCTTGACCAGTTCATATCAGTGGATGTCCTAGACCAAACCCAAACAATCCAGAAACTCACTCCTATATCCTCTCAAGTCACTCATGTCTTCTGGGTTGCCCTCCAACTTCGTGAAACTGAAGAAGCTAATGTTACTCTGAATTCTATCATGCTAGCCAACGTACTTGATGTGCTCATATCTGCCTCTCCTTCTAGGCTCAGGCATATAACCTTGCAAACAGGGACAAAGCACTACCTGGGTCCGATATTTGATCCTCAACTCGCAGACAACCTTGTACATCATGAGCCACCATTCGAGGAGCACATGCCTAGGCTCCCTTACCCAAATTTCTACTATGCTTTAGAAGATCTAGTGGCGTCCTACTCGCCTTCCATTACATATTCTGTGCATCGATCCTCTATAATAATCGGTGCATCTTCAAGAAGTTTTCATAACTGTCTGCTCACTTTATGTGTGTATGCGAACATTTGTAGGCACAAAGGGCTACCCTTCAGGTATCCTGGAAGCAAATACACATGGGAGCATTTCTGTGATATGACAGATGCCAGAGTTCTAGCAGAGCAACATATATGGGCAGCGGTGACAGACACAGCTAAGAACCAATCTTTTAATTGCACTAATGGTGATGTTTTCACTTGGAAAAGGTTATGGAAGGTCCTGTGTGAGATGCTTGATGTTGAATTTGTGGACTTTGATGAGAATGAAAAGTTTGATTTGGTTGAGATGATGAACGATAAAGGAAAAGTGTGGGATGAGATTGTTAAAAAGTATGAGCTTTTTAAAACTAAGATGGAGGATATTACTTGTTGCGATGCCGTTAATACGGTGTTGCATTTCAAGCTTCAGCATGTTTGCAGCATGAATAAGAGTCGTGAAATGGGTTTTCTTGGATTTGCTGATACTCCCAAGAGCATTCGGATGTGGGTTGGGAGATTGAGAGACATGAAAATCATTCCTTAAACATGGCATGCTTTTTTACCTCTGTTTTAAGGATTGTCTGATGCTCTCTGTTGTGGTCCTTTGCTTTCCCCTTGGGGATTACCGCTGAGTGCTTTTGCAGAGCTTCATATTCTGCTCCTGCAGCGGTAATTGCCGGGATCTAAGGCATGGGTCATCGAGCTGTTGATCACCTAATGCTTCCTGTTATTCTGTTTCTGATTGTATCCGTGTTGTTCTGTCGTTTTGGTATTTTTCATCTGCAGGGTTTTCTCCAAGGTCTTACCTTGTATTTTGTTTCTTTAATAATATTTTCTATGGCTTATCAATAAAATAAAAAGGCCTTTTATCGTCTTTCAAACTCATTATTGATTGATAATTCTGCAGACAATTCATCCAGTTTCGTTGTATTACAGCTCGTTTTCTTATCCTTTGAGATTTTGTTTTATCTGTCCCTGCTTCGCAACGAGTGGAGATCAAAGGCGCACTGCATTTTTCGTGTTTCAATTGATTTTTGTACGTTTTCTTTTTTTAGGTATAATTGGTTTTACAGGAACTCTGTCCCCAGAAAAATCTTCAATACTAATGACCTGAACAGAAATTATTAGTAGATCCGAACTTGGATCCATGTGATTTTTTTACCGGAGAAGCCACTTGTATCTAAAATCTATTAGTTCTACTTATGTTTTCTAATTTACCCCTACCGCAATAGAGGCCAATAAAATTTAAGCAGAACTTGCTAAATCACAAAATTATCTAATGGGAGCAAAGGCAATTAAATATCTGTGCCAGCCAAAGTGAGAGTTCATCCAAATCAAACTGTTTTTTATTGAACTTACAATCTGTTAAAGGAGTCTTGACGAGCTGAATTGATTTTAATTAGATAAACCTTCCCCTAGTAATCATCATCCAGCATGAATGCTCCAACCAGTATATTCTTTTCCCAAAAGATATGTTTATTTCTACTACATGGGTGGAGCAATATGTACATCTCGCCATATCCACCAGTAAATCATAGCCAACACCTGGAACAAAGGAAATTCCACAATCATACACACCTTAACAGTATTCATGTTCACAGCACTAACATTACTTTTGTAAAAAGTAGCAAGAGACATATTATGAGACAGAAGCGGGAAATATATTATGCACAGACGCACATCTTTTTCCCAAAAGCGATTTGCGGAGTTCAATAAGCTTCAGTCTTTATCGATCGTATTAGAGGGACCCAATAGGTTTAGGGATTGTACATTGAAGAGCCTCCATGAGAGTGAGACACAGGTTTAGAGAATATCCAGATATGAGGATAGTTAAGTCTTTTTAAGTTTGAGTAACAGTAAAAAGATTAAAAATAACGGCATTCTTAAGGTGATTGCAATCCCTCTTTAACCCTAATGTTCTAATTTTCCTAAAAAGGAGAGGGTAAAGATTGCGTCTGCCAAAACTTCAATTCAAACAGGAGCTGAAGGCCATATCGCGACTTTAGTTAAGGGTTTATATTGAAATATTAGTTTATTTTAGTTTTTAGAAGTATTGTTTAAACTTGAAAATATTTATAAATGATATTTAATATGTTCAAAAGCTTATTACCTAATTTTTTGTGTTAATTGGAGTTTTAAGAGTTATAGTGAATTTCTAAAACAAAGATTCTAGTTTTGATATTAAAATTTTGGGTTAAGTAGGTTTGTTTCGGTAGAATTAATATTATTTTGAGATGAAGTATGTTGTTATAGAATATTTAATTATTTTAAAATTTTTTTAAAGGAATAAATATATCGGTATAAATATTTTGATTGAGATTTGGACAATGTAATGATGGTATAAAATTTATATTGTGATGAACTAAGATTGCAAATCTAAATATTTGGACTATAATTTGATTATAGGTTTGATAAGGGCAATTGCGTTTGAGATTTCATATGGATCCCTTTATATTCGATATTGAGAAAGAGACCCGTAAAATATAGAAAAATGGTCAAATATCCTAGTGGAGACCGTTTGACATTCAAGTAAGATCTAAAATTTTTAGAGTGATATATTAATGGAAAAAGATACAAAGAAAAATAAAATAGAGAAGAGATTGAGGAAACTCCGGAGAGAAAAGAGAGAATATATGTTTGAGTATACAAGAGTGAGTCAGAGGGATTTGAGAGATGCGGGAATCCCTTCTTTGGGTTAGATAAGTGGTATATATACTAATTGATTGTTTTGACATCCCTTGAATCATGTCCCATAGACTGGATGGTAATATCTTATTGTAGGCGTGTTAGACGACTTATTAATAATGGATAGTTAGTTAATAAATACAAAGTCGCGAGCCCATACCTCGTCTATCACTAGTGTTACATCAGTCTAGTCTATTTTACATGTATGTATATTTATGGGCTCGGCGATGCATCAAGGAGACAATCATTGCATAGGAGTTTGGCATCATACCCTAATCTCATTAGGTCGTACTCGGCTCGCTCAATCTATATTGAGGTGAGTCCCTCTAATCACTTATGATTGGTCGGGCTTGCATCTATTATCGAGTCTCGAAGAAGTCTATTCGTCCGTTTCGGACTTTGACATAATCAGACGCGTTGTTCTGATTTTTATATCTCATAGGCTGTAATAACTTATCCATTTCCCTTAATCCCAAGTTTGCAAAACGAGAATTAGTTCAGGAGTTCAACAGTGTTTTATGGTATAGTTCTGATATAATAGTATAGTTGTAGATATGTAATATTTTGTAGATTAGAATTGTATTTCGCCCGAATTTTCTTTTATAATCCCTTATGGTCTTACTATATAAAAATTTTAAAGTTTGAGCTATGTTTGAACCAACTGGGTATATAATAATGACCATATTAAAGCATTTGATGAGGATTTTAATATGAATTTATATTTTCAGATATGTTTGTATTGAGTTTTAGTTCATGAAAAATATTTTTATATATTTTAAGATTATGTTTGAGATTTTATTAAGTGTAACAGGATATATAATAGGATTGTTATGGACTCTAGTAGCGGTTTGATTTTCGGATCATTATATAGGAAAATAAGGAATGTAGTATATAAATAAGTGAATCAGCATTGGATTTAGTATCAAATTTAATCCATTATAAAATTTAAAAAAAAAATACAGGCGAATAAAAATAAAAAGATGGTATTATTTTTTAAATTTTAGTAATGTGTTCTCCGATCCAGATTAATAATGAATTTAATAACAGATTATTTTTTTATTAAATTACAAAAAAAAATATAAAATTTTAAAATAAAAGCGCCGCATTTTTCTCTAAATTTTAATAACAAATTCCCTAATCTATAGTAACTTTTTGAATTAGTAACTGTTTTTAAATTAACAAGAAAATGTAGAATTTAAAAAAAATAATTTGATGTCTAAAAAATTGTAATGAATTAAGTCTGCTATTAATTTTATAATAGATTATATCCCTTATTGAATCTGTAACTATTTTATTTATTTATATTTAAATTATTTATTTATTTTTAAATAATTTATTTAACAATTAAAATGTAATAACGGGTGCAGATGAATTACTAATATTTTGTTAATTCAATAATTAATTAGTAACGGATTTAAAAATGAATGTAATAACGAATTGAAATCTATTATTAATATTTTATTAATTTAGTAATGGATTAGTAATCGATTTTAAAATTGATTATTAAATTTACCAATAATTTTATTAGTAACAAATTTTGTAATTAAAAATCAAATACATTTCAAGTAAAAAAAAATTTATGAATTAAACAGTTCTAGATTTTAAAAACTATGTTTCTAATAATAGAAATATATAAAAAAAGTTAACTTTAAAAATTTTAATTTTACAAAAATTAAAACAATTTCTACACATTATTTTATTTTTTCAGCAATATGAATAATTTAATTTATTTAAATTAAAAAGTCAAAACAAAAACTTAAAATAATTTTTTTAATTATTTTAACTTTTTTAAAAATATTACTAATTTTAATTGCGCAAGAATTAAAAAAGTTATTACATCTAAAATAATTACTGAAGTAAAATGTATTATAGAGATAAAAATATGGCTAATTTAAATTTTTTAAAAATTAAAAAATAAAAATAATTAAATTAAGATATTACATTTCTAATAATAATAAAATTATAAAAAATAATTAATATTATGTCTAAACTAATAAAAAAAAAACTAAAGAAGAGAAGATAGAGTTAGGGTTAGAATATAATAATTGGATGAAAAATAATTATTTGTTGGTTTATGAATAAAAATATAAAAATTGAATAAATATTTAAACTAATTTAATATTGTTATTTTACTAATTTTATTAATTGGAATTGGGTGACTTAGTTGAATTTAATGGATTGATCCAACCCATGAATATTTCTATTCAAGAGTTTTAGTGGTAAAATCTCAATGGTAAAATCTCAATGGTAAAATTTTAAGGGTGAGATTTCATAAGATAAGATCTCCAAAGATAAGAACTCTAAAGTAAAGTCACAAATGTAAGACTACAAAAAGTAAGATCAGAAAATAAGAAATAAAACCTCGAAAAGGAAAACTTTATAAATCAAAATTTTAAAGTTTTGAAATTTTAATTTTATTTTTTAAGAAGACCACATTTATTTTATTAATTATAATCAATTTCAACTTACGGTGAAAATAATTAATTTATTAAGAATTTTTTAATTTTATATAAATATAAAATATACTCTCTTAATTTAATTTATATTTAGTCATTTAATTTATTTGATTGAATTAGAGAACGTAGACATTTAATAATATAAAAATTATTTAAATTAAATAACGTGGATCCCATCAAAAAATATACTAAAAGAATATTCTACACCCCATAAAAAACATTAGTTAAGTTAAGGAGGAGTTCGACAAAAAATAAAAATAAAAATATTATTGTTATAATGCCAATATCGTTTATGTGGTCTCAAATATTATATGCATTCAAGTATTTGCCTTTGAGCTCCCTGCACTTCACTTCGGCTGCTTAGATCTCAGACGCTCCAATTGCTATCTTTCCCATCAACACAAGCTAATTAAAACTATTATCACTCGTTTCGCATTTTAATGGAGGATGGAACTTCAGATACATCACTACCAGTTGCCTTGATTGTGGGTGTCACGGGCATGGTAGGCTTGAGCTTGGCAGAAGCTCTTAAGAAGCCAACACCACTCTCATCATCTGCTGGAAAGTTCCCATGGAAAGTGTATGGAGTAGCTAGGCAACCCTTGCCAAGCTGGTTCCCTTCTTCTTTGCTTGATCAATTCATATCAGTGGATGTCCTAGACCAAACCCAAACAATCCAGAAACTCACTCCTATATCCTCTCAAGTCACTCATGTCTTCTGGGTTGCCCTCCAACTTCGTGAAACTGAAGAAGCTAATGTTACTCTGAATTCTATCATGCTAGCCAACGTACTTGATGTGCTCATATCTGCTTCTCCTTCTAGGCTCAGGCATATAACCTTGCAAACAGGGACAAAGCACTACCTAGGTCCGATATTTGATCCTCAACTCGCAGACCAGCTTGTACATCATGAGCCACCATTCGAGGAGCACATGCCTAGGCTCCCTTACCCAAATTTCTACTATGCTTTAGAAGATCTAGTGGCGTCCTACTCGCCTTCCATTACATATTCTGTGCATCGATCCTCTATAATAATCGGTGCATCTTCAAGAAGTTTTCACAACTCTCTGCTCACTTTATCTGTATATGCGACCATTTGTAAGCACAAAGGGCTACCCTTTAGGTTTCCTGGAAGCAAATACACATGGGGGCATTTCTGTGATATGACAGATGCAAGAGTACTAGCAGAGCAACATGTATGGGCAGCGGTGACAGATACGGCTAAGAACCAAGCTTTTAATTGCACTAATGGTGATGTTTTCACTTGGAAAAGGTTATGGAAGGTCCTGTGTGAGGTGTTTGGTGTTGAATTCGTGGACTTTGACGAGAATGAAAGATTTGATTGGGTTGAGATGATGAAGGATAAAGGAAAAGTGTGGGATGAGATTGTTAAAAAGTATGAGCTTTTTAAAACTAAGATGGAGGATATTACTTGTTTCGATGCCGTTAATACGGTGTTGCATTTCAAGCTTCAGCATGTTTGCAGCATGAATAAGAGTCGTGAATTGGGTTTTCTTGGATTTGCTGATACACCCAAGAGCATTCGGATGTGGGTGGGGAGATTGAGAGACATGAAAATTATTCCTTAAACATGGTCTGCTTTTTTACCTCTGTTTTAAGGATTGTCTGATGCTCTCTGTTGTGGTCCTTTGCTTTCCCCTTGGGGATTACAGCTGAGTGCTTTTGCAGAGCTTCATATTCTGCTCCTGCAGTGGTAATTGCCGGGATCTAAGGCTTGGGTCATCGAGCTGTTGATCACCTAATGCTTCCTGTTATTCTGTTTCTGATTGTATCTGTGTTGTTCTTTCGTTCTGGTATTCTTCATCTTTAGGTTTTTCTCCAAGGTCTTCCGTTGAATTTTGTTTCTTTAATAATATCTGTGTTTGTTTCGTTACATTTCAGCTCGTTTTCTCATCCTTTTAGAATAAATTTGTGATTGGTTGAGTTTATATATTTTTAAAATAAAATATTAATCTAAACCGAGTTTAAGTAGTTTTATTATATTAAATTACAGTGAGTTTCATAAAAACCTAAATATTTAATACAGTTTTATGTATATTCAATTTAAGCAAGAATTACTTTATTTTTATATATTTTAGTACAATTAAAAAGTTTCCTTTTTTCATAAACAATAATTTTATTAAAATTAAAATTTAATCAGGAAAAAATTAGCATGAGGAATCTATCTCAACCCAGGTCATCAGATCTTTTAATTACATCCGATTAAAATCCCTCGTGCTAAATTAAAAAAATCTATTACAGGAGATATTATTTCAGATGATACATGAATTAATCTAATATTATAAAAATTTTTTAGATTAATAATAAATTTTTTATAAATTAATAATGATTTTTTTCATTATTAACTTATATGATGAAATTACATCTGTTATTATAAATTTCATTTGCTAATACAATAATAACGGATAATAGCAATCAATTACTAATTTTATAATTTTTTAGCAATTCATTATTAATTTTAATTAAATTTAATAATAAATTTTAAATTTATTATTAATTTGATAAATTATAAAAAAATAAATATTAAATTTGTTATTAAATTTAATAATAAGTAGAAATCAATCACTAATTTAATAAAATGAAAAATGAAAAAAATATAAAAATTATATTCTGTTATTAATTTTTAAAAAATATTAAAAAAATTATGTTACACTATTAATTTTTTCATTCTATTTTACACTAAATATTAATATAATTATGATAAATTATTAATTTTGTTATTATATTTTAAATTTTATTAATTTTATGAAAACTTATTATAAAATTATATAAGAAAAATGAAAAAATATGATAGAAGGGAAGAAAATGAAAAATAAAAGAGAAAATAAGGAAAAAAAGGAAAATAATGAAAAGGAGAAATTAAAGAAAATAAGAAAAAAATGAAGAAAACAGAAAAGAAAATGGAAAAAAAATGAGAGAAAAATGAAGTGAAAATGAAAGGAAAACAAAAGAGAAAATAGAATAAAATAGAAAAGAATGAAAAAGTTAGAAGAAATGTTAGAAAATAAAGCAAACGAAAAAATAACGAGAAAAAAGTAAGGCGAAATGATAGAAAATGAATGAGAAATGATAGAAAATGAATGAGAAAATGAAAGAAATGGAAGAAAGTGAAAGAAAAATTAAAAAATTTAAAAGAAGAAAAAAAAGGATATGAGATAAAATAAAAAATAAAATAAAAATTAAAAGATAAAAAGAATAATAATAAGAAAATGAAAGAGAAAATTAAAAAAAATAGAGAAGAAATAACAATATGGAGAAAAAAATAAAATATGAGAAAAATGAAGAAATAAGGAGAGGAAAAGGGAAAGGGAAAGAAAATGAATGGAATGATAAAAGGGATTTAGTATTGAATTTAATATTAATTTAATTTATCATTAAATTTAAAAGAAAATTCGAGCGAATAAAAATAACAATCAATATTATTCTCTAAATTTTATTAATTTATTATTAATTTTTAGAATAGTAATGAATTCAATAATAAATTATTTTTGTTATTAAATTAAAAAAAATATTTAATTTTAAAATAAAAGTATAATATATTTTTTTAAAATTTAGTAATAGTTTTTTTTAATAAAATTTAGTAATAAATTATAGAATTTATCGCTAATTTTTGAATTAATAATGAAAATTTGTGACTAAATTGGAAAAAAATATAAAATTTTAAAAAATAAAAAATTTATTTATTGTAAAAAATAATAATGAATTAAATCAATTATTAATTTAATAATAAACTGTATTCTGGTGTTAAATTTGTTATTATTTTATTCATTTACTGTTTAAATAATTTATTTATTTAAATTTATTATTAATATTTACTAATTTAGTAACAGAAGTGACAAATTTCAAATTTTTTTATTAAATTTATAAATAATTTTATTGAGCAACAGATTTAGAATGAGATTTAGAATGAATTTTACAATTAGAAAACCAATTATATTTTAAATAAAAAAATAAAAAATCAATTAATTTTATAACCTAAACACTTTTAGATTTTGCAAGTTATAATTCTAACAATAGAAATATAAAAAAAGTTAATTTAAAAATTTCAATTTCAATTTTACTGAAATTAAAAAGTTAAAATTAAATTTAAAATAATTTCTACGCATTATTTTATTTTTTCAGCAAAATAATTAATTTTAATTTTATATAAATTAAAAAGTCAAAATAATTTTTTTCATTATTTTAATTTTTTCCAAAAATGTTACTAATTTTAATTATGCAAGAATTAGAAAAGTTATTCCATCTGAAATAATTACAGAAGTAAAATGTATTGTATGTATAAAAATATGGCTAATTTAAATTTTTTATAAATTAAAAAAATAAAAATAATTAAATTAAATTTTATATTTAAGGTGGAGTTCGACAAAAAAAGTAGACTATTTCTCTGGCTCATGGTCTTATCTCTTTCTTTTTCCTCTCCTCCTCTTTTTTCTATATTTTTTTTATAATTAATTATTTGAGAATTTTATATATTGTATGGAGTGCCTGCCTCAGTTAAGTTAAATAGGTATAATAGTTTTTTAAATTAATTTTATATTTGACTTAGTGGTTAATTATTATATACTATATTAAAATAGAAATACCTTGTACAATCCAAATTACTTAACTACTTTGCCCTTGTTAGCATATCAACAACACAAATAAAAGATTAATTGTCTTTGTCATCTCAAATTTTTAACAAATTCCTTTGTATTGCCACTTTGTAAGTATTCCATAAGTACACGCAGGTAAAACAATAATGCCAAGGTAATCAAAAAAATATTTAATTCATTTTTATTATATTAATTTTTTTATTTACTTTTTATAAAAAAACTTTTTTTCTACTTTATTTTTTTTTATTTTTAAAATTTTATTTTAATAAAAATATTATAATATTATATATTTATTCTGATAATAAGTATATTTGAGTAATATATATATTTGAGTAAATTTGAAAGACGGTGAGAATTGAAGAATAATAATTAGAATATAAGAAGTATAAGTCACCACCGCCTAGAGACGACGAGAACTCAATTTAGACAGAAACTCATTACTCAGTTTTCCTTACGGTGAGGATGCGGAAATAGGCAGGAAGATTGACATATAGGCTTCAATTTTGGAAATACAGCCATCAATGACACCTGTCAACTACATGCAAGAGTTTTGTAATATTTTAATGTTAACGTTTTTTTTTTAAAGAAATTTGTTAGTTGTTCTTAAACATAGATTTAGGTTACAAAATTTAATAATTTATCTTTAAAGTTTACAAAAAATAAAAGTTGTATACTTTTTTAAAAGAAAATTTGAATTATAAAAAAAACTTAACGAAAAGGTTTGAAGAACAAATATAATAATTAAAATTTATATAAACACTACAATTAATTTAAATAAAAATAAAAATTTAAAATAATTTAACAACAATTAAATTTAGTGCTTTATTATAATGATATAAAGTTTTTATAGACATTTTAATTAATTTATTAAATATTTTATAGAAAATTTCCTCCATAAGTATTCCACAAGCAAACCTAACTAAAACAATAAATTAGCTAAGGTAATCAGCAAAATATTTATTTCATTTTTATTATATTAATTTTATAAATAGTTTTGATTAAAAAATTCTACCACTAATTTTTTGTAGTTTTAAATTTTTATTTTAATAAATACACTGAAAAACTAAAAGTTGTTTGATACACTTTCATATATCCTAGTTTTTCCTTATTGAAGGATTTTACCAGTTTTTTTTACTATATTATAGTAATATTTAAAATTTATATAAGACAGATTATATTACATTAAAGAGGAGAAATTTAAATTCAAAATATTCAAAATCAAGTTTTGACTATTAGAATATGAAGTGGTTGGCCTCCACTTGTTTCCATGTTAACGTGAACTGCACCGTTCAAAATTTATAATATTTAATACGATTAAAATAAAATTATACCGTAATTGATTAATCTGTAAAAAAAGAAATGTGAGCTAATTAATATTTATAACAGTCACCTTAATACTCAAGTCAGTAAATTAAAAAAAATAATAATAAATTGATTAAAACTAAAAATAATTGTGTAAAAATTGTATATCTTGACTTTCGTATTTATCAATTTTTATACTGTAAAAAATATAAAATTAATTATTAAATCTCCTAAATATCTAACTGTCATTGAATAATATCTGTAATTATAAATATAATAAAAATCTATTTGATTATTTTTTTTAATAATAATTTTTCATAAAATCTCGTCTTACTAAAATAAAAATAAATTTTAGTAAAGAGTTGAAAATGACAGTGTTTGAAACTTTTTATAGGACTGCATATTATCCTATGATACTTTGATCACTCAATTTTATTTTAAAGGGATAGTTAATAATTTTATTTATACGAATCAATATTCATATTGATTAATAATTTAAATTGAATAATCTCATTTTTGTTTCTAATTGCTAAGCAGTCGCTCATTTGTCTTTATCCTAGCACCCCAATAATTCTTAAACAAGTGGCACGATGATATTATTAGAATATTAAATATCAAGTGCACAGAGGCGTACTATAGAAATTGATTTAGTAAAATAAAAAAAATTATTGACCTCTTGTGTGATCAAACACCAACTGATCGCACTAAAATTCTCTCTTTATTTCTCCTTCACAAACGGATCATTGGAAAATAAAAAGCTTCTGACGACTTATGTTGTATGACCTTTGTTAATTTTTTTGAATTTAGTTTGTCTGGACAGACTTTATCAACCTCTTTTAAGGTTTTTTTTTTGTTTTCTGAAAATAAATTATATTTAAAAAATATTTTCTAAAAAAAATATTTGCTATAATAAATATTTTTTGATAATATATTTTATTTTTTCTTATTTATTTTAATTAAAAAAAATTTATCAATAAATTTATATACAGAAATCTTAAAAAAATTTTAATATGTGAAAAATTATTAATCGATTCAATTCAATTTTTTTTAATTAAAATTAAATTAAATTAAAATAATTAAAATTTTAAAAATAAAAATTAAATTAAACTGAAATAAATAAAAAATTAAATTAAAATTTTAAATTGATTCAATTTCATTAATTTTTTTCAATTTTAACTGTTCACCCAACTAATAGTAATAATATAATTCTGTCATGGATAACAAAGAAGAAAATAATGCAGTTTGAAATCGGAATCTTGGATCCAAACACTGCACGTTTTAATTAATTAAGCTAGGTGGGCTAGGTAGAAATTTTAATTTAATTCACTTAAATTAACATAAAAATATGTTTATGACTTTATATGATGACAGATTTACAGAGAATTTTTTTAAAAAAATACGTGGAAAATGTGGGCTAAAAGTTTAAAAACTTAAATAAAAAAGTTTTAACTGAATTTTACATAATAATTCTTATATATTTATGTTTATTAATATAAATCTCAATCATTTTCTCATTTTAATTTTAATTTTTATTATTATTTTCAAACCATTTACGCGACAGTCCGGTTAAAATTGACCCAAATAATTTTTAAATTTATTTCTATTTAACCCAAAATGATTAATTTAAGTTATTTAGTAGTTTCATATTAGCTATTATATACTATTCGAACGAAAATGCCGTATTCCGTCGATGTTGGATGCTTTTCGTAAGCTAGCAGGTAAACATTATATTTTTCACTGCCAAATTTGTGATCTATTCGTTACAACTGAATCGGATACAATTGTTAAACTAAAATCCGACCCTTAGATATTGTGATTCGCTAGTAATTCGGGCGGCTCCACTTCATCTCACACAAGTAGCTCTTTCCTAGTAGTTTCACTGTGTCTGCACAATTTATCTGATTCAAAGTGACTTTGATACCAATTGAAACAGTCCAAATAACTTTTAAACCCACTTTCTATTTAACCTAAAATAATTAATCTAAATTATTTAGTAATTACCTACCGATTATTATATACAATTCAAAATTGCATATTGCATATGCCGTCGACCTCGAATAATTTCTGACAAGCAGATGAACACCACAATTTAATTATCTATTATTATTTTTACAATAACAATCTTTTTTTCAATAAATTACAATAACAATTTTATCTGCAATTAATTCACCTCTGTAATAAAAATATTGATTGTGATTATTTTATCCAATTATAATTTCTTATTTGTATAGTTATTTTTAAATTTGTATTTTATTAATAAAAGCAAAAAACTTTCTTTCTTAATTTTACATTATATATCTTAGATTTTTTACATATGCTAACCCATTTTTTTAATTAGTTGAATTTTCTGAGCTAGAAGTAGTTTATTTTTTATTAATTTCATAGATAATCGGTTAAAACTTCACGGTAGACAAGCACACCGACCTTTTTTCTATATCTATATATCTCCCATGAGCAAGCACTACTCAAATCTCACACACCGATTGCTTTCTTTCCCGTCAACCCCAGCTAAAACTATTATCATTCGCTTCCCTTTCTAATGGAGGATGGAATTGCAGATTCATCAGTACCAGTTGCTTTGATCGTGGGTGTGACGGGCATGGCAGGCTTGAGCTTGGCAGAAGCTCTGAAGAAGCCAACAGTACTCTCATCATCTGCTACAAAGTTCCCATGGAAAGTGTATGGAGTAGCTAGGCAACCCTTGCCAAGCTGGTTTCCTTCTTCTTTGCTTGACCAGTTCATATCAGTGGATGTCCTAGACCAAACCCAAACATTCCAGAAACTCACTTCTATATCCTCTCAAGTCACTCATGTCTTCTGGGTTGCCCTCCAAATTCGTGAAACTGAAGAAGCTAATGTTACTGTGAATTCTATCATGCTAGCCAACGTACTTGATGTGCTCATATCTGCCTCTCCTTCTAGGCTCAGGCATATAACCTTGCAAACAGGGACAAAGCACTACCTGGGTCCGATATTTGATCCTCAACTCGCAAACCAGCTTGTACACCACGAGCCACCATTTGAGGAGCACATGCCCAGGCTACCTTACCCCAATTTCTACTATGCTTTAGAAGATCTAGTGGCATCTTACTCGCCTTCCATTACATATTCTGTGCATCGATCCTCTATAATAATCGGTGCATCTTCAAGAAGTTTTTATAACTGTCTGCTCACTTTATGTGTGTACGCAACCATTTGCAGGCACAAAGGGCTACCCTTTAGGTATCCTGGAAGCAAATACACATGGGAGCATTTCTGTGATATGACAGATGCAAGAGTTCTAGCAGAGCAACATATATGGGCAGCGGTGACGGATAGGGCTAAGAACCAAGCTTTTAATTGCACTAATGGTGATGTTTTCACTTGGAAAAGGTTATGGAAGGTCCTGTGTGAGGTGTTTGATGTTGAATTTGTGGACTATGATGAGAATGAAAGGTTTGATTGGGTTGAGGTGATGAAGGATAAAGGAAAAGTGTGGGATGAGATTGTTAAAAAGTATGAGCTTTTTAAAACTAAGATGGAAGATATTACTTGCTTCGATGCCACAAACAAGGTGATGCATTTCAAGCTTCAACATGTTTGCAGCATGAATAAGAGTCGTGAGTTGGGTTTTCTTGGGTTTGCTGATACACTCAAGAGCATTCGGATGTGGGTGGGGAGATTGAGAGACATGAAAATTATTCCTTAAACATGGTATGCTTTTCACCTATGTTTTAAGGCTTGTCTGATGCTCTACGAGGTGGTCCGTTGATTTCCCATTGGAGTTATCTGCTGATGGTACTTTTGCGGTCTCCTTAGAGCTTCATATTCTGCTCCTGTAGAGGTGCTTGCCAGGATCTAAGACATGGGTCATAGCTGTTAACCACCTAGTGCTTCCTGTTGTTCCGTTTCATATTGTTTCTGCTGTTCTTTCGTTCTGGTGTTCTTCATCGGTAGGGTTTTCGTTCATGTAATAATTCTGCTCACAACTCCTCCAGTTTCGTTGATTTTCAGCTGGGTTTCTTTTTCCTTTGATCTTTGTTCATCTGTTCCTGCTTCGCACCGAGCGGGGATCAATGACGCACTACACTTTTTGTGTTTCAATTGTTTTTCAATTGATGATTGTCGTTTTCTGTTTTATTTTTTTTTTATAATTTTCTCTTGTTTCTTAATTTGCCACTTTCGGTTGATCCGCCGCCGACCGCAATAAAAATGGAGAATTTCTTGACCACCTAATTTACAGATCAATGTTATTTTACCAATATGAATTATAATTTTTTGAGGACAATATAAAATATAAATTTTTTTAAAAATAGAGTTTAAAAATTAAAAAATAATAACTTGAGATCTATAAGTATCATCAGTTCAAATCTTTGAATACTAAAATATAACTTTTAATATGTGGTTAGTCGAGTGTATTTATATATTTTTATATAATTTAATGCAACTAAAAGTTATCTTAAAAGATAAGTCTTTCATCCATAGCCCCGTAAGTTGACTTTTTGGTTTCCTTTTTGTTTGCACTTGTTGATTGTTTTCTTGCGATTTACGGTGTATTTAGTTATAAAAAGGTATGAAAAATATTTTTTTTCTATTTTCAATTTCATTTTTATTATTTCATTTTATTTAAAAAATAAAAAAATATATTTATTTCGTATAATATTAAAAATTATTTTTATTAAAAAATTTAAAAAAATTCAAATTATCATTATTTTTAAAAAATATATATATTTATTTTTTGAGATAATGATAAAAAAATCATTTTTCTATTATTACAATTACACATTATCCTTTTATTATTTGCTAATCAAACCCCACACTTTTATATTTATTTTAATTATATTTTATCGTTAAATTTTTCAATAGAAATTAATAAAATACCACATTATCCGTCACGTCATTATTATATTACTATGCCACATCAACGAAATTTAAAATATAATTGATTATAATTTAAAAAATTAGAGTTTAATTAATAAATTTTTAAAATTTAAGATGCAATTGTAAATTTTTTAAATATTAAAATTTTTTTATTATTTTTTTTTATGTTAAAATTTATTATATTAAAAAAATAATTAATATTATTATTATTATTACTATAAATTTTTTAATTTTATCTATAATTTAATATATCAATTTATTTTAATTTAACCTATATATTAATTTTTTTATTTGATTGGACTCGGTTTATGAAATAGGGAAAAAAGAGTGATATGGAAACATTTGCTCATGAAAGATAACGTCTCTAGAGATAATAATTTCGTGGAATTCAAATCATAAATTTTATATATTTTTTAATCAGTGACATATTCCAGAAAAACACCCTTTGTAGCTTGAGTATCAATTTTCTCCTTTTTAAAAGCAACAATCCCTCATAAAAGTGAAGGTTGAATTGCCTTGTATGATTTTATGTTTGAGACAGTTTGCAATCAATTTTTTATAATGCTCCCAAATACTCATGGAATATTTCATTTCTTCTTTGCTTGATTTCATTGATTTCTTTTCTTATGAATGAGACTTTAGTTGCCGTAAAAAAAACTTTTTAAAAATAAATCACTAATTTACACGTAGAGGGTAATTGATCTTTAGTGGATTTTGAAGGAAAATAATAAAGTTGATTTTTAGCGGATTTAATCAAAGTAAAGTAAAAGGAAAAATTACTAATTTGATTTGCTCATTAGTTATCTCCTGTGTTGCATACTTGAACAAACAATATAAAATTTCTTCAAATGGCAATGTGAGTCTTTATTCTCCAGCCATGGAACTTGAGTAGCATGTGGATCATACCTGTTCTTCACAGTTCTAAGGATGCATTTAGCACTGGATAGGCGATGCAAAATGGTTGTTCTTCTTCGGCCATGACTTCTTCTCCGCCGAAATATTTTGGGTGTTCAGGCATCCCTATAATTGTAGAATTTTTTGTATTCTCACCCATAGATGCTGAGGTAGTTGACGAGGCACCCAAATTTGCTTTTTTTTTTTTTTATTTGGTTGCTTTTCTCAAATATTTTGCTATCTTCTCTATCTCTAAACCTGATCATAAAGAATAAAAATAAATTAGTATAGTCCTCGACAAGGACGCTTAAATTTAGCAGGCGTCGAATTCATCAAATATAATAAATTTTCTTATTTTAGTTTGAAGAATTTTATAAATACAGTGAATGAGCGTGGATCCCACAGAAACTTATATATTTATTTATTTTAAATGCCAAGCGAGAAAAGAGAAGAAAAAGAAAATTGGAAATGAAGAAAGAAAAAAAATTTTCAATTGAGAATTTTGTTTGAAGAAAGTTTAAGAGGAAAAATAATAAATAATGATGGAATAATGAAATGAAACAAATAATTCATAATAAGAATTCAGTTAAAGTAATCCAAGATATTTATTAAATTATTCATTGATTCTAAATATAATTCACTTAATTATTTGTTTAAATGGTCAAATGAGTGAATCCCATCGAGTCTTAAATAATATTAGATTAATTTACGAAGTGCTAAATTAATTTATAATTAATTAACAATTACAACAAGTGTATATGAAACAGCCCGATTCAAACTAGCCTAAATAATTTTTAGACTCACTTTCTACTTGTCCTAATTAACCCAAGTTATTTAATATTTTTGTGCTAACTATTATATATAATTTCAATTTTGTATAATCTCCTGAGACGGCTTTCGCAGCGGAAGCAAGCAGCTGACCATTACATTCGGTCCCGCTAAAATTTTGCGACGTTCTCGTCGCAACTAAATCGAATACAATTGCTAATCAGGACCAGACCCTTGGGTATTGTGGTTCGCTAGTATCTCGCGCGGCTTCAACTAGTATTTCGGGCGGCTCCACCTAGTATCTCACGAATAGCCCTTTACTCGCAGACCCATTAGCTCTGTACAATTTGTCAGTCCGGCTCAAACTGAGTCAAACAACTTTTGGACCCACTTTCTACAACTGGTTAATCCAAATTATTTAGTAATTTCGTACTAGTTATTATATACAATTTCAATTTTGTATAATCTCCTGATGTGGGATGGCTTCCGCAGCGAAAGCAAACAGTTAATTATTAGTATAAATTTAATTAATTAATTGTATTAGAAAAAGAAGAACCCAAACTTGATTAATAATTACAAGCGAATTATTTAAATTAAATCATTCAATTTCTTAATATAAATAAATATGTTAATTGCTACTTATATTAATCCAATTATATAATTATGTATTTTATTAAATTAATTAGCAATATATTATCTAATTAAAATATTCAATATGCCTCATGAATATCTAAAAAGACAACAGCGAATTATTTAAACTAAATCATTCAATTTCTTAGTGTAAATAGATATGTTAATTGTTATTTATATTAATCCAATTATATAATTATGTATTTCATTGAATTAATTAATAATATGTTGTCTAATTAAAATATTCAATATTACTTCCTGAATATCTAAGAAAATAATAATGAAAGTGGTGTCCTTCAAAAATAGAAAATGAATAAAAATAAAAATTTAAGATGAAAATAAAATAAGATTGGATCTCACAACTTGATAAAAACCTTGCTTTGATTAAATTATAAATGAAATTTAGCTACTAAAAATCATTATAAAATGCAGAAAAATATAACGAATGAGAGAATTATTCAGCTCAAGATGATTAAGGGATTAAGAGATGAAGAGATATATTTTCTACCCCTAAAACGATTCTTTATATAGACTTTTTTTTAATAAAAAATAAAGAAAATATTTAAATTTAGAAGAAAAATAAGAAATTAATAAATTATTTTACTATTATTATCCTAATTCTTAATCTGATTGCATTTACAGCCATCTGAAATATTTTAAATTCTATACGGTTGTCAAAATTATTCGTCTATGGAGTTTGTATCACAGATATAGACAATACAGAATCTCTCAATTCAAAACGGCTCTAAAATAATTTTATTGATTCCTTTTAACATATTCAACCCTAAATTTAACCAAAATTAAAATTCAAGTGAAAATTTATTTTTTTTATCGTCAAGAACATAAAAAAATTTATGTAAATTAACTCATTATATATTTTGTAGTTTATTGATGAGGTTGTTTTAATTTTAAACATGCTATTATTTTAATTTTAAAAATATCATGATTTTAATATTTATAATATATATAAATGTGTGAATTAAATGTCTTGTAGGTTTATTGATTGAATTGTTTTAATTTTAATGATGAGTTTAAAATAATATTAAAAGAGATTGTTTTTTATAATATATATAAATGTGCGAAGGGAATGGAGAGCATCCAAAATTAACTTTAATATTCTTATAGACTTATTGACGAGATTGTTTCAATTTTATTGATGAGTTTAAAATAATATTTGAAAGAAATTGTTTTAATTTTTTAAAAACTATCATAATTTTAATATTATTTATATGCTTAAAAAATTAAATAAAATAATTCTTACCACTGAAAATATTTCAAGAAATAAGAAAAATATTATATATCGCCACACAAATCCAAAAAAATATTTTCTTTTATATATATCTCATATGTTAATTGTAATATTATATTTTTATAGTTATTATTTTTTAGGGATTAGCATGGAAATATGATTATTTTTCTTTATTTTATTTTATATTTTTATAAATTTTATTATTATAAATTTATTTATATATACACAAGTTATAAATTAGAGATTAATTGAGTTAATTATATAATTAAAATTTTCATATATAATATTATAATTTTAATATTTTATTATAAAATTAAATTATAATATATATATTATGATCTTTATAATAAAAATACAAATATTGAAATGTTTTTTATAATATAATTTTATACTATATTTAAAATATTTTTTCTATTTTAATTTATATTTTTTTAATTTTTATTATTATAAATTGATTTATAAGTATAAATAATAAATTAGAAATCAATTGACATATTTAAAATTTTCATATAATAATATTATAACATTATAATTTTAATATTTTATAATAGAACTAAATTATAAAATATATATTATGATTTTTATAATAAAAATATAAACGTTATATTTATTACTAAACTTATTAAAAGAGATGAAATATTGATATGAAATATTCCAACGTTTAAAGTTATAATATATATATATATATATAAATATTTTTATAATATAATTTTATATTAAAAATGATAAAACATTTATAAAAACATGCAAAATACGTTAGATAATATATATATATATATATATATATATATATATATATATATATACTTAATTTTATATATATATCAATATATGACATAATTTATATTAATAATTTTAACACTTCAATGATAATTTAAGTTTAATTTTTTATTAGAAAATTGCATAAATTTAATTTAAGTATCAAAAATCAAATTGAAACTGAAACGGTAAAGCACCGAAACAGAAGCATACCTGAATTTCAGTTTGCTTCCAATTTATAGATAGATTTTGAACTGGAATCTAAACCGAAACTGTAACAGGATAACATAGAGTTATGGCTTTTGGGGAGGTTCTGAAATTAGAAGGCCGGTAATCTTCTCCTGGAGACATGTGTTGCATTGTAAATTGGGCCATTGGAGAATATCTCATTAAGCCCATTTTCTGTCAAGCCCATTAGGCCTGCTCCAGCACTTGCCATGAACTGATTCTTTCTATGGAGAAGTGTTCTTGTAATGTTTATTTTTGCTATTACAAATTATATATATATATATATATATAAACACAGGAAAACTACAAAGCTTTTTGTCCCCCTTTTTCTTCTTCTTAAAGAGAGAGAACCAATGCCCAAATTTGCAAAACAGCCATAGCCACTGCAGTACAATTAATACATTAATCCAAGAGGCTAAACTAAAAACACACAGTTATTAAAACCAGAAACCCAGTAGAAGCAAGAAATCAAGAGTGATTATACATCAAACACACAGACAGAGAGAAATAGAAAGAGAGACAAGTCTCTTTCTCTCTCTCTCTCTCTCTTTTGTCTAAACTCCAGCATAGGCTTTGACCATGTTGGAATCGCCTTTGTTTGAGGAATTGTTTGAGAGATAGAAATCAAGAAGTCCTTGGTGTTCAAATGGTTTGTATTGTAATGGGTGTTCGTCATCCACTAGCTCCTCTGGTGCCTTTATCAATCCTGTAAGAAATGAAAATAGCCCTACTGCATATCTTACTTCTTCACCTTCCACAATCACTCTATGGTAACAAGATTTTATTCTGTCATTGCTCCATGCCTACATCAACGGCCAATGCCAATTTTATATCATATGTTAGAAAGAACTTAGTGGTGGTGTTAATTTGTTTAATGGATACTTATCAATTCTAGATGACTTGTCTTAAAATTATTGGGTTGATAGCATGATGAGGTGGCATTCTAGCACCATCCAATAATTTTCCATTCTTTATATATTGGCAACCAATGGTTTTGTTTGATTTAGCATTCTAGTCAATGATTTGTGATTAATTAACAAGAAAAAGACAGGCGGCTGAAGATATTCTTTTTTAGTTTTATGATTATGATTTTGAATTGCTAAGCTATAGCTCAAAGAAATTGCCAGCCCAAATTATTCTGAAGAACCCTTTATGATAATAATAATTTTAACGTTAAAAACAGTTGAGAATTAACTAAAATGAAAAAAATTATTTATATTTTTGCATGAGTTGGTGATTAGGTAACCTACCATGCAGACATCGCCAGCCACGACTGCAAAAGAGGAATGGGAGGATGGCTCATAAGGAATCCACTCTCCATCTTTTGTTCTTATCTCCAAACCCTTAACCTGATTCTGATGAAGAATAGACACAAAGCTCTTGTCTGTGTGACCCTTGAAACCAAGATTTGTCTCTGCTTGCGATCTTCTATACCTCAACAGCCGCAGAAGGTAAGTGGTTGATTTGATGTGAGATTCACTGTGTTTCTCTATGCCATAGCTTTCACATAGCATTTTCACCAGCAGCTGCTGCAGTCCAGCCACCATCTTTGCATAGGTGTGAACTGTTTCACTAGACCACCAAATTAACCCTTGTTAGAATTAAATAATTAATAGGAAACTCAATTTGATATTAGCGCTTGATTTTGGAGTTTCGGATTTGAGTCTCGTCCCCTTCCCTTTGTGCCCTACCTTGCGAAGAGCTTAAAAAAAAAACAAAAAAACTTCTAGTCCAAAAAATTAGAAATAAAAAGTTTCAATTTAAGACTTTAGCATAAGGATTGATTCATGCAATCTTATCCCTATTTTCTAGATAAGTTGCTAATATGGTTCCAACCCGTCCCCTCATGTCACAAATAAAATAATTCTATTATAATTCTAATTATATTAGAATAAGGTAAAATTTTCTAATCTTATTTATTTACAATATATTTTTATGTGCAATGACAGACCTAATATAATGGTAAGTGTATCTGAATAAATCTTAGAAATCTTAGATTCTATTTTTTCTATTCTCAATCCCGTTTTAAAAAAAATATATACTTTTATATAAATTTGATTTAGTAACGGTTATGCATTTCTATTGAAAAAAATGTGAATCTGAATTAATGGGATGATATAAACAATTAAAAAAATAATAATGTAGAGATAATAATAGTATAAGAATAGTACCAGAAATGATCATTTCCTTCAGGCCACATGAGGGTAGTGAACTTCTGGCACTCATCTTTGCTGGTTGCATATTCAATCCCCAAGCCTTCATGAATAGGGAAGGTAGAGATCTTGCCCATGTAGCCATGAGCAGGCTTGGGGTTAACATTTTTCATTTTGACCTCTTGAGGAAGCTGAAACAACTCCTCAAGAGCAGCAAGAATTCTATTGTGGAATTCAACAGAAGGCTCACTGTACACAACTTCCAGACACCCATATTCCTCAAGTGCTTGCCTGATATCTTTGCAAGCTGAATTCCAGGAGCTTGTTCCAGGCTTCAGGCTTTCACTGGATAAGTTCACCTGAGGAATTTTGGACACTGTTTCTGAACCCATGATGATCTTGATTTGTCTAGATTAGTAGATCTCTGTGGTTGTCTGTGTGAGTTTCTCAGGAGTTTGGTCTCTGTTTGTTCACATTTTATAGAAGGTGTTTGAAGGGGAGAGTCAAAAGAATTTAGCTATTTTTAGGAAAATTTATTATTTAGTCCCTGTATAGGAAGAAATTCAACGGTTAGTCTCTCTTGCTTTAAAAAATATACTAAAATATCTCTAACATTTTTATTTTGAAAAATTTATTAGTTGATCTCTTATTTTTATAAAAAGTCTATTAATTAGCCTATTTGTATCAAGAGCATTTTAGAAATTTTATAATACTTAATGGCTAAAATTAACAGAATAATTAACTAGTAAACTTTTTAAAATGTATTTTTTGAAAACTAAACGATCAACTAGCAAGTTTTTTCATAATACAAGGACTAAATAGTAAATTTTTTATTTTTATAAATTTAAAAAAAAATTATTTAGTCCCAAGAAAAATTTATTAAATGGTTCCTCAATTTTGAAAAAAAAAATTAAAATATTTCTGAAATTTTAAAAAATTTACTAATTAATTATTGCATTAGTTTTAGCCATAAAACATTTTATTATTTAATTCTTATAATTTGAATTAGTAGTTCGGTATAGATGCCATTTTACACATTTTTGTAATATTTTAAATGGCTAAAATTAATGAAGAAGCTTATTAGTAGATTTTTAAAAATTTTGTGAATGTTTTAATATATTTTTGAAAATAGGAATAATTGATGATGAGTCTCCCTATTACATAAGCATATTGTAACTTTTCCAATTTAAATTTAAGATATGCTTTTCTTTTATTATTTATGTATTTTTTTTATTCTTTCAAAAAGATTAACTTATAAATATTATCAAATTTCAAGGACATTAATATATATATATATTAGCAATCAGCGTGCTCAACACACAAGTCGCATTGATCTTTTAAATCATATTCAAAGTCCTAGCCATTAAATTAATAATAATGGTTAGAGTTGGCTCCCATACAATATTGATAAAAATAATTAAACTTTAATTTTATTCTAAAAAAATTGATTAAAGAAGTATCGAGTAAATCATATATAAAAACTTTTTTTTTTAAATATCAAATTATATGAGACATAATACTTTGTTGTGTGATTTTGCTCAGGATGTCTCATGCGGTTAGAAAATAAAATTATGCTACGTTCGTGAGTTATTCAATAGAGTGTAATTCTTGATTCACATTAAAATATATGTCCGTGAATCATTCAATAGAGTGTAATTTTTATACTTACTTTGGTTATCTCTCGTTTGGGAAACAGGGTAACTCCTATAGTCTCATTCATGTCCTTGCCTCTCTGGCTTTTGCTTTACTTTTGGTTCGCCCTTTTGTCCTCTTTTAGTGCTTAGATTTCCTCATCCAACCTGATATACTTTTGGATTTTGTCTATCAACTGTTGATACGTTACTGCTGGGTTTTTAATTAAGAAATTCATGAATTTAACATTGCGCGTTCCTTTTTTTAATGTTTCATACACTATCTCATGATTTAACTCTTTCACCTGTATTGTTTTAGTATTAAACGATAAGATAAAATTCTTTAAAAACTCGCCATCTCCTTGGAGAATCTTTCACAAGTCAGAGGAAAGTGTTTTAGGAGGTATACAAGTAATAAGTCTGAATTTTAATAACATAACAAATTATGTAAAGTTTTAAATTAAACCTGAGTTCAGATGTTGGTACCATTTTAATTTTGAGCAAAACATGTGAGTGTTGATGAAAATACTCAATATAAAATAAAGTCGTTGACATCCTAAAACTGCATGGTCGTCCTAAAGATCGTCAAGTGACTTCTGTGATCTGTCGTTCTATCATATTTATCTAAGCTAGGCAGTTTGACCTTGGCTGGAAATGTTTCCGCTAAGATTTCTTCCGAAAGAGGTGAGGCACCATCTAGGCCGAAGTCCTCCTCTTGTTTCTTTTAGTACCTTTGCACGGTCCGTACTAGTTTCTAATCGATGTCTTTCGTCTAATTCATTTTCATACTCAGCCTTTCCTTTAGGCCGCGTTTTGACCGCCTTTGTCTAAGCCTTTGGGGTGTCTATAGAGACTTCTTCCCTTCCCTTGATAGCCATGTTTGACGCCTCCTCCCGAGTCTTGTACTGTTCGAGGGTAGCCTGCAACTTTTGGATGTATTGAAGCATCTTCTCATTGTTCAAATTATTGAGATCTGCTTCATTGACCATTGAGAGCGTGTTTTATCCACTGCCAATGGTGGAAAAAAAGATAGCGCCTTCATTGGTTGCAATCCTAGTAGCATCTTGGAAAGTTTCAGCCATTTTATAAGAAAAACAAGAGAGATTTCTAACTCAGAAAAGTAATAAGAGACCAGTTTTAATTCAAATGAACAGAAAAGATTCAATGGATCTCCTAGAAGCATAACCAAATGATGCAGCTGAAAATCAGAGTTGTGCTGTGATCGGCTAAACTTACAAGAAAGAAAACATGAAGTAGTGAGTGTCTACGACACCCATTCTGACACTCAAATCAATAAACTAGAGAATAGGACGAATTGCTTAGAACTTCAAAGTATTTGTGTAAAAGAATTGTATATCTTTACCTCTGTAATTGTTCCCCTTTTATATTATAAGAAAATGAAGATAAATATAGTATTTTCTGATAATTCGGCGATAATGTGGCCGGTTGCTTGATAAGAAATTCTGCTAGGTTAACTAGTCGGGAATCTCGTGATTACAGTCGTAACAAAAGCATGCTGGATTGTATTTGTTAACAGTAACTTTATATTGAAACTCTGTTTATCCAGTGAAGAGTGAGTCTTGATTATGAGTCGGGCGTTGAGGTGTCTGGGTCTTTTTTTTTTCAAATGGAACCGCATTATCTATTTATCATATTTTTGTCACGTGACTTTATTCTATGATTACAGCCTATGGCTCATTTTGGACGATCATTGAATAACATCAATGTCTTTGTACATAGCACGAGATATTTTATTGTTCTTTTTTAGCTCATAATAAAGATTATAAAAAAATAATTAAAATAAATTATTATATAATTAAATTTTTTAAAATTAAAATTTTAAATTTTTTATTTCAAATAAAAAATTAATAACAATAAATCAATTGAATTGAAATGAAAATTTTTTATTTTAAATGGACAACGGTTTTAAATTTGAGATTATATATTCGAGAAAATTGTTTAATACATTCAACGCATGTGTTCAATAAAATAAAATCATTGATATGGTCATCAAATTTTTTTTTTTTAAAATATGTGTATCAATAAAATAAAAAAATCATTGATATGGTCATCAAATTTTATTTAAAGACTTGTTTGCCCTTTAACTAAATTATAACTAATTTTTCAGAGTTTAGCATCTATTTTATAACTTTTATTATTAATTTAAGCAGTTATGTAATGTAATGATTTGCATGTAAAAAAAAAAATTGTATGTATTATTTTATTGATTTCCCATTAAAAGTTTAGCTTATAATTTTCAAATCCCATTTGAAATAAAGAGTTTTACGAGAATTTTATAAAAATTAATATTATTTTTTATAAAAAATTTTGTTTGTGATAAAATATTTTAATTTTTTTAAATTCTTTTAAAACATTAAAATAAAATAAAATAATTTATAATTTCATAAAAGTCCATTTAAATTATTTTGTTGTGAAATGGTTTTAAATTTAAAATATTTATAAATATTAATTAATATGTGAATGCATAAGTTATGAGGTCCCGAATGTTAGCAATGGCATAACGACTGACGTATGTGTATTATGCATAATATTTGCTTTTGCTTTCACAGAAAATGACGAAATGAAAATCCAAGTATATCTCTCCTAACATTAAAATAATTAATTAATTACAAATATTAATTAATATGTATATATTTTTGTTATCTTGCCCTAATCTTGTGTTAAGGGTCAATATCTGGTCCCAAATATCAGAGGCACAATGCTGGTTTTTCCCAATAATCAATTTTTTTTTTTTGGATGTTTATATTATATGTGGTCCTCTTGTTAACAAAAAAAATATATATACTAAGCAAATGTCAAATCTCAAAGGTTTCCTAATCAATAATTATCTATAATTTCATGATAATTACACTAGGATGCTTTTATTATCTAATTTTAGATAAAATTATATAATTTTATTATAAAAAAACAAATAAATTTATAATATGTTAAAAAAATAATAATAATGTTTTTAGTTGAAATTTAAATTTTATTATATGAACTGGAAATCATATTGAAATTGAAATGAAAATAAATTTAACTAGTAAATTAGCTTAAGATTTAGGAGTGAGCATTATTCGATTCAAATCGAAAAATTGATCGAATTGAATTAATTTGAAAATTCAGTTTAGTTTTTTATATATTTCAGTTCGGTTCGATTTTTAATTTTAAAAATTTTAATTTGGTTCAATTTTGATCAGAAAAAATAAAAAAAACTGAATTAAACTGATTAGTGATAATAGTATATTATTTTTAATAATATAAAAAAATTAAATCATATTAAAATTAAAATATTTTAATTAAATTTTAAAATGTTAACAATAAAGAGTAAAAATTAAAAAATTTATTAAAATTTTAAACCAATCAAATCGAACTGAATCAAATTGATTTAGTTCGATTCGATTTTTGATTAAAATCGATTTAATTCGATTTATATAAATATTAAAATTTTAATTTTTAATTTATTCGATTCGATTTAATTTTAAACCAAATCGAACGAATACTCATATTTAATTATCGTAATTCTAATAACATCTCTATTTTACAGATTCAAGAAAATAAAAAGCAAAATTTATTGATACTATATTATAGAAGATTATAAAATTATTTTAATTGCATTTTTTAACGGTTTAAGAGGTATCATTTTAATTTCAATAGTAAATAATTTAAGTATATTATATAATATTTTCAAAATTAAAGTTATATAAAACTTTGTAATAGAATTCTAGAAGATAAACATGTATTCCAAAAAAAGAAAAAAAAGAGATCATCTACGCAGAGTCAACAAGCAGCAGCGGCAACAGGACCACTTTTTATTTATTTAATTTGAAATTAAGAGGACCACTTTTATGTTTTAAAGGAATTGCTTTTCTTGTTATCGGTATTCGGAAGGGAATTTTTTGGGTTTCTTTTCTCTTTTCAGAAATTAAATCATAAAATAATTTTTTAATATTTATGTATAGCTCGTCTTGTTATCTGTATTCAAGAAGGAATTTTTTGGGTAAATTATTTTTTTCAAGAAACAAAATCGTAAAAATAGTTTACAATGAATATAGTAACACTATTCGCATGTATACCAAAGAATTATTATCTGATTGTTGAATTTTTAATAAAATTATTATTTTATTTTTATTTTAAAATCATTTAGTTAAATATTTATATATTTTATAAAATTAATTTTTTAATCCTTCATTTCATAAAAATACTGCATTTCATTTATTTTAACATTAATAATAATATAATATAATAACCGTCCATAATTCATGCACTAATGCTTAAAAACAGGATTATTATACAGTAAGTCTCTAATTAAGATGATATTCTATCTCACGAAAAGAAAAAAAAAATCAAATATTTTAGATTTCAATTTATCGTTAATATTCATGATTTTAACTATGCAATAAAATTTTACGAGAAATTACTATTACATAATGCAATTTAATAAATTCTTATTACGTTTATAATTACAGATTTTTTATCAATTAATTAATATCAAACTGAATTTTTAAGAAATGTAATAATTAATTTAATATTTTTACAGAATAAAAACTAATAATTACAGAAACACAAATATTTTTAAATTCTAAATAACTTTTTATATTTATTTTTATTTTCAATTTATTAATTTAAATATTTAAATGACTGCTATAAATGCTAATTCTCTTGTATATTTTTTACTTATAGAGTAATCAAGTATGACACAATTATGACACAGTTTTACTTTGGTCAAAATAAATTAAATATAAATATTTAAATAAAAAATATATAAAAAAAATTAAAGAGTGGTCTATGCAAGTTTTTATGACAGAAATTATATGTTTAATTTATTTTTTAGTTAATTTTCACACATTAAAATTAACTTTTAAACTAATTTAAGTATTTTCCTTATATATTGATTTAATATTATCAGAATAAATAATTTTAAAGCATTTACATTAATTATTTAAAAATATAAAGAAAAATAAAAAATATAATGCCTTGCAAACACTTACCCTGTTTTGATAATCTTTCGTTTGAGATGAATTATTTTGTAAAAATAATATTTAAAATAATTTTTATAAAATTATATAAAAGCTTTATTTTTTATAAAATAGTAATTTTTTAAAATTTATAAAAAAAATTGAATTCTCCTATTTTAAATTAAAATAAAAATTATTAAAATAAAATAAATTCAATTAAATTCTCCTAAAATTTTTAATTCTAAATAGAAAGAAGAATACTATTAAGTATATTTTAATAAATAAATTATTTTTAATGATATAAGTAGGCGGAATTAGAGTGAGCACTATTCGGTTTAAATTGAAAAAATCGATCGAATTGAATTAATTTTAAAATTTAGTTCGGTTTTTTATTCAATTCGGTTCGATTCGATTTTAAATTTCAGAAATTTCGATTATTTTGATTCGGTTCTATTTTGATCAGAAAAAAAATCAAAAAAATCGAACCGAACCAATTAGTTATAATAATATGTTATTTTTAATAATATAGAGAAATTAAATTATATTAAAATTAAAATATTTTAATTAAATTTTAAAAAACTAAAAATAAAATATAAAAAATAAAAAATTTATTAAAAATCGAAACTGATCAAATTAAATCGAATCGAACTGAATCAAATCGATTCAATTCGATTTGATTTCTGATCAAAATCAGTTCGATTTGATTTTTATAAATACTAAAATTTTAATTTTAGGTTTATTCGATTTGGTTTAATTTTAAACCGAACCGACCGAATGTTAAATCTTAAACGGAATAATGAAGTGGGTTCCTTCGCAATCACAATAATAAGAAGAAAAAAAAAATCATGAGTATGATCGATAGAAACCACTGATTTGAAAAGGAAATTAAGAAAGAAAAAGGAGTTTATGATTAATGTATTATTGCATTATATTTTTGTCCTTTATCCTTTTGGTCCCCTCGTTTTAAAAACCAAAATCAAACCAATTATTCCTTTTAAAAAAGAAAGAAAAGGACATTTCCGATGCCAACTTAATAGAATTAATAATCAGAGTAATTAATTGTGATGATAATGACGACCATCACCAATCATTTTATTTTAAAATATTTATTATTTAGTGTCTAAAAATATATTAAAATAATTAATTTTTTTATTAATTTTAATCAATAAATATTTTATTATTTAATTTATATAATTTAAAAAAATTATTAATTAATCTTTTAATTTAAAAAAAAATTATTAATTAATCTCTATATTTAATTTAAAAATTTACTTTGATTTAATTTTAATTTAAAAAATGTAATTATTTCGATTCAAGCAAAATTTAAATTATAAAATATTTGATAAAATTAAATTTATTAGTTAGAAGTATTATATCTTTTTTATAATATAAAAAAATTAAATAATTATTAATATTAAAATATTTTAATTAAATTTTAAAATATTAAAATAAAAAATAAAAAATAAAAAAAATTTATTAAAAAATTTAACCCACCAAACTGATTTGAATTTAAATTGATTCGATTTAATTTAATTTGGTTTTTATAAATACTTAAATTTTAATTTTTAATTTATTTTGTTTAGTTCAGATTTAAACTAAATGTTACCTAATCACTCCTATATAGATCAATAATATTTTAAATTTTTTTTATAAAAATATTTTATATTAATGATTTTTTTAATAATTGTACCCTATATTCTAGTTAAAAATTAAATCCATTTTAACATGAAAAACTCTAAATTAATAAAAAAATTAATTAGAGTAATATTAAAATCTAAAAATAGATTTAGAGTATTTTTTTTAATTATAATTAAACCTTCAATATCTAATTGAAGACAAATAACAGAAATGCAGATGAATAGAATAATTCTATTTAAGATTTTTATTTGTTAATTTAGAAAAAAATTGTAAAGAAAATAGATATAATTTTTTATTATTTTAATTTTAGTTTTATAAAAATAAATATTTTATTGCCTAAAACCTAATTGTAAAGGGATAATATAATACAATAGTTATCATAAAATAAAACATGGCTTTATAAGGTTGCTTTAGTATTTTTCTTTTATTAATATTAATAATTTATAACAAATTAAAATTCATGTGCTAATATTAGTATTTTTAAAAATTAAAAATACGAAATATTGAAGTCTTTTTAAAATTTTGAAATTTTAAATTTTAACTTTTAATTTTAATTAATAATAGATAAATGAATAAATAAATAATTTTATATGCTATATAAAATGCGTTTAATTTATAGATGCTTAATAATGTTAAAATTATGAAATTTTGGGTTAAAATTCTAAAAGGATCAGAGAAATTAAAAGGCCAATGTGGTAATTTAAATATTTATTTTGTTTATTTTACTAATATGTAAGTGAACAGATGAAAGTATAAATAAAAAGAATCGAGAATAAAAAATAAGCAAGATGATAAGAAAATATTAGTTTAGATGAAGGTCCATATGAAACCTCACGTAAACCAATCTCTCAAGAACATCTGGCATCTATGGAGACCGCATTCTTTGTGAGCGAGCAATGGATCCACTGCAATACGTTGCTGGACATATCATTTCTTATAACTTTATAACGACAAGTCCATGCTCTTATCACTATAAGCACGTCTAGTTATCACCTTGAACATATTGGCAAAGCCTAACATTTTGAAAGGATTACTTTTAAGTTTTGATTGGCTCAAATTCTCTATTTTTTAGGAAATAACATAATACTTAATTAATAAAGAAGAGAAAGAAAAATAGGAAGAAAGTTAAAGACAAATTTTGTATTTATCCATAAACAAGAGGAAGTGTAAAAAATTAAAAAGAAAATTTGGTGTTAGATTTTGTGATAAGTAAAATTAGACTAAATTATACTTAATTTTCAATAATTATTTTTTATTAAAATTTTTAATTTTAAATGACATCCAAATAATTTTAATTCTTCAATTATATTCATAATATATAAATTGCAATTATATTGGATTGGGTAAAAAAATTGAGAAGCTAATTAATAAAAAATTAATTTTTATTAGATATATTTATGATTTGAAGTAATTGGTAAAAAAATAAATATTATTGTATTATTAAAATATTTAGAAAAAAACATTTGAGAGGTGGAAGATTTATTGTTCATCCTGAATACCACACTTGAAAAATAAAGAAAAAGAAATATTTCAGTCCTAAATTAAGTAGAAAACTTTCAATATTTTATTATCTTAAATGATAATTATAAAAGAAAGTGGATTTTTATTTGTATCTCATTTAGATTATGATTTATTATTATTATCTTTTTATTGGTATGATTAGATTTAGTTTTTTTCTTCAAATAGAATGATTACTTTATATTTCACTATTTCAACTCTAATTTGTTTTATTTTTTTATTTAAATTAAAATTTATTTTATTTTTCTATTCTAACTATGATTAGAAGATATTTAGTTACAAATATCCTTTATTTTATGTATCAGTTAAAGAAAGTTAAAATTTGATATTTTTCTCCATTCTAAGAATTTTCATGGATGAACATATATTTTTCTTTTATCCTTTACAAAGACTTTTTTTTTATGACTCTATATTTAATTACTTATTAAGGATATTTTTTTGTCGCGTCCCTTATCTAGATTTTATTGCTCTATTCTTATTTAACTTATTAAGAATTTCTTATAACATTTTCTAGTTGAAATTATCGTTTGATTTTTTATTAAAATTGTGTGATGGAGTTGTTGATTATAGGTTAATCCTAGATTTTGTATCAAAAGAACTATGTGAATTTAGACAGTTATCTAATTTTATTAAAATTATGTGATGACATTCTTAATTATAGGTTAATTTTAGGTTCCGTATCAAAAGAACTATGTGAATTTAGACCGTTATCCCACTGAGCACCAATGAGGAAACTAAGCCTAACCAAATAATGGCCACTAACTTTTAGACAAGGATGACAATTGATTCATGGTCCAACCTGACTCACTCCTCACCCAATCAATTTTCTTAAGAATTTTCTCAAGTCCCATTCTCTGCTTGATATTCTGTGGAGTGAGCACAGAAAAAAGATATATTCGCCTCCAACTCCAAAAATCCACTCCCATTACTATTTTGAATGAATTGTATAGAATGGTCAATGACTTTTGATCTGTGCATGGAGATTATGGTCAGCAAGGAACTCATTATTATGGAATTAGGTGCAAAATTTAGCAGCTTACCTTGTGGAAAACGTCATGCATCATATATTGGATTAGGAAACTGATCAATGTGTTGGTGCTTTGCATGGAATTACCACTACTACTTTATATCAGGGCATAAACTTGTTTTATTCCTCCAATTCTGCTCGTGATTCTGAAACCATTCCTCTCCGAATTCGTGTGTCATCTTCAAGTTTGGACAATTTCAGTTAGTTTTGTCAAGTTGATGGGCTTTGTTTCAAGGTCAAGATTTTATTGGTTACGGTTTTGTTGTGGAAAACTCTGAGGGTATATTTCAACGTGGTATTTCTGGTTTCTCGGAAGGTAATAGTACGCTGGTAATTGTTGAACCTTTAGCTCTCCGTTACTATTTGCTCTTTGCGATAGAATTTTTGCATTTTAATGACTGCATTCTTATGAATTGTTTACAGATAGTTCAAACTCTTCAGTCTACACATTTAGACATTTCTGAATTGGATTTGATTTTGAATGATTGTAAATCTTTGTTAGACTCTAAAATTGATATTTCTGTTAGATGGGTTCATCGTCATACTACTCTAACTACTCATATTTTGACTAAAAAATCTATTAGGCATGATCGTCTCTCTATTTGGGATGATATCCCTATTTGTTTAATGAAATTTTATTAATACAACCATAGTTTTGCTTTCAAAAAAAAAAAAAAGTTCTTCCATATCATAGTATTAACAAGTATGTTTACTAACTTAAATTTCTAACATAAAAATTCCTTTCATAAAAATTTGTATTTCATAATAATAGATTGATGTTTTTAAAAAAAAAAAGGATAAACTATAATTTAGTCCCTCTAGTTTAGTGAAATATAACATTTCGTCCCTCTATTTTAAAAAATTATTAATTTAGTGACTGTGATTTTTAAAAACTATGCCATTAGTCCCTCCCGTTAGATCTTCAGTTAAGTCACTGTTGATCTTCAATTTATAAACTGATCAATAGAAAGTTAAATAGAAAATTCCTAGATTGCCCTTTAACTAGCGTTGATGGCGCTTGCGGGTTTGCCCACATTTTCCATACTTGATTCCTCATCTATGAGGGAGTCGCAGTTGCCCACTTCAAGGAGGCAGGGGGCTATTGAACGGCCTACTACTCAGAGCAATTTTTCAAATGTGGCGGGAGTTGGAGGATGAGCATTTATTGAATAGGGCATGAGGTAGAGTGAGGGAGAGAATGAGACAGCAAAGGAGTGTGGAGTAGTCCAGTACAAATATGTCAAGTACAAACATGTCAGAGAGCTGGGGTAGAGAGAATCCGAGAAGCTTGGTGGATGCAAGTGAGAGCGAGAATGAGTTTGTACCTTGGTCACATGAGCAACTGGGCACACAGAATGAGAATGGGGATACTAATGGGTCTAGTGGGGAGCAATCTCCTGATCTTGGTGAAATTGAGAGGGAGAGGGTGAGACAGATTGTTTGAGGATGGATGGAGAGTGGCATTAGTGATGGTACATCTAACGTGTCCCAATGGAATGACAGTCTTAAATGATAATTTAGAAAATTTCTATTTAACTTTTTATTGACTAATTTATAAATTGAAAATTAATGGTGACTTAACTGAAAATCTAACAGAAGGGACTAATGATATTTTTTTTAAAAATTACAGCAATTAAATTGGTAATTTTTTAAAATAAAGTGATGAAAAGTTATATTTCACTAAACTAGAGGGATTAAATTACAGTTTACCTAAAAAAATACACCGATGAAGAGAGCAAGTGAACTCTAAAAATATAGTAACAAACTAACTGTTTTTTTTTTTTATTTTTTATTTTACAAAAAATAACTAGTTTTACAAAAATGCCTCCACCTTTTCAAATCAGTGAGGAAATGCACTTTTGGATTATTTTTAGTCTCCATCTCTCTACTAATTGGATATAGGGCTGGGTGAAGGGAAGCTTTATGGGAATAAGGAGAAAAAGGCTAAGAATAGTAGTTAAAGGCTTTACTCAAACATACGTGAGATTTCTAGGAAGCCTTTGTTCGGGAAGCCAAGATGAATTCTATTTGTCTCCTGCTCTCTACTGCTGCAAATTGAGATTGGTTTTTGTTCCAATTAAATAATAAAATGCCTTCTTGAACGGAACTTAAAAGAAAAAGTTTATGTGAACATCGACCCGGCAATAGGAGAAAAAGGTTTGCAGACTTTGAAAGACATCTATTATTATATATACCAATGTATCTCCATTTTCTTCCCAATGAATAGGGCCAAGAAGGCTAGAGGTGATCAGCAGAACCATTCTTAAACCTCTTTACCATGCACCTCTATATTAATCAGTGTAAGTTATTTGATATATTCAATATTATTATTATTCAGTGTATTTAATATTATTATTTTAATTTATATAATAAGTAAACTTGTGATTTATTTTAATTTATTGACTAATTTGATAAAAAATTATATTTCATATATATCAATAATATTAAATAAAATAAAATACTATATATATTTTATATAATAACTTTTTAATAATTTAAATTTTTATTAAATTATAATATATGTATAAAAATAATAATGAAAAGTAAATAATGAGATTAATAAAAAAAGATATCATTAAATAAAAATATATATTTTAAAAATTATTTTATTAGTCAAATAAAAATTTAAAAATTATATTATAATTTGTTACTAAAATTTTCAAATTCAATTTAGTCATTTTAGTCATAATCATGATAAATTAAAAAAATTAATTTTATTATTTAAAATTTAAAATTTTGAATATAAATATGAATTAATGGAAATATTTAAAATTTTTTATTTAATAAGTTTTAAAAAAATAATTCTATATTATAAATTATAAATTTTTTGATAAAAATTAATTAAGATAAATAATTAAAATAAAAATAAATATAAAAAAAATTTTATTATATAAAATTTTAAGATTAAAATATAAATATGAAAAATATAAAGGTTTGAATTTTTTTCCTTTTAGCAAAAAGGCGTCGCCGCACCTCGGATAACAAAAATTCTCATTCCTTTGCTTTTGATATTATGAAAAAAACCACCATCTGAGTCTTTTCCTCTTCCTCTTCAGCTCTTTGATTTACATCTGCCAGTAGCTTTGTCCATCACCCTAAAACTGCCCCAGTGAAAAAGTTGGCCTTGTACTTGCAATTGTATAAAAGACAAAGACATATCTCTTTCATCTCTACACATGAGCAAATTGGGTTAAAATCCTCAGTCTCTCTTCCAACCTACGAAACACTGCATATGATCTAAAGCCTTCCACAAGAAATGCCCATCACGGCAACACCCACTTCCTTTTTTTGCTTTCCCATTGGTCCAACAGTTATTCACTATACTGTTGCTGAACACCGTTCCATTAATTAGCATGAAGAAAATCCCTCTAAGCCTCCTCCAAAAAAGATTGCACATCCCTCTTGCTACCCCCTTTTAATCTCTACTTAAAATTAAAAAATCAGCCAGAACAAAGGGAAGAAAAGATAACTCCAATTCAAAACACCACTCAGCGTGAACAGGGAAACATATATATTCTCAATAATTTCCCATTTCTCATATTGCAAATTCTTTCCATGTTGAGTCGATAGTCAGGGGAGACCAAATAACAGCAATTCAAATCAATGATGCCAAGAAGAAAATCAAAATTGTTCTCAATCACATCCCAAATCCAAATTGCAAGCTTTTTCTATATATATTGACATAAACCCATTTATTGATCATCAAAAAGTTATATGCATCAACAAACAAGAAGATGTTTTGAAGAAAAATCATAAATTTCCTTCTTTTGTTTGTTTTATTTTCTCAAAAATAAGATAATGTTTACTGGCCAATGATCAATACAAGTATAAATCTAATGAAATACAACAAATAAGAACCACTTCGTCAAAATTCAGTGGTATACCTTTCCTGTATCTCACTCACACCAAAATCTGATCTCCCGATTTACTGCTCACCTCCAAAGCGCAATCTATGCAGGCCCAATCTCTCCTAATTTGTCAGCTCCATCGACGGCGACACCCACGCGTTTCACGGAATTGAACAACGGCAAGACTCTCTTCCTGTAGTGAATCGGGCGAGAAAGCTCCTCCTCGATGTCGATATTGATGCTGGTGATGCCAATCTCCTTAAGGCGGAACCCTAACTTCTCGCCGACACGGGATGCCATTTTGGCGTCCCAGAAGTGGTGAGATCGAGGGAAGCGGTTGAGCCTGGTGCGGTACTGAGCGAGGAATTCTTGTTCCGTGGAGGAGGCCATGGCTATGATGGTGGACGTCGTGGGATTCGTGACCTGCGCCGTGAGTTTGCGGCACGAGAGGACCAGGCGTAGCATGTGTTGATGATTCGCGGACATTTTTCCTCGCACAGAGAGAGAGAGAGATGTCAGCTACTTCGGGAGAGTAACATTATTTGGAGAATTGAGGTACACGTGGGTTTTTGAAACGACACCGTTTTTCAATATAAAAAAATGAATTTTCTTTTTTGTTATTCAATTTTTATTTTTAAATATAGTTGATCAGGTACCGCCGGAGTGCGCCTCGGCCTGCACTGGCAAATTTTTCCAAACGGCCAACGTCAGAGAACGAGAAGCCCTGATTTATCGGTTGGATTATCCCGGAAATCTCAAAGATCGGTATCGAAGAGAAGGATGTTCGAATCGGGATTCCATTTGTGCTTTTTACTATTGCCGCTACTCATCCTTCACTTTATGCCTAGAATTTCAGCAATAAGGTAATTAGTGCTCTTAATTTCTAATTTAGTTTTATCATGTCCTCTGTTAAGTTTCATTCTTTTAATTCTCGTTGTCCTGTGTTTGGTTGCTGAGAAAACAGGAACTTGATACGTTTTCTTCTTAAAAGGCTAAGAATTGTAGACAGTCGTTTTAAAGAAAACAGCCCTTTTCATTGTAATTTTCGGACTTCAACAATTTTTTTATTCATGATACAGATGAAATTAGAAATGTGGGTAATTTACGTTTATGAGTTTTCTGGAATGTATTGTGCCAGCCATAGCTATCTTTATTTGTTTTGAAGTATCTTTTTCAGTTTTTTCTTCTTGATCTTCTAGATCTTGCATTTTCATTAGGATTCCACTTGGTCTTCGTTTCTCCTTTTGTTTTTTGTTTTTAATAAAGTTCCTAACTTCTATTTCTGCAGAATAACTTATTAACGATGTTAGAAAGGTAATTCTAGACGATTTTAGAAAGAAAATATTTTTCCTGTTAGGATGCACTTGACAAATGGTACAGATTGCCATTTGCCGCAGGTGGCTTTCAATTTATGTTAAAAGGTGGATTTGTGCTGTCATGTTTGTTGATGAAAGTAGTGGGTAACTTAAAGTTGTGAGGGGACGTTTGGAACGTAAGTCCCTTGCAAATAGCAATATATGGAGTTAGCGATTTTTTCTTGGAAAAAAAAAGATAGAATAGCGAAAGGACATTTGTTAAAAGGTTGTAGGGGCATTAATTAAGGATATGATGATGGTTTTTTATTTAGATATTGGGTTAGACCCAAGAATGTTGTTCTGGCCTAATAGACATCATTGAGTCGAATGATGCAGCAAGGCATTACATTTGTTGCAATCAAAACTAGGCTAATGTTTATTTTAAGCGTTTTTCCTTGTATTGGAGGCATTACTTTCAAAATTCTGATGTGGTTATGCATTGAGTACTTTGTAATCAATATCCTTTCATATTTTGAGCCATTATACTTCATCTGGCAGAAACTATTGTGGTAAATTCTTTTTATTGCATTACAGGAAGGATATTGGTTTTCAAGAAACAAAAATTTGCAGAAATACGGTTCAAGGAAGATTTTTACTATCTGATGATAATGGTGAGTATTCTCTATATGTATTTATAATTCTTGCCAAGCTAAATTTTAGGTTTGCATTTAGATTTCAGTTTAGGATCTTGGAATGAATCAGGAGAATCATTATTTACTAAGCGAATTTCCTATTAAAGAATGACTTTCTAGGAATCTCATTCATTTCTTAGATAAATTTAAATAAGCATTACCTTTTAAAAAGATCAGTCAAGATTTTTTTTCTTTTTATTTTTTAGAAGTGTTAAATAGAGAAAGTACAAAATTTATCTCTACCCTCTCTAACCTCAATTCTAGAATTTTTTTTTTCATGGAGACACCTTTTTCTTTCAAAAAAAAAAAAAATGCAGATGATATTGTAATTGTTTCAGAAAGCATCAAATAAGCAGGTAGCATGTTTCCTGATTATCAAGTTGTGCAGATTAATTGAAGCATTTAGACATAATAGTGAAGGATATTAACAATATGGTGTGAGAATTCACTATTAGAATGTCCACAAGAAAGCAAATTCTGCCTGTTCTAGATTATAAATTTGTATAATGCATTTTGAATGCATAACTGTCATGGTGAAAAATGCACTCACTTTGAAAATGATTTTCCATATTACAAAACAAATGATTTCTTGGACATATTATCTGATATATTAGTTCCTTGAACTGAACCACTATCACCTTACATTGTGATGCATTTTAGGCCATGTATGTGATGCTTTATCAGTGGATCCACAGTCCCGCTGCTGCCCTGAGAGAGGAGAGAAATTCTCTTGTCAGTGAGTTTTTCCTAATCAAGTCTCCAAGGTTTTCTTCCTTTTCACCAACCATCATTTGAACTGATGAGGGTTTGTTCTTGTTTGCAGTGGATGTAACCTTCTTTCACAGTGTTGCAATTCCTATGAATTTTGTGTTTCATGCTGCCTGAATCCTGCAAGGGTATCTTCTCGACTGGCCAGTTGGTTGCTTTGTTCTTATCTTAATCATGTAGTATGCAAAATGGAACTTATTGCTTGGATTTATTCTGCAGACGCAAGAAGAAGAAGTCATAAAGTTGAAAATAGCCAAGCCATCAACTGCAGGTTTTTGCTTTTTCTTCCTTCTCCAGTTCTCCTTCTTATCCATGTTAGAAAAAAAGGTGAATATGATAGGATGAAGTAAAGATGGTTTCTAAAAATAAAAGGATGCTTTTTTCTTGAACATTAATAAAGGAATGTTTAGCAAAAAAAGATGGTTCCTTTATGATATGATGAAGTACTATGGTCGTGATTTACTTTGTAGTATGCGTACTTTTGTATTTCCCTTGGAAGATATAAGGATACTATTTTTGTGGATGGAGCATTGGACCTTCATAAGCTATGACATAATGGATCTCAATTCTCATGCAGGAGAATTTAAGTTCAGTTTTATTAAAGTCAAATGATTGTGTGAAACTAGTATTGCAATGAACATTTTATGAATACTAATTTATTTAGTTTGGATGATATATTGTTATTCTAGGATTGGTTGGTTATTGATGAGTTCCCGTTGCTGTACATTTTTTTGAAGGGATCTGAAATATGAAAGATTTAGATTACATTTCCATTCTATACCTTTTTCAAATACTTGAAATATGAAAGTAACGGGCATCTCCATTCTTTTTCGGCAGGGACTTATGCAAGCATTTTTGATTTCTGTGCTGGGAGGTGCCGTCATAATTCTGAGAGTGTGGTAAGTGTTAGTTTTTGTTTTTGTTGTGTGCTTGTGGAGTTGATGGGAAATATGTGTGGATTGGTATCTATTAGAGGTGACCGGAGAACTCCTACGGAATGTTGGTTTTGAGTTGGGGGATTGCTGGATGGAAAAAGGGCATTATCTATGTCTTAGACCTTGTTAGCTTACTTACTAATGGTGTTGAATCCCACATCGATTGTTGAAAGGGGTAATGTACTCCTATATGGGCCATAGGCACTCCTTCCCCTTGAGCTAGCTTTTGGAGTAAGTTAGGTCTGACCCAAATTTAACATGGTATCAAGGCCTCCCATCTGATGTTGGGCCTCTTATAAATATGTCACGCACGAGTAAAATTCTAAACGTGAGGGAGTGTGTTGAATCCCACATCGATTGTTGAAAGGGGTAATGTACCCCTTATATGGGCCATAGGCACTCCTCCCCCTTGAGCTAGCTTTTGGGATGAGTTAGGCCTGATCCAAATTTAACAGGTGGCAATGAATTAATCATAATTGACACTAGCTATGAAATTATCATCAGAGCCAAATAAGTTAATAAGAAATTCAAGCTTAAGATACAGGCCCTCCATCTATTTTCATTACAAAATGTTAGCGTTAACAGAAACTTTTATGTGATTGCGAATCATTCCAGTTTGTGTTGATCTTCTAGATGTTATATTGCATCTGAACCAAGTGCGAATATTGCAGGTTCACGAAAATGCTTATCTTAGTGATTTCCATCATTGCTTTTCCTTGCCGTCAAATATGTCAGGTGCATGGCGCTTTTCTTCTATTTTTGTCCTCCTCCTTGTGTATTTTTCAGCTTTAAACCTTGGGATATCTTAGCAATGGGATGCCTATGTAAAACAGCTTAAAGTTCAATAGAGTAGAAGTGTAGAACATTCTTCTACTGTCTGCCTGTGCGTAAGCTTTATGAATTGACTTCTCTTTCTATCTCTCATTCCTTTTGCTTTCCATGTTTTTATATGTGGGATGATGTGGTGGGCAGAGGAGGAGGGTAGTTAGCAATATTATTTTGGCTGAACTATAAATTTGCTTCTGAACTATTTGAAAGAAGCACAGTGCATTTCTGATCTTTAAATTTTTATCCATTGCACCTGTCTTTTTATTTTTGACCTGTTACGTCCTTCAATTGTTTATTTTTCTAAATAATACAAACAGTTTTCAAATTTATCTATCTATCTATCTATCTATCTATCTATCTATCTATCTATATATATATATATATATATCATTTCCAGTCTATATATCTTCTTCCGCTTTATAACTGTAAACTTGCAATTGGTCGAAAATAAAAAGTCAGGTATCTAATAGGCCAAAATAAAAGATGAAGGTGTTATGGCTAAGGACTAGAGCAGTTAATGTATTTTCATGTCCTTTGACCCTCGTTGCTATTTGGTGTGTATTTATCTATGACCTAAATTGATAATGCATGTATGAATAGGTTTAAGGGTAAAACAAAAAACAGTTAAACCTTTTTAAGTTTTCACAGTTATATCCCATCCACTTAATTTTAGCAATTGTCTCAGTTTTGAAGGTTAGTTTTAAATTTGTCCAATGATCAAAATTTAAATTGGGGGTGCTTACTTGGCAATTGACTAGAATGAAAATGTTTTGTGGGTCCTACAACTAACAAATATCTTTGTCCTACTCAGCTACCATATAAGCATCTCCAACTTCAATTATGATGATGGGACAAATTTATATGTGACCTTTAAAATTGGTTTAGACTTTAGATTTGCTAAAATTAAAAGATTTAATCATAAAAAATTCTATTCTTTACAAATTTTTGCAATTGTATCCTATTAAACTTTGAACTTTATATCTTGTTTTTAATGCACTCTACTATTATTTCTACGGTTAGAAACTAATGAAATTACCATGTCATTTGACACATCATCACCATCACCATGTGATTCTATCACGTTAGTAAAGTTCAGGATAGAATTGGTAATAATTTAAAATTTAGGGTTTAATTGAAAAATTTCAAAGTTTAGGTTGCAATTGTATTTTTTTTTCTTTAATGTTTAGGGTTTTTTTTGTCATTTTTCTAAAATTAAAATTTATAAGATTTTTTTTATAGTTTTATAAGTTTTTATTATTAATTGTATTTAAAAAATAATTTATATTATTATTTTTATTATAATTTTTTTAGTTTTATCAATAATTTAGGTATACCAATTTATTTTAATTCAATATTGAATTAACCTATTTTCTAAATTATTTTTTTTTTGAAATCCATTCTAATTATTATTATACTTTAAAAAAAGTGCATGATTAATAATATGGTTGAAAGTCGAAATAATGCTATTTAGAAACGTATTAAAAAAAGTTATAATTAATTTTATTATTTTATATTTTTAAAACTAAATTATGTAAATTTGAAATCAATTTTTAATATTTTGTAACTAATATATGCAATAATTTTTTTTTCTTAAGAATAATAACGAAAAGTAAACCTATAGAATATATTCAAAAAAAAAATGGGTATGTTGAGTCAAGATAGGATAAGAAGAATTTTTTGTTTTCTGAGATATTGATAAAAATAGTAACAACATAAAGTTGATTTTTAAATACAATTAATAATGAAAATTTAACATTATTAAAATTATAAAGTGTTGACCAACATAGGAGGTTCCTAACCCTAATTAGGAAGATGTAGATCTTTGGGATCGTAATTAGACTTGATTATAGGGATTTTATTCTTATTGTAAATATTCCTGATTTAGGTTGATTCCTTGTGTATAAATGCTTAAACCTTGTAAAAATTAATTCAATTGGAATAGAATTCAAATTTTTTTTCAAAATTTTTCATGGTATCATAGCCTTGCCACTTTAATTAGCATAGGTTTCAAATCTATCACAAAAAGTTAGGGTTAACTAATAGGTCAATTTTCTAGGCGACTATATCAAGGAAGTTGTTCGACACCGCCCGTACAGAAGAAAAGCCCATCAAATTTTCGGCAATCCCTGGCTATGCGACCCTGCTCGGAGCACGCTCATGTCCTCACGCGCTGCCATACCATTTTGTCTCCTTCCACGCGCCGACGCGTGAGCCTTTCTTCGGTGTCCTTTTCCAATCGGCTCTCCTTTCTAGCCTCCCTCTTTTCAGCATGTCGTGCCACTGAACGGCCCTATTCCATGACCGGATTCTCCTTTGGGCTTTTCAAGGTGTTTTAATAGTAACTTGGACATTCTTGCCTCTTTGTGTTGCTAGCCCCTTTTAACCTTTAAAACGTCAGATAAGAAAGGCACTAATGGAGGTGATGTACGTGTTTTTGATACTGTTCTATGAATTATCGATTCTAGTGCAAATAGACTCATGACGGGTCCTCTAAAAACTTCCTTATTACCTTCCATGTCTACAAAAGAACACAATCAGAATAGCCGATGACTCTTTTGTTCCTGTCTTTAGAATTGGATCGATTGTTTGTACTTCCAATACTAAGTTATCCTTTGTTCTCCATGTTCCTCATTTCCCTGTTAATCTTTTATCTGTCAGTGCTTTTACCAAAACTCTTAACTGTGAAATTGAGTTTTTTCCTGACCATTGTGTTATTTAGGATTTTCAAACTAGAAAGAGGATTGACTATGATATACTGCACAATGATTTATATATGTTGGAAGGAAATATGGATTTGAATTCACCTCGGGCTCTTTTCGAAAGAAATCAAAGTGTCAACTAGAAAATCATATAGTGGTATCGATGGTTAAGACATCCATCCTTCTTTGTTTTAGAAAAACTTTATCTTGATTTATTTTTCAAGGCTCAATATGGTTATTTAGTTTGTGATACTTGTGAGTATGCTAAGCATACAAGAACCTCTCCGGTAACAATAGAAGTAACAATAGAAGTACGACTCCTTTCGTGACAACTCATTCTAATGTTGGGGACTTACTCAAACGGTTTCACTATCTACTAATCGTTGGTTTGTTATTTTATTAATTGTTGCACTTGTATGACTTGGTTTTATTTGATAAAGACAGAGAGTGATGTGGTTTCATGTTTTTATTCTTTTCACAATATGATTTTGTACTCAATTTGATACTAAGATAAAAGTTTTGAGAACTGATAATGCTATAGAGTACATGGATGTTCGTTTTTCTGCTTATCAGGAGTTTAATGAGATACTGTATCAAACTAGTTGTCCTTACACTAGTGTCCAAAATGGTATTGCTAAAAGAAAAAATAGGCACATGTTAGAAGTAGTTTGATTTCTCTTTTTCACCGTAAACCTTCCAAAAACCTATTGGGGAGATGTAGTCTTAGCTGCAACTTATCTCATTAATAGAATGTTTCTCAAAACTCTTGCCATTAAAATCCCTTTAGAGGTGCTACAAGGAAACAATGCTTATATTGTTCCACCAAAAGTGTTTGGATGCACATGTTTTATTCATATTAGGACAGGTGTGAAGCTCAATCCGAAGCTCTTAAATGTGTTTGTTGGGTATTCTCCCACACAAAAAGGTTATAAGTATTACCACCCTTCATCTAAAAAGTATTTTGTCAGTACAGATATTACGTTTAGAGAGACTGAACTTTATTTCAGTACTATCCTATCACTTTTTCACGGAGAGAATAATGAGAGAGAAAAGATGATTTCTAGTCTTATAACTCTACAGTGTTCTACTCTAGAGGAGATTATTAGTGATTAAGAAAAGATAATTGGACATTTGGATAAATTAGATTTAAGGAGATATTCAAGAAGAGACACAACAGAAGCAGAAAAAACCATTTTGCAGCCTACTCAGTGTCATGAATCTTCCTTTTATCCATTTGGTGAGTCAAACCTTGAGTCCATTAATGATCTAAATAAACCAGTTGTTCAAAGGAAAGGAGTTAGGTCTTGCACAAAGCACTCTATTTCTAACTCTCTCTTATGATTCTTCGTCTCTACCCTATAGAGCCTTTGTCTTGTGTATTTTCTCCGTGTCTATCCCATAGGATTGGAAGGAAGCTTCCAGAGAGTAATGATTGAAGAAATGAAAGCCTTAGCTAAAAATGAGATATGAGAGTTAATGTCTCTTCTGCCTAAAAAAAAAAATCAATTGTCTGCAAATGGGTGTTCACCGTGAAACACAAAGCAGATGAATCAATTGAAAGATTCAAGGCCAGACTAATTGCCAAGGGATATACTTAAACCTATGGAGTGGATTAGCAAGAGCACATTTGCCCCTGTTGCCAAAATGAACTCAATCAGAGTATTGCTATTTTGTGTTGCCAATCTTGTCTTGGACCTCTAGCAATTTGATGTGAAAAATGCATTCCTCCACAGAGACTTGGAGGAGGAAGTGTATATGGAAGTCCCTCTTGAATTTCTTGATGAAAAAATACAAAGAAAGGTGTGCAGATTAAAAAAAGGTTTTGTAGTAGTTTAGTTTAATCGATTCAGCAGAGCTATGATTTCCTTTGGCTATCAATAGAGTAATGCTGATCATACTCTATTTATCAGACATCACAAGTGTAAAATTATTCTTCACATAGTCTATATTGATGACATAGTAATGATAGAGGATGACATTGAAGAGATGATTCGACTGAAAAAGCTTTTGACTCAGGAATTTGAAATTAAAGATCTAGGAAAATTTCAATATTTTATAGGAATTGGGGTTGCCAGATCAAAGAAGAAATCTTTATTTCTCGGAGAAAATACATTTTAAATCTTTTAAAAGAAACTGATATATTAAGATGCAAACCAACAAAAACTCCCATTGAGAGCAATCACAAATTACACGTAAGAATTGGTGAATTAGTGGATATTGACAGATATCAGAGGTTGGTAGGCAGACTGATTTATCTTTCACATACTTGACCAAACATAGCATATGCAATCAGTTTAGTCAGTCAGTTTATGCATGATCATCGTGAGTTTCACATGTAAACAGTTTTTCACATTTTGCGATATTTTGAAATCTGCTTTTGGAAAAAGTCTCCTATTCGCTAAACATTGGTCATCTTAGCATACATGCATTCACATATGCAAATTGGGCTGAATCTCTTAATAATAGGAGGTCGACTAATGGTTACTACATACTTGTGAGACGAAACCTTGTCACGTGGAGAAGTAAAAAACAAAATGTTATTGGTCAATCAAGTGCTGAGGTAGAATATAGAGCGATGACACAAGATGTTTGTGAACTTTTATTGTTGCAGAGATTGTTGGAGGAATTAAAACTGTTGGAGGAATTGAAACTATTGGAGAGGGATAAACTCCTCTTGTACTGTGACAACAAAGTTGCTATCAGTATAACTCACAATTCGGTTCAAGGTGACCGAACAAAGCACATGGAGATTGATCGACACTTCGTTAAAAAGAAGTTAATAAATGGTATCTTGAGATTAGATTATGTCAGCAATAAAATCTATCACATCTTGATTTGCAAGTTGAGCATGTGTAATATCTATGCACCAACTTGAGGGGGAGTGTTGACTGACTGTGCGGTTGTCGAAGCCGGTCAAAAATAACCTTTTTGGTTATCAACAATTTTACAACTGCAGATAGTGGCAAAAGGATCGAATCCATAGGGAATTGATACTTACCTATTTTTCTTATCAAGACCAAGTAAACAAACTGAAAGAAAAAAAACTGAAAGTAAAATAAAAAGGGGGGATTTTGAGATTGATGAATTAAACTAATACTGAAAGCAATAAAGTAAAGCAAATAATTGAAGTAAAGAAATTCAAATATGAGAAAAGCTCTAGTTGAAGAATTGGATCCACTTCAGTTGTTGAGATTGATTATTGATACTTAAATTCCTTTGATTCAATAAATTAGTTATGGAGATGGAAGACGCTTCTCACCACCATGTCTCTCCTTAAGCATAAATCAATTAGGGAATGTCCTCTAATTAATTACTAATCAACAAGTTGCCAAGGAACGTCCTTGGGCCTTTGGCATCTAACAACTGTCAATTGCATTATGAAACAGAGAGACATAATTCTAGCTACCCAAACGCATGGTGATATTGCTAGATTATGCAATTTCTTTAGTTTTTACACCAATAGTTACTTATGTTTGAATAATCCAAGTAATTACGGACTTAAAACTATTCAAACTAACAAATTATTACCTTGCAATCAAGAATTAATTGGCCCTATTGATCTAAACCACAAAGCAACAATGGAATTGCATAAATATTGAATAACAAAAGATAAACAATGTATGTTCAGATCTCCCAATCTATAAAACAATTAAAGTTTCACCTAATCTTCAACTAGAAAAAAAAGGTTTCAGTCACTCATGGCTGAAACAAAACCAAAAATAAAGAAAGAGATGAAGAGATGTGGCCACTTGCAATTCCGTATGTGTGTCCAAGGGAGAGTAGAAAAGGCATGGGGAGGCTACTTATGTGTCTTTTTATAGTTGAAAGTGTTGCCCTAAGTTTTCTTGATGAGGTGAAGCCTTCTTTTGAATTTTGAATTTTGAATTTTGAATCTTGATTACTTGGGAGGCAAGTATGTCTTGGGGGCAAGTATGTCTTGATTACTTGGGAGGCAAGTATGTCTTTTTGAGATTTGGCTTCCTAAACAAGCTGAATTTTGAATTTTGAATGTGCATCTTCTTGAGATTTGGCTTCTTGAATAAGGGAAAGATTTCTTGAAAATTTGAATTTCAAATTACTCTGCTGAATGTACTTTTCTTATTTAGCACTTTCCTTATTTATCTTCACTTCAGCTACAACTTGACTTAGGTAACAAGCTTGTTCTCCTTTGTCCCTTTTTAGGCAATTTTAAAAGCATTTTCACCAAATTACCCTTTACACTATTTTCTGCAAAATAAGATCAAAACCACAGAATTAAGCAGAAAAAGTGTAAATTAACATTAATAACAACATGATAAAATGGTCTAAATTTGGCTCTATCATTGACTAATATAGAAAATTCCTAATTAGGAGTATTTAGATATTTGAAATCCTAATTAGGCTTGATTATAGAAATTTTATTCTTATTATACATATTTCTAATTTAGATTGATTCTTTGCGTATAAATACTCAGATCTTATAAAAATCAATTCAATTAGAATAGAATTAAAAGTACCTCCCAAAATTCTTCATAAAGTTACATATTTCATAAAAAAAAGTTTTATAAAATTTAATTTGAGAGTTAATCATAAAAAAGTCATGATTTCAAAAAAATTCACAATTGCATTCTAAACTTCGCTCACGTGACAATAACATGTCAAACGATATGACAATTCCATTAGTATCTAACAATGGAAATAACGGTAAAGTGCATTTGGGACAAAAATATAAAGTTTAGAGTTTGATTGGCAATAAATTTAGTACAGGATACAATTGCAAAAATTTGTCAAAGATAGGGTTTTTTTGTTTATTAACTCAAATTAAAACGGTTGGATATAGTTGCGAAAACTCAAAAAGGTTTGGCTTCTTTCACCATTATGCTATATTAATATTTAGATTTTTTTTTTCTCTCAAAGAAAATAGATTGTTTTTTCCTCCCGAAAAAGAAATTGAGAATAGTTTTGAACTGTGATTTCTTGGTGCAGAATTATGCTTCTCTCTCTTTATTCATTTCTTTCTTCCATTTTTCTGAAAAGGGAAGTACGTAGCTCCCAATTTGCATATGATAATTTGAAATGATCCTGAGTTAATAGGTCATACATTTTTTTCTAATCACCTGTTGAAATCAAAGTTTAATTGTTTTTATGTGTATTGACCTTGTTTCCTATTCCCATTTTGCTGAAAACTTTTCTTGTATCGTTTATATCAGCTGCGAATTATACACAACTAGAAGCAAGACTAGTTGGCATTAATGTAATTGTTGGAAGGTAACTAAAGTACGATGGTGATCTGTTATTGTTTGAGCAAATTAAATTTCTTATCCGGGCTTATTCCTTGAATTTAATCACTTGTTGATAGGCAAGGTGAGTCCTGTGATTCAGCATGCAAGGCAAATGGACAATCATGCGTCTCAAATAAGCTTCTGGTGCTTAATCAATGTGACATGCAAGTAACATAAACTTTTCTTCTGTTTAGCTGTGCGTTTTTATATACTTGAAGTTTTCAGTTTTAGCATATTGAAATGTTTTCCCAAGAGGAAGAAAGAAACTCCTCAGTAATTGTTTCCATTCTGGTGTTCTGTACTCTTGTACTATTTTCATATCAAGGGTGGTCGAGTATCCAAGTGCAATGGTTGCGTTGGAATGACATATACATTGGGTTTTATTGCTGCAACAAAGAAGATTTAGTTAAATTCATGTCTTTTAGCCAAGCGAAGAATTTAGCAATTACATATTTCAACTTGGCATCTCAATCTCTGTTGCGCCAGGCCGATTTCGGTTTTTAGCATCTCAAATACTGACCCCCTAATTTTCACATCAAGTGCTAGTTGATAACATATCAGGATGATGTATGCGTTTAAATTCTCATCGGATATAGGAACTTTAGATGTAATGTGGTTGTGCACGATATGTGGTACAACGTGAATTTTTTTTTGCTTTGCATTTTCTAACATGATACTTACATATTGATTTGAATCTTTATTTATTTTTTCTTCTTCAACAGTATGCAGAAATATATGAGTTGCAAAGGAACATGTTTAGCAAGCATTGGAGCTGATCAGCCTGCAGAAGTTGTTGACAATGCTCCCAAACACTTGGTATTCCTCTTCCCTCTGGAGTTTTGGTAACTTCTAGACAGAGTAAAATATGAAATATTTGATCCTATAATGAAGCAAACATCAACGCATTGTCAAGTATTTTGTTAACAGTTGATAATTTATCATTGATGCTAAAACTACTTACATGTGGCCGGATCGTAAGTCATGCCGTGGAACTTCAGAAAATTATAATGTTGATCCATTTTTGCAGAGTCATGAAAGATTTACATGTTTATTTTTTTTTTTCATCAGCATCTTGCCAAAGTAATTTTTATCGATTTTTTTTTATATATACTTGTCTGTATTCCTATCTTTTATTTATATTCTAAAAGAATTCAAGAACTTTATGTTGCCAGCTTATCAAGGGAGATTATATTTATATATATATATATATAGATATAAGTGCTGTAGAAAGAAATTGTGAGGTGATGAGACTATTCCATAAACAAGTTACTTGAAACTAAAATTCGTACTGTATGTTTCCTCAATGTTTCACAGAACCCAGGAGCCTGCTTGTATACTCGAACACAATCAATGCTTTCGTGTGATGGCTCCCATCAGCATACTAGGAGACTATGCCCCTGCGCATAGTTTCTGCTTGGTAAGTTTTGTTTCCTTCAGTGTATCAGTTGAAAATATTGGAATTAAATATTGAAGCAGCAGGGTATTTTACATGCATGAATGGGACATATACATGTGCATGCAAAATTGGACATTCTGTTAATCAAACCAAACCAAATCAAACAAAATTTACATTTATATAACCCAAATAACTAATTCTTGTATTCTTTTTTTTAATATATTGGTGTATTTAGCTTTTCTGAAAAAATGTTAGTATAAATATACTCATAATACATAATTTATTGCATCTCCTTTTCATAATTCACAATTTATTTTGCAGGAAAAATTCTGTCCGGACGACACCCGTGAGGCAACAATCATTTACTTTATATATTTCGCAAATGTTACTGACGAGTTATTATGTATTTATAGAGGAGCAAATTTTGTACACAAAACAAACAGAAATGGAAAATTATTATTTGGTTTATATTTTTGTAGTTTTTTCTTTTTTTTTTTTGCCGAATATTTATAGGAGTTGAGTGTAGGAAAGGGGGAAATGATGAATCGAACAAAGTTTTGTACGATCAAGTCACGCGCTGCTAAATTGGAGAACGGGTAATTTACTTTGAACTACTTTTATAAGGTTAAATAAATTTAAATAAAATTAAATAGATTAAATAAAATGTAGCAAACATTGCATATTGTGAAAATAACAATCCATTGTGCCATGCACAATGCTATCATCACAATAAATTGCGGTTTCTCAAGACGTAGAAACTTGGAATCTTGCAGATTTTTGTCAATATTTCGTATGATAAAGTTTATTAAATATGATTATTACTATTTTTATTTTGATAATAAGAAATTACATTTTCATTTTCCACATAATATTAAATATTTTTAAGAAAATACTACTTAATTTTTATAGTATAGAAAATTAGTTAATTTTTTAATTTTAAAAAATTATTAAACTGTATTTGATATTTTAAAAAGTTTATTAATTAATTTTCATTAATTTTATTATTAAATATTTTATTATTTAATTTTTATAATTTTAAAAAAATTTACTAATTTATTTCTAAATATTAAAAATATTTGAGATTATTTTATAGTATTTAATTGTTAAAATTAATAAAAAAATTAATTAATAAATTTTTTAAATATAAATAATATTTTAATATATTTTTTAAAATTGAGTTATCAACTTAATAAAAGTTGTTATGCAAGCAATGAAATCTGATAAAAAGAAGAAAAAAAAAAAAAAAAAGAAAAGAAAAACCGTCAGACATATCGACCAGAAAGCAGTTGGAGCAAAGGTACAAAAGAGGAGGCCTTGATTTGTCCTGCTTCCCTGTTAAAGTACTCAACCACAGCTTTATGCGAAGTGAAATGGTTTTCCCCCCCTAATCATGTCAAATTTATTGATAATATATCAAATTTAACATTTTTAATTGTTCAAAATCTGCTTCAGCCCTCCACTAAAAAAATTTAGTATTCAGACCTATAAAATGGTTAAACCCATTAATTGATTATTTAATTTTAAAAAATATATTAAAATATTTTAAAATTTTTAAAAAATTTATTAGTTATATTAATTTTAATAATTAAATATTTCATTATTTAATCCACCTCGTATAAAAAAATTTACTACTTAATTTATTAATTTTATAGAAAATGTCACTAAATACCTATGGAAATTTTAATTTATTTTTCAAAATATATTAAAAAACTAATGAGCTTCCTGAAAGGGATTACATAGTAATTTTACATATATCAGCAAAAAGTACCCATAGCAAGTAAAAGATTAAATTTATATATAAAAACAAAAACCCATGATTTGAATTTCCTTTCCTGTAATGGGAATGTGCTTAATCATCAAATAACTCCATTAAAAGCTATAATTAGGTTTAAACAATCCCTTGTTCAATGGCTTTGAATTATCCTTCTCACTCAATCTCTCATCAGATCCTCCATTTTCATTTCCTCCATCACTAACTTCATCTTCTTCCTTGATATCTTCAAAGGCAGGATGGTTAAAAATGTTGTTGAGAAGCTGGGTCCCTCTAAGGGCATTTGTTAAGGGCAAGTGCCCTTCAGGAGTTTCATCATTGAGCTCCCAGATGAATTCATTAGGGAATGATCTATAGTTGTATTGCTCAACTTCAGTATCAAGCTTTTTCATCCACCCGACCTTGATGAAGAACTTGGTGAAGTCTTTATTAGCCTTTTTCTGCCATATTCTCTTTTGAATGCTGTATCCAAACTTGTTGTTGCTGTGTTCTTTCCATAATTCATCAATGGCTTTAAGGTCCTTCTCTGAAATGAACTGGACTTCAGAGAAGAAGACATAGCCACGTTTCTGTGCTGCTTCACCTGCAAGGACTATGAGAAGGCGGCGGGTTTCTTCATCTGCTTGACGGAAGTTTTGGGTGGAGAGATGTTGGTGGAGTAGATCAAGGGAAAAAGTCTGGGAAGTTGAAGGAGTGGTGGAAGTGGTGGGGGAGATAGAGAAAGTAGCGGTGGTGGAGGAAGAGGAAGATATGAAGAGGGAGAGAGAAGTATTGGTAGTAGAGATGGAGGTGGTGGGTTTGAGGAAAAGAGAGGAGGTGGGAGTGGAGTCTGCGGGTTGGAGCTTGAGGAGGGAGGGATGGTGGTGGTGGTGGTGGTGGTGGTGATGGTGGAGGGATTGGAGAGGGTTGGTGGCCATTTGGAGTTCTTTCAAAGATTAGAAGGTGGAGAAGCTAGGAGGCCATTAGTGGGATGCTGTTGGGGTGAAGGGGAAGTAGAAAGGAGTACGATAAGTTTGATGGCAATGGGATATGTGGGTATTGATGAAAGATAAGGATTTTGTGAAGAAGTGAAGAAGCCAGTAAAGGCAATACGAAAATGAATTTTGATTGGCTGGAAGTGGGTGAGGCTAGATTTTCTCTCCACATGGAATCCGGATTGAAACGCTTCATGTATAAAAACAACAAATTATAAAGCCTTATTTAATTCGAAGTATATTCCTTAAGAAACATATTTTCAAGTAGGAGTGAACATTCGTTGAATTGAATCCAAGTAGATAGAAATTTTTTTTTATCAATTTCCCTGATTAAAATTTTTAATTAATTTTTAAAATATTAATCAAATTAAAATTACTCAAGATATTTAATTGATTATCGATTATAATTGAATCAATCAAAAGAAAGTTAAAAGAAAATTACATTTTATATATGTTATTAATCAATTAATATATAAATAAATAATTATAATAATTTTTTATTTATAAAATAATAAATATAACTTATTTGAATAAAATATTGATTATAAAATAAATAAAATTAAAAAACAATAATTATAAAATATATATTATTAATGATATCAGTTGGACCTTGGACACCCTAATTCTTATTAAGTCCATAAAAGAGAGTTAGGCTATAGTATCATGTCAATCCAGTACACCGGTCCAAACAAAATAAAAATTTTCCCCTAAAACAGAAGGGATTTTCTAGTCCTAAACCAAAAGGATTTCCTAAGTTAAACTTCCTTTTTAATCCTAATTCTAAACTTATCATTTGAGTCTATATAAATAAAAACTAGCTAGTATATACAACGGAAGAAACCAATAAAGCAATTGTTTTAATCTCATCTCCTTAACAATGTCTTTTGCAGGCCCTTCCTCCATACTTGCTGTTCAATATTATGTTGATCATATATTCACAACTGTCACAGCTGCAGCAGCAGTTGTCGATGAATGGATAGCTAATATGTTTGACTTAACACGGTCAGAGTCCGAGATATTAAGGTCTAGATTACTCGATTTGATGGGTTAGGGTTATAGACCCCTATGCATTCAGGACCAGGCCCATACAAGCGCTGAAGGAAATTAAATAGCTGCCTGACAATAAAAAAAAAAGAGGACGTCCGTACATACGGTCCTGCATGATGGGGACACATTGCTAGAAGATAAAGGAGGAGAGCTATAGGGAGAAAAGAGAGGAAGCAAAGGCCAATCACGGTGAAAATTACACTAGAAACACCCCAAATGAACTGAGTTTTGCTCGGAAAGGACCGCAGTTCTCATTCTCTAGCTCTATGGTGCCACGAGACGGTGAAAAATTCAAGAATCACCATCTACATCAAAAAACCACGCGGTGAAAATCGGATAGAGGAAGATGCTGATATAAAGAGAAAAGGCAACACGAGGTTGATTCACAAATCATGAAAGAAAAATATCATAACAAAGTTGTACGGTCATTTCTTTAGCTTAAAATATTTTCATTATCATGATTAATTATAAAATTAAGATGGTAGACGAAAGTTTTGTGTGTATGAGACTGAACATGATAGTATATGGAAGTAGTTTAAAGGCATAAATTTTAATAGGGAAACATTGAGAAAATAATTATTTGTTTACGCATACTGTTGAGAAAAAACTGTAAAATAGATCAAACATGTGAATTATTATTTAGTGAATTCTTTGAATCACATAAAAAGATAGGATTGGTCAAAATTAATATTTGCATTCACTTATAATATACCCTTTGTAAACTTTTACTTTGCAAAAAAATCTTAAAAATAAATAAGGAAACCTCTAGTGAGATAGGTGACCAGTCTCAGAACATAACCACCGGCACCACAAAACCGGCTAGAAAGATGAAGCTCTTAGTGAGGTAGGTGACCGGTCTTGGAACATGACCGCCAGCGCCACAAAACCGGCTGAGGAGAAGAAGACCCCAGTGAGGTAAGTGACCGGACTCGGAACATGACCGCTAGCACCATAAAATCGGCTAAAAAGATGAAGTCTTTAGTGAGATAAGTGACCGGTCTCGGAACATAACCGCCGGCACCACAAAACCGGCTGAGAAACAAACGCCAACACAGAAAAACAGCATCAACAAAGGCCATAAGCTTTTAAGAGAATAGGTAAAGGTCTAGCTTCGACCTCACAAAAAGAGCTCAGATAGTACAAAAACAACACATAAAAATCCAGTTTCAACCTCACATGAAGGATTGAAACACTAGACCACAAATAAAAAAATTTGAATCCGACCTCACAAAAGAGTTCGGACCACAGGATAATGAGACTCTAATCACTACAAAAAAACTGTGAAATTGCGACCAAAATTAGCGACCAAGTCAATAAAGTACTCAAAGAACCGCCTAACAGAGAAGGGAGGTGAAAGAGCTAGTCCTTCTAAACATACAGGTGGGTCCATAACACATGAGGAGCATGCTAGACGCATACAAAATGCTAAGACAGACAAAGTTCCTCCAACAGCAGCTGAGTTATTTCTCTACACCCATACAAAGAAGAGTGATCACAAAAAATTTGTTGATAAACGAGATGAAATTGTTTATGTAAGTTTCTATGTAAACAAGTTGTCTTTCTAAGTAATATCTTGCAAGTATGATTTTGATATCTATGTGATTGATTTTTAGTTGTGTCATTGATTTTGAGTTGTTGATTGATTTTGAGTTGTGTGATTGATTTTCAGTTGCAAGTACGATTCTAATATCTCAATTGTGTGATTGATTTTGAGTTGTTGATTGATTTTGAGTTGTGTGATTGATTTTCAGTTGCAAGTATGATTATGATATCTAGGTGATTCTCACAAGAAAATTATTTATGATTCCCAGTTGTGTGATTGATTTTGAGTTGTGTGATTGATTTTCAGTTGCAAGTATGATTCTGATATCTAGGTAATTCTCACAAGGAAATTGTTTATGATTTCCAGTTGTGTGATTTATTTTGAGTTGTTGATTGATTTTGAGTTGTGTGATTGATTTTCAGTTGCAAGTATGATTCTGATATCTAGGTGATTCTCACAAGGAAATTGTTTATGATTCTCAGTTATGTGATTGATTTTGAGTTGTTTGATTGATTTTCAGTTGCAAGTATGATTCTGATATCTAGGTGATTCTCACAAAGAAATTGTTGATGCTTCTCAGTTGTGTGATTGATTTTGAGTTGTGTGATTGATTTTCAGTTGCAAGTATGATTCTGATATCTAGGTGATTCTCACAAGGAAATTATTTATGATTCTCAGTTGTGTGATTGATTTTGAGTTGTGTGATTGATTTTCAGTTGCAAGTATGATTCTGATATCTAGGTGATTCTCACAAGAAAATTGTTTATGATTCTCAGTTGTGTGATTGATTTTCAGTTGCAAGTATGATTTTGATATCCAGGTGATTCTCACAAGGAAATTGTTTATGATTCTCAGTTGTGTGATTGATTTTTCTATTATGATATCTTGAAAGTATTGTAAATGTGATATCTTGCAGGTATTATAATTGTCATATCTTGTAGGCATTAGCATTTTTCCTTACTTTAGTATTCAAATTGAACTGTTATTCTGTAATTTTCTAGGAAAATTATCTGAAGCTAAAAGAACAACATTCAAGCTAGTATGTGGGATCAGATCATGTGGAAGGAGATGGAGGAACTATTAATGAGGATCAATTGTTCATTACTGCAGCAGGAGGATGGCAAGGAAGTCGAGTTTATGGTTTAGGTAGTGCTGCCTCTTCTGCCTTCTCTCAAACAGGAACTGGGGGTACATCAACAAATGTTCCATCATCCCAATCACCAGAATGGAAGAAGGAAATTGAAGCAAAGTTTGAAGAGAAGTATAATAGTTTGCAGAAACTTGTAGAAGACCAAAATCAGATGATAGCTCAAATGCGTGATGAACTACAGGTAGCGAAGATGGGACATCAATCTTCCTCATTGATGCCATTATCATCTGATAGTCCTCCAGCTCATAGATCCCTTGGTGATTCACATATGGATTAGCATGATATCATTACTCACTGACTTAAATAATATATTTTATGATATGAATTTGATACTATTTGGATCCATCATGTATTTTGAGATATTTTAAGTTTCTTAGTGTTGAACTATAGTAATGTTTTGGACTTTTAGATTGCAGAATTATGAAATGAAGTTGATATGTATATATTGTCTTTGATGTTTTATGTATTGGAATGTGTGTGTACATATTGATATTATAGCAGGTTTATGAATTTATTAAAAAAATGATATGAATTAGATTTAAATGTATTTATTAGTGACTAATCAGCCACAAAAACAAATTAAATAATAAATATTTTTTTAGTTTTACTATTAATTTGCGACGAAATAGCGACTAAATGCTCTTCCCTGGTGCGATCAAATAACAACGAAACAGCGATCAAATTAGCGACTAAAACAGCGACCATTTCGCGACCAAAATGTAACGACTAATTTACTTCCAAACAGCGACTAAATGCTCTTCCCTTACGCGATCAAATAACAACGAAATAGCGACCAAATTAGCGATTAAAACAGCGATCATTTCGCGACCAAAATGTAACGACCAGTTTACTTCCACACAGCGACTAAATGCTCTTCCCTGTGGCGATCAAATAACAACGAAATAGCGATCAAATTAGCGACCATTTCGCGACCAAAATTTAATGACCAATTTACTTCCATCCAGCGACTAAATGCAAGACCCTAAGACGATCAAATAACAACGAAATAGCGACCAAATTAGCGACCGTTTCGCGACCAAAATTTAACGACCAATTTACTTCCACCCAGCGACTAATATTTTTAATACTTAATTTGCCATGACACCAAATTAGCGACAAAAAAATGGTCGCTGATTGGTTGCTAATTTAGCAACTAATTTTCAGATTGTCGCCAAAACTTTAGCGACTGGCCAAATACCGACCATTTCGTTTTGGTCGCTAAATGGTCGCTATTGCATAATAGCGACAAAATCTTTCTTTTTAGCGACCAAAATTTTGGTCGCTAAATCACTGTTTTTTTGTAGTGAATCTCAAAAAACGGCTAGCGTATAAAGAAATTAGCCTAAAGAATCCTAATGCCAGCTTCATGAAGTAATGTGGCCTACTAAAGGCCAATTCAAGGCTCACAGCACCAAAGCGCTACACCGACCTCAGGAAAATGAGCTCGGTGTCAGTAAGGCCAATAGGTAAATAGAACTAAAGCAAAGCGAATCCTAGGCAAAATACATATCAAGATAGAGAATTAAACGAAAGAGCAGGGGCAATCATGAGAGGCTTCGACCTTGAGAATTGACTTCTGGTATAAAACCAATCCGATTAGCCTAGAAGAAAGGCCTAGGCAGTAAAGAGTCCAGAAGATGCTTGGGGACAGATGGCTCGGAAAGCGCTTAGGGGCCAATAACCCAAATAACCGAGACGCACCTAAGAGCAAAACGCTGAGATAAAGAATTAATGAGCTTAGGATGATATCAAGAGCCAGAGAGCCCGAACAAGGAGGCAGAGCCAAAGAGCCCAGAATGATATAAAAAACTGAAGAGCTCGAATAAAGAATCAGAGTTAAAGAGCCCCGCAAAAAGCTGAAATGCTCATAAAAACTAATACGCAAGATTGATATATAGAAGGAAGCACCAAAACAGCAGGACAGATTCCCTTCTCCAACGGTCATAAATAACCATCGGAGATGTGAAGGGCAGCACCAGCACTAGGTAAAATAAGACCCCTCAAGATCATGACACATGTACACGTAATTTAAAAAAATCGAATGAACCATTCTGAATGGTCAAATCAAGTAGTAGCATCAAGCCTCAGTATGGTTAGGTCCAAAACAGATAGACCGACCTCTTCAACCCTTGGCCGATCTCTCCAAAGCCCAGAGAGGTTGGACATATCTCTTCAAAAGCCTACACCAACAAGGTTATAAGCCTATAAGAAAAAGTTGAGAAATAAGCAGCCTAGCTAAGGGCCTCGGCATACATAAAGTTCAGTAAATAAGACAATAACCTAACTCTGACCTCACGGAAAGGCTTGGATTACAAGGACGTAAGTAAAAAATTCTAATTCAATCTCACTAGAGGACACAGATTATAAGAATACCAATAGTAGGTATTGCTTCAACCTAGTCAAAAGGCTCAAACCACAGGAATATGGGACCCTAATATCACAACATTGTTATAGTGTAATTCAATTATCAATTCATTATTCATTATTTAACAGTTGTTTAATACAAACTATAATCGTTTGCAACTGTTCAGACAAATGTCTAAATAATATATAAGTAATTTAGATTTCAAATTTAAAAATGAATATTTATTAGAGGACAAGTGCTAAATGACAATTTTTTTTTATTTTTAATATAATTTTATTAATTTTTAAATTCCTTTTAGAAGATCTTAAGTCACTTTATATAGGAATTAAAATTTTCTATAATATAAACTCTAAAATACTTAAATAATCTTTATATATATATATATATATATATATATATATATATATATATATATATATAGTTGAGAATTTTTACTATCTTTTCACGTGAATGTCAACCCATGCAATGCTCTGTATGCTTAATGACCCCACCAGACCATTATTATGCACCTAATCACCCTTAAGTTTTTCCTTTTTTTAATCATATAATTTCATTTTTTTTCTAATTTTCAAACACCTATGCATGAGTTTTATAATTATTTTTTCATTTTTCATTTTTTATTAATTATTTTATTTAACCATTTAATTATTAATTTTATACTAATTATTATTTTTTATTATATATTATAACATTTTATATTTACTTAAATAATATCCAAGGTTATTGGCGACAGAAATAATAATTTTGAAATAACTGACAATTTTTTTTCTTTTTTTTTTATCATAAAAAGACAATAATAATCCCATATTGCTAATTAATGTAAATTTTATAACCATTTCAAAAAAAATGTAAATTTTATAAAAACAATTATTTTGTTTTTCTCAAATTTTATTATGTGGAGGTGATTACAATCAAGGAAAAAGAACTTTAGGGCCGCAAATAGGATAAGGATTCTCTCTACTCATCTGAGAAATGAACACAATAATATTTTAGGAAGCAAAAGCCTCCACTGGATGTTTGTTTTCCATGCTTCTCACCCAATCGAATATTCCTCTGGCCTGCCTGTGGGCAAAAAATGTATCTGCGCAGTTGGGAGGATTTTTTTTTAATCGAACAGTTGAGAGTTATTAATATTCAAATTGCAAAGCTAATATATATTATACTGCACAGTTTGGATACTCTCATCCAACAACCGATCATAATAATATTTAAAGATACAATATAAGCGTTTAAGGATAAATATATTTAAATAAATTTAAAAGGTTTTAAATTTCACTTTACGGCTACATGCAAAAAAAAAACTTACCCTTTCCTTCACGTAGTTGAAATACTAAATCATTTAGTGGGGCCACTGAGCTCGTAGATTTGGTCTTTGTATTTTAAAATGTCCACTTAACCTCTGACGACTGACTCCCTTGCACAACAGCACGAAACCTCCGGTCTACTTATTGTTATCGGTCTTCGTTGTGTTGGTCATGGTTTCACAACTGTAGCGTCTTTGAAGCTTTCGATGGGTTGCGGCTGCAGCAAGCGTAGTACCCTCGATGATTATGATACAGGTATATTTTTATGAGCACAAAGAACTATTAAAGCCGCGCAGGGCTTTGGTGCTCCTTTTTCATGCAAGTTCTATGCTCGTTCTCATGTTTCATTTACTTGGGACTAATTGAGGCGCATTATAATCTCAGATTATGCGTACACATCCATAGCACAGCCATCTGCGTCTTCATCTTTATATTTCACCGCTGGTAGCCCATCGTCACTTCCTAAGACGGACAAAGGATATGGACAGAGACGATCTATGCAAGCTTTTGTCTCTCAGAATTATGAAGGATTTGGACAGAGCCAATCTGCATCTTCAACCTCACTTCCCAAGGAGCCTCATAGTCATACGCCTGTCTCCCAGAATCGTCAAGGACATGGACATACGCCAAAGGAAACTGGTGAGTTCTTTAATAGATTCAATGAAAACTTGCTTAGACAAAGACTTTATGGACTGGTAGTGTAAAATTATAGTAGGGTTTTATATGGTTCTCACTGTAATTTTACACTACGCATCCATATAAAACCGGTCTAATTAAATGGTTTTACACTATGGATTCATCTACAAGATTGTAGCCAAAGGATTCATCTACAAGATTGTAGCTAAGGTTTTGGTCCAAGAATAGATATGTGGTCTTCATGTTCCAATATTATAGTTGAATCTCATGCCCCTAGCGACTGTTTTTTACGGCTAACTCCATATCTAACAGTCTTCAAGTTCTTCCACCGACCCAATTCATACATATCCTAAGAGAATCAAATTAGATTGCAGATGCTCTTGCAAAGCAGGGTATTCCCAGGACTAAGGATTTTATTGCTTGGTTGACTTTTCTGTTTTGTCGATATATCTCTTGTACCAGGTTTTTCACTTAGCATGTTTTATCTTAGGTTGCGAGTTTTGGGGGTTTGGTGACCGGATGTACCCAAATTTCTCAATGCTAAGTTTTTCTTGATTTATTAATAATATTTTACTTATAAAAAAAATATTTTCTAATCCTCCTCTAACTAATTGAGGTATGTTATAATTGATCAGATGATAGATACAAGTCACCGGCTGTAGAGTCAGTTGCGTCTAGCTCATCCTCGTTTCCTGAGGAGAGTAAAATTAATCATGCATCTGGCTTTGAGCTAAAGAAATATAGTTTTAAAGAACTAGCAGAGGCAACTGAACATTTCTCCAACAACAAATTCCTTGGCGAGGGTGCTTTTGGCCAAGTCTTTAAGGCAAACCTAGACGGAAAAGAAGTTGCTATCAAGAAACTCAAAATGGTACTGATGGATACCGAGGTTGACCATAGTGATGAGCAGCCGAAAAATCTCGAGAAACTGTTGGAGGAGCTTGATGTCCTAAGAATTGTGAATCACCCAAATGTTGTTAAAATGGTCGGCTACTGCAATGAACAAAAGAATAAATTGCTCGTTTTAGAATATGTTGCCAATAAGTCCTTGAGGTTTCATTTAAATGGTAAGTCCTTTGAGCCATTTTATTTATTTATTTATTTTGAGTTTGTGGTAATTATTTGAATAATGCTAAAAAAATTATTTATCAATATAGGGTGAAATTGAAACTATTTATCAATTTAATGTTTGCTCTAAATAAGTCAATGCAACATACATTTTTTAAAGCACTAACAAGCATATAAATCAAAATTCGTACTTATGAAAATGTAAAAAAAATATATATATTATTTAAATTAAGTCGACATAAATCTCTAGTATAAAATGAACGGATCATATAAATCTGGTTTAAATAAAAATTTATTTATAAAAAAATCAATGAAAAATATATATTTTTTCCGTGAAATGCTAGTTTTGACTAGAATCTAGACAAATAGTATAATTACCATCTCCACTCTATAAAGACACCAATTAGTCAAGCTCATATTAAATTGGTTCGTTTATTTACTTTGGTGAGTTCTTCTTCTCTTCCCTAATACATATATATATTTGTTGTGTTTTAGTATTTATTTAAAGACTAACTAGATTATAAAAGTATAATGTTTATATGTTTTTATAGTTTTATCTAAACATTTTAAATTTATTTTTATAATTTATTCGAGTGTAATTTCACTTAAGTTTATATTTGAAATTCAATTTTTATTCGCATATCATTCCACACTAATACAAAATAGGTCTGAGGCAGCTACGGTGAATTATTGTGTTTTAATGCTTTAATTATAATCATAGGCTAATAGCAACATTTTGAAATTCACTGCAGAGACACATTTGTCTTTGTTACCGAGTATAAACAGCGGCTTATTTACTTTTTGATAATAAATAAAAAATTTGATTAAAATTATAATTTTATTAAATATAAAATAAATTTTCGCTTATAGTATATTATTGTATAGTTAAAAAAAGTGAATTTTCTATATAATAATTTTGAATTGCCGTCTAATTGTTACCGAATATTAGGATAACAATTATATAACTCTTTCTAAAATACTACTGTCTAAAGACTAAGATATTGTAGTGGTATAATAAGTAAAGATGAATATGATATATCATAAGTACAAAAATTAAACTTCAAATATTAACTTTAAAATTTAGTTGAAAATTGCACTCAATTAGAAAGGTTAAAGACAATACATTTAAAACTAAACATTTACATTAAAATGCAAAAACACTTAAATATTTAGCGTCTACTATCCAATTGGCGCACTTGAATTTTTATAATCTATACATAGAGTTTTATTAGTGTGAACATTCTCCATTTATTGAAGAACATTACACAGATTTATATTCTAAAACTTTTTGGTAATATATATATATATATATATTTAGAAGGAATTGAAAGCAGCCCATGTAAAGTAGAAATTTGTAGTTTAAGATTTTCGATTATTTGTAATACAAATTATGTATTATATATGTAATTATATAAAGCTTAAACTGCCTATAAATAATACATTATAGTAAATATTACTAGAAGTCTCATACCCTAAACTTGGATAATATTCTTCAAAGGATAAAGAATTCAATACTAATTAAATTTTGCATATAAATAATAAAAATTTAAATAGCTATCAAAATATACAAAAAATACGACAAAAAAAAATTCATCAAAGAAAGGAAGTCCAACAATTTCGATCTAAGTTCGATTGATTGGTTTTTTCATAGAGTTCGGTATTAATGGAAAACGCCATCACAAATGATGTTTCAATTCTTGTGAAAGTACTAATTTGATTGGAACTTTTAGAAATATTTGAAATGCTTTTTAAAATGTTAATTTTATATTAATTTATGTATATATATCATTTAGACATAACTGTAAATATGATATTCAATTAACCTTACAAATATATTATCACAGGAAAGAAGCCTTTGGTGTGGTCAAACAGGATGAAAATTGCTATAGGCTCCGCTAAAGGATTACAATATCTCCATAAAGAATGTGAGTAGTCACTCAAATATTCATTACCTGCTAAAATAATTTTGCCACACTTGATGTATTTTCAATCTTTTATAAAAATTGTGCTAATAGTTTTTTGTTATATATTTTTCAATTCTTTCGATATTTGTATCTTTCAGGTGATATTAGAATCATACATCGAGATATAAAGGCCGATAATATTCTACTTACCAATGATTTTGAACCAAAAGTAAGTTCTTTTTATATAACTCTAATCTATCAAAATAAACCAAACTTTTTTTTTACATTTTGTTAATCTAATCAAGTAGCCAAACTTCTAAGTTCTTAAAACATTATCTAATTTTTGTTAATACAATATTAAAACCTTTTTTTAACTTATTTGCAAATAGCATGAAAAAAACAACTAAATTTATCACATTCATCAACTCTTTCATAATATTATTTGTTAATTATGTATCTTGAATTTTCTGCCTGTTTTTTTTGCCAAATTATGATTCAATCTGAAAAATTTTATTCTGTGACTCGAATTGAATAAAAAATGAGATATTAATTTTTTTTTTCCTTACTACGCATTGTGTGGGATTTTTTAGAAAATCACTAGATTAGAATTCGAGAATTTTAAGAAATTGCATCATATTTTTTCATTATGGTGAAAATTTAGCTTTGTCAATCCGTGAGTTTTGAGAGATTGCATCATATTTTTTCATTATGGTGAAATTTTATCTTTTTCAATCCGTGGACATAAATCTTAGGATTAAACTATGTCAAATTTCTTGTGTATTTTTTTTTCTTATAATTCGATTAAAAGGGTGCATGTGTATTTAAAATTGTGCATTTATTTTAGCATTATTTTTGTAATTGATGCACATCTAATAATGATGAGACCTTATGCTATTGAGGGGGGGGATAATATGCAATTATAATTATCTAATTTCATTGTATGGCTAAGAATTTTAATGTGCAGTGGATATCTAAATGAATTTTAGCAGTAGCTAATGGTAATGATAATATTGGATCAAACTAGAAAATGAAGTAGAATGATAAAATTATAATAATATTTCACAATTTCAAAATACAAATTGGATAAATTTTTTTAAGCATTTCAAATTTAGCTTTAAATAATTAATTAAATTACCAAAACGTGAAAAATACTTTTTTGGTAATTAAGTCTTTTGCATGTCAATCCTCTTCTCATGCTTCTTAATAATCAGAAAGATATCTCTCTAAGTTTTGCTCTCAAACCTTATTCCGAATTAATCCTATCTATTTAGAATCAACTTAGCTTGGAAGGACCTCTCATGTACAATGACAATTTTGCTCTTTTCTCTCTAGATCACATTGTTGGACCCATTAATCAAGTCCAACATTTTATCTTTAATGTTGTTGGTTCTACAAATAGTGATATTTGTTATGTAAATAATTCTGTCTTCGAGTTTTGATTCATTCGAGTCTAAATTTTTATTACAATTTAAATGGGTGTGCATGAACTACTGGCTTTGCCGTCATATTGTACCTAGATTTCTAGGATTGATTGTTTTGTTTAGTATAGTTTAATTTCAGATTGTAGGAAATTTTTTGTAGCGGTTTCTTCTCTTATTAGGTCATTTTAGAAATTTTATGGTTGCTATATTATTGTTTATGAGTTCATAATCAGAGTCTTCCACCAATTCTATCAATCTAGATATTATGTTTTTTTTTTTTGTGTGGTTGCTTATCTTCTGGATGTTCGATTTTAGCATTATTGTCGGTTTAAAAACACTTTGTACTGCTAGTATGCTTTATAGATGTTTTATTGAATATGTTTTTCATTTCGCTTATTGTCTTGTGTTTTTTGTTTTATAATAATCTTATTAGGATTATTATTGTTAGGATTTCTTTCCCTTTAGATTGTTATAGTTTTAACAAAATTTTTGGAGAAATATAAATAAAGTACTGATTTTGTGAAGGATTATTTATATGAAATGAGATAATAGATTGACATGGTATGTATAGCAAGTCCCAACAAATTATAACTTTTATACTTTTTTAATATTTTTTAGAAATAACCGTATTTTATATTTCTATTCTCTATTGACTTATCATACTAAATTAGTCATATGCATGTATTTGTCATATATATATATGTTATACCATATTTTATGGTACTAATATGATATCAATGCTCCACTATATCATTACTCTAATTTTTTAATAATCTTGATTCACTTGGGTGTATTCAGGTAATTTTTTATCTCATTACTAAAATATTACTCTTACTTCTTAATAAAATAAGATAAATTTAAAACTCTACTTTCTATTTTTCTTTTTAAAAAAATCATATTTATTATGTTGATATATATCGAGATTAAATAAAAATACTTGAAATCAATTAAGCTAAATGAAAAGTACCAATGAAGAGAAAGTGAGGTTTTGAGACTTTTATTTAGAGAATACATAAGAATAGTGTATATTGATAGACATAGATAGTAAGAGGAGGCTAAATGAAATAATTTATTTAAAAACAGCTTATTTTCATTTTTTTTCTTGAAAAGATGCTAATATGAAAACTCAAAAAAAAAATATTGAAATTTTATTATTCATTTCATTCTACAATCTTTTTTATATATATATTTTTAAATATCTCATGATCTTATCTACTTTCGTTTTTTTATATTATAGTTAACATATAAATTGACTATTATAATTGTTGTTGTCGGAGGCTTAAACTCCATCTCCAGTGAGCAACGTAACAGAAAATAAGAAAATAAAGAAAAAAACAAAGAAGAAGGAGAAACACAAAGATTTACGAGTTAAAATTGGTATTTTGAGGATCATCCTACGTTTCGGGAGAGGAAATCCTCTATTGATGATGAATTATAGATAAAATAATAACCATACATGAGTACAAACTCGATTACAGGGAAAACAATCACAACGCTTTTTACTTGGCGTACTTTTTCATACCCAAAACAAAGGGATGTCTACTCCTTAAATAGCAAACTTAACGACCTTGACTCCTATGAAAAGACTAAAAAGCCACTCACTTCTTTTAAATGAAGTTGGGTAAATAAAACGTTATTGTTCCTTTTAAACCTCTCAAACGTTCCGAGCACTTTAAAAAATTCGTACATTTTAAACTTCTGGGCTTCCAACCTCTTCAAGTCTTAGCGAGTCTTCGAGCCTTCGAGCTTTCCTTCTTGCCTTGCAAGCTTCCGAGCATCCGAGCTCCTGAGCTTCTGGACAGCTTGCCTGTCTTGACGAGCCTCCGAGCTCCACCAGCCCTATGAGCATGCCAGGCTCCATCAGCCTGCAAGCATCTGGGCCACTCTTGCCCTAGCGAGTCTTCAGGCCTCTAGGCTATTCTCACCCTCTAGCCTTCTTTCATCAAGCCTACCTTACTCAACCCTGCTTCCAACAGGCAGGTCTTCCTTTTAGCAAATCACCCCATCAACAGGTCATCGCACCTCGTCATAGGTTGTCACCTCATCTTATTATTTGTCAGGCCATCTACTAGTCGTCTGATCTCTCTCTCTATTTTTATCTAGAGGTTCTGAGTTCTTTTGAAGAATTTGAGTATCAATCCGTTAATTCTCCATCTTGCTTGAACTTCTTCAACACATGTGAACTTCCTTTTGACCTGACCCTCATCATTTTTAGTTAGCCTCAATGAGCTCAACTTCCTTTTGAACTTGTTAACGGTAAAGTCTTAGTTAGTGCATTGGTAGGGTTTTCTTTTGTGTGGATTTTCAAAACCTTGACAATGCCTTTAGATACCAAATGTCTAACGAAGTGCAATCTGATATCTATGTGTTTGGTTCTTTCATGATGCATGTTGTTCTTTGACAAACCTTGCAATATGATATCTATGTGTTTGGCTGACCCTCATCATTCTTAAGTAAACCTCAATAAGCTCAGCTTCCTTTTGAACTTGTTAACTGGTAAAGTCTTGGTTAGTGCATCGATAGGGTTTTCTTCTGTCTGGATTTGCAAAACCTTGATAATGCCTTTAGATACCAAATCTCTAACGAAGTGCAAAATGATATCTATGTATTTGGTTCTTTCATGATGCACGTTGTTATTTGACAAACTAATGGCACTCTGAGAATCACAAAACACTTCCATTGTCTCTTATTTGAATCCAAGCTCCTCCATCAGACCTTTTAACCAGATTTCCTCCTTAATGGCTTCTGTTAAAGCCATATACTCGGCCTCTGTGGTCAAAAGAGCTATGACATGCTGTAGACCTAATTTGTAGCTTACAACATTTCTACCAATAGTTAATACATACCCTGACACCGATCTCCTTTTGTCCAAATCAGCTGCATAATCAGAATCACAAAAACCTATAACCTTCAGACTTTATTCCCTGACACAATTGAGTTTCAAATTTTGTGTACCTCTAATATACCTGAGTACCCATTTCACAGTATTCCAGTGGTCTCTTTCTGGTTTGCTCATGAACCTGCTGATAACTCTGATTGGAGCCAAATCCAGCCTTGTTCTGATTAGAGCATACATGATGCTACTAACAACACTTGAATATGAGAACATTTCTTTGAATGACTCATAAAACTCCACTAAATCCTTACTTGAACTCAGCTTGAAATGAGGCCCCAATAGAGTATTCATAGCCTTTGCTTAGTTCATTCCAAATGGTGTTAAAACCTTCTGTACGTAATCCTCTTGAGATGGAGTTAATCAATTTCCAATTCTATCTCTCTAAATGTTCATTCCCAGGATTTTCTTTGCAGACCCCAAAACCTTCATATCAAATTCCGCTCTCAGCATTTCCTTCAATTTCTTGACCTCTAATTGATCCTTTGCTGCTATCAATATGTCATATATATATATATCATTAGATATATTAGAGACTGATCTTTAAGTTTTCTGAAATAGACACAGGAATCAAAATTGCTTCTCTGAAATGTATTATCCTGCATAAAAGAGTCAAATCTCTGGTTCCATTGTCTAGGTGACTATTTTAGACCATAAAGAGATTTCTAAAGCTGATAAACCCAATCTTCTTTCCCTTTTTCCACAAAACCCTCGGGTTGTTTCATGAAAATCTGCTATTCCAGAGTTCCATGTAAGAATGCAGTCTTCACATCTATTTGTTCCAATTTCAGATTCTGATATACCATCTATGATAATAGAACCCGAATTGAAACATGTTTAACCACAGGAGAAAAGTTTTCATTATAATCTATTCCTTCTACCTGTGAGAAACCCTTAGCAACCAATCTTGCTTTGAACTTGAGTTGTTCCACACCTGGAATGCCTGACTTTCTCTTCAAAACCTATCTACACCCTATAACCTTCTCTTTTCATGTTTCTTGGTGAGAATCTAAGTGTTATTATGTTTTGGTGACTTTATTTTCTCCTCCATTGCTTCTTTCCACTTTCTCCAGTCCTTAGATTGCTTGGCTTCTTGATATGATATTGGTTCTTCTATTTTGATCTCTTCTGTAGATGTGAAGGCAAAAGCCACAGTCTTAGCCTCATTATATCTTGAAGAGGATTTGATTTCTCTTTTACCTCTATCCTTTGCAAGCATATAATCACTAATATCTTCTTGCTGAGAATCCACCTCTTCCTCTGGCCTTTGATCCGATTATGCATCATCAGTGTTCTTGGATTCATCATATAAAGAGATATCCTTCTCTTTAGATCCAGATGAACTCTCAATTATTCTCTAAGGAACTCTACCTTGATCTTTAGTCCCTTCACTGTTCTTGTTCTGCAAAGTAGGAACCTAAAGAGTAATAGTCTCATTTTTTGAGATTTGCCTTATAACCTCTTCCACCTTTTCTTCCTGTAGATCCTTGAACACTTGTTCTTCATTGAATCTTATATCTCTACTAATGACACATTTCTTCTCCTTTAGCAACTAAATCCTGTAACATTTGATTCCTTGAGGATATCCAATGAATATCATTTTTCTTGCTCTTGGCAATAGTTTACCCTAATCTGTATGGATGTAAGCCACATAACCAAACCTCCTCAAGTGTGAATAGAAAGGCTCAGTCCCTAACCACATCTGTTCTGTAACATTCAACTTTATAGCAGTAGATGTGGACTTACTGATCAGGTACACACACGTAGATGTAGCTTCAGCCTATAAATTTTGAGATAAACTCAGCTCACTAAGCAAGCTTCTGATTTTTTCCATTATTGTCCTATTCATCCTTTATGCAACACCATTCTACTATGGTGTATAAGCACGTGTTCTGTGCCTCTGGATTCCCTGCTTTCTATAAAATGAATCAAAACTTTGATTACAGAATTCAAAATTATTGTCTATCCTCAATGTCTTTATCTTCTTTCCTGTCTAATTCTCCACTAAGCATTTTCATTCCACAAACTTCATAAAGGCTTCATCCTTTGATTTCAAAAAAAGAATTCAAACCTTCCTAAAGTAATCATCAATAAAGGAGATGAAACACTGACACTTTAATAGAGAGAAAGGAATATTTGGTGATCCCCACAAGTCTGAGTGAATGTAGTCAAGAATTCCTTTTGTTGTATGCTTTTTGCTCTCAAAGGAAAACCTGTGAGATTTACCAAAGATATAATTTTCACAAAAACTTAGAGATGATAGATTAGTACCTTGAAGAAGACCCTTTTTTACCAGAGTCTCCAATCCCTTCTGACTCATATGTCCAAGCCTATTTTGCCAAAGACAGGTTTGATCCCGAGTAGTCTCGAATAGATTTGCTTCACTAAAAATCATTTTATCTTGCAAAACGTACAAACCTTCTATCAGCTCTCCTTTGATGATAACTGTACAGCCTTTGACAATCTTCATTATGCCTTTCCGAGCCTTGTACCAGCAATTCTGCAATTCAAGTGCATCAAGAGAAATAAGGTTTCTTTTGAGTTTAGGAATGTACCTCACTTGAGTTAACATCACAGTCGAGCCATCATGCATCATGATTCGTATTATTTTGACTCCTTTGACGTCACAAATTGTGTTGTTTCCTATCTTGGCTCTACCTCCATCTCTTTCTTCAAATGTGGCAAACCATTTTTTTCTCGGGGTCATATGGAATGTGTAGCCTAAATCCAATATCCACTGTTCTTTAATCTCTGACTCAGTGATGGACAATACCTCTAAAGTTTCTGCAGTCAAAACTTCAGAATCTTGCATATTGTTATTTGCAATTGCTGCTTCATCCTTCTCATTTTGAGAAGCCTTCTGATTATTTTTCCTCGAATAGCAGTCCTTGAAGTGACCTTTCTTACCACAATATCAGCATTCGAATTTGCTCTTGGACTTCGATCTTGCCCTCGATTTGCTCTTACACCTGTTCTTGTTGTCTCTATACTCAAATCTTCCCCATACTACCAGACCTTCACCTTGATTTCTCGTACCCTTCTGAGTATTGAGTTCTGCTTCTTTGGACCTTGCTGCAGTCTTCACCTCTTCAGCCGTGATACTGGTTCTTGAATACTTCAGAACCTCCCTTAACTATTCATAAGGAGAAGGCAAAGAATTCAATAGATACACTGCTTGAAATTTTTCCTCCACCTTAACCTGTAGATTCTGCAAGTCAGATAACATCTTCTGAAAAACGTCCAAGTTCTCCTCAACGGTCTTGCCCTCATCCATCTTAAAGCCCGAAACCCTCTGCATCAGGTACATTCTATTACGTAAAGATCATTCTAGGTAGAGTTTCTCCAGAAGTCTCCAGATCCCAAAAGCAGTCTTCTCATGGATCACTTCTCTAATAATCTGATCCAAGAGACACAAAACTATCAAGTTCCTGACCTTCTTACTCCTTTCTCTTCTTGACCATTTGATCGGCTCGTCAATATCTTTCTCTCTCAATCTTGCTTCTTAATCCGAGGTGATGATTAAAGCAGCCCCAAAGGATTCTAAGGTTTTAGAAGTTAAAGAAAGAATTCTTTTCTGGATTGGAGTTCTTGGTTTCTTTGATTCATTTTCTTTCTAAAGATTCCAAATTTCTAGATCATCATTGAGAGCATCTTGCAGCCCCATGATCTCAAGACTTATCTCGATTTTTTCTTTCCAAAGCATGAAATCTCCTCTTCTATCAAACTTCTCCACATCAAGTTTTTACATTGTCGATGCCTTTCTTTTCTCAATCAGGTTTCAAGAAAACTGACCGACGACGGACCTCTCCGCTCACAAATCATGCTCTGATACCACTTGTTATTGCTAGAGGCTTAAACTTTAATCTCCAGTGAGCAATATAATAGAAAAGAAGAAAAGAAAGAAAAGAAAGAAAAAACAGAGGAAGGAAAAACATAAAGAGATTTACGAGTTCGGATCGATCTTTTGAGAATCGTCCTATGTCTTGAAAGAGACAATCCTTTATTCACAATGAATTACAGAGAAAAGAATAACCACACATTAGTACAAGCTCATTTATAGATCAATAAAATGGCAGAGAAAATAATCACAGCGCTTTTTCACTTTATGCACTTTTTCATACCCAAAACAGAGGGATGTCTGCTCCTTAAATGACAACCTTAATGACCTTGGCTCCCATGAAAAGTGTAACGACCCGGAAATCCGGACCGCTACCGGCGCTAGGATCCAGATCGGCATAAGGCCGCCGGGACCCGTAGCAAGCCTACTATGCAACCTGTACAGTCGGTATAATCCCCAAACATGAATAAACATTTCCATGAAACATTTAAAACTTTACCTTTAACCAGCTTGACCTATGTATGCACTATGACTGGACTCATAGAACCCCTAGGGTCAGCATACTCTATGTCAAACTCGGTCTAAAACATACATTAACATAAAAATAAAACTCATGTACAAAGGGATTATCCAACTCGGGCCAAGCACAATACTACAACTCTGAACAAATTACATAATATCATTTTGTAAAACAACTCTTTTACATCATTACATTACATATCTTTACCTTACATCATTTCCACTATTAATCTATTACATGAATCTGACTATAGACATAACCTGCTAATCTTCTGACTATCTCTGACCCTGCAAACCTGGGGTTAGGGGAGAGGGGTGAGCTATAAAGCCCAGTGAGCGGAAACCATACTAACAAAACAGTTCATTTACAAGTATGCCATCATGGAATGCATCACATCACAAACATATCACATCAAGGATGAATTTGTCACCATTAGCCCTCTACATATTGTAATATGTCCAACTATATCAGGGGCGATGAGGCCACACCTAGTATTCGCTTACATAACTCATATCATAACATGTCCAACTACACCAGGGGCGATTAGGCCTCACCTAGTGTTCGCTTACATAACATAGTACCAGGGGCGACCTGGTCTTTCTATCTCATATCATACCATGGCATATCATATCATATTATCTCATCTCATACTGAGGGCTAAGGATCATCCAATATCCATCCACATCAACAACATATTATGCAATGCATCATATTCGTGGGTTCTAATGCAAAACAACCTAATACATATATCATGGCATTTTATGATGCATGGATCATGCTCTAAAATCATTTAATTTCTTAATTTAAAACATTAGGTTTAGTTCCACTCACCTCTGGCAGACGCTGGACTGACTCTGCAACTGCTAACACTGATGGCCTCCTCGATCCCTCGGGTCCGATCCTACACAGGTGGACTCGAATGAGGTGCCAAACACACTCTAAACAACTCATAAACAACTCCCCAAAAACCCCCTAAAACATCACTTAAACATGCATAGAAAACACTCAAGAAAAGGCTGGGCAGGGCACTTTCGGCGGCACCTTCGGCGGCCGAAAGTCCCAGACAGAGACGAAAGTCAGGCAGGTTCGGCGGCAACTTCGGCGGCCGAACCCTCTCTCCAGAGACGAAAGCCAGGCACTTTCGGCGGCCGAACATTACCTTCGGCGGCCGAAAGTCTGCTTTCAAGCCCAAACTCGACTTTCGGGGGCAAGGTTAGGCGGCCAATCTCTGCATCATCAGGCAGGTTCGGCGGCCGAAACCACCTTCGGCGGCCGATCCTGAGTTCATCCAGAACTCAGCCTTTGTGCATTTCAAGCCTCCCAAACCTTCCATACACCCCAACTTCTCAAACACATGCATACATCCCTAACCATTCACAAAGGAGCTCAACCAAGCTTAAACTCCCAAAAACAACATCTAATGCATACATAGATAGTTTATGACCCACATGGGCCAAAACCATCAAAACAAACCAAACCTCACATACTCTCTCCCAATCATGCATACTCTCTCCCACATGTTCAAGGGGCTTGGAAACTAACTTAAACCCCAACACAAACATCACAAGAACATACATTATCATACATTGGGCATAAAACCCACATAAACCCTAACGTGCATATCTACCCATAAAAACTCCCATAAACTTACTTAAAACTTCATTAAAACAGTAGAGAAGCAAGGATCTACACTTACCTCTTGAAGATCGAGGGTTGGTGTGACCCAAAGCTTGAGATATGAAGGACCCAAGCTCTACAAGTCTCCAAGCTCTCAAAACCTTGATCAAAACTTCAAAACTTCAAAACAAATTGTAGATCTCATGAAAACTTGAAGGATGGGTAGAGAAAAACATGAAAACGACCAAAGGAGGACCAAAACTCACCTGAGCTCGAGAATGGGGAGAAAACTCGCCCATTTTCGGTCTGAGGGGCTTTTATAGGTGGCCAGCCAAACCTCCTTCGGCGGCCTAACGTGCATGCAAAACACCCCCATGTTCGGCGGCCGAACTTGAGGTTCGGCGGCCGAACCTGGTTTGTTCAAACAAGGCTTTCGGAGGCCAAAGGCGCTCCCGAAGCCTTTCCATGTTCGGCGGCCGAACTTCACTTTCGGCGGCTGAACCTGGCAAACGCCTCCTTGGTTCTTTTCCTTTCAAAACTCAAATCTTTTTCATTTAAAACCATGAAATCAGTAAAAACATTTTAGAAACCACATTTTACCGCTTTAGAAGACTCTGGCATCAACAAAATTCCATATTCCAACGGAGATTCCGCCGGAAGGTAGGGATTCCGATGCCGGAAATCTAGCCGGGTATTACATTCTTCCCCCCTTTAAGAACATTCGTCCCCGAATGTTCAAACAAACAGGCACATGCATAGACATAACATAAGCACAATCATAATAACACATAAACTCTAGTCTATAAAGAAACACGGTATTACTGGAGTAGGAGCTCTCGGTCTCCCTGGTGCACTTTTTCATCTTAAGGTGATTCTAAGAGACTTTCACTATCGGGATTTCCTTGTTTCCACACTTTCTGACCTGTGTGTCGGCGGTCCGTACTAGCTGCTCAACATAGGTGAGATCCTCTACGATCTCCACCTCTGGTTCTTTTCAGAACCTCACTCGGACCCGACACGAACTCATATACCGTGGAAACATGGAAAAACGGATGGAGCTCTTCCTTCGAAGTAGGTAAATCTAACTCGTGGGATACATTCCCAATCCTTTGCAGGATTTCAAAGGGTTCAATGTATCTGAGAGCTAATTTACCTTTTTGCCCATAACGAATCACCCTCTCTTTAGGAGACACCTCCAGTAAACCTCGACTTCCTCGAAAACCTCAACATGCTTCCGCTGCACACTCTGACAAAACTCTTCTCTCTTTTGATACTCTACATGCCTCTTTCGGACAACTTCATAACTCTCCTGCTGACTCACAGCAGTTCTAATTCTTCTCATTCTTGGCCACTGACCTTCTTCTTACTGCACTAAGGGATGGGGTAAGCTGCTAAGTGGATTTCCGGTTGAGGGCATCTATCAAAATATTTGCCTCACCCGTAATTGAACCTTGAAGTCATAACCACTATGCAGTTTTTATCCATCACCTCTTCCTTCGGTTCTTCTTCCTTGACTCAAGATGTGTTGCAAGCTCCTTCGATCTGTAAGGATCTACCCTCATACCTTATACAGGTATCGCCTCCACATCTTGAGTGTAAAGACCACCATCGCCATTCTTAGATCATGTGTAAGATGATTCAACTCATGCTTCTTCAGTTACCTAGAAGCATAAGCAATCATCCTGCCATTTTACCTTAACACACAATCTAGTTCCACTCAGAGCGCATCACAGAACACTGTGACATCTTCATTACTGGTGGACAGAGCCACCACGGGTACTGACATCAACATTTCCTTCGGCTCTTCAAAGCCTTCTTCACACTGAGTAGACCACACAATCCTCTGGTTCTTCTTGATCCATCTGGTCATAGGAGCGGCAACTCTAGAGAAGTTCTAGATGAACCTCCAGTAGGTAACCTGCCCAACCCAAAAAGCTCTTGATCTTTGTCACTACAATGGGTCTGGGCTAGTCAGCTACAACTTCAACTTTCTCGGGTCTACCTCACTTTCCTCTTTCCGACATACAATGACCCAAGAAAGGTATGCTCCTCGACCGAAACTCATATTTGGAGAACTGGGCATCCAAGCCATGTTCTCTCAGGATCTGCAATCCTAATTTCAGATAATGGGCAGACTCCTCTGTAATTCTGGAACTCACTGAGGTACCATCGATGAAGACAATAACGGAGTGGTCCAGAAACTAACTGAAACTTTGCTTATGAGATCTATGAATGCTGTAGGGGCGTTCATTAACCCGAACGACATTCCTAGAAACTCATAGTGCCCATATCTGGCTCTAAACACTGCTCCCTGAACATCTTCTTCCTTGATCTTAACTGATAGTACATGGACTTCAGATCTATCTTGGAAAGGCAACCAGCTCCTGCTAGCTGGCTTAAATAGATCGTCGATCCAAGGTAACAAATACTTACTCTGGGTAGTGACTTTGTTCAACGACTTGTAGTCGATACAAAGTCCTTGGGATCCATCCTTCAACCTCGCAACAACACTGGAACACCCCAAGATGAGGTGCTCAAACAGATGGGAACCCTTGTCTACCAACTCTTGCAACTGATCCTTACAACTTTTTCAACTCTGTTGATACCATCCTGTGGGGAGAGATAGAGATTGGTCCAATTCCATGCATTACTTCTATTTTGAACTCCATCTCCCTGACAGGCGGTAGTCCTGGGAACTCATCTGGGAAAACATCTAAAAACTTTTCCAACAACTGGCACTGAGGCTGGCTCCCTGACCCGACCATCGAACTCTCTCTAAAAAAAACTAGAACCCTTGGTAATCTTTCCGGAACATCCTACGAGCCCGTAGGGCTGATAACAAACCTCTAGGTATCCCTACTCTGTCCTCTCTAAGGACTACCTCTGATCCATCCTGACCTCTGAACCTGACTACCTTGTCTCTGCGGACTCAGGTAGCACCACTAGTAGAAAAAAAAGAAAAACAATCCAACCCTAGAATGACGTCAAACAGTCAAATCTAGGACCACTAGGCCAGCTGGAAGGCATCTACTCATCACATATTCTGAACTGTACCGGCAGACTGACTCTGCCACTGATGGATCACACTCGGGTCCACCGACCCAAAGGGGATACTCTAACCTATACGCTATCAAGCCCAATCCCTCAAAGGCTCACGAAGCCAACAAAGGAAGAGAAACATCAGGGTTCATAAAACATACACATCAGAACATACTAGAGTGAGATTACCTGATCCCACCGGGTTCGATGTGTTAGCCTCCTGCTGGGTCATAGTGAAGATCCGCGCTGGAGCTGATGGACCTTCACTTGGGAAACCTGCTGAAGAAGGAGTTATCCCTCTTCCTCTACCTCTGCCCTGTGCCATGGATGGAGCTACTGGGTGAGCTACACTGCCTGGAACTATCTGCTGGGACCGTGCGAACAAGGTCGCAGTGGGACACTCGCGTGCCATGTGCCCATCCTGTCCGCACCTAAAGCATGCTGTTGTCCCCACCAAACAGACTCCCTTGTGCAGCCTACCGCACCTCGTACATCTGGAGTTACCCGAACCAGAGCTCGAACCATCGCCTAATCCCAGACCAGACTTTATCCGGTCCCAGAACTTGCTCTTCTTCGATCTTCTGAGGCCTCTGCCTCCCTTCTTACTCTTTGTGACAGCCTCGCTTAGAGGGGAGAGATTAACCTCACTTGTCCCCGGGACTTGGAGACCCGAAGACTGTGCCACCGACTGCTTAACTGTCCCTCGGATGATGGCACTAGCCTCCATTCTCCGTGCCATATCCACTATAGTATGGAAACTCTCCCTTTCTACTGATTGAATCAACGAGGAATACCTGGAGTGAAGCTTCATAACATATCTCCTAGACTTCTTCAGGTCTGTGTCGAGACCTTGTCCTGCAAACGGCAACAGCTCCAGGAACCTGTCTGTAAACTCCTCTACACTCGTCTCTTCCGTTTGCCTTAACTGCTCAAATTCAATCATCTTCAGTTCTCTGGAACTATCTGGAAATGCCCATCCTGCAAACTCATTGGCAAACTGCTCCTAGGATAAGCCTTCCAACCTTGGGTCCACATAGTTTTTGAACCATTCTCTTGCCTTCTTGCATTTCAATGTGAACCCTGCCATCTGAATGGCTCTACTGTCACTTGCTCCCAACTCATCAGTTATCACCTTCACCGTTCTGAGGTACTCAAAAGGATCATCACCTGATTCAAACTTGGGGGCATCCAACTTTAGGTAGTCTGTCATCTTTACCTTACCCCCAACTGATGAACCAGGTTTGGGTATCTGGACATCAGGGACTATTGGCTCTGCTGGTGGAGGAGGAGGTGCAGCATTTCCTGGGTTAGGGTTTGCTGGACCTGGGTAGAAAGATGAGGGTGGAAACATGGGGTACTGTGGGTAAGGTGGGAAAAAGGGTGGATTGGGCATAAAGGTGGGATATGGGCTGCAATGAAAGAAATCCGATGTACCTCCCATCGGATACCCTGGCCCTTGTGGGTAGGGTGGATACTGTGGTGGAATAAAGCCTGAGGCCTGAGTGCCTCCTTGGGACTCTCCCATATCCTCTTCTGACATACTCCTGCCCAAACTGCTATCTCTTCTCTGATTACCCTCCTCAGTTTCCATCACATCCGCTGACATACCTTCATGAACCGATCTCCTCCGACCTGCATCAAAAGACCTTCTAGGGTCCCTTGATGTACCTTCTCTGCTTGTTCTACAAGATCTTGCCCTCTGCAGAGCAGGGGAATGGGCATCCATGCCCTCATTCTCTGGTGGAGCTCCAGTCAACCTAGCAGATCGACGAGTTCCTCTCATCTTGACTTCTGAAAACATAACATAACGCATAAACATTAACATCAAATGGTTCATGTGCAACACATGAACCCGCATCACATACATAGCATATCAATAATGCACATGCATAAAATCATGGCATTTCACATCATCATACAAGACAGGACTCCACATCCTATCCTAGTGGACATGATCTCTCCTACTGTGCTTGCCCTTCTATAGCCTTTATGAGCCCGACATACTATAGGTCCGACCATGTGAACCTAGGGCTCTGATACCATTCTGTAACGACCCGAAAATCCGGACCGCTACCGGCGCTAGGATCCAGATCGGCATAAGGCCGCCGGGACCCGTAGCAAGCCTACTATGCAACCTGTACAGTCGGTATAATCCCCAAACATGAATAAACATTTCCATGAAACATTTAAAACTTTACCTTTAACCAGCTTGACCTATGTATGCACTATGACTGGACTCATAGAACCCCTAGGGTCAGCATACTCTATGTCAAACTCGGTCTAAAACATACATTAACATAAAAATAAAACTCATGTACAAAGGGATTATCCAACTCGGGCCAAGCACAATACTACAACTCTGAACAAATTACATAATATCATTTTGTAAAACAACTCTTTTACATCATTACATTACATATCTTTACCTTACATCATTTCCACTATTAATCTATTACATGAATCTGACTATAGACATAACCTGCTAATCTTCTGACTATCTCTGACCCTGCAAACCTGGGGTTAGGGGAGAGGGGTGAGCTATAAAGCCCAGTGAGCGGAAACCATACTAACAAAATATTTCATTTACAAGTATGCCATCATGGAATGCATCACATCACAAACATATCACATCAAGGATGAATTTGTCACCATTAGCCTTCTACATATTGTAATATGTCCAACTATATCAGGGGCGATGAGGCCACACCTAGTATTCGCTTACATAACTCATATCATAACATGTCCAACTACACCAGGGGCGATTAGGCCTCACCTAGTGTTCGCTTACATAACATAGTACCAGGGGCGACCTGGTCTTTCTATCTCATATCATACCATGGCATATCATATCATATTATCTCATCTCATACTGAGGGCTAAGGATCATCCAATATCCATCCACATCAACAACATATTATGCAATGCATCATATTCGTGGGTTCTAATGCAAAACAACCTAATACATATATCATGGCATTTTATGATGCATGGATCATGCTCTAAAATCATTTAATTTCTTAATTTAAAACATTAGGTTTAGTTCCACTCACCTCTGGCAGACGCTGGACTGACTCTGCAACTGCTAACACTGATGGCCTCCTCGATCCCTCGGGTCCGATCCTACACAGGTGGACTCGAATGAGGTGCCAAACACACTCTAAACAACTCATAAACAACTCCCCAAAAACCCCCTAAAACATCACTTAAACATGCATAGAAAACACTCAAGAAAAGGCTGGGAGGGCACTTTCGGCGGCACCTTCGGCGGCCGAACCCTCTCTCCAGAGACGAAAGCCAGGCACTTTCGATGGCCGAACATTACCTTCGGCGGCCGAAAGTCTGCTTTCAAGCCCAAACTCGACTTTCGGGGGCAAGGTTAGGCGGCCAATCTCTGCATCATCAGGCAGGTTCGGCGGCCGAAACCACCTTCGGCGGCCGATCCTGAGTTCATCAAGAACTCAGCCTTTGTGCATTTCAAGCCTCCCAAACCTTCCATACACCCCAACTTCTCAAACACATGCATACATCCCTAACCATTCACAAAGGAGCTCAACCAAGCTTAAACTCCCAAAAACAACATCTAATGCATACATAGATAGTTTATGACCCACATGGGCCAAAACCATCAAAACAAACCAAACCTCACATACTCTCTCCCAATCATGCATACTCTCTCCCACATGTTCAAGGGGCTTGGAAACTAACTTAAACCCCAACACAAACATCACAAGAACATACATTATCATACATTGGGCATAAAACCCACATAAACCCTAACGTGCATATCTACCCATAAAAACTCCCATAAACTTACTTAAAACTTCATTAAAACAGTAGAGAAGCAAGGATCTACACTTACCTCTTGAAGATCGAGGGTTGGTGTGACCCAAAGCTTGAGATATGAAGGACCCAAGCTCTACAAGTCTCCAAGCTCTCAAAACCTTGATCAAAACTTCAAAACTTCAAAACAAATGGTAGATCTCATGAAAACTTGAAGGATGGGTAGAGAAAAACATGAAAACGACCAAAGGAGGACCAAAACTCACCTGAGCTCGAGAATGGGGAGAAAACTCGCCCATTTTCGGTCTGAGGGGCTTTTATAGGTGGCCAGCCAAACCTCCTTCGGCGGCCTAACGTGCATGCAAAACACCCCCATGTTCGGCGGCCGAACTTGAGGTTCGGCGGCCGAACCTGGTTTGTTCAAACAAGGCTTTCGGAGGCCAAAGGCACTCCCGAAGCCTTTCCATGTTCGGCGGCCGAACTTCACTTTCGGCGGCCGAACCTGGCAAACGCCTCCTTGGTTCTTTTCCTTTCAAAACTCAAATCTTTTTCATTTAAAATCATGAAATCAGTAAAAACATTTTAGAAACCACATTTTACCCCTCTAGAAGACTCTTGCATCAACAAAATTCCATATTCCAACGGAGATTCCGCCGGAAGGTAGGGATTCCGATGCCGGAAATCTAGCCGGGTATTACAAAAAGGCTGAAAATTCCCTCACTTCTTTTAAATGAAAGAGGGTAAATAAAACACTTTCGTTGCTTTTAAACCTCTCAGACGTTCCAACCACTTTAAAGAATCCGTGCATTCTGGGCTTTCAGGCATTCTGAACTTTCGGGCTTCTGACCTTTTTAAGCCTTAGCGAGTCTTCAAGCCTCTAGGCTTTCCTTCTTGCCTTGCAAGCTTCCGAGCATCCGAGCTCCTGAGCTTCTAGACAGTTAGCTTGCCTTGACGAGCATCCGGACTCCACTAGCCCTACGAGCATCCTAGGCTCCATTAGCCCTGCAAGCATCGGCCTACTCTTGCCCTAGCGAGTCTTCAAGCTTCTGGACAATTCTCGCTCTCTAGCCTTCTTTGATCAGGCCTGCCTTACTCAGCCCTGCTTCCATCATGCAAGTCTGCCCTTCCTTCTGATAGGTCATCCCTTCAGCAAATCACCCCGTGAACAGATCGTCACACCTCGTCATAAGTTGTTACCTCATCTTATCATTTGCCAAGCCATTTATTGGTCATCTGATCTCTCTCTATTTTTATCCAAAAGTTTCAAACTCTTTTAAAGAATTCAAGCATAAGTCCTTCAATAATCTTATTTAATTTTATCTTATTTTCAACATTAACCTTTATTACTATTTTTTTTCAAATGAGAATTCAAATAATCACTTAGCGTTTAATTCAAATCACATGTTATTAATAATAATTTTGTTGTTTTAATAAAACTTAAGGGTGTATTTAGTTATAGAAAACACACCTATTTTCTAGAAAATATTTTCTTATTTTTTAAAAAATTAGAAAATACATTTATTTTAATTTTTTTGCTCTAATTGGAAATTTTTATTTCTAAATTTTATAAAAGAAATAAAAAATATTAAAATGATTATTTTTCATGTTTTCTTCATTATATTAAAAAAATTAAAAAACATGATTTTCTAAAATGAAAAACACGGAACTCTGCGAACAAACAGACTTTACATAAATAAAACATGATTTTAATAATTATATAAATTTATTTTATTTTATTTTAAATTAATGTAAAATATATGAATTTTTTTCTTTATTTTAAATTAATATAAAAAATAAGGTAGAGAGTATTATAAAAAAATAATGTTAATTTGAACATATATTCTAGTTTTTTAAATTGAAAATAATTTTTAATATTACATTAAATGAACAGATTTTCTAGAATAAAACAAAAAAAAAAATGAAAACAAAATTGGAGATACAAAACAGAAAATTATTTTCCATAACTAAACACACCCTAATATTTTCATTTTATATTAAAGATTACTACAATCGAAAAGTCAATAAAAAAATTATCTTTTAGCTAAAATAAATATAATTTCTTAATTTATGTGAAAAGGTGAAGTAAAACAAATGATGGGACAGAGAGAGTACAAGACAACTCATGAGAATTGTATGAGTGTAGATCTTAGTGTCTTTATGACTCGATTAGCCATTCTCTTTATTTTCATATGGGCCTTATTCTAGTTTCTTTAGGGGTTATTATTTCCCTAATGATTCAATACATATACTCATTATATACTATGTATTCATAATGCATCACTTTAGAAACTTTAAATATATAATAACATGTTTGTGTTTCTTAAAAGAAAAAAAAATTGAAGTAATACAATGAAGCCATTATATTTAGTTGTCTTTAATATTTATTTTACTGAAATCACTTTTATATCAGGTTGCAGATTTTTCTCTTGCTAAATTTTTGCCCAATGCTACTAATGTTAGTCATATCACCAGTATATTGAGGGGAACAAATGTGTAAGACATACATTTTTTTTTATTTATTAATATGTTGTATAATTATTTCTTTGTTAACTATGTTGATATATGACATTGTTACTAAGTTTATTTTTTTAATAGTTAAATAATATAATAAATTATAATTAAGTAAAAATTTTATAGTATATTTATTTTTTAAAAAATTAATTTTATTTTTTATTGCAGTTATGCAGATGCAGAACATGGTGATATCCAAAAAGTCTCTGAAAAATCTGATGTTTATTCCTTTGGTGTTGTGCTAATGGAGCTAATTAGTGGAAGAAAACTTATTGATAAAAATATTAATATTATTAATTGGGTAAGTGCAAAATCTTTTTTTTTTGTCAATTTGGAATTTTTTAAGAAAATGTAAAGTTTTTAATATTTTATTTAAAAATACGAGTAGTCAAATTTTTTTAAATTGATAAATAAAATATAGTTTCATTTAGTTAACATGAGCTAATAATTTAAAATATGTGGGTAAACTATATTAATATAATTTAATTCTATCGATTTTTATTTTTCCTATATTTGCAATTAGAATAGAAAATTAAAGTATAATATTTAGATTAAAAATGGCGTTTTATTTATCAATATTTAGGCAAAGGATCAAATTACCAAAACTTTGGGTGGTGGAGACTATACAATTCTTGTTGACTCCATAAGACATAGTTATGATGAAGAGAAAACTAAAAGGATGATTGAGGCACTTATTGATTCCAAATTGGAGAATTATGAAGAAGAGCAAGTGAAAAACATGATTTTTTGTGCTATAGCTTGCATAAATAACATTTCAAAGTTTCGTCCAACAATGGAAAAGGTAAAAAATCAGTCCCATATATATGATTAATTGAGATTCTAATGAGAGAAATTACATACATATAATCTTTTATTAACTTCTTATTATTGAATTGTCAAGCCAGATAATTGGGGTTCTTGAAGGGACAATTAAGCCTTCAGAAAGAATATTGGATTGGGAAGACAACAAATCCGTACCAAGTATGATATCTATTTTGATTTTGATAAATTATTTGTAACTTTGGTAGTGTTTTAATTAATTTACAATATAAAGTAATCGATTAAATCTTAGCTTTTGTTTTGATAAACTTAATTATAATTATCCTATATCATAGTTTTATCATATATAATACTTCTCTAAATAATCTTTTTTCTTTGATTTAGATAAAAATAATGGTGATCTCCTCCAACCTATAGTGCAGAGGCTTTTTATGATTCCAGAAGATGATAATAACAATGTGGAGTTTTAAATTTTTAAGCCAACAATATTTACATATGACGAAGTTGAAATTGCAACAGAACATTTCTCCTCAAACAACTTCCTTCAAACAAGTCGTTTTGGTCATGTATATAAGGGACAACTAAGTGGTGTAACGGTTACAATTAAGAAATTCATGCAAGCAGATGTATTTGAGAACATTAAAGGCATTAGTTGTAGTGTTCATCATGAAAATCTCGTTAACCTAATTGGATACTGCGATAAAGGAGGCAACAAACTGCTTGTTTATGAGTTTTTTTCCAAAGAAGAGCTCTTTGAGATCTTCTTTACATATGCTCTTTACCTTGCACCACTTAATAAAGAGGTAAATATTAAGTATAAGTTAGCATATAGTACTCGTTGTGAAATAACTATTAGTTGACTGAGTATAAAGAATACAGTCGTCCAAAGTTAGACTAAAATAATATCTCTAGATTTTCTTCTATCTCTAGCTTTTACAGAGAAATTTGCTTTCAACCTTTTCTTTTTCTCGAATGCTTCTCCTCCTTCTTTGCCAGATTAGTAGGCTATTTTTTACTATATCTTAGAAGATTGTCTTTATTTCCATGTCAACCAAGTAGGTTTTTCTCTACACCTCTGAGTGAGATTATATACAACTATATGTTCTATTTGTTTCCTATTAGAACTTCAAAGTGAAGTGATTTTAGTAAGTTGGTTGAATAGCTCATCATAATTATGATTAAAACTTTGCATGTTATCTCAGTATTGTGTTTTTTTCTTAACAGAATTGATTTTACCAGCTAAGATTGGTTTTGACACCTTTAAGGATATTGCCAGATTAGTAGGTTATTTTCTACTCTATCTAAGAAGATTGTCTTTATTTTCATGTCAAGGAAGTGGGTTTTTCTCTACACTTCCTAGTGAGATTATATACAACTATATGTTCTATTTGTTTCCTATTAGAACTTCAAAGTGAAGTGATTTTAGTAAGTTGGTTGAATAGCTCATCATAATTATGATTCAAACTTTGCATTTTATCTCAGTATTGTGTTTTTTTCTTAACAAAATTGATTTTGCCAGCTAAGATTGGTTTTGACATCTTTAAGGATATTGCCAAATTAGTAGGCTATTTCTACTCTATCTAAGAAGATTGTCTTTATTTCCATGTCAAGGAAGTGGGTTTTTATCTACACCTCCGAGTGAGATTATATACAACTATATATTCTATTTGTTTCCTATTAGAACTTCAAAGTGAAATTATTTTAGTAAGTTGGTTGAATAGCTCATCATAATTATGATTGAAACTTTGCATGTTATCTCAATATTGTGTTTTTTTCTTAACAAAATTGATTTTGCCAGCTAAGATTGGTTTTGACATCTTTAAAGATATTGCCATATTAGTAGGCTATTTTCTACTCTATCTAAGAAGATTATTTTTATTTCCATGTCAAGGAAGTAGGTTTTTCTCTACACCTCCGAGTGAGATTATATACAACTATATGTTCTATTTGTTTCCTATTAGAACTTCAAAGTGAAGTGATTTTAGTAAGTTGGTTGAATAGCTCATCATAATTATGATTGAAACTTTGTATGTTATCTTAGTATTGTGTTTTTTTTCTTAACAAAATTGATTTTGCCAGCTAAGATTGGTTTTGACACATTTAAGGATATTGCCAGATTAGTAGGCTATTTTCTACTCTATCTAAGAAAATTGTCTTTATTTCCATGTCAAGGAAGTGAGTTTTTCTCTATACCTCCGAGTGAGATTATATACAACTATATGTTCTATTTGTTTCCTATTAGAACTTCAAAGTGAAGTGATTTTAGTAAGTTGGTTGAATAGCTCATCATAATTATGATTGAAACTTTGCATGTTATCTCAGTATTGTGTTTTTTTCTTAACAAAATTGATTTTGCCAGCTAAGATTGGTTTTGACATCTTTAAGGATATTGCCATATTAGTAAGCTATTTTCTACTCTATCTAAGAAGATTGTCTTTATTTCCATGTCAAGAAAGTGGGTTTTTATCTACACCTCCGAGTGAGATTATATACAACTATATATTCTATTTATTTCCTATTAAAACTTCAAAGTGAAATGATTTTACTAAGTTGGTTGAATAGCTCATCATAATTATGATTGAAACTTTGCATGTTATCTCAGTATTGTGTTTTTTTCTTAACAAAATTGATTTTGCCAGCTAAGATTGGTTTTGACACCTTTAAAGACATTCATGGGTACTGGTTTGGCACCTTGTCTCTTAAAACTTATAAGAGACTGAAAAAAGTTAAGAGTTTTTTCTTTTTCCCTCCTAAGCTTGTTCTAGGCCTTTTCTCCATGCTTTCTTATTTAGTAATTGTAAAACGAAGTTAGTAGTAAAAGTCTTATCTTAAGGTAACATTACAATTTTAGCCTTTGTTAATATAAGATTCTTCTTGTTTGGTGGTTATTATATTATGAATATCATTGTCATGGAAGGACGACACTATAATATATATTAATGAAGTCTTCCATAATGGGCCAATTCGAGCAGTCTAGGGTTTCTTCTATTTAAGCCTGTGTGAGACTACGGTCTATTCGTGTGAGCCTATGTTCTATTCCTTTTGAGCTGAGAGTTGTGGCTTAGTAAAGTAATTTATTTTAAACTTTTAAACCTGAGTTATGTACTTTATTTTTCTATTTAATGACTTTATATTTTTAACAAAAATATATGTATACACACATATGCACATATATACACTTGGAATATTTAATATTCATCCATTGATTTCTTGTTATGCTTTTAATGCAGGCAATTTACTATTTTTTTCATAGATAATTAATTTACAAATTTATTCTATTTCTATTTTACATTTTAGCTTCAACATTTAACTTCATTTTAGGTCCACATTTATCATCCCAGCAATAATAATATTATTATAGTATAGAAATTTTGTCTTATAAAGATGGATTGCATGCTAGAAAATGAGAGATCAAGTCTGGATTGGCAAAAAAGAGTGCAAATCGACTTAAGCACAGATAGAGGATTGGAAAAACTGCAATGTAAGTATCGACTTAATTCGTATTCTCCAGACCTTGATTGATTGTTTTATTTAAAATGGTATTTATTGTATGAGTTTTCACCTTTCATTTGTGATATATATTATTTTCAGATATTCTATTGAATATATAGGAGGATCTCAATGGTGATAATATTTTTCTTAGTAATAATTTTAAACCAAATATATTACTACACACTGAATCTTTCTTATATGATCATGACTATAGATCTTTCTACAAATTTGTATGATTTCATGTTATGTTCATGAAAATTTTTTAAGTTTTATATGATATACGCATAAAATTCAAGCATCCAGTAACATCGAATTAACTTATTAATTGATAGGCAATTATATTTTTAATTATAATAAAATATATATAAATTTTTTAAAAAGTTGAGAAAATACACTAGGGATAAATTAAGGATTGAGTTGGCTTCAATACCATATTAAGAAAATAGATCAACTTATACATAGGACAATATAAAAAGAGGTGGTCTAAGTTTTTATAAATCTCGGTATAATAATTTATTTATATGTGTAATTTACATAAAAACTCAATTATTTTGAACTTTTGAAGGCTTTTTTAAAATTAGTTATTCTTTAATTTAAGATATCAATATTTTGAAACTATTTAAGTAAAATTTGTTATATTTTTGCTTATAAAATGAAAACAATTTTATCTTTGATGTTAAATTATACAATACAACAAAGTTATTTGGCCATTGTTCTCCGGTTCGCAAAGTATAAACATGCTGGTTTTTTCTCAAATTCTGCTATTTCTTTCATCCAGCAGGTAAATATGAATATGTTATTCGTTAACTGAGTTTGAAATTATGTCATATCTAAGAACATGGTATACTTAATATATTAGGATGAAAAAGCATATATCATACTTTATTGCACCTTACAAAATATTTGTTGAACAAATTCTGATATTTCAATATTTTTCATCTCCAACTGCAGTTCTACAAATTCTGAATATACCAAGGCTGATGTTTATTCCTTTGGAGTAATTCTTTTGGAGTTGATTACCATTCAACAACCTGTTGATGATAGAAGTTCCAATGGTCACAATGATATAGTTAACCAGGTATATATTTATTTCTCAATTCATACAATATAGAAGTAATATAATACTGTATAAAAATTTTAGGCATAATATTTTTTGAATTAGTGATGAGTATTGGGAATAAAATTGAGAGACATCAAAAGGATTTTCTTTTTTCCAAAGATCAATTTATTGTAAATTTATGGAACAATAATCCACTTTTTAAGGGTTTTTTTTTTAAACTTCAAAGTAAGAAAATGTCAAATATGGATATACTATTTCTTATTAGTCTATTAAACACTTAAACTAAAATTGTAATCTATTGAACACCTAAATTTATAAAAATTATAATAATTAAACACAAATTTATTATATCATTAAAGATCTGTAAGTAGAAATCAGAAATAGTTCGAGTTATTGTTAACTATGTAAGAAATTTTGTTAATTAAACTCTAAATCTTCATAAAATAATGATATAATACTCAACTAATTTTATTAATTTATAAAAAAATATAACGTAGTTAGTAAAATTTAGAGTACAAACATCAATATATTTTACCAATTTTATTTTTTTCTAATAAATTATCAATGATATAACTAATTTATATTTAGTTGTTATAATCTTTATAAATTTAAGTGTTGAATATATTTTAATTTTTTAGTTTAGGTATATAGTAGGTTAATTCAATTAGTATGGAGGTATAAGTACATATTAGGCCTTAAAAACTTTATTCTCTTTCATTTATAAATTTTCTATATAACTTGTCTTATTTTATATTTATCTTTGAAAATTCAGGCTGCCTCTTTAATTAAAAATGCATTGGATATCGGCAAATACGATGATTTTATTGATTCTAACTTACAAAATTCCTATACAAAAAACAAATAGTTCGAATGCTATATTCTGGTGCAGATTGTGTGTATAAACCTTCAGAGCTTCGTCCACAAATTGGCCAGGTAAATCTACAAGAACCAGATATTATGTTTTTCATTTCAGGTCATTGTATCAATTAGATTAATTTTCATAAGAATATAATTATGGTACTACAACTTAGAAAAAGAAAATCAATAAGGAATCCTAACGAGCTAATAATTTTAAGAAATATTAATCTTTAGTTCTTGCAGTTTATTGAACCTAAATAATTGGTTCTTCTTTTTCTTTAAAAAAAGTACAGTTCTATAATTTTCAACTTATTAACTATATAATTAGTCCCTTTATTTATTTAAGTCCTTAGTAACGTGTGAAATAAAATAAAGATCTATTTGATATTATTGTTGGAATAGCTATTGAGAAAAAAAATACTATCTTAAATATATTAGTAGAAGTATACTAAATAATGTAGGTGTGAAATAAAGGGATTAAATAGTCATTTTTCTTAATTTTCAGTTTAGTATAAGTTAATCATTCTATTATTTTTGTATATGTTATGTAGATAATTCAAGTCCTAAAAGGAACAACGGAGCTAGAGAATATATGGCGTCTCAGTGATAATGAGATTTTTCTACGAGATGAATCATCGGATAGTGTTCATTCTAACTAATACTAAGCATGACTTAATCATAGCATGTTGGCATCTTTGGCTAATTATTGCTCTTCTACGTAGCAGCTACTCTCCTAGTGCTATGCATTCCATCCAATAGATATTGTAGGGAATTCTAGCTGGTCTATCTTCTAATAATGTTTGTACTCAGCTTTAGGTTCGTTTGAATTAGCTCTTTGCTTTTGATCTCTTATGCTAGTTAAATTGTAATTGTGGATATTGAGAGTCATTTTATTGCTAGGGAGAGGTTCAATTTATTTATAGTTGTTGATTGGGATGAGTCTAGATTGTGGCTAAATTGGTTTACAAGGTTTTTTTTGTTACTTTGGCTCAGCATCTAGTTTTGTGATTTTTAGTGAATTTCAGGACTAATTCTCTCTTTATAAGCTGTTTATATGGTTGAATTTTTTGTTACAATTTTCCATTGTTCCAGTAGCTTCAAAGGTTTGAAAAATAAATTTTAGGGTTTAGTTTTTTTCTTTTGTGATTTTTTGGTGACATTTTATATAACACCCTAAACATATTTATTATTAAAATTACTAAAAAGAATACAAAATGTTATCGATAGACAAATATATGATCTTTAGAACTTATAAATTAGTTCAACTAGTTTATAAGTTAAACAAATACTCCCTTAAAATAAATATGTTCTTAAAATTTTAGTGTAAACAAATGGTTTATATTAATAAAAAATTAATAAACTAAAACTTAAAACATATTAAAAAAACATAATTTCTCAAAAACTTTTAAACGATGATATTGAGAAGTACTATGTTTTCATAATAGAAGGTGTAAATGTCTAGAAAATATGAAATTTTGCGTGTTTTATCACTTTTAGTCAATTTTTTTTTCTTATCAATTTTAGCCTAATTGAAAAATATCGTATTTAAAATAGTCCGCATTTGATTTGGGGCTAAATTGGCTAATGTGGCATGCACACTCAGCAAAATAAATTATATTTTATATGTGGGTCACATTTGATCTAACCATAGTTAGATTTTTTAATTAAGGGTTGATTAAGCAAAATGATAGCGTTTACCAAGAGAAAGAAAAAACACAACTATATTTGTTACTTATGAGGAAGCATGCTATTTTTTAAAAAGGAATCCATTACAGCACCTTACACTCTGAAAAAATTGTTAGGGTTTGAAAGACGGACCATCACAGAGAGGGAAAATTGAGTTGTCAATATCGCTATTGTAATACCCGGCTAGATTCCGGCATCGGAATCCCTACCTTCCGGCGGAATCTCCGTTGGGATCTGGAATTCTGAAGATGCCAGAGTCTTCTAGGGGGTAAAATGTATTTTTTAAAATATTTTTACTGATTTCATAGTTTTAAATGAAAAAGAATTGAGTTTTGAAAAGAAAAGGGCAAGGAGGCATTTGCCAGGTTCGGCCGCCGAAAGTGAAGTTTGGCCGCCGAACATGGGAAGGTTTCGGGAGTGCTTTTGGCCTCCGAAAGCTTTGTTTGAGCGAACCAAGGTTCAGCCGCCGAACATGCATGAGTTTAGGGGGCACGTTAGGCTGCTGAAGGTCTTTGACCAAGCCATCTATAAAGAGCCCTCAGATCGGAAATGGGCGAGTTTTCTCCCCATTCTCGAGCTCCGGTGAGTTTTTGTGCTCCTTTGGTCGTTTTCATGATTTCTCTACCCATCCCTCAAGTTTTTCATGAGTTCTACCCTTGTTTTGAAGTTTTGAAGCTTATATAGGAGTTTTGGGAGCTTGGAGGCTTTTGGAGCTTGGATCCTCCACACCTTCGAGTTAGGGATCGCACCACCCCTCGATCTTCAAGAGGTAAGTGTAGATCCTTGCTTTTCTTGTGTTTTAATGAAGTTTTAAGTAAGTTTAAAGATATTTTGATGGTTGAGTATGGGTAGATATGCATGTTTAGGTTTATGTGGGTTTTATGCCCAATGTATGCTTATGCCTGTTTATGTATGTTTATGTGATGTTATGTTGAAGGTTTAAGCTAGTTTATGCATATGGGAGAGTGTATGCATGATTGGAAAAGAGCAAGTGAGGTTTTGAGTGGTTTTGATGGTTTTGGCCTATGTGGGTCATAAGCTATTTATGTATGCCTTAGGATGTTCTTTGTTGGAGTTTAAGCTTGTTTAAGCTCCTTTGTGCATGGTTAAGGGTTTATGCATGGTTAAGGGTTTATGCATGATTTGGTAAGGTTGGGTGCTTGTTTTGGGGTGTTTGGAAGGTTTGGGAGGCTTGTATGCAGGAGGGGCTGAGTTCTGGACGAACTCAGGTTCGGCCGCCGAAGGTAGTTTCGGCCGCCGAACCTGCCTATGGATGCATGGATTGGCCGCCTAACCTTGCCCCCAAAAGTTGAGTTTTGGCTTGAAAGCAGACTTTCGGCCGCCGAAGGAAGGTTCGGCCGCCGAAAGTGCCTGACTTTCGTCTCTGGAGAGGGACTTTCGGCCGCCGAAGGTGCCGCCTAAAGTGCCCGAGTTTCGTCTCTAGAGAGAGGGTTCGGCCGCCGAAGGTGCCGCTGAAAGTGCCCTGTCCAGCCTTTTCATGGTTGTTTTCTATGCATGCTTAAGTGATGTTTTAGGGGGTTTTTGGGTAGTTGTTTATGAGTTGTTTAGAGTGTGTTTGGCACCTCATTCGAGTCCACCTGTGTAGGATCGGACCCGAGGGACCGAGGAGGCCATCAGTGTTAGCTGTTGCAGAGTTAGTCCAGCGTCTGCCAGAGGTGAGTAGAACTAAACTTAATCTTTTATTTTACGAAATTCAAATGCCTAAAGCATGTTCTTGCATCATGCTTATATGTAATAGGTTGATTGCACTAGCTACACGAATATGACGCATTGCATTATTTACTGTTGATGTGGATGGACCAAGGCGACCCCAATAGCCCTAGATATGTTATGTTAATGAAGTCCTGAGGAGCCCGAAGGGCCGGGCATAATGAAGTCCTGATTGATTGTATGCTTGTGTGTTGTTCTTCAGAGGAGCCAGAATGCGAGGTGCTCGTCGATCTGTGGAATCGACTGGAGTTCCATCTGAGAGGGAAGGTGTGGACACCTTTCCCCCTGCTCTGCCGAGAGCGCAGTCGTGGGGAGTCAGCAGATGGGGAACATCAAGGGACCCTGGAAGGTCTTTTGATGTAAGCAGAGAAGGAATGGCTCCAAGAAGGATGTCAGCTAGTATGAGGGAAGTAGAGATGGATGTGTAGAGAAGGGATGTCAGTTTGGAAATCAGAGTGCCAAAAGAAGGTATGGGAGATTCTCAGGAGGATGCTCAAACTCAAGATTCCAGGATCTCAGGTTCAAGAGGGATAGATCCCTCCACTCTGAGTACAGCCCCCACAAAAAGCAAGAAGTGGGGCAGAACCCTGAAGGGGAAGAGGAAGAAGTTCTGGAAGAATTTGAAGGCTAGTATGGGATTAGGTGGTGGTTCGAGCTCTGGCTCAGGCAGTTCAAGATGCATGAGGTGTGGAAGGCCGCACAAGGGAGTCTGTCTGATTGGAACTAATCTATGTTTTAGATGCGGTTAGGAAGGGCACATGGTACGTGAGTGTCCCATTGCGCCCTGGTTGGCACCGTCTCAGCAGGCAACTTTAGGTAGAACGGCTCAGCCAGCAGCTCCAGCCCTGTTGCAGGTTAGTGGTCGAGGCAGAGGGAGAGTGTAACGACCCGAAAATCGGACCGTTACCGGCGCTAGGATCCGGGTCGACTTAAGGCCGCCGGGACCCGTAGCAAGCCTGTCATATAACCTGTAAACCTGTATAATCCCATACATGATCAACAATCATACATAAAAATTTAAATCTTTTCCTCATACGTACTGTCATCAACTAACTCAACCTGTGCATACCCTGAACATATACATAACATAGTCCCTCTGTGGGATCTCATCATGCCTTAAAGGCAAAACAGCCTGTGTTGAGTTAGTTTACATAAACATCATAACATAAGATCATGTATAGACAAAAGGGATTAACAATACATTATGGTCAAGCACAACTCTATCCTCAATAACCTCATTACATAACACTCTGAATATTTTTACATTTCATCAATTGTCATGTCCACATACTAACTATTACATACATAAGACATACTTCAAAACTCTGGCTAACCTTCTGATCTACCCTGTACCTGCACATCTGGGGTTAGGGGAGAGGGGTGAGCTACAAAGCCCAGTGAGCAGAATAGTATAAAACATTATATTAAAATTTTATGCTTTCATGGAATGCAACACATCACAACAAATCACATCTCGGATGGTATTGTCACCTATAGTCCTCTACATAGGTCCAACTGTGCCGGGACGTAGAATGGGTCAACCGGTCTTTCCCTTATCATAACATATCATATGGACCAACTGTGCCAGGGACGTAGAATGGGTACAACCTGGACTTTCTCTTACATCGTGCCAGGGACGTAGAATGGGTACAACCTGGACTTCCATACCATAACATGCCATAACATCAATCATATCATAGGAGGACTAAAGGATCATCCAATAACCAATCCACATCAACATTAACATCATAAATGCAATGCAACATATTCGTGAATACTAATGCAAGCAACCTATTATATCTCATGGCATTCATGATGCATGGATCATGCTCAAAATTCATATTTCATTTATTTAAAACTTAAGGTTTATTCCACTCACCTCTGGCTAGCTCTGACAAACTCTGTAGCAGCTGGCTCACTGCTGGGGTCCTCGGTTCCTCGGGTCCGAACCTACACAGGTGGACTCCAATGAGGGACCAAACATACATAAACATAACTCTAATATACTCCCCAAAAACCCCCTAAACCATCATGAAACAATCACATAACAACATGCAAGAAATGGCTGGACAGGGCACTTTCGGCGGCAGGTTCGGCGGCCGAAAGTCCCTCCAGAGCCGAAAGTCAGGCACGTTCGGCGGCACCTTCGGCGGCCGAAACTCCCAGACAGAGACGAAACTCATGCATGTTCGGCGGCACCTTCGGCGGCCGAAAGTCCCAGACAGAGACGAAAGTCTCCCTTCGGGGGCAACTTCGGCAGCCGAAAGGCCTGCCTCACCAGCCATGTTCGGCGGCCGAAAGTGCCTTCGGCTGCCGAACCTGGTTTCTGCCGAAGGGCAGAAACTTGGCTCCCAAATGCATTTTCGCCTCCAAACTCACCAATCATGCATATACCTCAGTTAAAACATGCATACAAGTTCCTAGGGGCCTCAAAACATCAAATACCCCAACTACAACACTTCAAACACACAAAACAACATACATTGTCCAAGACATCAAGATTAACCCATAACTCCACATATAACCTAACATGCATTTCTACCCATCGATCTAGCATAAAACTTATTGAAAACACATAGGGAGCTTAAGATCGGCTCTTACCTCTTGAAGATCGAGAGGGAGACGACCTAAACTTGGAGATCCAAGAAGATGAGCTCCTGAGTTCCCAAAGCTCCAAAACTTGTTTCAAAAGTTCAAAACCTTCAATGCAAGCTTAAAACTCAAGAAAAATGGTGGGGATTTGGAGGAAGAACACTAGGTTTGCAAAGGGAAAGTCGGAAACTTGCTGTGGCCGAAAATGGGAGAAAGCTCGCCCATTTCGGCTAAGTGCCCCTTATATAGTGGCTGGCCAGGCCACGTTCGGGGGCCGAATGTGCCTCCGCATCCATGCAAATGTTCGGCGGCCGAACTTGACTTTCGGCGGCCGAACCTGAACTTCCCTAACTCATGCTTTCGGGGGCCTAACGTGCCTCCAAAACGCATGCATGTTCGGCGGCCGAACTTGACTTTCAGCGGCCGAACCTGGGTTTTCCTCCAATGCTATTTTCATGCAAAAACTCATTTAGTTTCATACTTTAAAACATTAAAATACATGAAAACATTTTATAAAACATGCCTCTACCCTTCTAGAGGTCTCCGACATCCGAGATTCCACCGGACGGTAGGAATTACGATACCGGAGTCTAGCCGGGTATTACAGAGAGGGTCAGTCCCTCATTCCTCAGGTTCCCGTGGAGAAGGTCCGTCAGCTCCAGCTCGGATCTTCACCCAAGCTCAGCAGAAGGCAGACACATCGAACATGGTGGTGTCAGGTACGCTCACTTTTGAATGTTCTGATGTGTATGTTTTGTGAACCCCTGGAGTTTCTCTTTCTTTAGTTGCTCTAGGAGCCGTCGAGAGGTTGAGTTGATAGCTTCTGGACTAGAGTGTTCTCTTTGGATCAGTGGACCTGAGTGTGATCCATCTGTGGCAGAGTCAGTCTGCCGGTTCAGTTCTGTGACAGTTGAGGGTAGATGCCTTTCACCCGACTTTGAGGTCCTAGACTTGACCGTCTGGACGTCAGTTTAGGGTTGGACTGGATTTTTCTACTCGTAGTGCTATCTTGGTCTGCAGCGACAAGGTAGTCCAGTTCAGAGAACAGGATGGGTCAGAGGTAGTCTTCTGAGGGAACACAGTAGGGATGCCTAGAAGTTTGTTATCAGCCTTTCAGACTCATAGGGTGCGTAGGAGGGGTTGTCAGAGGGTTTGAGTTCTTGTTGAGAGTTTAGCAGTCAGGTCAGGGAACCAGCCTCAGTGCCAATTGTAGAGAGAGAGTCTTAGATGTTTTCCCAGGCGGGCTGTCAGGTTTACCATCAGTTCGGGCGATAGAGTTTGGAATGGAAGTGGTACTTGGTACCAGAACCATTTCTATCTTTCCCTACAGGATGGCACCTGCAGAGTTGTGAGAGTTGTAGGAATGGTGGCGAGACTTGGTAGACAAGGGTTTTATCCGACCTAGTACCTCACCCTGGATTGATCCAGTGTGGTTGTGGGAAATAAAGGATGGATCCTTGAGACTTTGTAACGACTGTAAGCAGTTGACTGATCAAGCGTAACTTAGCCACATTTTTATTATCTTCTTTATTGCTTATTTACACATTTTTCAGTTTAATTTATGGTTTTTATCTTGTTTTTACAGAAAAGGAAGAATTTGGAAAATGGAAGAAAAAGTGCAGAAAATTTACAAAAGGATGGTTTGCCCAGTGATTTGCCCAAAAATCTGCTCCAATCACTGCCCAGATCAAGCTAAAGCAAATACCCAGAAGCAACAGACAGCAGTGATATGGGCAGGTGATTTGACCAAAACAATCGAAGATCACTGGCCAAAGCACTCGCAAAGGCATAGAGGACTGACTCACAGAGAAGCGATTTGCCCAGTGATTTGCCCAATCACTTGAAGAAACTGGTCAAATCGCCGGGCAAATCACTTTGACAGCAGAAAATTACAGCAGAGCGGGAAAATGGACAGCAAACAGAAATCCGAATTTTCAGAAGTCCAAATCCAATCCAATCACTTCCAACACTAATCCAAGAGCCACGAAAGAACTTCTCATCCAAGGAAATCCAATTGCAATCAAATTCAACATCAAAAGAGGAGTCCAACATCAAATCAAAAAGGGATTTCAAAACCCTAGACAATTCTTCAGCTATAAAAGGGGAGTCTCAAAACCAGCAAGAGGACTATCCTCTGATCAGCAACTCAACTCGCCAGAAACTCTCCAGCATCTTCTTTCTTTCTTTTTCTTTTCATCTTTTTGTGTATTTAGTCCACTATGAGTGGCTAAACTCCTTATTTTCTAGTTGAAGTTGAGAATATTCAGATTTGTTATGAATTGGGAGGTTTAATACTCCATTGTTGAACTCTTATTTGTTTCAATATTTATGCAATCTGATCTTTTCTACAAGTATTACTTTGCTTTTAGAATCAATAAGGGCCCATTGCTTTTAAATTGCTTGAGTAATATTGTTTGAATGGTTTAGGTCCGTAATTGCTTGGATTGTTCAAATACACATTCAATCAGGTTGCATAATCCAAACTTGACCACGCGGTTGGCAAGGATAGAATTGGGTTTCTCTAAGTCTTAATGCAATCAACAGTTGTTCGATGCTACAATGCCCCAAGGACGTTCCTTGGCAACTTGTTGATTAGTGTTTGATTAGCGAACGTTTCCTAATTAAACTAGAACTAAGGAGGAATTTGGATTGTGAGAAGCGTCTTCCACAACCAAAACTAATTTATTGAAATCAAAAAGGAGTCTTCAAATAATCAATGATCAATTCTGAACAAACTGAATTAGACTCATACTTCAACTAGAAGCCTTTCTCTTATTGATTTATTCATCTTTAAATTACTGCTTTCTTTTACTATTTAGTGTTAATCCATCAACTCAAAAACCCCCCTCTTTTATTTACTTGTTATTTACTTTACCTTGGTCATTATTAGGAAGGTCTTTAGTGTCAATTCCCTGTGGTTCGACCCTATTGCCACTATCTGCAAATTTATTTGTTGATCGTTTAATAGGTTTATTTTTGACGGCTTCGACAACCGCCTATCATTGACCAAGGTCACTACCAAGGGCAGGTATTCCCATGCAGGATGGATGATCTATTGGGACAGCTAGTAGAAGTTGTTTATTTTCCAAGATAGATCTGAAATCCGGGTACTACCTGTGAGAGTTAGAGTTGGTTTTGGGTTAGCAGTGAGAAGAAGCCAGTTAGTAAAGATGAAGAGAAAAGAGTAAGGATCAGAGAAGTGCAGCGGAAGCCAGTGGAGTTCAAGAGGAGGTTGGGTATTGCTAAGGTGTTTCTTTTGGAAAAAGGGTACCTGGGAAACCCGGGAGTTTATACTCTAGCAGTACCTATGTCTCTCTTTTAGGAGAGAGGTTTTTAGGTTTTGCTTGCTTGTTGCTTGCTTGTTTATGTATGATTGATGTTGTGTTTTTATGAATGCCTTTTTGTTTGTGGAACATTCGGGGACGAATGTTCTTAAAGGGGGGAAGAATGTAATATCCGGCTAGATTCCGGCATCGGAATCCCTACCTTCCGGCGGAATCTCTGTTGGAATCTGGAATTCTGAAGATGCCAGAGTCTTCTAGGAGGGTAAAATGTATTTTTTAAAATGTTTTTACTGATTTCATGGTTTTAAATGAAAAAGAATTGAGTTTTGAAAAGAAAAGGGCAAGGAGACATTTGCCAGGTTCGGCCGCCGAAAGTGAAGTTCGGCCGCAGAACATGGGAAGATTTCGGGAGCGCTTTTGGCCTCCGAAAGCTTTGTTTGAACGAACCAAGGTTCGGCCGCCGAACCTCAAGTTTGGCCGCCGAACATGCATGTGTTTAGGGGGCACGTTAGGCTGCCGAAGGTCTTTGACCAGGCCACCTATAAAGAGCCCTCAGATCGGAAATGGGCGAGTTTTCTCCCCATTCTCGAGCTCCGGTGAGTTTTTGTGCTCCTTTGGTCGTTTTCATGATTTCTCTACCCATCCCTCAAGTTTTTCATGAGTTCTACCCTTGTTTTGAAGTTTTGAAGCTTATATAGGAGTTTTGGGAGCTTGGAGGCTTTTGGAGCTTGGATACTCCACACCTCCAAGTTAGGGATCGCACCACCCCTCGATCTTCAAGAGGTAAGTGTAGATCCTTGCTTTCCTTATGTTTTAATGAAGTTTTAAGTAAGTTTAAAGATGTTTTGATGGTTGAGTATGGGTAGATATGCATGTTTAGGTTTATGTGGGTTTTATGCCCAATGTATGCTTATGCCTGTTTATGTATGTTTATGTGATGTTATGTTGAAGGTTTAAGCTAGTTTATGCATGTGGGAGAGTGTATGCATGATTGGGACAGAGCAAGTGAGGTTTTGAGTGGTTTTGATGGTTTTGGCCTATGTGGGTCATAAGCTATTTATGTATGCCTTAGGATGTTCTTTGTTGGAGTTTAAGCTTGTTTAAGCTCCTTTGTGCATGGTTAAGGGTTTATGCATGATTTGGTAAGGTTGGGTGCTTGTTTTGGGGTGTTTGGAAGGTTTGGGAGGCTTGTATGCAGGAGGGGCTGAGTTCTGGACGAACTCAGGTTCGGCCGCCGAAGGTAGTTTCGGCCGCCGAACCTGCCTATGGATGCATGGATTGGCCGCCTAACCTTGCCCCCGAAAGTTGAGTTTTGGCTTGAAAGTAGACTTTTGACCGCCGAAGAAAGGTTCGGCCGCCGAAAGTGCCTGACTTTCATCTCTAGAGAGGGACTTTCGGCCGCCGAAGGTGCCGCCTAAAGTGCCCGAGTTTCGTCTCTGGAGAGAGGGTTCGGCCGCCGAAAGTGCCCTGTCCAGCCTTTTCATGGTTGTTTTCTATGCATGCTTAAGTGATGTTTTAGGGGGTTTTTGGGTAGTTGTTTATGAGTTGTTTAGAATGTGTTTGGCACCTCATTCGAGTCCACCTGTGTAGGATCGGACCCGAGGGACCGAGGAGGCCATCAATGTTAGCTGTTGCAGAGTTAGTCCAGCGTCTGCCAGAGGTGAGTAGAACTAAACTTAATCTTTTATTTTACGAAATTCAAATGCCTAAAGCATGTTCATGCATCATGCTTATATGTAATAGGTTGATTGCACTAGCTACACGAATATGACGCATTGCATTTGATAGGCGGTTGTCGAAGCCGTCAAAAATAAACCTATTAAACAATCAACAATAAACTTGTAGATAGTGGCAATAGGGTCGAACCACAGGGAATTGACACTAAAGATCTTCCTAATAATAACCAAGATAAGTAAATAACAAATAAGTAAAAGAGGGGGGTTTTTGAATTGATGATTAAAACTAAATAGCAAAGGAGAACAATAATTTAATTGAAAAGGAATTCCAATGAGAAAGAGATTCTAGCTGAAGTGTGAGTCTAATTCAGTTTGTTCAGAATTGATCATGATTATTAAAGACTCCTATTTGATTTCAATAAATTAGTTTTGGTTGTGGAAGACGCTTCTCACAATCCAAATTCCTCCTTAGTTCTAGTTTGATTAGGAAACGTTCGCTAATCAAACACTAATCAACAAGTTGCCAAGGAACGTCCTTGGGGCATTATAGCATCGAACAACTGTTGATTGCATTAAGACTTAGAGAAACCCAATTCTATCCTTGCCAACCGCGTGGTCAAGTTTAGATTATGCAATCTGATTAAATGTGAATTTGAACAATCAAAGCAATTACGGACCTAAACCATTCAAACAATATTACTAAGCACTTTAAAAGCAATGGGCCCTTATTGATTCTAAAAGCAAAGTAATATTTATAGAAAAGATCAGATTGCATAAATATTGAAACAAACAAGAGTTCAACAATGGAGTATTAAACCTCCCAATTCATCACAAATCTGAATATTCTCAACTTCAACTAGAAAAGAATGAGTTTAGCCACTCATGGTGACTAAAATACAAAAAAGATGAAAACAAAGAAAAAGAAAGAACAGCTGAAGAGTTTCTGGCGAGGGAGAAGGTGCTGAGTTCCTGATCAGAAGATATCCTGCTGGTTTGGAGGTTGCCCCTTTTATAGCTGAAGAAATCTCTCCTTTTAGGGTTTTGAAATCCCTTTTTGATTTGGCTTGTGATTCCTCTTTTGATGTTGAATTTAATTGCAACTGGAATTCCTTAAGTGAGAAACTCTTTCGTGGCTCTTGGAATTGATTTGGTAGTGATTGAGTTGGATTTGGACTTCTGAAAACTTGAAATTCGGTTTCCAGCTGTTTTTCCCGCCTCTGCTGTCAAGTTCTGCTGTCAAGGTGATTTGCCCAGTTTTCTGCGAGTGATTTGGGCAAATCACTGGGCAAATCGCTCTCTGGGATTCAGTCCAGTTTCTGTCTCTGTAGTTCTGCTGTTAAGGTGATTTGCCCAGTTTTCTTCGAGTGATTTGGGCAAATCACTGGGCAAATCACTTTTGCTGTCATTTTCTGCACTTTTTCTCCAACTCTTCAATTTCTTCATTTTCTACAAAAACATAACAAAAACACAATTTAAGCTAGGAAAATATGTAAATAAACAGTAAATAATATATTAAAAACATGGCTAAATTATGCTTGGTCAAATACCCCCACACCTAGCTTTTTGCTTGTCCTCAAGCAACAAATAACTTAGCCAATCAAGCCCCCCTTTTCTTTTGAGCCTAAGTACCACTTAATCAGCCCCCCTAGACTCCTGAATTGAAGTATCACAGTATAGAGTACATGCACCAAGGTCATCCTCTCCTTTCCTTGTTTCCTTTCACCTACTATGGTCAAGAGAAAGGTTTTTGACTCAATCATGCTTATTCTTTTATGTTAGGTTTAATGCAACTCTCTAAGAGTAACTTGCCCTTATTTTATTCAGCAGCACTTATTTTTATCCTTGCCTGAAAAAGTCACTAACCTTTTTACGCGATTGTGTACATGGGTGATACACCCTCGGTTACTCAGTTAGTCACTTGTTCAAGTGGCTACTAGCTCTGCTCATAGTCTTAGACCATCGAAACTTATTTTTGCCTGAAAAAGTCACTAACCTTTTTACGCGATTGTGTACATGGGTGATACACCCCCGGTTACTCAGTTAGTCACTTGTTCAAGTGATTTATTGGCTCAGTTCATAGTCTTAGACCATTGGAGCAGTTTTATGACTTTGTGCTTTGTGCTGGTTTTTTTTTTTTTTTTTTTTTTTATATGGAAGTTTGGGCAAATCAGCTCCTAGGGAGTTACACTAGCTTTTTATTTGCATGCATTTGTATTTTTATTTCCCTTGACCACAGCAAATTTAAGGATTCAATTTAAGAAAAGAACTTCCTAAGTGAAGGTAACATACTGTGAATGATTCAATTTAGGTTTAGAGGGGTGGCAAATCAATGGGGTCATGAGATAAGGAAACTCTTTCAGCTTTGTTATCTATGTTGAGTAGAGCAATTAGCTACAAAATTCTGTGTGTGTGTGCTGGGAGTCTCTGTGTGTGTGCTGGGAGTGTGAAAAAAATTCTGGTATGTGCAAAGAAAGTAAGAACAATGCAAAAAGAAACAAAATGATTGTAAAAGAAAACTAAACATGGAGGAGACTGTGCAAAATGTTCTTCAAACACCCCCACACCTAATGTAAACATTGCCCTCAATGTGTAAGCATGTATATAAAAGAATGAAGAGGGAAAGGGAAAAGGACTTCCTGGCCTGTGGGTGATTTGCCCAGTAATTTGGGCAAATTACTGGGCAAATCAGTGTCTGTGATGGTGCTGAGGCAGGAAATGTTGAACCAGCAGCTGCAACATGCTTTCCATGTGCTGCATCCTGTCTTGAGCCTCCACCGAATGGTCTTGAGGTGCCTTTTATGTCCTCCAAGGTCCACCCAATTGCTTTCTTGTGCTTCCTCAACACATCCAGGAGCTTTTCCTCTTCTTCTTGGCTGAGTTGGTTGGAAATAATTACTGGAAGTGTATTTCCAGCTCCCAAGTAGGCATATTTGAGGTGGTTAGGCAAGGGTTTCAGATCTGGTTCATTCTCTGTCTGCTGGTTTTCTGTCTGCTTGCTGTCTGATTTGCCCAGTGATTTGGGCAAATTTCTGGGCAAATCACCTTCTGTTAAGTCTGTCTGCTCACTGATTTGGGGCGATTTGCCCAATTTACTGGGCAAATCACTGGTCAAATCACCTGAAACCAGCTGTGAACAGTACTTCATCTGGTCTGTCTTGGTGTTGCTGTCCACTTCTTCTCTCCTGCAAAGACCTTCATAAAGTAAGTTTTCTTGATCAAAATCAAAAACTTCTTGACTTAAATCATCAATAACATCAAGGCCATAAACAGGAGAAACATCATTGGGGAATTTCATGGCATCATAAACATTAAATTTTATAATTTCCCCTTCAAACTCCATGGTTAATGTGCCATCATGCACATCAATTTTTGTTCTTGCTGTGCTCAAGAATGGTCTCCCCAGTAGGATATCAGAGGTGGTGTTGCTCTTGTCTTCCTCCATGTCAATAACATAAAAATCTGCTGGAAAGACTAATTGGTCCACTTGTACCAACACATCTTCTAGTACTCCCTTGGGGTAGACAATGGATCGGTCAGCCAATTGGATCACAATGCTGGTGCCCTTGAGTGTACCTGCATTCAACAAGTTAAAAATAGAGAAAGGCATGACGTTTATTGAAGCTCCAAGGTCACACATGGCCTTCTTTATTCCCACATTGCCTATTTTGCATGAAACCGCAAACATTCCTCTATCCTTGCATTTGACTGGTAGTTTCCTTTGGATGACAGCTGAAACACACTCCCCCACACTTACCTTTTCACGTTCAGCAAGTTTCCTTCGGTTGGTGCATAGCTCTTTGAGAAATTTTGCATACCTTGGAATTTGTTTTACAGCATCAAGTAGGGGAATGTTGATTTCCACCTTGCGAAATGTCTCCAATATCTCTTTTTCCTCTTTCTCCTTTTGGGATCTTGCAAATCTCTTTGGGAAGGGAGGAGGTACCTTGAATTTCTCCATAGGTTGCTGTTTCTGCTTTTGACTGGATTCTGCCTGGTCTGTGGGTGATTTGCCCAGTGATTTGGGCAAATCGTTGGGCAAATCACTGCCCTGATTACTTTCTGGCAGATTTTCATCAGTTACCTGTTTCTGCAATTTTTCTGCCTGGCTGTCTGGGAGTTCTTTTCCACTCCTCAATGTGATGGCACTAGCATTTTGTCTTGGATTTACTTCAGTTTGGGAAGGTAGCTTTCCTTGTGATTCAATTTTGTTCAAGGATGAAGCCATTTGCCCCATTTGTTTCTCAAGATTCTGCACAGTACTTGCCAAATTTTTCACAATCTCTTCTAGAGATGCATTAGAATTCTGAGGTGCAGCTTGAGCTTGGTTTCTTTGCTGGTAGCTTGGATATTGCTGTCCCCTTGCATAACTGAAATTTGGATGGTCCCTCCAACCTGGATTGTAAGTACTTGCATAGGGATCATACCTTCTTTGCCCATTGAAGCCTCCAATAGCATTGACTTGCTGGTCCTCCTCTTGAAGGGAGGGACATAGATCAGTAGGATGGTTGTTGGCACATATTCCACATGGCTTGGGTTGCTGAAATTGCTGAACTTGTTGGGTTTGACCCACAACAAGGCTATGGACAGCATTGGTGAGGTTAGAAATTTGAGATGCCAAATCAGATGTACTCACCTCATTCACTCTTCTTGATGGCTGCTCTTGATCTCCAAATTGCTGAGAAGCTGCAGCCATGGTAGAAATTAAGTCTCTCATTTCTCGAGCTGATTTTTTCTCAATTGATCCTCCACAGGCTGCGTCAATAAATTTTCTTTCCGAGGGTAGCAAACCTCCATAGAAGTAATGCATAAGAGATTTGTCAGAAATATCATGTTGAGGGCAGCTTGTGCACAGCCTTTTGAACCTTTCCCAGTATTCATACAAGTCTTCAGAGTGCTTTTGCCTTATGCCACTTATTTCTCGACGGATGCCTATGGCTTTTGAGGTTGGGAAGAATTTTCTCAAGAATGCTCTCACCATATCAGTCCATGATGTGATGGATCCGGGTGGCAAGTAGAATAGCCATTCCTTGGCATAGTCGTCAAGGGAAAAAGGGAAGGCTCTAAGTTTGATATCCTCTTCTGGAATACCTTGGGGTCTCAAGGTGGAGCACACCACATGGAATGCCTTCAAATGTTTGTGAGGATCTTCATTTTCTAAGCCTCTGAATTTGGGAAGGAGATGGATCAGACCTGTCTTAAGCTCAAAGGGTGCTGTCAATGGGGGATACTCAATGCATAGGGGCGCTTGGTCTCCTTCTGGTTCATCTAGCTCTCCGAGAGTTCTTTCCCGTGGCTGAGGTACTTGGATAGGCAAGTTTCTGGCTTGATTTTGAGCTTCCACATTTGCAGCAGGTGGTGCTGCCATAGCTGGATTTTCTGCCATAACCTGGAATCGGGTATCAGGTTCAAATGCAGTAGTAGCTGTAGGCGAGTTTGCTGGTGCAAAAATTTCTGCAGCAGGGGCAGATGTGACAGCAAGTGCTTCAGCTGGTGCAGAAAAATCAGCAGGTGTAGCAACAGCTCTGTGAGATGGTGTTGCTGATGAAGATGCTTTTGAGGCTTGGTTCCTCAAATTTGCTTGCTTCCTTAAGTGCTTGGCAGTTTTTTCAATCTCAGGGTCGTAAAGAAGTGTGTCTTTACGGCCAGACCTGGTCATAAAGGGAAAATACGTTAGTTTGAATCAACTCCCCGGCAACGGCGCCAATTTTTGATAGGCGGTTGTCGAAGCCGTCAAAAATAAACCTATTAAACAATCAACAATAAACTTGTAGATAGTGGCAATAGGGTCGAACCACAGGGAATTGACACTAAAGATCTTCCTAATAATAACCAAGATAAGTAAATAACAAATAAGTAAAAGAGGGGGGTTTTTGAATTGATGATTAAAACTAAATAGCAAAGGAGAACAATAATTTAATTGAAAAGGAATTCCAATGAGAAAGAGATTCTAGCTGAAGTGTGAGTCTAATTCAGTTTGTTCAGAATTGATCATGATTATTAAAGACTCCTATTTGATTTCAATAAATTAGTTTTGGTTGTGGAAGACGCTTCTCACAATCCAAATTCCTCCTTAGTTCTAGTTTGATTAGGAAACGTTCGCTAATCAAACACTAATCAACAAGTTGCCAAGGAACGTCCTTGGGGCATTATAGCATCGAACAACTGTTGATTGCATTAAGACTTAGAGAAACCCAATTCTATCCTTGCCAACCGCGTGGTCAAGTTTAGATTATGCAATCTGATTAAATGTGAATTTGAACAATCAAAGCAATTACGGACCTAAACCATTCAAACAATATTACTAAGCACTTTAAAAGCAATGGGCCCTTATTGATTCTAAAAGCAAAGTAATATTTATAGAAAAGATCAGATTGCATAAATATTGAAACAAACAAGAGTTCAACAATGGAGTATTAAACCTCCCAATTCATCACAAATCTGAATATTCTCAACTTCAACTAGAAAAGAATGAGTTTAGCCACTCATGGTGACTAAAATACAAAAAAGATGAAAACAAAGAAAAAGAAAGAACAGCTGAAGAGTTTCTGGCGAGGGAGAAGGTGCTGAGTTCCTGATCAGAAGATATCCTGCTGGTTTGGAGGTTGCCCCTTTTATAGCTGAAGAAATCTCTCCTTTTAGGGTTTTGAAATCCCTTTTTGATTTGGCTTGTGATTCCTCTTTTGATGTTGAATTTAATTGCAACTGGAATTCCTTAAGTGAGAAACTCTTTCGTGGCTCTTGGAATTGATTTGGTAGTGATTGAGTTGGATTTGGACTTCTGAAAACTTGAAATTCGGTTTCCAGCTGTTTTTCCCGCCTCTGCTGTCAAGTTCTGCTGTCAAGGTGATTTGCCCAGTTTTCTGCGAGTGATTTGGGCAAATCACTGGGCAAATCGCTCTCTGGGATTCAGTCCAGTTTCTGTCTCTGTAGTTCTGCTGTTAAGGTGATTTGCCCAGTTTTCTTCGAGTGATTTGGGCAAATCACTTTTGCTGTCATTTTCTGCACTTTTTCTCCAACTCTTCAATTTCTTCATTTTCTACAAAAACATAACAAAAACACAATTTAAGCTAGGAAAATATGTAAATAAACAGTAAATAATATATTAAAAACATGGCTAAATTATGCTTGGTCAGCATTATTTACTGTTGATGTGGATGGACCAAGGCGACCCCAATAGCCCTAGATATGTTATGTTAATGAAGTCCTGAGGAGCCCGAAGGGTCGGGCACTATGTTATGTTACAGTCAGAGGGAGTTTTGGTGGTCATGTCCAATCCGTGATGTGAATTGTTTGTGCTGTGGCGCATTTCATGAAAGCATGTAATTAATGAACTGTTTTCTTTGTTTCTACTCACTGGGCTTTTTAGCTCACCCCTCTCCCCTAACCCCAGTGTTGCAGGTATGAGGTCGATCGGGAAGTCTCAAGAGTTAAGGTTGTGCTTATGTAATAGATTAGAGTTGTGTGGACATGTAATGTAAATTGAGATAATGGATTGTAAGATAATGAAATGTAATGTAATGCAAGTATAGTAGAGTTGTGTTATGTATTAGTACTGTACTTGGCCCTAAGACTTGGTTATTCCCTTTTTAGTACATGATGTATATCGTGATTTTATGTTGAGTTGTGTTGGAACTAAATTTGTGGCATGTGTTGTTTACCATGCTAGAGTTTGATGAGGACCCTAGTGGAGGTCCTATGCTTATGGATTTTAATGCATGCACAGGTTAGTTTTGGTTCTTCGGATGTGATCCCAGTTTGATGTATGTCATGTTGACCCAGCTAGAGTTTTGATGAGGGCTCTAGTAGGGGGTTCTTTATGTTTTCAGTTATGTCGCATACAGGTCAGGCTCGGGATATACATCAAATGTTTAAGTTTTTATGTTAAAGTTTTGATCATGTATGGGATTTGACCAGGTGATAGGAGGTATGTTTGGCTTCCTACGGGTCCCGGCGGCCTTAAGCCGATTTGGATCCTAGCGCCGGTGGCGGTTCGGGCCGTTACAGGGGGTATCGGTTTTCGGGCTGTTACAGCTACCCTGATGTTACTAGTCGACATTGTGCATGCAAAATTAAAAGGATAAGTATAAAAAAGTGAGAGTTACTTTGCTAGAATGACACCGAGACAAAGTAACAGGAAAATGTATGCTTTTTTTTTTTTATTGAAGTGTGTTTTTTCACTTGTAATGGAATAAATATAGGTATAGTAATGTGATTAAAAATTGGTAAGACTTTGTTGTTGAGAATGTTTATTATGCATGATAAATATTTTTACCTTTCATTTTAAGTAAAATTAGAGAGAGTTGTGTATAGGTTGTCTTATTAGCATGCATCACTTAATGCAAGTTTCCTGTTGAAGTATGAGTTGGTGGTTCCATTACTCTACTAGGTCGTAATATGAAATATTCTGGTGGCAAATATCTTAAAAGGTTTTGTATGATTGTGAGAAAATGAGATTCTCAGATGTTGAAAGAAAGATGAAGAACTTAGAATATGGTGGAGTGAAATATATAAGTTATTATAGGTTAAAAGAAGTTAGAAACTATGAACTAAGATTAGTGAAAATAGATAAAATCTATGTTTGGTGAGGGTGCACATCATGGATTTTTAAAGATATATATAGACAGAATAGATGGTCACAATGTAGGTGCATCAAACAATATGCATAGTGAAGAGTATATTGAAAATGATAATTCTAGTATTGAATCTGATAGCACTTTAACCTTTATGACACTGAAAGTGATACTGATTTCACATCCATAACTAATGAAAAAGATATGTCTAAGAGTGATGTAAGTGTACATAATGAAGACAATGATAATGATTCTAAACATATTAAAGTAATGTGTAATGAAAAAAGGGTGAACAAGGGTGAAGTAGGAGATTGAGACAATTTGAGCTATTTGATATAGATGGGCTACACAGTGACTATGAAACTATAGATAGTATAATTTCAATAGATAAGGGAAATGAAGATAATCATTTAAGTAAATATGATAAGGGAAATGAAGATGATCATTTAAGTAAATATTAAGACTCAAATGAAGGTTTACTTACACCATAAAGTAGTAATGAAGGTGACTTGGAACCTAAAGAAAAAAAAAATGTTTTAGTTTACAATAAAATATGGGAGCTTAAAGACTTCGCATTTGTTCCAGGGATGTTGTATCAAAATAAGAATGAAGTTAAGCAAGCAATACAAAAATATGCTATATGTTCTGGGGTTAATATCAAGTGGAGCAAAAGTACTCTAGTTAGGTGTGAATATTTGGTTAGTTCGGTTCAAAACCGAAATGAAAAAAACAAAAAGCGAAAGTTTAGTATTATTGAAAATCGAATTGATTTTGGGCAGAAATCGATTTGAATGAATTGGTCTTATTCAGTTTGATTTAGTTTAGTTTGTCGGTTTGGATTTTTAATGAAATTTTTATTTTTTACACCTTATTTTTAGAATTCTAAAATTTAATTGAAGTATTTAAACATTGGTTGTAGTCTAATATCTTTATATTATAAAAAATGATATATTATTATCACTAATCAGTTCGGTTTGATACTATCGATTTTTTATTAAAATCAAACCGAACCGAAATAACCAAAATTTTTTAAAATAAAAATCGAATCAAATCGAAAAGAATAAAAAACCGAATTGAATTTTTAAATTAATTCAATTTGATCGAATTTTTTAGTTTGAATCAAATACTGCTCACTCCTAACTGTAATTGAGTGGAAGCTAGGTGTGAATGAAATTGCCCATGGAGAGTGTATGTTAAGCAAACAGTTTGAGAAAATATTTGAAGTAAGGAGATGTGGTAATGAACATAAATGTTATAGACCACTGAGGAATATGCTAGCAAACTCTGAGTGGATAGATAGAGAGTACTTGAAGAAGTTGAGGGTTAATAGTGATTACAAAGTTAAGGATATGATATCTAACATGAATGAGAAATATGCTAACATTGTTGCTAAAGAAGTCTGTCATAGAGCAAAGAGAAAGGCACTTAGACTATTAAGAGGATTTATTGAAAAGCACTACTCAAGGCTGAGATCATATGTTGCAGAATTATAAAAGGTTGATCCTCATGTACACTCAGGTTAGAAGTGAACAATATTAATGGCTCAGTGTTTTCAACATTCTATATAGGTTTTTCATCACTTAGGAAGGGGTTTCTAAGTGAAGTCAGGCCTACACTTTGCATGGATGGATGTTTTCTGAAAAGTTTATTAGTAGGAGTATTGTTTACTGCAATTGCAAGAGATGAAAACAACAAGATGTTTCTTATTGCATGGGCAGTTGTAGAAGGAGAAAATGAATAAACTTGGAATTGATTTGTTAATATGCTATTTTAATATTTGAATATTCAAGATGGTTTGAGATATACAATTATAAGTAATCAACAGAAAGGTAACATTATTCTTTATGCTATTATTTGAAAATTTTAATGTATTATTCCACAAGATGATTTGGGATACTTACATAAAACAGGGATTAAGTAATGCTATACTAAGAAGAGTACCAATTGTAAAACACATAAATTGAGCCATGCATATATATGCCAATTGGAAGAAGGCATACAAAGGAGAGGAGCTTAAAAAGTTGTTCTGGCTTGTAGTTAACTCCACATATGAGGCAGAATTCAATACACATATTGAAGCATTGAGAATTTTGGATGCAAAGGGTTGTGATGACTTCATGAAGGAAGGGCCAAATAGATTTTGCAAGGCATTTATTAATACAATGCCTACATGTAATGCTATTACAAGTAATCTAGTAGATACTTTCAATGGATATATATGTTAAGCCAAAACTCTACCTTTGATACATATGCTTGAAACTATAAGGTCACCTTTGATGGAATGGATGTATAATAAAAGGAATATGATGCTGAAATGTGAGGATATTATATGCCTAAGAATTAGGTAAGTAATTGAGAAGCAAAAACTTGGTACAAGAACATGTCTTGTGAAGCAAACACTTGGAAACATTTTTCAAGTTACATAAGAGGATGATGGGTTTGTTGTACCATTAGGTAATCATACATGTTCTTGTTCTTGTCATCATGGAAACTAAGTGACATTACATGTGCCCATGCACTAGCATGTATCAATTTTATGAAGCATCTTGTTGAGGAGTATGTTAATGAATACTATTTCAAGGATAATCACTTGAAGATGTACGAGTTTGTACTACAACCTATTAATGAGTATAAGATGTGGCCTACAATTTCTCGAGATTCTATTAGGCCTCAAGCATACAAAAAAATGCCTGACATGCCAAAGAAAAATAGGAGAATAGACCCAAATGAAGATAAAAAAAGCAGTAAAATCAAAAAAAGACATGTAAGCACTTCCTTCAAATTGGACATAACAAGAGAGGATGTCCAAAGAAGGATGAACCACCTGCTCCTAGAGTAAAGAAGATATATGATATTGATCTAAAATATTTTATGACTTAATTTATGCACATTAGATTTTTATATACTATATTGCATAATTTTATAGCATGGAGAGGAAACCCAATAATGAGAGGACATGTAAGTTCATCTGTAATAAATGAACAACCTAGTGAAAGCACAATAAGAAATTAAATGCAAATTAAAAGAGAAGAGATAGATATTAATCTGCCTTCACTTATTTTACATTTATTGTAAGTGTTGATATTGGAAACTTGGTTCTTTTTATTTTTTCAGGCGAGATAATGATATAGAATAAGGATATTCACAGAAACTGGCAATATATATGCAAGGATAGAAATTAATAGAGACTATTTATTTTATTTTTTGGTTGTAGAAAATTTCTTGTCTTTTACAAACAATTGTACATTTAAAAATTATAATTTTTTTTACATCCAGATGCCTAGTAGTAGAAATATTAGACATATTAGTGGGAGTTTGACTACAGCTAATGCAACAAGAAGTGAGCACCAACTTCGTGGCACAAGCATATCTACTATTGATGTCCAACAGTTTCAAGAATCACAACAATCTTCCATTTTAACTCAATCACAACAATCACAGTGAATAAGATTATATGACCCTTTTTGGATGATACAAATGTTATGTTTTCTGTATGCATTTTGATTACATAAAATAATATATCATGATAAATAGGTTTGTTGTTAATTTTGTTTTGGATGGTACAGATAGGAATAACATTCATTACTTTTTTTACTTAGTTTTTTTTACTTATGTAAATGAAGTTATTATATGGGACATATTATATGTCATGAATCATGTGTACATGAATAGTATTTCGCAATTGAGTTATTAATTTTATTTTATTTCAATGAGCAATGAATATATTTTTTTTTTATATGTAACTAAGGTCCAACAATGATAAAAACACAGTTCACTTTATAAAGATCCAAAAATGATCATATTTTCGAAAAGAGTCCTATTAGTGATATATAAAATAATAGATAGATTTATCAATACTCCAATCCAAACACAAATGAGACTTGCATCTAATTTGGTTAAAATAAAGTTCATAAATAACATAAGAATTATCACAATCCAGTTCAAAAATGATCATGTTTCTATTGTCTGTTCATCGAGTTTAGATCACTGCCTTGAGCAAGGCAGAGTATTTCAGTCCAAAACAGCTTTAAAATAATCTCTAATGATTCCTTGTAATACATTCAACTTTAAATCTGACCAAAATTAAAATATATGTGAAACTCCATTTTTGTACCATAAAGAACATAATAAAATCATGGAAATTAACATAGAAAAAGTAGTAAGTTTGACAACTCATCAAAATTCCCACACTTGCACGTTACTCGTCCTCAACCAATTGAAATTTAATTGTTTAAATTAAAAAACCAAATTATCGTGCAATAAGATACTAGCAAAAATAACTTAAATTCACTAAAATTCACTACAAGTAGTCCCACTTTTAAAACATATTTTTCAATATATAGAGTAGGCTCTTAGTCCAATTCAAACATAAAAAATATAAAAATATCATCTTTTAAAATTAAGTTAACCCTTCAAAAAAATAGATTTTAGAAACTTTGACTAAACCAACAAAATTAAAGACTTTGAGGGTTTTATTACACTCTTACTATATTTTGCCTAAAATCGATGACGTGAATGTAAAATAAATAGTTATTAAACCACGTTTCTCAGATTTTTTAGCTTAGATGGCTACTAACTCTACTTATTGTCACCTAACTAAAGTATGAGACAAATTTTTAAACGGTAAAAAAAAGGGTAATATTCTTCTAAACACCGATTTTTCTATATAAAATGACTTAAGAGTTGCCAAGTATTATACTGTTTAGACCATCAGATTGTTAATCAAATAACCAAATGACTAGAGGAGTGGGTTACAAGACTAATTTATGTTGAAGTATTTTTTTTTAAATTTTGTTTAAACTAGAAATATAAATCGCTTTTAAAATTTTTATTTATTTTATAATTTTAATACTGATTTGGCCAAAATTATGAATTTATTTGATCTAAAACTTGAAATTGGACTGATCTATTTTTTTTTTTTTGGACCTACAATAAATTGTATTTCAAGGCTGCTTCTTGCAGCAGATGAGGGATTTCAGAAGAATCCATAATACAGCCACTAAAAACTCCAAGTTAAATCAAACCAAAATCAAATTAAATTCCATCAAATCAACTCATCCCTACCCTTAGTAACTCTAAGCAGCAGAGTTGCTACCGTTGCTACAACTAAGGAAATCACTAGTGAAGTATACATCATGAATAACGCATAGTAGAGCAGCCCTCAATATGCCGACAACTCCCATACCTACGAGAAGGTCGAGCAGCCACCAAAGCATATACTCGATCTAGCATAATTATTTGGTTCTCAGTGATAAGAAATTAACTTAGGAAGGAAGATGAGTATATTTGTATATCTTGATATGAATGTGTACAGTGTTTAAATACAGAGAGAAGCTCCTGATTCTAAGGAATCTACAAAATACAAATACACTTTGAATTAATATATCTTATCTTAGGCTAACTGTTACTGCTAATACCCCCTCTCAAGCTTAGAATCTCGAGTGAGAAGTCGAAGCTTGTTTTTATGCTGCTGAAATCGACTGGTGCTAAGGGGTTTTGTAAAAATATCGGCTAATTGATCAACCGATGAAATAAACTGTACACTGATATTTCCTTCCTTGACTTGCTCCCGAACAAAGTGAAAATCTACTTCTATGTGTTTCGTTCGGGCTTTAAAACATGGATTGACAGCTAAATATGAAGCGCCAATATTATCACACCAAATGATTGCTGGGTTAAGCAAAGGTTGTCGCAATTCCTTAAGTAAAGACCGAAGCCAAATCAGTTCAGTTGTCGTATTCGCAACAGCTCTATATTCAGCCTCTGTGGAAGATCTTGCAACGGTAGGTTGTTTCTTAGCGGACCAAGAAATTAAATTTGTCCCAAAATAGATGGCAAAGCCACTGGTAGATCGACGATCTTGCAAACTTCCTGCCCAGTCAGCATCACAGAAGGCTTGTAGTCTGCTATTAGTAGATGGTGTAATAAATAACCCTTGTTGAATTGTATCCTTAACATAGCGAAGGACTCTCTTACATGCTATCCAGTGAGTCATCGTTGGCTTCGAGAGAAATTGACAAAGTTTGTTGACAGAAAATGCCAAATCGGGTCGTGTCAAACAAGCATATTGCAAAGCACCTACCGTTCGTCGATACAAATCTGGTTCAGCCATTGGTTCACCATCGTCAAGATGTAATTGACAATTGGTAGCCATAGGCGTTTTTACAACCACTGCATGTTCCATTTTAGTGTGCTGAAGCAAATCTTGAAGATACTTGTGTTGAGAAAGAAGAATTCCATTTTTGTGATGATGGACTTCTATTCCAAGAAAGTAACTTAATTTGCCAAGATCGCGCAATTTAAACTCATGAGCAATCTGCTGTATACAATCTTGAATCATAGTAGAAGAACTACCAGTGATGACAATGTCATCGACATATAAAAGAATATATAAAACAGCTCCGTTGGCTTCTTTAATAAAAAGAGAAGAATCAGTGTGTGATCCGGAGAAACCAAGGCCATATAGAAAAGAACTTAATCTCTGAAACCACGCCCGAGGAGCCTGCTTAAGGCCATAAATGGATTTGTTCAATTTATAAACATATGTAGGACATCGGGAATCAGTAAACCCAGGAGGTTGGGTCATATATACAGTTTCTTCCAAAAACCCATTCAGAAACGCATTGGAAATGTCCAATTGCCGCAGCTCCCATCCTTTCATAACAGCTAGAGATAAAACAACACAGATTGTTGGTGGTTTGATCACTGGACTAAAAGTGGCAGCATAGTCAAGCCCTTCAACTTTATTATAACCCTTGGCAACCAACCGAGCTTTGCATCGTTCAACACTACCGTCTGGATGCCGTTTAACTTTAAAGACCCACTTACATCCCACAATATTAATATTCGAAGGTTTAGGAACCAATTCCCAAGTCTGATGTTGAATTAGAGCAGTAATTTCACTACTCATTGCTTCTCTCCAAATGGGTATTTTTATTGCTTTACTAAAACAAGAAGGTTCCATAGGCGAGGAGTGGGAACTTACAGTTGTAGTGTAAGCAAATGTTTTCTTCTTAGGATTGGGTCTCAAGACCATTGTAGGATGTGGACGGGGTGTGGGTGCAGAAATCGGATCAAGTGGCTGTTTCGACGGCAAAGAAGTAGTTGTTGCAGTGTTGGATTCAGAAACCAACGCAAGTTCAAGTCCTGTTCCAGATGATTGTTGCGGCAGAGAACTATCTGAAGACTGAACATGCTGCGGCAAGCATGGGTTTGATCCAGATTCAGTTGTCGATAGCAGAAGATTCTCCTGACCAGTAAAAGATGGCGTGTCTATTTGTCCAGCAGCTGGTTGCTTTTCTGAATTAATTGGCTTAGAAGTCGGCACTGAAAGTGTGAGCCATGGAACAGAATCTATTTCTGAATGTGGTTTACCAAGAATCGAAGCATCAGTGGAAAGAGTTTCCTTGTATAAAAATCGGGACTCATCAAATTGAATATGCCTGCTGACATACAACTTGTTATCATTAGGATTAAAACAAAGATATCCCAAATGATCATTAGAATAGCCAAGAAAAAGACAAGCAACAGTTCTGTATGAAAACTTATGCTGATTGTAGGGCCTAAGTAATGGATAAACCGTACAACCAAAGACCCGTAGAAACTAATAAGCCGGAGCTTTACAAAATAACCTCTGATATGGTGAAATATTTTGTAAAACTGAAGTTGGCAACCGATTTATCAAGAACACAGCAGTAGACATTGCAAAATTCCAAAATCGTTTGGGAACCGAGGAGTGAGCAAGTAATGCAAGACAAATGTCAACAACATGTCGAATTTTCCGATCAACTGTACCATTCTGTTGATGAGTGTGTGGACATGTAATACGATGATGAACACCCTGTTCCTTCAAATAATTATGGACAGTGCGAAACTCCCCTCCCCAATCCGATTGAAATTCAAGCAGTGGAGTTTGAAACTGTCTTTCAACAAGTTTATGAAAATTTATGAAAACAGAACAAACATCACTTTTCTTCTTAATAGGAAATAACCAACAATATCTTGAAAAATCGTCTACAAAAATGACAAAATATCGATCTCCATAAAACGATAATTCAGGGGCAGGACCCCAGACATCACCATGAACCAAGGCTAATGGTTTATTTGCAATAGTTCCAGTCAAAGGCAAAGTAAGTTGTTTACTCTTCCCCAAACAGCAAGCTTCACAAAGGCTGTTGGATGACTGTTTTATTGAAGAATGCGGCAAATTAAACTTTGAAATAAGAAAAGATATTGTTGAGTGTTGAGGATGACCAAGTCTTGAATGCCAATCTGGTTGCGTAGTCCTCGCAGAAACCATAGCTGTAGGATGCTTAACAAGAGGTGGAAATCTGAACTTGTAAATATCATCCTCGGCTGGACCAGTAATCAAAACCCGCTTACTTGGTTTGTGCTTCACAACAAAGCCGCAAGAGTCAAATTTAAAGGTGCAATCATTATCTTTGGCAAACTTATTAACAGATAGTAAACGAGATTGCAGTGTAGGCACATGTAAAAGATTATTCAAATGAAGTTTTGCAGCAGGAGTTTGAATAATACGATTACCAATATGCTGAATATCCAAATCCGATCCATTACCTAAAGTAACCTTGTCCGGTCCCTTATACTCATCAGTGATCTCAAGAGCAGAGAGATCGGGAGTCATATGATGTGAGGCAGCAGAGTCTGCAAACCAAGTTGTGGAATCAGCAGATGTCATAGTAGTAGCTGTATTGGCAGTAATCGGAGTAGAATCCTAATCATAGCGCTTGCGGCACCATTTCGCTTGATGGTTGTTCAAGCCATAAATCTGACAAGGGTTTGGAAACCATCGCTTTGACCCTTTGGAGTTAGAACCTGAACCTCTTGCATTCGGACCACGTTGATTAGATCGTGATCCAGACCGAGTTTGGCGAGAGAAATTCGCAAGAATAGGCGTAGTGGTGGTCGAATGATTGCTACTTTGCAAGAGAATCTCATGAGACATCAACTGAGCAGACAGGTCAGAGAATGGTACCTTCGTTTTGCTAGCAGATAGAGTAGCAATGCTTGGATGATAGTCAGAAGGCAGTAATCGAAAAATTGTTGCATTGAACTCATCGGTGGAAATGGGAGTAGCAGCCGCTGATAACTCATCTGCAATAACTTTTGCTTCTCGCAAAAATAGAGATATAGGTTTGTCACCTAGAGATAGATTCTGAAGGGCAATATGTAATTGAACCCTCTTCGCACTATTACTCGTACCAAAAGCTTCAGATAAAGAATTCCAGGCATCAAAAGCACTCTCAAGACCGGTAACATATGGCATCACCTCCTCCGTAAGAGAGGAACAGATCCAGCTAAGAAGGAGCTGATCTTCCTGAATCCATTTGAGATACTCTGGATTTGGCTCTGGTTGAGAAGTAGTGGAATTTGTGAGAATTGGTGTTGGTTCAGGAGTTCCATCAATGTGTCGGTTCAAATTATAACATTTGATGATAGGAAGAAATTGTGTCTTCCATGCTAAATAATTGGTTTCCTTTAGTTTCAAGGAAAAAGAAAGTTGGGCGTGTGGTAGGGTAGAAAATAAATTCGAAGATTGAAGGGGAGAAGAATGAGAAACATCAGAAGGTGTTGATGAATCTGAAGCCTTTTTTTTTTTTTTTCTTTCCTATGGCTCTGATACCAAATTAACTTAGGAAGGAAGATGAGTATTTTTGTATATCTTGATATGAATGTGTACAGTGTTTAAATACAGAGAGAAGCTCCTGATTCTAAGAAATCTACAAAATACAAGTACACTTTGAATTAATATATCTTATCTTAGACTAACTGTTACTGCTAATATAAGAGAACGATCATCTTTGAACTTTTGACTTAAATAATAAAGTTGCTGCTTCTGTCAAATTATCCCGTGCCTATTTTTATCTTTCTTGATCTTACAGAGCTACTCAGAATTTTCTAGGCAATATTAGGTTGAAATATTAAATCATTTATTAATGAACTCTTAGTCTTGGTCTCTCTTGGAATTTTATTGTATTCTATGTAGAATTATCTACCTGTAATGGCGAGTAAATAATATTTAAACAATTGTAAAAAAAATAAACAATAAAAACAGAAAAATTTAACCATAAAAAAATATCAAGCAATTTCCTTTTTTAAATAAGTGTATTTCATTACACGTTAAATTCTTATAGGCTTTGAAATCACCATCTTATATTATTAACTTTTAGAGTTTGATTTTTTAATAATAAATTTTTTTAAAAAAAAAATTGAATAAAAACTTGACAGGAGTCCACCATAAATCCAAGAGACAGACAAGTGGATCTCTAAATGAAAAAAAAATTACATAGAATTTACTATTATATATTGAGTCAATGGTGGACCAGATTCACTTTAAGACATTATGTATATATGTGGAGAAAGAGATGTCCAACTTTTGGATCACTCTCATCCAACAACTGAACAGAACAATATTCACGGACGCAATAGTCTGAGCCTTCATGTAGTTGAAATACTAAATCATTTAGTGGGGCCACTGAGCTCGTAGTCTTGGTCTATGTATTTTAAAATGTCCACTTTAGCTCTGACGACTGACTCCCTTACACAACAGCAAGAAACCTCCAGCCTACTTATTGTTGTCGGTCTTCGTTGTGTTGGTCATGATATCATAACTGTAGCGTCTTTGAAGCTTTCGATGGGTTGTTGCGGCAGCAAGCGTAGTACCCTCGATGATAATGATACAGGTATATTTTTTATGAGTACAAAGAACTATTAAAGCCGCGCAGGGCTTTGGTGCTCCTTTTTCATGCAAGTTCTATGCTCGTTCTCATGTTTCATTTACTTGGGACTAATTGAGGCGCATTATAATCTCAGATCATGCGTACACGTCCAGAGCACAGCAATCTGCGTCTTCATCTCATGTATATTCCATCGTTCATAGGCCACCGTCACGTCCTAAGACGGACAAAGGGTATGGACAGAAACAATCTATGCAAGCTTTTGTCTCTCAGAATTATGAAGGATTTGGACAGAGCCTATCTGCGTCTTCAACCTCACTTCCCAAGGAGCCTCGTAGTCATACGCCTGTCTCCCAGAATCGTCAAGGACTTGGACATACGCCAAAGGAAACTGGTGAGTTCTTTAATAGATTCGATGAAAACTTGCTTTGACTGAGTCTATATGGACTGGTAATGTAAAATTACAGTAGGATTTTATATGGTTCTCCCTGTAATTTTACACTACGAATCCATATAGAATCGGTCTAATTAAATGATTTTCATTTTACACTATAGATTCATCTACAAGATTGTAGCCAAGGTTTTGGTCCAAGAATAGATATGTGGTCTTCATGTTCCAATATTATAGTTGAATTTGATTCTTTAGTGGTTGTCGCTTGAATCTCCTCTCTTTCCTCATGCCCCTAGCGACTGTTGCTAATTCCGTATCTAACAGTCTTCAAGTTCTTCCACCGACTCAATTCATACATATCCTAAGAGAATCAAATTAGATTGCAGATGCTCTTGCAAAACAGGGTATTCCCAGGACTACGGATTTTATTGCTTGGTTGGCTTTTCTGTATTGTCGATATATCTCTTGTACCAGGTTTTTCACTTAGCATGTTTTATCTTAGGTTGCGAGTTTCGAAGGTTTGATGACTGGGTGTACCCAAATTTCTCATGCTAAGTTTTTCTTGATTTATTAATAATATTTTACTTATAAAAGAAATATTTTCTAATCCTCCTCTAACTAATTGAGGTATGTTATAATTGATCAGATGATAGATACAAGTCACCGGCTGTAGAGTCAGTCGCGTCTAGCTCATCCTTGTTTCCTGAGGAGAGTAAAATTAATCATGCATCTGGCTTTGAGCTAAAGAAATATAGTTTTAAAGAACTAGCAGAGGCAACTGAACATTTCTCCAACAACAATTTCCTTGGCGAGGGTGCTTTTGGCCAAGTCTTTAAGGCAAACCTAGACGGAAAAGAAGTTGCTATCAAGAAACTCAAAATGGTGATGGATACTGAGGTTGACCATAGTGATGAGCAGCCGAAAAATCTCGAGAAACTGTTGGAGGAGCTTGATGTCCTAAGAATTGTGAATCACCCAAATGTTGTTAAAATGGTCGGCTACTGCAATGAACAAAAGAATAAATTGCTCGTTTTAGAATATGTTGCCAATAAGTCCTTGAGGTTTCATTTAAATGGTAAGTCCTTTGTGCCATTTTATTTATTTATTTTGAGTTTGTGATAATTATTTGAATAATGCTAAACAAATTATTTATCAATATAGTGTGAAATTTGCTCTAAATAAGTCAATGTAACATACATTTTTGAAAGCACTGAAAAAGCATATAAATTAAAATTTGTACTTATGAAAATGTGAAAAAAAAAATGACCTAAATTGAGTCGATATAAATATATAATATAAAATGAAAATAAAACCTACATAAAATTTTATATATTTATACTACGAGTCATATGCATTTGACGATATAAATATATAATATAAAATGAAAGTAAAACCTACATAAAATTTTATATATTTATACTACAAGTCATATACATTTAATTTAAACAATAATTGTTTATAAAAAAATTGATGAAAAAGGCATTTTTTTTCTATGAAATGCTAGTTTTGACTAGAGACTAGACAAATATTATAATTGCCATCTCAGCTCTATAAAAAGACCAATTAGCCGAGCTCAAATTGAATTGGTTGGTTTATTTACTTTGTTGAGTTCTTCTCTTCCCTAACACATATATATATTTGTTCTGTTTTAGTATTTATTTAAAGGCTAACTAGATTATAAAAGTATAATATTTACATGTTTTTATATTTTAATCTAAATATTTTAAATTTATTTTTACAATTTATTTGAGTATAATTTTAATAAATTTTAAACTTAATATTTGAAATTCAATTTTTGTACACATATCATTGTACACTAATATAAAAATAGGTCTAAGGCAGCAACAATGAATTATTGTATTTTATATTTTAACTATAACCATAGGCTAATAGTAACATTTTGAATTTTGCTGTATATGTTTCTGCTGTTGAGTATAAACAGCGGTTTATTTATTTTTTTACAATAAATAAAAGGTTATAATTTAATTAAATATAAAATAAACTTTTTCTTATAGTTTATTATTATATAGTAAAAAAAAGTAAATCTTTTATAATAATTTTGAACTGCTGTCTAACTGTTGCCTTAAGAATATTAATATAACAATTATATAACTGCTTCTAAAATACTACTAAATAATAAAAATTTAAATAATTATTAAAATACACAAAAAATATGAAAAAAAAACTCATCAAAGAAAGGAAGTTCGAAAATTTCAATCCAAGATCGATTGATTGGTTTTTTCATAGAGTTGAATATTAATGAAAACGCCATCACAAATTATGTTTTCAATGCTTTGAAAATACTAATTTGATTGGAACTTTTAGAAATATTTGAAATGCTTTTTAAAATGTTAATTTTATAGCAATTTATGTATATATATCATTTAAACATAATTATAAATATGATATTCAATTAACCTTACAAATATATGATCACAGGAAAGAAGCCTTTGGTGTGGTCAGACAGGATGAAAATCGCTATAGGCTCTGCTAAAGGATTACAATATCTCCATAAAGATTGTGAGTAGTCACTCAAATATTCATTACCAACTAAAACAATTTTGCCACACTTCGATGTATTTTTAATTTTTTATAAAAATTGTGCTAATAGTCAATTTTTTCTGATATATTTTTTAATTTTCTTGATATTTATATTTTTCAGGTGATATTAAAATCATACATCGAGATATAAAGGCCGATAATATTCTACTTAGCAATGATTTTGAACCAAAAGTAAGTTCTTTTTATATAGCTTTAATATATAAAAATAAACCAAACTTTTTTTTTTGCATTTTGCTAATCTAATGAAGTAACCAAACTTCTAAGTTCTTTAAACATTATCTAATTTTTGTTAATAAAATATTAAAATCTTTTTTTTAAAACTTATTTGCAAATAGCATGAAAAAAAACAATTAAATTTATCACATTCATCAACTCTTTCTTGAATTTTGAGTCTATTTTTTTATGGGCCAAGTTATGATTCAATCTGAAAAATTTTATTCTACAACTCGAATTGAATAAAAAAATAAAATATTAATAATTGTATTTTTTTTTTCCTTGCTATGTATTGATCGAGATTTTTTGAGAAAATCACTGGATTAGGATCCGAGAGTTTTGAGAGATTGCATCACATTTTTTCATCATGGTGAAACTTTATCTATTTCTATCCATGGACATAAATCTTATGATTGAATTATGTTAAATTTCTTGTGTCTTTTTTTTTTTTTGTATTACGATTAAAAGAATGCATTTGTACTTAAAATTGTGCACTTGTTTTAGCATTATTTTTGTAAATGATGCACATCTAATAATGATGAGATCTTATTCTATTGAGAAGAGATAATATGCAATTATACTTATCTAATTTCATTGTATGGCTAAGAATTTTAATGTGCAGTAGATATCTAAATGAATTTTAGCAGCAGCTAATGGTAAGGATAATATTAGATCAACTAGAAAATGAAGTAGAATGACAAAATTATAATAATATTTCACAATTTCAAAATATAAATTGGACAAAATTTTTAATCATTTCAAATTTAGCTTTAAATAATGAATTAAATTATCAAAACGTGAAAAATACTTTTTTAGTAATTAAGTCTTTTGCATGTTAATCTTCTCCTCGTGCTTCTCAATAATCAGAAAAGATATCTCTCCAAGTTTTGCTCTCAAACCTTATTTCGAATTAATCCTATCTATTTAGAATCAACTTAGCTTGGAAGGACCTCTCATGTACAATGACAATTTTGCTCTTTTCTCTAGATCACATTGTTGGACCCATTAATCAAGTCCAACATTTTATCTTTAATGTTATTGATTCTACAAATAGTGTTATTTGTTATGTAAATAATTCTATCTTCGAGTTTTGATTCATTCGAGTCTTTTACCTCAAAAATAGACATGGCAATAAATTTTTATTATAATTTAAATGGGTGTGCATGAACTACTGACTTTGCTGTCATATTATACATAGATTTCTAGGATTGCTTGTTTTGTTTAGTATAGTTCAATTTCAGGTTGTAGGAAATTTATTTGTAGCAGCTACTTCTCTTTTTAGGTCATTTTAGAAATCTTATGGTCGTTATATTATTGTTTATGAGTTCATAATCAAAGTCTTCCACCAATTCTATCAATCTAGATATTATGTTTTTTTTTGTTTGTGTGGTTGCTTATCTTGTGGATGTTTAATTTTAGCACTCTTTGCTCTGCTATAGATTGTTCTTTGATGATGTATTTTTGACTAGGTTATTTCCATTTCTTATTTTATTATTGTCGGTTTAAAAACATTTTCTGTTGTTAGTATGCTTTATAGATATTTTATTGAAGATGTTTTTCATTTCAATTATTGTCTTGTGTTTTTTGTTTTATAATAATTTCATTAGGATATTACTGTTAGGATTTCTTTTTCTTTAGATTGTTATAGTTTTAATAAAATTTTTGAGAAATATAAATAAAATAGTGATTTTATGAAGGATTATTTATGTGAAATGAGATAATAGATTGATATGGTATGTATAGCGAGTCTTAACAAATTATAACTATTATATACTTTTTAATATTTTTTAAAAATAAACGTATTTTATATTTCTATTCTCTATTGACTTATCATACTATATTAGTCATATGCATGTATTTGTCATATATCATTACTTGTTATGCCATATTTTGTGGTACTAATATGATATCAATGCTCCACTATATCATTACTCTAATTTTTGAATAATTTTGATTCACTTAGGGTGTGTTTTGGGTAATTTTTTATCTCATTAATAAAATATTACCCTTACTTCTTAATAAAATAAGATAAATTAAAAGCTTCACCTTCTATTTTTCTTTAAAAAAATCATATTTATTATGTTGATATATATCGAGATTAAATAAAAAACTTGAAATCAATTAAGCTAAATGAAAAGTGCCAATGAAGAGAGTGTGAGGTTTTGAGACTTTTATTTAGAGAATACATAAGAAGAATAGAGTGTATATTGATAGACATAGATAGCAAGAGGAGGCTAAGTGAAATAATTTATTTAAAAAGGGCTTATTTTCATCTTTTTTTTCTCGAAAAATATGATAATATGAAAACTCAGAAAAAAAATGTTGAAATTTTATTATTCCTCTATTCTATAATCTTTCTTTTATATTTTTTTCTAGGAAAACTCAGAAAAAAATGTTGAAATTTTATTATTCCTCTGTTCTATAATCTTTCTTTTATATTTTTTTCTAGATGTCCCATAATATTATCTACTTTCCTTTTTTTATAGTATAGTTAACATATAAATTAACTATTATAATTGTTGTTGTTGGAATCTCCGATCTCCACGTAACAGAAAATAAGAAAATAAAAAAAATAAAGAAGAAGGAAAAACACAAAGAGATTTACGAGTTCGGACCAATATTTTGAGGATCATCCTATATTTCGAAAGATGGGATCCTTTATTTATGATGAGTTACAGATAAGAGAACAACCACATACAAGCACAAGTTCAATTACAGGTCAACAAAATGGCAGAGAAAACAATCACAACATTTTTTTACTTTGCGCACTTTTTTATACTCAAAACAGAGTATGTCTACTCCTTAAATAGCAGACTTAACGACCTTGCCTCCCATAAAAAGACTAAAAGGCCCTCACTTCTTTTAAATGAAGGCGGATAAATAAAATGATATTGTTCCTTTTAAATCTCTCAAACGTTTTGAGCACTTAAAAAAATCCGTGCATTCTAAACTTTTGGGCTTCCGACCTCTTCAAGTCTTAGTGAGTCTTCAAGCCTTCGGGCTTTCCTTCTTGCCTTGCAAGCTTCCGAGCATCCGAGCTCCTGAGCTTCTAGACAACTTGCCTGCCTTGACGAGCATTCGAGCTCCACTAGCCTTGCGAGCATCCCGGACTCCATTAGCCCTGCAAGCATCCGAGCTACTCTTGCTCTAGCGAGTCTTCAGGCTTCCAGGCTATTCTCGTCCTCTAGCCTTCTTTTATTAGGTCTGCCTTACTCAACCCTGCTTCTATCATGCAGGTCTTTCTTTCAGCAAATTACCCCCCATCAACAGGTCATCACACCTCGTCATAGGTCACCACCTCATCTTATCATTTGCTAGGCCATCTGCTGATCGTCTAATCTCTCTTTCTCTATTTTTATCCAGAAGTTCTGAGCTCTTTTGAAGAATTTGAGCATCAGTCCTTTAATTCTCCACCTTACGTGAACTTCTTCAACACATGTGAATCCTCATTCCCTCTTCGACCTGACCCTCATCATTCTTCGGTCAACCTCAATAAGCTTAGCTTCCTTTTGAACTTGTTAACTGGTAAAGTCTTGGTTAGTGCATCGGTAGGGTTTTTTTCTGTGTGGATTTTCAAAACCTTGACAATGCCTTTAGATACTAAATCTTTAATGAAATACAATATGATATCTATGTGTTTGGTTCTTTCATGATGCACGTTGTTCTTTAACAAACTAATGCACTCTGAGAATCACAAAACACCTCCACTGTCTCTTGTTTGAATCCAAGCTCCTCCATCAGACCTTTTAACCAGATTCCCTCCTTAATGACTTCTGTCAAAGCCATATACTCGACCTCTGTGGTTGAAAGAGCTAAAACATATTGCAGACCTAATTTTCAGCTTACAATATTTCCACCAACAGTGAATACGTACCTTGACATCGACCTCCTTTTGTCCAAATCAGCTGCATAATTAGAATCATAAAAACCTATGACCTTTAGACTTTATTTCCTGACATAATTGAGTTTCAGCTTCTGTGCACCTCTAATATACCTAAGTACCCATTTCACAATATTCCAGTGATCTCTTTCTGGTTTGCTCATAAACCTGTTGATAACTCCGACTGGATAAGTCAAATCCGGCCTTGTTCTGATCATAGCATATATGATGCTACCAACAACACTTGAATATGAGAACATTTCTTTGAATGACTCATAAAACTCCTTTGAATCCTTGCTTGAACTCAGCTTGAAATGAGCCCTCAATGGAGTATTCATAGCCTTTGCTTAGTCCATTCCAAATGTTATTAAAACCTTCTGCACGTAATCCTCTTGAGATAGAGTTAATCGGTTTCCAATTCTATCTCTCTGAATGCTCATTCCTAGGATTTTCTTTGCATACCCCAAAACCTTCATATCGAATTTCACTCTCAGCATTTCTTTCAATCTCTTGACCTCTGATTGATCCTTTGCTACTATCAATATGTCATCTACATATATCATTAAATATATTAGAGATTGATCTTTAAGTTTTTTAAAATAGACATAAGAATCAAAATTGCTTCTCTAAAATGCATTATCCTACATAAAAGAGTCAAATCTCTGGTTCTATTGTCTAGGCGACTATTTTAGACCATAAAGAGACCTCTGAAGCTAATAACCCAATCTTCTTTCCCTTTTTCCTCAAAACCCTTTGGTTGGTTGTTTCATGAAAATCTGCTATTCCAGAGTTCCATGTAAGAATGTAGTCTTCATATCCATTTGTTCCAATTCTAGATTATGATATACCACCTATGATAAAACAAAACTCGGATTGAAACATGTTTCACCACAGGAGAAAATATTTTATTATAATCTATTCCTTCTACCTACGAGAAACCCTTAGAAACCAGTCTTGCTTTGAACCTGGATTGTTCCACACCTGGAATGCTCGACTTTCTCTTTAAAATCCATCTACACACTATAACCTTTTCTTTTCATGTTTCTTGTTGAGAATCTAAGTGTTATTCTGCTTCAGTGACTTTATTTCCTCCTCCATTGCTTCCTTCCACTTTCTCCAGTCCTTAGTTTGCTTAGCTTCTTGATATGACTTTGGTTCTTCTATTTCGATCTCTTCTGCAGGTGTGAAGGCAAAAGCCATAGTCTTAACCTCGTTATATCTTGAAGAGGGTTTGATTTCTTTTTTACCTCTATCCTTTGCAAGCATATAATCACTAAGATCTTCTTGCTCGGAATCCACCTCTTCCTCTAGCCTTTGTCCCGATTCTGCATCATCAGTGTTCTTGGATTCATCATCTGAAGAGATGTCCTTCTCTTTAGATTCGGATGAACTCTCAATTGTTCTCTGAGGAACTCCACCTTGATCTTTAGTCCCTTCACTATTCTTGTTCTGCAAAGTAGGAACCTAAAGAGTAATAGTCTCATTTTCTGATATTCACCCGGTAACCTCTTCCACCTTCTCTTCCTGCAAATCCTTGAACACTTGTTCTTAATTGAATCTTACATCTCTGCTAATAACACACTTCTTCTCCTCCATCAACCAAATCCTGTAACATTTGATTCCTTGAGGATATCCAATTAGTATCCTTTTTCTTACTCTTGGCAATAGTTTACCCTAATTTATATGGATGTAAGCCATAAAACCAAATCTCCTCAAGTGTGAATAGAAAGGCTCAGTCCCTGACCACATCTGTTGTGTAACATTCAACTCTATAGCAGTAGATGGGAACTTATTGATCAAGTATACACACGTAGATGCAGCTTCGGCCTATAAATTTTGAGATAAACCCAGCTCACTGAGCAAGATTCTAACCTTTTCCATTATTGTCTTATTCATCTTTTCTGCAATACCATTCTACTATGGTGTATAAGCATGTGTTCTGTGCCTCCGAATTTCCTGCTTCCTACAAAATGAATCAAAACTTTGATTACAGAATTCATGACTATTGTTTATCCTCAATGTCTTTATCTTCTTTCCTATTTGATTCTCCACTAAGTATTTTCATTCCACTAAGTATTTTCATTCCACAAACTTCACAAAGGCTTCATTATTTGATTTCAGAAAAAGAATATAAACGTTCCTTGAGTAATCATTAATAAAGGGGATGAAATACCGACACTTTGATAGAGATCAGAAAGGAATATTTGGTGATCCCTATAAGTCTGAGTGAATGTAGTCAAGAATTCATTTTGTTGTATGCTTTTCAGTCTCAAAGGACAACTTGTGAGATTTACCAAAGACATAATTTTCATAGAAACTTAGAGATGATAGATTAGTACCTTCAAGAAGACCCTTTTTGAACAGATTCTCCAATCCCTTCTGACTCATGTGTCCAAACCTGTTGTGCCAAAGACAGGTTTGATCCAGAGTAGTCTCGGATGGATTTGTTTTACCAAAAATCATTTTATCTTGCAAAACATACAGACCTTCTATCAGCTCTCCTTTGATGATAACTCTGTAGTCTTTGACAATCTTCATTATGCCTTTCTGAGCCTTGAACCAGCAATTTTGTAATTCAAGTGCATCAAGAGAAATAAGGTTTCTTTTGAGTTCAGGAATGTACCTCACTTAAATTAACATCACAGTCGAGCCATCATGCATGATGATTCGTACTGTTTCGACTCTTTTGACGTTGCCGGTTGTGTTGTTTCCCATCTTGACTCTGTCTCCATCTCTTTCTTCAAATGTGGCAAACCACTCTTTTCTCGGGGTCATGTGGAATGTTGTCGCCTGAATCCAATGTCTACTGTTCTCTAATCTCTGACTCAGTGATGGACAATACGTTAAAGTTTTTATAGTCAAAACTTTATAATTTTGCATATTTTTGTTTGCAATTGCTGCTTTACCCTTCTCATTTTGAGAAGCCTTCTGATTATTTTTCCTCAAATAACAGTCCTTCTTGAAGTGACCTTTCTTGCCATAATATCAGCATTCAGCTTTGCTCTTGGACTTCAATTTGCCCTCGATTTGCTCTTACCCTTATTATTGTGGTCTCTATACTCAGATCTTCCTCTTACTACTAGACCTTCACCCTAATTTCTTATACCCTTCCGAGCATTGAGTTCTGCTTCTTTGGACCTTGCTGTTGTTTTCACCTCTTCAGCCATGATATTGTTTCTTGAATACTTCAGAACCTACCTCAATTGTTCATAAGGAGAAGGCAAAGAATTCAATAGATACACTGTTTGAAATTCTTCCTCCACCTTAATTTACGGATTCTACAAGTCGAACAACATCTTCTAGAAAACGTCCAAGTTCTCCTCAGTGGTCTTGTCCTCATCCATCTTGAAGCCTGAAACCCTCTGCATCAGGTATATTTTGTTGGGTAAAGATTGTTCCAAGTAGAGTTTCTCCAGAAGTCTCTAGATCCCAAAAGCAATCTTCTCATGGATCACTTTTCTAATAATCTGACTTGAGAGACACAAAACTATAAAGTTCCTGACCTTTTTACTCCTTTCTCTTCTTGACCATTTGACAGGCTCCTCAATATCTTTCTCTATCGATCTTGCTTCTTGATTCAAGGTGATGATTGAAGCAACCCCAGAAGATTCTGAGGTTTTAGGAGTTATAGAAAGAATTCTTTTCTGGACTGGAGTTCTTGGTTTCTTTGATTTATTTTTTTTCTAAAGATTCCATGTTTCTGGATCATCATTGAGAGCATCTTGCAGCCCTATGATCTCAAGACTTATCTCGAATTTTTCTTTCCAAAGCATGAAATCTCCTCTCCTATCAAACTTTTCAACATCAAGTTTCTGCATCGTCGACGCCTTTCTCTTCTCAATCAGGTTTCAAGAAAACTGACCGCCGACGAACCTCTCCGCTCACAAACCATGCTCTGATACCACTTGTTATTGCTAGAGGCTTAAACTTCGATCTCTGGTGAGCGATATAATAGAAAATAAGAAAAGAAAGAAAAGAAAGAAAAAATACAAAGAGATTTACGAGTTCGGATCGATCTTTTGAGGATTGTCCTATGTCTTGAAAGAAACAATCCTTTTTTCACAATGAGTTATAGAGAAAAGAACAACCACACATAAGAAAACTCGATTATAGATCAACAAAATGGCAGAGAAAATAATCACATCGCTTTTTCACTTTATGCACTTTTTCATACCCAAAACAGAGAGATGTTTGCTCCTTAAATAGTAAACTTAAGGACCTTGGCTCTTATGAAAGGACTGAAAATTTCCTCACTTCTTTTAAATGAAAGAGGGTAAATAAAACACCATCGTTGCTTTTAAACCTCTCAGATGTTCCAACCACTTTAAAGAATTTGTGCATTCTGAGCTTCAGAGCATTCTGAACTTCCGGGCTTCTGACCTTTTTATGCCTTAGCGAGTCTTTGAGCCTCCGAACTTTCCTTCTTGCCTTGCAAGCTTCCAAGCATCTGAACTCCTGAGCTTCTGGATAGCTTGCCTGCCTTGACGAGCATTTGGACCCCACCAGCCCTACAAGCATCCCAGGCTCCATTAGCCCTGCAAGCATCCGGGGTACTCTTGCCCTGGCGAGTCTTTAAGCTTCTGGGCTATTCTCACCCTCTAGCCTTCTTTCATCAAGCATGCCTTACTGATCAGCCCTGCTTCCATCAGGCAGGTCTACCCTTCCTTCTGATAGGTCGTCCCTTCAGCAAATCACCCCATCGAGTCGTCACCTCATTTATCATCTGCCAAGCCATCTATTGGTCGTCTGATCTCTCTCTCTGTTTTTATCTAGAAGTTCCAAGCTCTTTTGAAGAATTCAAGCATAAGTCCTTCAATAATCTTATTTAATTTTATCTTATTTCCAACATTAATCTTTATTACCATTTTTTTTCAAATGAGAATTCAAATAATCACTTAGCATTTAATTCAAATCATATGTTATTAATGATAATTTGGTTGTTTTAATAAAACTTAAGGGTGTATTTAGTTATAGAAAACATACCTATTTTTTAGAAAATATTTTCTTATTTTTTAAAAATTAAAAAATACATTTATTTTAATTTTTTTACTCTAATTGAAAATTTCTATTTTCTAAATTTTATAAAAGAAATAGAAAATATTAAAATGATTATTTTTCATGTTTTCTTTATTATATTCAAAAATTAAAAAACATGATTTTTCAAAATAAAAAACACGAAACTCTGTGTACAAATATACTTTACATAAATAAAACATGATTTTAATAATTATATTTATATATCCAAGTATGTATGTATAATTTTTTTCTTTTCTTTTAAATTAATGTAAAATATATGAATTTTTTTCTTTATTTTAAATTAATACAAAAAAAAAGTTAGAGAGTAATATAAAAAAAAATGTTAATTTGAACATATATTCTAGTTTTTTAAATTGAAAATAATTTTGAATATTACATGAAATGAACATATTTTCTTAATTTTCTATGGAGAACAAAACAAAAACAAAAATGAAAACAAAACTGGCGATACAAAACAGAAAATTATTTTTCATAACTAAACATACTCTAATATTTTCATTTTATGTTAAAGATGACTACAATTGAAAAGTTAATAGAAAAAAATTATCTTTTAACGAAAATAACTATAATTTCTTAATTTATGTGAAAAAGGAAAGTGAAATAAATGATGGGACGAAGAGAGTATAATGAGTATAAAACAACTCATGAGAATTGTATGAGCGTAGATCTTAGAGTCTTTATGACACAATTAACGATTCTCTTTATTTTCATATTGACCTTACTCTAGCTTCTTTAAGGGTTATTGTTTCCTTAATGATTCAATACATATACTCATTATATGCTATGTATTCATAATGCATCACTTTAGAAACTTTAAACATATATACTGAAATCACTTTTATATCAGGTTGCAGATTTTTCTCTTGCTAAATTTTTGCCCAATGCTACTAATGTTAGCCATATCACCAGTATATTGAGGGGAACAAATGTGTAAGACATACATTTTTTTTATTTTTTATTAATATGTTGATATAATTATTTCTTTCTTAACTATGTTGATATATGACATTGTTACTAAGTTCACTTTTTTTTTAATAGTTAAATAATATAATAAATTATAATTAAGTAAAAATTTTATAGTATATTTATTTTCTTAAAAAATTAATTTTATTTTTTATTGCAGTTATGCTGATCCAGAACATGGTGAAAACCAAAAAGTCTCTGAGAAATCAGATGTTTATTCCTTTGGTGTTGTGCTAATGGAGCTAATTAGTGGAAGAAAACTTATTGATAAAAATATTAATATTATTGATTGGGTATGCGTCATAATAGTGTAAAATCTTTTTTTTTCAATTTGGAATTTTTTAAGAAAATGTAAAGTTTTTAATATTTTATTTAAAAATGTGATTAATCAAATTTTTTTAAATTGATAAATAAAATATAGTTTAATTTAGTTAACATGAGCTAATAATTTAAAATATGTGGGTAAATATATTAATATAATTTAATTCTATCGATTTTTATTTTTTCTATATTTGCATATATTTGCAATTAGAATAGAGAATTAAAGTATAATTTAGATTAAAAAGGACGTTTTATTTATCAATATTTAGGCAAAGGATCAAATTACAGAAACTTTGGGTGGTGGAGACTACACAGTTCTTGTTGACTCCATAAGACATTGTTATGATGAAGAGAAAATTAAAAGGATGATTGAGGCACTTATTGATCCCAAATTGGAGAATTATGAAGAAGAGCAAGTAAAAAAAATGATTTTTTGTGCTATAGCTTCCATAAAAAACGTTTCAAAGGTTCGTCCAACAATGCAAAAGGTAAAAAATCAATTCCATATATATGATTAATTGATATTCTAATGAGAGAGATTACATGCCTTTAATCTTTTATTAACTCATTATTAAATTGTCAAGCCAGATAATTGGGGTTCTTGAAGGGACAATTAAGCCTTCAGAGAGAATATTGGATTGGGAATACAACAAATCCGCACCAAGTATGATATCTATTTTGATTTTGATAAATTATTTGTAACTTTGGTAGTGTTTTTGATTTTGTTTCGATAAACTTATTGATAATTATCTTTGGTCATAGTTTTATCATATATAATACTTCTCTAAATAACCTTTTTTCCTTGATTTAGATAACAACAATGGTGATCTCCTCCAACCTGTAGTGCAGAGGCTTTTTATGATTCCAGAAGATGATGATGACAATGTGGAGTTTCAAAATTTTAAGCCAACAATTTTTACATATGAGGAACTTGAAATTGCAACAGAACATTTCTCCTCAAACAACTTCCTTGGAGCGAGTCGTCTTGGTCATGTATGTAAGGGACAACTAAGTGGTGTAACGGTTACAATTAAGAAATTCATGCAAGCAGATATATTTGAGGACATTAAAGGCATTAGTTGTAGTGTTCATCATGAAAATCTCGTTAACCTAATTGGATACTGCGATAAAGGAGGCAACAAACTGCTTGTTTATGAGTTTTTTCCAAAGGAGAGCTCTCTGAGATCTTATTTACATGGTATGCTCTTTACCTTGCACCACTTAACAAAGAGGTAAATATTAAGTATAGGTTAGTATATAGTACTCGTTGTGAAATAACTATTAGTTGACTAAGTATAAAGAATACGCTCGTCCAAAGTTAGACTAAAAATATTATCTCTAGATTTTCTTCTATCTTTACCTTTTACAAAGAAATTTGCTTTCAACCTTTTCTTTTTCTCAAATGCTTTTCCTCCTTCTTTGCCATATTAGTACACTATTTTCTACTCTATCTAAGAAGATTGTCTTTATTTCCCCTCATCAAGGAAGTGGGTTTTTCTCTACACCTCCGAGTGAGATTATATATAACTGTATGTTCTATTTGTTTCCTATTAGAACTTCAAAGTGAAGAGATTTTTGTAAGTTGGTTGAATAGCTAATAATAATTATGATTGAAACTTTGCATGTTATCTCGGTATTGTGTTTTTTTCTTAGCAAAATTGATTTTGCAAGCTAAGATCGATTTTGACACCTTTAAGGATATTCATGCCTACTGGTTTGGCACCTTGTCCCTTAAAACTTATAAGAAACTAAAAAAAGTTAGGAGTTTTTTCTTTTTCCCTACTAAGTTTCTTCTAGGCCTTTTCTCCATACTCTTTATTTAGTAACTGTAAAACAAGGTTAGTACAGACTCTCAGTAAAAGTCTTATCTTAAGGTAACATTACAATTTTAGCCTTTGTTAATATAAGATTCCCCTTTTTAGTGGTTATTATGTTATGAATATCATTGCCATGGAAGTACGACACTATAATATATGTTAATAAAGTCTTTCATGATGGACCAAATCGAGCAGTCTAGGGTTTCTTCTACTTAAGCCAGTGTGAGCCTATGCTCTATTTGCGTGAGCTTAGTAAAGTAATTTATTTCAATCTTTTTAGACCTGAGTTATGTATTTTATTTTTCTAATTAATGACTATTTATATTTTTAACAAAAATATATGTATACACTTGGAATATTTAACATTCATCCATTGATTTCTTGTTATGCTTTTAATGCAGGCAATTTACTATTTTTTTCATAAATAGTTAATTTACAAATTTATTCTATTTCTGTTTTACATTTTAGCTTGAACATTTAACTTCATTTTAGATCCACGTTTATTATCCCAGCAATAATAATATTATTCTAGTATAGAAATTTTGTCTTATAAAGATGGATTGCATGGTAGAAAATGGGAGATCAAGTCTGGATTGGCAAAAAAGAGTGCAAATCGCCTTAAGCATAGCTAGAGGATTGGAAAAACTACAATGTAAGTATAATGTTGGTTTTGAGTTTAGGTCGTATTCGCTAGACCTTGATTATTTTTTTTATTTAAAATGGTATTCATTATATGAGTTTTCACCTTTCATTTGTGATATATATTATTTTCAGATATTCCATGGAATATATACGAGGATCTCAATGGTGATAATATTTTTCTTAGTAATAATTTTAAACCAAAGGTATTACTACACACTAAATCTTTCTTATATGATCATAACTATAAATCTTTCTAATAAATTTGCATGATTTCATGTTATGTTCATGAAAATTTATATCGAAGTAACTTATTAATTGATAGATAATTATATTTTTAATTATAATAAAAAATATATAAATTTTTTAAAAAGTTGAGAAAATACACTAGGCATAAATTAAGGATTGAGTTGGCTTCAATACCATATTAAGAAAATAGATCAACTTATACATAGGACAATATAAAAGGAGGTGGTCTAAGTTTTTATAAATTTCGATATAATAATTTGTTTATATGTGTAATTTATATAAAAACTCAATTATTTTGAACTTTTGAAGCCTTTTTTAAAATTAGTTATTCTTTAATTTAAGATATCAATATGTTGAAACTATTTAAAATGAAAACTACTTTATCTTTGATGTTAAATTATACAATACAATAAAGTTATTTGGCCATTGTTCTCCAGTTTGCAGAGTATAAACATGCTGGTTTTTTCTCAAATTCTACTATTCCTTTATCTAGCAGGTAAATATGAATATGTTATTTGTTAACTGAGTTTGAAATTATATCGTATCTAAGAACATGGTATACTTTGACATATTAGGAGGAAAAAGCATATATCATACTTTAATGCACCTTACAAAATATTTGTTGAACAAATTTTGATATTTCAATATTTTTCATCTCCAACTGCAGTTCTACAAATTCTGAAGATATCAAGGCTGATGTTTATTTCTTTGGTGTGATTCTTTTGGAGTTGATTACCAAGAAACAACATGTTGATGATAGAAGTTCCAATGGTCACAATGATATAGTTAACTGGGTATATATCTATTTCTCAATTAATACAATATAGAAGTAATATAATACTGTATAAAAATTTTAGGCATAATATTTTTGAATTAGTGATGAGTATTGGGAATAAAATTGAGAGACATCAAAAGGATTTTTTTTTTTTCAAAGATCAATTTATTGTAAATTTGTGGAACAATAGTCCACTTTTTAAGATTTTTTTGTTTTAAAATTTTAAAGTAAGAAAATGGTCAAATATATACTCATGTCGATATACTATTTCATATTAGCCTATTAAACAGAAATAGTTCGGGTTATTGTTAACTATGTGAGAAATTTTGTTGATTAAAGTTTAAATTTTCATAAAATAATGATATGGTACTCAACTAATTTTATTTTTTTATAACGTAGTTAGTAAAATTTAGAGTACAAATATCAATATATTTTACCAATTTTATTTTTTTCTAATAAATTATCAATGATATAACTAATTTATATTTAGTTGTTATAATCTTTATAAATTTAAGTGTTTGAATATATTATAATTTTAGTTTAGGTATATAGTAAGTTAATTCAATTAGTATAGAGGTATAAGTACATATTCAGCCTTAAAAACTTCATTCTCTTTCATTTATAAATTTTCTATATAACTTGTCTTATTTTATATTTATCGTTGAAAATTCAGGTTGCGCCTTTATTTAAAAAAGCATTGGATATCGGCAAATATGATGACCTAATTGATTCTAATTTACAAAATTCCTATACAAAAGATCAAATAGTTCGAATGTTATATTCTGCTGCAGCTTGTGTGTATAAACCTACAGAGTTTCGTCCACAAATTGGCCAGGTAAATCTACAAGAACTAGATATTATGTTGCTTTCATGTCATTGTATCAATTGGATTAATTTTCATAAGAATATAATTATGGGAACTACAACTTAGAAAAAGTAAATCAGTAGGGAGTCCTAACGGCTAATAAAATAAAGATCTATTTGATATTATTGTAGGAATATCTATTGAGAAAAATACTATCTTAAATATATTAGTAGAAGTATACTAAATAATGCAGGTGTGAAATAAATGGATTAAATAGTAAATTTTTTTAATTTTCAATTTAGTATAAGTTAATCATTTTATCATTTTTGTATATGTAATATAGATAATTCAAGTCCTAAGAGGAACAATGGAGCTAGAGAATATATGGCGCCTCCGAGATAATAAGATTTTTCTGCGAAATAAATCATCGGATATTGTTCATTCCAACTAATACTAAGCAGGACTTAATCATAGCATGCTGGCAACTTTGGCTAATTATTGCTCTTCTACGTAGCAGCGACTCTCTTAGAGCTTCTTTCCGAGAAATATAGGGGACTTATGTGTCATTTATTGGTATGCACTCCATCCAATGAATATTATAGGGAATTCTAGTTGGTCTATCTTCTAATAACGTTTGTACTCAGCTTTAGGTTCGTTTGAAATAGCTCTTTGCTTTTGATGTCTCATGCTAGCTAAATTGTAACTGTGGATATTGTGAATAGTTTTATTGCTTGGGAGAGGTTCAATTTATTTATAGTTGTTGATTGGGATGAAGTCCAGATTGTGGCTAAATTGGTTCATAAGGTTTTTTTTGTTACTTTGGCTCACCATCTAGTTTTGTGATTTTTGGTAAATTTGAGGACTAATTCTCTCTTTATAAGCTGCTATATGGTTGAATTTTTTGTTACAATTTTCCAGTGTCTTCAAAGGTTTGAAAAATAAATTTTAGGATTTAGTTTTTTTTCTTTTGTGATTTTTGGTGACATTTTATATAACACTCTAATTTTTAGAGAAAAATAATAATTGTGGTTATTATTGGAAATAAAAATAAAATTTATGAAAATTTAAGGATAGAATTTAAATTAAATTTGGATTTAAAAGTGAAGTTCTTACGGGTTTGGGTGAAAAATAAAAATTTAAAGAGGTGGATAAAAAAATGTAATTTAATTTAAAAGGGACAAGGGAGTAGTTATCAAAGCCAGCGTGGGTTTGGCCCACTGTAAAGATTTTTAGATAATTTTATTAGGTGAAAAAATTAATATTAGATTTTATATATTTAAAAAATTTATTAATTAATTTTTATTTTAAAATTATTTAATTAAAATATTTTATATTTTATAAAATTAAAATTTTTAATTTTTTTAATCAAATAAATTCCTATTCATCTTTAATACTATTTAATTTATTTAATTTTAATTCATTTTATTTTGATCATTCCATTCTCTATGTTTCCCAATCTAAAAAATTTATTATTTATTTTTAAAATTTAATTTTAATATATAATTTTTTTAAAATTATTTATTTATTGCATAATTTAATTTTGTATATTATTTTAATTATTAAAAAGTAATTATCTCATTAAATACAAATTAAATATTATTTTTTATAAATAATAGGTTAAATTATTTAAATTTTAAAAAATAAATTTGTTATTTTTATAATTAATGAATTAGCTGATTTAATTTTTAAAAAAATAAATTTTTATAGTAAATATTATATTAAATTGTTATATTATTTTAATAATATTATTTTTTTACGAATTTGCATTTCATAATCATAATTGAAAGAGTTTTTTCTATAATAAATATTATTAAAAATCAATTTTATAATAGAGTTTTATGAGTAATGTTGTATGAGTAATGTTTTGTTAATTAATGAGTTTTATAGATTATTTAAATTCAAAAAATAATTTAAATTTAAAAATATAAATTTAAAGGATAATAGATTAGATAATTTAAATTTAAAAATTGTTAAATATAAATTAAATATTATTTTTATGAATAATAGATTAAATTATTTAAATTTAGAAAAAATAAAATGAAAATTTTATTTTTATAATTAATGGATTAGCTGATTTAATTTTTAAAAAAATAAATTTTTATAATAAATATTATATTAAATTATTGTGTTATTTTAATAAAATTAATTTTTTACGAATTTGTATATTATAATCATCATTTTTTTTAAACAAAATTACTAATTGTATTAATAAAATTTAATCAAATAAAGAGGATATCATTCCAAATAGAAATACGATTATGTCTGATCGTCAATTAAGTATCGATAAAGAAGAAAATGTTATTATTCCTATTAAGAGCTCCAAAAAAATTTCAATCGTCACTTATGATTTATATATGATGGAAATGTTTCTCACATACAATACAATCAATTTTCATAATAAGCAGATCTCTTGGGTGCCAGATTTATGGCGGTAATCCTCGGATAATTATTGCATTGAAAGATTTGGTTTCTAGTTAAAAGTCGGACATTTTATTTTTGATAGAAACAAAAGTTTTCAATTATCGTATGAAATTTTTTCGTAATTTTTTATATTTTAATGGTTGCTTCTCAGTCAATAAACATGGATTCTGAGGAGGTCTTTCGTTCATATGGAAAAGTCATGAGTCTGTTTCCGTAGTTGGTTTTTCTTCAAATTTTATTGATTCAGTTATTTCGAAAAGTAATGTTTAATGGAGTTTTACTAGTTATTATGGGTTTTCGGAATCGCAACGATGACGTCAGTCCTAGAACCTTATTCGAGGTTTATCTCGTACAGCTTTCTTTCGTGGTTTTGTTCGAGAGACTTTAACGATTTATACTCGAAAGATGAGAAAAAATGATGAGCATTTTTGCCAAATTATCTTATACAGAAGTTTAGATAGGCACTTGAAAAGTATTTTTATCAAATTATCTTATGCAGGAGTTTGATTTTGAATGATTGTAATTTTTTGTTAGATTCTATAACTGATATTTCTGTTAGATAGATTCATCATAATGCTACTCTAGCTGTTTAAAAAGATTAAGTTTAAAAAAGAGTAAAATACGAGAGTGTCAAGATACAAACAGATTATAAAGAAAAACTTAATGAATTAATATTTTGAGGGTTATATTATAATCATCATTAAAAAGAGTATTTTTATAATAAATATTATTTAAAAATCAATTTTATAATAGAATAAAGATAAATTATTAATCCGTTTATTATTATTTATATTAAAAAATATATTTATAAATAATAAAAATAAATTATTATTAATATATTTATTTAATAAAAAATAGATAAATTATTATTCATTAAAATTAACCCCGAATAAAATTCCGGAGTCCGCCGCTATAAAGATAAATAATAACAATAATAATAATAATAATAATAATAATAATATAAGTGGATAGAAGAATCGGGAAGCAGCAAGAGGTAAGAAAAGAAAATTTTCCAAAATTGTGCTCCTAGTTCCAAAAGAGTCTCTCTAGCAACAACTCCTCTTCCAGAAAGGATAGGTCCAACTCGATCCTTTTTTGATAATTCGAAGTATATGAATGACACTTTAATTGATGAAATTACAAATTGCTTAGTTCAATTTTTTATGCACTTACTATTTGGTGTTAGATATTTTTCATATTAAAGTTGGCTGTGAAGAAACCCTCTATATTACAAATTCTAAGTTTGATCTTTGAAACAATCAATTCAGTCTCATGGAATCTTCAATCATTAAATGGCTCAATCTCTATTCTCTAGATCAAGGCTTCTATATTTTCAAGGGCCATACATGTTTGCATTTGATTTACCTTAGCTTCATTCTTATTTTGAATTTGTATACATGCCATTTAAAATTTGCAGACGTGGCATGTTATTTTTTTTTGAGATGTGAATTGAAAATTAGGATAGTAGAATATAAAATCTCTTAAATTTATTCAAATATACTTATTATCAGACTAAATCTGTGAGTGCATGGCATGTTTTTTAAAAATTAAAATTTTTTACACTTGATATTATTCAAGATCTGAAATTCAAATTTAATATGCATGGTATGGCATTTAAATTTTATATTTAAAGTGAATGTAAAATTTTCAATTTCAAAATAGGAATAATATTTGAAAATGAAAATTTTAAAGAATAAATTACAGTTTAGTCTATATAATTTAATGAAATCTTCATTTTAGTTTCTATATTTAATAATAAGAAAATTGTGAGTAAATTTAAAAACGAACTTTTTGAGCAAATGTCAACCCAGAAAGTACATTGGCAAGTCATTTGGAGTTAATTTCACGAAATATTATTCTAAAATTAACAATATATCTTTTATGATTTTGAATTTTAAAAATTTAATTAAATGCTAAAAAATAGATATTCACTTTTTTAACTTGTTTAGAAGTTTATATTTCTTTTAATGATTTCTTTTTTTTTTTTCTTTTTCCTTATCAAAACTAAAAGAAATTTATAATAACACATAGTTCATTATTATATAGCAACCTCTAATAAAATATTGGGAAAAAAAATTCTAATTTTAAAGACTGAAAAATATGAGAAATTAAAAAACCAGAGTTTGATAAGAAAATGTTAGACTTACTCAAGTTTTAATATTATTATAATATGATTATGATATCAATCCATGTAGGTTGTATTATATTGACAATAACATATATAGATAAAAGATAATAGAATTTTGGTATAACAATATATTAGTTATAGAAATAAGTTGGATTCAAAGAGAAATAAGTTAATGTATAAAAATAAAATAATAATATGTATTTAATTATATATCTTTTAAATAACTCCATTATTTTTCATTTTCACTTTTTAATAAGTATAAATATTATAAATAGTTTTTTTTAGTTTGGAATAAGGATACAGAAACTATAAATAACAGGAAAAGATATCTCTCTACTTAGTACTTCTGACCATATTTAAATATACATAAGTTGGCTACGATAAGTACATTTATGAATAGATAAAGAAATACATAACAAACTCTATTTTACAGTACACTCCCCCTCAAACTTATGATTATTTGAAACGAATCATTAGTTTGTCTCATAGATCAAAAAAATTGTTTTGGAATTGGTTTAGTTAAATAATCAGCAACTTGATCTTCATCAGAAATAAACCGAACACATAATGCTTTTTGATGATCGCTGGATTTCTTCACCCCGGTATAAAGGCCAGGCCAATAAAAACAGTCCATGATCCGAAGGCTTCAATATTCCCCTCGAGAGCCAGGTCCAGCCCGCTCAGTCACAGGGCCGGACTCCGCCTAGACTCCTCAATCAAACCGGCCCAAACCTCTCGGCCCAGTAATCAGACCCTCACCAGGCTCAACTTCAGCCCTACCATTCAACCCAGTCCGGAAAGGGGAAAATGACCAAGATGCCCCGCTGGTAGGTCTTTCCGCATGCGTATCAGAGGAGAATCATACGTATCAGAGGAGAATTAATGGCCGTTACGCATGGAGCAGGCGTCTGACACATCCGTACATACGGAGCTAAGCGACAGAAGACAGCTAGCATTGTGGCAGAGAGACAGATATATATATATCACGGTAGAGGCCACGAAAAGGGGGTTCTCTCTTCTTCTTCCTTCTCCTTCCTGGACACCATTTTTATTCTTTCTGCAACTCTTGCCTGAATATACTACCCTGAGCCATAAAATCTGACTTGAGCGTTGGAGGGCCTACACCGGGGCACCCCCCGGTAGGCCCCTGACCATTCTTTCTTATTTTACAGGTCCCTTCACCAGATAGAACATGGAGAGACCCGTTAGAGAGCCCAGCAAGAAGGGACCCAGAAGAAAACCAGATCTATCATGGACCAGGAGGAGGAAAAGATTTATCAAATGGCGCCGTCTGTGGGAACCGAAGGAGATCTTTTCATCACCGGAGTTTTCACTTTCAAAACCCACTGAGATCCACAATGGCAAACCACCAAGAAAATAACCTTAACGTCATTCCAAATAATCTGAGCTCTGCCCAAGAGGGGCAACGGTTCTTATTTTCCAGTCCTACAACTCCAAACAACCAACCACCCATTCCTTTTAACCCCTCGCCGAGCTTGGCCGGGAATGTGCCCTCCACGAAAGAGATTTTGCTATCTCTAAAGTTTTCAGATCCACCCATTGAGATCCACATAAGGTACGAAAGCTTGAGCAGATAACCCAGCTGAAAAGAAAGGTTCATTGTGCTAAAGAATATTTTGATGGTCTTTCAGATAATTTATTTTAATATTTATTAGATTTTACTATGGCTGGTTTTTTCTTTGAAGTCTGGTGAATATTCTCTGTAAGAAAAAAAAAAGAAAAAAAAGAAAAAAAAAAAGAAGAATGAGATATATATATATATATATTTGTTGAAATCCTCAGGCCGGCTGTAAAATCCCAGGTTAGCAAGTCAGAGAGAAAATTAATAAATGAAAAATAGATGAGGTCGGGCTAACATTTCAGGTCGGATAGGGCATGAGGTCGGAGGAGACACGATTCTTAGCCATTCAACTCGGTTGCAGAGCAACGCCCCTCAAGTATCAGAGCAACCTGGAGACAATAGCAAATAATCAAATATCCAGGCAGGTCGAGGTGGATAAGTTCGGACGCAGTATGTCATCCAGCTCGAGAACAAGGTGAACTGAGATACCCAGATCGGCATGGTCGGCATTAGTCCGTCTGGTTGTCGAAAGAACGACTGATCAAACACCGCTAGTAAGACCGTCAATGGTTTCGCTGGTCGAAGTAGCAGAACTGAAAAGAGCTCGGCAAATCCAATAATCACAGTATTATAAGTGAAGGCACGTTGGCTTGAGAAGGAATAACTGGTGGACTTTCACTAAAATCAACAACATCGTTAAGAGATTACACGTGGGAGCCGAACGCATGTGCGAAACTAGATCCGTGCTGGAGATCACGCTCGAGATCGGGGCCCTGTTTGAGGAAAATAACAGAGTAAAGACGTGAGTGGAGATGCTTTCAACAAGAAGTCAAGAATTCCTGACCCACACAGGATGATTAGGGCCCACTACCAATCAGCAACAACTTTTCTCTTTTCTTCTTCTTCATCATTGTTCGGAAAGAGTGAAAAATAGGGAATCTGTTGCTTTGGGTTCACAATGACAGTGATTTCACGCCTGATGAATGGTGTCAGGACAGCCGGCGCGGGAAAGTGACGATCCAATGTCGTGTCCAATCATGGGTGTCACCGGTGAAGCCCGAAGCCGTGCGTTGTAACAGCAGAGAAAGCTCGGTCACCTCGAGGATGGGGAAGACAACCCAGCGGATAACCTAGCTGAATAACTTAGTTGAAAAGAAAGACCCAGCTGGTTCAAGAATATTTTGATAGTTTTTAAATAGTTTATTTTAATATTTATTAAATTTTATTATTACTAATCTTTTCTTTGAGATTTAAAGAAGTGAAATTTCAGATGATGAATATCTTTGTTGAAACTGTGAGATCAACAGTACACATAGTGTAGAGATTGGATTCTACTGTGAAGTCCCAGGTAACAAGTTAAAAAGGAGGAGTCTGCGAGAAAAAAGCAGGTCGGATGGTTGGAACAGCAAGAGTGGAAGGAGCTCGAATTGCTAAAGACGCACCAACCTGAGGAAGAAGTGGCTGATTTGGTCGAGCTCCAACAGGTGAGGTTGGCGAAACCTTACAGCAATCCGACCATGTAGGTCCGCGCAGAAATGAATGAGATCGGTTATGGTCGGAGCAGAAATAAACGAGGTCGGTGCTGCCTATTTCGTCGCCATCAATCTTGAGGTGACCGGCGTCACCAGCGCTCCATGGCGCGGGTCCTTCTAATTCGATGTCGGGAGCATTACTCCCTCATCACCATCCATCTCCTCTCTGAGCAGCCACCCATCTCCTCTCTGGTTGGTCGGAATAGCAAGACAGAAAGGAGTTCAGCAAATCCGACGACCACAGCGTTAGATTACTCCTTGAGGTCGGATCCGTGCTCGAGCTTAGATCTGTGATCGAGGTCGGATCCGTGTTTGAAGCGTTACCTTTCTTCCTGGGTTTTGGCTTCTGGAATCAGTGTTCTGTAGAGAAATATTTCTGGGTTTGGTTCTTTTCCATTCAATGCGCTTTTGCTTGTTTAGGGAGATCCTGTATATGCTGAGAAGATAAGCCGCGCTTGTTTCACTGGGCTAATATTCGAGCAGGGATTGCTAGAGGAACTCAAACTTAAAGAAGATGAGCTGCAAGCCAGATGGCAAAAGCAACTGCAGGAGATGGAGAAAACCAGTGAATCTCCTTCTCAACAAGAAAGCACTAGGAAATCCACTCCCTAAAACTTCATAGAGGTGACCCCTTGTCTGGAACCCGCAATGTGTTGTGGAAGCAACCTCGAATCCGTAATCTAGTTGCACGACCTGGATGCCAGCGGTGATTTGAAAGACTTTAATATGTCACTGTGAGTTTCTCTGCCACAGAGCTTGGAAATAGGGAATCTCAAGTAAAATTTCAATTTTCAATTAATGTGTGGACCTTTCATGTCTTTTCTTAGAGAAATTTGAGACCTGTAGTCTTTTCATGATTTTATTCATTGAAGTATGGGAATATATTAAAAAAAAGAAAAAAAAAAAAAAGAGAAAGGAGATTCGCGAGGAAAAATCAAGCAGGTGGGATAAATTAGACAGCTCTGAACAGCAAATAGACGAGGTTGGACCGCACCACAAATGATGAAAAATAAGTCGATGGAAGAACTTGAAATAAAGGTCGATGGAAAACTGCAGAAGAACACGAGTGAGGAGTTCGGACTACAGCAGGTCGGCCAAACACCAAAATTATCAATTTTTCAAGATTGAATTTGGTGGGATCAGAGTAAAGTAACGCGCCCATACAATCCATGCAAAAGTGGTCGGCGTGGCTCTTGCTCACTGGGAGGTAAGTACCCAAATACTTTATAAATATTACAGCAATGCCATTATAAATGATTTATTAAAATTAGCTTATGCACGATCCACAACTACTGCAAGCAATTAATTATTTATCATCATCACCACCAGACAAACCTCAAAATCAAGAGCCCTTTACACTACCTTCATTTATTGTTTTACAGATTACAGAATTATAAAGTGTAAATAATACTTACACTGTTCACAATATTTTACATGTTCGAGCATAGTATTTTATAAATTAAAAACGGAAATATAAAGCTAAAGTGTCTGGGGCAACATACTATTTATTGACGAATATTATTGAACTGACAATGAGCATCCTCTTTACATACACTTTGGGCAAGCTTTTATTTTGCAGAATGAGCCTGAATCTTGCCCAAGACCTCAATTAGGCACAAAACCAGTTGAGATGACGAAGCGACAGTAAGGCCAATGAGCCCGAATTTTGTGCAAAACCTCAAGGAGGTACAAAAAACAGCCGGCGGGGCCCCGAGGTCACCCCGGAACGGCCGGTGAGGATCTTAAAAGACCTCCCGGAGCATGAAGACCGGGATCCCCTAGAACTCCCGGGAAAACAAAACAAAAAAAAACAGCCGGCGGGGCCCTGAGGTCACCCCGGAACGGCCGGTGAAGATCTTAAAAGACCTCCCGGAGCATGAAGACCGGGATCCCCTAGAACTCCCGGGAAAACAAAACAAAAAAAACAGCCGGCGGGGCCCCGAGGTCACCCCGGAACGGCCGGTGAGGATCTTAAAAGACCTCCCGGAGCATGAAGACCGGGATCCCCTAGAACTCCCGGGAAAACAAAACAAAAAAAAACAGCCGGCGGGGCCCCAAGGTCACCCCGGAACGGCCGGTGAGGATCTTAAAAGACCTCCCGGAGCATGAAGACCGGGATCCCCTAGAACTCCCGGGAAAACAAAACAAAAAAAACAGCCGGCGGGGCCCCGAGGTCACCCCGGAACGGCCGGTGAGGATCTTAAAAGACCTCCCGGAGCATGAAGACCGGGATCCCCTAGAACTCCCGGGAAAACAAAACAAAAAAACAGCCGGCGGGGCCCCGAGGTCACCCCGGAACGGCCGGTGAGGATCTTAAAAGACCTCCCGGAGCATGAAGACCGGGATCCCCTAGAACTCCCGGAAAAAAAAAAAAACAGCCGGCGGGGCCCCGAGGTCACCCCGGAACGGCCGGTGAGGATCTTAAAAGACCTCCCGGAGCATAAAGACCGGGATCCCCTAGAACTCCCGGGAAAACAAAACAAAAAAACAGCCGGCGGGGCCCCGAGGTCACCCCGGAACGGCCGGTGAGGATAAGACCGGGATCCCCTAGAACTCCCGGGAAAACAAAACAAAAAACAGCCAGCGGGGCCCCAAGGTCACCCCGGAACAAAGAAGACCGGGATCCCCTAGAACTCCCGGGTAAACGAAGAAGGCCAGGATCCTCTAAGAACTCCCGGAAAAATAAAAGAAGACCTCACTGAGGTCCCACCAAAAGAAGACCTCAACGAGGTCTTGACAAAGGAAGACCTCAACGAGGTCTTGACAAAGGAAGACCTCAATAAGGTCTTGACAAAAGAAGACCTCACTGAGGTCCCACCAAGAGAAGACCTCAATAAGGTCTTGACAAAAGAAGACCTCACTGAGGTCCCACCAAAAGAAGACCTCAACGAGGTCTTGACAAAAGAAGACCTCACTGAGGTCCCACCAAGAGAAGACCTCAACGAGGTCTTGACAAAAGAAGACCTCACTGAGGTCCTAGCAAAAGAAGACCTCAATAAGGTCTTGACAAAAGAAGACCTCACTGAGGTCCTAGCAAAGGAAGACCTCAATAAGGTCTTGACAAGAGAAGACCTCAATGAGGTCTTGACAAGAGAAGACCTCAATAAGGTCTTGACAAAAGAAGACCTCACTAAGGTCCTAGCAAAGGAAGACCTCAATAAGGTCTTGACAAGAGAAGACCTCACTGAGGTCTTGACAAAAGAAGACCTCACTAAGGTCCTAGCAAAGGAAGACCTCAATAAGGTCTTGACAAGAGAAGACCTCAATGAGGTCTTGCCAAAGGAAGACCTCAATAAGGTCTTGACAAAAGAAGACCTCACTGAGGTCCTAGCAAAGGAAGACCTCAATAAGGTCTTGACAAAGGAAGACCTCAATAAGGTCTTGACAAGAGAAGACCTCAATGAGGTCTTGACAAGAGAAGACCTCAATAAGGTCTTGACAAAAGAAGACCTCACTGAGGTCCTAGCAAAGGAAGACCTCAATAAGGTCTTGACAAGAGAATACCTCAACAAGGTCTTGACAAGAGAAGACCTCAATGAGGTCTTGACAAAGGAAGACCTCAATAAGGTCTTGACAAAAGAAGACCTCACTGAGGTCCTAGCAAAGGAAGACCTCAATAAGGTCTTGACAAGAGAAGACCTCAATGAGGTCTTGACAAAGGAAGACCTCAATAAGGTCTTGACAAAGGAAGACCTCACTGAGGTCCTAGCAAAGGAAGACCTCAATAAGGTCTTGACAAGAGAAGACCTCAATAAGGTCTTGACAAAAGAAGACCTCACTGAGGTCCTAGCAAAGGAAGACCTCAATAAGGTCCTAGCAAAGGAAGACCTCAATAAGGTCTTGACAAGAGAAGACCTCAATAAGGTCTTGACAAGAGAAGACCTCAATGAGGTCTTGACAAAGGAAGACCTCAATGAGGCAGAAGACCTCAATGAGGCAGAAGACCTCAAAGAGGCAGAAGACCTCAAAGAGGCAGAAGACCTCAATGAGGCAGAAGACCTCAATGAGGCAGAAGACCTCAATGAGGCAGAAGACCTCAAAGAGGCAGAAGACCTCAATGAGGCAGAAGACCTCAATGAGGCAGAAGACCTCAATGAGGCAGAAGACCTCAAAGAGGCAGAAGACCTCAATGAGGCAGAAGACCTCAATGAGGCAGAAGACCTCAAAGAGGCAGAAGACCTCAATGAGGCAGAAGACCTCAAAGAGGCAGAAGACCTCAAAGAGGCAGAAGACCTCAAAGAGGCAGAAGACCTCAAAAGAGGCAGAAGACCTCAATGAGGCAGAAGACCTCACTGAGGCAGAAGACCTCAAAGAGGCAGAAGACCTCAAAGAGGCAGAAGACCTCAAAAGAGGCAGAAGACCTCAATGAGGCAGAAGACCTCAAAGAGGCAGAAGACCTCAAAGAGGCAGAAGACCTCAAAGAGGCAGAAGACCTCAATGAGGCAGAAGACCTCAAAAGAGGCAGAAGACCTCAATGAGGCAGAAGACCTCAAAAGAGGCAGAAGACCTCAAAGAGGCAGAAGACCTCACTGAGGCAGAAGACCTCAATGAGGCAGAAGACCTCAATGAGGCAGAAGACCTCAATGAGGCAGAAGACCTCAAAAGAGGCAGAAGACCTCAAAAGAGGCAGAAGACCTCAATGAGGCAGAAGACCTCAATGAGGCAGAAGACCTCAATGAGGCAGAAGACCTCAATGAGGCAGAAGACCTCAAAAGAGGCAGAAGACCTCAAAGAGGCAGAAGACCTCACTGAGGCAGAAGACCTCACTGAGGCAGAAGACCTCAAAGAGGCAGAAGACCTTAAAGAGGCAGAAGACCTCAATGAGGCAGAAGACGTCAATGAGGCAGAAGACCTCAAAAGAGGCTGAAGACCTCAATGAGGCAGAAGACCTCAATGAGGCAGAAGACCTAAATGAAGCAGAAGACCTCAATGAGGCAGAAGACCTCACTGAGGCAGAAGACCTCACTGAGGCAGAAAACCTCACTGAGGCAGAAGACCTCAATGAGGCAGAAGACCTCACTGAGGTAGAAGAACGGCAAAGATCTCAAAGATCTCCCGGAGCAAAAATAGCCAGAATCCCCAAGATCATCCGGTGCTACAAGCAAAAACAACTCATAAAGAACATAGTTCTGATCTCACATAAAAGATTGGGGCATGAGACCATAAATGAAAAAGCTAAACTCCGACCTCCCAAAAGACCTCGAGTAGAGAGACTTTGATCTCACACAACAGCCAAAAGTACCAAAGCATCATGCCGATCTCAAGAAAACGAGCGTAGTACTGGTAAACCCAATAGGCAGACCGAATTGAGGCAAGGTGATTCCTAAGCAAACTGCATACCAAAATACAAAGCCAAACAAAGAATCAGGGGCAATCATAAGAGGCACCGACCTCGGGAATTGACCGCTCACACTAAACCAACTCAGCTGGCCTAGAGAAAGGTCCAGGCAACAAAGAGCCCGCAAAACGCTCGAGAGAAGACAACCCATAAATACTCAGGGGCAAAAAACATACACGAGAGTCCAACGCTCAGACAAAAATAATAAAAAGGCAAGAAAGGGATACTTTCTACAAGAGCAGTTCTCAGACCGCACGGTCATGAATAGAGTTTAAAGATTTATCCCCTCACCAGTCATGGAATAACTGCTGAGGAGATAAAGGGGCAATTGATGATCGCTGGATTTCTTCACCCCGATATAAAGGCCAGGCCAATGAAAACAGTCCATGATCCAAAGGCTTCAATATTCCCCTCGAGAGCCAGGTCCAGCCCGCTCAGTCACAGGGCCGGACTCCGCCTAGACTCCTCAATCAAACCGGCCCAAACCTCTCGGCCCAGTAATCAGACCCTCACCAGGCTCAACTTCAGCCCTACCATTCAACCCAGCCCGGAAAGGGGAAAATGACCAAGATGCCCCGCTGGTAGGTCCTTCCGCATGCGTATCAGAGGAGAATCATACGTATCAGAGGAGAATTAATGGCCGTTACGCATGGAGCAGGCGTCTGACACATCCGTACATACGGAGCTAGGCGACAGATGACAGCTAGCATTGTGGCAGAGAGACAGATATATATATATCACGGTAGAGGCCACGAAAAGGGGGTTCTCTCTTCTTCTTCCTTCTCCTTCCTGGACACCATTTTTATTCTTTCTGCAACTCTTGCCTGAATATACTACCCTGAGCCATAAAATCTGACTTGAGCGTTGGAGGGCCTACACCGGGGCACCCCCCGGTAGGCCCCTGACCATTCTTTCTTATTTTACAGGTCCCTTCACCAGATAGAACATGGAGAGACCCGTTAGAGAGCCCAGCAAGAAGGGACCCAGAAGAAAACCAGATCTATCATGGACCAGGAGGAGGAAAAGATTTATCACTTTTCAAGCCAATTTATCTTTTACAAAATGAATATCAATTTCAACGTGCTTCATTTTGCTATGAAATAATGGATTAATTGTAAGATAAGTTGCTTCCAAATTGTTGGAGGGACAGGTACTTGCACTTTAAATTCACCAAGCAATGATTGAATTTATGTTGCTTTAACAGTGGCATAGGTAATTACCCGATATTCTACCTAAGCAGTATAAGAGCGATAAATGGTTTGTTGTTTATTCGAATTTCAAGAAATAAAATTTTTGTCAAGATAAATCAAGTAGCCTGTAGTAGACTTATGGTTCTCAGCAAAGCTTGTCCAATCTACATCACTATATGCAGAAATAATAATGTAGTTAATAAATGACTGATTATACTCCATTTACAATTTTAATTAATATCGTTTGACTAAAACAATATAAAAGAGAAAGATATTTTAGAAATTGAAAAATTTTATTAAAATTTTTTAAAAATTGAAAAGTGAATATCTAATACTCACAATTTATAATAGAAAAAAAATTCTAATATATAAAATTATAAAAATATTTAAAAAAATAATTAAAATATAAAATTAATCTCTAAGTAATAAAATTTTCTTATTAAATTTTGTGATCAGACCTACGACTCTCGTTACACTTTTTGAATGTTAATATTTTAATTTAAAAAATATTTTATGTTAATTTTACCAAATTTATTTTATTTTCAATTTCATTAAATTTGATTAGAATCAATTAAACTACAACTAACTTGATAGAATTAATTCTAAGATTTTGAGCTTTTTTTTATTAAAATAGATAAAATATAAAATTTAATTATAAAATTTATAATATAATTTCTAATATTTAACAAAAACTCACAATTTAATTTTTTTCATTTTAATTAAAAAATAATTTAATCAATAAAATTTTTTTTTTAACAAAATAATTATTTTAATAGAATTCATTATTATATTTTAACAATTTAGTCTTATACTTTGAATTCTTTTAATTTTTGTAACTTATAATAATTTAGCGCTTTTATCTTGAATTTGGGTCTTCAATTTACTGTTGACCAAAACATTATTTTATTAATAAAATAAAAATTCTGACAGTAAATTATCTATTTTTTTAAAAAATTAAAAACTAAGTTATAAATTTAATTTAATTAAATTCTACGGAAAACAATCGAGTTCGACGCAACTAAACCTTAGGTGCATTATTATGGAAAATGGATTGAAAGGTTGCGTATTGAGACAAAAAGTCTACTTTGGTTAAACAAAACCAATGAAATTATTCCAAATCTCCGTTCATATTTTATTTGTGCTTGTTCAATCATTTTACTAGTTCACTACTTAAAAAGATTACATTTTTTATTTGCCCTTATCGGGTGTTTGGTTCTTGGGTTTTATGGGTTTTGAAAGAATCAATGTTGGGTTGATAAAGGACAGTCGATTTCTATGCATTTCTTCTGGTCTGTAGGCTTCAAATCTCTTGCCATCAAAACACACTGAAGAAGCTTACCCTGTTTTGTTTTGTGGGTTTTGAAAGAATCAATGTTGCGTTGATAAAGGTCAGTCAATTTCTATGCAATTCCTCTGGTCAGTAGGCTTCTAATCTCTTGCCACCAAAACACAATGAAGAAGCTCACCCTGCTATTTTGTTTGTTTGAGTTTTTTCCGTTGTTTTTTTTGTGCCTTTGAATTAGAAGGGGTGTGGATTAATTCTCTGGGCATTCAACAATTTGGTGAATAATGGGGCATAGTTCGAAGAAGAAGAAGAAAGGTGGAGGGACTGGGAGGAGGAGCAAAGGAAGGACACCCTCGAAGGATCTTGCTTCTAGTTCTGGTGATGACAATGAACTTCTTGCTGAGGAGATCACTGCCTTGTAAGTGGTTGAGTTTCGACTGATCATATTTTTTGTATACTGTATACTAGGGCTCACATTTTGAATTTTACAAGCTCTTGTTTGACTTAGAAGTCTAATAGATTGAGATTCTTGCTTTGAATTGGATACAAATTTAAACCCATTATTGGTCCCTAATTGGGAGATAAGGGAAACATAATGTATAGGCTCACAATTTCTAATAACTTTGTAGGTATTTTTTTTAATTTTATATAATTAATGTCACTGAAAGATCATTAAATTTGAATAGGTTTTTCCTGAGGTTTTCTACTTTAACTTCCTTCAATTCCAGATATGGAGAGGCAACATAGTTGACTGTTATGTCTCATACTCATCTCCAATGTGGATACACATGATAAAGGGGATATGTTTGGTAATTAAAACCTTAATTTGGCTATTCTATCTTGGGTTCTGTAGCAACTAAACACATTCAAATGAATTTTGAAACTGTGTTGGAGGGTTTGTTCTATGTGGTGGTGTGAGTTTAATGAGGGTTGATTCTAAACGTTACATGTATCACTTTGTTTCTTATATGTTGTTGTGCCCTCTCTCAATTTGTTCAATGTGTTAAAAATATATTAATGTAACAAATTGTGCTCAAGGGAAAACTTTAGATGTAAGGCTTCTCAAATTCTTTCCAGTTGCATTGACATTTGGGTTTTGCTAATTACATTATTATCTGGAATCTCATTAAGTGATGTAAGGTGGCGGTTTTGATAGTACTGCTCAAACTTGGATTGAATTTGATATTTGCAGTTTTGGTGGTTGCTCAAGTCAGTGACCAGATTGGTCCCATAACCTATTCAGATTAGCTTGTCCTGTTGGAGTTTGATCATTGCTTATGTTTTTCCTTTTCAAATTTGCAGAATGTTTCCTCAGTTCTTTGTTTCAGAATTTAATCAGTATTCTATTTTTTCCTATCCGCTTATGGCTTCATTTATGAATTGAGAATTTTTCTTAGGTGGCAACTATGTTTGCTTTGAAGACTTCGGTTTGTCCTCTTATTTTGTTCTATTTTTATGTGTTTTTAGATGTGCAATATTTCAAGAAGACTGCAAGATTGTTTCAGAGTCACCTCCTCAGATACTGATTAAGCTCAGGTTCTTGTTATCTGGAGTTATATCAAACTTGAAAATAAGATATGATCTCTCCATAATTTCATTATGCTTTTCTGGATTTTGAGCAGGCCTTACTCAAAGGATATGGGCTATGAGGATCTAGATGTTTCAGCTCTGCTTTCAGTAAGGTTAATCAGTCGGCAGTTTTCCCTGTTTCCGTTTTATGTAAATGGGTATCTCATGTCATGACTTTCCCTTGTCCACCATTTTTCAGGTGCATACCAGGATATCCTTACAAGTGTCCAAAGTTGCAAATTACTCCTGAGAAGGGTTTGACAAAAAGTGATGTGGATAATCTTCTTTCTCTCCTTCATGACCAGGTAAGTTCTAGCAATCCTTTTACCCCTTCTATTGCCTCTGTCTCTATAGCAACCAAGTAGCCAATAAGAGTTATTTTACTAGAATTTTGAACTAAAAATCAAAATTCAAATTCAAGATTCTTTATTCTTTAATGTAACTGGTCTATGTTTTGCAAGAACAGGAATCAGGAATGCACCATGGCACCACCTGATACCTAGTTTTTTAACACTTCAAATATTTTTGCCTCTTCTTCCAAAATTAGTTGGCATGCTTTTACTGTAAATTTCATTTTAGGCGAATTCCAATGCCCGGGAAGGACGAGTCATGATTTTCAATCTGGTAGAGGCTGCTCAAGAGTTTTTGTCTGAAATAGTTCCAGTCGGTCCAGTACCTGAATCTGTAAGCTTCATATGCATGCATATGTACTGTTGCAATTTTTATCATTATTCTATTTGTATTTCTTTACCAAGGAATTTATTTATTGCTATAATTTCATTTCCTGTGCAATTTGTTGCTTTTTCTTTTTAATTTTTTTGGAGGCATTTTGGCTCTTAATATCTTGATTGCTTTACTAATTTGATCTCCACTTCATTTGTCATTTGACTCATTGCTTCTCATTTTTATTGCTCATTCACTCATCGTTTTTTTTTTTCACTTATCATTACTATGGACTGAGGGATTATTTATTTAAAATATGACAGGGATTCCCAGTATATATCAATTTTAGATAAAATGGATTGCAATATTTTCTGTGCTACTATGTATCTTACATGTTACAAGTGTTGGAAAGATAATATGTGCTGCTAGTTGAATGTGTAACATGGAACTTCCTGTTGTCGTTGCAAGTCTTGTTTTCTTTCTAACTGCTATATGTTTCCCATGATGTCCTTTCCTCTCCTCGGGATGCACTTTTTGCACTTCATGTCACCATCCTAACACCTGACCATAAAACAATGGCATGATATAATACAGAAATTGAGCAAATAATATTTAATACTCCCTCCATCCCACGAATATAGGCCTACTTGTTCTTTCACATGGGTTAAGAAAATATAGTTAATATAGCTAAAAACAATAAAATTTTTTAATTGTCTTTACTAATATACTCTTCACTCTTATTGCTCATACTAAATTATTTTTAGAAAATAATAAATTTTACTTTTTCAGTGTATATTAAATAGGGGTATATTAAGAAGCTAACCAATAAATTATTATCTGAAAGAAAGAAAGTTGCCTATAAGTTGGGATGTATAAAAAAGGAAACTAAGCCTATCTTTATGGGATGGAGCAGTATAAATCTGAATAGTAAATTTCACTTGCATAAAATGATTAGTAACAACTATATTGGATGTGAATATTTGGTACATCAACGACTAAAGTATATTTAACTTAAGTTTGATTAATTTGCTAACTTGTATTGAGTGTTTGAGCTTCCAAACTTCCAAAGTGCATTTTTTCCTTGTACGAAATCAAGGCATTCGATCTTTCTTTGAAATTTTTTTTTTCAAATTAATTCATAAAGCAGTTGCTTAAGGCTGCATATCCCTTCACTCAAAACATACTTTCATTCTACCTAGTGATTAACAAATATAGTCTCGAGCTAAGATAGTATGCTGTAGTTTCCTAGAATCCTCCTGTGTTTTCTCCCCTTTTTCTGTTTGTCATCTAGTCAGATGTGCTTTAATTTTTTATTTCCTCTGGTAGGCTTTACTCTCAACTATGGATGGCAGTGACCAGTTGTTTAAGGACATTGCTGTTTCAAGTAACAAGAATTGCTCTTCATGTGAACCATTTGTTTCTGGTTTCATAGACCTTTTTAGTGGCTCTGGAGAGTCATGGGATTGGGGCCTTGCAGTGGATGATACAAGGGCAATGAATTCTTCAATAAAATCTCATTCATTAGATGGTTCAAAGGTTGGATATGAAGTACTGGAAAAGAAACTTGATAAGGCCACAAGGCCATTGACAGTACAAGATGCAAAGCAAAGTCCACTGCTTTTCCCTGTTGCCAAGTTAGGTACCCTTGAAGAAGAGAGTGAAGATGACAATAGGAGCATATCAACTGATTCAAGTACATCTGTTACAGAGGAATCTGTGGGAAATGAATTGGAAAGCAAGAAAGAGGTCAGTGATATTAAGGACAGTTTTCTTTTATTATATGCAGTTATAAAAAATATTGCATCATCTTCTCATTGTACACATTTAAGATTAATGTCGATATTTTCATGATGCTCTATGGTCATCTTATGTTTTATCTGATATCTTAGCTCTGGCTTGAAGAGTTCAAATATTAGGAACTTATATTTAAGGATTGTAAATGTTAACCTCTATTATATTCTGTGAAAGTTCTCTTTTGGTATTAATGAGTACTTTTGCTTAATTGTCTTTAAAATGTTCGAGGATTGAATTTTTAGTGCTTACTCTCTCTTAGTTCAGAACTAATATTATTATTATGATAAACAAAAAGAAATTAAATAATGGATTTATCAAATCATATTTTATGTATTTTTGTTCTTTCTGCAGTGTATTTCTTTAAATAAGAGAATTAATTTTATTGAGAAAGAAAGGACATTAGACCTAGAAGACAAGGAATCCTCTCATAAGGCTCAATGGATGACTAAAATCAAGAACATAATGAAATGCTGAAAAATAATGCCTTAAAAGCTCCACAAGTATTAGCTAAGACAGAAGCTAAAAAAACCACCTTGTCCTGCAACAAACTAAATCACATACTTTGATTTTTGAAACTGATTGCATCTCTCCTCATCCAAACTCAAGGCTTCATTTCAATCTTTTACTCTGAGAAGCATATTTCTTAAGTGAATGAAGTGTGAGAAGGATAGATCTCTGTAAAATGAGATATGGAGATCAAGAATAGAGGAGAAGCCATAAGCAAAATTAAGCTAAGCTGCTAATGAAGGATCTGAGAAATCTTTTGCACTTTTCTGGTAGTTTAGAGCATGCATGTATGGTGTGGATTTGCATTATTGTGGAAAGCTCAGGCTTTTGTTTATATATTTTTGGGCAACGATAATAAGAAAAAGATGATATTGATGCCCTCATGGAGAAAATAGATATAAAAGTGCTGAAAGCAACATACTGAATAAAGAAGTTCACGCAGAAAGTTGTTCTTGTAATAACTTGCGGAACTAAAAGAAGCATTTGGACTACTTAGATCAGAAAGAAAGGAGAAAGAAGGCAAGACTAGCCGTGACTGTCTTCAAGCTCAAATAAATAGAAAGGATGGGTATTTATAGACTATTATAGCTCTTAAATGTTATATTGGAATTAGGATGTTTCATATTTATAAAAAGGAAACAAGATCAATACTGTTCACTTAAGTTACCAGCAATAACCCAGGATATGCTTGAATCAATTAACTCTGGAAGTTGAATTCACCTCTGTACAAAGTAAAATTAGTTGTTAGTTTCTCCCTTTGGTAAACACAAAACAAGGCACTGTCTCCTTATGTTTGTGATACACGCTCAGGAAAAGCTAAAATAACATTCTTAGTTTGATCAAACTTCATATGTCATAAAGAAGTGGTCCAACTAGCTGATTACAAAAAGCAGTGTGGAAGTTTCTTTGCTGGAACTCTCAACTGGATGTGAGAGAGAGTGCCCCTTAAGAGGAAGGTGAACTTGTTCCCTGCTTTCTATTGTATTTTAAAGTGAGGACATAAATTTTAAGAAATCAGGCCCAAAAATCGGTGGAGACCCTTGCTTTATCTAAGATAGGCTAGTTATTAGTTCTCTTTTCCATTTATTATTTGGTGTGTTCCAAATCCTATCAAGGTGAGCACAATTTTAACTTTTCTCGCTTAACCATTAAAAGGCTGCTGGAGGTGCACCAGCATTAGAGGGAGAGAAGAGAAGAAAAGAAAGAGAGAAGAAGGAGAAGAGGAGAAACAGACATACCTTTTGGAAGCTGATTAGCTGAAACTTAGGAGAGCAAGAGAGTGTCTTGGAGAGGTTCTTGGCTGCTGGTGTCAGAATATAAGGAAAGGGTATATGTTTTGTTTAAAACTCATTTAAAAAAGATCAACTACTGTTAAAGAGGTGGCGCCTCAAGCGCCTGACACCTCCCTTTGTGGCCTAGGCAGGGTGAGGCAAGGCGAGGCAGTGGGCCTCACCTTGCCTGGTGCCTTACTGGCACCTTAATAAGATTGTTGGCAGTCCAACCAAGTTCTTTGATTGATTAGTTATTACTTATTGGTTATTAATGGGTCAAAATCTGGAAGAATGTAAATGTCATGTAATTAGCATTTTTCTATATGAATAAGGCTGGGGAAAATCTTAGAATCTGGAGCTTCAAAATGTGGAACTTTTGATAATGTGGATGATGTACAGTAAAGCTTAATTGTATATATATTTGATATAAATTATGATAATCATTGTACATATATCTCATAACTCAGCCTAATCAATTGGTTGTTTATTTCACAGAGTGATGACCACTATATTAAAGTTAATTTCTTGCTATTGTTTGTCTGCATCATTCCGAGTCACTATTGTGGTATTGTTATATAAATATAAACACTTGGGCTATCCTCTCCCCAGCTTGATCATTTGCCTCTGCATGGCATTAGAGCCTACCCTTGCCCATATTGGGGCACCTGCCAATGTCAATTATTGCAAACTTTATGCTCTAGACATTCCTTGTTGGGGGAGGGGGGGTCTAGTGATAAATGTAAAGACTCGTGCAACCCTCTACCATTGAGTCCTTATTCCTTAGTCTTCATTAATACAATGGTAGTGCATGCTTTCACAGGATGATTTCTTTGAAGAGAAAGGACCAGAAGATGATGGCAATTCTGAAAGTGAGCCTTGGGATTTGCTGTCTTCAGCATCCTTAGATCATGATCAGGCTACCCAAACTATTGAAAAGGATCTAGTAATGGTATTTTTCCTTTTTTTCTCTGATCCTTTTTATTTATTTATTTAACTAAGAAATTAATTTTATGAACTAGTTACTTTTCTCATCAGGTTCACATGCTTCGCCTTGCTTGTGCTTCAAAAGGAGGTTTGGCTGATGCTTTATCTCAAATAACCACAGAACTGTGCAACTTAGGTGTATGTTCTGTTTCTCTTGGAGATAAAGAAATTAAGTCTATTCTTGTGTTGCCTGCTTTTCAGTGCTATGCTTTGCTGAATCTGAATGATTTTGTTCAGGTACTTTCAGAGTGGGCACGAGATTTAGCTTCTAAACCATCTTCTGTCTTTAATAAGACCTTTGATCATATTTTCCATCAACATGCGGTTTGTCATATGAACATATTCTTTTTTTTTTTTTTTTTTGATTGCAAGAGTCTGACATAGAATTTATTTTATTTTGTTTTATTAATTTTTCTAGGTTTCATCCAAAATATCTCAATTTTGGAAACCTACTTCTGATTTAGGGGGGACTAATATGTCTCTCTCAAACTCTCGATATCTGAGTGATTTTGAAGAGCTACAACCACTTGGTATTATGCTTCTTAGCTTCTGTTTATATATGCATATGTATGCATAATTTCATTTGCTGTTATATTTTTGTAAACATGAGGGACATGTATCATTTTAAAATGGTTACTTTTATGTTGCCATGTCTTGAAAAAGGCTGTTAGATGTCTGGAAATTTAATTACCGTTTACTGAATGTTTCTCTGCAATTTGGCATGTCCGAGTTCGAGTTGAAAAAGTTTCATTGAATTTTTTATGTTGCATTTGGTCTGGTGATTCTTTTAAGGAATTTTTGTTTCATTTCCTGGAATTTGGAATTATAAACTTTGGTTTGTTATTTTTGCTCTTTTTAGTGTTTTCTTTTCCAAATTGTCAGGTCATGGTGGCTTTGGTCATGTTGTACTCTGCAAAAACAAGCTAGATGGAAGACAATATGCAGTGAAGAAAATTCGCCTCAAGGACAAAAGCTTGCCTGTTAATGACCGAATTTTGAGGTAAATTTGCTTTTTAGTCTGGGAAATATATTGGAAGTCATCCTTCAAAATGTGCGCTACATGAGCCATGAGGTGTAGTTATTGTAATTTGCTTGTTATAATACCTTGCATCTTTGGTTACTGGTAAGTCCCTTTTTTCTTTATCAGTTATTATAATCAAGTGTTGCATCCTAGTTTTTGCTCTTCAGTCACTATAATTGAGCAATATTCCATAGGGCTATTTTTTCTTTGTTTTCTTTATCCTAAAAAATATATATCAAATACAACTAAAAGTATGTGCACACAGACAAACACAATATTTATAGCCTAATGCAATTAGCTAAAGATGTCCAAGTACCATAAGATCTTTCTATCATGTACTAACTACTAACCTTGTTATTAGACAGGATTTGGCCATAAACTAAAGAACTTAGTGCTTAGAAAGGAGGGGATCAATAAACAAATATCCAACTTTTCATGGTCCCACAATCACTGGGGGTGTAAAAGAACCAATTTATTCGTGAGTTATTCGAGACTCAACTCGATAAAAGCTTAACTCTAATTGGCTTGTTTTCTAAACGAGCTCGTGAGTTATTCGAGAAACTCGATAAAAGCTTAACTCTAATTGGCTTGTTTTTTAAACGAGCTGAGCTGCTCAAATTAGGCTCATTTAATATACAAGTCGAGTTTAAATTCAATAGTTTTTGGCTCATTAAAGCTTACGAGCTTGGCTTGTTTACTAGCTCGTGAACAGGCTTGATAATTGGTTTGTTTATAAGCTCATTAAGTAGGCTTGTGAATTGCTTGTTTTTGCAAAAGCATTTGTATTCTTTTGTTTATTTTATAATGTTTTATAGTTATAATTTTCTAAGATAATTTAAGTCAATATAAATTTAACTTTTATATGATAAATAAATTTAAATATTAGGTAATAGATACTCTATCAATTTTCAATATATATTTGTGTTATAATTATATATTTAAGTCATTTATACACATAAATTTAAATTATGGATATTTAACCATAATGAATATACAACAATTGATGTTATTGAGCATATCATAATTGTTCAAAAGATTTTACATATGCTTTTATAATAAGTTGAACTTATATGAAGGCGTAAATATTTACACATGTAATAACGAAAGAGACTTTATGTGTTCTTAATAATAAAATGAATATATATTTTTAAAACACATGCTTTCTCTAAATTTTGAACATTTAAGAGACCTAAAATTCAAGTTTAACAATAAATTGTGTAAATATTACTATTACATTTTTTCTCTCTAAACTCTGAACTTTTTAGAAGTTTAATAGTTAGGTTTATCTACGAATTGTTTAGTTGTTATCATTTCTCTATCTCTGTCACTTTCTCCCTCCTCCTCTCTTTTCTTTAAAAATTGTTGAGAGTTTATAAAGTTAAGATTTAAGTTTTGCACTAAGACATTTAATCACTATTATTACTCTCCATCTCAAACTTAAAACATTCTAATTCTCAATTATATAGTTTTGAGTAATTGCTTAAATTTTGTGGAATAAATTGTATATTAAACTATAAAGGGTTAAATACTAGAAGTAATATTATATGTATATATATATGTGTGTGTACGTATATGATTTTCTTGTATGTATATTATTTCATTTCATTCTAATTAATGCATTTTTAAAAGTGAATTAACTTATTATTCTTAATCATTGATAAGTGTTAATTACTCTTTAAAGTGTTTTTTTACTTATTAGTTAAAATAATTAGGGAAAATTACTACTTAGTTCTTATAGTATGGGAAAACTCATTAGTTAGTCTCTCGGTTTTGAAAAATGCATTAAAATGTTATGGATGTTTTAAAAAGTCTACTGGTTAGTTCCTTCGTTAATTTTGCCGTTAAGTGTTTTACTATTTAGTCCCTATAGTTTTGAAAAACTTATTAGTTGGTTTCTCATATTTTTAATACGTTACTAATTAGTCCTTTTGTATCAAAGACATTTTAGACTTCTTTGCATTACTTAACAGCTAAAACTAACGGAAGTACTAACTAATAGACTTTTTAAAATGCTAGGAACATTTTAATGTATTTTTCAAAATCGAGGACCAGCTAGTGGGTTTCTTTATACCATGAAGATTAAGTAGTAATTTTTTCAAATAATTATTACAAATTTTTTATCATAAAATATTTTTGGTAATTAAATTTTTTTTCTTAAAAAGCTTAAAAAATACCGTAAAAAAGAAATGTAAAAAGTAGATAAAATCCACTATTACTTAAGAATTGTAAATATTTTGATAATTTTAATTATACATGTAAGATACTGTTTCATCTTCATTATAATTTATTTGTATAAAATAAAATTTTAAATAAAAATTATAACGAGCAAAGTTTGATCTTGAGCTCGAGCTTGAAAAAAATAAGACGACCTGAGCTTTAGCTGTTCAAAACTCAACTCAATTTGATTATACCCCTAACAATCACATAGCCCTTGTTTAGTATGCATTTCTCATAAGAAAAGAATGCAAAGAATTGCATGCTATTAATAGAATTCAATTCATTTCTATTCATAAAAGAATTCATTTGTTTGGAATCAATTTAAATATAATAGAATCCAATTGAACTCTTTTATGTTAAACAAATTAATAATAAATTTAAATTGATCTAATTTATTCACCATTCTTATTATTTTTAAACTAAACATAAATGTTTATTCTTATAAATAATAATCATTTTTATCACAATAGTTGAAAAATCATTATTAATATTTCTATAATATTTAAAATTTGAATTTTACATAATTTTTTACTAGTGAAAAATATAAATTAAGATTTTTAAAAAAATAATAAAATAATATAATAAATTTCTTAATTTTAATTATAAATGTATTAAATATTAATAGTCAATATTAAAGTAAATTAATTTTCTAAGGACCAATTATTAATTAAACAACTAAGAAACAAATTTTAAATTAAAACAAACAAAAAAAAAAAAATCAAAGGATAAAAGAAAAAGCAAAAAAAAGAGTTCTCAAGAGCTAATTAAGTAATTTTGATGTAAATAGTCTTAAATGAAATCATTTCCTGTAAAATTTTAATAATTTTGACAAGATTTACTTTTAATTCAAAATCAATTCTTACAGGAAAACACTATTAATTTTGCCAAATACAAAAATTTAGGCAAAAGAATTCATTTCTTTTGAATTGTTTCAAAATTAGCCCTTCCAAATAACGGTATAAAAAAAATTAGATGCTTCAAATTAAAATCAATATCAAGGCTGGAATTTCTATGAATATACTGATCATGTCATGTGGCCTACAGATCAGCCTTTTGATATTTATTACATTGAACCACTACTAAGAAAATAATAGAGAACAAGAAAGAAAAAGGTTATTCGATGTCTTTCGCGCAGTGATTGTCGTTAGTATATGTAAGATACTCTTTCATCTTTGTTATAATTTTATTTGTATAAAATAAAATTTTAAATAAAAATTATAACTAGCGAAACTCGAGTTTGAATAATAAAGTTCGAGTCAAGCTCGAGCTTGAAAAAAATAAAATGGCATGAGCTTGAGCTATTCAAAGCTTGGCTCGGTTTGATTATACCCCTAACAATCACATAAAAAAATTGGATGATTCAAATTAAAATAAATATCAAGACTAGAATTTCTATGAATATAAGTGATCATCTCATGCAGCCTACAGAACAGCCTTTTGATATTTATTATATTGAACCACTATTAAGAAACTAAGTTGAAACCTTAAAATTATTATTTTTTAAATATTAATTTGCATGAATTAATTTAACAAAATTTAAATTAATAATAATAAATAAAAATAACATGAAATATTAAATAAGTTATTGAGAATTTAATAAATAAACATATTTGAATAAAGTGATTTTATTAAAAAATAATCATCAATTAATTTCACCATCGAAGATGAGAGAAAGGGAGAAAAATAAGAGAGAGAGAGAGAGAGAGAGAGAGAGAGAGAGAGGTAAAAAAAGGAAAGAGGAACTAAAAGTGAATATCTTTTATTTCAATTATCTGAAAACCTGGTAATTCACTTTTTCTAAAGCAAAATTAAAGTTGAATGATGTTAGGAAACAAATTAAAGTTAAGTAATGGAAATAAAACAAATCTAAAGGTAACCATGGTAAAAATTACCCTTATGATTTGCTTCCTTGGAGCATTATATTTTTAGTAAAACAAGTTGATATTTGGCTTTATGTTCTGGTCTTGTATGATATGATTTTGTTGTGCTTTTCTTGCCTCATTGTCTTTTCTTTTTGATGTTATTAAATATTTATTTGTGTCAACCATGCTGAGGTATTTAGAGAAGTAGCGACACTTTCACGCTTGCAGCATCAGCATGTTGTACGTTACTATCAGGTAACTGCTTTCTTTTCTTAATATTACTGATAATTGCTGCGTAGCAAACACTCAGAATTGTTTCTTTACAGTGCAAGGCAGTGAGTTAAATTATATTTGAGACCTACAGAACACTGATGACATTATGGCTACTTATAGAATGATAATAGTTTGTCAATTTCATTTATCAAGTTATTAACTGTTGTGTATGATTTGTAAGTAACATTAATTTAATATGATGCTTGGGTTTTCTTTCTAAAAAGATATGATGGTTTCATGTGAAGTTCCTTCCTTTTTACCATTCGGCAATAGAAAGATAGCTCTTTCTTGATCCAGATTTAGGAATATAATACTTTTGGGGCCTGGTTGTTGGTTTTGATATTCATAAAAACTTTCAGGCATGGTTTGAAACAGGAGTTGCCGGTTCTTTTGGTGACACTACTTGGGGTTCTACTACTGCCACAAGCTCTACATTTAGCTACCGAGGTGCAAACTCAGCTGATGTTGGGCAAGACAATAAACTTGAATCAACATATTTGTATATTCAAATGGAGTATTGCCCCAGGTAAAATATTTACTTCCCCTTTAATGTTCTGTGACATACAGGAGAAAGAAGAAGAGATTTAGGGAGAAACAGAGGGAGAGAGACGAGAGAATTAGAGAATAGAGCAGGAGAGAAGATATATTATTTTATTGAAGAATCTAGAATGATCTTTACAAGAGTCTTTGACCCCTTCATATACTTCTATACAACTGAATAACTGCTCATTACCAACTCAATCTTCTAGAAACTACTTAACTACATAACTGCCAACAACAACTCTCTCCAATCAGCATCTTTCCCTCCAGCAACTTATTAATTATTCCTATTCTTAAACCTCTTTCTCTTGTATGTGACATGTTCTTTGCCCACCTAAGTGCTATTTGCTAAATGATCATCCTTTTCAAGGTAGATAGTTTTCTCCTCTGTTCCAAATATGAAAATTGATGTAAACTCGATCAATTACATGCTGGATCATTTTATTTTGGCAATTGATATGAGGAGCTTCCTGCTTAGTGGCATCACCTTTTTCTTTATCGAGTATGAAAACAATGGGTTAGAGTAGAAGAATTGAAGGAAAATTGACCTAAAGGCATATATATTGTTAGTTTGTTACAAATACAGATACCTTAAAATGGAAGAGTACATGATTACAAGGCACATTGATAAGCATGTACACAGGAACTATTACAGCACACAATCACTGGACACTACTGTTACAGCAACTATCTTGACAAAGTAAAACAAATTTGGAGATAGATCTTGTATTTATTTTGGGTAGACATGCAGGAAGGGGATCTCCCTTTTTCTCCCTTTCCTGTATTTCATTTTTCCACTCTTCATGATGGTCCATTTTGAGTTTCCCATCACCAATGGGGATTCAAATTAGTTGTTTTTTCCCTTTAATATCTTTAGGACTTCAAATGATAGGAATGTTAGGGATTATGAGACTTTGGAGAACCTGCAATGTTTTATTGTAAGTCTTTTCATGCTAATCCGGTTTGCTTCCTAATGAACACCGTTGTGATCTAGTGAATTGGCTTTTGGCATTTCCAAGGAACTATAGTTCTCTTTTGCAAGTCAGGATGATTTTTCGAAATTGAATTAGGGAGCACAGTGAGGAGGCTCAAAGGTTATGGCCTGTACTGTGACTTCTGTAATTTTATACATTTGGTTGGGAGAGGTGTTAATGCTTCTAATGGATCTCGCTTTGCTTGTATGGGATAAAATGAACTTCTTTCTGGCTTTTTTAATAGGCTTCTGCTCATGGGGTTATTTTTGGATACATCTAGATTTGGGCCTTCAGTTTATCCTTCCACTGATGGGTTTTTCAAAGGAGGATATCCAATGAGATTACAGAGTTTTATTATTTAATATTTTATTTTCTCTTGTTTTTTACTTAGAGGAAGCTACGTTATTCTCCATAGATTTACTAGGCATTCCTTTAGCTCAAGGTTAGGCTCCAACCCTAATGCTTAAGCGCTTAAGTGGGCGCCTTGTTCCAGGCACAAGGCTCTATGAAAACGCACATTTATTCCACCTTTGGAAAGTAATTCCATTGATCCCCCAAAAAAAAACTGACTTGAAATTTTCCAGTCTACTGGACTGGAATATGATGACTAAGAAGTTCTTGGCCTGAAGGTCACTAGTGATTACTAGTCCCTTTTCTTCTCTCTCTTCATAGATTGTTTTCAATATTCTCTTATTATCTTTGACATCTTAACTGCTTTTTATACTCATTCATTTCTATTTTTATCTGAAATGATCCTTTTTAAATTCTACTGAGAGTGCTGTGTGAGTAATTTATCATATTACTATGATACTTTTTTTTTTGTTCAGCCATTAGCATTGCTATTTAAATAATATATTTCTTGATTATATGCCATATATGTCTAAACGAAATAAATATTAACATGTTATTTAGGTAATCTTTTTGTTGATTATCTAAAGTTGCTTTTTATTAAACTTTATTTTTTGTGCCTCGCTTCATTTAGTTGCGCGCCTGTGCCTTTTGCCTTGAGTTTGGGCTCCAGGACCCCTTTGCACCTTAGTTTGTCTTAGCCTTTAATAACTATGTTATTTTCCTACTTTACTCAATTCTCGTCAATCTTCAAGCTACTTAAGAACTAATATATCCTACTTCGTATACAAAAGGAACTTATCTTTTGGAAATAACTTCTCTTTAGTTTAGTTTAGTTGAGTGAAGTGAAAATCTTTTATATGTTGGGTGATCTTTTTCTTAACATTTTTAATGTTAATTCTGATATTTTGAATCTTCATTGTGCTGTGCTGTACCCATGTCGACACAATATTTCATGGGACACGACATGCAACATGTGTCTAGCACATATTCGTACACTCGTACACTTGGACACTTCAGTGACTTATTCATGTATAGCTAATAGAATATTTTTTTTCTCTTAAGATGAAGAGCTTGTATTTAGACAAAAATAGTAATTTAGTTGTATTTTAGATGATGTATTTGGTTGTATTTAATCATTTATTTAGGTTATAATTATTTATATAACTTTATATTTTTTTATTCTAATTTATTTTCTATAATATAGAGTATCCAAGAACTCATATCTAAACTTAGAACCATATCTCTGTATTTTCTATTTAGTAAGTTGACAAGTCAGACATAGAGATCTGCACCCATTTCTAACACCTGTATTTGAGTCTAAGTAACGTAAACTATTAATAACAAATTATTCTGTGCTTATTTTTATAGTTCTTTAGCAATTCAACTGCTCTATTACCCTTCTTTTAGGTCTAAATAATACAAATTTTTGTTTTCTTTAATGTTTTTGTTCTATATATACAGTTATATAATAATTTCTTCTTCTTAATAATTTTCCTTCTTATTGTTTGAAGGACTCTACGCCAGGTTTTTGAGTCATATAACCACTTTGATCAAGAGTTGGCATGGCATTTGTTTCGACAAATTGTTGAAGGTTTGGCACACATACATGGACAGGGAATCATCCATCGGGACTTAACTCCTAACAATATCTTTTTTGATGCTCGCAATGATATTAAGATTGGCGATTTTGGTCTTGGTGAGATTCTAATGTTTAACTTGAATCAGTTCTTCACCTTTTTATACATATTTAACTTTACCAAAATGCTTGTGTTGATCTTGGTATGTAAGTTGCAAATATGTCTCTTTTTTTGTTGACTGGTATGATGTGTCAAAAGAATGAATAAGATGTACAGAGGCTACTTGGATCAACAATCTTCATTTGTGTGTATGATAAACATACATTAATTTGCAGTATCAATGATGGTTTTGGAGAAGTCCAAAAGATCTTGTATTGCCTGGATTAAACTAGAATATTTGCATAGCTATAAGTGATTACATTTTTGTGTTTTTGAAATCACAGTTCTATTGGTAATTGATTGATGTGGACATTTAGTTTTATATATTCCTTTATCGAGTGGGACATAGCATCCAAAAAAAAAAAAGAGAAGTCTAGGAAGAAGAAAAGCAAGAGAGGAGTATTTGGTGCATGGCTGGTGCCTGTCTCTTTCTCTTGCTCACTCTTTTTTCACCCTAGTGGACGTACTCTTAAGGTTTATTTGATTTATCACACTTCATTACTAGACCATTCATTAAAAAGGGGCTGTTAGCCATGCAGAGATAAAATTTGTAAGTTTTTACCATTTAGTTTAAAATTTAAGCTTCATCATGAATTTTAATCCTGTTATTGTGATACTAAAAGAAATATTGTTAATTTAGATTTATTTAAAATTTCAATTATGATTAGAAAACTCTAAATCTACTAAACATTGTGTTTTTTCTTTTGTGTAGTGCTTTTATTTAGCTATTTGTTAAACTCTGAATTTTTAGTGACTTTAATTTCTCTCTCTCTCTCTCTCTCTCTCTCTCTCTCTCTCCCTCTCCCTCTCTTGGTAAAGAAAAGAATAGAATAGAGCCAGCCAAGACTGCTGCAGTTACCTACCCGTTGGTTGATATGATCCCCTAACATGATGCCAAGACCAATATGTATGCTGTTATTTAAAACCCCTATTTTCAGATTTTTGGTGTTAGAATCATAAAGTTAAAAATGCTGTAATTTTTTTTTTCTCTCCTCAAGGTGGCAGGTTACACTAGCATTAATGGAGCAGATTTAATATACACATTTAAGATAATTCTAGCTATTCTCCTTGCACCCGATTGGCGTTGTTCAACTTCTATTCGATATTCGTATTTCACAACTTGCTGAATCTTTGGATAGAGAATTTGATATAGGTGATATGTCATAGTTCCTGTACATCTTAAAAGATGCACTGATAATTCCTTGGAGAAATTGCATGCTTGAGTTGTGGCCCATACTCCATTTTGCAAAAAACTATAACTAGATCCTAGAATCTCTACTTATTTATAGATTGGACTATTGATTTTGAGCAAATAATTAGAGAATAGTTTCTCTTCAATTTGAGAATTCGTTCACCGTTGGTTCTACATCACCGATGACATCAACTACTGCATTCTAATTGCAGTGTAAGAAGAAAATTCTTATAAAAATTTTGGCCAGTTTGAAAATCACACGTAGATTTATAAATGCTGGGCTGGAAAGTTCAATATTTTCAGATTTTAACTTTTGACACTTGATTGAATGTTTTCAACTTCTCAAAATGAGTTGGTGTCTTGAACTTATGGATTGTGTGCTTTGTGACATATTGCCTTCACAAATCATTAATAATGTTCCTATGGGAAAAAAGGAAGAGCGAACAAAAAACATGGAATAGAAAAAGAAGGCTAGTTGGAGCTCATATTAAAGAGGTAAAAATTTGAGTTCTTACCTGACTCGGTGCAAATACTATTGGAGTTTTACCATGTCCAACAAAATAATTGGATATGTTTTTCCTGATCTATTAGTTGGCAACTTGGGATTATGAGAGATGTGGACATGTAGCTAACCTTAGACTATATAGTAGTAGCCCAGGTAAAAAATGACATGAAATTCTCATAATGTTTTTTTTTTTTGTCATTTTCATATAATTTCAGCCAAGTTCTTGAAGTTGGAGCAGTTGGACCATGATACAACCTTACCTACAGACACTACTGGAGTATCGCTTGATGGAACTGGTCAAGTTGGTACCTACTTTTACACTGCACCTGAAATTGAGCAAGGATGGCCAAAGATCGATGAAAAGGTGATTGTTTGGCAAAGGTTTCCTTTTCTTCATTAAGCAAGCACTATGCCTGTTGGCTCCAGGCCTGCAGTCATGTATATCTAATACATTGTGTTCTGAGACTACATATAACCATTGTTTTCAGGCTGACATGTATAGCTTAGGAGTTGTGTTTTTTGAGCTTTGGCACCCTTTCGGCACAGCCATGGAGAGACATATTATTCTATCTGATTTGAAACAAAAAGGAGTGCTTCCTCCCTCGTGGGTTTCTCAATTTCCAGAGCAAACATCTTTGTTGCAACGGTTAATGTCTCCAAGTCCATCTGATCGTCCATCTGCTACTGACCTTTTAAAGCATGCATTTCCTCCAAGAATGGAATCTGAGTTGTTAGACAGTAAGTAATTAAGATATATTTGTTTCATTCTTATACTTATTTATATTTGCTCCTTGGTTAGATAGCCGACACAACAATTTTATGTTCACTGCAACTAAGCTAATTAGTGGCAAATTGCCCTATCAAATAAACAAAGGGAAAAGATGAAATAGCGAACAATCAATTTGTTGAATATGGAATTGTAATGTTCAAATGCACAGATAGTCTTCAATGTATGTTGAAATATTCAGTTGATCACCATGACTCTATTTATTTGATTTGTTCTTGAACTTCTATTTCTCCCGTGGTTAATCCATTTGCAGATGAATTGGTAGTCTAAGTCCATTTTAGCAAAGCAAAATTTGATGGTGAGCAAATCCAAACAACCCTCCCCCCGGGTCCAAGGAAAATAAATATTCTTTCCATTCATAGTAACTGTATTCAAGCAGATAGAATTCATGCCTAAAGTGCCTTATTAGCAGAGTGTTTAGTTGCCAAGTTGGTAAGGATGACTGTATTGTAGGCCCATATAACCTTCTCAAATCCATTAAATAAGGTTCTAATGGGATTATAACTAATGAGGTGCCATTATGCTATGTTACTTGGACTCTGGATACGGATGTCCAAAATGGGTGCATATCCCTGTATCTGACTTTAACTTTCTAAATAGAAAATACGGAGATATGGATCGAAGTTTAATCATGGGTGCTTGGATATATTATATTATATAAAATGAACTAGAATAAAAAAATAGATAGTTATATAGTAATACTTATAGTCTAAATAGATGATCAATTACAACCAAATGCATCATTCAAAATACAACTAAATAACTAATTTTTATCTAAATACATGTCTTTATTTTGAGAGAAAAGAATGCTCTATTAACTATGGTGAATATATCACACTAAAGTGTTTTGAGTGCACGAATATGTGTCAAACACATATTTCATACCGTATCCCATGAAGTGTCGTGTCGACATGGGTATGGCATGGTAAAATCAAAAAAAGTATCAAAGCCGTTATGTTCCATAATAGCTACCATAGTTATTAAAGGCTCAAATGGGCCAAGGTGTCTTGGAGCCTAGGCGCTTGCACCTTCACTCAGTGCCAAAAAAAAAATCATAAAAACAAAATATTTAACTACTATAAATTTTATTAATATCATATTAACTACATGAAAATATATATAATATATTTTAGCTGTTTGCATCTTTCAGGCATGCTTGTGTAGCATTTAGGCTCCAGATCCCTTGGTGCCTTGGTCTTGAACCTTTAATAACTACTTGTAGTAAGCAAAGACAAATGGGTTGGAAGTGGCATGAGTGCTAGGATTGAAATAGAAGTTTGGGTTGTTAAACTATTTGTGAAGCTTGTTTATTAAGTAGGTAAACTAAATTCATGAGTTCAAGTACATGCTTGAGCTCAAATTCTCTATTGAAGAAAGCATGACACCAAATATATTAATCAACAAAGCTTGAACAAACCTTATTCTTGGAATGGACACTGAAGTTTGGCATGCCCTGGAAGACTCATCTTCCTAGTGGGATTTTTAAATTTTGACCAAGTTTAGGGTTGATTTCATAATGAAATTTTTGTTTTTGGTACAAGCAGGTTTAGTTTATGCAGCCTGTTAACTCTTGGGTTTGAGAATTAGAATGAGGATGAGAAAGAGAGAGAATTAGGTGAGAAGAGAATTCAGAAAGAGGGGATGAGAAGATAATTTAGAATAAGAGGAGAATGCAGAGAGAGATGACAAGGTAAGAGAGATATTATTGACCATTCTTCAATGCCTTTACAGTCTCATTTCACTCTTTCATACATGCATTGTTAACTACCTTCTAACTAATCTTGTTTTTCCTCCAATTCTTCTAATTCAGTTATACTATTCAGTTATACAGTAACATTTTTCCCTCCCGATCCTTCGTTTAGTTATTTCTCTTCTTCCTCCTATGATACGTAACCCAGCCCTTGCCTTCTAATCCTTGCCAAAGACAGAAATAAGATTCAATGACTGAAAAAAGACTGAATATTGTCTCTAGTAGGCTTGCGTAGTTGCATTCTGATATTGAATGGAGATCAGGCTTTTAACTTATCTGTGATGCTTGTTTCTCTTGAACGCTTTTAACTTCTTTAGGGCACAGACTTAGCTCTTAAGGATGTTGTATCTTTCCTTGATACCAAACTAAGTACTTTTATTGTGGCTAGTAAATTAGTACTGTTTACTGCAAGAATCAGTTAATGCTGAAATCATTGACATTTATTTGATCAAGTATTTCTTCTCTCCCATATTTTCAGATATTCTAAGAACAATGAAAACTTCTGAGGATAGAACCGTGTATGATAAAGTTGTCAGTTCTATCTTTGATGAAGAGATGTTAAGCATGAAAAGCCAGCATCAGCTTTCTGGTCGATTAGGGATGGGTGGAGGTGATACTTCCTCTGTTCAGTATGCAGATTTAGACACTGAACTTCGTGATTATATTGTTGAGGCCACGAGGGAAGTGTTCAAACAGCATTCTGCAAAGCATTTAGAAATAGTATCTATGCGCTTACTAGATGATTGTCCACAGTTTTCTAGGTTGGTCTGTCTGCAAAGTTTTGATTTGATCATTGTTACCTAGTAGAGATGCTAATAATTTTTGGTTTTGCATGAGAAGGAGCACTGTCAAGCTTTTGACCCATGGAGGAGATTTGCTTGAACTTTGTCATGAGTTGCGTCTGCCTTTTGTTAGTTGGCTTGTTGCAAACCAGGTATTGGATGTGGAACCCTAATATTTTTTTCACTGTTATCGACTAATTTCTTCATCCTTCAATAACCAGGAATCTAGGATCAATATAAATCTGTATTTTGTCTTTTTTTTTTTTTTCGTTCTTTGGGTATTGTAAACTCTAAACTTTTTTTTTTAATCTTATAACTAACAGAGAATGCTTATAATTATTGGGACAGAGTTAGTTCTTCATCCTTCAATAACTAGGATCAATATAAATCTGTAATTTTATTTTTTCGTTTTCATGTATTGTAAACACTAAACATTTTTTTGGATGTTATAACAAACAAAGAATGCTTATTATTATTGGGAAAGAGTTATTTCTTCATCCCTCAATAACTAGGATCAATATAAACCTGTATTATTTTTTATTTTTTATTTTTTTTCATTTTTCTGGTACTGTAAACACTAAACACTTTTTTGGATCTTATAACAAACAAAGAATGCTTGTTATTATTGGGAAAGAGTTACTTCAATTTCTCTTTAACATCATCTCCTTGTCATCCTCAATTATATTAAGATGCATCCTGTGGAGATACTTTTTCTAAATAGCCTAGATTTGTACCGATTGTGTGCATATTAGGTGCTTAGATTATGTGATATGATTGGGATATGATTAGGCTAAATTGATTTATTTTATTTTCTATTGTATATTGTATATTCTTGTAAGTGGTATATATACCCCAATTGGCTTGAAGGGAATCATTAAGTATCTTTCTCTTAAAGTCTCTATTTTTCTCTCCTTTTTCATCGTTGTTTTATGGTATCAGAGCCAAGAAACTTAGCCTAATTGTGAGTGACAGATTCGTCACCTTCGTTTGGAGATTTTCTAGAAATCAATTGGTCTCACCACCTAGCTCCTAGTCTCACCAGCTTTCGATTGGCGACCCTGTGAAATGTCTCCACCAGAAGAGGCTCCACTCGCTGCCCAGCCTTTACGACTTCGATACACGCGTCGGCTCGTGAATAGTTCTCCGGCGACTCTTTCACGTTGGCGATCCTTCCTCTAGCATCACCAGAGACCAGCGACTTTAGCCCACTTAGTCCAATCACCTACCCAGCTCTTCTTCATACATCCTTTGTGAACAGAAGCTTTGAATCTACTGTTCACGGTCACAGATTCTCTTTTTTGCAGATTCAGTTTTCATGGCCCAATCAAATAGAGTAGACCACGTTCCAAACCAGATTCAGTCACTTTAAATGAAGCAGAGTACAAAGAATATCTACAGTTCTGAACTACTCAACAATATTCTTCTTCAAATATTGTTCATTTTGGTAATTCATTTGCTTATCTAACCAAGTTTTTACCCATTGGTTCATGAATCCTCGACTTTGGTGCTTCTGATCATATCTCTAGTAATCATAATCTTTTCTCTACTCTTGTTTCACCTTCTACACCATCTCCTTCCTTCTATCCCCTTGACTAATGTTTTATTCACACCTGAATGTTGTACTATTTTTCTACTTCTAATCCTCCAACTGCTTTTGTGTTTACCACTTTTGTTGAACTCATTCATAGTTGTTAGAGACATCCAAGTCTGAATAAGTTACAAAAACTAGTTCCTAGTCTCTCTTCCTTGCCTTCTTTAGACTATGAGTCTTGTCAACTTAGGAAGCAAACTCAAGCTTCTTTTTTCAAGCGAGTCAATAATAGGGCCACTTCTATATTTGGCGTTGTTCATTCGGATATTTAGGGTCCAAGTCATATTAGTACAACTCTGGGTTTTCAATATTTTGTTACCTTTATTGATATTTGTTCTCGTTGCACTCGACTTTTTCTAATGAAGAATCGTTTTGAGTTGTTCTTTATTTTTCAAAAGTTTTATATTGAAATCCATAATCAATTTGGTGTTTGCATTAAGATATTATGAAGCGACAATGCAAGGGAATATTTGTCTTCCTTATTCACTCACTTCTTGTCTGCTTAGGGTATTACTCATCAGACTTTTTGTTCTAATACCCCACAACAAAATAGGGTTGCCGAGCAAAAAATTGGCATTTAATTGAAACAGCCTGCACCTCCTACATCGCAATATTCCATTGCGTTTTTTAAGGGAAGTTGTCCTTATTGCTTGTTACTTGATTAACTAAATGCCTTCCTCTGTTTTGCAGCATCAAAGTCCTCATTCTGTTCTATTTCCTAACTAGAATTCCAATCGACTGTTTCTGCACTTTTTCGGATGTATATATTTTGTTCGTGATTATACTCCTGACAAAGACAAACTCCCGCCCAAATTAGTTAAATATGTCTTTATCGGCTATTTACAGCTTCAAAAAGGTTACAAATGCTATGATCCTACTATTAACAAATATTGTGTCTGCAGATGTCACTTTTTTTGAAACCTCTCCTTACTTTTCTTCTAGTCCAGCATACAAAACCTTTGTTTCAAGAGTTTTGCCTATACCTTCGACTCTTCTTTCTCTTTTGCCTCAAGTGTATCCATCTCCCACTTCTACGCCACCTCTTCAGATCTACACACGTCGACCTCACCCATCTGCTAATAACAATGATATTTTTCTCCCTGATGTAGATACTTTTAATGACTCACCTCTCGTTCCATCATTACCTACTTCGGTCATGCCTTCAGCAGCAACAGCTACTCCTCTTGCTCTTTGAAAAGGTATTTGCTCTTCCCAAAATCCTCATCCCATTTATAATTTTGTGAGTTACCATTGTTTGTCTCCTTCCTATTATATATTTGTTTCTATTGTGTCTGCTGTCTCTATACCCAAGACGGTTAGAGAAGTATTGGATCATCTTAGTTTGTGTAATGCAATGGTTGAGGAGATGATTGCTCTTCATAATAATGGAACTTGGGAACTGGTATCCTTAGCGCCTGGCAAATTTATTATTGGTTGTCGATGGATTTATACAGTTAAGGTGGGATCTGATGGCAAAATTGATCGTCTTAAAGCTCATTTTGTAGCTAAAAGTTACATAGATTTTTAAGCTTGATTACAGTGATACTTTCTCTTCAGTGGCCAAAATAGCTTCTGCTCGCCTCTTTATCTCATTGGCTGCAATTAATCACTATACCCTTCATCAATTGGACATTAAAAATGCCTTTCTTCATGTGAGCTCGCCGAAGAAGTTTATATGGAGCAACCTCTAGGGTTTATTGCTTAGGGAGAGTTAGGCTTAGTATGTCGTTTTCGACACTCTTTGTATAGTCTAAAATAATCTCTAAGAGTATAGTTTGGATGATTCAACACTTGAGTTTAAAAGTTTGGAATGTCTCGAAGTAAATCTAATCATTCTGTATTTTTTCGTCATAATGGTAATAGCTGCATTTACTTGGTGGTCTATGTTGATGATATTGTCATTACAACAAATGAACATGATGAATCTCTCAGCTTAAGCAACATTTGTTCGGTCATTTCCAAACTAAAGATCTAGGAAAATTGAAGTATTTTTTTGGGATTGAAATGGCATAGTCTAAAACAGGTATTACGATTTTTCAATGGAAATATGCTTTGAATATATTGGAAGAAACAAACATGTTAGACTGTAGACATGTGGACACTCCCATGGATCTAAATGTCAAACTCATTCCTCAGCGGATGAAGCCACTTAAAGGTCTTGCTAGATACAGAAGATTAGTTGACAAGCTCAACTATCTCACTATCACGCGACTAGATATTTCTTTTGCGGTAAGTGTGGTTAGTTAACTTCTTCAAACCCCGTACGGTAGTTAATGGGACGCAGTCATCCACATTCTTAAATATATCAAAGGAACTCTAGAATAGGGTCTACACTATGAGGACAAGTGTCACTCACAAATTATTGGCTATTCTGATGCAGATTAGGTAGGTTCCCATTCAGATAGACAATCTACTTTAGGATATTGTATTATAATTGGAAGGAATCTTGTATCTTGAAAAAGTAAAACATAGGATGTGGTTGCAAGATAAAGTACAGAAGCAGAATATCAAGCTATGCCTTTGGTAACATACGAACTCATTTAGTTGAAAAAACTTCTTCAGGAACTAGCCAAATGAAGCTGGTATGTAATAATCAAGCTACTTTTCATATTGTATCAAATCCAGTTTGTCATGAGAGAGGATGAAGCATATAAAGGTGGATTGTCACTTTATTAGGCAAAAGATTGAGTCCGGATGCATTTGTACTAGCTTTGTCAACTCAAGTGGTCAGCTAGCTGATGTTTTCACAAAATCTCTTCGAGATTCACGAATTGAGTATATTTGGAACATATGACATGTACGCCTCAGTTTGAAGGGGAGTGTTGAGATACTTTTTTATAAATAGTTTGATTTGTAGTGATTGTGTACATAATTAGGTGCTTAGATTATGGGATATGATTAGGTTATAATTAAGGAATTGATTTATTTTATTTCTTATTATATATTCTTGTAAGTAGTATATATACCCTAATTGGTTTGAGCGAAAGCATCAAACATTTTTCTCTCAAAGTCTTTGTTTCCCTTTCCTTTTTCATCACTGTTTCACATCCCATAAGGGGTGGCCTTGGATAAGGATATGTGCTGCTCAGCTATGATATGAGCCAAAACATGTTAACATTGACATCAGTATCTCTTTAGAAAAAAAAAAAAAAAAGAAATATCACAATGTAATTATAGAGTGAAACTATTCAATTGCTAATCCATGCCTATATTTAATGAACTCATTTGCAAGATCAAATGTTTGCCTCTAAAATAGTCAGGAATCTACTGCATGCTTTTTTGTATATGCATACTTACTTTATTAATTCCAAAATTCCAATATGCTTAAGTTGATTCAAATAACTTGGCCATTATTGTGTTTTATCCATTGCAGAAATCGTCATTCAAACGTTATGAAATATCACCTGTTTATAGGAGAGCAATTGGTCATTCACCACCAAATCGCTATCTACAGGTACAAATTCAGAAAATGGTCTAGTAACCCATTCCTTTGATTTTTAATTGAACAATATAACATTAGTAGCAAAATGATTAGGCTTCATCACAATTTTTTTGTGATTTCTTGTCAATAATCAAATTTGTCTTTGCAATAGGGTGATTTTGACATTGTTGGAGGTGTGTCTGCACTGATGGAAGCAGAGGTTATCAAGGTCTTGTTATCATATTCTGATGTGTCTCTTTTCTTTTCTTTTCTTTTTTTCCTTCTCTTTTTTCTGGCAGAATCTTTGTACTAACGCATTTGTGGAACTATTGAACTTGTTTATGGGGAAATAATAAATAAAGTTTTACGGAAAAACTAGCTGAGTGCCAAGTAAGAGAGCAGATATAAGGCATGGAGGAACCTTTTGCAGCCTAACATTTCAAACTTGTAAAATTAAACTTGTCTGCAAGAAATTAACTCATAGAATAGTTTGGAGCACGGAAATATGGTTTCTAAATTTAATTTGAAGAGAATGTAGAAGAGTCATGAATTAAATGAAATCTTACAAATTTAAAAGATGCATAATGTTCATTATGTAAAAGATACATAATATGAAATAAGGTCTCTTCTTGTACACAAATTCTCCTTTAAAGCAAGTTAATGTTGATGCTGTTATTATTATTCCCTATGCTTAGTTACTAACTGCAATACAAGACTGGGCAATCCAAGTTTTATCAAATCCTTTTCACATCCATGGAAAAAACATTGATGTTGGGGTTAATAAGCATCAAGCAACGCAAGTCTTACATTGTTTAGCAAAATACCACTAATTGTTAGGGATTAGCCTGGCATCACATGAGAATACAATGTGTTAACTATTATTGTCTATCAATTGAGAAATACTTTTATATATGATCCTTCGATATGATCTTTTGATCACTAGTTTCTTGCCCAAGTTGAAACTGTTGGAAATGGAATGCATTTTTAAGAAATTCATTGTACTTTTGGCTTATGTTTCAGGTGTCAATGGACATTGTAACCCAATTCTTTGTCCCAGGTTCCTGTGATATTCATCTAAATCATGGGGACATACTGGATGCTATTTGGTCTTGGATTGGAATCAAACCAGAGCATAGACAGAAAGTAGCAGAGGTATGACATTAATGTATTTATGACATGAATTACGTGCATGTAAAGGACCTCAAAGATAACCTTTTGTCAATGAAGCTTCTGTCATTGATGGGCTCTTTGCGTCCTCAATCCTCGGAAAGGAAGTTGAAATGGGGAGTAATTAGGCGTCAACTTTTGCAGGTAAGAACATATCACACAGGAACTGACAAAATGCTTTAGTTTCCTGTAATAGTTATTAAACTAGACATACGAATTCACACTTCTTTTTGTGTGGATGTCAGAAATTGATTACTGCATTTTATTTGTATGTTAAATCTAATTTGCTGCAGAAAACAAGCTTATATGGAAAATACTATCAGCAATCGAAATGAAACATTTTAATTGGCTTTTCATGTTATACTTAGTTGGGGGTGGGGGGGTGGGGGTGAGTCTGGTGACTAATTTCTTTGATAGCCTTTTTCTTTTCCTTTTTTTCCCTTATGCAGCAGTTTATGTTTTGCATTTCGTCAATATATTTTGGCATGGATGTGGGATTGGCACTCTCTTGCCCCTCCCTCTTTATCTATATAATGATGCAATGTTCAAAATATTAAAAACAAATGAGTATGAAATTGTTTTTCACAAGCAACAATGCCTTCTTGAATCTCTCTCTCTCTGTGCAAAATTGGGGGGAAAAAAATGTATGACCAGGCCGTTACTGTTCACAAGCACTGTAGCAGTATGCCTTCTGTCTCTCTCTCTCTGATATTTGGTGTTGCTGTTTGAAGTGGTTGAAATAAGATTCAATTTACAACTAGGGTTTATTTATAATAAGCTCAGGTAATGCAGCATTTTGTATACCCGACTTTTGATTACTAAATTCAACCATTTGCTTTCCCAGTATGCATTTTGTCATTGCCTGATTTTGCACCCCAATAGAAGATTTTCTATGTTTTTCTCTTGGAAAACTTAAGTTTGATTGGAAATCAGCCTAGGGCCTACACTTCCAACTTATCATGCTTTTGCAGTCCTATTCTGCAGTTTAGGGTAGTTTCTCCATTTTTTTTTCCAGAAACAACTTACGGTTCACTAGGAAATCAACCAGGTTCCGAGCTTTTTCACTTTCCTGGCAACGTCACATTGTGTAACTACTGGAGAGGGTCTGTGAATCCTTTACTTGCATTCCAGAAGTTGAAAGAGATTATTATAAATTATTATGTCTATTCTAATAATAACTATGCATAGAAGTGTGTTTGACAATGGATGAGTATCAGGCATTTGATGAAAGCCTTCAAGAAAGAACTTAAGCAAGGATTTTCATCCAATAGTTGGCTTCTCAGCCTTGATTGGCTCTTTCTTTGTCCATGTAGTTAATTTGATTTTTGATTTTGATCATAATATGCTTCTGTCTGAAACAGTATAAAATATGATCTGCATTTGGAGCTCTGATTCCTACTTGAGCTCGAGGATTTCATTTGCATAAAGAGACAATATCCGATGATTACTAGATTGTTAAAGTGCTCTATCGCATTTTGGTGCTTCAAGCCTTCAACATTACCATATCTGGACACCAAGATTAAGTTTTCGCTTTCTATGCAAACAAGCAAATCTTTTATGAAAATTTTTCTTTATACTGCTTATAAGGGCATCACATTATTGCTTTGGTTATCTTTATATGCTTAGTCATTGTTGGGTGCATGTAAGGCTTATTTTTCAATTTGCATATCGTTATGCTAAATTGTGTGGTTGCAATGTTCTGGCTAGGCCCAGGCCCATTCATTCCTATATTTGTGTTGTATAGGATCTTGTGAATACTTACCTTCACTCCGTGGTTGCACTTGCATCATTATTTTGTCATGCTAGTTTCCGATGTTTTTGAGGGCTTTTAAATTGTTACATATTCTTTTTTTTTTTTTTTTTCCTTTCTTGCATGGATGTGTATGGTATGCTGTTGTGCTAGTAAAATACAAACATATCTGTATAGCGATATCTTGAATTTTGCAGATGTAGTTTGATTAGTAGATTAATATTTTTCTGTTCATTCACTCTTATAAGTTTTGTGTTTCTAACCATGCTGGTGTCAAATGCTCTTTTTATAGTAATTTAGATTGTTTCATAAGCTGATTCTCGGCCTGACAAAGTTTATTTTGCATACAGCTGTTTCATGGATGAAATAGATATCATTCATGAATGGTCCATATATGATGGCACGCAAATGGAATTCATCTGTTTCTAATTCATTTTCTTTCAGGAACTAAATTTAGCTGAAGCTGTTGTGAATAGGTTGCAGACTGTTGGTTTGAGGTTCTGTGGAGCTGCTGACCAGGCCGTTCCTCGATTAAGGGGAGCCCTCCCAGCTGGTACAGATTTCTTTTTTTTTTCTTTTTTTTCTTTTTCTGCTTTTATAGCAAGTAAAATAAAAAATGAAAACTATCCTTACCTTTGGCACATATGAAGATAAACCCACCCGGAAGGCCCTTGATGAGTTGTCAGACCTCATTGTCTATTTGAGGGTTTGGAAGATAGAAGACCATGTTTATATAAATGCGCTAATGCCACCAACTGAGAATTATCACAGAGATTTGTTTTTTCAGGTATAATAGCCCAGTAACGTATACAAAAGCACTTGCGTAACATTTGTTCATGCATACATGCATATATATTACCATATAAACCTTATGCTACTTACCAATGATATCTGTCATGTACAGTAAGGGTACATGCAGGTTCTGTGACCTCCGTCTCCTGCATTATTGGTGTTATATGTAATTCATTATTGTTGACCAATATAAAAGGTTCTTAATTAGGAGGATTTGAATTTTTAGGATCCTAATTAGGCTTGATTATAGGGATTTTATTCTTATCCTAAATATTACTAATTTAGGTTGATTCTTTGTGTATAAATACTCAAACTTTGTAAAAATCAATTCAACCGTAATAAAATTAAAAATTCATCTCAAATTCTATATGGTGTCAAAGCCTTCCCACTAATATTGGGCCTCCCATAAATGTGTCACGCTCTAGCGTCGTTTTGGGCATGCATTGGAGCGTGAGGGGGTTTGTATCGATTTGGGGAAAGGTTGATGTGCTTTTTATATGGGCCACGGGCAATCCTCCATTTGAGCTAGTTTTTGGGGTGAGTTAGGGCTGACCCAGAACTAACATGGTATGCAGCTCCTTGGGTCTGTTGGTTTAAAATTTTTCGACAACTTCCTGGGTCTCAAATCTGCCATCTCTAAGTCACCTGTTTAGGATGAGTTGTTTGTGTCACCACCCCTACCAATCAAAATCGCAGCCCAAGATCGGTGACCGGACGAAGTGCGTGTAGCCCACACGCACCTTCCCCTCTCTTCTCTTCGATGCCACGTGCCGGCGCATGTGTCCTTTTCTGGCGAGATTTGGCAGCTCCGTCTCCTTTTTTGGCGTTGATTCGGTTTGGGTATTGCTGCCTTGGATGATGTTTTGAGGTTTGGTACTTCATTTAAGGTGATTAGCCTTAGTAGCTTTGGATTTGGCTTTGGTGGCTACCATTTGGGTATTCTGCCACTTGGAAATTCTGTCATTGGTGTTTTTTGTTGGTCTTTTAAATTTGTTCCAGTGGTTTTTTCCACTAGACGCGTCTTCAAGTCATGCCTTTGATCTGTCTAATTTTCCACTGTTCTTGACAGAATTTTTTTTTGACATGGCGGTAACTTGTGTGGGTAATTTAAGGACTACTGATAATACTTTTGTTTCATCTTTTGGTTCTGCTCTATGTATTATTGATTCTGGTACAAATAGGCATATGACGGACTCCTCTAAAGGCTTTCTTAATTATTTTCCATGTTTATAAAAAAACACTGTCAGAATCACAGATGGTTCTTCCACTTCTATCTCTAAAACCGTGTTTGTACTCTAAATATCAAGATATTCTATGTTCTTCACGTTCCTTGTTTCCTTGATAATCTTTTATCTGTTAGTGCTTTCACCAAAACACTTAACTGTAAAGTTGAATTTTTTTCTAAACTTTGTTATATTCTGAACCTTCAAACGAGGAAGAAGATTGGCAATGGTAGACTGCACGATAACTTGTTGAAAAGGAATTTAAGTTTGAATTCACCTTGGGCTTTCTTTGTAAGAAATCATGATATCAACAAGGAAATCATACAGTTTCATCGATGGTTAGGACATCCATCCTTCTTTATTTTAGAGAAACTTTATCTTGATTATTTTTCAAGGCTTAGTTTGACTCTTTAGTTTGTGATGCTTGCGAGTATGCTAAGCATATAAGAACATCTTATCCTTCAAGTAATAATAGGAATATGATCCTTTTGTGATTATCCATTCTGATGTTTGGGGACCTACTCAAATGGTCTCACTATCTAGTAATTGTTGGTTATTTTTATTAGTTGTTGCACTCGTATGACTTGGGTGTATTTGATAAAGGCAAAGAGTGATGTATTTTCTTGCTTTCAATCTTTTCATAAGATGGTCTGTACTCAATTTGATAGTAAGATAAAAGTTTTGAGAATTGATAATGGGATATAGTACATGAATAGACGTTTTTGTGCTTATCTGGAGTCTAATGGAATACTACATCAAACTAGTTGTCCTTATATTAATGCTCAAAATGGTGTTGCTGAAAGGAAAAATAGGCATTTGTTGGAAGTAGCCAGATCTCTCCTTTTCACCATGAATCTTCTAAAAATCTATTGGGAAGATGCGGTCTTAGCCACAGTTTATCTCGTTAATAGAATGTCTCTCAAACCTCTTGCCTTTGAAAGCCCTTTAGAGGTACTGCAAGGGAAAAATACTTATACTGTTCCACTAAAGGTGTTGAGGCGGAATATAGAGCAATGACATAAGATGTTTGTGAACTCTCATAGTTGCAGAGATTGTTGGAGAAATGAAATTAAAACTGTTAGAGAGAGACAAACTCCTCATGTATTGTAACAACAAAGCTGCCATCAGTATAGCTAATAATCCAGTTCAACATAATTGAACGAAGCACGTAGAGATTGATCGACACTTCACTAAAAAGAAGTTAATAAACAGTGTCTTGAGATTAGATCACGTTCTTTCCAATGAACAACTAGCTAATATATTTATTAAAGGGTTCATCAACAAGACCTATCTTAACTTGGTTTGCAAGTTGGGTATTGTGTGATATCTATGCACCAACTTCCAATTTGAGGGGAGTGTTGACCAACATAAAAAGTTTCTAATTAGGAGAATTTGGATCTTTGGTATTCTAATTAGACTTGATTATAGGGATTTTATTCTTATTATAAATATCCCTAATTTAGATGGATTCTTTGTATGTAAATACTCAAACCTAATCATAATAGAATAAAAAATTCCTCTCAAATTCTACAATTATCCATGTGAAACACTTGCCTTACTGTGTGTGTTTGTATTTGCCCCTATGCACATAGTTTAAGAAATGCCATCAGGGCCTTTCAACAGGTGAAAGACTGGATCCTTGCGATGTTCAAACACAAATGAAACTTTATTAAAGTGCTTTTCTCCTCCTTCCTCCCTGAAGGAAAAATGAGCAATAAAAGAGAAGAAAAATAAAAACCTTGAAGAAAAGCTATCAGCTGCTGTCTCTCCACCGCACCATCATCTATATGAGATCCAGATTGCCTGTTCAAGGATCTGATCAACCCATTCTTTGCTTGAAGTCTCTTGAACTGGATATGAATTTTATTTCTCAATTCTATAATTAAACAATAGCAAATATTCAACATGGGGTTTTTAGATTTTTGTCCTGTCTCAGCAAATCATGGATCCAAAAGGTGGCCACTGACTGAGCTATTTGAGAACAGATTCTCGACTTTTATGCCATCATTGTATGTATTCCTTGAAGGGTCACTTTAAGCTTCAATTTCAAAAAAAAAAAAAACTTTAAGCTTCAATTTAATATCTGAATTCAAATGTAAATAAATCACCACAAACCAACATTTTGAAGCTTCCTGTAACTGATGCCATTCAGCAAGTTGATTGCAACAATCTCTATAGTAAAATGCTTATAACCATTTCAGCAGAGAGCTGTACGTGACAGGTTGTTCACAATAAAAGTTATCCATTCCCTTTGTCAACATATTTTATCCCTAATTATCGTAGAAGATTTAAAGTAGGGACTCTTATTTTTTATGCTAACTTACTTGGGTCTTCTTCTCATTGAGAAAACAACAACATAGATTAGATGAAATATGGCAGCTACTAATGCTGGATATTGTTCCCGAGTTGCTTCCCTTGTCCTGTTTATTTTTATCTGCCTAATAAACAGATACTGAAGGCATTCTCTTTGCTGATGTTTTGTATAACCACATTGTGATTTTCTTGCCCAGATATATCTAATGAAGGATAATAATCCTGGATCGCTTAGTGAAGGCACATTGCTTGCTGTAGGAGGCCGCTATGACTATTTACTTCGTCAAATGTGGGATCACAAATACGTATGCCCTGCACATGACTTGTTTACCCGGCTTTCTCTCACTGCTGTGGTGCATTAGTTTAAATGCCAGAAAAGGAATATTTCCCTAATTTCATATGTAATCATATAAACTTACAATTGCATGATTTCTGCATTCATTTTGCTAAGCGTCATTTGAAATATAGATGACTGCCAAGTGCGAATGAAGAACATTGCTGTATGTGTCAAGAGTAGTGCAGAATTGTGGATTGTGCAGGGAAAATCATAATGAAGTTCTTCCCTCTCTTTTATGCAAGTAATTGTTGATAGTTTCATATCCTTTTGCCCAGAGAACAAATCCTCCTGGTGCTGTTGGTACTAGTCTTGCTTTAGAGACAATAATTCAGCACTCACCTGTTGATTTCAGACCTTTAAGGTGCAGTTTTATTCATTCACTGTTTTCTTTTTCATCTCCTCTCATCTCCAACCACATTCTCAAGTTGGATGGCATCTTTCTGTTTGTTGCTACAGAAATGAAGCTTGCACCAATATTCTTGTTTGTTCAAGAGGCGGAGGTGGTCTATTAGTCGAGAGGATGGAACTAGTTGCTGAGCTATGGGAAGCAAACATCAAGGTTAGAAATCGACTCTTTTGCTGTGCATGTTCAATCAACTTTGCTCTCTGCTCACCAGTTATCTATGAATACCAGGCTGAATTTGTCCCAGTACCTGATCCAAGCCTTACAGAGCAGTACGAATATGCTAGTGAACATGATATAAGATGCCTTGTCCTCATAACAGATGCAGGTCTGTCACAAAAAGGTTTTGTCAAGGTATCACTCATCACAACTCATTTCTGAAATTTATTAATGTTGTTTAAAGAAGACAGCGGTAATAATACAACTTCTGTGTCAAAATATTCAATTGAATATTATGCACTAACCCATCCTCATCCTATCCAACCTGGCTTGGCATATGTAATTGGTTGTTGATATAATAATCATAGGTGAGATGATAAGTGGAATCTTCAATTGCCTTTTTCTCATTTCAATGAAGAACTTCATGTTCTTCTCGGGTTTGTTAAATTTGGAAACTGGTAACGATACTTTATAATTTTCTTTCACATTTCGATAAAAGAGGTTTTTTCTTTTTTTTTTTTGTGGAAATAAAATTGGAACAACGTCAGACTTTTCCATACATATATAGCTTTTTATTCACAATAATAAAAAGAAAATTTTATATATTAATATCTGGTAAAATATTTTGCAAAAAAATGTCAAACTTGAGAACTATCAGGTTATTTCATAATAGTTATGAAGACTAATAATAATAGCAGCAGCAGCAGTAGAGCTGTAACTATTGAATGTGTGTCCAAACGTATAAAGCACTTGTTGAATGCTTGTGTAGGATGTTTTTCTTATTTCTTTTTTTGTTGAACATGGTTTGATGTGTTCAATACGTGTTGAGCAAATGTTCAAACTGTATGCTTTTCACTAGATGTGTCGGTGCATCATAGGCCTCCACTGCACTCATATGAGAGTAATTATACCTATTAGTTCTTCACAAGGGAATGTGAATTCGACCTTGGTGTGTGAGTTCGTTTCACTGTTTAAACTATTTCTTTCTGTAACTGATTCTTCAAGCTCTTCATGAATGTCATCCCGTGGAAATGTGATGCTAATTCATTTCATCAATAATATGTTTCCCAGGTCCGTCATCTTGAACTTAAGAAAGAGAAGGAAGTCGAAAGAGAAAAGCTTGTTAGTTTTCTGTTGAATGCAATGGCTACACAATTCAGAAATCCCTCAGTTTGGATTTAAGTTATGTTTCCTCAAAAGCAATTGCTTCCTCAGGTTTTTCTTGGCATTTTTTGTGTTCCATTTCCATATTTTCAGCTGAAGCTAGAGCTCCATTGTCTCAAGACGACGTACCTGTCAATGATCTCATCTCCATTCTCCCAAGTCTGAATGAAGGCGAAAACTAGCTCAGAGAAGTTTTGCAGCTTTGACATTTTTGTTTTGGATGTTTTGTTGAGGTTTGAAGTGAAGTTTATTGTTTTTCTTTATAAATCAGTGATGTAGATGTGTAAATAATACTGGTTTCTGTATAGATTATTCAGAAGAAAAAAAGAAAAGAAAAGGACAAAAGCCTGCATTACATATATATGGTTAAACTATTATTCGGTCTCAGTAGCTTGGTGAAAATTTCAAGTCAGTTACTTTATTCCTTGTATTATTTATTTAAGGATGAACTTTTTGTATCCAGTTAAAATTTATGAAGTAAATTATTTGAATATATTAAATTATAAGTAGGAAAAGGTAAATGAAAATATTTTTGGTGTTTTTAAAATTAAAAAAATTTAATTTAATTGAATCAAATTAAATTGATGAATTCGTTATTTTATCCATTTAAATTGGTTTGATTATTGATTTTTTAAATTTTCAATGATTGGTTAAAAAACTGAAAATCAATAGAAAAATCGAATCAAACTGTCCGTACAAAACCCTTACCCTCATTTTTTGCAGTTGACGCTCCCCTTTTCTCTCTTTGTCGATCCTCTCTCTTCATTCCACCCTCTTAGCCTCTCTCTTCTCTTTCAAGCCCAATGAAATCGCTCCCTCCTAGCCTCCTTTTTCTTTTCTTCTTTCTTGAATCGTTTTTGCATATGGATGAGAGATGCACATGGACAACGCGAAGAAGAAATCACCACTCGATGATGCTCTCGTTGATAGCCTATCGTGAGTCACGTCTAGTGGATCCTCTCACCAATCATTTTTATCTTTTTTACCGTTAGTCCTCGTATGACCAAAGGTGAAAAGATTTATTTTCATGCCCAAATTACCCTCACATTTCCTCCTTGAATCCATTCAACCTCATTTTCCCGAGTATCCGCATCTTCATCGTTAAATCATTCAATTAAGCTACTCCACTCCCTCTTTCACAATCATTCAATAAAGATTTTGGCCTATTTGGCACATTTAATCTCTGTTTCTGGTTCATGATATGTTGATTTTTATTCAAAGTTTTTACAATGGTAACTTGGCCAACTGTGAGTATAGTTACGATAAACTGGGACCGATATCTCAGGTGAATATGTGGAAATTGCTTGCCTGTGAGTATTTGAGGGCTTATTGGTTTTTGGAAGAAAAGAAAAAATAAAAATTTAGATCATCGGCATGAATTTTATTAATGAAATGTTGTTTATACATTTAAAATAGAAGTAAAAGATAAAGAGAATCATAAACAATTTTAAATTTTAATTTAAAATCTTAACAAAATAATTTAAAATTTAATTATTTGATTTAGTATATCAATTATAATCTTATATTTGTAGTTTACTAAGTCAATTATTCAATAATGTCTCACTGCATTTATTGTCCTTCTCCTTTAGGTTACAGTCGAGGAGATGGTTGTAGAATAATTGTTTTAGTTCGAAAATCTAAGGTTATGGTTATTAGGCTAAATTCAATAAGTTAGTTTTATTATTTTATTAAGATTTTTAGTTTAACAATTAAAATTATTTATTATTTTTTTTAATTTTCAATTATATTTTAATATATAACTATCATTATATTAATAAAGTCAAGTAGACAAATTTCAGTTTCAATCAATCTCTTGTTTCCTCCCTCTCAAAAAACCAACAATTAGTATTAGAATAGTATTAGAATCTAATTCTTAAATACGAGAACCAACAATTAGTATTAGAATCTAATTCTTAAATAACCTTTAAGGTTAACAAATTAACGATCAAATTCATAAATTCACAACTATTTTCATTTTTATATTTAAATTCACAATCAATTCTAGAAATTTTAGGCAAAATCGAATCAGTCAATGCTAGTAAACTCAGTATTTGATGAAATCAACTTCAAACATGAGCTAGGAGAATAAAAGTTCATTTCAATATAGATAATCATTGGGATGCAGTTGAAGAAGACTATGAAGTTCTTGATCTTCCTACAAATTCAATAATAAATCAAATAAATATTTACAAAGAGAAAAAACAAGAAAGGCTAAAGTCATACCTTGCTTGTATGCTGCTGTTTCTCCCCATGAATTTGCTTTTAGCAAAAAAATCATATGGGACTATCTTAAAGGAGAATATCAAGGCAGTGAACAAGTGAGCTAAACCTGACCACATAATTTAAAATGAAAAGAATGAAAAAGTCTGAAATGATAAAACGATATATTGACATGTTGCTAAGCCCTTGCTAAAAAAGTGAGACTGCTGGATAAAGATTTCCCTAATCAAAGAATTATCGAAAAAAAATACTTACTGCAATTTCTAAGTGTTAGTATTTTTTTAGAAAATGCTAAAGATTTATCATGTATTTTTTAGTAGAATTAATTAATACTTTACAAGCTCAAAAATAAAAAAGACTTATGAGGCAAGACAGAATTATTAAAGGAGCTTTGCATGCAGCCAAGCACAAATAAAGTCTAATGGTGGAAAGAAAAATAACAATAACAATAATGAAGATTATCCACCGTGCATATATTACAAAAAGACAATCATCCACAAAACAAGTGTTGGCAAAAGACCAAAATGTATGTATTTTGACTAATTTTAAAATTTGCAGTTCCTAAATTAAGTAAAAGTGTTGATTAATTGACTTAGTCTGCAAATTTAAAATATAATTGTTAGGTTAATTCCTAGATTATTTTATTAAGATTTTAAATTTAAAATTTAAAATCAAATATGATCTTATTTAAATTTTCAGTTATATTTTAATGTATAAATATCATTACATTAATAACATTCACGTGCCAATTTCAATGCCAGTTAATCTCTTGTTTTCTTCCTCCTAAAAAATCAACCAATTAATATTCGAGTCTAATTTTTAACAGACCTTTGAGATCTTCCAACATATTCACAAGAATTATGAACATGCCTTCAGACATATTGGACTATCACAAAGGAGAATATACAGGGGATAAACAAGTGAAGAATATGCAGGTATTAAATCTGATCAGAGAATTTGAAATGAAAAAATGAAAAAAATGAAAGATTTAAAATAATAAAAGAATATACTAACATGCTGCTTAGTTTTGTTAACAAAGTCAGACTGCTATGTAAGAATTTCCTAATCGAAGAATTATTAAAAAGATACTCAAATTTTCGAGAGATATGAAACCACAATATTTTTTTAAAAAAATAAAGTATAATGGTGAAAAGAAAAATAAAAATAAAAATAACAATAATAATAAAGATTATTTACTGTGCACATATTATAAAAAGACTAATCATCCATAAAATAAAGTATTCATGAGGTTAAATGTAAAATATAATAAATACGGTCAAATGGATCATTTCACATGTCAAAGTTACTCCAAATTAATATTTGAAGGGGTGGAAAAACTATTTTAAAATTTGCAGTTCCTAAGACGAGAAGAATCATTGAATAATTGACTTAGTCTGTAAATCTGATATATCTGATATTATAATTGTTAGGCTAAATTTAATAAATTAGTTTTAAATTATTTTATTAAGATTTTAAGTTTAAAATTTAAGATTATTTATAATGTTATTTGAATTTCAGTTATATTTTAATATATAAATATTAGTATATTAATAAAATCAGCATATCAATTTCAGTGAATTAACTAACAAGGACAATTATGTTGTTTACAAAAGATTAAGGATAATAATTATTCTAAATTTCTTTTATCAGATTCATTAATTTGTTGTATAATGGGATAATCTTTACAATCACTTTTCTTTTTTCTTATTCTGTGAGATTCAAAATCGAATATATTTATATAACTTAGATTGCTGTATTATATATTGACGTTGCTTGACTTCAAGTTATCATAAAAATCCTTGAATGTCAATTTGAATACAATTAAAGACATTTTTGACCTCTAGTAGTTATTTGTTTTTTTTTTTAATTAATAGTTAACTAAAATTTAAATTTTTATTTACTTATTTTCTATTTATTTAAATTTATAGTTAACTTAAAATTTATAATTTAATTTAAGACAATTGTCTAAGTAATTCATTACACCTAATTTATTTTAATTTTATTAATTTTATATAATCTATATAATTTTATTAATCTATATAATTTCATTCACATCCAAATATTAGATTTTTTTTAATTTTTTACTTTTATTAGTAAATAATGAATCTAAATTTAGATATCGATAGTCACATTTTCTATGAAAAGTTATTTATATATTTATAGATATTTTTCCAATGCAATTTAAAGTTAAAGAAATATTTTGGGATACACATATATAAGTTAAAGAAAATAAATAAAATTTATTATAAGTTAACCTATAAATTAGTAATAGCAATTTATATGAATTTTAAAAATATTTAAATCAATATTTGTAATATTTTACAATAAACTGCAGTTAAGAGATGTTTTTGGTAATATGAAGACATTTATTCGAAGAAAGTTAAGCTGCAAATTTTATGCCAACAACAGCCTTTATAGCTCAGTGGTAGAGCGTCAGTCTTGTAAACTGAAGGTCCGCAGTTCGATCCTGCGTGAGGGCATTTTTATTATATTTTTCATCTTTTTTAGAAAAGTTACTACTTAGTTTTTTTTTTTATTAACATTCCCTAAGCCACCTTAACATTAAACTTATAACACAAACAAAACGACTTTTAACATAATTATCCATACAAATTTTCTCTCCTTATAAAATAAACTTTCTTTTTTTTTTTATAAAAAAAAATCCATTTCACATTTTAATTAAATATAAATGGACCACACTTAATATCATATCTACATCTCAAAGATTTAATTTACTTGAATCCTTATTTAACAAAAAAAATTATTTCATTTTAATTAATTAAAATAAAAAAATAGTGATAAAATTTATCGATTAAATTGATTAAAAAAAAATTATCAATTAAATTATTAAAAAATAATCGCTAAAATAAATTATTAACATTTACACACCATTTAGAATAGTGACAATGAAATTACTTTAAGTCAAAATTATTGAGAGAAACTTAATTGTTATAATTGAATTTCTAAAGGAAAAAAAAATGCTTGTATCACTAGATGTAAAGTGCAACGTTGATTATATAAATTGAACATAAAAATAAAAATATATATGTATATATATTCTTGCCGTTTCAAAAAATTAGTTTATTATTGATTCAAAAAAAAATAGTTTATTATTTTTTATAAATTAATAAAATATAATTAATATAATTAAAAGTAATAAATCTTACATTATAATTATTAATATAACCTACACTTATATTGCTCTATTATTAAATTATTTTTAAAATTAATAAATCTTACACTTTTTTTTAATATTTCAAAATTTTGTAATTTAATTTCTCATATTTATTCTCTTAATATATAAATGTTTATAATTATAAGAAGATTTAATTGCAAAAAAATCTCATATTTTATATTTTTTTTTATAATTCTATCATGTATTTTAAAAATAATTAATTTAAATTTATATTTCTAAATTTTTAAAAATTATATCTAACTGTTAAAATTTTTGTTAACCTATTAACAGAAGTGCCACATTAGTATCATGTCATTACCACATCAATACAATATCACAATAAAATGCAAAATGAGTATAAAAGAAATCATGTATTTTATAATTTTTTTCCATACTTTAATTAAACTTGACTGAAAAATTAATTTTGAGATTTTTAACATCAATATATAATTTAGGTGAAAATTTGACATTTTTATTTATAAAATTATCAATTAAATTTTTATTAATTTTAATAATTATTTTATAAATATAAATTCCACGTACGTAAATATAAATATCTCATATTATATTATAATAATATATGGCAAGCTAGTACTGCTATTTTTTTCTATAGCGAGTGCGGATAAGAAATTAAAATAGAAAAATTTTTTAAAATGCCGAACTAGGATAAAAATTAATAAAGTGATAATGTTAGAATGACTTGACATAATTGTCTTAAAAACATATGCTGCATCTCTATTTATGGATTAATATTTTTTAAACAGCTCAGTATAATTGGTAAAAATTTTAAAAATATAGAATTAAATTGACTATGTTTAAGTATTTTGTATTATATAAATAATTCACTATATATCATTTATTTTTATTTTATTCACTTCATTTTAATGTAAAAAATTAATAATATATACTATTTCACATTATTTTAATTATATTCAAATACTACTTGATATAGTTGATCTTTTTTATTTTATACATATATACTTTGTTTTTGTTTTATTTATATTAGTAAATAATAAATCCAATTTTAGATTATTACTAATTATATTTAGTATAAAATTTTGCAGTATAATTTTTGAGATATAACAAATCACAGGCATTTTTATAAAGATACTTAAATTAAAATTCAAATAATTTTATAATACAAAATCATCCAAGTTTAATCAGTTAAATTTATATTATTCATATTTGTAAAACTTAAGCATTGTTATGTAATCAATGATTTCTTTATTGATATATATATATAGCCTTAGATTTCTATAATAAAACTTTTAAAAACCACTTGTATATAATTTTTTACATCCCTCCACAAGATAAGGACAGGTTGAGAGAGGGAACTCATCTTGGCAAGTAGAGAGTAAAAATGGAGAGCAGTGAGAACTTTAGTGAAGATATCGACGATCTGATATTTTGGGGGGACATGCAATGGCAAAATAAACCCTTATTTGACTTGTTCATGGACTATATGACAATCGACGTCTAAATATTTTGTTCATTCATGAAAGACATGATTGGTGGCGATGTGATGAGCGGCTCGGTTGTCGCAGAAGCAAGGCAGGTAAGGAAAAAGAAATCTTGAATTCCTTGAGAATATAAGTGATGTATTGGAGTTCGCATACGATTGAGGCCATGTCAGGTGAATTTTGAGCAGAGATGGGTTGAGTAGGTAGTATTGAATCTGAGAATGATTATGTAATGGAAAGCGGTAGAGATGGTGAAACATCTTATAATGTCTTTGATCAAGCATAAATTAGCCGCATTTTTATTATCCTTTTTATTACTTATTTACACATTTTTTAGTTTAATTTATGGTTTTTATCTTTTTTTTACAGAAAAGGAAGAAATTGGAAAATTAGAGAAAAAGTGCAGAAAATTGACAGAAAAGTGATTGGGTCAGTGATTTGCCCAAAACACTCAAATCACCGGGCAAATCACTTTGACAGCAGAAACCTGGAGGCAACAGGCAGAAGTGATATGGGCAGTGATTTGCCCAAGACACTCGAAGACACTGGCCAAATCACTCGCAGAAGACAGAGAGCAGAAAACTGGACTGACTCACAGAAAAGTGATTGGGTCAGTGATTTGCCCAATCACTTGAAGAAACTGGTCAAATCACCGAGCAAATCACTTTGACAGCAGAAACTGACAGCAGAGCGGGAAATTGGGCAGAAAACAGAAATTCGAATTTTCAGATGTCCAAATCCAACCCAATCACTACCAACATAAAACCAAGAGCCACGAAAGAGCTTCTCATCCAAGGAATTCTAATTGCAATTAAATTCAACATCAAAAGAAGAGTCAAACACCAAATCAAAAAGGGATTTCAAAACCCTAGATAGATAGAATTCTTCAGCTATAAAAGGAGAGCCTCCAAACCAGCAAAGACATCTTCTGATCAGGAACTCAACTCGTCAGAAACTCTCCAGAAATTCTGCAGCTTCTTCCCTTTTCTTTTCTTTTTCATCTTTTGTGTATTTTAGTCACCATGAGTGGCTAAATTCATTCCTTTCTAGTTGAAGTTGGAAAATTCAGATTTGTGATGAATTGGGAGATTTAAATTTCCATTGTTAAACTTCTATTTATTTTCAATATTTATGCAATTTGATCTTTCTATAATTGTTGCTTTGCCTTTAGAATCAATTTAGGCCTATTGCTTTTAATTGCTTGAGTAACAATTGTTTGAATAATTTAAGTCCGTAATTGCTTATATTATTTGAACACAAATTTAATCAAGTTGCATGATCTAAACTTGACCACGCGGTTGGCAAGGTTAGAATTAGGTTTCTCTAAGTCTTAATGCAGTTAACAGTTGTTCGATGCCAAAGGCCCCAAGGACGTTCCTTGGCAACTTGTTAACTAGTGTTTGATTAGCGAACGTTTCCTAATCAAACTAGAACTAAGGAGGAATTTGGATTGTGAGAAGCGTCTTCCACATCCTAAACTAATTTATTGAGATAAATAGGAGTATTAAAGAATCAATGATCAATTCTAAACAATCTGAAATAGATCCATACTTCAACTAGAAGCTTTTCTCTTATTGATTTACTCATCTTTAAATTATTACTTTCTTTTGTTATTTAGTGTTAATCCATCAACTCAAAACCCCCCTCTTTTAATTACTTGTTATTTACTTGACCTAGTCATTATTAGGAAAATCATTGGTGTCAATTCCCTGTGGTTCGACCCTATTGCCACTATCTACAAGTTTATTGTTGATTGTTTAATAGGTTTATTTTTTACGGCTTCGACAACCGCTTATCAAAAATTGGCGTCGTTGCCGGGGAATTGATTTAAACTAACGTATTTTCCTTTTATGATCAGGGCTGATCGTAAAGAAGTTCTTCTTTACGATCCAGAAATTGAACACACTGCCAAGACCTTACAAGCATGGCTACGGTAAGTATGTCTTTTTTCTCTTCTCAAATTTCTGAACTAACCTCTATTGTGAGAAATTATGGTCAAGCTCGACAAGTTCAACAACTTCAACAAGCACATGCATTTGAAGGATTCTATGGACAGCCAAGACATAATCCCTACCTTGACACATACAATTCAGGTTGGGGAGACAATATGAGCTATGGCTATACAAGGACAGACCACTACCATGACTACCAAAGAGATCTGCAATACAATCCATGTTGGGGGGACAATCCGAATTATGGCTATGCAATGGCTGACTACTACCAAAACTATCAAGCCCAAGCAACACCTCAAAACTCCAATATGGAACTTGAAGAGATGGTAAGGAAATTGGAAATTTCTGGGAAAATTCTCCAACAGCAAGTGGATCAAGCGGTCAATTCAATGAACGCGCACATATTAAGAAGAGAGGAAGAGCTTCAAGATCTATGGGACGATGACGAAGAAACAGACCAAGCTGCTGAGTCTGCTGCACAAATCACCACTACACTTGAAGCTGAACCAAATACCCGATTCCAGGTTACTGCAAAATTTTCTGCACCAGCAAATTCACCCAATGCCACACCTGCCACTGCTGAAATTGCACCGGCAATTGCTGAACCTGCTGTCCAAAAATCAGCAAGTGCTGAATCTGCCACCATTGCATCCCTTGTTGCTGTCCAAACACCAGCAACCTCAAAAATTGACACAACTGAACCAGAAGATGTTGCACTTACTGAACCAACAACATACACCACTGAATCAGCCACTATTGCATCCCCTGCTGTTGTCCAAAATCTTGAGCAACAAGTGAGCCAAATGGCCACTTCAATGAGCAAATTTGAGTCTCAAGGGAAGCTACCCTCCCAAACTGAGATAAATCCAAGACAAAATGATAGTGCCATCACATTAAGGAGTGGAAAAGAGCTACAAGACAGTAAGGCTAAAAAATTGCAAAAACAGGCCATGGAAGAAATTCTGCCAGAAAGTGATCAGGGCAGTGATTTGCCCAATTCACTAGTAGAAACTGACCCGATCGCTAGGCAAACTGAGCTGTCCAGCAGTGATTTTCCCAAATCACCAGAGAAGGCAGAGAGTGATCTGCCCAAATCAACAGACCAGACAGAATCCAGTCAAAGGCAGAAACAACAACTTATGGAGAAATTCAAGGTACCTCCTCCCTTCCCAAAGAGATTTGCAAGATCCCAAAAGGAGAAAGAGGAAAAAGAGATATTGGAGACACTTCGCAAAGTGGAAATCAACATACCCCTACTTGATGCTATCAAACAAATACCAAGGTATGCTAAATTTCTCAAAGAGCTATGCACCAATAGGAGGAAACTTGCTGAACATAAAAAGGTAAGTGTGGGAGAGTGTGTCTCAGCTGTCATTCAAAGGAAACTTCCCACCAAATGCAAGGATAGAGGAATGTTTGCCATTTCATGCAAAATAGGCAATGTGGGAATAAAGAAGACCATGTGTGACCTTGGAGCTTCAATAAATGTCATGCCCCTTTCTATTTTTAACTTGTTAAATGCAGGTACACTCAAGGGCACCAGCATTGTAATCCAATTGGCTGACCGTTCCATTGTCTACCCCAAAGGAGTGCTAGAAGATGTGTTGGTGCAAGTGGACCAATTAGTCTTTCCAGCAGATTTTTATGTTATTGACATGGAGGAAGACAAGAGCAACACCACCTCTGATATCCTACTTGGAAGACCATTCTTAAGTACAACAAGAACTAAAATTGATGTGCATGATGGCACATTGACCATGGAGTTTAAAGGGGAAGTTATCAAATTTAATGTTTATGATGCCATGAAATTCCCCAATGATGTTTCTCCTATTTATGGCCTTGATGTTATTGATGATTTAAGTCAAGAATTTTTTGATTTTGATCAAGAAAATTTACTTTATGATGGTCTTTGCAGGAAAGGGGAAGTGGACAGCAACATCACTGAAGCAGAAAAAACAGCAGACTGCTGTAACTTGCTGGATGTGGGTGATTTGCCCAGTGATTTGCCCACATCACCAGACAATCTGCTCAAATCACAGACCAAATCACTGGAGTAGACAGACTTGACAGAGAGTGATTTGCCCAGATCACCAGATAATCTGCCCAAATCACAGCCCAAATCAAACAGCAAGCAGACAGAAAACCAGCAGACAGAGAAAGCACCAGATCTGAAACCCTTGCCTAGCCACCTCAAATATGCCTACTTGGGAGCTGGAAATACACTTCCAGTAATAATTTCTAACCAGCTAAGCCAAGAAGAAGAGGAAAATCTCCTTGATGTGTTGAGGAAGCATAAAGAAGCAATTGGGTGGACCTTGGAGGACATAAAAGGCACCTCAAGACCATTCGGTGGAGGCTCATCTCACCAGAATCAAAGACAGAATGCAAAGGATGGAGCACCTATTGGACCTGCTGGTGGACCATTTTCTGCCCCAGCACCGTGACAGATAGCGATTTGCCCAGTGATTTGCCCAGTGCTTGCCCAAATCACTGGCCAAATCACCCACAGGCCAAGAAGTCCCTTTCCCTTTCTTTCCTTAATTTTTTTTATATATGCTTACACATTGAGGACAATGTTTGTCATAGGTGTGGGGGTATTACTAGGTTATTTTTTGCATTGATTTACATTGATTCCATCATCTTTTGCTTTCTACTTGTGTCTTTTTGTTTCTTTTTGCATCTTTTTGCCCCATGACATACACCACACATTTTTTTTCTTGGCACACATTTTTTCTTGCACACACACACAGAATTTTGTCTTAGCTTTTGCTCTACTCAACATAGATAACAAGGTTAAAAGAGTTTCCTTATCTCATGACCCCATTGATTTGCCACCCCTTTAAGCTTAAATTGAATCATTCACAGTATGTTACCTTCACTTAGGGAGTTGTTCTCTTGAATTGAATCCTCAAATTTGCTAAGGTCAAGGGAAATAAAAATACAAATACATGCAAACACAAAGTTAGTGTAACTCCCTATGAGCTGATTTGCCCAAACTATCATAAAAAACCAGCATAAAGCACAAATCATAAACTTGTTCCAATGGTTTAAGACTATGAACTGAGCCTAATAGCCACTTGGAGAAGTGACTGACTGAGTAACCGGGGGTGTATCACCCATGTACACAATCGCGTAAAAAGGTCAGTGACTTTTCCAAGCAAATAAGTTTCGATGGTCTAGACTATGAACAGAGCTAGTAGCCACTTGAACAAGTGACTAACTGAGTAACCGGGGGTGTATTACCCATGTACACAATCGCATAAAAAGGTTAGTGACTTTTTCAGGCAAGGATAAGAATAAGTGCTGCTGAAAATAAAAATAAAAATAAAAAGGAAGAAAGAAGAAAAGGGGCAAGTCACTCATAGGGGCTGCACTAAACCTAACATAAAAGAATAAGCATGATTGAGTCAAAAACCTTTCTCTTGACCATGGTAGGTGAAAGGAAACAACGAAAGGAGAGGACGACCTTGGTGCATGTACTCTATACTGTCATACTTCAGCTTAGGAGTCTAGGGGGGGGCTGATTAAGTGGTACTTAGGCTCAAAGGAAAAAGGAACTTGATTAACTAAGTTATTTGTTGCTTGAGGACAAGCAAAAAGCTAGGTGTGGGGGTATTTGATCAAGCATAAATTAGCCGCATTTTTATTATCCTTTTTATTGCTTATTTACACATTTTTTAGTTTAATTTATGGTTTTTATCTTGTTTTTACAGAAAATGAAGAAATTGGAAAATTGGAGAAAAAGTGCAGAAAATTGACAGAAAAGTGATTGGGTCAGTGATTTGCCCAAAACACTCAAATCACCGGGCAAATCACTTTGACAGCAGAAACCTGGAGGCAACAGGCAGAAGTGATATGGGCAGTGATTTGCCCAAGACACTCGAAGACACTGGCCAAATCACTCGTAGAAGACAGAGAGCAGAAAACTGGACTGACTCACAGAAAAGTGATTGGGTCAGTGATTTGCCCAATCACTTGAAGAAACTGGTCAAATCACCGGGCAAATCACTTTGACAGCAGAAACTGACAGCAGAGCGGGAAATTGGGCAGAAAACAGAAATTCGAATTTTCAGATGTCCAGATCCAACCCAATCACTACCAACATAAAACCAAGAGCCACGAAAGAGCTTCTCATCCAAGGAATTCCAATTGCAATTAAATTCAACATCAAAAGAAGAGTCAAACACCAAATCAAAAAGGGATTTCAAAACCCTAGATAGATAGAATTCTTCAGCTATAAAAGGAGAGCCTCCAAACCAGCAAAGGCATCTTCTGATCAGGAACTCAACTCGTCAGAAACTCTCCAGAAATTCTGCAGCTTCTTCCCTTTTCTTTTCTTTTTCATCTTTTGTGTATTTTAGTCACCATGAGTGGCTAAATTCATTCCTTTCTAGTTGAAGTTGGAAAATTCAGATTTGTGATGAATCGGGAGATTTAAATTTCCATTGTTAAACTTCTATTTATTTTTAATATTTATGCAATTTGATCTTTCTATAATTGTTGCTTTGCCTTTAGAATCAATTTAGGCCTATTGCTTTTAATTGCTTGAGTAACAATTGTTTGAATAATTTAAGTCCGTAATTGCTTATATTATTTGAACACAAATTTAATCAAGTTGCATGATCTAAACTTGACCACGCGGTTGGCAAGGTTAGAATTAGGTTTCTCTAAGTCTTAATGCAGTTAACAGTTGTTCGATGCCAAAGGCCCCAAGGATGTTCCTTGGCAACTTGTTAACTAGTGTTTGATTAGCGAACGTTTCCTAATCAAACTAGAACTAAGGAGGAATTTGGATTGTGAGAAGCGTCTTCCACATCCTAAACTAATTTATTGAGATAAATAGGAGTATTAAAGAATCAATGATCAATTCTAAACAATCTGAAATAGATCCATACTTCAACTAGAAGCTTTTCTCTTATTGATTTACTCATCTTTAAATTATTGCTTTCTTTTGTTATTTAGTGTTAATCCATCAACTCAAAACCCCCCTCTTTTAATTGCTTGTTATTTACTTGACCTAGTCATTATTAGCAAAATCATTGGTGTCAATTCCCTGTGGTTCGACCCTATTTCCACTATCTACAAGTTTATTGTTGATTGTTTAATAGGTTTATTTTTGACAGCTTCGACAACCGCTTATCAATCTTTGAAAGGAAAAATTTCTTTCGCAAAATATTCCGTCTCTTGAAATAAAAATTTGATTGTTATACAAGTTAAACAGTTTATAGACTTTAAAACCTGGTGCATGGCTAATGAATATATTTTTAAAAGATCTTTGATCAAAATTATTTTTGTGTGGTTTTATATTTGTTGTATAGCATAAACACCCAAATACCTTTAAGAAATTATAATCAAGGATTTTCCCGTACAAAATTTCATGATGTGAGTGCCAATTTAGGATTGAGTTGGGATTTTAATTGATTATGTATGTGGCGACCAAAATTGATTCTTCCCATAATTTTTTAGGTAAATTTAAATGCATCATTAGAGCCCTAATTACTTGGAAAAGATATTTATATTTTCTCTCAACTATGCCATTTTATTGAGGTGTATATGGCATATTTTTTTGGTGAATGATACCTCTGTTTTGAAAAAATTCTTTGCAGTATTGATTTACAAATTCAGTTCCATTTTCTGTTTTAAAGTTTTAATAACTTCTGAAAATTGAGTTTGAATTAGTGTACAAAAGTTTTGTAAAACTTTGAAAACATCAGTTTTATTATGAATTAGAAAAGTCTAGATAGCTCTAGAAAAATCATCCATTAGGGTGAAAAAATACTCAGCACCAAACATGATAGGGATAGAGTAAGGGGCCCACAGATCAATGTAAACCAATTAAAAACACTCAATAATATTAATTTTGTTTTTAAAAGGTATCAATCTTTGTTGTTTAATTAAAGGGCAAATCTCATAGGGATACTGCTAGCTGTGAGTCTACATGAATATTAGAGTGTGAAATAATTTTTTTGTGGAAGGATATTCAAGTCTGGAATGCCATAAGTTTACTGAGGTAGATTCTGCAGCTAGGTAAGGCTTATTTCTTTTAGATGGTACTTCTATGGGTATTCTAGAATGAATAAGTTTTTCAACTGTTATAATCCTCCCTGTAAACTATCAGTAGCTATAGTCTTCCTGCTCACTTGGTTTGTACCAAATAATGAGAATGGCAATGGTAGAAAATAATAGAAAATTGTGTGAACTTAGTTTCCTCACATATAATAAATTAAACCTGAATGCATGTGTGCAAAGTACATCATGCAATACGAGATTAGGATTAAGAATGATGCTTTCTTTATGTGTCACATATTGGAATTTCCCACCAGTGAAGGTAATTATAGTTTCTTGCAATAACTTGGTAGGTTTAGTGAATAGACTAAGGTCATTACACATATGTATAGTAGCCCTGTATCAACAATCCAGGGTTTAAAATTAACGATAGAATTAGAATTATTAGAGGTTATTTTACCTGCATATTCTAAATATGGCACACAACCAGCTTTATTTGTATTTGCAATTTAGTTCTAATTCCTCATGCGCTTTAGTATCTCCTATTGGAGTTGAAGCATATTTGCCAATCCCATACTTAAGTCACTGTGATTCTCGTTTTCAATCTCTAAAAGATTTTAGGATCCAGTTGCAACATAAGTCTTGCCTTTCTTTTTTTGTTTTAACTCAGGAACCATTCAAGTTAATCATAAATTTTAAAACAATTTTCCTTTATATACGCAGCAATGTTACAATGAGTGCATACCCTATCATCTCTTCTATTAATTTTTCTTTTCTTTACAAGAAACTTTCCACTTACAGATTCATTAAAATTTTTTTATGTGAATCCTTTTTTTCTCGACTTTAAAAACCATTGCATAAGCCTTATTTATGCTTGGCAAATGATCCATAAGCAGTTAATATGCTCATAACTCTCACTCAATCCCATTAGGAACTGAATTAGCTTATCATCATTAGAATAACCAGAATAACCACAATTGCGAGATGGTAATGGCATTAAACAGGCCAATTCGTCCAATAGTTTTTTTAATTTTGTAAATTAAACCATGACGGATATGTTTGATTAGGTGAAACTACTTATCTCTTTTCTTGGTAAAGAAGTAGGCCATTTGCTTCACTGAATCTCTTCTTGATCTCCTCCCACAGCTTCTTTGCAGTGGTAGCATAGAGGAATGCTTCTACCAATTCTTTTGAGAGAGAGTGAAGGATCCGAAAGGCTACCATGTTGTCTGCTTTCAGCCATTTTTCATAGAAGGTTAAATTGGTATAGGTATTTAACATTTTCCATTTATAAAACCAAACTTATCCTTAGCTTTAAGAGCAATGATCATAGACCTAATCCATGTGAGATAGTTGTAGCTATCCAATAGCGCAATGACTAATACCATTCCTGAATTGTCTGAATTTTATAAATTTAAGAATTCTTCATTTGGTTTGGTTGTTTGGATAGTGATGGGGATGTTGCTTTTAGCTGAGGGATTATCATTTTATCTAGAGATTTCGGTTATGATTGATTGATGAGGAAGTCGGAAAGAAGAGTGAAGAATAGATATATATTACTGCTCTAATATCATGTAAAACTTAAGTATTAACAGAAGAATTCTTGTGTAATCAGTGATTTATATTTACGGTCTTAGATCATTCTAGAATAAGACTTTAAAAAGCACTGATATACTGCTAGAATAACAGAAAACAAAAAGAGATAAGCGTGAGAGGGAAAGAGAATTCATTTGAAACTGTATCGTTTTTCCTTTGTTGAAATGGTATATTTTTGTGAAATAATCTCACAATATTTCACTTTTGTAGTAGCCCTTATAGCTCAGTGGTAGAGCGTCAGTCTTGTAAACTGAAGGTCCGTAGTTCAATCCTGCGTGAGGGCATTTCTATAGTTATTATTGAATTTTATCAATTTAAATATATGATATATTATAATTTTTAAATATTATATTATTTATTTATTAGACATATAAACTCGAATGTGTAAAATAATTACTTTTTATTATATATTTCATCACATTTAAAACTCAATTAGTTACTCATAATAGAACCGTTATTATTATTGAATCCATATTCAATAAAATTTTATTAATTGAAATTTAAATATGACATATTATAATTTTTAAATATGACATATTATAATTTTTAAATATTATATTATTTATTTATTGATTAAACATATAAACTTGAGTGTGTATAATAATTACTTATTATTATATATTTCATCGCATTTAAAACTCAATTGATTATCCATAATAAAATAATTAAATTAAATTTTATCAATCGGTATTTAAAAAAAATACTTTAGTTGTAAGTCAAAATTATTAAGAGCCACTTAACTGGTACAAATGAATTTGTGAAAATGTTATATCATGATGATTATAAAAATTGAAAAAATAATGATTTTTAATCTCTTGCTTAATTTTAAATTAATAATTTATTTTATTATTTTTAAAAATATTTATAATATAATAATAAATGCATTTTTTTTTCTCAATTTAATTGTATGTGAAAAAAACTAAAAAGTGATGACTTTAAACACAAAGTAATATTAAAAAATTTAATTAAATTATGTATTTTTATTTAAAGGTCAAATAAAGTCATTTTAAATTTTTTAGCTAATTAAATCCTTATACTTTTAATAAAGATGAAATAAATTCTGATATAATATAATATTATTTTTTAATAACATAATTTTATCTTTAATCATTTGAAATATCAAAAATTTAATATTTTAATTAATATAAAAATTAAAAAAATATATAGAAATGGTATATAATTTTTAAAATTATAAAAATAAAATGTTATTATATTAAAAAATATTTTTATTATTAAAAATAATATTATAGTGAATATGCTGGTAATAATTTTTAAGATTATAGTGATAAATATTTGGATTCAATGTCAATTGTTCATGTCAACAATAATTTAAATAATATGTATTTAATAATTTTTAAGAACGGACATAAATTTAGCAAATTAAATCTGTATAGTTTTTATTATTTAACATTACAATAAAAATATAAAAGTTTATAATAATATTTTTAATTTTAATAATATAATTAATGAATTTACAGATACTCGAATTTTAATAATTTTATATTTTTATAACTAGATTAGCACATTAATTTAAAATTTAATGTGATTGTAAAAATAAAATTTTTATAATTATAATTTAATTTAATATTTTAAAAAATAAATTACTTATAAATTATAATATAATATATTGTAATTAAATATATATTTTAAATTTGTATTAATACTATTATAAATAAAGTAAAAAAATTAAAATTGAAAATGTAATACATATTCAGTCAATTTAGGTATTAATTTTTTGAAATAATTTATTTTTTTATCATTAAAATATTTTTAGTTGATTAAACTTCTTAAATATTCCGAAAAAATATTTTTTGTAAAATAAACAAATTTTAAATCACCATTCTGGGTTCAAGTTTCAGACAAGGCCATGGGCTCCTTTGTTCAAGGTTATTCCTCGGTCCAACCAGAAGTAAGAAGTGTCCGACCCCCTATCCTTGCTGATTCTTATACCCATACAGAACTTCCTAAGCCAGAACTAGTAGTTCAGGCTCATACTAGAGGTAATAAATCTTATCTGGACTAGAGTGTGTCTCCAGCAAAATGACAACAGTTACTTATTGCTTCACCCGATAGGTCTCAAATTGTAACTGGAGAATCAGTTCCTTTCTAAACAGATTCCACCTCAAACAACTGGAACAAGAAGTTAATTTTTCAAGAAGGTCTTTCACAAATTCAAATTTCTTGCCATTTTCTTGGCCCTGAAGAGTTAATGTCGATGGAAGAACTGATTAAAATGGCCAGTATAATGGGTGATATGAAGAATACTGAGTACCTAACGGAGGAGATACAACGGTTTGAACCGATGATGGAAGATAAAATTAGTAAGGTGGATTACATAACAAACAGGAAATGAAAGTGACATGCCCATGATTAAGGAGCTCCTTCAGTTGGCATTGAAATTCCAGGTGCTGCCTTAACAGGTACATGTGAAAAAAGTTCTGGAGTTGCACAACTCAATCAACATAAATGGAATGTTTCTGAAGCTAATGAAGGATCAAACACTGTCAAAAAATTATGTCTAGATAAATTTAATTCTTCGGAGGCGGAGGAGGCAAGCCGAGAATGGTTCCATAATGGTCTTTTTTATGTTATACATATATGTTTTGTTTTTGTTTTATTTATATTAATAAATAATAAAGTCAATTTTAAATTATTGCTAATTATATTTAGTATAAAATTTTGCAGTATAATTTTTGTGATATAACAAATCACAAGCATTTTTATAAAAGATACTTAAATTAAATTTTAAATAATTTTATAATACAAAATCATCTAATTAAATAATCGAATTTAGCTTTCCTTCTTGTACATTTATAGTAGCCTTTATAGCTCAGTGGTAGAGCGTCAGTCTTGTAAACTGAAGGTCCGTAGTTCAATCCTGCGTGAAGGCATTTCTATTTGTTTATTTTTTACTTATTTTTCTATTTATATTCAAATATAACTCATGAAGAATTTTTAAATACTATATTATTTATTGATTGGCATTACTATTTGTTTTTTTTTTTACTTATTTTTCTATTTATATTCAAATATAACTTATGAACAATTTTTAAATACTATATTATTTACTTATTGATCCGCATTTCTATTTATTTATTTTTCTATTTATATGCAAATATAACTTATAAATAATTTTTAAATATTATATTATTTATTTATTAATCGGCATGTGTGTATAATAATTACTGGTTATTATATATTTTATTATATTTAAAACTCAATTGATTATTCATGATAAAACAATTATTATTATTTAATCTATTAATAAAGTTTAAATATATGACGTATCATAATTTTTAAATATCATATTATTTATTGATTGATTTGCATATAAATTGGGGTGTGTATAATAATTACTTGTTAGTATATATTTTATTATATTTAAAACTCAATTGATTATTCATAATATAACAGTTATTATTATTGAATCTATTAATAAAGTTTAAATATATGACATATCATAATTTTTAAATATTATATTATTTATTTGTGTATAATAACTTCTTCATATTCATATTTCATCACATTTAAAACTCAATTGATTATTGATGTCACCGAAAATGAGATGAATATGATTTGATAATTTACAAAAAGAGATGAGGTAATTATCCAAAGTAAGAAGTTTATGGGCCGTAAATGAGTTTTTGCCTTCAAAGTTAATCCAGATAGTTCTGTGGCGAGACTTAAGACCCGTCTTGTTACTAAAGGATATGCATAAACCTATGGAGTATATTATTTTGATATTTTTTCTCCTATGGCCAAAATAATATCGATTTGCTTGTTCATTTCCTTTGTTACTTCTCAGGGTTGGCCTTTACACTAGTTGGATATCAAAAATGGCTTTTTGCATGGTGACCTCCAAGAAAAAGCATATATGGAGCAACTACCTGGGTTTGTTGCTCAAGAGGAGTATAAGAAAGTCATTTGAAGAAATATTTGTATAGTTTGAAACAGAGCCATTATACTTAGTTTGGTAAGATAAGTGATGTTATTCAAGAATTTGAATTAAAAAAGAGTAAGTGTGACCACCCAACCTTCTATAAATATTCGAATATTGGTATTATTCTCCTTGTTGTGTATGTTGATGACATTGTCATTACAATGAATGATTATGCAGTGATCTTTTCTCTTAAATCCTTCTTGCATGCGAGTTTTCATACCAAAGACTTGGGTCAGTTTAAGTATTTCTTAGGAGCAAAAGTTTTGAGGAGTAAAAAGTGAATTTTCTTATCTCAAATTAAGTATGTCCTTGACTTAATTGCAGAAACTAAAAAGTTGAGAGTTAAATCCTGTAGCACACTAATGATTCCTAATGTATGTTTCACGAATGATGATGGAGACTCCTATGATGATTCAAAGAGGTACAAAAGGTTGGTTAGAAAGCTGAACTACTTTATGTTGATGACTCGACTAGATATTGCTTTTGTAGTAAGTGTTGTAAGCAATTCGTGTCTGCACCTACAGTGAAACATTGGGTTGCTCTAGAATAAATTCTATATTATCTAGAAGGGAGCCTTAGACTCGGTATACTCTACGGTGATCATGGACATACTATAATTGAGTGCATTTCAAATGTTGATTGGACAGGATCTAAAAGTAATAAAAAATTCACTACATGCTACTATGTATTTGTTGGAGGAAACCTAGTGTTTTAGAAAAGTAAGAAAAATAATATAGTATCTAGATCTAGTGTCAAATCAGAATATAGGGCTATGACTCAATTCATTTGTGAGATTCTATAAATAAATCATCTGTTGAAAGAAGTTAGTGTAGATATTGCATCATCTGCAAAACTTTAGTGTGACAATCATGCTACTCTTCACATTGTCTCTTATTTAGTATACCACTAACGGACTAAGTATATTGAAGTTGATTCCTATTTTATCCGTGAGAAGATTCATGAAAATTTAATTTCCTCCAGTTATATGAAGATAAGAGAGCAACTGGATGATTTACTCATCATGACTTTAAATGGGTCTAGAATAGAATATTTTTATAACAAGCTGGGCATGATAAACATCTATGCTCCAGCTTGAAGGGGAGTGTTATAATGTAAACATAATATGTACATAATTAGAATATATAGCAAAATCATAGAGCTAATTGATATTAAATGAGAGATAAAATATTTTTACGAGAATAATTTGTTACCTTAACAAGACCTTATAATCTGTATATAAACACCCTAATTCAATAGAGAAAACAACAACTATTTCCTATAAATTTAGTTTGTTACGTAATACAACAACTTTTAATGGCTCAGATAATCAAGGATGGATCACTGTTAACACGTAAGGTACGAGTTCAGAATTCATATCTTGACAATACCTCTAATGAATATGTTGGGTATAAATTACCTTTTAGGTACAATCATAGAAAACTACCAAATTGATACTCTCCAGATCATGAAGAAAAAGGCACAAATTATTTTATTGCTAACCATGTTGGTACTCAACATCTATCACTAGGGGAGCAGTTTTTGGGTTAAATAAAAAAACTAAATCGAACTAATTTAGTTTGATCGGTTTGATTTTTTACTTAATGGTTGGGTTTAATTTTCTACTTTTATAATTTTAATTTTCGATCCGATTTCAGTTTTTCATTGAAAAATGGAAAAAATCAAATCGAACCGACCATTAAAACTATGTAGTTTTGAGCCCCTATATATACTACCTTATCATACTCTACCCCTAAATTTCTTTCAATTAGACTACTCATTTTCTCTGCCGCTCATAACCATTTGCCTCATCATTCTTCTTTTTCTTCTCATTTTTTCTCCTTCTCTTAGAATAGAATATCATCATCATCATCTTCTTCTTCTTCTTCTTCTTCTTCATGATGCTGACAAGATGTAGACACTTGCATGTGAAAAAATTTTGTTGAGCATCAAAGAGAGACTATCTCGCAATGGTCGTGTCTCACAATGCCGACAAGCCACTCCATCTACATGTGAAGGAAAAGCATCGCGCCATCAAAGGCACTCTTTGTATTTTTTTTTTTCAGTTTACTGATTTCTTTTTGCCAATTTGTACTGAATGTAGTACTGTTGTTAATTAAATCTATTGCCATCAATTTATCCTTATAGATTTTGGTATTGTTAATTAGAGATAATTCCTTGTAGATCTATTTGGGTATCAATAATTTGGGATAGTTTCGTTTTTGTAAATCTATTTGGGATAATTTCTTCTTCTTTAGAAACATATTTGACTATATTGAGTATTTGAGATAATTTCATTTTTAAAGATGCTTGGATTGCATTGATTTAATTTGTGTTTAGTATTTGATTAAATTTAGGATAATTGATTTGTTAAACTGTAAAAATGATTCTCATATCATGGTGCTTGGATTTGGATTGGAATGAGGCAGGGGATCAGCAACATAGATTTTTAGGCTATTTTTCTCGAACAACAACCGAAATAGAATTAAACCAAAGCAATTCGATTTGATTTGATTATTCTCTTATTTCAGTTTGATCTTCATTAGCATTTTTTTATTAAATCAGTTTTTCGATTTTTCATTTTCGGTTACTGATCGAATGCATACCCCTATCTATCACAACCTCTTAAAACCTTTATGCACAAACTATTAATGGAGCAAACTCCAAAAACAGTACAGGAGGTGTTGAATGATCCAAAATGGATCCAAGCACAATAAATGAAGAAATGACAGCTCTAGAAAACATGAACACATGGAAGCTAGTGTCCCTACAGGAAGGAAAGAAAGTTATGGGGGTGTAAATGGGTCTTCTCCACCAAATACCAAGCAGATGGAATAGTAGGTTATTATAAAGCGAGACTAGTAGCAAAAGGATACACACAATTGTATGGTATTGACTTCACAGAGACCTTCTCTCCAATAGCAAAATTAAACACAGTTAGGGTGTTAATATTGCTTGCAGCCTATCTAGATTGGCCTTTACACCAGTTTGATGTGAAAAACGCCTTCCTTCATGGTGCTCTTAAAGAAGAAGTCTACTTGGACATCCCACTAGGATTCATTACCTCACAAGCTGGAACTGTATGTAAGCTTCAAAAGGCTCTCTATTTCTTAAACAATCACTAAGAGCCTGATTCGGGCAGTTCAGCTTAGCCATGAAAAGATATGGTTTCAAACAATGTAATACCGACCACACATTTTTCCTAAAGCATCGAAGGGACTAGGTAACAACTTTAAAAATTTATGTTGATGATATGATAATCACAGGAAATGACGAAGAAGAAATCATGAACTTGCAAGAGTACTTGGCAATAGAATTTGAAATGAAGAACCTTGGAGGACTCAAATATTTTTTCGGTATAAAAGTAAGCCAATCCAACCGTGTAATATTTCTCCCTCAATAGAAATATGTCCTTAACTTGTTAGCCGAGACAAGAATGCTTAAGTGTAAACCTGCGTACACCCCTATAATTCAAAACCATGGACTAAAGGAACATCCCAATCAAACTCCTGCAAATAGAGAATATCAAAGGCTCGTAGGGAAACTAATTTAATTGTCCCATACAAGACCAAACATCGGATATACAATAAACCTAGTCAATCAATTTATGCACAACCCAAGTGAAGATTACATGAATGCGGTAGTCCAAATCTTGCATTATTTAAAGGCATCTCCTATAAAAGGACTCATGTTCAGAAAACACAATCACTTAAATGTATCTTGTTATATATATGTTAATTGGCCCGGGAGTATTATTAAAAGAAGATCCACATCATGATACTTTACTCTCATTAGAGGCAATTTAGTCACCTAGAAGAGTAAGAAATAAAAAGGTTCTCTTTATCTAGTGTAGAGGCATAATTCAGAGGTATGGCAAAAGGAGTATATGAATTACTATGGATAAAAGGATTATTGATAGAAATTGGTTATTCACCTAACTCAGCAATGAATATGTTTTGTGATAACAAATATGTCATGGGAATCGCTCAAAATCCTATTCAACATGTTCAAACAAAGCACGTGGAAGTGGATCAACATTTTATCAAAGAAAAGCTTGAAGTCGGACTAATATGCTTCTTTCGTAAGATCATAAGTACATTTAGCAGATATTCTCACAAAGCAGTCCCAAACAATTGTTTCCATAGTTCTCTTGGCAAATTGGGCATTTGAGATATTTATGCACCAATTTAAGGGGAGTCTTGATTGGAGCTATATGGAATTATGTGTATTTTTTTCATAAAACACCAATATCTCTTCATTCCTACCAAGACTTCTCATAGCCGTTGAAATTATTTATTCCTTCCCAAAATAGCTTTCTGCTATTACTATAAATTAAGAACTTTGTAATCATTCTACATACTGAAAAATCTGTTGTAATAACATTCTTTTTATCCGTTGAAATTCTCTTAATGAATATAAAAGGTTCATCATCCACTGAAACTTAAATACACTTATATAATAGGTTCATCATTCTCTGAAACTCAATACACAAAGAAAGCGGCAATAAAAACAGAGCCATATAATAGGTAGAAATAATCCGCACTACAGATTTAATTAAAATTTCATTACTTATAGGCAACAACTTCTCCTTCCAATTCTACAACTGCTTCCATAACTTATCTTTAAGAAAATAAAATTCTGTCTTTTGCTTCTACCAGATGGGAGCCCGCATAATTAATTGGAAATATTTTAACTGATCTCTCTATATTATTATCTCTAATCGATTCAGTTTGATTTTTTTTAATTTTTTTCTGATTAAAATCGAACTAAATCAAAATAATCAAAATTTTTAAAATTAAAAATCGAACTGAATTAAAATAAATAAAAAAATAAATCAAATTTTTAAATTAATTCAATTCGATCGATTTTTTTGGTTTGAACCGAATACTGCTAACCCTTACTTTTATGCATGATTTTAAAATTTTCAACTATGCTTATAGCATATTAAAATACAATAATAGTTAAATGTTAATTCTAAATATACTAAATGGGTCTCTCTTTCATCTATCTTTAACTCAGTTCTTAATCTAAAATGGTAACAATGAGAGACATCTTGCATATTCAAGGAGGCCAATACAACAAATAAATTAACTTTAAATTCTATTAAGCCATATGTAATGACGTGGAATGGACCCCACTGAAACTTAACAGGAAGATGCAGCTGCCTCTTTTGATCTTCAACTTTATATAAAAAAGCTAAAATCATTATAACAGAAAAATTGCTAAGTATATGAATGGATAGAAATTATATGATAAAAAAAATCATAAAAAGTTATTAAATTTGGTCTGATTCAATTTTTCTGTTATTAAATTTGGTCTGATTCAATTTTTCTGATTTATTTTTAAATCAACCAAACAAAACTGAAGAACCAAACTTTTTTAGAATAATGATAAAAAATAATTTGGAAAACCTAATTAATCTATACAATTCTGTTAAAATCTAATAATCTTCATTCCTATTTTAAAAATATAAAGACCATACCATTGTAATGATAATGTAAAGACTAAATTATAATTTTTGTATAAAAAAATATACAGAAAATGGTAATAAGAAAAATAAAATAATTCATAGGATAGCGAGTCATTACCTAAAAAATTTCTTCCATAAAATGCTTGCTGAAGCTTACAAAATTAAACACAAAGGACAAGAGAGATACCGGCATCACTAATAAGAAGTAACTCAGCAAATTACATCCTCCCATATTTTTTTTCCCCTTTTCTTTACATGCTCATCCTGCAAGAAACTAAAATAAAAACCCAACAACAACAATCAAAAAGCTCGAAATGTATTAGGATAATTCAGAAATTATGCTGCAAGAACAATCTTTCTCCAGGAGAAGCAGGCCCAATTTCTTCCTCCAAGCTCCTTAAACCATCCCCAGCATTTCCAATGTATCCCTGATTTTTTGCTTCTGAGTTTTTCCCATCAACATCTGCTTCTGATACTGAGGATTTTCTTCTCTGGGAAGATGTAACACTTGGAAATGTTATCCATGAGGGAGCTCGAAACTCAAACCTTTGATCTTCTGCTTCAACTGCATCAGTCTCTGATGCTGATCTATTTGAAGATCTTTGAGAAGATTTTTTGTGCAACCTACTGCTTCCAAGAACCACCTCAGTAGGTAAAATTGGCTGCTCATTACATGGGCTGCCCATCAGCTGTGCAAGTGCACGCTCCAATGCTGTTGTTACTTTGTCCATTGATGGCCTCTCTTTGCCTTTCATTCTAACGCACTTGCAAGCCACATTTGCAATCCTTTTCAATGCTTCAAGATCAGGTGGAGGCTTCAAAACTGGATCCAAAATCATTGATATGTCTCCTGATTTGATCAGAGGAACTGCCCATTCCACGATATTTCCTTCTTCGTATTGCATGTCTATAGCTTTCCTGCCGCTAAGGATTTCCAAAAGCAACACACCAAAGCTGTAAACATCGGATTTTGTAGTAAGGTAGTGAAGTCTATAGTATTCAGGATCAAGATAGCCAAGTGTTCCTGCAGGTAGCTCAGCTAATGGTGAGCTACTATCAGCTGGTCCCAACAAAGAGAGACCGAAATCAGCGACACGGGCATTGTGTTCTTCATCGATTAGAATGTTGGAAGATTTTATGTCTCGATGGATTACAGGTGGGCAAGCATATCCGTGTAGGTATTCGATTCCCCGAGCTGCTTGGACTGCAATGGTGACTCTTCGAACCCAATCTAGCTGTTCTTTTAGTGCCTTGTTCTTCCCATGAAGATGCTGGTGCAAGGAACCATGAGCCATGAACTCATAAACCAGAAGCCTTTCTCCGCCTTCTTCACAATAGCCAAGCAAATTGAGCAAATGGGCATGATTTAATCTTGATAATAGATCAAGCTCAGTGTGGAATTCTTTCGAGTTCTTCTGCTTATCAGATGACACTATTGCCTTTTTAACAGCAACTACTGTTCCATTCTTCAATACCCCTTTATAAACACATGAAAAACTCCCTTTCCCCACTAAGGATTCGTCTTTGAATCCATTGGTAGCCCTCTCAAGTTCCTCATAAGAGAACATCTGGGCCCTCCTTATCTTAAGCTCGTCCAAGTCAGGGCGGATCTTTCCATTGTCTTTAGGAAATGAAGCACCACCAACTTTGTTTTTCTTGGACTTTGATTCCGTTTCTGAGCACTGGCAATTCCTCAATCTGTAGCGAACATACAAAATAGCCGTCGCAGATACTACAATCACCAAGAATACAGCAAAGCCAATCTCCACTATGATGACTGGCAATTGCAATGACCAAAACCTATCGTCCTTCTTTCCTTTAGCAGCATCAGAATACAACGCAGAACAATTTGAAAAGCATTCAGCTGAATAACAACTTGAACAATTATAATCACATTGACGATCAGATTTCAAGGAACATTCAGTTTTCTTATACATTTCAGCAGGGCAACCATTACTGCAAGGCAAGCAGACGTGGGAATTGGGAGACTTGCAAGGTGCATTCTCATTGTTAAATTCATAAGAACCGGGTGAGCAAGGAGTAGTTTTGCAAAGTCCTGGTGAGACTGCCAAAGGCAGAGAGCTAGGAAACCCAAGACCCCAGCAAACAGGTACGAGAGATTTCTCAGCAAGAATTCCACAAGTGAAGTAATTTCCAGCAGCAATTTCGTAGACCTTAATGCCACTAGGAGCTGGAGTGCTTGGCTTTACAATAAAACCCCAACAAATCACTCCATGGTCATAGCTTTTGATCCCACAAGCATGGAACTTTCCTCCCACAATAGAAAGCATTGGATCACTTGGAGGCAAATCCACGTTTCCTTGACTTGAATATGCCACAGAGATCTCTTCCTCAAGGTCCAAGCTTCTTCCCCAGCAAAAGGATTTAGAATCCAGCTCTAAAATCCCACAAACATGATACCCACCAGCTGATATCCTTTGAAACCTCAACTGTTCAGGAATTAAGCTTATCACATGGCTACTAGTCTCATCACCCCAACAAAAAACACTCCTGTTCTGAGAAAACAACCCACAATTAAACTCAGAACCAGCCGAGATTGATTGAATCTGTCCATCAAACGCATAGTTCTTGGTCATGTTATAACCCCAACAATCAACAAGAGAATTGTTTCTGTGCCTGCCTGTTAATGGCTTCCTCAAGCCGCATAAATGGTAATCACCTGCACTGATTTCTATGTACTCAGCCTCTTTGACCATAGGCTGAGGAACACCCATTTGAATGTACCCGCTACTTCCCCAACAATATGGCTGGTTAGATCCCATAAGAAGCCCACAGACAAAGCCATCACCAGCAGTTAAGCCAATAAAAGGGAAACGGGCTGGAGTGCCATAGATTATAGCAGAATTAGAACCATAACAGGTCACAAGATGAGACCCATCTGACTTTAAGCCACAAAAAACGGGGCCATTCTCGCCATAAGAAATGGCGATGGTAGACATGGAGCCTAGGCCTGAAACCATCCACCATAAGTCCGATAGAACCACAAGTTGAACAAGAACTCCAGCATTCCCAAATGTGCAAAACTTAAAAACCCATGTTAGAAAATCTCTAACCAAATGTCTGGAAATTGCCATTGCACAAGCTCAACCTTAATATACAAAGATCATAGAATATACCAACTTTGTGGTTGGATAGTTATCCATCAAAATCTAAGCTAGACAAGGACTTCTTGATTGCGACTTGCTTGTTGATCAGGATATTTAAACCAAGATGAGAAATTCTTAGAAACCAGCTAAGAAAATACCAAAAACCATCAACTATGTACGCTAAAGAACCACTATACAAGCTCCTTCTTAGAAATGGTCAATAAGGTTAAAAAGCACAACTGTTCACTAAGAGAGCTTCATGAATATATGCTGCATTTGCAATAATGGAGAAGAAACCATATGAATAAATCAGTATATGAGAAAATTAATGTCGACACTACCAAACCAAACTCACCAAAAGTCCCCAACTTTGACAAGAAGAAGCTGTAAAAATAATAACCTCATGAACACAGCACCAATAAGTGATACCCAGTTGCTCGTCTTGCTTTAATCTAACACCCATGAGAAGCAAAGTTGAGTTTTTGCTTGTCTTCCTGCTTGAACAATCAAGATACGATCCAAGAGAGAGCTTGTGTATCTCGGAAACCACAAACAAGAAGCATTAGATCGCAGAAGAGGCCATAAAGCAAGCTTCCTAAAAGTTCATCACAGATGAAAAAGTCTCCATTTTTAGCAAAAGATTATTCTCATGGCTACCCTTTAGCATGATAATTACAAGATATAGATGAAAAAGGGTTGTGGAAGAAAATTGGAGGTGAGGTAGATTTGTTGAAGAAGGTAGTTGCAGAGAGTATTGTTGTTTCAAGCAAGAATGGAAGGGGGGGAGAGAGAGGGAAATAAATGTCCATAAAAATGGAGCTTCTGAAAATGGGCAGTGTAGGTGAAGACATTAAATGGGCAGTTAATGCAGTTCGATGCTTTCCTGCCTGGATTACTGCTCACACTTTTTCAATATATATATTTTTTAAAATGTTCATATGCATCCCTTTGCTCCTTTGGGCATTTTCTGCATTCATTTTATCTTTTTCTCCTGGAAAATTTATCTTTATCTTGTAATGCATGCATATCTATATTGCCGGCCTATAATAATAATGATTATATTATTTACAATAAATTATTATTATTATTATTATTATTATTATTATGGTGATGTAAGGCTAAATATACAATTTTATCTTTTGAGGATGTACAATTTAATTAATTTGTATTTTTTGCTTAAGTTATTTTTAAATTTTCAATTTTAATTCAATTTAATTTAAAAATTAAAATTTTCAAGTTAAATTTTCTTTATTTTTTGGTTTATTTCAAAAATTAAGATCAGTTTTTTTTAAGTAAAATTTCTTGATTTATTCTTAAAATTAAAAACTCGGTTGCATGTGAAATTTTTAATAAAATTTCAATTTGATAATTTCAATAAAATTCCAGTAAACCATATATAATTTCAATTTTTTAAAAAATAAATTTATTATTAATCAAATTGTATTTTACTATTTCAATCAAGAAAATTAATATAAAAAGATTAATTTAATTATTTTTTTTTTCAAATGAAAATTAGGGAGTAAAATCTGATATCTTTCAAATTTATTTAAATATACTTACCATCAGACTAAAATTATCAGACTAAAATTATGAGTACAATTAAATTAAATTTTTATAAAAATTTTAATGTGAAATTGGGTAAATACTCTTAAAATGCTTGCTTATAAATGATCTTATATTATTTATTATTAAGGCAGGTCATGTTGAAAACTAATTAATTCTTTGGTTAGCACAAAGGTATTTCATTTGCTAACAAAATGAAGTTTTTTAAAATACATAAAAATTATTATTTATATCAAATTAATTAATAATTAATCATTTTTTATATTTAATATTACATGGTTTTCTAAATATTATGTAGTAATAGTTTGATTTGAAATTTTAATTTCCAATGGTGGATTATAGACGTCCAAGAGTATTTTTTAATACTTTCTTTTTGAAATAATTATTTTTTTATACTCTTTTGGTCTAATTGATTTCTTTTGCTTATTTTATTTCTAAAACTTTATATACGTATTTAAGTTTAAATATATCAATGACTTTATTCAGTTTTATTTTATCAAAATATAACCAACACTCATATTAATTTTTTTAATTTTATTTTATTCTTGATAATTAAAAAAAATTTCACTTAAATTTTGATTTTAATGAGATTTAAAATGAAAATAAAGATTTTGTTTGCTATTCAAATTCGATTCATAGATAAAAGAAATTTAAATTTAACAACTCTATAGAATTTAAAATATTTAAATAGATGCAAATACGATCAAAATAATAATAATAAAAAATTTATTATTTAATTTTTAAATTTAAAAATCTTTTTATTTTTCAATTGGAAAAAAGCAGGTTATTTTAGGATTAGGATATCATATCTTCTTAATTCATTCCATCTCTCGGTTTCTTTAGCATTTTGAGCTCAATAATTTTCTTTTCTTCTTTATATTTTTCTGTAATTTATAATATTTTTTAATAGCTAAAATTTTTTTATCCATTGAAAGTTAATATAATTGAATTTTTTATGAGTCGTGAGATTTAATATGATTTTTTCTAATCTTAAATTGTTATTTTCATTTTTTTTTCTCTGTTTTCAAGGAACCAACCTTCATCATTGTGGCTCAACTAGATATTATTAACTAATTTAAGTAAATAGGTATTATTTAATTGAGTTAATATAAGTAGTAATTAATATATCTATTTATATTAAGAAATTAAATAATTTAGTTTAAATAATTTATTATAATTATTAATTAATTTTAATTTTTTTAATATAATTAATTAATTAAATTTATATGATTGTTTGAATTGGTAATTAATCAAAAATTAATTTAACATTTAATAGAAAGAATCTATTAAATTCACTTATTTAAACACTTAAACAAAAAATAAATAAATTATCTTTAAAATTAATGATGAATTACTTAGATTACAATTGTTTCATTTTATTATTTCATCATATTTATTATTTTTTCTCTCAAAATTTTTTTAATTAAAATTCTCAATTGGATTTTTTTTATAACATTTAAAATAAATAAATTTAAAATAATAAATATTCATTCATTCTATTTACAAAATTTTTAAATTAAAAAAATCATATTTGAATGATTATCAATATAAATTTTTTATTTTTTATTTTAAATCAAGTTTATTAAACCAAATCACACAATTAAATATAACCCTAGATTAGAATTAGAATTTTATAAGAATCTCATTTAATTTATTTTACTGAAAGAATTCAATTTTTCTTAAAAAAATCATTTAAAAAATAAAAATTATATATGATTGTTCAAAAATGTATTTATTTTTTTTTATAAAAAAATTATTAAAAACAAAGTCGTATACAATCCATTAATAAGAAGGTAAGGAAAGAGGAAAAAAAAAGAAGGAAAAACATAAACTCTCACATTATGGAAACTGGTAATAAATTAAAGAAATAATATTTTTTCATAAAACTATTAAATGCTGAATGCATTTTCTTTTTCATAAAATCATTACCTTTTTAATATTATTGTAATCTAATTTATTAAACGCATTCACAAATTTAGTCTAATAATAAATATATCTCACAATTTTTATCTTTTTGTTTTCTCCCTCTCTGTTCTTTCATTTTTCTTCTGAAAAAAAAATAAAAAATAAAATTATAAACAATTATAAAATTATAATAAATTATAATATTTAAAACTAAATAATAAATTTTTTTAAATAATAACCGAATAATAAATATAAGGATTTAAATATATAACGAATATAAAGTTGAGAGGTTAAATACTTAATTCTTTATAAGTTCCTAGTCTATAATAAATTTTGCCCAAACCTCATCTTTATACATTTTAAAAAGATATTATGGCCAAAAAAAAATTACAATTTTATATTTATTGTAATTATACTTTTAGTTTTTATCAATAAATTTGAAATAATAATTTATCTTGATTTTATTTTAATTAAATAAAATTATTTTTTATTGGCTTTTTTTAAAATCTATTTAATATGGTTATTGTGTAGCATTACTTTTAGAACTATTATTAAAAAAATAATTTTATTAAATATATTTGTTATAAAATATTAAAAATTAATTTATAATAACATTAACATGATTTTATTTTAAGAATATCAAAATAATGAAATATTTTTTTAAATTGTTTTTCTAAATTGTTCTTTTAATTTTTAAATATAATGTCAATCGAACACTTTTTTTTAAATTATGCTAATGCTTTTTAAAAAAAAAGTAATATAATTATGCTAATAATCAGTGTATGTTTTAAAAAAATTAGTAAGATACGGATTAAGTTAGAAGTCATAATAGATAATCGCCAAAAAATTATATCCTTTTAATTTTATTGTAATTTCACTCAATAATATTTTTTTTAATTAAATTTTACTTTTTTAAAAAATTAATAATTTTATTTTAAACTTTTAAATTATTATTAATTCTATTTTAAAATTTACTAATATGATAACCACATATTGTATGACATGACGATGACCTGTCAGGTGATATTACAAAATTTGAACTTCTTATATAAAAAATTATTTTTATTTAATTGACATTTTCATTTACTTCATACGAAATTAAAGATTTTTTTTTGGAAAAGAAATAACTCAATTATTTCAGTATAATTAAATTACTTTTTATAAAAAATAACTTATTTATCAACTCTAATTAAGCTTCTTTTTATGAAATGACATTCAAAAGTAATACTTTTAAACTAAATATATATCTTACGAAAAATTTTTAAATAGATAAACTTATTAAAGGATTTTCAATTTATTACTAATTAGTTTGACTTAAATAAATATATTTTTAATTAAGAAAATAAAGTATGAATCCAATATTAAATTTAGTAACCGATTTAAGATTCTAATTGTCTAATTCATTTTAATTTTCTTTTTTATATTTTCCATATTTGTATTATATTTTTCAAAGGAAAATATTTTTTTCATATTTATTTTGTCCTTTTTAAATATCGTCTTCTCTTATTCTGACCTATTTAATAATTATTACTAAAAAATCATGTAATTTTTTAGGAAGTAAAAAATAAAACTAAAGAGTGGATAAGTGACCATATCATTGAGAAAATCTCTTATAAATTACCTAAAAGTTAAAAGAGAAAAAGGTTTAATTAAATTATTATAATTAACTTTTTTATTTTTAACATTCTTATGTTTAGCTTTTTCATTTAAAAAAATAGGAAATTAATTTTTTTATTAATTTAGTTAAATAAAAATTTAATACTTTTAAATTTAATAAATTAAAATTATATTTTTTACTAATGTAATTTTTAATTAAATTATAATTAGCTTAATATAATTATATTAAATTTAAAATTGTTCAATGTATATTTCACTTTTATTAAATATAAATAATATATCACTAAATATTTTTTAGTTATGTTGCATTTACTTTCTTAAATATAAATGTTGTATTCATCTCTTTAAATATAAAAATTATAGGTATTAAAAATTTTAATTTATTTTTATCAGGGCAAAAACATGAAGAGATTATAAATACAAGCCAAAGGTCCAAAACTAATAAAAAAAATTAAATTTAGAAAATAAGATATAATATAAACCAAATCCAACTAGCAAACCAAACTAAATAAATCAAATTAAAGTAACAAATTCAATAACACTGATTGATTGACCACCGCTGAAAGCATCGATTTTCTAGCACCAGCATCGATATTAGAAGCATAATGCAATCCCAAAATCAATAAAAAAAAAAAAAGTAAAAGAAAAAACACCCTCTCAAGCAGATTTCATATAGAATTCTCTCTCAAAATACCGCTCCAAAACCAATAAACACAAAACAGAAAAGACAAAGAAAAATAATCACCTGTCCTGAATAAGGGAGGAAAACAAGACAGGGGAAAGGAAACAAAACAAAAAGTCAAGTAAAAACACGAAACAATCTCACTTTTCTAAAGAAGGGAAGAAGTAAAGGTAAACATCTAAAAGAAACAGCCAATAAAATCGCCACAAGGCCACGAACCAACACCAAATAAACCTGTTCTCTTTCATTTTCAAGAAAATCTTAATTTATCAACTTATATTCCTGTAGTTGTTGTATATTTTTAAATGGTTTTATTCTCCAGAAAATAAATTACTTTCATATCTTCAATCTGCCTTTGGAAAATTGTTTATTACACACCAACTCCAAGCTAGTTACAGTTTTTTTTTATGTTTATTTTTTTATTCATATAATTGATACATCATATGCTATTTAAGTATAAAAATAAATAAAATTATGATTTTTTAAAATGTTGTTATAGTTAAAGAATCGTAATTTATCGTAGAAAAACAATTAAACAATAAAAAATTATATTATTATTATTATTGTTGTTATTTAAGCCTACGCCCGATAAAATCACTAGGAATATTTTATATTGACATTGAGAATAAATTTATTAATTTCAAAAATTTATACTACAAATTATTTAAAATAAAACTCTAATTAATTTAAATTTAGAAATTTTTTATAAATGGGTAGTTTTATTTTTAATAAAATTGTAATTTTAAATATTATTATTATTATAAATATAACAATATTTTTTTAATTGATAGCTAGGACGAATCTTTGACTCATAATTTTTATATTACAAGATTTGAAGTAGCCTATGAAACAAGCGGGTCAAAGGCTAGAAGCAATCAAGGAAAATAATAAAGTTTTTTTTTTCACGACAGAATATGAAATTATAATAAATTGGTTTGCTGAACAATTCAAGATTACATTAAAAGTCTTGAGCCCCACAACCACAAATAGAATATTAATAGAGATGAAGAGGAAAAAATTGTGAGAAAATTAAAATTAATTAAGCAAACAAATCCCTTCATTCATTCTAGATTTTGGGATTCAGTTTTAATCATATTTAACTGAACTATTTTATCAAGTGTATGCATACCAGACATTGGACATTTAAGAAAGTGTATGAATGTCCACACCAAAATTATTTGAGAAGATCTTGGTAGGGTATGTTAATTAAGAATTTGTGCAACAAAATCAAGAAAATCTTCAAAGATTTTGATAAAACTATTTATTAATAGTAGTTGCAAGACACTATGGCAAGAATTTAAGGGACAACTTATTAATACCCATCTATTTTTATGTGAACTACGTGATAAAGAAAGTTTTCTTGGTCTTCCTCACATGAATTTTTCAATGCTCGATTTTGAGCCAAGTAGCATTCATATCTCATCTACTTGATGAGAAAGACGAGCCCAAGAGTGTAGAAATTAAACAGGTAACCTCCATACAAAACCAAAAGACTGGATTTTCCTTGCCACCATTTATAATTTTCTTGTACACCAACAATGTGAGAACTTTATGCCCACGAGTCATGTTCCAAAACATTATCATTCATTAGGATTGAGCCACATATTTTATCCTTTGACAAGGCCATCTAAGAGAGAGAGTGTTTGTTTAAACTACTTTTGACTTAATTCTTAAAAAATCCTTGATTCCAAACGAAAATAAAATTTTACCTCCATTGACTCTGCTCCATGTGGATTTTTGTATCCCAGTCACCAAACAATCTTGTATCGTACGAATGGCTCAAAGTTTTCCACAACGTAGATAAGATAATACACATCTCACAGGCCATTAAAAGAAAAGGTTTGGAAGAAGAATGAAAAATTGCAATTATTTCCAAACTACCTCAAAAGTTTATGCAAACCAAATAAATCAAACATCCAAACGAACTTAATTCATGAAAAATCTAAACAAGTGAGGTTGAATCATAAGACACATAAATAGAACAGAAGAATCCTTTTTAGAATGCATAAAAGAATTGGGATGTCGCAAAAGATCCAAAAAATAAATAAATATTCAAAGCAGGGATTGATTCCTCAAAAAATAAGTTAATACAAATAATTGTATAAAACATCAGAAACTACCACCCATTGATTATGTACTACTTACTATTATATATTTAAATTAGATTGGCTTTCTAACTGCTATAAGGAAAGAGAAGAGAAATTACAAAGGCTTTTAACACCTTGTAGAATACCTTGTGAACGCCTTGTAGGTTGGCTTTCTAACTGCTACTGCTCTCCTGAGAATGCAGAAGTAGAACCTGCGATTAGAAGAGAGTTTAGATGGCATGCTTAAATGACTGAAGGCTACACGCATAACTTTTATGTATGGTCAAACCCTAGGTTGAACCGATTTCACCAATGTCCAGCAATAAATCAAGTAGAAAACCAGCATTCAACATCTAATTCAAAATGGCTGGGTAGCTCCAGCAAATCTTAAAAAATGAAGCCTACAATGAATTTAAATAGGCCGAAACAAACATACACCTACGTATTATTTGCATTTAACTTACTGACCTAAATCAAAATCAAAACCCGTCAAACACTTAGAACTCATAAAAGATACAATGTTATCAACGATTTGTTAAAAAAATAATAAGAAATTTAAAGCATATTCACCAAAACTATATTACAATCAACAAGAAGTCCAACAATCATCAATGATATAATTAATATGATAATGCTTATTATAATTATAGGGGTTGAATAGGTTACAATTTAAACTCAAGTATTCAATGGGTTAATCCTAAATAGTCGAAGGTGTACATCCCTGTTCAGCCAAATTAAATTATTATGATCAATGCCTGAATTTTAGCTCAAAATACATTTCGATACCTATTGTTTCAAAATTAGCAATTTTACACTAAACTTTTCCTTGAAGTTTTACATTAGAGAAAATTTTGGCTGCTTAACACTCCATTTGTTTTAAGGAAAATAATTTGTATATAGAAAATATTTCTATATTTTCTAAAATAATTTATTTTCCATTGGTTGCAATGTTAAAAATGAAAAGATATTAATAAATTTAGGCTTTGCTTACGGCAATAACTTGCATTTGGAAAATATTTGCCATCCAAAATATTTTATGTGAAAATAACTTATTTTTTATTGTTCGGTTGTAATATTAAAAACAAAGCTATTACTAAATTCATACATAGTAGTGCTAATAAAATTCTTAAAGTTCAAAAATGATTTCTTCTTCCCAAAATAGAAAGTTGTTATCTTTATAATCACTTAATTTTTCTTTTGACATTTTCGCTATGATAAAAAATATTCTATTCATTTTCCTTAAAAATGGCTTAATTTTTTCTTTAATATTTTATGTTGACCAATTTTCATGTGTGCCCCAAACATAAAAAGATAATAAAAATATTTTCTGCAAAACAATCAGAGTCTTGTGTATTTAAAGTTTATGACTTTCCCTTTTAAAAAGCTAGTTTAATTTTCTTAGAAATAGCTTAATTTTTTCTTTGGCTAAAAAAAATTTTTTTTTTCATTTTTCAGAAATGACTTTTTATTTGAAAAGAGGATATCAGTTTTCTTAAAAATGACTTAATTTTTATTTCAACATTTTTTGTTGACCAATTTTCTTATTTCAACATTTTTTGTTGACCGATTTTCTTATGTCACTCTCTGTAAAACTAACAATCTTATGTATATAAAGTTTATGCTTTCCTCCTATTAAAAGAGCTAGTTCATTTTCGCTAAAAATAGCTTAATTTTCTTTTCTACTACAAAAATATTTTTTATTGACTAAATTTTTTGAATGCCCCAAATGTCAAAAAATACCAAAAATATTTTCCAGCCTACAAGTATTTCAAGGCAACATGTAGCCACACAGCTAATTTTGAAATGGTGTGCATCCGTTATTTATGTGAAGTTCCCTTACCTCGTCCAATGATCAATGTAGTTCAGAAAACAATTATTTGAACTTCCATCAAGCTTTAAACTATGCTTGATATAGAGCTAGGAGCAAACACGTGTCTACATGTAAAGTTTCAAGTGATGTAAATTAATATTACCCTTTTCTACGCAACATGATATCATGAGCACCTAATTGATCAATCCCCTATTGGTTTTTAGAACTGCAATGCATGAAGGATTGCACAATCTAAAAGAGGACTCTTAACAATACAAAGGACCCCTCAGATTCATTTTTAAAGTTAACACAACAATTGAAGAGAACTAATGGTTAGGCATAAAGAGGATTATATATGACTGCACCTCATATGCAGAAGAGTTGTCGACTCAATAATGCCAAATTTGCCAATCCCAGTGGTGTAGCCAGCATTTCTCGAACTCACTATAAGGGAAATAAAAAAGCAATAGATCACACAACATATTAAAAACTGTTGAGGCATGAAGCGAAAACATGTAATGAGAAAACTAACTACTAATGTCAAGACATAGCATAGTCTCCCATAGCAGCAAAATACAATGCATGTGGTCCTGCAATGGTGAAAAAGTAGTTCATGCTTTCCAATATTGAACTTCTGCATATGACTTGTAGGCAAAGCGAAGATCCACAAACTTGGCAACAAAAGAGAGCTGACTTCAAATGATATTCAGTTTTCATGAAAAATTACTTCAAAACTTTTTTTGATACTTCACTTGAAATTACCAGACTATGGATTGGACAGCTGGAGACTTCATACATATATCACAGCACCAAAGGGGTTCCTAGAGCTCACATCCAAGGCGTGTGGCTTAGAGAGGTGACTGCAAATGGGGTGGTAGGAAGTAGGGCCAGGTTCTTGGGTTCCAAACTGAGTATGAAAACCATTCTGATTCTGGTTCTTCACTCAGAACCAAAACAGACTGCACGAAACCAAGAACCAAATTTACACATGTTTTTTTATTGATCCTTTAGATATAGTACATACTTTTAGCATGTGTATGCGTGTGTATATCTTTCACTCCTCTATATTTTCTAGATAATTTTTAACTACAAATGTACTTAATTTCAAGTGCATTTTCATACAATATGCTTAATCCAAAATTATATGTACACATTGTAATTAAATATTATACAATTAAGAAATAATTGAAGGTATATAGATAATATAATTATATTATTATATTACACATAATATGATCATATTACATAACATAGTAGTATAATTATATTGTATATAATATATATACGTATCTTATAGTTAAAGATTACATAATTAATAATGGCTAAAAGATATATTAAATGATATACTCTGAATAAATAATCAATTATAAAGCTTAAATGATAATTTAGATATAAATTTTTGCAAAAACAATTGCATAAAATTGTTTTAAGAATCAAAACATATATAGAACCTGTACCAAACTAGAACCATATTCAAATTTTTATCCAATTTTGGTTCCTATACAGAACCTGATCCACCCCTAGTAGGAAGTCTTCCCATACTGCAAACTGTAAATTCTACCATAGGTTTTTATGCAATATCCAAGTAAGAGAGGGAATGCAAAATATGTCGGTCAGCAAATTAAGAAACCAAAAGATAAAGTAGTGATTAAGCCCACTCCATATGTAGTAAAGTTATATTATACATAGTTTTTAACAATAATATTTTATTACCTTCTAACTCCCCTCGAATTAGTGCATAGATATCACACATGCTCAACTTGCAAATGATAGATTTTATTGCTGAGCCCTTTGGTAAACACATCAGCTACCTGTTCATCGGAAGTCATATGATCTAATCTTAAAACACCATTTATTAACTCCTCTTTAATGAAGTGTCAATCAATCTTTATGTATTTCGTTCGGTCATGTTGAACCGGATTATGAACTACACTGATGGCAACTTTATTGTCATAGTACAATAGGAGTTTGTCTCTCTCCAATAGTTTCAATTTCTCTAACAATCTCTGCAACCATAAAATTTCACAAACACCTTATATCATCGCTCTATATTCCACCTCAACACTTGATCGAGTAACAACGCTTTGTTTTTTTACTTCTTCAAGTAACAAGGTTTCTTCCCAGAAGTGTACAATAATCATTAGTTGACCTTCTATCGTCAAAGGATCCATTCCAATCTGCATCTGTGAATTAATGCATGCAAAGATGATCATGTTTAGAGAATCAGAGACTTTTTCCAGAAGCAGAAAATAGCTTGCATGTGAGACTCACAAGATCATGCATAGACTGACTGACTAAACTGACTGCATATGTTATGTCTGGTCGAGTATGCGAAAGATAAATCAGTCTGCCTACCAACCTTTGATATCCGCCCATATCCACTAATTCACCAACTCCTGCTTGTAGCTTGTAAATGCTCTCAATGGGAGTTTCAACTGATTTGCAACCTAACATACCAATTTCTTATAAAAGATCTAGAATATATTTTCTATGAGAAATAAAGATTCCCTTCTTTGACCTGGCAACCTCGATTCCCAGAAAATATTGCAGTTTTCCTAGATCTTTAATTTCGAACTCCTAAACCAAAAACTTTTTCAGCCGAATCATCTCTTCAGTGTCATCCTTGTTATTACTATGTCATCAACATAGATTATAAAGAGAGTAATTTTATCCTTGCGATGTCTGATAAATTACTATGTCATCAACATAGACTATAAAGAGAGTAATTTTATGTTATCAATATAGACTATAAAGAGAGTAATTTTATCCTTGTGATGTCTGATAAATAGAGTAGAGTCAACATAGCTCTATTGATAGCCAAAAGAAATCATAGCTCTACTCAATCGATCAAACCAAACTCTGGGTGACTGCTTCAAACCAAACTCTAAGTGACTGTTTCAACCCATACAAAGCCTTCTTTAGCCTGCACACCTTTCCTTTTTTTTAATCAGCTAATTCAAGAGGGATTTCTATATACACTTCCTCCTCCAAGTCTCCATGGAGGAATACATTTTTCACATCAAATTGTTAGAGATCCCAATTAAGGTTGACAACGTAAGATAACTATACTCTAATTGAGTTCATTTTGACAACAGGGGACAAATGTCTCCTGGTAATCCACTCCATAAGTTTGAGTGTATCCCTTAGCCACTAGTCTAACTTTAAATCTTTCAATTGATTCCATTTGCTTTGTGTTTCACAATGAACATCCATTTGCAGCCAACAAGTTTCTTCCCAGGTGGAAGAGTGACAAGCTCCCAAGTCTCATTTTTTGCCAGTGCTTTTATCTCTTCAATCATTGCTTCCTTCTCACTTAGGATCTGCAAGAGCTTCCTTCCAATCCTGTGGAATAGACACAGAGGAAATAGACAAGGTAAAGGCTTTATAAGATGGAGATAAAGAATCATAAGAGAGAAAGTTAGAAATAGAGTGATTTGTGCAAGATCCAACTCATTTTCTTTGAACAATTGGTTTATTTAGATCATCAAAGGGCTCAAGGTTTAGGAATGCCTCACTAGATGGAAAAAAGGAAGATTTATGACACTGAGTAGGCTGCACAATGGCTTTTTCTCCTTCTGTTTTGTCTCTTCTTGAGTATCTCCTTAAATCTAGTTTATCCAAATGCTCTCACCAATAATCTCTCTCTGTATAATAGTCTCGTTATCACCAACAGTCTCCCCTGCATAGTAATCTCCTCTAGAGTAAAACGTTCTAAATTTATAGGAATAGAAATCATCTCTTCTCTCTCATTATCCTCTCCTAGAAAAGGTGATAGGGTAGTACTGAAGTAAAGTTCAGTCTCTCTAAATGTAACATCCATACTGACAAAGTATTTTAGTCACCAATAATCTTTCCCTGTATAATAGTCTCCTGATCATCAATAGTCTCCCCTGTATAGTAGTCTCCTCTAGAGTAAAAAATTCTAGAGTTACAGGAATAGAAATCATCTCTTCTCTCTCATTGTCCTCCCCCTGAAGAGGTGATAGGATAGTACTGAAGTAAGGTTCAGTCTCTCTAAATGTAACATCCATACTGACAAAATATTTTCTAGATGGAGGATGGTAACACTTATGACTCTTCTATGTGGAAGAGTACTCAACAAGCACATTTAATAGCCCTCAGATCAAACTTCTCACCTGTCCTAATATGAACAAAACACGTGCATTCAAACACCTTTGGTGGAACAATATAAGCAGCTAAGGTTGCATCTCTCCAATAGGTTTTTGGAAGGTTCATGGTGAAAAAGAGAGATCGGCCTACTTTCAATAAGTGTTAATTTTTCTTTCAACAATATCATTTTGGGTACTAGTGTAAAGACAACTAGTTTGATGCAGTATCCTATTAGACTCCAGATAAACAGAAAAATAGTCATCCGTGTACTCTGTACCATTATCAGTTATCAAAACTTTTATCGTAGCATCAAATTAAGTACAAATCATCTTGTGAAAAGATTAAAAGCAAGAAACCACATCACTCTTTACTTTTATCAAATAAACCCAAGTCATGCAAGTGTAACAATCAATAAAAGTAACAAATCAACGATTACCAGATAATAGGTCCCAAACGTCAGAATGGATGATCACAAAAAGGATCGTACTTCTATTGTTACTATAGGGATAAGAGGTTCTTATATGCTTAACATACTCACAAGCATCACAAACCAAAGAACCACATTGAGCCTTGAAAAATAAATTAGGATAAAATTTCTCTAAAACAAAGAATGATGGGTATCCTAACCATCGATACCATTTCCTGGTTGACATTCTGATTTCTTGGTTGACATTCTAATTTCTTTCAAAAAGAGCCCAAAGTGAATTTAAACTTAGATTCCCTTCCAACATATATAAGCCATCATGCAGTCTACTATTGCCAATCTTCTTCCCAGTTTGAAGTCCCGAATAATACAATAATTAGGAAAAAATTCAATTTTACAATTAAGTGTTTTGGTGAGAGCACTAACAAATAAAAGATTAATAGGAAAACAAGGAACATGAAGAACAAAAAATAGCTTGATATTTGAAATATAAACAATAGAAACGATTCCAGGTATAGGAGTGGAAGAACCATCTGGGATTCTGACAGTTTGAAAACATGAAAGATAATTAAGAAAGCTTTCAAAGGAGCCTGTCATATGTCTATTTGCATCAGAATCAATAATCCATAGAGCAGAATCAAGAGGAAACAAAAGCATTTTTAGAAGTCCTTACATTACCCATGCAAGTCACTGCCATTTCAAGAAAACACCACCCTTTTTCTATCAAAAACAGTAGAAAGATCACTATTACTGAAAAAACTATTACTGTTCACCGGCGAAAAGAACACAGGTCTAGCAGATCAGAAGCGCGACTTGAAGGAGAGTGCCAAAAAAAAGCACCAAAACAAACTTGAAATATTAACAAAAATCACCAATGGAATTCGTATACCCAAATAGTAGCCACCAAAGCCAAATCCAAAGCTACTAAGGGTAATCACCTTAACCGGAGTATCAAAACTCAAAACATCACCCAAGGCTGCAGTACCCAAGTTGAATCGACGCCAGAAGAGGAGACGGAGCAGCCGGATCTTGCCGAAAAAGGACACGCGTCGGCACGTGGCGTCAGAGTGAAGAGAAGGGAAGGCGCGTGTGGGCTACACGCGCTTCTTCCGGTCGCTGGAATTGGACAGGAGGCCGATCTTGAGCCGCAATTTTGATTGGTAGGGGTGGTGACACGAACAACACACCCTAAACAGGTGATCTAGAGATGATAGATTTGAAACCCAAGAAGGTGTCGGAAAATTTTTTTTAAACCAACAGACCAGAGCTATAGATCTGAGAACTAGACTCTAATACCATGTAGAATTTGAGATGAATTTTTTATTTTATTCTAACGGAATTGATCTTTATAAGATTTGAGTATTTATACACGGAATCAATTTAAATTAGGAATATTTATAATAAGAATAAAATCTCTTAAATCAAGCCTAATTAGGAATCTTCTATGTTGGTCAACATATTTATATGACGGACATGTGATTTAGTAATATATTTAAGGAGTATAAGGTAATTTAATGCATTTACGACTAACGATTATTTAAATAATTTATAGAAATATATAAGTTATTAAATTACATTCACTTGTACTTAAAGATAAAATTAATATATATATATATATATATTAAAATCTTAATTACATATTACTATAAATAATTTTAAAACGATACAATTGATTCTCTGGTTTGAGTTTAGTTCTGCACGGTTCAGAGCTTGATGAATAATTAGAACAGAAAAACAATTAATACAAGTCAGTTTGATTCCTACAACGACGATTTTATCTTGGTTTCAATAGAGTTTGTTGCAATATGATTTTTTGGTTAGGTTCATCCAAACATCATGCACAATCCTATTTATTGGGCTATCCTATATATATATATATATATATATATATATATATATATTAAAATCTTAATTACATATTACTATAAATAATTTTAAAACGATACAATTGATTCTCTGGTTTGAGTTTAGTTCTGCACGGTTCAGAGCTTGATGAATAATTAGAACAGAAAAACAATTAATACAAGTCAGTTTGATTCCTACAACGACGATTTTATCTTGGTTTCAATAGAGTTTGTTGCAATATGATTTTTTGGTTAGGTTCATCCAAACATCATGCACAATCCTATTTATTGGGCTATCCTAAGTGAGTCGGCACGAATGAATCCAACCATAACCCTCTATTTTTGTGTTGTGTTAGTTGGTCATGTCTAAAATTGTGACCCATGTTAATTTTTTCGGATTCTCCCTTATTAGGGAGCAAAAGCTTACATTAAAACTTTTACTGCACACCTCCTCCTCTCTCTCTCTCTCTCTCTAACAACTATTCTAAAAGCATTTTCCAAAAGCTTGTTTAAAACAACATGATAGCCACCCCAAATAGGATATTAGAAAAGGACAACCAAACAAATTCACGAGCAACTAATTTGACTCGCTTCCTCTAAATTAAATTTCAATGGTCCTAAACTCTCTTATGCCGCATCGTATATCAAATAGAAGAATCTCAATCTTTGTATCATTTTCCTAAGCAACAATCAAGTAAACAATTCTAATATATTGAGTTTAGTCCTATTTTCAATTTTCATTCATTTTTTTTGGCACCGGACATCTTCTAGGCACACAACTAGGCTCAATGAACTATCTCGACCTTAGTGCACATTAAACCATGGTAACGTATGAGTGGCTTATTTTGTAAAAGCTGTCCTTATTACAATAATTATCTATGTGACCAAGTGATGTGTCAAAAAAGCACCTTAGAGACAAGCCGCATGGATCTTCTGGGAAGAGCTTCTCCGGCTGAATGCATCATGCTTCTTAAAAATTTTGTGTCATGCTTACTACAGCTATTTTGACATTCATTGCCTGCAAATGGCCTCTTTCTGCTAAATTCTTCATTCGATCCCTGATTATCAAACTTTAAACAAGTTTTCTCAACTGAGTTGTCAACTTGTGAGCATCTGGAAGGGGCATATTCTTAAATTATCAGATTTTTACAAGCAAATATAACAGTACAACAAAAACTTCTACCAAGAAAAGAAATTACATTGAAGTCTCTATCACATTAACAATATTGTTCCATTCCTGCCAAAGAAAAAGGGAATATAATCATAATTCAATGGTGTCATTAAAACTACCTGACGAAATTAAGATATTTATGCTTCTTAGCAACAAAAACTTTAGGCTCAAATAAAAAGAATGACAAATTGCTCATTTTGTTGAAGAAAATTAAGGTGCATGCTAAGTTGGTCATAAAAAGGTTACTTCTTTAAGGGGAGTGTTGACTTATTAGACATGTGTGACATCTATGCACCAACTTTAAGGAGGGTGTTGACTTATTTGCTGATTTTGAGGATATGATTTGATTTGATTAGGATCCTTAATTATTTCTGTAGTTATTATTTGATTATTTGCTTCCTGTTTAGTTATAATTCTTAATGTATAAATAGTCATGTAAACTAATTGTAAAGATCAAGAGTGAAATACAAGAATACTCTAAAATTCTCCAAAATTCTTCACATATGCATAATTTTTTTTCCTTTAAATAACATGAATAATGGTAACAATGGTCTTTATGTAATAGCATGATTTAAAACCATGTTTCTATTACCCATGACAGTAAATTAAACTGCAATGTCTGAGATATGGCCATTATTCAAAACCATGTATATAACACGTGACAATGAATTAAACTGCCATTTTTGATCCAAGATGAGCTACATTTTATTGGACCCATGAGCTAATTAAGAAGAGCTAGACCCTAAGGGGTGTTTGTGTTAACTTTTGACCAGTTTATAAACCTGTTTGTTTATAATATTTTGTGAGCTTATAATTCAGCTTATAAGCTACAAAAAGTAAGTAGGGAGTGACAAGCTTTTTATTTTGGTACTTATAAGTTATAAGCATTAAACTTATAAATTGGTTTAACTAAATAAGTTACTATAACACCCTCATTTAATTTTAAAATTTCACAATATTTCTTATTTAATATCCATTTAGTAATTTTAATAATAAATATACTTATAAGCTATTTATTACTAAACATGTCAATTGTTTATGACATTTATAAGCATTTTAACCAAACACATTTTTGCTTAAAATTTTAAGCTTTAGTGCTTACAAGCCAATTTTCATAACCTAAGCCGAACAACCCCCAAGGATAACGTCACAGAGTCAAGAGGAGCTAGACCCAAGTAGTTGGCCCCATGCAATGGCATGACAACTATGCCTGTGAAACTGATCTTGAACCCAATTCCACATGGGGGGAATTTTGGAACGTGGTTATTCACAGGCCTAGGACTGTGAATCAACATCTCTTAAAAATGGGCTTGGATCTAGGATAAGCCACATTCCAATAGAAATAATCAAACAAAATTTACTGGAACACACAAAATTGTTCTTAAAAATAAAAGTTATTTCAACATATTCAAGTTATTCAACGAACAATGTTATAAAAAAATTTGACTTCCTTTTGTAACAAAACAAAAATTGAATTATATTCCAAAAATCACATTTCGTTCCTATTTCCAACGCTAACAGAACTTAATTTTTTTTAAAAAATTTTTTTATATAAAGAAATAGTCTTAAATGGGATTACTTGTCATATATCATGAATGCATGGTCTTTAGATCCTGCTGTTCTTTTTCCTCACCTCTACCAAGCACAACCTTGCACTTAGTTCCTAGGTTCCAAGATCCCATTATGCTATAATGTGTTGCACCTTTTAATAACTTGCAACAAGAAGTCACAGATCTACTGGGTACCCTTCTATATTTGTTCGCTAATAATTAAAATTTTCCAAAGAATTTGAGATGGAAACTGTGAATGTGAAAACAATTGAATTATTGGAACAATGAAAATTACTATCAAATTTAACCATAGTGCACGATCTGTCAGCCGCATGATTTCTAAAATCATCAACACTTCCAATTCATTGATTCCGTGAAACTATATATTAATATAGAGGAACATATAAGCAAAAAAGGACTCAACCACATCCTACTTCCAAGTCTAAATGCAAAAATAATCTAGAACATGCTCAAATGACACACATTATTTCCTATTTCATCAATTTTATAATTTTCATCTGAAAAATAAACTAGAAAAGGTGATACCTGCTCTTCAGAGCACGTAGGCAAATGGTTCCCACAATGGTTATTCTCACTTAATGTGGCTAATGTAGCTTGCTCATTTCCTGCATTGTGGTTTGAATCATCCAGACCCACGAATCCACCATTTTTATTGGGTAAAGATAACGTGTCTTTGTGGTAATTTCCAGCTTCTGACAACTGTATTTCTGTAGAACAGCTGGCCAGGCGTCCAGGAAAGACACTACAATTATTCTCAAGATCACTACTGTTCTGCCAGGTCAAATTCTCACACATTTCATCACCGTGCTTCAAATTATGATGCTCATTTGCAATAAGATCTACCGAGCCATCAGATATGGAGTTAACAGCAAAATTGCAGGCTGTCTTTTCTGTAGGAGTATCAGCAATATCTGAATCAAGAATAGCAGCATAGACATTCTTGGTGCAGGATTCTGTAATGGAAATTATCTGGTTCTGGTTCTGAACATCAGCACTAGGCTTAGATGAGATAGGTCCCTGCTCTTCCCCTAAGCATTCCAATCCCTCTACACTACATTGTCTTGTTGGCAAGATCATTACCAATTTATTACCTTCATCAATCTCTATATTGTTTTCCATAACAAAACTCGGTGAAGTTTTAGCTTGTACATACCCATCCTTGATTTCACCAGGACCGACACTTTGAGGAAAGAAACCTTTTACCTGTGTATTATCACTTTCTCCAATGCACCCAAGCTCTTTACAAAGACTTCGAGATGTGGTACTGTCCACATGCCTACATAAAGAAACCTGATTTTTGTAGTCCTTAATCCAGTCCGATGGGCTAGAATTCAAATCAACAGAGAGTTTGATTCCCTCCTCTGAACTGACATAAAATTCAAAAGAAGCAGGAGCTCTTCTATAGGTTCTAGTAGGAGAGGCATTCTTTATAGGACAGACACCTATATTCATTTGTCCACAATGAAACTGGGGTGTATCTTCCTCCCTGCCACTGAGGCTTGATGAGGGTTCCTTATGGATGAGACCGCCACAAGCACTTTGCGCAATAATTTGAGACTGGGATGGATCCTGAAAATAATCAATTGAGCAACCAACAGCTTCCTGCATCGTCATGTAGATAGCAATTTAATGAGGGGTTTATAGCAGTTCCAAATGCAGGCAAAAAAGCCCAAAAATAACATAATCCTTCCAACAATAGGAGAGTAGCCAGGCACAAACTCTCCACCATTTTCTCCACTCTCTTACACCTATTCAGAAGTTACAACTGAGCAAAGCTATTTCCATCTTCACTATTATTGAAGTTACTTTTATACACTGGAATAAAGTTTCACTGGATAGGATATGGGCGAAGAAGAAATTGTTCTTATTTCCTATGTATGTTTTCTTTTCTGGAGAACCTCTAAAATAGTGCATTTTGATAAACCCATGAAGCTTTAGAGAAAGATCTGAAGATTATACTCGGAAAAAGGGACAAATCTAGAGACTGAAGCATTTAAAAGGGAGGAAGATGCATAATTTAAAGACTAGCAGTAATATTTTCAGCCAGCAAAAACTTTATGCACAATTTTTTTTCATAAAACAATTATATAATTGAAATATGATCAAACCTTGTCATAAGGTCTGAGTCCCATGCAGCTTTCCATTTCATTGCATTTGGTGCTTGTATTTCCTTTATTACCTATTTCTCTAGTATAAGATCTTTGCCTAAAGCTATCTGTAAAAGCAGCAATTGATCAGCTTTCATCAGAATCTAAGTCGATTTGGAGAGGAGACAACAACAACAACAACAACTACACTACAACTAAGCTTTTATGCAAAACCAGTAACGTTTGGAAAGAACAATGATATTACTTTTATTTTTAGAAATTTTGAAGCACAAAAATTTTGTAAAGTGCAAACCTTTTGTTACATTTCCTGTCAAACTGAAAGGTGCTTTAGTCTGAAAGTTTGTTACTGGAGATGGAGAAAGTAAAACATCTTGGATCCCACCTCTGCTCTTGCCTAAGGATGCGAAACTTAAATCATTCTTCTGCCAATTTGTCACGCATCAATTTAGGGTGTAAGAAATAAAAATAAAAAAAGCATTCTAGCTTATCTCAAGAAAATAATATGAACCCAAAATGTATAGTCATTGAATCGATGACATTTTTCCATAATGATTGGGATATGTCTAATTAAAGAATCTCATAGTTATGAGAAAATCATGATATTCACAAACTCTTATTAATGATTTATTAATACCATCACAAACTCTTGTTAATGATTTATTAATACCATTCCTTACATATCATGTATCCTCCATTATGAATATGGCTCATGTATTCTGAAATTAAAAAAATAGAAGTGAAAAAAGAAACGTTGTCACTTGTGATTCTCCACTTCTCTTTTCTTCCCTGCTACTGCTTCTCTTTCTAAAAACTTAACATTAAGCTGCACAACTTCACATGGTACAATGCATAGTGCTCCATTTAAATTTCTATCAAGATTAACACTTCAAATTTGCATAAATCTCTAGTTGCTTTGAAGGAATGTACTGATTACTGAATTTTATTTAAATAATATAAGCACAGACACAAGGAGGCTTTTTTCTCCAATGAATGTTCACTTCTTACAAGTAACAATAACGAGAAATGGGTGAATACAGAATCAAGATTCAAATGCTAATAATTTCATAATAAGTGAATCCAGAATCAAAGAGAGTTGCCAAGTCCTCTCGATTGTTGCGCATCTATTAATCTTCTAGCTAATTCCAAATAATAGGTTCTAGTACATACTGACATTACAAAATAAATTGACAAATGGTCCCCAAGCAAACTGCGTTGAAACTAGATCCACAATAATTAAACCTCACTAAGAGATTGCTCAACCGACAACTTGGATAGTTTCAATCATATTCATAGAATCAAATACAGGCTGATATGTAACAGGATTTTGGGGGCCATTACCCATTTCACTGTTATTTACAGGCCCCATGTAACTTGCAAGTGTAACGGCCGTTACTGACCTCTGCTGACCATTACTTAGTGGTAACAGCCTTCATAAAATCACATGCAACACTGCAATCTGCCATTTTCTTCTTTCCATTCTTTCCAGCAAGCTTCAAACAGCAGCAGGGGGTTTCTTTCCTTCACAATCTTTTTATTTCTCCCCAAATTTTCTTATCCTTTCTACAAAGCTAAGAATCATCAAACAATATCTAGCTAGTTTTTCTAAAGGTGAATTTATCTCTCTGTTTTTTTCCTTTTCATTACTTACTGTGTTTTAGGCTTTTTTCACATTTGTTGATTAATGCTCTTTTTGATGTTAGTTTTATTGTTAAAGTTAAACACTCTGTTTTCATTACTTCTTGTTTTTAGTTTTTAGCTTTTTTGCTATCTACATAATTATTTTGGCTATAAATTAAAGAAAGTTTAATAATGTTTAAGAATGATATTTTAATAGTGTTGACTATTTTATAAGATTTTAGAGATTTGATTACTGAGTTAATTGCCGGATTTTATGTCCCAAATTATAGCTAATTTTTTTTATTGCCTTTTGTATAAACTTCCTAGTTAGATTCAATTCTTTGTGTATAAATATGTGATTACATTGTATGTAATTGACATTAAGAATCAATAAAAAACTTAGAATTTCTCAAAAATCTTCATCTAGTCTTTATTTGGTATGTTTATATCTATAATATAGTTGTGTATCTTAAGAAAGCTTAAGATACACAACTATATTATAGATATAAAAATATCAAATAAAGACTATTAAGATATCAAATAAAGACTATTAATTTATCATTCTTAAAACATTATTAAACTTATATCTATCAATATATATTCATTTCACGAATTTTAAAAAAATTTTCAAATAAATGTGTAGCAGTCTTATCATTGTGTTACAACCGTTATAGGCCTGTTTATGCAACCGCGATTATAAATGAGGACGACACCTCATATTTCCCAATATATCTCATCGCAAGAAGAGGTTTATATAGAAATAATGAAATCATTTTAAACTACATCCTCAGTGGAGCTAAGATCAAGAATGAGACTTTCTCAATTGAATTCTAATCAAACCGATTGAAACTTGCAGAAGTAGCAAAGCTATAGAGGAGAACCAACCAGTAAAAACAAGACTAGGAGAGAAGTGTAATGTCATGACCAGCATGGGGAGACTGTAACAAAGTTCAAAACCATTCCAAGTGAATATGACTTTTGACATTGAGTGCTCTTTCACTTAAAGTAAGGTAAAATGTATTAGTGGAAGGCGAGATATCAAACTCTTCTCAATCTCTACCAATTTGGTGGGTTGAACTTGAAAAAGTAAAGATTTTGGAGGTTTTGAAACCTCCAAAATTCTTACTTCCCTTAAAAACCTCCCCCCTAAGCAAATAATACTTCAAAAACTTATACCTCACCTCCAATAGCTTTCTACCAAACATAGCATTGGGAGACTCTCTCAAGTGTGCATAGCCTTTCCTTTCATTTAAAAAAGGCTATTTCTATGGTTTAAACCCACAACACCTTGATCACAAACATAGACTTTTAGTTAATTTGAAATGGTCATTCTATTAGGATTTTATGTTCAAGACCATAGTTACCGAATTCTCTCAACCCTCCTGTGAACCGCGTTCCAGATACTTCATACCGAAATGCGATACATTTGTGTCCCAAATTATAAAAGGAAAAGTAAAAAGAATAAAATACATTTTAAAACACTTTAAGTGAGATATAGATAATAGATTTAGATGTTAGTGGAATAGGTGGCAATGTTAACTTGGGAGTATAAATTACTATTTTATCAGTTAAACTTTAAAATCTGTTCAGAAAATATAAATATTATCACTATTTAATTATATAAACATTATATTATATTGCATAAACATAATTTACATGCCCCCAAATTAAATTGGTGCACCAACCAAATGTACCACTATTCGAATTAGCGTATCTATTAAGTTTACCCCCTATGTATCCTATATTTCATTCATTGGCATACCGCGAACTGCGTCTCCATACCACGACTCAAGAGTATCACGATTTAAGTAACTATGTTCAAGACCTTATTCTATTAGGACAGTATGTTCAAGAACTAATTCTAGTAGGATTTTCGCCATACATATATAGAGTTGAAATATTAAGTTTTAGAGGCAAAACTCAAAGATAACAGAAAACCAGTCATAGAAAGTTATTCTTCTTCTCTGTATAACAAGAAAATATGCCTCTTTGCTTTACTTTTTTTATTACTTTAGTTCTCTCCCCTCGGACTTTCTCTTACCCACTCTACAGCCTAATTATGGTTGAGTTTGCTAGCTAAAATATATATATATATATATCCACACCTATAATATATCTATAAATAAAGGTACCAAAAAGTTAAGCGGGTACAAAGAAGGTTTAACGCATATCCATTATAGCTTTATAAAAGCCATTATTCAAAAATCTGATGCGCAGTACTTCAAACAATGGCAAGACTACAAATTCAAAAGCATAATTAGCTGATAATGGATAAAGACAAAAACAATGAAGCACCAACTTGCTCAAACTGCATTACCTGAAAGAAAGAGAACAATGATCCAGCCATTTCAGAACTTGACTTCCTAGCAGGCAACCCATATTTCTTGCACAAACTTTGAAGCTCTTTCCTCGAAAGGCTACGATAGAATGCTTCACCTTCCTCAATCGACATCTTCCAAATTTGAAAAGTGGCAACAAATAAGAACGTGTTTTTCCCAGTGTGAACATGATATTCCATTGAAAGATGGAAAATCTCATTTAAACAATTCGCCTAAAAAAAATTACTCCCAAAATTCAATACTCAAGTAATCCATCTTCGCTATCGCGCACAAATCCAAGGTAATAGAAATAAAAATAAAAGTCACTAGTTCCGCTGAATACCAGTTAAAAAGCACTAAAATTCAACAAATTAAAGAAAAGCTCACACAATATAACACCATTAGCTCCAGAAAAATGGAGACAAGTAACAAGATTCTATTTGGTCCCCGGGAAAGGGAAGAACGTTAAAGAAATTTGGATTTTGAATTTCATAATTTGAACACGGTTTTCAAAATCAAATCTCCGGCTCTATTTTCACTTCAAGAACCAAATAGGAAAAATTTTAAAATTATTCTTCTGTTTCTAGGAAACTAAACCAAATAGAGTATAATCGTTCTGTCCGTCACATAGGAGCCGCAGAAGAAAAAAAAAATGAAACCAAACAAAGCAAAGTTCTTTATTTACTTTTCATCGCAGGAAATGACAAAATCAAGAAAAAGACTTGATTTACATCTTCTTTTCTTTTACTACATTATCCAAGCAACCAAACAGAGCGAGCTCTTTTGAACTCCTCCATTTATTTTCTTTTTTTAAAAGCTTATTTTTAAACTTCCGATGAAAGACGTAAAGCAAAGAGTAAGAACGAAGAAGAAGGAGGAGATAAGTATGTACCTAATATTTACCTGATTGAAAAAATTGTTGGAGAAGTTGCAGAGAAAGTGAAGGGAAACGCGAGAAAATTTACATTCCTTTTAACAGGAAAGAGTCGGTTCGCGTGGAACCGACTTCGAAATGTCAAAGTCACACTTTGTTTTCCACTAGGTAGGAAAAATGGGAAAAATTTAAAAATAAAAATATAATTACTATAATACCCCAATATTATGGTGTAAGTAATTAAAATATTTATATAATTTTAAAATTATATTAAAATATTCTTATATTTTTTTATTTATTAAAAAAATTTCATTAATTTTTATTATTAAATTTATTCTAAATAATTAAAATATCCATACAGCTTTAAGAATACGTTACAATACTCTTATGCTCCTATACTGTTAATTAAAAATAATAATTATAATATTTTATAATTTTTACTGTGAATTTATTAGATAAATATTTAAAAAAACTATATTTTTTACTTTATTTTCTTGTTCTGTCTCTCGTATTCTCTTTTATCTCTTTCTATATTTCTTTTAAAAATTAACAATCAAATAATATAGTATGAGTAATATAGACAATGGCAAGTTAATTAATAAAATTAATGAGTAATAGAATAAATAGTGAGTTTTATTTAATATAAAATTAATTTAAATATATGAAAAAAAATTTAATTTTAATTAATAGACAAATGATGAAAATAAATAAAAAAAATTAACTAATATCTGTTTTAATTAATAAAATAAAAATATAAAAATATTTTAATATAATTTTAGAAGTAAATGATATTTTAATTAGTCAACACAACTACAGAAGTATAATATTAAATTTTTTTTAACTCTAATAAAATGGATAAAAATTAATAAATATTTTTTAATTGACTGAATAAAAATAAAAATAAATCAAATTAAATTAATATAATTTTATTTAAATACCAAATAAGTGCATTTTAAAATTTTAGACTATTTTTTTTATGTTATGAAAATTTGAATCAAGTGAATTCTTTTACTTTTGTTAAGAGCTAAATAAGTTCTAATATAATATGATATTATTTTTTAATAGTAAAATATTATTTTTTTTAATAATAAAAATATGATTTTATAATTTAAAATATCAAAAATTAATATTTTAATTAATATAAAAATTTTAGAAAATATATAGATATAATAAATAATTTTTAAAATTAAAAAATAAAATTTAATTGTAAAGAAATAATATTATAAAAAGTAATATTATATTAAATGAGAGTTTATTTGATACTTGAGTAACATTTAATTGGACTAAAAATTTGAATTGGATTTATTTAATTTTTATTAAAAATATAAAATTTAAATGAGACTTATATTTAAATAAAAATATAAAAATATTTTAATATAATTTTAAAATAATATTTCAATTAATTATGATAAATTATAAGGCCAGAATGATAATTAGTCTAAAATAAAAATAAAGAGCCAAAGATGGCATCGTTTTTCTTGCCTTTTTTTTTTCCAGAATTTTTTGTCGTCTTTGTCGGAAAAAAACAATAAAATTAAAATATTTAACTACTGAATATTAATAAAATTCTATGAAATAAAAAAAGGTATTATCTCAAACAGATGGACGATTATATTTATACATTTTCTAGTCAAAGTATGAGCAATTAGAGTAGTATTACGATAAATTCATCTGACAGAAATATCAGTTTTAAAATCTAACAAAAATTTATAATTATTCAAAATCAAATCCTACGTAAGATAACTTGACAAAAATGTTCATCCAAATGCCTGTCTAAATCCTTATATAAGATAATTTGACAAAGATAATTTGACAAATATACTTTTTTCTTTTTCTTATCTCTCAAGCATAAATTATTAAAATCTTCCGAATAAAGTCATTGCGATTCCGTAAACTCATAATAACTAGTAAATTTCTATTCAATATTTACCTTTCGAAACAACCGAATCAATAAAATTTAAAGAAAAATCAACCACAGATACATGATTCTTTCAAATTAACGAAAAACCTCCTCCGAATCCTTGTCTATTGACCGTGAAACAACCATCAAAATGTAAAAGTTATAAAAAAAAAATCCAAAACTAAGAGATTTTATTTCCATCAAAAATAAAATGTCTGGTTTATAACTAATAACCAAATCTTTTAATGCATTAACTATCCGAGTATTGCCGCCATAAATTTGTTAAAAAGATATACATATTCTGAAAATTGATTGAATTGTATGTGAGAAATATCCCACCATACATAAATCATAAGTGACAATCAGAATAAAAGAAAAGAAGAAATTAGATTTAAGTAAAAAAAAAATGCGAAAATATTGAATTACAAAAACATCACAAAGAAAAACTTGCATAAAAAATAACTTACATTAGTGAAATATCTTCTTTATACGGAATCTATTTATCCTCTCAAAATTTGTTTTTCCTCTAAAAATTATTACTCACGAAAATCCGATTCATTATAATCCACTCTTTATTTGACTAACAAACTCTCATTCATCTCTCAATCAATTAAATTCCACCAAACTTTCAACTCATCGGTTTCAATCAATTAATTTTATATTTTTCTATTAAAATCATAATTTCAGGTATTCTAAAATGTAAATAACAAATAATTAACAATGTAATTAATTAATAATTAATTATTAATTAAAAATTAAAAAATACAAAAAAAATATAAAACAATTAATAAAAAAATCAAATATTTATGATAATTCATATTTATATTTAATATTTTAAATAATAAATAATAAAGTCAAACTTTTTTAATTTACTATAATTATAGCTAAATAACTAAATTATATTTATAAATTTAAAATTTTATTTGAATAATAAAATAATTTTTAAACATATATTTTTATTACAATAATATAATTTTTTATTAATTTCATTATTCACTCACTATTTCCACTTTTATAATATTATTGAAGATATTAATAACAACTTCAAATATGAAAAAAATAATATTCAAGGAGCTCCTTCAAATTCAACGGGCTGATTGGCCCAATTGACTAATATCAAGGGCTGTTGTTGGCTGAAAATTGCCAGAGAACCTACGAGCTGAATTGCCAAAATCGGAGTATAACATTCAGTGAAATATCTCAATATATAATTTATAATAAATATTTATTTATATAATATATTTAATATTATATAAAATAAATATAAAATATATTTAATTTAAATTAAAAAATTATATATTTTATTAATAATATAAAACTTTAAGGACTATATTATCTTATATAAATTCAATTTAGTCCTCTAATTATAATTGTAACAAGTTGAAAAAGTATAGTTTTACCATTCAAGATTTAAAGTGTTTGATATAAATGTAAATTATCGTAAAATTTTAAATTTTTCTATTTAATACTCTAAAAATATATTGTGATTTTATCAATTTTTTATTTTTAGATATATAATTTAGTTTATATAAATAGTACTTGTGGTATTAAATTGTTAATAAATAATGATAATTTTTAAATATGTTAAAAATATTAATATGAAAATCATATAAAGAAATACTAATTTAATATAAATTGAATTAAAGACCTTAAAATGAAAATAAAATAAAATAAAATAAATTATATCTTTATTTTTAATTAATAATTACATTTTATTTATTAAATTTTTTTTTTTTGAAATAGGAGGTGGGGGAGTCGAACCTTTGACCTCACAATGATGCACTTTTCATCAGACTAAACCTCAGAGTGTTTATTTACTAAATCATTATTAGTATTAAAATATTACTGTTATTTATTAATGCACGATATTATATTAATGCACGATATTTACTAAATCATTATTAGTATTATTTTAATATAAATTTTCTTAAAAATTTTAATAAATGTTCAAAAAATTATGTAATTATACATTTAAATATATTTCTTAATTAATTTTTTTAACTAAAAAAACCTTATATTTTATTTTTATCTTGATTTATATTACTTTGATCAGTTAATTTTTTTTACCCGCAATTTAACTATTATATCAATTAATTTTTTGTAATAAAAAATTAAACACTAATATTTTATCAATGAAGGTTTTTCATTCAAAATTTATCCCACCTTTTGATTAATTATTTTTTAAAATAAAATTTAACCTCTCCTTTATTTCAATAAAATATATTCCTCAAAATTTAACCCTTCTTTGAATTAATTGATCAAATGAATTAATTTGGATTTTCATTTGATGTAATTATAATATCATGTGATTTAGGCCAAAAGTTCTGAAATTATTTAATTTAAATTCCAATTAATTCATATAATCAAACCATACTCAATTAATTCCTTGTAACTATAATTTCATAAGATTTTATCAAAAAAAAAAATTTAGAATTTAAATATTGGTTTAATGTAATCATACTTATAAACAAATAAGGATGAAGCCCTTCCTTGCTAAGCAGTCTCAAAAGACACTAGCATGCACCAAAATCCAACACCAACAATAAAATCAGAGCAACCAAACAGAAAAAACAAGACACAGCCGACCGAGGCAGAGATGCTAAGACCAGCGCCACCTCCACGGCGGCCAAACCAAAACCCTCATAGCACTCGACTAACGTTTTTTAAATCAAATAAAAGTTTTCATCAGATATATTAATATTTTAGAGAAAAATATTTTTCTTATTTTTAGATATATACAGGCAAGCATATAGAAAAAAGTATAGCTCATTTTCATTTACCAAGGTATAAGTACAAGTTAAAAAATGAAATATTGGATCTCCACCCTTGGATTTAAAAATTAGGATCAATCCTAGCCATTCATCTAATATTTTAATTTATATATATATAAACATTGAGAGTTAGTTTAACCGAAGTTAATTGAACTTTAAAATAAAGTTTTATGAGTGAAAAATAAAAGTTTGAAAAGTTACAAAATTAATTAAAATTTATAGAAGTTAAAGAATTAAAAAAAATTTTTCTAGGCTTGTCCATATGATAAATTATAACCCAATTGCAATTAAATCACAATTATTAAACATACCAAAGAGAAAATATTACCTCTTATTGCAAGAGATGTATTCAAGAGGTTAGATGTAATAACTGAGATTTTTTTTACTTATTGGTTTCGAGTTTTTAAAATTTGAGAGAGTGTTTTGCTTTTCTCAGTTCTATACAAATTTTGATTAATTGTTTTTAAATTTATAAAATTTATAGTTAAAATTTTAATACACTTAAAAAGTAAAAAATTGGGAATCTAATTTAAATTTAATTAGGCAAATCATTTGATAGATTAATTAGTTTGGTTGAGCAATTGAGAGTTCTTTTTTTTTTTTTATGTTTGGTAAATATAATTTCTAGATTAATATTTAAAAATTAATTATTATTGGATCAAAATTATGGTATAAATGTGGATTGCATAATAGACACATTTTAGATATGAAAAATGTTAGCAAAGATTTTCTTTCTTAAAAAATACTGAATTAGGATCGAATATGCTGAAATATTAAAATGTGTTTATTGAGCGGAAAAAAGCATTTTGATAATAACTTTTTGTTATGGATATCAGAATCGCTGATAAAAATTAAATTCGAAAAATTCATTTAGAGATTTATGTTGTTATATATTTTTAACTATGTAACAACCTGTTATGAAATTTAAAAATATCGGTTAAAATTTTAAAATAGTCTCTGAAATTTTTTATTAATATTTTAAATTTTTTTATACACCTATTTAATGTAGACGTTATATTTTATGAAACAATTTAATTTTCATTTAAAATTATATACTTCTCTAATCTATTTAAAATTTATTTTTAAATGCATTTACTGAGTCATGAAATCTATTATAATTAATAATTAAAATAATTATTGTGCGATAATTTATTCTTCACCACTCGCCAAGACACCGACCCACCGATCACTAATTGCCAACGGCTTGCGACAATTTATTAACCCAACCAATCATCATGTAAATAATTGGTATTCAAAATCTAATTTGTATTAATCCTTTCCATACAGTCAAGAAAAATTCTTTTGTCTAGTTCTACGGCCGATCGAAAAAAAATAAAAATCGTTGTAACTGAGACGACTTCCACACATGATACAAAACTGCCGATTAATGCTTCCGTCAGATTCCTGCAAAGTCTATCCATGGATGTACAAAATTGCATAAATAAGGGATATCTCTGGAAGAAAAAGAGAAGATAAGGAATAGTGGAGAAATGGGGCAAGAAGATGGGTGGACAAAGGGCATGGGAGGTTCACTTCCTGTTGAGAGTGTGCAGGCGCTTGCTTCCAAGAATCTCAAGGACATACCACACAGATACATCAGGCCTGAACTCGAATTCGACGACGTTTCAGTGGATGAAGCCCTCCAAATTCCAGTCATCGATATGAGCAAGCTGGTGGGAAATCACTCAGACCATGGTGATGAGCTGGCTGAGCTTCATCAGGCCTGTGAAAACTGGGGATTTTTTCAGGTACCCATTAAATTATACATCTTCCTTGAACAGAATGATCTCTTTTGGTGTCTGAAATAACTGTAAATAATGGATGATGCAGCTGATAAATCATGGGGTTCCGGAAGAAGTGATGGAGAATATGAAGATGGAGACAGAAGAGTTCTTTAAGCTGCCATTGGAGGAGAAGATGGCCTGTGCTCAGCTGGCCGATAGTATAGAAGGATATGGGCAAGCCTTTGTTGTTTCTGAAGAACAAAAGCTTGATTGGGGTGACATGCTTTTCCTTCTTTCCAAGCCTAACTCCATAAGAAAAATGAGATTTTGGCCAACTATTCCCACTTCTTTTAGGTAAATCATTTTCTGAAAGAGAAATATATTATATTTTTTCATGATTTGATTCATTTTTTTTATTTCTGGGTTGTTTTTCATTTGTTCTGCAACATTACTATTTATTCATTTTCAATTGTTCCATAAAAATCACTTATTTTGATCATAGATTTGCCTAGTCGGTTAATTAAGATCAAGGGGAAGCCAATAGAGAAACTATTACAGGGCAAGGACTACACCGTTGTAATTAAAAACCTCAACTCTTTGGTATACCAATTTCTTATTAAAGCCTTTCAAAAATTATAATTAAAATAACATTTCTTCTAATTTATAATTATTAATTAATATAAAATATTTGATTAAATATAAAGAATTACAGTGATAAAAAAAATCAGTTATTGTAATTTTTTTAAACAGTAATTTCATTACGTTAAAATTTCAAAAATAAAATTTACACACGAAACACAAAATTAGAATACATAATAAAATCTTTGACATAAAAACACTAATAGGTCTATATATAGCACCCATCTAGCTTGCCTATGGAGCTTAAGTTGGATTCGGTTAATCAAATAATTATTTAATTGATTATGGTATCATTTTATTATTATTATTTTGAAACAGGTATGGTTTTATTATTGATGTACCATGTTGGTAACTTAATTTTTATTAGAGAAACCTTTGACAAGTACTCAACAGAGGTGCAAAGAGTTGCAGAATGCTTGGTGAGGTTGATGGGCAGGAACTTGGAGATAGAGCCAAAGAAGCTTGGAAGCATGTTTGAAGATGGGATACAATCTATAAGATTGAATTATTATCCACCCTGTGTGGAGGCAAACAAGGTCACAGGTCTAAACACCCACTCTGATTCAACTGGGTTGACATTGTTAATTCAAGCAAATGAAGTTCAAGGGTTGCAAATCAAGAAAAATGGTAAATGGGTACCCATCAAGCCTATCCCTGGTGCCTTTATTGTCAATATTGGTGACATCATTGAGGTAATTAACACCCTTTGCACTCTTTCTTTGGACTATTTAGGCTTTGAAATTTCAGCTTCATACATATATATGAGGGTTATACTATTTGACTAATTATATCATAAAATTTATTTTTACAAAAAATTCAATATAAACTCGTAGTGTAAATACATGAGATTTTATATGTATTCCGCTCTTATTTTATATCGTAGATCTATATGGATTCAGTTTAGGTAAGAAGAGTGAATATTTTTATTTATTTTTCTTAGCACATTTATGGGAAAACATAATGAGGATTTCTCAATAACATGAGAGTAGAAGTATGAATTTCTAACCCTCAATTCTTAATGAAGCAGATAATGAGTAATGGGAAATACAAGAGCATAGAGCACAGAGCAGTTGTGAACCCAGAAAAAGAAAGGCTTTCAATTGCAGCATTTCATGGTCCAAATATGAAGAGCATTATAGCACCTCTTGAAGATCTTGTTAAGAAGGAGACACCAAATTACAAGTCCTTAACACATGAAGAATTTGTGAAGCTTGTTGTCCGCAGCAAAATTGATGGTAAAAGCATAGTGGGTCGCATGAAACTGGAGCACTGAATAAAGCTTTTGCCCAATTTGGGAGAATGATTTTTCAGCCATATGACTACCTATAAAGGAAATTATAAAGAAATGTATTTTATTATAATTGAATGTAGCTCAGTATATCAATGAGCTAAATTACACAGCTTTAAATAAGTAGAAAAACAACCATAGTAGCAAATAAACAGGAGAAAATAACTGAACTAACTTAGACAATCAAACTCATCACTCGCGGAATCATAACCACTTAGACACATTCAAAGTAAAACATATTTACAAAAATACACCTTATCACTCCAATGCTCTAGCACACGGCAATCACCTTATTACTCCAGAGGGATGAACACATCCTTATAACTCCTTAAGCTATTATCCCCCCTCAAACTTTGTCGGGGCTGAAGACAAAGTTTGTGTCGAAATTGAGCCAGGCGAGCTTTAGTCATTGACTTAGTAAATATGTCAGCCAGTTGGAAAGTGGACGGAATGTGCTTAGTGATTAAGACCCCTTGAGCAACTCGTTCTCTCACATAATGATAGTCCAAAGCTATGTGTTTGCTACGGGCATGAAGAACCGGATTAACAGTCAAATATAAAGCACTTAAGTTATCACCATAAAGTATAGGTGGATTACGTTGAGGAACTCGTAAATCATCCAACAGATATCCTAACCAAGTTAGCTCTGCGGCGGCATGAGCCATAGCTCGATACTCTGCCTCGGTGCTGGAACGGGCAACAGTAGTCTATTTCTTGGCACACCAAGAAACAATATTAGACCCTAGAAAAGTGCAGTAACCAGTTGTGGAACGTCTTGTCATCTGACAGCCGGCCCAGTCTGCATCAGAAAAAGCAGAAAGAGCAAGTGACGTATCTGTTGTAAGAGAAAGACCTAAGTCAAGAGTGCCTTTTAAATAACGTAAAATACGGCGAACATATTTGAGGTGGGACATGTGAGGAGAGTGCATAAATTGGGAAACATAATTAACACTAAAAGAAAGGTCTGGACGGGTAAGCGTGAGATACTGCAATGACCCTACAAGCACACGAAAATAACTTGGATTATCAACAGGTGTGTCAACGGATGTAGACACCGATTTTTGGACCAATGGCGTGGGCATAGGCTGGCATTCTAGCATTTGAGCACGCTCCAAAATGGAATAGGCATAATGAGTCTGGGATAAATGAAGTCCAGTGGTTGTGGATTGAACCTGAATGCCCAAGAAGTGATGTAAAGGACCAAGATCTTTCATAGAAAATTCTGAATTTAAAACCTGCAAAAATGACTGAACAAGAGTACTGGAAGAGCCTATAAGAAGCATATCGTCAACATAAATTAAAAGAATTAAAGTACCAGCTGCCGAATGGAAAACAAATAGAGAAGGATCTGCAAGACTACAATAAAACCCATATTTCAGTAAAAAAACACTCAGTCTATCAAACCAGGCACGCGGCGCCTGTTTCAATCCATAAAGAGCTCATTGGAGCTTACAAACATAGGAAGGATTATTAGAATCAATCATTCCTGGTGGCTGTTCCATATAAATATTTTCAGAAATAAATCCATGCAAGAAAGCATTTTTCACATCTAACTGACGAATAGGCCAATGCCTAACCAACGCAACAGTTAAAACCAAACGAATTGTGCCCGGTTTAATAACAGGTGAAAACGTTTCAGTGTAATCTACACCGTCTAGTTGATGAAACCCTTTAGCAACAAGACGGGCCTTTAACCTATCTAAAGTGCCATCTGGTTTCAACTTAGCTTTATACACCCATTTACACCCTATAACATGCAAATCAGATGTACGGGGAACCAAAGTCCAACTCTTATTTCTAGTCAAGGCATTAAATTCATCAAGCATAGCATTTTTCCAACCATTATGAGCAAGAGCATGTTTAACATTTTTTGGTTCAGGCGGAATAACAGAAGACATAGTAACATTCAAAGCATATCGTGGATTGGGTTTAACAATACCTGATTTTGAACGAGTAATCATAGAATGATTAGGTGCTATATCCTCAACATGCTCCTCAGGTACATTAATTTCAGCTAAAGAAGAATTACCTGCTCCTGCACTAACCGAATCACCTATGTGTAGAACCTCTAAAGACTGCTCCTGTTGTGCACTAGATTCAATCATGTGCTGATCCGTGATGGGTTGATCATGGAGCAACGGAGCGGCAACAGGAAGCTCCTCTAGTTCCTGGTCTTGAATCAACTCGGCTTCTGGTTGTTATGCAAATACCCCAACTGCAGAAAACTGATCGGCTAGTACATCTAAAGTATAAGACAGAACGTGGTCTGTTAATTGGTGTTGAGATGTTATAGATGAACCAGCTTCCTGAGCTGCTGCTGGTACAACAACAGTTTGGTCCGTTTGCAAGGGCTGTCCAGCAGACACAGCAGTGGCTGTTTGTTGAGCAGCTAGTGGGTCAGCTGGTGACTGTAACACTACTGCTGACTGTGTGCCTGCTGCTGGCGGGGGTAGCACATCAGACTCTTCTTCACACGGCAAAATACCTGCTACATCAACAGCTGAAATAAATGGTGCACATTCCTGTAAACTAAGAGAAGAATCAGTTACATTAGTTTGGGTATTTAAACCAGAACAATCAGGTAGCCAAGAATTCATAATTTTAAGAGCAAATGATTTATCAAAAGATGACGACTTGAAAGGAAAAACTGCCTCATCAAAACTTACATGACGGCTTATGATAAATTTTTTAGTTCTAGGGTTAAAGCATTTATAACCTTTGTGTTTTTCACTGTAACCAACAAAAATACATAAGCAAGATTTTGGATCAAACTTATGACTTCTAGAATCCCAAATGTATGGAAAGCACTTCGAACCAAAGACCCGTAATGAACTATAATCAAAATGGAATCCATGTAGCATATAAAATAGTGTCTCATTGCCCAACACAGTAGTAGGTAACCTATTCAAAAGAAAGACAGCAGTCTGAAAAGCCTCTACCCACATACATAACGGCATATGGCTATGGTACATCATAGTTAAACCTAGTTCACGTATTACTCGATGTCGCCGTTCAACGGCACCTGTTTGTTCAAGAGTATATGGACATGAAATGTGATGTTTTATGCCATGTGCAAGAAAATGAGAAGACAAAGCATTATTAACAAACTCACCTCCTCCATCAGAATGAAAAACTTTAATTCGCTTCCCAAATTGTCGAAATATAAATTGTTCAAATGCTAAATAAGTAACAAAGAAATCAGATTTCTTCTTTAAAGGAACTATCTAAGAATATTTTGAAAAGTCATCAACAAAACATGCATAAAACTTAAACTTAGAAAAAGAAATTACAGGGGCTGGTCCCCATAGATCACAATGAATCTTATCAAAACTAGATGAACTAGTATGTTCTGAAGAATTAAAAGGAAACTTACTCAATTTGCCTAACTGGCAACTATCACACAAAAACTTAGATTGCAATGAACCTTTTACATCAACTAGATTTTTATTAAATAAAACTGAAACTGCAGAAGCTTGTGGGTGTCCTAATCGTTGATGCCAAATCTCAGCGGTACCAGTCCTAAACCGATTCGAGAAATAAGCTGTAGGTACTCCAAACAACGTATACAAATTACGCCTCCTTGGTCCTGTTAAGAGCACCTGTCCCGTTTCCCGATCCTTTACATTAACAGACACGTTAGAGAATTCACAGTTTACAGGATATTCATCAGTCAGTTGGCTAATGGATAACAAGTTCTGTTTTAAATCAGGAACAGATAACACATTAGAGATAGGCAAATTATATTTTTGGTTTAAACAGGTTGTACCTACACCATCAATTGGCAGGAAGGTACCATCCCCTATCGTAATCGAATCAGGTCCATCATACTTATCAATATTTTTTAGAAGAAGTTTGTTACCTGTCATGTGATCAGACGCGCCCGAATCAGCTACCCAGTCCGTTTCCACGACTCCATTGTTAAGCGTGAGAGCTGCAAGGGCTTGTGGAGGATCTTCACGTTGTGCTTTAGATATCCACCAGCAGATTTTGGCTATATGCCCCTTTTTGCCACAGTATTGGCAAATTTCATCCTTATAAAGTTCCCGTTCAGCGGGAGTCATTCTTCGCTGACCAGGTGGTGGAGGGCGACGTTGAGAGGAGTATGATCCTCTGTTCTGACCCTGTCCTTGAGTTTGTTGGGCCTGAAACCCCCGTCCATGAGAATCGAAATTGTTGCGTCGATTCGAACTGGAATTGGCTTGTTTCTGTTGATTACCATAAAAGGCAACATGCGCGATCTGGTCAAGCGCAGAATCCGACTGATTGGAGAACCAACTTCGCCTCTGATCCAGATTTTTTAATTGGGAAACCAGCTCGTTGTAACTTGGCCGTGGTGGTTTGAGCATGGTGGTGGTGAAGGTCTCATATTGCGGACCTAAACTTGTGAGAAGACAGAAGATCTTTTCATCGTCTGGAACTTTCTTCCCTATTGCAGCCAGATTATCACAAATCTCCTTAAACAAGCGTAAGTGCTCTATGATTGTTTTATTTTCATCTTTTCGAAAATAAGTTAGCTGTTGGCGTAGGGTAAATACCCTTTCTTGTGAATCTTGTGCATAGGCCTCTTTTAATGCACTCCAAACAGCACACACAAGTTCTAGCCCAATGACAAGTCCCAAAGATTCTTCGCTAAGGGTTCCGTAGATCCACCCTCGAAGCAATCGGTCGGACTTTTGCCATGTCTTAAATTCATTTGACTGTTGTGGTTGATAATTTTCTGGAATTGGTGTTGGAGGAGGAGTGAATTTCTGATCTGCTGGAAATTCCGCCACTAAATGATCGGATAATTCTTGACTCTCAGCTAAACTCAACACCTGTTCTCTCCAAAATTGGTAATTGGTTTGTTTCAGCTTTAGTGTAACGAAATTCGCTACATTCAAGGTAGAAGAAGTCATGGTGAGTGGACAGAAAGAAAAGAAAAAAAGAGCGATACTTTTGCTCTTTCTGGCTCTGATACCAAAAGGAAATTATAAAGAAATGTATTTTATTATAATTGAATGTAGCTCAGTATATCAATGAGCTAAATTACACAGCTTTAAATAAGTAGAAAAACAACCATAGTAGCAAATAAACATGAGAAAATAACTGAACTAACTTAGGCAATCAAACTCATCACTCGCAGAATTATAACCACTTAGACACATTCAAAGTAAAATATATTTACAAAAATACACCTTATCACTCCAATGCTCTAGCACACGGCAATCACCTTATTACTCCAGAGGGATGAACACATCCTTATAACTCCTTAAGCTATTACCTATAAGCTATAGAGAAATAATCAAATATAGCACCCTTATTACCAATATGAATAAGAAGCATTATATTCAATACTACAGTGTTCAACTCTGTAGTCTTTTTTTTGGTACAATTGGTTTTCATCGGTGTTTAAATTTGAAACTACAGTACCAATGAACTAAATCCAATTAATAGTAGTTTTTATTATAATAGATACAGTAAATAATTATTCAAAATACATAACACTTAATTCCTTATAAAAAAATATTTTATTAAATATATATACATATATAAAGTTGAGGTCTAAAATAGATTAAGAAGAAATTGACAAACGATATACTTTTTCTCCTTCGTTTAAAAATTGTAATAGAAAAACTGTATTATATTTAGTCGTTTAGTATTTTGATATATTTTAAATGAAAATATTATATGATATTTAGATGTTTGATATTATTTTAAAGTTTGAATGTGAGATTTATTAATTTGATATAAATAATATTATTACTATGTTAGAAGTATTTAATTATTTCATTCAATTCTAAATTTTAATATAGAAACTGATAATTATACCGAAACTAGAATCGAAATAAGAACTGATATTAAAATCAAACCGAAATAAAAAATATACAGAACATGAACTGTATCGAAATTCAATTTTAGTTCTGGTTCTAAAAAGTTCAAAGAATTAATTTTTATTTTCGATTTCGGTTCTTACAAAAAATCATCTTGAAACCGCACACCCTTACAAAAATCTCAAGATTTCTCTAATAAAAAATAACTTTTTATAAATGTAGATAGTCTCGAACGTATACTATCCTAAATAGATATGTGTTTATCTTTACAAATGATTTGTGTCACATAATTTATGGTATAATCATATTTATCATGAACTATATAATAATTTTATGGTTCAAGAATTACATAAAATTGTAATATTTTTCTATTGAAAGTTATTTGAAAGATTGATTAGAAGGAAACACCAAATGCTCCATAAAGCTTAATTATCACCTCTTCGTCTTCTGCTATTATCTTCTGCCATACAAAATTGTTAAGAGAAAAGCCACAGTGTCTAATTCAAATATTCCTTTTGCAACGAGATTTTGAGAGCACAGAAAGTTTTAGAATAGATATTTTAGAATATTGTCTATTGATTGGGAATAAGAGAGTTCATATAAGCATTTTATAGAATTGCTCCTACTTTAAGGTAGGACTGAGCATTCGGTCGATTCATTTTAAAATCAAACTGACTCAAATAAATTTAAAATTAAAATTATAATATTTGTAAAAATTAAAGAATTGATTTTGAAATGATTTGAATCAAACTGATTTAATTCAGTTCGATTTAATTTGGTTTAATTGATTGATTCTTTATTAAACTTTTTATTTTTCACACCTTATTTTTAATATTTTAAAATTTAATTAATTAAAATATTTTAATATTGATTATTATCTAATTTATTTATATTATAAAAAATAATATATTATTATCATTAATCGGTTCGATTTGATTTGATTTTATTTTTATTAAAATTAAATCAAAATAATTGAAATTTTTAAAAATAAAAATTGAGTGGAAAAATAAAAATCAGACTAAAATTTTGAATATCGAATACTGCTATTTTATTGTTCCACTGTGGAAGTTAATTTTTTTTAAAATATTAAATATATATAAAAAAAATAGGTTTTTTCTTGTAAGGTTCTAAACCTATGGACTTATTTTTCATGGACTCAATCATGGAAATATTTAAAAAAAAAAAAAAATACGAAAACCAGACTTTTAAAATATCTTAAAGATGATTGCTTTCTCCATGCGACTAAGAAAATTCCCCAATACTTTTAAGATGGTCCCTTATATATTCCCTTATATATAACGCAGAGACTCTAATTTATTCCATTATGTAGTTTAAATGTAACTAAAAATTAATTCTCCGCTGCTAAATATAAGATAATGGTCTAATTACTTTTTCATAATAAATAAAGAATGTAACTAAAATTATATTTTTATTTAATATAAAATAAATTTTTTATTAAAATATATTATTATACATTTTATAATAATTAAATTATTGATAAACTGTTATTTTATAGTATTAAAGTAATAATTTTACAATAATTATGAAAATACCATTACTTAAATCTTAAAATACAGTAGTGTTTTTTAGTTGAGTTCAATTCAATTAATTTCTTTTTATATTAAAATATATTATTATATATTTTGTAATAATTAAATTACTGATAAACTGTTATTTTATAGTATTAAAGTAATAATTTTACAACAATTATAAAAATACCGTTATTTAAATCTTAAAATACAGTAGTGTTATTTATTTGAGTTCAATTCAATTAATTTCTTTTTATATTAATTTCATTGTTGCCATGGGAATTAGGGTTCAATATTCCATCATTTTCCTTTGCTGACGCATTTTTTCCGTCGCTAATTTAGCAGCACACCATAAAACCAAGGGCATCACCATGAGATTTAGGCCATTGGATATCTTCATTCTTTAGTGACGGAATTCTGGCAATTACAAATGCTCCATTTTTATTTCGTTGTATGCTCAGCGCTGCTTAGTTTTTTACACCAAGCAATAACATTTTGCATTTCAAAAATTCAGTGCACATTTTAATTAAGCTTTTCTTGAGAACTATTCCATTAATTCTTTTATTCTATTAATTCTTTTACTTGACCTCCATTCTTTATAGAAATTAATTTATATTTGAAAAATATTTTATGTAAAAAATATTTTTTAATGAATTAACTTATTTTTCATTATTTAACTTTAACTTAAAAAATAAAATTTATTAATAAATTTATCCATAGAAGTCTTAATAAAAAATTTAATATATTAAAAATGACTTTCTCGATTCAAAAGAGAAAATTATTTTTCTTAAGATAATTTTTTTTAATTAAGAAAATAATTTTTATTAATTAATTTTTTTGAATATTCTAAATATCAGAAAATATAGAAAATATTTTCTTAAAAAATAGTTGTTTGAAACAAACAGAACCTTAAATTAAAATTGAAATTTGGCAAGACTTAGAGAAAAAAATAAGTTACTACAAAGCCCTTGTATTTTGTTAGACTTGATTTAATTTCCTTTATAAAGACTTAATTTTCACTTTGATTAGAAAAATATTTTTGATTAATCAATTTTTTTAAATTTTTAAAACATCAGAAAATATTTACATGAAAAATATTTTTCATGAAACATAGGATTAATTAAATTGAACTTGAAATTTAACATGATTCATAGGGAAAAGGATAAATTATTATAAATCATTATATTACGTCAAAATTAATTAGTTAGTTTTTTTTTTTCCTTTTAACACAATAAATAAAATTTGAAAATAAACTATATATTGATATGATATCATTCAAGATCCAGAAGAGAAGAAACAACACATAGGTATATTGTTGCTTCTTTTGTAGGATTAAAGTCTTAAACTAACAAGAAATCTTTAGAAAATATATAAGTAGAACATTGCTACATTGCAAGGACTTCGTAAAACAAACAAGCATGGTAGGTAGCCATCTGACTTCTCTAGTAAGAGTTGTTCTCCTGAAACTAAAGAAAGAAATTAGAAAGATCAGTTAATTACCGATTAAGCAAATTCTTGCTTTATTGGAAGCATTTTCAGCCACGTTTCTTGACAATCAGACTTGAATAACATGATTTTAAAATTAAAGGAATGAGAATATTTTAAACTAAGTAATTTTTTAAAAAATATTCGAATTATGTTAATTTACTTGCCTGTCTTCAATCGTAGATTCGAACTCCAAGAAAAATACTTCTAATCAAATGCAGTTCTTTAACGACATCTCTCATACTCATTCTATCTCCGGGTGATTCTGCTGAACAAGCTACTCCAACATTGAATACTGAAAGCAAGCACTCTTTCTCTTTGCTAATTCTTTCTCGGCTTAGCTCCCCATTATCCCTTGGACCTTCTTCTATATGTACTACTATCTGCTCTTCTACTTCAGCTACAAACATTCCACTTGAGAGAAGGGCGGGGCATGTAATCTCCGAAAGTCTTGTCGGTAGTGCATCCTTCACAAAGCTGTGTAGATTCAAAAGGCCTTCAAATTTCTCATCTGTTGGCCTTTTTCCTGTGAACATCTCCAACACAAGAATCCCGTAACTATATACATCTCCCTCTTTTGATGCAATACTGCCCATTCCATACTCTGCATTTTATAAAATTTATAAAGTTAATGTATCAACTTGAACATCAATGTTGAGAACATAAAGACTATCACTTGGTAAGCAACCAAGTAAAATAGAAAACTAAATAATTGCACAGTACAAATGAATATTGGTAATTCCATACATTTGATTACAAATAACACTAATATGAGGAACTGTACAAGTAATTTACAAATTTTTTTTTTTAAAAAATTTACTTTTTATTATTATTAATGAAAAAATAGAACTAGAGATTTTACCTGGAGGCGCATAGCCGATGGTTCCTCTTATTCCAATTGAGCTGGTTTGACTTTGTGATGCATCATCAGTGTTCAAGAAGAATTTAGCCAAACCGAAATCACTTAAATGTGCAACCATGTCATCATCAAGAAGAACATTACCAGGCTTCAAGTCACCATGAATAACAGGAATTTCGCAAAGATCATGAAGGTAATGCAATGCAGATGCCACATCAATTGCAATATTCAGTCTTTGAAGAAAATTCAAATTTCTTGACTGATTATTATTGTGGATATCATGATGCAACCACGTCTCCAAGTTTCCATTACCCATGAATTCATAAACTAGAGCTTTGAATTCATTCTGCTTGTAATCAATGCTTGAGCAGCAGGTAAACAACTTAACTAGATTTCGATGCCTCAATGTACTTAACACCTTGCACTCTGCCATGAAGCTTTTTGAAGCGCCCTTTATTCCAAGTTTGAGGACCTTAATAGCCACATGTACTCCCAATTGATTGAGAAATCCTTTGTACACGAAACCAAAGCTACCGGAACCAATTAAGTTGTCTATGGAGAATCCACTTGTTGCAGCATAAAGATCCTTGTAAGATACCTTCACAAGGCAATCCATTTCTTTGGATGCAACAGACGAACCTTTTTTTGATACTCTCTTGCGATAAGCAAGCATGAATGCTAACATCAAGAGAACACAAAAGAACACAGGAGGAACTACTATTGCTATCCTAATGGAAATGGACTTTCCTTTCTTCAATGCATTAGAGGGGCATTTTGGTTGATGGAGTTCTGCCACACCACCGCAAAGCTTATTATTACTCATCAATGAAATTGCACTTGCATTGCTAAAAACTCCTTCAGTTGGAATCTCACCAACAAGATCATTAAAAGAAATATTTAAATATAAAAGGTACTGTAAACTTTGCAGATCTTTTGGAATTTCTCCAGTGAGATTATTTTGTGAAAGATCTAATTGTTGGAGACCCTTCAAGGCAGCCAAAGACGAAGGAATGCTTCCGTGGAAAGAATTCCCTTGCATATAGAGATATTCCAAACTTGAACAAGATCCAATAGCTCTAGGAATTTCTCCAGAAAGCATGTTTTTCGAGACATCCAGAGCATTTATGCTTGTTAGATTTCCAACGTCTGCTGGCAATTCACCAGTTAGTGAATTATGTGACAAGTCCAAGTACTGAGACAAGGACGAAAGATGGAGAACCTCCTTGGTTATAGACCCGTTGAGATTATTTCCGGAAGCATCTAAAAACTGCAAATTCTTGCAATTCTTTATGCTTTTTGGAATACTTCCTTCCAAATTATTGCTTGAAATGGAAAGCTTAGATAATTGGGTGAGATTGCCTATAGAGGATGGGATCTGACCAGACAATTTATTTTCATACAAAAACAGATGTTGAAGTTTTTCTAATTTTCCCACAAAAGAAGGGATGACTCCGATGAAAAGATTGTCCTCCATGGCCAATAAAATTAAGTTAATGAGATTCTCTAATGCTTTAGGAATAATCCCACTGATTTGATTATGAGAAAAATATAGCTTGGTAAGTTGAACTGATAGATTGGACACAGAATTGGACAAAACACCTCCAAAATTGTTGACATCGAAACCCAGTTCTCTCATATTGCTGCAATTTTTCAAAGATGTTAAGAAATCCAAGTCACTTGTCGAATTATATCCCAAATGATTATAAGAAACTGTGAGCCTAATAAGATTTTGTAAATTTCCTAGGCAATTCGGGACTTGTCCTTTAAAATTATTTATGGAAAGATCGAGTATTTCTAGTTGGGAAGCATTGCAGAAGGAATTTGGAATTGAACCAGAAAATAAATTATCTCCGACGCCAATGCGCCGAAGATTTGGGAGAGTAATCCCAATGTTTTCTGGTAAGCTACCCATGAACTTGTTTTCCGCAATTGAGATTTCCTCAACAGATGAAATATTGAAAAGGGATAACGGGAATGTACCAGAGAGTTTATTTCCCATAGCGATGAAAAGCTCTAGGCTTTTTAATCTGCCAAATTCATTTGGAATATTTCCCTCCAACCCCATCCATCCTGCACTTATGATAGCCAGCGATGAAAGATTGCCAAGGGAAGATGGAAATTTTCCATTCAAGTTGTTTTCACAGAGCAGAAGCAATTCAAGCATTTCCAAAGAACCAAGCTCTGCAGGGATTTTGCCAGTTAGATAATTCCATCCCAGGCTGATTACCGAGAGCTGAGAACAACGGGTCAAATTGAGTGGAATTTCACCGTCCATTGTGTTGTTTTGGAGATCGAGTATTTGCAATCGAAACAAATTTCCGACTTCCTGTGGAATTTGACCTTTGAAAATGTTGTTTTGCAGGCTAAGGATTTTCAGAAAACTTAAATTGCCAATAAATGGCGATATGGATCCTACCAAATCGTGACCTCGTAACACTATTGAAGTGACCCTCTGGTGGCGGCGACTACAAGCGATTCCATGCCACCGGCAAAAATGGATAGAGTGATTCCATGAGTTGAAGACTTGATGTGGATCATTGGATATTCCTTCTTTGAATTTGAGCAAAGCAAGTTGATCAGTCTCATTTGATGAAGAATGGACATGCATGAATTGCAGGTTGAAAGAGAGGAAAATATCAAGTTGAAGATAAACAAGAAGAAGTTTGTAAATCTTCATTTAGTTTGATAGGTGCTGGTGCTGGTGCTGGTGCTAGGAGAATGACTTGGCTCTGGTGCTGGTGCTGGTGTTTAAATAAAGCAAAAATGGAGTTGACTGACTGTTGACCGTTACTGTCGAAATTCTCCAGCGGGTAGGGCAAGAAAAAGTGATACAAATGTGGAAGGACAAAGACAGATGCGGAAAAAGGTACCAGAATTATTTGGTGCTGGGAGAATGACTTGGCTCTGGTTATATAAAGCAAGAATGGAGTTGACTGACTGACCGTTTACTGTCTAAATTCTCCGGCTGGTAGGGCAAGAAAAAGTGATACAAAAAGAAAGATGCGGAAAAAGGTACCAGAATTATTCATATCTCATCAATCAAATACTAAATTTTAATCTAAAATCTCCTAAATTATAAAATACAAAACCAAAACAACAACTAACTACCTTGAGAGGAGACTTAGGATCCGTTACTAAATTGATTATTAATGAAATAAAAAATTTTAAAACAATACATTATACCATTAAAATAAATTATTTATAATTTCATTTAAATTTAAAATAGATAATGTTTTAATTTTGTTAAATTAATTTTAAAAGCTAGTAAAAGAAATATTTAATTATTAAATTATTATTAATGTTTAAAACTAATAATACATATGCTAAAATTATACTATAAATTGTAAAAAGAAGGTTTAGAGATTGAAATTTTATTTTGATAAATTTTATAAATAAGAAAACAAATTGTTTATGTTAAATTTTTGATAAATTGATTAATTACAAACATTTTAAATAATTATTCATAAAGATGGTTATTTTAAATAATTATTATTATTATATTCTATTTCTTATAAAAAACTATAAAAATTCTCCATTTTCTCTCATACTTTATTTCTATTTCTTAACTATAATATCTTCTAACAATAAAATTTAATATGTTTCTTTTTCTTGTATAATCAGTTATATTTTTCTTTCAATATTTATAAACCTAAAATTATAATTGTTTGAAATATTTTTAAGGTAATTTCTCTTGATCATATAATACTGCATTTTAGTTGATGAACTATATAATAATTTTATAGTTAAAGAATTACATAGAATTGTAATATTTTTCTATTGAAAGTTATTTGAAAGATTGATTAGAAGGAAACACCAAATGCTCCATAAAGCTTAATTATCACCTCTTCATCTTCTGCGATTACCTTCTCCCACACAAAATTGTTAAGGGAAAAGCCACAGTGTCTAATTCAAATATTCCTTTTGCAAAGAGATTTTGAGAGCAACGAAATTTTTAGAATAAACGTTTTAGAATATTGTCTATTGATCGAGAGTAAGCGAGTTCATACAAGCACCTTATGGAACTGCTTCCTTCGATCGATTTAGTTTAAAATTAAATTGAATTAAATAAATCAAAAATTAAAATTATAGTATTTGTAAAAATTAAATCGAACTGATTTTGAAATAATTTAAATCAAACTGATCTAATTCAGTTCAATTCGATTCGATTTGATTGGTTGATTTTTTAATAGACTTTTTATTTTTTCTCTTATTTTTAGTATTCTAAAATTTAATTAAAATATTTCAATTTTAATTATGATCTAATTTATTTATATTATAAAAAATAATATACTATTATTACTAATTGGTTTGGTTCAATTTTATCAATTTTTTCTAATCAAAATGAAATTAAAATAATTAAAATTTTTAAAAATAAAAATTGAATCGAAAAAAATAAAAAATTAAACTAAAATTTTGAATTAACTTAATTCGATTGATTTTTTCAATTTAAACCGAAAGTTTCTATTCTATTTCAAAAATTAAAGAATTGATTAGACATTTTAGAATATTGTCTATTGATCGAGAGTAAGAGAGTTCATATAAGCATCTTATAGAATTGCTCTTACCTTAAGGTAGGATTGAGCATTCAATCGATTCGGTTTAAAATCAAATTAAATCAAATAAATCAAAAATTAAAATTACAGTATTTGTAAAAATTAAAGAATTGATTTTGAAATGATTTGAATCAAACCGATCTAATTCAGTTCGATTGATTGATTTTTTAATAGACTTTTTATTTTTTACACCTTATTTAGTATTCTAAATTTTAATTAAAATATTTCAATATCGATTATAATTTAATTTCTTTATATTATTAAAAATAATATATTATTATTACTAATCGGCTTGATTTTATCTATTTTTCTGATCAAAATCAAATCAAAATAATTAAAATTTTTAAAAATAAAAAACGAAAAAAAATAAACTAAAATTTTAAATTAATTTGATTAGGTTGATTTTTTCGATTTGATTGAATGCTGGTGCGCTGTTTAAAGAGTTTTGCTTAGCCACTTAGTTTTTTTTTTAAATATTAAATATATAAAAAAAAATAATAGGCTTTTTCTTGTAAGGTTCTAAACCTATGGACTTATTTTTCATGGATTCAATCATGGAAAGATTTTTTTTTTTTTTAAAAATACGAAAACCAGACTTTTAAAATATCTTAAAGATGATTGCTTTCTCTATATGACTAAGACAATTCCCCATTACTTTTAAGGTGTTGGTAGGAGAATGACTTGGCTCTGGTTATAGGTGGTGATGTTTAAATAAAGCAAAAATGGAGTTGACTGACTGTTGACGGTTTACTGTCTAAATTCTCCCGCTGGTAGGGCAGGAAAAAAGTGATACAAATGTGGAAGGAGAAAGAAAGATGTGGAAAAAGGTGCCAGAATTATTTGTCCCCGTGGGTCAGAAGGATGAGCACTTATTGCTAGGACAATAAACGAATTAAATTATTCGTGAGCTATTCGATATTCAAGTCAATAAAAACTCGATCGGACTCGATTTAATTTTCAAACGAATCAAATTCGAATTTAAATTTTAGACTCGTGTTTAATTTTTAGGCCCATTTATTAAATGAGTTAAACTTGAACTCCATAGTATTCAACTTGTTAAGTTTTATGAACTCACTCGTGAATAGACTCGTTAAGGGACTCGTGAACAGACTCGTTAAGGGACTCGTGAACAGACTCGTTAAGAGGTTCGTTAAGTGACTCGTGAACAAATTCGTTAAGAGACTCGTTAAAAGACTCGTGAATAAATTCATTAAAATACTCGTAAACAGACTTATTAAAAGACTCATGAATAGACTTATTAAAATGCTCGTCGAGCAGATTCGTTAAGAGACTAAACTCGATTCGATTACACTCTTGTCACTTAATCTATTTATCATATATATTATTAATTTTTATATTTCTATCTCTTAATTATATAACTATATTACTACTTTATATATTTATTTTTCACTGTATATTTTTTTCGAAATGAGATTATATGTCTTTATATTTTTCTAAGTAGACATTATTTTTAAACTATTAAATCTCTTAATAAACTATTGTTTTTATATATTTATATATATATTTGTATGATTATTTTTTTACTTAATATTATCTGTTTAATTTTATAAATTAAATTTTTTATATAATTTAAATATAAATCAATATAATTTTATTGATAAAATTTGAGTATAATATATATATAATTATATAATTTAAATTGATTATACTTATATTAATATATTTATTTTATGTAATATTTTATATTTATATTATATGTATAGTATTTTTTATGTAATAAAATAATTTAATATAAATTATATATTTAAATAAAAAAATAATGATATATGAATAATAAAATGATAATGTATGAATAATTAATGATAATATATTGAAACTATGTAATTTAAAAAGAAATTATCTTTTTTTTCACATGTTTAGACAGTTTATATATGGACTTATATATTTATTATATATATATTTTAATTGATTTTATATAATATAAATATTTAAATAAATAATTATTAAATTTAATATTATATCGTTAATTTTATATTAAATATATTTTATATAATTAATTAAAAGTTTATAATTAATATTTGAATAATAAATATTATTTAATGTTATAAATAAAATATAAAATATTAAAATTTAAATAATAAAAAAATAAAAGATTTAAATATTAAAATTTAAATAATAAAAAAAATTTAATCATTTATTGATAATGTGACTTTAAAAAAAATCATTTATTGATAATGGAACATATCCCAAAATTTTTGAAAAATTACATTTCATTAATCACTCAACCACAAGTCCATTTTCGTAAAATTATTTGCATTATTATTAAAATAATATTCTCTATCCCACATTGAAAACTTATAGAGATTGAGGGGTAAAACCCCTCTATAAATAAAAATTTTATTTTTTATTATATTTTAAATTTTATTATATTTTAAATTAAGAATTTAGTTATAAAAAATTTTAATTAAATTATATTTAATTTTATTATAGTTTCTTTTAATCTTTTAATTTAAAATTTTAATATTTAAAATTTTAAATTAATTAAATTTTGTTAACGATATTTTTAATTGAGTTTTTTAACTCGAGTTTGAATTAGACTTTTTATTAGTTTAAACAAGTTTTTTAATTAAATTTTCGAGATCAAATTTTAATTAATCTCGTTATTAATTTAAACGAATATTTTATATTATAATATTTAATTTTTGAGTCAAATTCGAATTAAATATTAATGTTCGGATCAAATTCGAATTTATAAAATTTTTTAATAAATGACTTTTTAAATTTTACAAAACTCGGTTTTGGGTGGATTCGATTTCACCCCACTTATTGCGATGAATGTCTATATAATTAACAAAATGTTCAACTAATTTTTCTTTTATTATGCGAATTCACTGAAAGATTATATTATGTTACGTTATATTTTAATTTTAAATAAAGTGATATAACATTTTGCATTTAATTATAATTTTATCAATTTTTTTTTAAAAAAATAGAGTTTAAATGACATTAATATTTTATTATTTTTAAATATAAATAAATTTTTACATGAAATTAATATTAATTTATTTTTCACGATAATTAATTAACATATTTAATTTTAAAATTAACAATAGTCTCACTATTAAATATGTCATCTACCGTTTTAACAATAAATGAATTTTGCAACAATAATCATAAAAATTTTACAATGAATATATTATTTTTAATTATTTTATATATATTATTATTTTAAATTAAATAATATATTTATTATAAAATATTTATAATTATTTCTATAAAATAAAATTTATTTTATTGAAAATATGGAATGCATATTTGTATTGTTTATGTTTATTTTTATTTTTAAAAATTAATCAAAATTATAACTAATATTTATTTAGGTCAATTTATAAAAAATTTAAATATTTAAATTAAAATTTTACGCTTTTTTAATTAATTTATTTTTTAAAGTAAAACTTTTTAAATTTTGAATATAGCCACTTAAATCTTTATTATTAAAAAAAATAATCATTTAAATCTAAAATCCATACCCCATTAAATCTCTATTGAAGAAGTGATCATGTAAGCCTTTTAAGAAATAGACTAATATGAATTCAAACACTTACTAACTAATAAATTAAAATTTAAAATTTTGATAATTTAAATTTTTAGTGAATAAATAAAAATAATTTTACATACTTTATAAAATAAATAAAACACAAATTTGAATTTTCCTTTTCATATCTCATCAATCAAATACTAAATTTTAATCTAAAATCTCCTAAATTATAAAATACAAAACCAAAACAACAACCAACTACCTTGAAAATCGCCAATCTACCACACAAAGCCTGCAAGGCAAGAAGAAACTTAGCCACTGCTGGAGAGAGGAGACTTAGGATCCGTTACTAAATTGATTATTAATGAAATAAAAAATTTTAAAATAATACATTATATCTTTAAAATAAATTATTTATAATTTGATTTAAATTTAAAATAGATGACATTTTTATTTGTTAAATTAATTTTAAGAGTTAGTAAAAGAAATATTTAATTATTAAATTATTATTAATGTTTAAAACTAATAATACATATGTTAAAATTATACTATAAATTGTAAAAAGAAGGTTTAGAGATTGAAATTTTATTTTGATAAATTTTATAAATAAGAAAATAAATTGTTTATTTTAAATTTTTGATAAATTGATTAATTACAAACATTTTAAATAATTATTCATAAAAATGGTTATTTTAAATAATAATAATTATTATATTCTATTTCTTAACTATAATATCTTCTAACAAGAAAATTTAATATGTTTCTTATTCTTGTATGCTCAGTTATATTTTTCTTTGAATATTGATATTCTGGGATTTAGATAATAAGATTTTTAGTGATTGTTTTAGCTTAGTTCTTGAAAAAAGTATTTTTCCCACTCTTATTATTTTTTCCTTTGTCTGCTAGCGATACCTAACGGTCTCCCTGCTACAGTATCATCTATCTCTGTCAGACAGGTCCATACGTAAGAATGACGTCAAATGTCCTCTCCATGTCAGACGGTAATTTAATTCCTCCTGCGCGCATGCAGGCAAAGCTGCAAAATGACTGGGTCTGCTCTCCTTTCTCATGTCACACCATTGGGCTGAGCTCATGGTTGGGGTACCTGAACTTGTGAGTGACCCGGTCTGCTATCTGAGGCTATGTTTGAGCCGAAAGCCTTCACGGGCCTGGCCTCCTATCTAGACGTATGAAAATCGTCGGTCATCAAATATTTATAAACCTGAAATTATAAAGTGTTTGAAATATTTTTAAACCTGAAATTATAAAGTGTTTGAAATATTTTTAAGGTAAAAAAATTTTGTACCAGTGAGGTTTTTTCATCATTTTGGAATCACATAATTTCACTTGATCATATAATCTGCAGTTTAGTTGATCAAATTAGTAAAAATTATTTAAAAATTATTTAATTTTTATTTATTTTTTATCATTATTTTAAAATATTATTGTAGGTATAAATAATATTAATTTTTATATTTGATATTCTAATATATTTTTTTCTTTTAAGAATATTTAAAATTGATTTTGTTGATTATCATATGAACCATTAGAAAAAAGTGATACAAATGTGAAAGGAGAAAGAAAGATGTGGAAAAAGGTACCAGAATTATTTGTCCCCGTCTTGTTGCCATGAATGTCTATATAATTGGCAAAGTGTTCAACTAATTTTTCTTTTATTATGCCAATTCACTGGAAAATTATATTATGTTACTTTATATTTTGATTTAAATATTTAAATTTTAAATAAAGTGATATAACATTTTGAATTTAATTATAATTTTATCAATTTTTTTTAAAAAATAGAGTTTAAATGACATTAATATTTTATTATTTTTTAAGTATTAACAAATTTTTACATGAAATTAATATTAATTTATTTTTAACGATAATTAATTGATATATTTAATTTTAAAATTAATAATAATCTCATTTTGCAACAATAATCATAAAGATTTTACAATGAATATATTATTTTTAATTATTTTTTTATATATTATTATTTTAAATTAAATAATAAATTTGTTATAAAATATTTATAATTATTTCTATAAAATTCTCCTGGGATCCTATCTAAAACTGAATTATTTTTAGACTGAATTATTTTTTCTATGGTACATGACAGAGAGTAAATTAAAAGAGTCAATTTAGATTGTTTTATTATCTCACATATACGCACTGCTGTTAATCATCGTAGACCCTTAATCCTAGGACACATAGTCACCCACATTGCTTTACATGAATGATTAATTGACTTAACTAATAATAATTTACATAAAGATTGTATAAAGATTGTGACATGTCTCCCTTAGATTTAATGAGTCTCGATGATATGGGTCTACCATGCAAAAATGGTGTTGTGTTCTCTCTTTGTCCTCCAGGTCCCATCATCCCACGACCCGATCGAGTGTTCAAGAGAGGTGTTGTATGCACAGCTCCTATTGTCCCTACCTCATCTATGACTAATCTTCCATCTGATGCCCAACAAGCTTTTCAAGCTCTCAACACCATAATTGATTAGATGGAGAGTCGCTTTGAAAATATCTTAGAGCGCATTGCTACTCATCTAGCACGCCTAGTGAACAAAGTCAGCGATATGCAAGTCACAATTCTTTCTCAACACTAGCAGCGGCAGTAGGCAGCCATGACATCTTTCCGTATACCGGATCATATTCTAAACTCTCTTCTTGCTTTTGATTGTAATTTAAGTGTGGGAGAAAAGCTGAACACATACTTGCTTTAGTTGTCTTGTGTTTTTTTTTTTATCACATTGAAGATATTGTGATCCAAGTGTGGGGGAGAATTTGTTCATATACATGCTGTTTATTTATTTTTAGTTTTAATTATTTTCTGTTTTGTTCATTTTAGTTATTTTTTTATTTTTAAAGAACATGCTAAAAGAAGAAGAAGACTTTCAGAGTTAAATTAAATTATTTTAGGTATCTAGTACAAATGACCTTCTCTCATCCCTTTATGCAAATCATTAAGAGATTTTAGCAATATTTCTTTATGAGTTGAAATGTGCAAACTTATATTTAAGTCAATTTATATTGCTTGATGAAATACTAATAGTGCATTTTGAAACTCTATTTTAACCTAATATAGTGAGTCTCAATACTATTCAGGAAACTAAGCTTCCAATTAAAAAAAATTGAGTGGTTTATCAACATTGACTGGTTCAAATAGTACGGCATTTATTCCCCTTAAGTAAGGATTGTTTCTTGTGAATGAAAAAAGTTAGTGATTAGGAGAATTATACCTTATAGGGGTCGTCAATAGTTTAAAAGATACAGTATGATATGGTTTACTATCACCGATTGATTTGGTGGTTTAGACCCATTCCCCTTAAGCAAAGATGCCCCTTATGAATGGAGAAAACTAATGTTGGGAGAGTATACCATCATAGGAGTCTAAAAAAAAGTCATTTTTAGATTTTAAAAATATTATTAACACTTAAAAGAATGAAAAATAAATTATTTCCTTAAAAAATATACTACAGCAGTTCAATGGAAGTAGACATAAAGAGATAAACGAGTGTTAGAATTTGAGTGATTAGATACTTTTCTTTTTCAGAATAAAATCGAGAATTCAAATGAAATAAATACTTATCATAAAAAAAAAAAAAAAATCCGCTTAAGCAACTTTTGCTGACATCAGCTTTCTTCCCAACTGTTTACTAACTAAATTCATTAGATTTTCTCAATGCATAACTAGAAATTCATTTATTTTGTAAATCCTTTTTCTTTTCTCTATCAACTTTTATTATAAGTAAAACGTCTAAATCTTTATTTTTTATTTTTGAGTAATTTTCTCCAAATGTTATTGAATTTAATTAATATATAATAATTAGTCTTAAATTTTACTGTAGATTTAGACTGATTCTAATTTTTATTAACAATATTTGATGAAAATTCATAATAACTTTTTGAAAAAGAAATTTCAAGATGTACGATTTTAAAAAATGTGATGAGAGTTAAAAGGCTATTATAAAATTTGAAATAAAAATTTCATTGTTTAAAAAATTAATTTTATATTTTAATTATTTTTTTAAATATTTTTATAATATTACAAACTGTTTAGAAAATTAATTTTATATTTTAATTATTTTTTTAAATATTTTTATAATTTTACATATTAATTTTTTTTAAAATATTTACTTCCAGTTTCCTCTACTTAGGTCCAGTCCCATCCTCCTTGTGAAAAGGCTCCTGAGCAAGAAGTTAGATTGAAACATAGCTTCTAGAATTAAAGTTATTGAAAGAGAGAATAGCTATAGTTCCTTTATATGAGGTTTCAACAAAATTTGTTAAATTTGAAAAACAGCAAAAAATATTGTGTGCTTAGATTTAAAATAGAATTGAGAAAGTAAAAAAATTTTAAAAATCTGAAACTTTAGATTTCCTGTTAAGAAATTATTTTTAAATTGACTTTAAAAATCAATCCGCATTTATATCTCCACATAGTACTTAGCTAGAAATATCACTCGAAATAAATAACAGAAACTTTTAGTTAATTTAAATTAAAATTAGAGAAATTTTGTGATTGAAATTAAAGTCAAAGGAAGATGATCGAAGGTTATACCCTCTCGACTGCCAAATTGGGTGTAGTGTAGATACTGTTATATATATTTTTTCTTTTGGCAATAGGAGATTTCTGAGAGATGGCTTCCTTTTTTTTTTTTTTTTGGTTGCCAAAAATTTATTTGTTTTGTGAGAAATATTTTTTATGCTAGAAAAATTTTCTCCAAAAAATAATTTATTGTTTGTTATTTGATTATAATTTAAATAATAAATAATAAATAATAAATTTACATATAGTGATGTATATAAGATTTTTCTTAAAATTTAGAAAATTACACTATCTTTTAAAATTTAAAAGATTAAAATTTAGATTATGATATTATAGATGGTGGATGGTTCTATCGCCTTGTGCTATTAGAAACATGGAAGGTTGTAGGGTAGCTACTAGTACTTAAATACCAAGGTATAACTACAAGTTAAAAAATGAAATATTGGATCTCCACCCTTGGATTTAAAAATTAGGATCAATCCTAGCCATTCATCTAAAAATTTAGATTAATTAGTTTGGTTGAGCAATTAAGAGTTCAATTCTTTTTATGTTTGGTAAATATAATTTCTAGATTAATATTTAAAAATTAATTATTATTGGTTCAAAATTATAGTATAAATGTGGATTGCATAATAGACACATTTTAGATATGAAAAATGTTAGCAAAGATTTTCTTTCTTAAAAAATACTGAATTAGGACCAGATGTGTTGAAATTTTTAGATCTAGCAAATCGGTCTAAATGTGTTTATTAGAAAAAAAGTATTTTGATAATAATTTTTATTACGAATATTAGAATCGCTAATAAAAATTCAATTCGAAAAACTCATTTAGGGATTTATATTGTTATTTATCTTTAACTATGTAACAACCTGTCATGAAATTCAAAAACACCATTTAAAATTTTAAATTAGTCTCTGAAATTTTTTATCAATATTTTAAATTTTTTTAAATTTTTTTATATACCTATTTAATGCGGTTGTTATATTATATGAAACAATTTATTTTCCATTTAAAGTTATATACTTCTCTAATTTATTTAAAATTTACTTTTAAATGCATTTACTCAGTCATGAAATCTATTATAATTAATAATTATATACTTCACCACTCGCCAAGACACCGACCCACCGATCACTAATTGCCAACGGCTTGCGACAATTTATTAACCCAACCAATCATCATGTAAATAATTGGTATTCAAAATCTAATTTGTATTAATCCTTTCCATACAGTCAAGAAAAATTCTTTTGTCTAGTTCTACGGCCGATCGAAAAAAAATAAAAATCGTTGTAACTGAGACGACTTCCACACATGATAAAAAACTGCCGATTAATGCTTCCGTCAGATTCCTGCAAAGTCTATCCATGGAAGTACAAAATTGCATAAATAAGGGATATCTCTGGAAGAAAAAGAGAAGATAAGGAATAGTGGAGAAATGGGGCAAGAAGATGGGTGGACAAAGGGCATGGGAGGTTCACTTCCTGTTGAGAATGTGCAGGCGCTTGCTTCCAAGAATCTCAAGGACATACCACACAGATACATCAGGCCTGACCTCGAATTCGACGACGTTTCAGTGGATGAAGCTCTCCAAATTCCAGTCATCGATATGAGCAAGCTGGTGGGAAATCACTCAGACCATGGTGATGAACTGGCTGAGCTTCATCAGGCCTGTGAAAACTGGGGATTTTTTCAGGTACCCATTAAATTATACATCTTCCTTGAACAGAATTATCTCTTTTGGTGTCTGAAATAACTGTAAATAATGGATGATGTAGCTGATAAATCATGGGGTTCCGGAAGAAGCGATGGAGAATATGAAGAGGGAGACAGAAGAGTTCTTTAAGCTGCCATTGGAGGAGAAGATGGCCTGTGCTCAGCTGCCCGATAGTATAGAAGGATATGGGCAAGCCTTTGTTGTTTCTGAAGAACAAAAGCTTGATTGGGGTGACATGCTTTTCCTACTTTCCATGCCTAACTCCATAAGAAAAATGAGATATTGCCAACTATTCCCACTTCTTTTAGGTAAATCATTTTCTGAAAGCGAAATATATTATATTTTTTCATGATTTGATTCATTTTTTTTAAATTTCTGGGTTGTTTTTCATTTGTTCTGCAAGATTACTATTTATTCATTTTCAATTGTTCCATAAAAATCACTTATTTTGATCATAGATTTGCCTAGTAGGTTAATTAAGATCAAGGGAAGCCAATAGAGAAATTATTACAGGGCAAGGACTACAACGTTGTAATTAAAAACCTTAACTCTTTGGTATACCAATTTCTTATTAAAGCTTTTCAAAAATTATAATTAAAATAACATTTCTTCTAATTTATAATTATTAATTAATATAAGATATTTGATTAAATATAAAGAATTACAGTGGTAAAAAAAATCAGTTATTATAATTTTAATTTTATTGCGTTGAAATTTTAAAAATAAAATTTACACACGAAACACAAAATTAGAATACATAATAAAATCTTTAACATAAAAACACTACAGCGTCGATCTACATGGCACAACAATCTTAGAATCTAAGGCTTGCCTATGGAGTTTACAGATTTGTTAAGTTCGATTCGGTTAATTATGGTATCGTTTTATTATTATTATTATTTTGAAACAGGTATGGTTTTATTATTGATGTACCATGTTGGTAACTTAATTTTTATTAGAGAAATCTTTTACAAGTACTCAACAGAGGTGCAAAGAGTTGCAGAATGCTTGGTGAGGTTGATGGGCAGGAACTTGGAGATAGAGCCAAAGAAGCTCGGAAGCATGTTTGAAGATGGGATACAATCTATAAGATTGAATTATTATCCACCCTGTGTGGAGGCAAACAAGGTCACAGGTCTAAACACCCACTCTGATTCAACTGGGTTGACATTGTTAATTCAAGCAAATGAAGTTCAAGGGTTGCAAATAAAGAAAAATGGTAAATGGGTACCCATCAAGCCTATCCCTGGTGCCTTTATTGTCAATATTGGTGACATCATGGAGGTAATTAACACCCTTTGCACCCCTTCTTTGGACTATTTAGGCTTTGAAATTTCAGCTTCATACATATGATGGTTATATTATTTGACTAATTATATCATACGCCTAGTATATCATCGGTACATTCATATTTGTTTTAAAAAGAAATTCAATATAGACTCATAGTATAAATACATGAGATTTCATACGTGTTCAACACTCATTTTATATTGTGAATTTATATGGATTCAGTTTAGGCAAAAAGTTTTTGGTATATAGGGAAAAAAGGTTAAAAAAACAGAAAGAGCGAATATTTTTGTTTATTTTTCCTAACACATTTATGAGGAAACATGATGAGGATTTCTCAATAACATGAGAGTAGAAGTATGAATTTCTAACCCACAATTCTTATTGAAGCAGATAATGAGCAATGGGAAATACAAGAGCATAGAGCACAGAGCGGTTGTGAACCCAGAAAAAGAAAGGCTTTCAATTGCAGCATTTCATGGTCCAAATATGAAGAGCATTATAGCACCTCTTGAAGATCTTGTTAAGAAGGAGACACCAAATTACAAGTCCTTAACACATGAAGAATTTGTGAAGCTTGTTGTCCGCAGCAAAATTGATGGTAAAAGCATAGTGGGTCGCATGAAATTGGAGCACTGAATAAAGCTTTTGCCCATTTTGGGAGAATGATTTTTCAGCCATATGACTAGGGGTGAGCATTCGGTCGGTTCGGTTCAAAACCGAACCGAACCGAATAAATCGAAAATCGAAATTTTAGATTTTATGAAAACCGAACCGAACCGATTTTGGTCAGAAACCGAATCGAACCGAACCGGTCTGATTCGGTTCGATTCGGTTCGGTTTGATCGGTTTCGATTTTTAATATTTTTTTAATTTTTTACACTTTATTTTTAGTATTTTAAAATTTAATTAAAATATTTTAATTTTAATATAATTTAATTTCTCTATATTATTGAAAAAATATATTATTATTTCTAATCGGTTCGGTTCGGTTTTTTCGGTTTTTTTCTGATCAAAACCGAATCGAACCGAAATAACCGAAATTTCTGAAATTTAAAACCGAACCGAACCGAAATGTATAAAAAACCGAACCAAATTTTCAAATCGGTTCGGTTCGGTCGGTTTTTTCGATTCGAACCGGATTCTGCTCACCCCTACATATGACTACCTATAAGATATAAAGAAATAATCAAATATAGCACCCTTATTACCAATATGGATAAGAAGCATTATATTCAATACTACAGTATTCAACTCTCTAGTTTTTTTTTTTGGTACAAGTGGTTTTGATTCGTGTTTAAATTTGAAACTACAAACTAAATCCTATTAATAGTAGTTTTTATTATAATAGATACAATAAATAATTATTCAAAATACATAGCACTTAATTCCTTATAAAAAAATATTTTGTTAAATATATATAAATATATAAAGCTGAGATCTAAAATAGACTAAGAAGAAATTGACAAACCGCATACTTAAATTTATATATTTAACTGCTTAAATTTATGTATTTATGGTAAGTGATACACTTAACGAGTTTTATTTTTATTTTTAAATTATATTTTGATATTTACTAATGTTACTAATTAATATGTCGATAATAAATGTAATTTGTTATCTTTATTATTACCATTTGTATATGACTTTTTAATTTTCTACTATTATCTATTATTAGTATATAACTTTTTAATTTTTTTATAATTTTTTAATATAATATATTAATCACAATAAAATAAAAAATTTAATATATATATATCTTTTATTTTTATTTTTAATAATAAATAAACTGTAGAAAAATATAATTAATGCTATTAATTAATTGATACTGAACTCCAAAATAGGTTGATGAGAGATTGATGAGTATCACTGTTAAATTTAAGTATAAAAAATTGCCAAGTAACATAATTAACTATATATAATTATGCAATCACTCCATATGGAAATATCTATTTGTAAAGAATAAAAATTTGTTTGTAATTATATTTACAAACATATCATAAACGGATTAAATCTATTTACGTAAATTTTGTTTGTAATTCTATTACAAATGGATCTAGTATTTGTTATAAACGGATTTTCAAATAAATTGTTGATTTATATTACACATGGATCTGTGACTTCATTCGTAATTTTTTATTATTATAAATAGTGATTTACAAAAAAATTTTATGGTATAAACGGAAATATCTTTTATATTTTATTTACAATATATCCGTTTATAATTTATTTATAGTCCGTTTTGTTTGTAATTTGTTTGTATTACAAGTAGATTTGTAAAATATTTGTAATCTGTTTGTATTTTAAACGAATTTTTCGTTTGTAAAATGTTTATAATCTATATATATATATGTGATTGTTCGCATTACAAAGAGACTTCGTTTCTAAAATTGATTTGTAATTCCTTATTTTCACACATCATTCTATCAATTAATTCATAATTTAGTAAATTACCAACTAAATACACAACCAAATAAATGATTATGTAACACAAATACATATTTAAAATTACATATAATAATAAATTTAATAATCAAAGAAAACCACATTGAAAAAATATGTAATCTTGTTTATTACAAGAAAAGTAAACACCCTTAGTATACTGCACACTTAAAAGCCAATCAAGACATTAGCCACCGGCTTTGGCTACATATTTGACAAACTTCTATATACACTTATGCCCATAAAGGATAAAGTTGAGATAGGATCTACATCGTCTACAAACCTAAATGTAGAAGATAATATAATTTTTCTCATACAAAGACACAAAGTTCAGAAACTCAAAGAGTAAGTATTAACTATTAACATTAATTATGCAAATATATATAGAAATGAAATTTAAAGTTAATTTATAATGTATATGATATCCACTTTCGATGACTTAATTGATCACAATTTTAGGTGGCTACTAGCACTGCTCATGGTCACTTGATCAGCGATAAGATTTGTGCTTTTTTTTTTCTTTTTTCATTAACTTGAATAATTTTTTTTTTTTGTAAAAGTTTCATAAAAATTAAAATATCATAACTGTAGTAAATTTTAGTTATACTCCACTAATACCTTAATCATACAAGCACATGCATCTTACTCAAGTTCAACTATTTGTGTTTCAAGACAATTATTAAATACTATTGCAAGCAATTTAAAAACCGAGACAATCACCCACACAAATACTAATATACTATTTATGAAGCTAAATTTTTAAGAATTTAAGAGTGGAATAATTAAATTGCAATGTTTAGCCACAATTTCTACCAAAATGCATAAAAAAAAGTAAAAGGAAACGTATGATTTTTTTTTTAAAAAAAAATTACAGAATAAAACAAGAAACAATAAAATACAACATATATTAGTTTTCTCCCCCACACTTGACCAACGCATTGCTCTTAATGTGTGCAAAACTAGAAAGTTATATAAAGAGGGTTAGAACAACACTCTCTTGGTTAAGTTGACGTGGGCAAGACATAAGGCAAGACTCAAGTAATTGGTGGAGGAAAAGGAATTCCAGCATGATCAAAGTAAGAATTGTAGCATGTCTTTTGTATTGGCTATAACTATCTTATTGCTTTCTTGTACTCATGAAACAACATGATTAGTTTCTTTTCTTTTAAGTGAAGTGTGTCTCCAGTCCCTAGGTATGAATATTAATTTGAGGTGATTGGGTAGTAACTTTAACTCTAATTCAGGTGCTTTCATAACAGATGGCTGCAATGGTGAGTTATATTTAGGCAAGTCGCTGGTCAAGGTTGACATACTGTCTAAAGTATGAAAAATTTCTTGTAACATTTTATCAGCAATAACTTGCTGATCTAATTATTTTGGTTTGTCCATGTTCACACCTCTATATAAACCAACATTCAACTTGTCATCAACACTTAATTCAAATATATTTTAGCTCAAATTATCAATGACATCTATGCCATCAACATGAGTTACATCACTAAGATACTTCAACAAATCATAAACATTAAATTTAATCACTTTTCCATCAAATTTCATAGTGAGTCTATCATCCATCATGCACATCTATTTTACTCTTAGCCGTGCTAAAAAAAGGTCTACCCAACGAAATATCAAATATAATATTAAATTTATCATCTTTCATGTCAATGATATAAAAATTTGTAGGAAAAACTAACTCATCAACTTGGACTATGACATCTTTCAAAATACTCTCTAAATAAATAATGGATTTATCAGTAAGTTGGATAACAACACTCATTTTTTTACGAGTTCATCATTCACTAAATTATAAATAGACAAATGCATGAAATTAATTGAAGCTTCAAGATCACACATTGCCTTTTTAATCCCAACATTACCAATTATGCAAGAAATAGCAAATATACTTCTATCATTGCACTTAGGAGGTAATTTTTTTTGAATAACTACAAAAATATTTTCTCTCACACTTACCTTTTTATTCTCAGGTATTTTTTTCTTTTTGGTGCAAAATTCTTTCAAAAATTTCACATATTTAGGTACTTGCTTAATAATATCAAGTAAATGAACGTTTACCTCAACCTTGCGGAAAGTCTCTAGAATTTCTTTTTCCTCTATTTTTTAGATTTAGCAAACTTTTCAAGAAAAAGCATGGAATGACAAATTCCTCTTGCTGGTCTGTTTTTGCAGCAGTTTTCTCTTTCTTTTTTTTTCTATTGAATTTCTGCAGATGCATTCTATAGTTCTATTATTGAGCTTTGTCTAAGTCTCTGCCCGTGTGGAACAGTCTCCTTCTGCTATTGAGTTTCTGCAGATGCATTCTACAGATCTGTCATAAAGCTTTACTCAAGTCTCTGCCCATGTGGAACTTCTTGCAACTCTTTTCCACTCCTGAAAATTATTGCATTCACATTTTTCTTTGGATTGACTATCGTTTGAGATGGTAGCTTTTCTTGGGACTCCATATACTTATGGATGTAGCCATTTATAATATCTTCAATAGGCATACCTTGCTTTTGAGGAGGGGTTTATTGAGGTAATGATGTTGAAAACTTTAAAAATTGTTGGACCTTACGTAGATGAAATTGGCATGGTCCCTCCATCCTGGATTGTATATGTTAGATTAAGAATCATATTTTCTTTGTTGTTGATACCCTTCAAAACTTTCTATAACATTGACATGTTGTTAATCCTCTTCGAGTGTGGGTACATATCCTTTGGATGTCCATAAGTTGCACAAATCCCACATGCTCTTGCTTGTTATTTATTTCTTACAACAAGACTTTGCACCACAGATGTTAATGCATAAATTTTAGATTCAAGAGAAGACATATTTACCTCATTAACCCTTTTTGGGGCTCTTTTTGGTCTCCATATTATTTGAAAGTTGCGGCTGATGACCGCTGGATTCCTTCACCCCGGGCCAGGGGCTTGACCACAGCCCAAGGCCCATGACGAAGAGGCCCACACACCTGATATACATAACAAGCCTGGCTCATCCAACCTTCAATGCCGGGCTCGACCCATCTTCTCCACTCAAGCCGGCCCGGCCCACACGAAGCAGGCCCTCTCCACTCAGGCTTAGCGTCCGGCCCAACTCTCGGCCTAGCCCAGGATCCAGAAAAACATTCACCAGACAGCCTGGCAGATCCGCTCGAACGTACGCACGAGAAGAATCAGAGGCCGTTACGCATGGAGCAGGCGGCTGATACCCTAGTACCTCCGAATCCGCATGGCAGAGACGCGTGGCCCAATCCTGGAGAGACCTTTACACGTCACCAGCAAGCAAGACAATGTATAAAAGAGGAGTCCCCTCCTCAGGAAACTTAAGCATTATTCAGTAATACAAAACCCTTGTAAAACCCTATTCTATTGGATCTCAGATCATCAGCGGCCATAGTAGAAATTAACTCTCTAATGACTTGAGGTGTCTTATCCTTAATAGATCCTCCACATGCTGCATCAATGAGTTTTCTTTCTAAGGGTAGAAGACCTCCATAGAAGTATTAGATAAGAGATAAGTCAAAGATGTCATGTTGGGGGAAACCTGCGCGTAACTTTTTAAACTTCTTCCAATATTCGTACAACTCCTCATATTCTTTTTGCTTGATCCTACTGATCTCTTTTCTAACACCAATGGCTTTGGATTTAGAAAATGTTCGCTAATTAACCCTAGTCAACAAACAAACCAAAGAACGTCTGTTAGATTTAATTTATTAACTGTTTTAAGAATTAAAGAGATACAATTGTAATCAATAAATCAATCCACGTAGTAAGTTTAAGCTAGATCATGCAATTGCTTAGTGGATAACACTGATTGTTACCTATTATTGAATAATTCAAGGAATTACGAACTCAAGCATCCAAATTAATAATATATTACCTTGAAAATATGAACAATCGGCCCTATTAGTCAATCAACAAAACAATAATAATTAGAGCTAAATTTGCATAAATATTGAAAGAATAAAGATGAACAATATAGTTTAGATCTCATAATCCATGAAAACCTGAAACTTTAATCTATCTTCAATTAGAACTAAAAAAATTAGCCACACATGACTGCAAAAAATACATAAAAAGAAGAAAGAAATTCGGCCAAGAAGAGAGGATGTGGCTGCTATCAAAAAGAGTGCTTAAATAACAAAACCTTAGAGAAATTATCTTGAAATTTCTTTCTAAAAAAGTTTGATTTGAGTATCTTTACTGAAATAATGCTTTTGATTTGTTTTCCAGAAAGAGCAGAGATTTTTTGATCTTTTGAAAATGAATCATGTGAGATCTAAACTGATTTGTATGCTTTAAATGGGAGAATTCTAATTTTTTTCATTTTATATATACTTCTGCAGCTATTTGGAGGCTTGCCCAAAGATTTGGGCAAATCTTCGATAAGTCTATTCAGTCACTATACATAATTAATTTTTTTTCTTTTTGATTTTGACTCGTTTTTGCTATCCTTTTCATTTCTATATAAAATTTATAAAATTATCAAAATAAATAATATTCATATTTCATTTAACTAAATATTTTATTAAAATATATACTAAATATATGCATCATCATGCAGACATATATATATTTGAAATAAAGTTTGTAGTAGTTCTAGTGTTTGTAGCATAGCTTATTATGATAGATTAAATAGACTATCCCTTTCTGGCATTGAAGTGGGAAGATACAGAGCCAACTCCATTAAGATAGCTTGGCTTGATCAACTATTTAAGCATTGATATTTCAATCATACACGCATTCATATTTCATTTTAATAATCATTCATAGACTATAAATAACAGAAAAAAAAAAACTCTAATATTAATGTTGGAAAAAAAATTAAAATAGTCAGAAGTATATATATATATATATATATATATATATATATGCCAGAAAATAAAAGGTTCATTTTTAAAATGAAAACACAAGGCCAAAGGCTAAGAGACTTGAAGAATCCAAAGGTCTAAAGGAACTTATATAAACTTATGTAAACTTGACAAAAGGGTCCAAACGTCCAAAGAAACTTATATAAACTTGAAACCCAAGCACCAATATATATAGGCCAATCCAGACCAACCCTAAGAACAAATGGGTACTTGACACAATAGGCTACTCTAAAAATTAGGGCTATGTATGGTTCTTGAAGTTTCGAATTGAATTAAAGAATCGTAACGAATCGAACTGAAATCAAAAAAGAATCAATGATATAAAAATCGAATTATACTGAACCGAATATATATATATATATTAAATAATTTTTAAATAATTTTTATCAAAAATTATACCGAAACTGAAAAAAACATATCGAACCGGAATTATACCGAAAAATGATAAATATATATATATATTTTTAAATAATTTATAGTGATATTATAATTTGAATATATATAGTTTCAATAATATGTTTTATATATCATACCATTTCAATAAAATTACACACATACAATTGTAATATTATTTAATTATTAAATATTTATTATTATTTTATTTAGCCAATTTAATTGGTTGATTACAATTTGTTCTATTTAAATAGATTATATATATATATATATATATACAAACTATATTATTTGAATATAAATTACTAATATATATATATATATATATATATATATATATATTTATAAATGTTATTATTATTATATATATATATATAATAACAATATAAAATTGTTGTATTTTTTAGACACCAGTCAATTATTAAATATTTATAATTGTATAATTTAACTAATTTCGTTAATTAATTAAAGTTTTTTTATCTAAATAGATTTTGTATATACACTACCCTAATATTAATAGAATTATATTAATAGAATATAAACTACTAAAATATAGATCAATATATATATATAATGCGGAGTAATTAGTTTTAGATTTTATGTCAGATTTAAATCGGATTTAAATTTTGATGTCGATGTCCGTTGAAGGTCCACAACAGCTTTTCAAAAAGAGAATTTTGAGACGTGCGACTTTTAAAAGTATGACAAGAGCTATAGGACTTATCATAAAATTCAAAGCGAAAATTTTATAGTGTTTAGATAATTAATTTTGCATTTTTATTATTCTTTTAGATTTTTTCATAATTTTTTATATTAAAATTTTTCTATTATAAATCATTTTCTCTTAACCGTTTCACATACTTTTCAATTTTCAAGAATTTAATAAGAGTTTTCGGCTTTTAACCTTTCATTTTTAAATTTCATCTTAACTAAATATTATTGGTTTCAATTTTAAGGAATTTAATAAGATTTTTCAGCTTTTAGCCTTTTATTTTTAAATTTCGTCTTAACTAAACATTATTGGTTAAAATTTCTAACAAATCTAATCGGTCCTATTTTAATATATATAGATATATATACTTATAATTTATTATTAGTAGCTATATATATATATATATATATATATATATATATATATATATATATATATATATTATGTGTTTTAGTCACTAATTAATTATTAAAGGTTTATAAGAGTATAATTTAATTCGTTAATTATACTTCATTTTATTTAAACAGATTATATTATACATTATCTCCATATTAATAGAATTTATACTAATAGAATATAAATTATTAAAATCAATTATATATATATATATATGTACTTATAATTATTATTATTACTCCTATATATAATTGTTAATTAGATTATATATATTAATAAAATATAATTTAATAGAATCAGAAATAAATTAAATTAAAATAGTTGTGACTATTGAAAAAAATATTATTTGATTATATATATTAATAAAATATAATTTGATAGAATTATAAATAAATTAAATTAAAATAATTGTGACTATTTAAAAAAAATATTATTCAATTAAATTATGTAGTTTTAGATGCTAAATAATTTTAGATAAAACTACATAATTTTATTATAAAAAAAAAATAAAATAAAATAACTTTGCAACATATCATAATAACGATAAAAACTTATTTGATTGGAGTTTATTTATTATGAAAATATTGTAATAAAGTTTTTAGAAATTTCATTAGAAATTTTATTAAAAATTTTAAAAAGTTTTATGGAGAGTTTTTTTTTTTTTTACTTTTTCTTCTTCACCTTTTAAGATTTTAAAAATTATAATAGAAAAATTATATTATATTTAATCTTTTAGTGTTTTGATATATTATAATAGAAAAATTGTATTATATTTAGTCTTTTAGTATTTTGATATATTTTAAATAGAAATATTATATTATATTTTAGATATTTGATGTTATTTTAAAATTTGAATATGAGATTTATTAATTTGATATAAATAATATTATTAGTATGTTAAAAATATTTAATTATTTCATTTAATTTTAAATTTTAATATAGGAATCGACAACAATAACAAAACTAGAATCGAAATAAAAATTGATATTAAAATCAGAATAAAAAATATATACAACTGTATATAGGGGTGAGCAGTATTAGATTCAAACTGAAAAAATTAGTATTATGTTCAAATCGAAAAAATCGACAAAATCGAATTAATTTGAAAATTTAATTCGGTATTTTATTTATTTCGATTTGATTCAGTTTTTAATTTTAAAAATTTCGGTTATTTCAGTTCGGTTCGATTTTGATAAAAAATAAAAAAAACGAACCGAACCGAGTAGTGATAATAATATGTTATTTTCAATAATATAGAGAAATTAGATTATAGTAAAATTAAAATATTTTAATTAAATTTTAAAATACTAAAAATAAAGTGTAAAAAATAAAAAAAATTATTAAAAATTGAAACCGAACAATCTGAACTGAATCGAACTGAATCAGATCGGTTCGATTTGATTCAGTTTCTGATCAAAATCGGTTCAGTTTGGTTTTTATAAATACTAGAATTTCGATTTTCAATTTATTTGGTTCAAAATCGAATTGACCGAATGCTCACCCTTAACTGTACACAAACTGTATTGAAATTCGATTCTAATTTTGATTCTAAAAAGTTCAAAGAACTTATTTTCGTTTTCGATTCTTACAAAAAAACCATCTTGGAACCGCACATCCCTACAAAAACCTCAAGATTTCTCTAATAATAATAAAAAAAAACTTTCTATAGAGGGAGAGAGTCTCCAATGTACACTAATATAAATAGATACGTGCTTAACTTTACAAATAATGCGTATCACATAATTTATTATATAATCATATGAGTCTCCAACGTACACTAACCTAAATAGATATATGCTAATTTGTATCACATAATTTATTGTATAATCATATTTATCATGAATTATGTAATTCTATGGTTCAAGAATTACATAGAACTGTAATATTTTTCTATTGAAAGTTATTTGAAAGATTGATTAGAAGGAAACACCAAATGCTCCATAAAGCTTAATTATCACCTCTTCATCCTCTGCGATTATCTTATCTCACACAAAATTGTTAAAGAGAAAAGCCACAGCGTTTAATTCAAATATTCCTTTTGCAAAGAGATTTTGAGAGCACAGAAATTTGTAGAATAGACGTTTTAGAATATCGTCTATTGATCGAGAATAAGAGAGTTCATATAAGCACTTCATGGAACCGCTTTCTTAATATAAGAGTAAATATTCGGTCGGTTGGATTTAAAATCAAATTGAATCGAATAAATTAAAAAGTAAAATTATAGTATTTATAAAAATTAATTCGAATTGATTTTGAAATAATTTAAATCAAACAGATTTAATTCAGTTTGATTCAATTCAGTTTAATTGATTGATTTTTTAATAGACTTTTTATTTTTTACATCTTATTTTTAGTATTCTAAAATTTAATTAAAATTTTTCAACTTTGATTATAATCTAATTTTTTTATATTATAAAAAATAATATACTATTATCATTAATCAGTTTGGTTCGATTTTATCAATTTTTTCTAATAAAATCAAATCGAAATAATTAAAATTTTTAAAAATAAAAATTAAAAAAAATAAAATAAAACTAAAATTTTAAATTAATTTAATTCGATTAATTTTTTCAATTTAAACTAAATGCTGCTATCCTATCTCAAGAAGTTTTGCTTATACAGTTAGTTTTTCTTTAAATATTAAGTATATATAAAAAAAATAATAGGCTTTTTCTTATAAGGTTTTAAATCTATCGACTTATTTTTCATGGACTCAATCATGGAAAGCTTTTTTTTTAAAAAAAAAAAAAAAGCGAAAACCAGACTTTTAAAATATCTTAAAGATGCTACACTATCTCAAAAAGTATATATAAAAAAATAATAGGCTTTTTCTTAAGGTTCTAAACCTATGGACTTATTTTTCATGGACTCAATCATCGAAAGAATTTTTTTTTTTTTTTTTTAAATACAAAAACCAGACTTTTAAAATATCTTAAAGATGATTGCTTTCTCTATATGACTAAGAAAATTCCCCATTACTTTTAAGATGGTCTTTTGTTCTTTAATTTATTAATTTATGTTTTGATTTATTTACTTTAAATTATATTATAATCATTATTATTTTTCAAAACTTAGAAACAAAACTTATTTCCTAACCTCACTGCTACAAAAACAGGCTAATTTATTCCCTTATATATGTTAACGTAATCAAAGGTTGATAGCAATTGATTGAAAATTGTTATATTTACTTTTTGCTGCTAAGTATAAAATTATTTTTTCACAATGGATAAAGAGTTGAATAAAATTATATTTTTATTTAAAATAAAATTATACTTTTATTTAACATAAAATAATTTTTTTTATTAAAGCATATTATTATATATATTTAAAAAATTAAATTTTTTTATAACAATTTTAAATTAGTGACAACCTATTATTTTGTAATATTAAAATAATAATTTTATAACTGTTATGAAGATGCCGTTGCTTAAATTTTAAAATATAGTAGTGTTTTTTAATTGATATCAATTCAATTAGTTTCTTTTTATATTAATTTCATTGTTGCCATGGGAATTAGGGTTCAAAATTCCATCATTTCCGTTTGCTGACGCATTTTTTCCATCGCTAATTTAGCAGCACACCATGAAACCAAGGGCATCACCATGAGATATAGGCCATTGGATATCTTCATTCTTTAGTGACGGAATTCTGGCAATTACAAATACTCCATTTTTATTTTGTTGTATGCACAGCGCTGCTTAGTTTTTTGCACCAAGCAATAACATTTTGCATTTCAAAATTCAGTGCACATTTTAATTGAGCTTTTCTTGAGAACTATTCCATTAACTCTTTTATTCTATTAATTTTTTTAATTAACCTTTATTTCTTTGCAGAAGACAATTTATATTTAAAAAATACTTTTCTATCCAATGAATTAATTTATTTTTTATTATTTAACTTTAATTTAAAAAATAAAATTTATTAATAAATTTATATATAAAAGTCTTAATAAAAATTTTAATATATTGAAAATGACTTCTTTTTCATTTTTCTTAAAATAATTTACTTTTTTCTTTGATCAGAAAAAAACTTCCAATTGATTAAATTTTTTAAATATTTTAAATGTCAGAAAATAAAAAAATAGTTTTCTGAAAAATATTTTCCAATAAACAGTCTTAAATTAAAATTGTAATTTGGCAAGACTTAGAGAAAAGAATAAGTTATTACGAAGCCCTTGTACTTTGTTAGACTTGACTTAATTTCCATTATAAAAGACTTAACTTTCACTTTGATTAGACAAATATTTTCAAAACATCAGACGATAAGGAAAATATTTACTTGAAAAATATTTTTCATGAAACATAGACTTAATTTGATTGAACTTGAAATTTAACATGATTCATAGAGAAAAGGATAAATTATAATAAGTTATTGTATTACGGCAAAATTAACTCATCAAAATTAACTAGTTAATCTTTTTTGCTTTTAACACAATAAATAAAATTTGAACATAAATTGGATATGATATTATTCAAGATCCAGAAGAGGAGAAACAACACATAGGTATATTGTTCCTTCTTTTGTAAGATTAAAGTCTTAAATTAACAAGAGATCTTTAGAAAATATATAAGTAGAACATTGCTACATTGCAAGGACTTTGTAAAAGAAACAAGCATGGTAGGTAGCCATCTGACTTCTCTAGTAAGAGTTGTTCTCCTGAAACTAAAGAAAGAAATTAGAAAGATTAGTCAATATGAGAAATAAAAGGAGGAGAATTCTAATTAAGTTCAATTACCGATTAAGCAACTTCTTGCTTTATTGGAAGCATGTTCAGGCACGTTTCTTGACTAGACAATCAGACTTGAATAACATGATTTTAAAATTAAAGGAAAGAGAGTATTTTAAACTAAATAATTTTTTTAAAAAATATTCAAATTATTTTAACTTACTTGCCTGTCTTCAATCATAGATTCGAACTCCAAGAAAAATACTTCTAATCAAATGCAGTTCTTTAACGACATCTCTCATACTCGTTCTATCTCCGGGTGATTCTGCTGAACAAGCTACTCCGACATTGAATACTGAAAGCAAGCACTCTTTCTCTTTGCTAATACTTGCTCCGCTTAGTTCCACATTATCCCTTGGACCTTCTTCTATACGTACTACTATCTGCTCTTCTACTTCAGCTACAACCATTCCAGTTGAGAGAAGGGCGGGGCATGTAATCTCCGAAAGTCTTGTCGGTAGTGCATCCTTCACAAAGCTGTGTAGATTCAAAAGGCCTTCAAATTTCTCATCTGTTGGCCTTTTTCCTGTGAACATCTCCAACACAAGAATCCCGTAACTATATACATCTCCCTCTTTTGATGCAATACTGCCCATTCCATACTCTGCATTTTATAAAATTTATAAAGTTAATTTATCAACTTGAACATCAATGTTGAACACATAAAGACTATCACTTGGTAAGCAACAAGTAAATTTATAAAAATTTACAAGTAATTACAAAATTATAAAAATTTATTAAAAAAAAATTACTTTTTATTATTATTAATGAAAAAATAGAACTAGAGATTTTACCTGGAGGCGCATAGCCGATGGTTCCTCTTATTCCGATTGAGCTGGTTTGACTTTGTGATGCATCATCAGTGTTCAAGAAGAATTTAGCCAAACCGAAATCACTTAAATGTGCAACCATGTCATCATCAAGAAGAACATTACCAGGCTTCAAGTCACCATGAATAACAGGAATTTCGCAAAGATCATGAAGGTAATGCAATGCAGATGCCACATCAATTGCAATATTCAGTCTTTGAAGAAAATTCAAATTTCTTGACTGATTATTATTGAGGATATCATGATGCAACCACGTCTCCAAGTTTCCTTTACCCATGAATTCATAAACTAGAGCTTTGAATTCATTCTGCTTGTAATCAATGCTTGAGCAGCAGGTAAACAACTTAACTAGATTTCGATGCCTCAATGTACTTAACACCTTGCACTCTGCCATGAAGCTTTTTGAAGCGCCCTTTATTCCAAGTTTGAGGACCTTAATAGCCACATGTACTCCCAATTGATTGAGAAATCCTTTGTACACGAAACCAAAGCTACCGGAACCAATTAAGTTGTCTATGGAGAATCCACTTGTTGCAGCATAAAGATCCTTGTAAGATACCTTTACAAGGGAATCCATTTCTTTGGATGCAACAGACGAACCTTTTTTTGATACTCTCTTGCGATAAGCAAGCATGAATGCTAACATCAAGAGGACACAAAAGAACACAGGAGGAACAACAATTGCTATCCTAATGGAAATGGACTTTCCTTTCTTCAATGCATTAGAGGGGCATTTTGGTTGATGGAGTTCTGTCACACCACCACAAAGCTTATTATTACCCATCAATGAAATTGCACTTGCATTGCTAAAAACTCCTTCGGTTGGAATCTCACCAACAAGATCATTAAAAGAAATGTTTAAATATAAAACATAATGTAAACTTTGCAGAACTTTTGGAATTTCTCCAGTGAGATTATTTTGTGAAAGATCCAATAGTTGGAGACCCTTCAAGGAAGCCAAAGATGAAGGAATGCTTCCGTGGAAAGAATTCCCTTGCATATAGAGATATTCCAAACTTGAACAAGATCCAATAGCTCTAGGAATTTCTCCAGAAAGCATGTTTTTCGAGACATCCAGAGCATTTATGCTTGTTAGATTTCCAACGTCTGCTGGCAATTCACCAGTTAGTGAATTATGTGACAAGTCCAAGTACTGAGACAAGGACGAAAGATGGAGAACCTCCTTGGTTATAGACCCGTTGAGATTATTTCCGGAAGCATCTAAATACTGCAAATTCTTGCAATTCTTTATGCTTTTTGGAATACTTCCTTCCAAATTATTGCGTGAAATGGAAAGCTTAGATAATTGGGTGAGATTGCCTATAGAGGATGGGATCTGACCAGACAATTTATTTTCATCCAAAAACAGCTGTTGAAGTTTTTCTAATTTTCCCACAAAAGAAGGGATGACTCCGATGAAAAGATTGTCCTCCATGGCCAATAAAATTAAGTTAATGAGATTCTCTAATGCTTTAGGAATAATCCCACTGATTTGATTACCAGTAAAATATAGCTTGCTAAGTTGAACTGATAGATTGGAAACAGAATTGGACAAAACACCTCCAAAATTGTTGAAATCGAAACCCAGTTCTCTCATATTGCTGCAATTTTTCAAAGATGTTAAGAAATCCAAGTCACTTGTCGAATTATATCCCAAATAATTATAAGAAACTGTGAGCCTAATAAGATTTTGTAAATTTCCTAGGCAATTCGGGACTTGTCCTTTAAAATTATTTATGGAAAGATCGAGTATTTCTAGTTGGGAAGCATTGCAGAAGGAATTTGGAATTGAACCAGAAAATAAATTATCTCCGACGGCAATGCGCCGAAGATTTGGGAGAGTAATCCCAATGTTTTCTGGTAAGCTACCCATGAACTTGTTTCCCGCAATTGAGATTTCCTCAACAGATGAAATATTGAAAAGGGATAACGGGAATGTACCAGAGAGATTATTTCCAATAGCAATGAAAAACTCTAGGCTTTTTAATCTGCCAAATTCATTTGGAATATTTCCCTCCAACTCCATCCATCCTGCACTTATGATAGCCAGCGATGAAAGATTGCCAAGGGAAGATGGAAATTTTCCATTCAAGTTGTTTTCACAGAGCAGAAGCAATTCAAGCATTTCCAAAGAACCAAGCTCTGCAGGGATTTTGCCAGTTAGATAATTCCGTTCCAGGCTGATTACCGAGAGCTGAGAACAACGGGTCAAATTGACTGGAATTTCACCGTCCATTGTGTTGTTTTGGAGATCTAATATTTGCAATCGAAACAAATTTCCGACTTCCTGTGGAATTTGACCTTTGAAAATATTATTTGGCAGGCAAAGGATTTTCAGAAAACTTAAATTGCCAATAAATGGCGATATGGATCCCATCAAATCGTGACCTCGTAACACTATTGAAGTGACCCTCTGGTGGCGGCGACTACAAGCGATTCCATGCCACCGGCAAAAATGGATAGAGTGATTCCATGAGTTGAAGACTTGATGTGGATCATTGGATATTCCTTCTTTGAATTTGAGCAAAGCAAGTTGATCAGTCTCATTTGATGAAGAATGGACATGCATGAATTGAAGGTTCAAAGAGAGGAAAATAACAAGTTGGAGATAAGCAAGAAAAAGTTTGTAAATCTTCATTTAGTTTGATAGGTGCTGGTGCTGGTGCTAGGAGAATGACTTGGCTCTGGTTATACGTGGTGATGTTTAAATAAAGCAAAAATGGAGTTGACTGACTGTTGACCGTTTACTGTCTAAATTCTCCCGCGGGTAGGGCAAGAAAAAAGTGATACAAATGTGGAAGGAGAAAGAAAGATGCGGACAAAGGTACCAGAATTATTTGGTGCTCGGAGAATGACTTGGCTCTGGTTATAGGTGGTGATGTTTAAATAAAGCAAAAATGGAGTTGACTGACTACTGACCGTTTACTGTCTGAATTTTCCCGCTGGTAGGGCAGGAAAAAAGTGATACAAATGTGGAAGGAGAAAGAAATATGTGGAAAAATGTACCAGAATTATTTGTATAAAAATTAAATATTTTTTTTACATTCAAATTTGATAATAGATGTTTTTTCTTTCTTAATTATTGATCCATTATGTATAAAATATCTCTAGAATTTAGAGGAATGTTTTAATGGGCTTATTCAATATAAATCTAAATGAATTAAATCAGTGGATTTTAGATATAATTTTAACAAAAATGTATATTTTTTTAAATATAAAAATGAAGAGCTAGTTTGATTAAAAAGTTTTTTTTTTAAATTATATTATTAAACTACTTACATTATAAAAATATTCAATGACTCATTCTATGTTTAATTATTTTTTTCATTCCAAAAATAATAAGAGATCTAATTTGAGAGTTTATCCATAAGACACGTTTAAAGCGACAAGAAAACTAAAATATTTTTTTTTCTCCTTTAAAGACCGTGTATATATATATATATATATATATATATATTTTTATTAATCATGAATGCACGGTTTGTTTAGTAAATATTCATATAATATTATACGTGTACTTAAAATACGAGTATTTTATATTTTATTATAAAAAATTTACTATTTAATCTCTATAATATATAAAAAAATTTATTAATTGATTTCTCAATTTTAAAAAATATATTCAAATTTTTCAGACATTTTAAAAAATTTACTACTAAATTATTTCGTAAATTTTAATTTTTATTATTTAAAAAATGATATGATATGTTATGAATTTGTTTTTTATTATCTAAAAATTTTAAATATAAAATATTTTTAAAATTCAGGAGTGAGCTTTTAATCTTCTTAATTGCTTAACATAAATTTCAACTAGCCGAATTAGTGGACTTCAGATATCAAATAGTATATTTTTTAAAAAATAATTATTTTATTATTTTAAATTGAATAAATTATACTTTAATTTTTAATTTTTAACATAATTAATGAATAATTTCTATATTTTTAAAATTGAACATTTAAATCTCTATATAATCAGTTCAAATAAATTAGAGATCCTTCCATCCATAATTTCGTTAGTCAATTAATCAAATGGAGAATAAATATTTCAAATATTTAAAACTCTTATAAATATTTAAATCCTTTTCAATATAAATGAATAATTTTATATTATATAAACTACACTTTAGTTTTTAAATTTTAACATAATTAATAGATTAGTTCTTATATTTTTAAAATCAAATCCTTAAATTCCTTTATATTTAAGACATTTAAAATTATAGTTCTTCCATCGACTATAGATATTAATTCAAAACTAGTAGGTAGTTAAATTACTTCTAAAAGTATAATTTCTTTATAAATTACTCTTTATAAAAATTTACAACCTATTTAAATATTATATTACTTAAAAATAGCTGAAGTTCTAAGTATTTTTTGAAAGTTTTGAAATTATAAATATTGAAATATTTTAATAAATAAAAATTAAAGAAAAAATGTTAAAAATTAGTTAAATGAGATATTATAAATAAAAATTAATGGGGATTTAAATGTTCTTTTAAATAAAAAATAAAGGATCAAAATGTTTAAATTATAATAGATGAGGACGAATTGATTATAGAGAGATTTAAGTGTATGCTTTTAAAAATATAGAGACCGATCAATTAATTATGCTAAACTCAAAAATTCAAGAATAATTTATCCATTTAAAAAAGAGTATGAAAGACATTTCTACACTTTGAAAAGCAAAAATAAATAGAGACGCCTCTAATTTAAACAAACTAATTATAAAGAGATTTAAATGCTCGCTTTTTAAAATATAGAAATCGATAGTTAATTATGCTAAATTTAAATATTAAAATGTAATTTATCCTTTTAAATTTTTTAACTAAAATATAAATACTAAATAAATTGTGTTTTTTTTAAATGAAAACAAATAAATTGTTAGTTAGAACTGGAAAAATGGTTATATTTCTTGCCCAATCCATGGGACAAGTTATAATAATTTTGATTCCTTTTTCCTCATTTATCTTTCCTCGTCACTTTCATTGAAAATTAGTCCCCTGGCAATTCCTTTCCATGTGTCCTGCTTAACCCACCACCGGAGAAGTTTGAAATTTCTTCTAACAATTGGAGGATAATGAATATATTCCCACCCTCTCATAATTTGCCAATTTTGCTTTTTTACACGTATTAAAAAATATAATTTTTTATTAACTTTTCAATTATACATATTTTAAACACATTAAGAATTATAATAATCAATTTATATATTACTATTATTTAATAAGAAAAATTGATAATAATTTTAAATGATAAAAAAAAATAAAAAAAATTTATAAAATGGACGGAGTATTAGGTTTCCTTCTTTCATTTCTCCTAGTAGCCTCACACTAGACACACCAAACCCAAATAAAGATTAATGAGCTTTTTCTTGTTTATTTTCAATTTGTTATTTTCCCCACTTTAAGTCTTCAATTCATGCATGTCTATTCTCCGTCCACTACGAAAAAGGGCATCTGCAACAAATAAAATCCATTACTATGATTTTCTTCCGTCACTAAAACTTTTACTAATGGATTTTCAATTATATTTTAGCAATGGATTCAACGGTAGAAATCCCTCATTGAAGCCCTCGTCGCTCATATCTAGTGACAGTCTTCAGTGTCTATTGCTAACGTTAACGACAAGTGACATGTCTTCACAAAATTAAACTTACGGATTGGCCGTCAAATATCGTCACTAATATATGTTGAAAATTGTCAACAGTCTCATTGCAAAACAAAAAATATTCCTCATATTTAATTTAATTTTTATTATTCACATAAATTAAAATCACATCCAACGTAATCGATCTATTACCGCCTTAGTAATAAATATTAGCAAACATCAAATATAATAAATTAATATTATTCATTTAAAATAATATTATGGAAAGTACTATTAAAATAAAACAATATCCATAAGAGAGTATTATAATCTAAAAACTAATAATAAATCCTAAGTACAAAAATAATTAAGAGAACCATTACTCCTGATTATCATGTGGAGGTGTGGAATTAAAAGGGATTAATTATGAAAATATTAGAAGCTTGACTTCCAAATTTAGACATCATCATATCTAATATTCTAGTTGTCGCTCTTTCTTCATTTTCTTTCATAATACACTTAACTTCATCCATGGTCATCATAGGCCGAGTAGAATGACCGGTTGAGTGAAAATTAAAGCTAGATGATGTAGGAGTGCTGGATTTTGCAATTGCAAATGAACCAAAGTCATACATCCTTCCCTTTTAAAGGCCACCGATACTTTCCACATTAAATTCAGGTTGAGATTCAGAATTAGAATCATACTTCTCCAAATTGCACTCGAATATGCTCCACAAATATATATAATGCAATAATAAGAACACATTAAATCATGTATCCGATACAACTTAATAATACTAAAAAATAATTGAAATTTATGTTAAATTTAATATTTATAAATAAACTTATATCAAGTTGTCGTGATTTGATATAAGTTTATTTGTGTGAGTTGCTCAAAATAACCCAAGTTGATTTGGTGGTTTTTCTAATTTTTTTCCTACATAATTAAAATCATCATACTATATAACACATAAGATAACTGGTGAAGATTTATATAAAAAATAATATACACAGCTATAGAAATATGTAATAACTTGATTTTAGAAAATTATACAATCGATCTTCATGAATATTAAGTTTCATTGATCCACCAGAATGCTTTATAATAAATCCATCTTTTTATGTCATTCCATTTAATTTTCCAGTTTGTGACTTCTTTTTCTACTCCGGCGTACTCTAATAGACTAATAACGGATTCCATAATTCTGACCTTATTCAATCTGGTCCTTAATCATGCAGATAAGCAATATCACATTCTTTTATACAATCAATTTTTATGAATCTCAAGTTTCACTATTCCACCAGCATGTTTCGTAATAGATCCATCTTTTTATATCCTTCGATTCAATTTTCCAACTTGTCATGACTTCTTTTTCCACTCCGATATACTCGAATAAATTACTAATTGATTTCATAATTCTAGCCTCATCCAATCTGGTCCTAGATCATGCAGGTAAGCAATGTCACATTTTTTACGCTTCACCAACATTTCATTTCTAATTCTGTTGAGAACATCACCAAATCTTTCTTTCAACCTTATCTCAAGCAAGACAGGCATTCTTCTCTTCCGTATCATCCCACACATAACAACTCTAGAAGTAAATATATTATTAGACGTTATGAACGTATCAATTTATATTTACTTCATCAAATAAAAAACTTATAGCAAATTAATAAGATCCTAAAAATAAGCACTTTACATTCAATCCGGTAGCATTTAGCTATATTTCAATCATATGCTAATAAAAAAATAATTTGTTGAAATATCTCTTCCATAAAAAATCATTCACAAGCTTCGATTATATAAATTTAATGTATTAAATTTAACCATAAAAATGGAAGGGATTTAGATCATTTATCTTTTATGCGAAAAAGTCCAAATAACTCATCTTTTGTCTTTTCAAGTATTTCTATCTAATTTTTTATTAGGGTAGTGAAATGTATCTTACTGTCAATGGAAATTAAACAAGAAATAAATATATCCCAGAAACTACACTATGAATACAAAGTAATTAACTTATTAATATATTTTTTTCACAAAATATTAGGTTTGATTATCTCAATTTTTTTAAATGTTGTTACTTACATATTACCCTCTTTAGTTTGATAAGATGTCGATCAGTTGGGTTTATTAATGTTGGTTGAGCTAAGTTTAGACTTTTAATATGAACTAATGATGACGATGATAATATTATTGTTACTGTTTATTGATAACGGACTAATTAGATTCCATAAGGAGTTTTAACCAATATTGTTTGGCTAAGATGATATAAGAGAAAACATAGGCTGAAAAATGAACAGTCTTATTGAAATTTTTCGAAAATTGAAAAGTGAGTTTCTAATAGTTAATATAGATTATTTATAATAGAAACAAAACTCTAATATACAAAATTATAAAAATATCCAAAATATCTAAAATATCCAAAAAAATAATTAAAATGCAAAATTGACTCTTTAGATGTTGGAATTTTCATATCGAATTATGTGATAGGTTTATGACCCTCGTCACACTTTTGAAAGTCGTGTGTTTCGAAATTCCCTTTTCGAAAAGCTATCATGAGTATTTATCGGACGTGAACAGTAAAAGTTAAGTCCGGTCCAAATCTGTTGTAAAGTTCAAAACTAATTGTTCCGCGTCAGAATGAGTAAATATTGAAAGGAGCCCATTGATTTAACATTGTCCCATCATCATTGTTTGGAGCTTTATTTATTCTTATGAGGATTTGTTGCTCAAAGTAATGATTGAATCCTCAACACGAATTTTGTTTCAAACTTTTTTTCAAATTAAAAAGATATTTGTTAGTGCCAGAATTGATTACTATTTAGTCAATAAAAAATACTTGCAAGAAATAAATATTCAACATATTTTGTAACATTTATAGTTCAAAGGGATGCATCCAATAATATTATATTAGTCCATCTACTTTAGTCTTATAGCCAATGTGAATGGCAAATGCTCCATTGAGTCAAAAGACCTAGTGGAAATATCTTTTCTAACTTGCAAATAGTTTCAACAATGCTTTTTTTTAATATTTTGATATTTTCCTGTAGAATATGAAATTCATACAAAAACACTTAGTGTCCGTTGGGGTTCTTGCATAAATGTTTATTTTCTACAGGAAGTTTCCTGTAGAAATATATGTAGCAAATTCATGAAAAAAAATTTTAATATTCTTAATAGTTTTGTTTTTTTAGCTATATATATATATATAAAGATGAGTTGGTATTTATCAATTAGCTACGCTTTCGTTGCAATTTAACTGCATTCAAGTTAAATTCATTTTTCAAAATTCACTTAAAAACACTTTAATAATTCTAATTGACTGATTTGTCATTTCAAATAGCTAAGATTTCTAAATTCCTCTCGATAAATCCCAACCATGAAATATTAAGTTAATTTTTTTTATTTGGTGAAAAATTTGTAAGAAATAGAAAGTAAACCAATGAAATTTCAAATTTCACTTTCAACTGTATATAATTATTCTATTTTGAACCATATATTCTTCTTTTTAAATAGTAAAAATTCTATGAGTGAATCCACTGTAAAATAATACTATTTTTATCAACATTCTTCTCAGTCCAATATATGTTAACATATTCTCACGTTACTACAAACCTATCATGTTATATTTATTCAAAGTTATGTCTTTATTAGGGATTATAGAGAGAGTTTAGAAGGTAATTCTTTTGCTTGAGTTCTAAATTAGGGATTATAATATATTTTCTACAAACTAATCTTAGATTTTAGATCTTGATTTTTAAAGTGGAAAACATAAATAATGTAGGGTAATTTCTATTTTTCATAAACTAACCTAGATAGATAAACATATTTTCTATAAACACAAGGAAAACGAAGTAGTAGAGAAAAAAAAACTACATCCATAAATCTAAAAGAGTTCTAACTTGAATATTTTAAGGTGACTGAAGAAAGCCTAGTTGCCAATAATGTGGTCATTCGATCGATGAGGAAAGCAGGGGTGTAGGACTCAAATGGAGAGAGGGAAGATTTGAGGGAGGAGAGGTGGGAAAAAGGTTGTAGAAATGAAAACCCAATAAAATTTTGCATTTGTCACAAAGAGAATTTTTAATTACAGTTGAATAGGAATGAAAATATTTCCATAGCTAATTTCGTCGCTAATTTTGTACTAAAATCTGACCTATTCTGCTACTCACCTAATTTAGTTTCTATTTAAAATTTTTCCATCACTAACTTATTTCCTTTGTGATGGAAATGTTTTGTCACTAAATCCGTCGCATATGCCCTTTTTTGTAGTGGTCAAATGAGACTGACCAGCTTGCTTTGCTCGAATTCAAAGAAGGGATATCTAGTGATCTCTATAAAGTCTTCAACTCATGGAATCACTCTCCTTTTTAGCCAATAGTATTGAAATCACTTGTAGTCACCGCCACCAGAGTCACTTCATTAGTGTTAGAAGGCCATAATTTGATTGGATCCTTATCACCATATGTTGGAAATTTAAGTTTTTTAAGAGTACTCAACCTTCAAAACAACAGTTTCAATCAGTAATTTGTTTTGATTGCATCAAATATCTCTCAACAACAACACAATCAAAGGTGCAATTCCATTCAACTTGACTCGTTATTTCAATCTCATGATAATTAACTTGTCATGGAATAATCTGATTGGGAAAATCTCTGTAGAATTTGGTTCTATGGAAATGCTTGAACAACTTCTAATCAGTGTAAACAATTTGAATGGAAAAATCTTACCTTCTCTTGGTAATCTTTCATTGCTTGTTATCCTTACTACATCACAAATAGAGTTGGGGGGAAATATTCCAGATGAATTGAGTTGATTAACAAGCCTAGAATTTCTCAATTTTTCATAAAATAAATTATGTGGTATATTCCCTTTATCTATTTTTAGTATTTCATCTCTTGCAACATTCTCAATTTCAAAAAATGAGCTTAGCAATAGCCTCCCAAACAACGTAAGGACTACTACTCCAAATCTCCAGAGCTTTCTTATTCTGGATAATTCATTTTTTGGAATAGTTCCAAATTTCTTTTGCAATTCTTCTCAACTAGAGAAACTTTCAGTTGCAGGAAACAATTTCATGGGACAAATCCTAAATTGTCTTGGAAATTTAAGGAGTCTTTGGAGGCTAAATGTTGTTTATGAATAATTTAGGATATAATTCAACATGTGACTTTGCCTTTTTAAATCTTTGAAATACTATAACAGTCTAAAAGTTTTGGAGGCGTTTTCCCCAACTCAGTTTCCAATCTATCAATTCAACTTAATGATCTATATTGACTATAGATGAAAATCCTTTTTCTAGAGTCATCCCCTTTTCTATGGGGATTAAGCCAACTTTAATGTCTGGATTTGGAGGAAAATAGATTGTTAGGTCAAATCGCGCCCATCCTCCAAATGCAATCTGACTTGGTTGTCTAACCTTACTCTTTCATGAAACAATTTGAAAGGAGTTATTCCTCCAAGTATAAGAAGTTGCTAGAGTTTGCAGATTTTGGACTTTTCAAGTAATAACCTCAATGAATCTATATCCAAGTAGGTTTTCCATCTTCCTTCTTTATATCTATACTTGAGCTTATCACAAAATTTACTAATTGGCGACTTGCCTGTAGATGTGGGAAAGCTAACAAATGCCAATAAACTAGATGTTTCAGGCAATTTTCTTTCCGGAGAAATTCCTGAACCATTGGGTCTTGTTTAAGTTTGAAATATCTCCTTATGCAAGGAAACACTTTCCAAGTAGTCATTCCTTCATCTAAAGCTTCCTTGAAAGGTCTTCAATTTTTAGATCTTTCACAAAACAATCTATGTGGAGAAGTTCCAAAAGATTTGCAAAGTTTACAGTATCTTTTATATTTAAATCTTTCTTTCAATAATCTTATGGGTGAGATTCCGGTCCAAGGAGTTTTTAGAAATATGAGTGCAATTTTGTTGATTGGTAATAATAAGCTTTGTGGCGGTGTACTTGAACTTCACCAACCAACATGCCCTACCAAAGCAATGAAGAAAGGGAAGTCCATTGCTATTAAGTTAGCAATCATAGTTCCTTGTGTCATTCTTAGTGTCTTCTTGATGATAACTTGTGTGCTTGCATGCAGAAGGAGAGTATCAAACAAGAAGCCTTCTACTCCTCCCAAGGAAATAGATCGCATTGTCAAGGTATCTTATAAGATCTTTATGATGCAACAAATAGATTCTCTACTGACCACTTACTTGGATCTCGTACCTTCAGTTCTGTGTATAGAGGATTTATCAATCAAGTGTAAAAGAGCGGTGGCTATCAAGGTTCTCAATCTTGGAACTAAGGGTGCTTCAAAAAGCTTCGTCGCTAAGTGCAAAGGGTGAAGGATAGTGAGGTGTTGAAATCTGGTTAAGTTGTTTACATATTGTTCCAGTATTGATTACAAGCAAAATGAGTTCAATGGTCTTACGAGATCCTTGTATTAGAGATTTTCTTCGAAAAAAGACCAACTGATAAAATATTTGAAGGTCAATTAAATCTGCACAACTTCGTGAAGAATGCATTGCTAGAAAGACCTGTGCAGATCACATACCCATCTAATCTCTGAAGAGAAATGAAAGAAACACCAGCATCAAATGCAGAAATAGATGAGCAAATAGAAATACATGTAGATGAAAAGTCAAGCAGTAATGAAAAGTTAAGCCGATAAAAGTTCTGCAAAAGAGAAAAATTGTCTACTTTCAATATTCAAAGTTGGCATAGCCTGCTCAGTGAAATCACCCAATGACAAAATGAAAATGAAGGATTTTGTTAAGGAAATGCAATTGATTAGAAGTACTTTCTTGGGAGTTCGAATATATGGTTAAAGAGGCAACTGCAATTGTCTAAAGCCTGTTTAATTTTTTTTTTCAAAATAACTAGTAAAATTAATTTATGATTTGCTGATAAATCATTTTTTTAAGGATATAAATGTAACTGTGCTCGGCAGTAATTTTAAATGTAACCGTTAGCATTTTTACTTGACAAAAAAAATTAATATTTAGCACTCACAGTCTTAGTCTAGTGAAAGGTTTATTGAGAGGTCTCATATTCTACTTTCCGATCTTCAAATTTCATTTCAAACAAAAAAAACTAATATTTAGAATTAAAAAGCGAATTATGAAGAATTATTTTTTTTATTTTTGATAACCACTATTAAAATAGAATATGGTTTAAACCGGTCATATTTTATGTTAACTTATTAAAAATATTTCAAATCAATATGTAAATTATGAATTGTTTTCGGTTAAATGTTATTTAAAAAGTTTTAAAATAAGTTTATTACTTTTTTTGGGATAAATTCTGCTTGAATTGCTACATCTAAATATATCAAATTAAAGATGCTTCCGCTTATAAAAGGAAACTATATAGTTAACATAGAAAGTTGTTGATATATTATTGCTTAATTTGTATTCTATTCTATTTTTGGCACATATGGTTCGATCTTACTAATTATTTTCAGTAAATATGCTCTCATTGCCGAGTCCTTTCATAGTATAAAAGTTTTTGAAGTTCTCTATTAGCTTAATTAGATTTTGTTCGGTATACTAATTATTTTGGTAACTCTTAGTTGTTCTATCGTTGATTAGTGTAAGTTTCTTAGGTGACTATCTTGTTTCGTTTATGGATAATGGCAAAAACAATTTTAACTATTCTTGTTATAACATGTATAACTCCAAACTATAAAAATGTAAACTACCCACCTAAATTTAATTATATTCTAAATTTTCATTAGATTTAATGAAAATATATGTAATCATCCCAATCAGTACCAAATATTAATATTTTAATATAATTTAAATAGATAATTATTAAAAAACTCTAAATTTTATCAATTTTAATAATTATATTCTCAAACATGTTTTTAACAAATATATTGCAAATTAATTTTTTAATTTAATTAATTTTTAATTTTGATTCAATTTATTTATAATTTTAAATGGCATATTTCTAAGGGCAGATAACTTATTTTCTTTTTTTTGTTGATAAATATAAAATTTTGCATGGCTTTTAATTATAAGTGGTGTGATAATAATACTATTAGTAAATTAAGAATCACAATTCTTACTAATTGAAAAATTAATTATATTTATCGTATCAATTTAATAGAGCTGAATGTTAAAAATTAGTTTAATTAATCTAAAGTGGCTAAATTTAATCTAATTAATTTATATATTATCTAATAAATTTAGCCATTTTAGATTTATTAAACTAATTATTAAATTTTAATCTAATTAAACTAAATATAACTAATTTTTCAAATACAGAAAATCATGTTTTCGATTTATTAAAATTAATATTATCACTTATTGATGCGATAAAAAATAAATTGAAATGGGAGTTGTTATTTCTTAAAATTATGTTATTCAAAATTATAAATAAATTAAATTAAAATTAAAAAATTAAATTAATTGAAAAACTGATTTGATTTGAAATATATTTATTAAAAAAATTAAATATAATTATTGAAATTCATAAAATTTGAATTTTTTTAATAATTATCGGATCATGGCACGATATTTTTATTAAATTTAACTGTTAAATTTAATGATAGAGTATAAATAAATTTAAGTGATTAATTTATGATATATTACCTAGCTTCCATATTAGAATATATATAGATTAAAATGAGGATAATGTAGGATTATTATTATTATTATTATTATTATTATTATTATTATTATTATTATTAATCCATGCTTGTGCATGTGGTTAAATATGCAGTACAAATTTGGTACGTAATGTTTCTTTTATTATGCTTCTTACTGGCATGCCTTAATTACCTATTGACGTGCATAGTTAGTTTGATTTGTTTCTTGACCTCCATGACATGTTATAGGTTTTATTTGCATTAAAAAAATAATTAATTTTTTTAGCGAATTAATATAATTTTTCAATATTAATTAAGTCATACATAATTTTAAAATTAGATATAACTTCATCCAAAATTAAAATTAAATTTTGAATAGATAATTGATCAAATGGTAATTTTTACTAAATTTAACAAAATCAATAAACTCATTTTTCACTAAATTTTATATAATAATTTAATTGTAATTTTTTTTTATTTAACAAAATTATTTTCTGTTAAAAAAAATAATATTTTATCTTCAGTTTGACTTTTACCCTATGAATATATAATTTTTATTGACGAAAATAGCCAAGAAGGTAAGAAACCAGTTGCTTGGTCCTTATCATCTTCTTCAAATGGCACTGAGAAATTACAATTGTATGAGCTTCAAACAAGGTTCTTTGTGCTGAGCAAGAGAGAGATGGTGTGAGAGAATTAAATTGGAGTCGCAGAGAGAGAATGGCTATGGCGGAGTTGCAGAGAGAGAAGAGCAGCAGAGGCAGCAGTGGCAGCTGTAATTCTGTGTCTTGGAATTAAACGAGTCTTCTCAATTCCACCACTGTCAACTCAAAGTAAAAGGAAATCAAACCGAAGGAAACAAAGGAGGAATTGAAGGCGCGATTAACACTGCTCCTCAGCTCCTCCATCCTCCAAAAGTTGCCGAGTCGAAATTACCATCCAAACCACCTCTCCACTACCGCCACCAACAACAACTACTCAACAACAAGAACAAGAATAAGAACAAAACTAATCACCAGCTACGCGGCTGTTTAAGTGAGGAGAGAGAGACAATCACGCAGACAATACACGTATACGACAAAATACGAAAAACAAACAAATTGTAAGAAAAATTCTCTCTCCCACTCAAAACCAAAAATTCAAGACACTAACCATTTCATATCTGGGCTATTTTCACAAGCCAAAGACCAGAGAGCTAGCATTTGATATGGATTTTCTCTCAAAATTGGGGTTTGGGTCAGGCTTAGAGGAGGAACAATGGCTGGGCTGTTCTCATTAGGCGGTGGTAGTGGTGGTGGAGGAGATAAAGAAAGTAATCAAGACGATCGACAGAGCTCTGCTCAGTCAATGAAACTAGCGAAGCCGCTTCGAAAATGCTCTCAGATTCCCGATGAACAACACAAGAGGATGAAGACGAGAGGGACAAGAGTTTGTTTAATCGAGGTTTTGATAGTTTTTTTTTTTTTTTTCAATTAAAGGGAATTCAGTTATTTTATTTAATATTAATGACAGTTTATCCTTCAACTGAACTGAAGGGTTAATTAATTATATTATTTTTAAATATTGAATTAAATTGTTATAAAAAGAATTTAGCAGGGATGAGTTTGTGAATTTTATTAAATTTCAGGGGTGTTCATGTAAATTATTCTTTAAAAAAATTTATTAATTAGTCTATCAATTTTAAAAATACATTACAATATTTTTTAAATATTAAAAAATTATAATTAGTCCTTCTATTAGTTTAATTATTAAATATTTTATTATTTAGTTCTTATGATAGGAGAAATTATTAATTAGTTCTTCAGTTTTGTAAAAATATTTATTAATTAATTCTTTCATATTGAGAGTATTTTAATTTTTTTTATAGTATTTAATAGCTAAAATTGATGAAAAAATTAATTAGTATATTTTTTAAAATTTTAAGAATATTTTAATCTATTTTTTAAAATAAAATTGATTAATTAATGAGTTTTTCTATATCAAAGAAGTTAAATAGTAGTTTTCTATTTTTACAACTCTCAACAACTCAAATTAACGGAAAGATTAATTAGTAAACTTTTTAAAACTTCAGGAGTATATTTTTTAATATCGTTGAACTAAATAATGAGTTTTTCAGTACCACATGGATTAAATAGTAATTTTTTCTTATTATAATATTATATATTTTGTAAAATAATTTATTATTTATTTTTATGTAAAACCATTTGATACTGCACAAGAATCACTCAAAGTATGTTATGCGCTGTTAGTACAGAATAGTTCTACGTGGCAAGGATCTGATAGTGAGTAACGTGGTCCCACCCAAAGAAAAGAAGACCTAAACACTTCAACACCCGATTTATTAGCAAGACTCATCCTCTTCTGGATAGATCGAGTCTCCCCACAAAATTACTGTTACCAGGCACAGTCCAGCGTATTCCCATTATGCCTGTAATTATGGGATCACCAACTTATCCGCTATCGATATCCTTTATCAACCAGCTAGCTATATCATTATCATATTATTAGAAAATACTATATTTATCTCATTTTGTTACAGTATAAAAGGAAAAGGATCACAGAAGTAAAAGTACGCCATTCTATTACGCTAAAGTTTTGAACAGTTCATTACATTCGCCCTATTCTCCAGTATATTGACTTGAGAGTCGGAGTAGCTGCCGTGGGCACCCACCACCTCACGTTCTCTTCCATACAGGTTTAGTCAATCACAGCACAGCTCTATTCTGGCCACATCATCATTTTGGTTTCAGCAACATCATTTGGTTTCGCTGTCGGGAGATCCGTTGAATCCTCTTTGTTCATTTGGATTGCGACCGGTCTCCTACTCTTTTTCTTGTAGAAAGAAATCATTCTCTTTTTTCTCTTAAAATGGCCAGTAGTTCACGAGTTGCTGCTAATATTGCTATCAATGAGGGCATTACCGTTTCTTCCACCCTTAGCAGTGGACAAAACAAACTCTCAATGGTTAATGAAACATATCTCAATAATCTAAATAACGAGCAGATGATCTGATATATCCAAAAGTTGTAGGCTACTCTAGAGTAATATAAGGCTCGGGTGGAGGCGTCAGTCACAGCTCCCAAAGGAAGGGAGGAGGCCTCCATTGACACCTCTACGCCTCGGGCAGATGCGATCAAGAGGCGGTCCAAAGGGAAAGCCGAGTTCGAAGAGGGTGAACAGACGATGCTCCAAGAGGTGTCGACTGGAAGTTGATGTTGGCTATACAAAGGTACCAAAAGGAGTAAAATGAGGATTTTGGCCTGGATGGTATCTCACCCCTTTTGGAGGAAATTTTAGCAGAAATATTCCCAACCAAGTTCAAGCTACCTAGCTTGGATAAATATGATGGAACAACAGATCCCAAAAATCACTTCGCTATCTTTAGGACGACCATGCAGTTTCAGGATATTAATGATTTTGTATTATGCCGAATGTTTCTGTCAACACTCACAAGTTTGGCTCAGGAATGATATCAACATCTAAGTTCAGGTTTGATAGAAAACTTTACGCAATTCGCTACATTATTTAAATATAGATTTATTACTTGTATACCTCCTAAAAAACTATCATATGATTTGTAAAAGATCCGATAAGAAGATGGCGAGTCTCTAAGGAGTTTTATCTCACGGTTCAATACCGAGGCTATATAGGTGGAAGAGTTACAAGCTAATGCTCTTTACAAGCTCTGATTATTGTGAATTTCAAATAAATATGTGTTTGTCTTGGTCAACTTAGTTTTTAATTCTCTCCATCTATCTTTTAACATTAGATTGGAGCACTCCTGGTGCAAATTTCACCATCTACTTCTGTTTTAGATGAGTTTCAAACTCGCTCTCTCTCTAGTATAATATAATATATACATATATATATGAAAATCCTACTAAAATAGATTTGTATATTGACACAAGTATTTTATCTGCTAGGATTTTCTTTCCTTTCTGTTATTTCATTTAACAACCAGAAATGTACTTCATCTTCATAGTTGCTGCTTAATTGCTGTACCATGATCAATAGTTGTTGCTATAATAGACTTGGTTATGGAGGAATTTAATTAAGATATAAATATCATTCAAAAACTTTGATAGTTCTTCAGTGAGAAGTGATGTAAAGTCTTATTTTCTAACAATATAAATTGTATTGTTGATCATATATGCCACTGTTCCAAAATGATTTCCCATCAATTTTAAGTTAGATAATTTAGCAACATCTTTTTTATTTTTCTTTTATGCGGTTGCTTTCTTCATTTTATACCTTATCTTTTTCACTTTCAATGAGAAGTATAATAGTTTGCATAAACTTGTGAAAGACCAAAATCGCATGATAGCCGAAATGCATTAAGAACTAAGGGTATTGAAGATGGGACAACATACTTCCTTATCTGATGTCCACCCAGCCAATGGGTCCCCTAATGATTCACAAATGAATTAGGATGAGACCTGCTTTTAGCCAGCTTCATATGTTTCATGATATGACTATGTTATTTAAATGTTTTACTTTTTAAACTACTTTAATACTTAAACCTCCTAACATAGTTTCAAACAATTATGTATTTTCGTATTTATGGTTTTTAATATTAGACTATATTAGTATGTCTTGATATTTTAAATTATAGAATTGTGGATTGAAATATATGTGCATGTTATTACAACATGATGACTCCTGGGCTCACCTCACCCCAGTCTAGGGCCAGGCCCATGAAAATAGCCCACTACTTAGAAATCCTCAAGCCACTCACGCGAACTGGGTCCATTCCGCTCAGCCTCACAACCGGGCTTCATCTGGCTTTCTCCACCAGGCCGGCCTCGTCTTCACTGCACCTTGGGCCGATCCCATTTGGGTCCAGCTTTGTTCCTATCCTTCGGCCCAGCCCAGAACCCGAAGAAGGATTCATCCATCCACCTCGTAGACCCGCCTACACGCGCACAGAGAGGATCAGAGGCCGTTACGCATGGGGCAGAGATCTGATTCCCTCGTACGTCCGTATTAGCGTAGCAGGGACAGGTGGTCTAATGATACTCGTTCTCTTGGCAGGGAATGCTCCCACCGCTACCTCATCCAACCAGGAACTTCAAACCATGGCCCTCCAACTACAGAGCATCGCCCACTGGTTGGGGCAGATAATGCAACAAAGGGGCCTCAACACCCCGATGAATACACTCCCGGTGGTAGAAGAACCCCAAACCAATGAGCCCCAACCTATCCCCGACCGCCTTCAAACCAACAGCCGCGGTACCGGAAAAAGGGAGAGAAGAGCCGGAGAAGAGGAAGAGCCGGAGGCCCGAATCCATGGAAGGAGGGTGAGGGAGATGATAGAAAATGATGAGGCTGACAACTATTTCGCCGGGACAACCAGGTGGACCAGAAGTGAAGCAGAGGAGGAATACCGCCTGGAGAAGAAGCCCAGGCCGGAAGATGAGGATGTGGACCAGAAGCTGCAGAAGTTGAGAGAGCAACTCTTGGCCGAGCTGGGAAAGAAGGATCAAAGCCAAACCTTCCTGCCCACTTCTTCACCTTTCTCGAAGTGGGTGCAGCAAGAGACTGTCCTTAAGAAGTTTATGATGCCATCAATGGCGGCCTATGACGAAGCTGGTAACCCGAGGGAGCACGTCATGAACTAGAAGACCTTCATGGAATTGCAAACTTATCGGATGCCTTGATGTGTAAGGTATTCCCAACGACGCTCTCGGGGCCAGCGCAAGCGTGGTTCAACAGCCTGGAGACCGGAAGCATTGGAAGTTTTGGAGATCTGGCCACTCGTTTCATCAGCCGGTTCATCGCCGGGGTGCCAGCGGATAGGAAGACGAGCTATCTGGAAACAGTGAGGCAGAGAAGGGAGGAATCGCTTAGAGAGTATGTAGCTCGTTTCAATACGAAAGCCCTGCAGATTCCCGAGCTCGATGAGGGAAGGGCGGTGGAGGCCATGCAGAAGGGGATGACCTCTGCCGAGTTTTTCGGCTCATTAAGCAGGAAGCCTCCGACCTCACTGGTCGAGCTGATGAAGAGGGCTGAGAAGTATATAAGGCAGGATGACGCTCTGGTGACAAGCCGATTCGCCAAGGGAGTGGCAGGCAAGGAGAAAGCCCCGGAGGAAAGGAAGCCGGAGAAGCATGAAAAGAAACATGGCAAAAGGTCTGAGCCTTACAGACAGCCCTGGGAGCGAAGGGACCAAAGACCTCTTCCCCCTCGGGTCTCAGAGCAAAGGCTACTCCCATCATGGGTTCCGGAGAAGCCGACCCTACTTAATGCCTTTAGAGCCGAAGTGCTCGTAGCCGTCCAAGATAAAGAATTCTTACAATGGCCCAAACCCCTAAAATCGGAAGCCGACCAGCGAAATCCTGACAAATACTGTCAGTTCCATCGTACCCATGGTCACGACACCAACAACTGTTTCCAGTTGATCGCAGAAATCGAGAGGTTGATAAAGAGAGGACACCTGAAGAACTTTGTAAAGAAACCGGAAGGGCAGAGACCTCAACCCAATCCGTCCGTCCAAAAGCCGAGAAGAGCAGAAGCTAACACTGTGAATGATGGATCCAGCGGAACCATCAATATGATCGTAGGAGGCACAGGAGGTCGAATGAGCCGAAGGGGGAAAAAGAGGAGCAGAGAGGGAGAAAACAGCAGTGTTGAGGTCATGCAGATCGTCGAACACTCTTCAGCGACCATCACTTTCTCCTCGGAGGACGCTCAGGGTATTTAGATGCCTCATGATGATGCCCTTGTCATTGAAGCTGTCATTCACAACTTCTGGGTAAAGAAGATCTTGGTGGATGACGGAAGCAAGGTGAACCTGTTGCCTTATCGAGTCTTCCAGCATATGGAAATTCCTGAAGAGCAACTGGTTCGGGATCAAGCCCCGATTAAAGGGATTGGAGGAACACCAGTGACGGTGGAAGGGAAAGTGAAGCTAGCCCTTACTTTGGGAGAGGCTCTGAGGGCCCGCACCCATTATGCGGTGTTCCTGGTGGCTAAACTCCCCCTGAGTTACAACGCGATCCTGGGGAGACCTGTGCTGTTTGACTTTGAGGCCGTCACTAGTATCAGATATCTGGCGATGAAGTTCCCAACAGAAGCAGGGGTGGGGATAGTTCGGGGAAGCCAGGAGGAAGCAAGAGCGGTATACCTGGCTACGGTGGCAGAGCCGAGCCTAACAGAGGAAGGGCTGTATTCAGAAGTCTTAGAGGTCAGGGACGAGAAAACAGAGGCCAGGACAGAGCCGGTGGGGGAACTGGAGACTTTTCCTTTGTCAGAGGTGGAAACAGATAAAGTCTTCAGTCTCAACGCCGGCCTCACAAAAGAGCAGAAAACCGAGGTCATGACCCTGGTCCGAAGTCACGCGCCAAGCTTCGCCTGGAAGCCTTCTGACATGCCGGGAATTGATCCCAAAGTGATGACACATAAGCTGAATGTCCTCCCCGAAGCCATACCAGTAAAGCAGAAGAAGAGGGTGGTAGGAAGGGAAAAGCAACAGGCCACCAGGGAGGAAGTACAGAAGTTAGAAGAGGCAGGCTTCATTAGGGAAGTCATGTACCCGCAGTGGTTAGCTAATCCTGTATTAGTCAAAAAAGACAATGGCAAATATAGGATGTGCATAGATTTCACTGACTTGAATCAGGCTTGTCCAAAAGATTGTTATTCCCTCCCTGATATTAATAAAATGGTCGATTCTACGGCCGGTTTTGATTATATGTCGTCTTTGGACGCGATGTCTGGTTATCATCAAATCCCAATGGACAAGTCGGATGAAGAAAAGACCTCATTCATAACAGAAGATGAGACTTATTGCTATAGAGCCATGCCTTTCGGACTGAAAAACGCCGGGGCAACTTACCAAAGATTGATGAACAAAATCTTCAGAGATCAGATCGGCAGAAATGTAGAAGTTTGTGTGGACGATATGGTGGTCAAGAGCCTAACTTTCCAACAGCACGTGGCAGATTTGAGGGAGGTGTTCGGAGTATTAGATCAGTACAGAATGAAGCTGAATCCAGCAAAGTGCGCCTTCTTCATCAGAGGAGGAAAATTCCTGGGATACATGGTGAGTGGGAAAGGCATCGAGCCTAACCCGGAGAAGGTAGAGGCCATACTAAATATGCTAGAACCGACCTATGTAAGGGACGTCCAGAGACTGACTGGGAGAGTAGTGGCACTTAATCGATTCATGTCAAGGTCGGCAGAAAAGTGTTTACCATTCTTCAAAAAGTTGAGGAAAGTGCCAAACTTCGAATGGACTGAAGATTGTCGAGAGGCCTTCAAAGAACTCAAAAGTTATCTTAGCTCGCCTCACGTGCTTAGTAGTCCCATAGAAGGTGAAGAACTTCTGATATACCTGGCAGCCTCTGAGAAAGCAGTCAGCGCTGTGTTGATAAGGGTAGAAGAAGGAGAGCAGAAGCCTATTTTCTATGTCAGCAAGGTACTTAAAGATGCCGAGGTCAGATATTTGAATATTGAGAAGATAGCGTACGCTCTACTATTGGTAGTCCAAAAGTTCAGGATTTATCTGGAAAGCCACCAAGGAGTAGTGATGACAGATCAACCATTGAAGAAGATTCTGCATAGACCAGAGACCTCAGGTCGGATGCTAGCGTGGTCCCTTGAGATCAGTCCTTACTGCCTGGAGTACTGACCTCGAACAGCTATAAAATCTCAGGCCCTTGCCGACTTCATAGCAGAGTGCACATTCAGTAAGGAACAAGGAGAACCATCTTCAGAAGTATCGAGGAAGGAAAGAAAGGAAGAACTCTTCCAAAAGTTCAGCTGGAAGTTATATGTGGACGGGGCTTCAGGCGCCGGAGGCAGCGGTGCAGGAATAATGCTTAAGGGGCCTGGAGAATTTAAGGTTTGCTACGCCCTGCGCTTAGGATTCAAGGCCTCCAATAATGTGGCGGAATATGAAGCCCTAATAAACGGAATGATGGTGGCAATGGAGGTAGGGGCAACCGACCTCGAAGTAAATAGCGACTCACAACTGGTGGTCAATCAGATAACTGGGGCATATCAGGCCAGGGATCCAACCATGCAGAGTTATTTGGCAAAAGTAAAAGCAATAGAGGCTGAGTTCATAGATCAGGGAGTTACCATCAAATTTCAAAGAATACCACGAGAAGAAAATGAGGAAGCAGACCTGCTTAGTCGGTTGTCCAAAGAAGAACTAGAACAGCTCCCCGACGAAGTGTACATACAACACGTCCTTACGCCTGCTTTTAGTAAAACAAACACGGTGCTACAGGTGGAACAAAGCCCAACTTGGATGACCCCATACCTAGAATACCTGGAGAAGGAAAAGCTCCCCGAGAATAACGACGAGGCCAGAAAGATAGCAACTCGCGCTGCCAACTATCAAGCAGTAAGGGGGACCTTGTACAGAAAAGGGAAGTCCAGCCCGTGGCTCCGGTGTGTGAGCCCGGAGGAGGCTACAAAGGTGATGGAAGAGATACACAGGGGAATATGTGGAGCTCACGAAGGGGCAGGGACATTAGCCAATAAAATATTCAGGCAAGGGTACTACTGGCCCACTGTTAAAAGGGAAGCAGAAGAGTTCGTCCGAAAGTGTGACGTATTCCAAAGATTTGCTAACGCCATCAAAGTCCCAGCCACTCCTCAAGCCAGCATATCCAGCCCATGGCCATTCTCACAATGGGGAATAGACATCCTGGGACCCTTTCCTAAGACCACGGGGCAGAGGAAGTTCGTGGTGGTGGCTGTAGAATACTTCTCAAAATGGCCAGAAGCAGAAGCAATAGCCACGATCACAGCTCGCAAGATGATAGACTTTGTATGGGGAAACATCATCTGCAGATTTGGCATACCAAGAGTGCTTATCTAAGACAACGGCAAATAGTTCGACTGCAGTACTTTCAGAGCATTTACGACAAACGTGGGCATATGGCACAAGTTCTCCTCCGTGGCCCATCCTTAGACTAATGGCCAAACAGAGGTTACTAACAGAGCTATCCTCCAAGGATTAAAGAAACGGCTAGATGGAGTAAAGGCGAACTGGGTAGAAGAACTCAACAGTATCCTGTGGGAACTCCGAACTACCCCCAGAACGTCCACTAAAGAAATACCTTTTGCACTTGCCTACGGCACAGAGGCTGTAGTCCCAGTGGAGTTGCAAATCCCCACTCATCGAGTCCAATTCGTTAGCGAGAACACTAATGATGACAAGTTAAGAAACAACCTGGATGCTCTCGAAGAAATTAGAGAAGAAGCTTAAGTCCGAACTGCCGCTTATCAACAACGGGCAGCACGATATTACAACCAAAAAGTCAGAGAAAGAAGCTTGAAAGTGGGAGACCTAGCCTTGAGAAACCTGGAGGCTACAGGAAAAACAGCGGCAGCGGGCAAGTTAGCACCGACCTGGAGGGCCCATTCAGGATAACAAAAGTAGTCAGACTGGGAGTATACCGAATTGAAGATATGCAAGGAACCCCGGAGCCCCACGCTTGGAATATCCAGCACCTAAAAGGTACTTCCCCTGATATATTTGTAAAAGAAAAGCACTGTACTTTGATGAACATGAATGAATAAAACAACACCATTGTTCGCACAATAAGATTATCTCTGTTATCATTATGCATAATATTCCTCTATAGAAAAGAAAGAACAGGGTTCAGAAAGACCTCCCAGAACAAAGAAGACCGGGATCCCCTAAGAACTCCCAGGAAAACAAAACAAAAAACGGCCGGTGAGGATCTTAAAGACCTCCCGGAGCATGAAGACCGGGATCCCCCAAGAACTCCCGGGAAAACAAAGAAGACCGGGATCCCCTAAGAACTCCCGGGAAAACAAAACAAAAAATGGCCAGTGAAGATCTTAAAGACCTCCCGGAGCATGAAGACCGGGATCCCCCAAGAACTCTAGGAAAAACAAAGAAGACCGGGATCCCCTAAGAACTCCCGGGAAAACAAAACAAAAAACGGCCGGTGAGGATCTTAAAGACCTCCCGGAGCATGAAGACCGGGATCCCCCAAGAACTCCCAGGAAAACAAAGAAGACCGGGATCCCCTAAGAACTCCTGGGAAAACAAAACAAAAAACGGTCGGTGAGGATCTTAAAGACCTCCCGGAGCATGAAGACCGGGATCCCCCAAGAACTCCCGGGAAAACAAAACAAAAAAGGCCGGTGAGGATCTTAAAGACCTCCCGGAGCATGAAGACCGGGATCCCCTAAGAACTCCCGGGAAAACAAAGAAGACCGGGATCTCCTAAGAACTCCCGGGAAAACAAAGAAGACCGGGATCCCCTAGAACTCTCGGGAAAACACAAAATGATCGGAGAAGGCCTTAAGGACCTCCCGGATCAAAAATTTCCAATATCATATGCAGAAACAACTCCTAAAAATATAGTTCCGACCTCACACGAAAGACGAGTCCTAAGCTACCGATGAAAAACAAGATTTCGACCTCTCGAAGGAGCTCGGGGCACAATATCCAAAAGCGCCACAGCCCCAAGCTGACCTTAAAAAGTGAGCTCGGTACGACACCAACCTCGCGAATTGACCACTGGCGCTGGACTAGCTAACCTAGAGCCCGAAAAATACTCAAAGGTACCAGAAGCGTTACAGACTGTGGGTATAAAAGCCTAAGCAAAGAAGCAAAGAGCCGAGCTCCCAGCTCGGATAGACTCGCAACCCGCAACACTCAGGTAAAATAAAGCCAAGAATAGAGGAAACAACAGAAAATCGAGCTCCCTCTATAAAAAGGCCCATAAATGCAGGAACATATAGGAAGTATAAATAAAGTACAGGGATTTACTCCCTCACTATTCATGAAATAAGTACTGAGGAAGTAAAGGGGCAATCCGAAGAAAATCTAATGACACGAAGCAAATAAAACCTCGGCTCCAGCCCTTGTAGAGATAGAACCAAAGGCAGAAAGACGAGCCCTGCTCATCATCGAGACAGGTACATGATCTGACTTACTATCACTCAGCAAAGGCAATGCGCCCGAGCTCACATTAATAAAGTAACAAAGCAGAACTCACGAGGGCAGCTAGCTCAGCTCGGAAAGAGCTTACTGATAAAAACGCCTTGTGAAAAGAACATGCTCTGATAAGACTAAATTCTTTACAAAGTTTATTAAGCACAGCTTAGGCATTTTTTGTCAAAATCTTTAAAATTTAAACAAGTCAGACTATTTAACAGAATAAGTGGTCCAATGAGGCTAAAACAACAAGCAAAGTAAATGCAAGCAAAAATTCATTAAAGAAAAAAAGATATTACAACCTACTCATCTGATGAGGACGAAGGAAAAACAGTCCTTAAGGGACTTACATTTCTAAGAATATTATCGCCTACATTATCTTTATTTACATTTGTATCTAGAGGAGATCTGACGCCCTCCAACTCAGATCCCTCAACACCAACAACAGGCACAACCTCCAGCCCGAGGTCGAGGCCTCCCCCTTCAGGCTCAGGGTCTTCTCCTTCAGTTCTGAGGGCCTCCATGTCTTCCCCATCCAGCTCGGATTCCTCCACAGAAGACCCAGCTGCAGCGCGAGAGGTTCCTCTAGGCAAGGGGAAATCATCTTCCCCATATAGAACATTTTCACCATCAGAATCCACTTCGGCAGCTCAAAGTTCTGCCAGAGGAGTATCAGGAGCATATCTTGCTTCTCTTAAACCCCGATTGTAGCCAGTCCTATACATGCGGAAGGCTTTCTGCCAAATAGCAACCTTCATCTCCGCAGAGGCTTTATACTCCGCCAGATGTGACTCACAGGCCTCAGCTATAATCGTCTTCAATTCAGGGGAATCCTTATAGTCTTGGAGGTGAGCTTCACAGGCCTGCTCAATCTTTCTTTTCAGCTCATCCGACTCTTGATACTCCCCCAGACGCTTCTCGCACTCCAGCTGGATCTTGTCCTCAGCATGACTAGCCGCCTCAAGCAGGGCCGAACATTTACGTTCTAAAGTCCTGACTTCATGGCTGAGTTGTTGATTACGAAGTATAGACTCCTCTGCCGATGAAGCCAGGTCTCTGATACGTTCAGAACTCGTGCTCAGCTCCTGCTCAAGGACCTCCACCCAAGCCAGGGCCCTCTCTTTTTGAATATTCGCCCTCTCCAGCTAAACCTAAAGTCCTTCTAAATTAGCCTTCAGGGCCTCATGCTGGCGCTCGACCTCCTCCTTCTGGCTTATAGCCTCATCCCTCTCATGAAGGGTCTCCACCATGGAGGACAGCTGCCTCAAAACTTCTGCACTTCGAACCTCTGCCGCAGCCGCCCTCTCATCAGACTCCTTAAGAACCCTGCGAGTATGATACAACTCTGCTTCCAGGGACTTGGTGTGCTCTTGTGCCTCAGCCGTCCTCTCGTCAGCTCTTTTGAGGGCCTCCAATGCAGAATGCAGCTCCGCCTGGAGGGACTGGGTATGAGCTTGAGCTGCTGTGAGGTTGCCCCTAGCATCACTAGTCGCAGATGAATTCTCCTCCAGACGCGCCTCCTCAATCTGGCGATCCACAGATTCCCGGAGAGAGTGGTCGTGGGCATCCACCTCCATAAAGAGACCCATCACCTAATACAAAGGAAAAACGGTTAAAACAAAGAAAACCAGAATGAAAATAAAGGAGGTAGCCTAGCTTACCATCAAAAGCATCTCCCTGATTGTGTCTCCGAGCTCCCCACGGGGTCGGGAACGGAACGCTGCTTGCTCCCTAGTAGAGCTGGCTAAGAGACGAGTAAGAGCAAGCAAGCGTGGATCCGAAGCCTCTAAGACGCCACCGAACATCCGTTCCTTGACAATCTCAGCAACCACACTCGCTGGGGACTGATGAGTGATGTCCTCTGCGTTTAGAATGTCGTTGTCAGGAGCGGTGCAGTGGTATCACGGGGACCCCCTTCTCCTTTCCAATAGGAGGGAGAGCTGGAGCTGATCCCTTGGAAGCTTTGGACTTCTTCCGAGCTGGAGTTGGGGCTGGCATCTCGAGGGGGGCAGGACGTTTGTCCCCTACCTTCTCTATGACATCCTCATCCTTGGCACGGTCAGACCCCCCCTCTTCAGGGGCATCCCTGGTAGGAGCCTCCGGGACATCGTCCTCCACAAGGATGACCTCCATCCCCCTCCCAGGAGCCTCCTCTTCAATAGCGGGGGACTCAAGCTCCCCTCTTGAAACCCCTTCAGGAGGGAGAGCAAGATCCGACTTCGCTTGCTCAATGCCCCCTGCTTGCTCCACAACAATCAGAGAAGTTTCCAGCACATTCTCTATAGAACCCTGATCAGACTTAGCCTCCTGAACAGGTCTCAAAGTAGAGGTCGACCTCCCGCGACTGGATGGCCGAGAGGATCTGGCGCCGTGGGAGCTCGGTCTAGGAGCCCTAGAAGAAGCTCTAGCAAGAGGCCGGCTAACCTTCTTAGCAGAAACAGTCTGAGCCACTTCTACAGCGACCTCAGACACGCGGCGTCCAGCCCGAAGGGCATCTAAGGCGGTGTGCATACTCTCCCGGGACAGAACTAAATTCTTCGGGGGCCTGATCTCATCCATTTTAATGTTGGAAGCTGCCAAAAAGCACAAAACCAGAAAGAGTTAGCATACTTTCTAATATCACTCACGAGGAAAAGTATAATTGCTAAGCAAGGCACTATACCCGTGTCCCGGATATCCCTAAGATTAGACACGAACATACACTTCTCGACGTCATACTTCTTGTCAACAGAAGTCAGTCGAAGATACCCCACCTACTCGGTGAGGCTTAGTTGGGGCAGGTCGTTGATGCCCGGGGGGACATCCTCCCAGTCTAGCCCCACTCCCCACGATAAGTCGATCTCTTTTCTCAACTCCACCACAAGGAAATTCTCTACCCATCCCTTTATTGAGTCCTTGTAGCCCGTGAAAAGAGACAATCCACCACGGGGGGAAAAATAGTAAAAATTCTGCATCGCCCTAACGAGGCGGAAGAAGGTGACGAATAAACACGCCGTGGGTGTAAAACCCCAACTCAAGCAGATAGATTCAAAACAACACATGAACAAAATTGAATTTGGGGACAACATCCGAGGGGTTATCCCAAAGTATCGGAAAACCTCGATGAAGAAAGGGGTAAAAGGGAAGGTTAGACCGAAATCCCTCTGTTTAAGAAAGAAGACTATGCAACGACCCCTTTGGGGATCTATCAAACCAGGAGGGGAAGGGTTTGGAAGAACTATCCTTTCATTCTGGAGAGGAGCTCGAATAAGGTAAAGTGGAGTGTCTAAATAACTCCGAGAAATATACTTGGTTATGAAGAAGGAGTAATGTGCGACTCGAGATTAGCAACATCGGGAAGCCTAGAACCCTCCATGGAAGAGTAAGAGAGCGTACCTGAAATGCAATAAGGTTGAGAAAGCAGAAGAAGTCGAAGGAAAACAGAGAGCAGACGAGAACAAGTTTCTTCAGGAGACAGAGAGAATTCGAAATGAAAGGCAATAATGAGACGAAGTGTCGCTCTGAACAATTTTGTCTTGGAGCGGCGCGGTCATTAATTACTCTCGAAGTTTACCCCCTCATCAGTTGGACAATAACTGACGAGAAGGTAAAGGGGCAACTGACGACCGCTGGACTTCGCCACCCTTGTCAAGGGTTGGGCCCACGGCAATAGCCCACCATTCGAAAGCCCATATGCTATCTGCCTAAAACAAACCCAACTTGCCCAAACCTTAAAACCGGGCTCCACTTGGACCTCTCACCCAGTGATAAAGACCAGACCTGCTCATCACCTAAAAAGGTCAAGAGCTCAGCTCACCGGTTAAAAACAAAGCTTGCGAGTACGGTTAGTCCAGCTCGGAAAGAGTAAGCTAAGTAAAACTCTAGTTCGGATCGGCTAGAAGACGAGAAGGAAAAAACGATACAGTAGATCCCTCAGCAAAACTACGAACCACGCGATCTAAATACTTCGCTCATAATAAGGAAAGAACAGCTCGAGTATGAATGAAAAACAAAAATTTCATTAAAAGAAAAGCACATTACAGCATGTCATAGATACCTACATTACAGGATAAAAAGCCATCCCTAAAGGATTTACATGCCCAGATACATCATCATCTATGTTACATCACTGTCATCTACCCCATCATCTTAACTTTCGATTCAAAAGAATTCTCATAGTTCGGAAGATGAGCTTCACAGGCCGGCTGAGCTCTGTCTCGTTATTATAGGGGAACTGAACAAGTCGATCCCCATAAGCATCCCTCACTGTCCCGTCATAGGTAGGCATTCTGAAGAGCAATGGAACAAGTGAATGTTGCAAGCCTACGCCCAAATGTGATGCACGATACACTCGTGCACACCCAGGAAAACCAGCGAGGCATTCTGAAGAGCAATGGAACAAGTGAAAATTGCGAACCTACACACATACTATGTTGGACTAATTTTAGCAGATTACCCCTGCTTCCTAATTCAAACGAAGACCCTAATGCATTGTCATTACTTATATGCTTGTAGGTTAAACTTTCAATATCCTGAAACATATGTGGAAAGGCATCATCAGGAGGTGGGGCAGGCTTTGTTCCTGTTGACCTAAAGTCCTCGATTGATCTCAAAATCCGAGAGGACCTGAGAGTTCGAACAATTAGAGCGGCTGAGACTGACTTGACACTGATGTACAACCTTGAAGATTCGGAGCCTCGAGAGCTCGGCATGGAAGCCCGAGCTGGAGCAGGGGAAGGGCAAACTATACCCCTTCCACACAACAAAGAAAACTAAACCTGCATCTTTCGGGAGATTGGTTGAACAAGAGGAAGGAAGATCGAAAAAAGAGATCTTGCTGTTCCGTTAAGGATCCCAAGGATGAGAAGGAAATGTTAGTAATATATAGCCAGAGGTTGAGCTTTTAATGTGAAACAGGGCGACTTTATACCCTAGGCTAGCGGCATCAGAATCCTTAAAGGCTATTCACCAGAAAGGAAATAAAGCATACTGGGAAGATAAAAGCAGGAAAGTGAAGATAACAGTGTGCACAAAGAGCAGAGGAAAGCTAAAAATAGAAAAAAAGATAGAGAAGATTTAAAGCTACAAGTCACAATAAGATGAAAGGGCAAGCTGAATACAAACAGGCGCGGTCATAATGATTCTAGGGGTTTACCCTCTCGACAGTTGGGGCAATAACTGCCGAGAAGGTAAAGGGGCAATTGATGACTCCTGGGCTCACCTCACCCCAGTCTAGGGCCAAGCCCATAAAAATAGCCCACTACTTAGAAATCCTCAAGCCACTCACGCGAACTGGGTCCATTCCGCTCAGCCTCACAACCGGGCTTCATCTGGCTTTCTCCACCAGGCCGGCCTCGTCTTCACTGCACCTTGGGCCGATCCCATTTGGGCCCAGCTTTGTTCCTATCCTCCGGCCCAGCCCGGAACCCGAAGAATGATTCATCCATCTGCCTCGTAGACCCGCCTACACGCGCACAGAGAGGATCAGAGGCCGTTACGTATGGGGCAGAGATCTGATTCCCTCGTACGTCCGTATCAGCGTAGCAGGGACAAGTGGTCTAATGATACTCGTTCTGTTGGCACGTCACTAGCAGACAAAAGGAAACATATAAAAGGAGAAATACACTTCTCCATGTTTAAGCTTTTTCTAAGTTTTAGAGAGCCCATTGTAAAAACCCTATTTTCTCTGGATCTCAGATCATCACAACAGGTTTAGGAATACAGTAATAATAAAAAAAGAGACAAATTAGCTTTAGATGGAGCCATTAGCGACCAATCAACTATAATTTTATGACCAATTTAACGACCAAATTATAAATGACAATTAAAATTTTCTTTCATTTTACTATCAATTAGAAACGACATAGTAACTAAATAGCTACCAATTAGCGATTAAATAGTGACTAATTTGTGCTCACTAGTCAACGATCCAGTTGCGACGAACTTAATAACCAAATTTTTAGTTGTCAACTTTATTTAGTCACTCAATTAGCGATCAATATTTGGTCGCTAATTGATCATTAAATAACAATCAAAATAAATTTGGTCGCTAAATAATTAGGGACAAGCCAAACACCGACCATTCTTTTATAGTCACCGATTGATCAATATTTACGAATAACGATCAATTTTTACCATTTAATAACAAAAAATTTAAAGGCTATTTCATTTTTTTATAGCAAAACTTCAAAAACTTTAAATTAACGAGTTTATACATATAATGTATCATTATATGTATGCTGATAATTTTCATTAATAATACATTTTAATTTTTAACGGCATATAAAATATACTATTAATGGTATATTTATAATAATATTATAATTTTATATTTATTTTGCACGCTTTCAATTGATAAATAATAAAATAACCTATATATCTAGCTTTCATCATAATTTTGTCTCATTTAATTTAGTTTAATAATTAAAATTATTTAATCACTTGAACTATTTATGTTGGAGTCTTTACTTCGCATTGAGAGATTTTTTTTTTTTTTTTCCAAAGATAGGAGTCAACTACTATTTTAGAATGGCAAGCATCTAAGTTCAAAAGTCATTTATGTGGGTCCAAATATTGCCTTGATTAAGCCACGCCATCTTTTTGGAATGGAGTTGGCTGCATTGAATGCGTCAAGTCTAACCTGCCACATTTAATTTTGACTTTTATTTACTAGGTGACTATTTAATTTTTAATTTTAAAAAAATTATATTAATTAATTCCTGTATTTTGATTTTTATTGCTTTTTAATTTTTTTTTATTGCATACATGAAACATACATAGACTCTCTCTCCTCTTATTTTACTTTTTTTTTTCTCCCCTTTATATAAGTTTATTCTAAAATGGAAAAGAAAATTAAAAGCTGCTGGGTAATAACCATCCTTGAATTTCCGCATAATACACGGAAGCTTCATGAAATCCAAAGGCATCAATAAGGCTTGAGCTTGGTCCTCTCTCGCGGTCCTTGAGGTCGACGCCCTCATATCTTAGGGTGGTGCTGAGTGTTTACATTGATCCATTTTATTAAAAAAAAAAAATATATATATATATATATATATATATATATATATATATATATATATATATATATATAATTTTTAAATATTACAATTATTAACTAATTAATCTTTAAATTTTAAAAATTTTATTAAAACTCTAATATTTTTTTTGGCATCAATGAAAGTCTTTCTTCTCAATTTCGTATATTTCTGCTATTAAAAATATAATAAAAAAAATAAATGATTCTTATTTTTTCTTATTCTTTGCAGAGAGAGGGAGGAGAGAGGGAGAGGGAGAAGAGAGATTATTTCGTTGATAAAAAAAAAAGAACGTTTTAATATATTTCTGAAAATATGAAGATTAATTTATTAATAATGATAATATTAAATATTAAATAAGAAGATTTATTGAGAGTAAAATTGAATTTTAAAATTTTTTTTTATTATTATTGATCTACTTTTAATGAAAAAAATGAAGAAATGGAAAAGATAACGAAAATGTTATTTCGTTAATAGAAATAAAAAAATAAAAAAATTTTAATAAATTTTTAAAAACATAAAGATTTACTTATTAATAAGTTTATTTAATATAGCCCAACCAAGGAACAAATAATTTTGATTCTTTTTTTTTTTTTTCACATTTCTCTTTCACCTCTGCCACTTTCTTTGAAAGTGAGTACCTTGGCAATTTCTTGCCAATTCCCTTCCCTTCTGTCCAACACCGGAGAAGTTTGAAATTTCTTCAAACACTTGGAGAATTATGCAAAATATATATGAGATATTTCCTTCTTTCATTTTCCCTTACTATTTCGTCCATTGTAAGTCAACTCCTGCATTCCTTATTTATTCATCACAATTAATAACAATTGCCAACTGCCAAGTAATTCTCCCACCAGCCTCTCACTAGACACACCAAACCAAAATGAAAACTTGTGAGCTTTTTCTTGTTTATCTTCAACTTGTTATTTTCCTCACTTTAAATCTCCAATTCATGCATGCCTGTTCTTCGTCAAATGAGACTGATCAGCTTGCTTTGCTCAAATTCAAAGAAGGGATATCTAGTGATCCCCATCAAGTCTTCAACTCATGGAATCACTCTCTCCCTTTTTGCCAATGGCATGGAATCACTTGCAGTGGCCGCCATTATAGAGTCACTTCATTAGTGTTAAAAGGCTATAATTTGATTGGATCCATATCGCCATATATTGGCAATTTGAGTTTTCTGAGAGTACTCAACCTTCAAAACAATAGTTTCAATGGTGAAATTCCATCCGAAGTCGGTAATTTATTTCGATTGTATCAAATCTCTCTCAACAATAATACAGTCAAAGGTGAAATTCCAATCAACTTGACTCGTTGTTTCAACCTAAGGATAATCGAGCTGTCATGGAATAATCTTATTGGAAAAATCCCTGTAGAACTTGGTTCTATGATAAAGCTTGAAGTGCTTCAGATTAGTGCAAATAATCTGCAGGGAAAAATACCACCTTCTCTTGGGAATCTTTCATCGCTTACTTTCCTTTCTGCAGGAATGATGAAGTTGGAGGGGAATATTCCAAATGAACTGGGTCAATTAACAGGCCTGAGATTTTTAGGTTTTGCTGCCAATAATCTAAAAGGTATACTTCCTTCATCCATTTTTAATATCTCATCTCTTAATACCTTGTCCCTTGGTAAGAACAAGCTTAATGGGAGCCTGCCAACCAACATAGGGATTACTCTACCAAATCTCCAGCGAATTTCTATTGGAGATAGTTATTTTTCTGGGTCAATTCCAAATTCCTTTTGCAATGCTTCTCAACTGATGGTGCTTGAGCTTTCGGGAAACAATTTTATGGGACAAATACCGAATTGTCTGGGAAATTTACAGAGTCTTTGGCGACTAAATGTGCAAGCAAATAATCTAGGATATAATTCCACAAGTGATTTCGCCTTTTTAACATCTCTGAAAAATTGTAGCAACCTGAAATTTCTGGCTCTCACTTCAAACAATTTTGGAGGTGCTTTGCCTAGCTCTGTAGCCAACTTGTCAATTCAACTTGACAAGCTGAATTTTGGAGGTAATCAAATCACAGGAATTATTCCCGGGGCGTTAGAGAATCTCATCAACTTAATTTTATTGAACTTGTGTAATAATCTTTTCACTGGAGTCATCCCTCCTTCTATTGGAAAACTAACAAAGCTTCAACGACTTTATTTGGGTGGAAATAGACTGTCAGGTCAAATCCCATTATCTATAGGTAATCTTACCCATTTGTCTCTACTTTCTATCTCGCAAAATAATCTGGAAGGAAATATTCCAATAAGTATAAGAAATTGCCAAAGTTTGCAGTATTTGGATATTTCAAAAAATAATCTCATTGGCTCTATACCCAAGGAAGTTTTCCATCTACCTTCTTTATCTCAGTACTTAAGCTTGTCACATAATTCACTCACCGGCGAACTACATGCAGACGTGGGAAAGCTAACAAATATAAATGCATTGGATTTCTCAGCAAACATGCTTTCTGGAGGAATTCCAAGAACGATTGGATCTTGTTTAGTTTTAGAATCTCTCTATATGCAAGGAAATTTTTTCCAAGGAATCATTCCTTCATCTATGGCTTCCTTAAAAGGTCTCCAGAAGTTAGATTTTTCACAGAACAATCTCACTGGTGAAATTCCAAAGGATCTGCAGAATTTACAGTTTCTCATGTATTTAAATCTTTCTTTCAATGATCTTATGGGTGAGATTCCAATTGAAGGAGTTTTCAAAAATGCAAGTGCAATTTCATTGATGGGTAATAATAAGCTTTGTGGTGGTATACCAGAACTCCATCAACGAACATGCTCTACCAACACAATGAAGAAAGGAAAGTCCTCTGCTATTAAGTTAGCAATCATAATTCCTTGCCTGATTCTTAGTGTCTTGTTGATGTTAGCCTTCGTGCTTGCCTATCGAAGGAGAGAATCAAACAAGAAGGCTTTTCCTCCAGCCAATGAAATGGATCGCCTTGTCAAGATATCTTATAAGGATCTTTATGATGCAACAAGTGGATTTTCTTCTGACAACTTACTTGGATCTGGTAGCTTTGGTTTTGTGTATAGAGGATTTCTCAATCAAATGGAAAAAGTGGTGGCTATCAAGGTTCTCAATCTTGGAACTAAGGGTGCTTCAAAAAGCTTCGTGGCTGAGTGCAAAGTGTTAAGGACAATGAGGCATCGAAATCTAGTTAGGTTGTTTACATATTGCTCTAGCATTGATTACAAGCAAAATGAGTTCAAAGCTCTAGTTTATGAATTCATGGGTAAAGGAAGCTTGGAGAAGTGGTTGTATCAAGATGTCCACGATAATTATCCGTCAAGAAACTTGGACCTTCTTCAAAGATTGAATATTGCAATTGATGTGGCGTCGGCATTGCATTATGTTCATGACCTTTGTGACATTCCAGTCATTCATTGCGACTTGAAGCCCAGCAATGTTCTACTGGATGATGACATGGTTGCACATTTAAGTGATTTTGGTTTGGCTAAGCTCTTGTTGAACACCAACGATGCATCACAAACTCACACGAGCTCAATTGGGATAAGAGGGACTATTGGCTATATGCCTCCAGGTAACGTTTCAATTCGTATATACTCTTTTATTATTTTGTTTTTTCTATTTTACTTTCTTTGCTTCATTGCTTGTTATTAACAGCCATTTGAGTATCAGAACATTGATGTCCAACTTAGTGTATGTTAAAAAATTTTCTCACCATGTTATTTCTTACTTTTGTGCTTGTTTTTTGCTTGGTGTTGTGGGGCTTTTTCATTAACAGGAAATTTTACCTGTCAGAATGAGTGTATTAGGTAGATTTGTTGATCTTAGGCATACTCATTATTCATTACTTTCTACTTATCTAAAATGCAGAGTATGGAATGGGTGGCATTCCATCAAAAGAGGGAGATGTTTATGGTTACGGGATCCTTGTATTGGAGATTTTCTCAGGAAAAAAGCCAACTGATAAAATATTTGAAGATCAATTAAATCTGCACAACTTCGTGAAAGATGCGTTGCCAGAAAGACTTATGCAGATTACAAACCCAATTATTCTCTCAAGAGAAATGAAAGAAACACCAGCATCAAATACTGAAATAGATGAGCAAATAGAAATACATGTAGAAGCAGAGTCGAGCATTGCAAAAGAGAAAGATTGTCTGCTTTCAATATTCAAAGTTGGTGTAGCTTGCTCAATGGAATCACCCAACGAGAGAATGAAGATGAGGGATGTTGTTAAAGAATTGCATTTAATTAGAAGTAATTTCTTGGGAGTTCGAATATATGGGTAAAAGAGGCAAGTGCAATTGTCTAAAGCTTGTTTAATTTTTCAAACTAGCTAATAAAATTAATTTATGATTTTCTGATATATCTTTTTTTAAATGATATAATTTTTCCTCAATTTTGGGGACCTATTGTTCAATCTTACTAATTTCTTTCCTTTTCCAGGAGAATAGCAATTCCTCAATAAGTCAAGCGACCAGCAAATATTGAGGATTGAGGATATAAAGCTCTTGAAGATTTTATATTCGGTTAATTAAATTGTGTTTGTTTTAGTGGTAACTGTTCTAATAGTGGTTAGTGTAAATTTTTTGGATAAATTGCCTTATTTCTTTTATTATTGTTATTATTATTTATTATTATTGATTAAGAAGTAATCCATGCTTGTGCATGTGTGGTTAAATATGCAATACAAATTTGATACCTAATGTTTCTTTTATTATGCTTCTTACCGGCAGGTGGAGCACAGTTGGTTTAATTTGTTTCTTGATCCATGAGACTACGCGGTAGTTTTTCTGTATCACATAAATTAAATAATATTTTTTTATAGAAAAAAATTAATTAATAAATTTTTTAAAATTTTAAAATTATTAGACTAAATAATGAATTTTTTAAAATTACGGACCTTAAATAATAATTTTTTTATTATAATATTATATATTTTATAAAATAATTTATTATTTATTTTTTGTAAAACTATTTATAAAATTATTAGTATTATTAAATATCATATTTAAAAAATATTTTCTTATTTATTTTTATATAAAAAATTATAAATTTATTTTTCTACAAACAGTTCTTAAAAACCATTTTTAAGAAGTAATTAATAAAAATAAAAAAACTGTTTTTAATTTAAAAATAAAAACCCTACAACTTACTAAAGACACCCCAAAATTTGATAAATTTAAGAATTTTCATTCATTTTGAAACTTTAATTTGAGTATATTGAAGGTTTAGCTAAATCTTATTCACGGTTTCATTGAGCTTAGTGGAAAATAAAGTTAATTAAAAAAAAAAAGCCAAGTAAGATGAAAGATGTCTAATTAGATTTTGGTTAAATAATGTTAAATTTGTGGTTTAATTGTCAGAAGATTTAATACTCAAGTTGTAAACGTGATTTTATTCAATAAATTTAAAATAAATGGGAAATAATTAGTGAAATTCACATTTTTATATTCAATTATTAATAATTGAACTATATAGCTGTTAAGTTAAAAAAATTGAATATTGTTTTTTATATATTAATATCTTATTATTTAAGTTTAATTTTTTTTACATAAATTAGATCTTTTTTAAATTTAATAAAATTTTAAAATATGAATTTTTTCTAGGTTAAAAATATTATTTATCTAAAATATTTGCGTTAATGGAATACAATATTTTGTGAAATCTGTCATAGTGATAAAGGGCACGAACTGATAAATTGAATTCAAAATATACTGTTGATTTTGATGGAGTTGTGGTACATGCTAATTTAAATATTGTTTTTTTTTTCTATAGATTTTTATTCTCTAAAGATATTTTTTATATTTTAAAAAAAAATAATTACTATAGTGTCTTTATAATATATCTTGATTAATTAAAATATTTTTATAATTTTAAAATTATATTAAAATATTTTTATATTTTTATTTCATCAAGTAAATATCCATCAATTTTTTTATTAATTTATTAGTTAAAATTTAAAATAGTTTTGATATTATACTTTATACTTTATCTTGATTAATTAGAATGATTTTTAATTTTAAAATTATATTAAAATATCTTTATATTTTAATTTATTAATTAAAAAATACATTTTATTAATTTTTATTTATTTTATTATTAATTTATTAATTAAAATTTTAAAAAAATATATGTCCAAATCGATTTTCAATTAAATAACTCAATCACTATTTATTAATCTCATCAGTCAAATTACAACTATCTACATGTCAATACTTTATTATTAATTATAAATATTTATTTTTAGAAAAAAAATGAAAAGAAATGTAAAAAAAATATAAAGACAGATAAAAAAGTGGATAATAAATTTTATTTGATGAGTAAAGTAATTTGGAGAAGAAAATTTTTTGAAAATAAGTCTAATTAAGTCTCTGTATTTTTTTTTAAGAGTCAACTAAGTCCAATTTAATTTTTATGATCAATTCAATCCATGTACTTTTATTTAAAAGTCAAATAAATTAAATATAATATTTTTTTAATAATAAAATTTTTTTTTAATTTGAACTTATTATTTTCATTAACATGAAAATATTTAAAAAATATATAGAGATAGTAAATAATTTTAAAAATTATAAAAATAAAATTTTATTAAAAATAATATTTTAATATTAAAAATAGTGTTTATTATTAAAAAATATTATTATTTTATAGCTAAATTTATTTTATCTTTAAACAAAAAGTATATAAACTTAATTGACAAAAAAATCAAAACCATCTTACTCCAAATTAAAATCAAAACGATAATCATACCATTGGATAACATTAAATGTTACTTCTAATTTAAATATTTAAATTTTAAATAAATTAATTTAACCTTTGCATTTAAAATTATAAATATAACATAAAAAAAAAAGAATGTTTTATATTAAATGTTAAGAATGTGATATTTAAACATGCTTAATATATTTAATATAAAAAATATTTAATATTTTATATATTTTTTAAGCCTTTATATAAAAAACAATAATTTTTTATAAGTATCATTCTGGTCCGATGTGCATTACAGCACATTGTGATAACATTGTCGTTAAGACTTATGGAGTGGTCTGCCTTGAACTAACTGTAGCTGTTTTTATTTTATTTTATTTTATTATTATATTATTATTATTAGTAGCTAGAATCCAGGATATTTTTCATTAGACCGATTAATGAAATACACAAATTTTATATAAATTTTTTATTTTTATGTTTTTAATTAATAATATATTTATTTTTTTATAAATTATTTTATATTTAAAATTTATTAATTCAATTAATTTAAATTTGCTCTGAATGGCAAATTTTTCCTTTCAAAATTTTTTTAAAAGTGCTCCGCATTTAAATTTTAAATTCAAAATTTGTTGTTAAAGGAAAAGAAATCCGTCCATCTATTTCATTCATGAATGGTGAATAATACTTATATTTAATAATTAATAATATTTTTTTAAAATAATTTATAAATTATAAAAATTAAAAATGAGATAATAGGACACCTCGTGTCCCTAGCTACCTGCAGAACCTATTTTTCTCCGTCTTATTTGTCAACGGAGCTCTTGGGAGAAAAATAAATAAAATTATATTGGATCAGTGTTATTCTCGATTTATTCACCTTATAATTAATAAATTATATCAACGTATAAATTTTCTTTTGGTCTAAAACGTATAATTGATTGGAATTTGTCATTTCAGATGAGTTCATGTTGAATTTTAAGTTGTGAGATGAATGGTAATAACATAATAATGATGTATCCTTTAAAATCGTAATATATGTGTAAGAAACAGGAAGGGTTCATATCAGCGTGTTCCGTTCGATCACCTTGCAAAAAAACCATTTGCCATAGAATGCAGGTCAGAATTCCTATATCTCTAATTTTATACTCGAAACAAGTAGGTCGATCTCTTTAAGATACGTAGATTCCCACTAGGGTTATAATTTCACGTACAATAGGACTGACAGACAAAACATGAGTGATGGATTGGGTATAAGTGAAGCAACTCAGTATTTATTAATCAACTATCCATCATAAATGAGTTGTCTAACACTTCTGCCACAACACTCTATCGTCTCATCCAATAAGACAATCCGTCATAATACTCCAAAATGGAAAAGGTATTAATACCTCTGAACTAATCATGTGGGAAGGATAGATAAAAAAAAATCTAAGACCCTAAAAGTTCTCAATCTCTCCTAAGGTCTCAACCTCCCTAAAGCCGAAAAAACCAATTTGATCCACGATCAATTCTCAGATAAAAAAAAACCCAAGACCCTAAAAGTTCTCAATCTCTCCCAAGGTCTCAACCTCCCTAAAGCCGGAAAAACTAATTTGATCCACGATCAATTCTCAGTTACTCAATCAAATCCATTAACTTCACTGTAAATCAAACTCTTTAGCCACGTGCAATCATCTCCTAACCTCACCGGATCTCAGGTATATCAATTGACGCCTTTCGTGGCAAATGAGGAAAGATTATCCAATTAATCGAAGTTTTCCAAATATAAACCCACTGAGATTCACTATGGAAAATTAAGAAAAAAACTCGTCGACACCCATTAGAGATAAAAATCCAACCCCCGAAACTCCAAATACTCAAAGTTTTCCTATGACGTTGTTTTCATTTCTCCCCACTTAAACATTACCATACACAGCTTCCACAGAAGGGAAACTCGACGCTGCTGAAGCTTCTGTCGAAAAGTTGATTATTTGCTGCTGCTACTTGCTATGCTTTTATAGGTGAGGAACCCTAGATCAGTCCTTTATGAGCTGAAATTCCAATTTGACTTGGTCTTTGATTCTTTCTTGGCTTGTGTTTCATCATAAATTGACCACTTTGGGTGAAGGAATTCTTTTTTGCATAGTATTGGATGTGTTTGTGATAGCGGTTGTCGAAGCCATAAAAAATAAACCTATTATCAATCAACAAAATAATTTGTAGATAGTGGCAATAGGGTCGAACCATAGGGATTTGACACTAAAGATCTTCCTAATTATGACTTGGACAAGTAAATAACAAAAATAAATAAAAAGAGGGGGATTTGTTTTGATGATAATGAATTAAAACCAAAGAGAAAGCAAAGAGTAAGAGAAAGCAATAATTTAAAATGAGTAAATCAATGGGAGAAGAGCTCTAGTTGAAGTATGGATCTATTTCAGTTATTTAGAATTGATCATTGATTCTTTGATACTTCTATTTATTTCAATAAATTAGTTTAGATTGTGGAAGACACTTCTCACAACCAAATTCCTCCTTAGTTTTAGTTCGACTAGGAAACGTTCGCTAATCAAACACTAGTTAATAAGTTGTCAAGGAACGTCCTTGGGGTTTTTTACTTTACAACTGTTAACTGCATTAAGACTTAGAGAAACCTAATTCTAACATTGCCAACCGCGTGGTCAAGTTTAGATTATACAACTAAGTGTGCTTGTGTTCAAACAATCTAAGCAATTACAGACCTAAACTATTTAAACTAACAATTTATCACTTATGCAATTAAAAGCAACAGGCCTTAATTGATTCTAATAGCAAAGCAATAATAGCATGAAGAACAAGTTGCATAAATATTGAAAAATAGAAGCTTAAAAATGGAGTTTTAAATCTCCCAATTCATCACAAAACTGAAATTTCCCAACTTCAACTAGAAAAGAAGATGTTTAGCCACTCATGGTAGACAAAAGTACACAAAAAGAGAAAGAAGAAAGGTAGAAAGGAGGCTGCTGTGTTGCTGCTGAAGTTCTGTAGAAAATCCAACTTCCCCTTACTGGTTTGTGGCTATCTCCTTTTATAGGTGAAGAGTCCTAATCCAATTAGAATTTGGAATCCTAATTTGACTTGGTCTTTTGTAGTCTTTTATTCCTTCTTTGCTTTTGTATTTAATCATGAATAAATCTTCTTCTTGGAGAAAGTCTTTCTTGGGAGTGACTCTTGGAGATGTCATAGGGTTGGTCTTGTGGTGTTTGAAGTAGAATAGGACTCTAACACTTTTGAAATTCTAATTTTTTTCTTTTTTCCATGTTGTTGTCCTTATTTGCGTCAGTTTGATTTGGGCAGTTGATTTGCCCAAATCGTTTCTGTGAGTCACTTCCAGGTTTCTGCTTCAGTTTTCTGCTGGTGATTTGGCCAAATCACTTTGACCCAATCAATTTCTCAGCTTTTTCTGCAAATTTTCTCCAACTTTTCATTTTCTTCCTTTTCTGCAAAAACATCACAAAAATATAAATTAAGCTGGAAAAATGTGTAATGAAACAGTAATAAAGATAATAAAAATATGGCTAAATTACACTTGATCAGTTTGAGATAGGATAGAACTCTTAAAATTCAAATTTTTGTAAATCCCGCGTTTCTGCACTTTTCTGCTGTGAAAGTCGATTTGGACAGCGATTTAGGCAAATCCCTTGTCCCAATCGTTTTTGCAAGACACTTCCGAGTTTCAGCTATTACTGGCCTCTGGCGATTTGGCCAGTGATTTGGACAAATCGATTTTGGCATATCAAAACTTGAGTTTTGGCTTATTCTTCCATCCACTTGTGCAGCCTCCTTGTGTAATACCCGGCTAGACTCCGGTATCGGAATTCCTACCGTCCGGTGGAATCTCGGATGTCGAAGACCTCTAGAAGGGTAAAACCATGTTTTCATAAAATGTTTTAATGTGTTTTATGGTTTTAAGCAAGATGGAAATGAGTTTTTGCATGAAAACAACCTTGGACGAAAACTCAGGTTCGGCCGCCGAACCTCAAGTTAGGCCGCCGAACATGCATGCGCTTCGGGTGTGCCTTAGGCCCCCGAAAGCATAAGTGAGGGAAGTCCAGGTTCGGTCGCCGAACCTTATGTTCGGCCGCTGAACATGGCATGCATGCGGAGGCACGTTCGGCCCCCGAACGTGGCCTGGCCAGCCACTATAAAAGGGTCCCTTAGCCGAAAACGGGCGAGCTTTTCTCCCCATTGTCGGCCAAGGTGAGCTCTCCGCCATCCCTCGCCATTTTGAGTTCCTTTCTTCAAATCTTTCACAAATTTCACTAGTTTTCACCTTGTTTTTGAAGATTTGAGAGTTTAAAGCAAGTTTTGGAGCTTTGAGGTTCAAGAACTCAAATCTCTCCCATCTTCGAGCTAGGGTCGTTTTCCTCTCGATCTTCAAGAGGTAAGAGCCGATCTTGAGCTCATTACATGTTTTAAGTAAGCTTTAAGCTGATCTATGGGTAGAAATGCATGTTTAGCTTATAGTTAGGTTTATGAGTTTATGTTGTGTCTTTGAACAATGTGGCTTGCCAATGCATGTTTGATGTGTTGTAGATGGGGCTTAGGATAGTTTGAAGCCCCTAGGAGCTTGTATGCTTGTGTATGTGTGTTGTAGAATAGGTTTATACATGTTTGGAAAGTTTTAGAGGCAAATATGTATAGAGGGGCTGAGTTTCTGCCACTATGGGAGAAACCAGGTTCGGCAGCCGAAGGCACTTTCAGCCGCCGAACATGCTTGTGGAAGCAGCCTTCGGCTGCCGAAGCTTGCCCCCGAAAGGAGACTTTCGTCTCTGTCTGGGAGTTTCGGCCGCCGAAGATGCCGCCGAACTTGCCTGACTTTCGGCTCTGGAGGGACTTTCGGCCGCCGAACCTGCCGCCGAAAGTGCCCTGTCCAGCCCTCCTTTGCATGTTTTGCATGATTGTTTTAAGATGTTTTAGGGGGTTTTTGGGGGATGTTTTTAGAGTTATGTTCTAGTTGTTTGGTCCCTCATTTGAGTCCACCTGTGTAGGTTCGGACCCGAGGAACCGAGGACCCTAGCAGTGAGTTCAGCTGCTTCTGAGTCAGTAGAGCTTCAGCCAGAGGTGAGTGGAATAACTCTTATGCTTATAAATAAATAAATCAGTTTTAGCATGATTCACGCATCATGAATGCCATGAGATATAATAGGGTGTTTGCATTAGAACTCACGAATATGTTGCATTGCATAATACGTTGATGATGTGGATGAATGTTGAATGATCCTTTAGTCCTCGTATGTTATGATGATGATGATACGGTATGGAAGACCAGTGAGGCCCATTCTATGCCCCTGGCACCATGTAAGAGAAAGACCAGCGAGGCCCATTCTACGCCCCTGGCACAGTTGGACCATGTTATGTTATGTTATGTAAGAGAAAGACCAGCGAGGCCCATTCTACGCCCCTAGCACAGTTGGACCATGTAGGGGACTATTGGTGACAAATTCATCCTTGATGTGATCAGCTGTGATGTGATGCATTTCATGTTATCATATGTTTTAAATGTTTTATTATTCTGCTCACTGGGCTTTATAGCTCACCCCTCTCCCTTAACCCCCAGGCTTGCAAGTACAGGGTAGACCAGGAGGTCAGCAAGAGTAATGAAGTCTTGTGTATGTAATAGATAGAATGTGGACATGACGAATTGTAGAATGATGTAATGTAAAAAGTACAGTATAGATATGTAATGTAATGATGTTTAAGGATGTTAGAAGTGTGCTTGACCATAGTATGTTGTTATCCCTTTTTAATACATGATCTCAGATGTTTTATGATGTATATGTGAACCAACTCAACACATGTTATGTCGCCCATTGGGGCTTTGATGAGATCCCACAGAGGGGTCAATGTTTATGGTTATGTTTATGTTCAGTGCATGCACAGGTTGAGGTTGGTACATGAGAAAATGAAAGAAAGAAAAGTTTTAATTTTTATGTATGTTGTTGATCATGTATGGGATTAAACAGGTTCACAGGATGTATGTTAGGCTTGCTACGGGTCCTGGCGGCCTTAAGCCGATCTGGATCCTAGCGCCGGTAGCGGTCCGATTTTCAGGTCATTACAGAATGGTATCAGAGCCCTAGGTTCATATGGTCGGACCTAGAGTGTCGGGCTCATAGATGTTATAGAGGTCAAGCACAATAGGAAGATCATGTCCACTAGGATAGGATGTGGAGTCCTGTCTTGCATGATGATGTGAAATGCCATGATTATATGCATGTGCATTAATGATATGTGATGTGGGTTCATGTGTTTCCACATGAACCATTTGATACTAATGTTTATGTGATGTGTACTGTTTTTCAGAAAACAGGATGAGGGGAACTCGTCGATCTGCACGATTGACTGGAGTGCCACCTGAGGATGAGGGCACGAGCGCCCATCCTCCTGCATTGCCTAGGGCAATGTCATGTAGATCAAGCGGAGAAAGAGTGTCAAGGGACCCTAGAAGGTCTTTTGATGCTAGCAGAAGGGGGACAGATAGAGGAGGAAGTTCTTCAGATGTGAGGGAGGTTATGGAAGAGGACCAGAGGAGGGATGGGAATCTGGATGTCAGCATGACGGAAGAAGGGACAAGGGAGTCACAGGGAGGCGTTCAGGCCTCGGGGTATGATTTTCCACCCCATTATCCACCCTTTCCACAGGGTTCAGGGTATCCGATGGGAGGCACATCGGATTACTCCAGCTTTAACCCCTACCCTACCTACATGCCCTATCCACCTTTCTATCCACCTCACCCCCAGTACCTAGCTTATCCACCCTCACCCTTTTATCCTCACCCGGCAAACCCCACCTCGGGGAATGCTGCACCCCCACCTCCACCACCTACAGAACCAGCAATCCCAGTTACTCAACCTTCTAGACCTAGCTCAGCCAATGGGAGCAAGGTCAAGATGACCGACTACATGAAACTGGGTGCTCCTCAGTATGAAAAAGGGAATGACCCATTTGTGTATCTTGAAAGGGTTAAGCTGATCACAGATGAGATTGAGGCTGATGACAGTAGGGCCATTCAGATGGCTGGGTTCACGCTTAAGTGCAAGAAGGCACGAGAGTGGTTCAAGAATTATGTGAACCCGAGAGTGGACAGCATGTCTTGGGAGGAGTTTGCAAACGAGTTTGCAGGATGGGCTTTCCCTGACAGCTCAAGGGAATTGAAGATGATAGAGTTTGAACAGTTGAGGCAGACTGATGATATGAGTGTAGAGGAGTTTCATGATATACCTCCTTGGAGCTGTTGCCATTTGCAGGGTAAAATCTTGACTCGGACCAGAAAAGGTCAAGGAGGTATATCATGAAACTCCACTCCAGATATTCCTTCTTGATCCAGTCAGCAGATAGGGAGAGCTTCCATGCCATAGTGGATATGGCTCGGAAAATGGAGGCCAGTGCCATCATTCAGGGGACAGTTAAGCAGTCAGTGGCACAGCCTTCTGGTTCTAAGACCCCAGGCTCTTCTTCTTTTAGTGCAGTAGCTTCAGGCAGCAAGAGGTGGAGCAGTACCACCAAGAAGCCAAAGAAGAACAAGTTCTGGAACAAGGTTAAGTCTAGTCTGGGACTAGGGAGTGGCTCGAGCTTTGGTGCGGATAATGCAGTTTGTGCAAAGTGTAGTAGGCCACATAAGAGAGTTTGTCGGGCTGGGACAGCAGCCTGCTTCAGATGCGGGCAAGAGGGACACATGGCTCGGGAGTGTCCTAGGGCAGCTTTTGGAGCACAGTCTCAGCAGACAGCTTCTGATAGTGTGGCTCAGCCAGCAGCTCCAGCCGTGACTCAAGCCAGTGGTAGAGGTAGAGGGAGGGGAGCAGCCTCTTCTTCAGCGGGTTTCAGAGGTGAAGGTCCATCAGCTCCAGTACGGATCTTCACCATGACTCAACAGGAGGCAGATGCATCTAACACCGTAGTGGCAGGTAACTTAGTCATTGGTTGTTCAGATGTGTATGCCTTGATGGACCCTAGTGCATCTCATTCTTTTATTGCTCCGAGAGCCGTCGAGAGGTTGGATCTGATGATCTCTGGGTTAGAGTGTCCTCTCTGGGTCAGTGGACCCAAGTGTGATCCATTAGTGGCAGAGTCAGTCTGCCAGTGCAGTCCAGTCTTTGTTGAGGGGAGATGCCTTTCCGCCGACCTTGTGGTTCTAGACTTGACAGATTTTGACGTCATTCTAGGGATGGACTGGTTATCTACCCATGGTGCTACCTTGGACTGCAGGGACAAGGTAGTCAGGTTCAGAGGTCAGGATGGGTTAGAGGTTGTCTTCAGGGGAGACAGGAGGGGTACACCTAGAGGTCTGATATCAGCTCTTCAGGCTCGTAGGTTGCTTAGGAAGGGATGTCAGGGGTACTTGGCTCATGTGAGAGAGCTTAGCAGTCAGGTTAGAGAGCCCGCCTCGGTGCCAGTGGTTAGAGAGTTTCTAGACATCTTCCCAGATGAGCTGCCAGGTTTACCACCTGCTAGGGAGATAGAGTTTGAGATAGAACTGATGCCTGGAACCCGACCGATCTCTATCCCTCCCTACAGGATGGCTCCAGCCGAGTTGAACGAATTGAAAAAACAGTTGCAAGAGCTGGTAGAAAAGGGCTTCATTCGACTGAGCACCTCACCTTGGGGTGCACCAGTCTTGTTTGTGAGAAAGAAGGATGGATCCCTTAGACTTTGTATCGACTACAGGCAGTTGAACAAAGTCACTACCAAGAATAGGTACCCATTGCCAAGGATCGACGATCTATTCGACCAGCTAGCAGGAGCGGGTTGTTTCTCCAAAATAGATTTGAGATCGGGGTACCATCAGCTGAGAATCAGAGAAGAAGATGTGCCAAAGACAGCTTTCAGGACCAGATATGGGCATTTTGAGTTCCTTGTAATGCCGTTCGGGTTAACCAACGCCCCTGCAGCATTCATGGATCTCATGAACAGAGTGTTTAGCCAATACCTGGATCACTTTGTTATTGTCTTCATAGATGATATCTTAGTGTATTTCAGGAATGCAGAGGAGCATGCCCATCATCTGAGGTTGGTTCTGCAGACCTTGAGGGAACATGGCTTGTATGCCAAGTTCTCCAAGTGTGAGTTCTGGCTGAGGAGCATCTCATTCTTGGGGCATGTTGTATCGGGAAATGGAATAGAGGTGGACCCCAAGAAGATAGAAGCTGTGGCTAACTGGCCTAGACCCACTTCAGTGACAGAGATCAGGAGTTTCTTGGGTTTGGCAGGTTACTACAGGAGGTTCGTTCAGGACTTCTCAAAGATTACAGCTCCTCTGACCAGACTAACCAGGAAGAATCAGAAGTTTGCGTGGACTGACCAGTGCGAAGAGAGTTTTGAAGAGCTTAAGAAGAGGTTGACTTCAGCACCAGTGTTAGCTCTGCCATCTAGTAATGAAGACTTCTCAGTGTATTGTGATGCGTCCAGTGTGGGACTGGGTTGTGTGTTAATGCAAAATGAAAGGGTGATTGCTTATGCTTCTAGGCAGCTGAAGAAGCATGAGCTGAATTACCCCACACATGACCTGGAGATGGCAGCAGTAATCTTTGCACTCAAGATGTGGAGGCACTACCTCTATGGGGTTAAATGTGAGATCTTCACAGATCATAAGAGCCTGCAGTACATCCTGAGTCAAAGAGATTTGAACTTAAGACAGAGAAGATGGGTAGAGCTGCTGAGTGATTATGATTGTAAGATTCAGTACCATCCGGGTACGGCGAATGTTGTGGCAGACGCCTTAAGCCGGAAATCACTAGGCAGTCTATCCCACATCACGGCAGAGAGGAGACTAGTGGTGAAGGAGTTTTACAAGCTCATTGATGAAGGTCTACAGTTGGAGTTGTCTGGTACAGGTGCTTTAGTGGCCCAGATGAGAGTGACACCTGTGTTTCTAGAGCAGGTGGCTCAGAAACAGCATGAGGACCCAGAGTTAGTGAAGACTGCCAGGACTGTTCAGTCAGGCAAGGACAGTGAGTTCAGATTTGACAGTAAGGGGATCCTCCGCTATGGGAGTCGATTGTGTGTACCAGATGACATAGGGCTAAAAGGAAACATTATGAGAGAGGCTCATAATGCAAGATACAGCGTTCACCCCGGAGCCACCAAGATGTATCAAGATCTGAAGAAAGTTTATTGGTGGCCAGCTATGAAGAAAGAAGTGGCACAGTTTGTGTCAGCCTGCGAAATGTGTCAGAGGGTGAAGCTAGAACATCAGAAGCCGGCTGGAATGCTTAACCCGCTACCTATTCCAGAGTGGAAATGGGAGAATATAGCTATGGACTTCGTAGTGGGGTTACCGGCGGCGTCCAACAGATTGGACTCCATATGGGTGATTGTGGACAGACTCACCAAATCTGCTCACTTCATCCCTGTCAGGAGTGGCTATTCTGTGGACAAGTTGGCGCAGGTGTATGTAGATGAGATCGTCAGACTGCATGGGGTTCCTATTTCGATAGTGTCCAATAGAGGGCCCCAATTCACCTCCAGGTTTTGGCGGAGTCTGCAGAATGCCATAGGTACCAGGTTGGATTTTAGCACTGCTTTCCATCCACAGACGGACGGACAATCAGAAAGGACCATCCAGACAATAGAGGATATGCTCAGAATGTGTGTGCTGGACTTTGGCGGTTCTTGGAGGCAGCATCTACCTTTGGTGGAGTTTGCCTACAATAACAACCATCATGCTAGCATCGGGATGGCTCCATATGAAGCTTTATATGGAAGGAAGTGCATATCACCTGTTTGCTGGGAGGAAGTTGGAGAGAAGGCCTTGGCAGGGCCTGAGTTAGTAGAGATCACCAACAGGGTGGTACCCATAATCAGAGAAAGGATCAAGACTGCTGCAAGCAGACAGAAGAGCTATGCAGACATCCGCAGACGGCAAGTAGAGTTTCAGGAGGGGAATCTGGTATTGCTCAAGGTGTCTCCTATGAAAGGAGTGGTTCATTTTGGGAAGAAAGGTAAACTAGCCCCACGATACATCGGACCCTTTGAAATCTTGCAGAAGATTGGGAATGTGTCGTACAGGCTAGATTTGCCTGCTTCAATGGAAAGAATCCATCCGGTTTTCCACGTTTCCATGTTAAGGAAGTTTGTGTTAGATCCGGGCAAGGTTCTTAGTGAGCCTGATGTGGAGATCCAAGAGGATCTCCTATGTTGAGCAGCTAGTGCGGATCGTAGACACCCAGATCAGGAAGCTGAGAAACAAGGAAATCCCGATGGTGAAAGTCCTGTGGAACCACCACAATATGGAAGAATGCACTTGGGAGACACGGGAGTCCATGCTCCAGCAATACCCTTATCTTTTCTGAGGTTAGTTCCTTGTGAGTTTTATGTGCTTTGTATGTATGATATGTGTATACCATGCTATGTGCTAGTTGAGGAACATTCGGGGACGAATGTTCTTAAGGGGGGGAGAATGTAATACCCGGCTAGACTCCGGTATCGGAATTCCTACCGTCCGGTGGAATCTCGGATGTCGGAGACCTCTAGAAGGGTAAAACCATGTTTTCATAAAATGTTTTAATGTGTTTTATGGTTTTAAGCAAGATGGAAATGAGTTTTTGCATGAAAACAACCTTGGAGGAAAACTCAGGTTCGGCCGCCGAACCTCAAGTTCGGCCGCCGAACATGCATGCGCTTCGGGTGTGCCTTAGGCCCCCGAAAGCATAAGTGAGGGAAGTCCAGGTTCGGCCGCCGAACATGGCATGCATGCAGAGGCACGTTCGGCCCCCGAACGTGGCCTGGCCAGCCACTATAAAAGGATCCCTTAGCCGAAAACGGGCGAGCTTTTCTCCCCATTGTCGGCCAAGGTGAGCTCTCCGCCATCCCTCGCCATTTTGAGTTCCTTCCTTCAAATCTTTCACAAATTTCACTAGTTTTCACCTTGTTTTTGAAGATTTTCGAGTTTAAAGCAAGTTTTGGAGCTTTGAGGTTCAAGAACTCAAATCTCTCCCATCTTCGAGCTAGGGTCGTTTTCCTCTCGATCTTCAAGAGGTAAGAGCCAATCTTGAGCTCATTACATGTTTTAAGTAAGCTTTAAGCTGATCTATGGGTAGAAATGCATGTTTAGCTTATAGTTAGGTTTATGAGTTTATGTTGTGTCTTTGAACAATGTGGCTTGCCAATGCATGTTTGATGTGTTGTAGATGGGGCTTAGAATAGTTTGAAGCCCCTAGGAGCTTGTATGCTTGTGTATGTGTGTTGTAGAATAGGTTTATGCATGTTTGGAAAGTTTTGGAGGCAAATATGCATAGAGGGGCTGAGTTTCTGCCACTATGGGAGAAACCAGGTTCGGCAGCTGAAGGCACTTTCGGTCTCCGAACATGCTTGTGAAAGCAGCCTTCGGCTGCCGAAGCTTGCCCCCGAAAGGAGACTTTCGTCTCTGTCTGGGAGTTTCGGCAGCCGAAAGTGCCGCCGAACATGCATGAGTTTCGCCTCTGTCTGGGAGTTTTGGCCGCCGAAGGTGCCGCCGAACCTGCCTGACTTTCGGCTCTGGAGGGACTTTCGGCCGCCGAACCTGCTGCCGAAAGTGCCCTGTCCAGCCCTCCTTTGCATGTTTTGCATGATTGTTTTAAGATGTTTTAGGGGGTTTTTGGGGGATGTTTTTAGAGTTATGTTCTAGTTGTTTGGTCCCTCATTTGAGTCCACCTGTGTAGGTTCGGACCCGAGGAACCGAGGACCCCAGCAGTGAGTTCAGCTGCTTCTGAGTCAGTAGAGCTTCAGCCAGAGGTGAGTGGAATAACTCTTATGCTTATAAATAAATAAATCAGTTTTAGCATGATTCACACATCATGAATGCCATGAGATATAATAGGGTGTTTGCATTAGAACTCACGAATATGTTGATGATGTGGATGAATGTTGAATGATCCTTTAGTCCTCGTATGTTATGATGATGATGATACGGTACGGAAGACCAGTGAGGCTCATTCTACGCCCCTGGCACCATGTAAGAGAAAGACCAGCGAGGCCCATTCTATGCCCCTGGCACAGTTGGACCATGTTATGTTATGTTATGTAAGAGAAAGACCAGCGAGGCCCATTCTACGCCCCTGGCACAGTTGGACCATGTAGGGGACTATTGGTGACAAATTCATCCTTGATGTGATTAGCTGTGATGTGATGCATTTCATGTTATCATATGTTTTAAATGTTTTATTATTCTGCTCACTGGGCTTTATAGCTCACCCCTCTCCCTTAACCCCCAGGCTTGCAAGTACAGGGTAGACCAGGAGGTCAGCAAGAGTAATGAAGTCTTGTGTATGTAATAGATAGAATGTGGACATGACAAATTGTAGAATGATGTAATGTAAAAAGTACAGTATAGATATGTAATGTAATGATGTTTAAGGATGTTAGAAGTGTGCTTGACCATAGTATGTTGTTATCCCTTTTTAATACATGATCTCAGATGTTTTATGATGTATATGTGAACCAACTCAACGCATATTATGTCGCCCATTGGGGCTTTGATGAGATCCCACAGAGGGGTCAATGTTTATGGTTATGTTTATGTTCAGTGCATGCACAGGTTGAGGTTGGTACATGAGAAAATGAAAGAAAGAAAAGTTTTAATTTTTATGTATGTTGTTGATCATGTATGGGATTAAACAGGTTCACAGGATGTATGTTAGGCTTGCTACGGGTCCCGGCGGCCTTAAGCCGATCTGGATCCTAGCGCCGGTAGCGGTCCGATTTTCGGGTCGTTACACCTTGGTCATTCTTTGAGGTTGATTTGGCCAAATCACTTCGACCAAATCAACTTTTCAGCATTTTTAAGTCATTTTTCATCAAGTTTCCATTTTCCATCATTTTTTGGAAAATATAATCAAAACCACAAAATTAGATAGAAAATGTATAGTTTAGCAGCAATAATAATAGAAAAATGCGTCTAATTTACGTTCGATCAATGTTCAACATCTTAAGAGGTACTATATGTAAATTCATATTCTAAGGAATAAAAAGTATTTTGAATTCTTCTCAAAAGTTACATAAGCTTAGTTGTGACAATATACCTAAACATAGCAAAAAAAAAAAAAACATCTTGGAAAGCATGTGTCGCACAAATTTTGTCATTTGCATCGGCAAATCGCTAGTAAGGCCATGAGCCTGAATTTCAGAAAATCTCCACAAGGCCACGAGCCTAAATCCTAAAAAATTGCTAGTAAAGCCACGAGCCTGAATCCCAAAAAATCGCCAGTAGGGCCACGAGCCTGAATTTCAAAAATTGCCAATAAGGCCACAAGTCTGAATCTTGAAAAATAGCCAGTAAGGTCATAAGCCTGAATTTCAAAAAATCGCTAATAAGGTCTTAGGCCTGAATCTCGAAATAAAAGCGCTAAAAAAAAATGAAAGAGCGAAAATGCTCGGAGTCACATTAAGGGCAAAAGAGCCCAAAAGCGAAACCAAGGCTAAGAGCTCAGAAGCGAAATGAGTGTTAGGAGTCCGAAAGCATAATTAGGGCTAAGTGCACAAAAAAAATGAAAGAGTGAAAATGCTCGGAAACACGCTAAAAGCAAAAGAGCCCCAAAGTGAAACTAGGGCTAAGAGCCCGAAAGAGAAATCAGGGCTAGGAGCCAAGAAGCATAATCTAGGCTAAGTGCCTAGAAAAATGATAACGAAATTACTCGGAAACACGCTAAGGGCAAAAGAGTCGGACGCGAAACCAAGGCTAGAAGCCCGGAAGCATAATTAGAGCTAAGTGCCTAGAAAAATGAAAGAGCGAAAATACTTAAAAACACGCTAAGGGTAAAAGAGCTCGGAAGAGAAATCAAGGTTCAGAGCCCGGAAGCATAATCAGGGCTAAGCGCCTAGAAAAATGAAAGAGTGGAAATGCTTGGAAACACATTAAGGACAAAAGAGTCCGGAAGCGAAACCAGAGCTTAGAGCCCAGAAGCAAAATCAGGGCTAGGAGCCCGGAAGCATGATCATTGCTAAATGCCCAGAAAAATGAAAGAGCGAAAATACTTGAAAACGCACTAAGAACAAAAGAGCCCGAAGTGAAATCAGGGTTCAGAACCCGAAAGCATAATCAGGACTAAGCGCTTAGAAAAATGAAAGAGTGAAAATGCTCAGAAACACGCTAAGGGTAAAAGAGCTTGAAATGAAACCAAGGATAAGAGCCCAGAAGTGAAATCAGGGTTAGGAGCCCGGATGCATAATCAAGGCTAAGTGCCAAGAAAAATGAAAGAGCGAAAATGCTCGAAAATGCATTAAGGGCAAAAGAGTCTAGAAGCGAAATCAGGGCTCGAAGCCTGAAAGCATAGTTAGGGCTAAGCGCCTAGAAAAATGAAAGAGTAAAAATACTCAGAAATGTGCTGAGAGCAAAAGAGTCCGAAAGCGAAATAAGGGCTTGAAGCCCAAAAACATAATCAGGGCTAAGCGCCCCAAAAAATAAAAGAGTGAAAATGCTCGAAAACACGCTATGGGCAAAGGAGCCCAAAAAAGAAATTTTGGGAGATAGTCTGAAATAAAAAGATAAAGTATGCCATAATCTCTGGAGATCTCTTACTTACAAAATGTTTCAACAAAATCCTTTTTAAGTAATATATATCTATTATCTCTTTTATTCACCCGAAATCCAAAGTATAGTTATCCGAGCAGGTCATTGGGCCTAAAACAAGTCATGAATACCTTGCTCATCTAACAAAACATTAAGATTTCACATCAACAAAAGACAGGGCTAAGCATATCCCATAAAAACATAAGCCAAAAAGTAAAATAAAATTATAGATGAAAGCATAAAGTCCCCATTTCAATGAAAAATATACATACATTATAAAGAAGTTCAAATACAAGAAACAAATTAACTATATGTTTACAATTAGAAACTCTAAGTAAAAAAAAGAAAGGTCTTTAAGTCTCTCTTGAGGAGGCAAGGTCTCTTGCCAAATTGGGCTCAACTTCAGAAGCATTCTTTGGAGCATAAACAGTTGCTACAGTCGAAACCGCTATAACATCACTTGTCGAAGGAAGGTCCATAAGGGCATTAACAGCCTTAAGTGCAGGTGGATCATCACCGACTTGACTTGCACCTTGGTCAAACTCAGCCGCCAAATGGGCCAATGCCCCCTGAGGAGGGGGGACGCACTTTGGGAAGAGCATGGCCGTCAGGGCCCTATTGTACTTCTTCACCGTCAGAATCATACTTTATAGCCCAGAGAGTGCTAAGAGGAATAGCCAAAGATTCACGAGCTTTCAAGAGGCCATCGTTGAAGTCTATCGCATAAAAGCAAGTAGACTGCTCAAAGACCTTGCCCTTAAACTCGTCCAACTTAAGATACTTGTTGATCTGGCTCCGGACGATTACCTCCGCACCCTTCTTAACGTCCACGATCTTCTTTTCATAATTCTTACACCATGTAGAAAGATTGTGGACTTCGATTTCAAGTTGTCTCCTCACAGCTTCGGAAGCACTTAGGTCCCCTCGAACCCTGCTCAGCTCTAACTTGACCTCCCCCAGCTCCTCGGACAACTTCATCATCTCCCCCTCAGGCTTTCGCTAACCAGAGCTGAAGATTAGCTCGCATTCCTTCACCAGCTGCCTCTTTCTTCCTGTCGTCCCCGAGGCAGTGGTGGCCAACTCCTGAGCGAGATAAGAATTCTTCTGTTTCAAGCCTCCTCCTACCTCTTCAACAAGAGAAGACCTATTCGGACTGACCATTGCCCTCACTATAGCAACCTCCGAATTTTCTCCAAGAGCAAGGGCATCATCAACATCTGTGGGAACAACATCAACCTGATCGGAATCAACTAGAGCCAACTCCATACTGGCCTCAGTGGGAGGCAGAGGAGGCACAACCTGACTTGGCATGGGCTCCACCCCTAACATCTCAATGACTACATCCATAGTCTTCTGGGTCATGAAAGACTCCTTGCTCAACAGCTTCACGGTTGAGGAAAAAATTCTGGAGAGTAGAAATATCCTCCATAGAAATGATAGATGCTGCAAAAACACCAAAACAAGTAAAAATACAAAGCAGTGAATTCGACAAAGAAGTTCCTTCTATGCATTTGAAAATAAGAGCCCAACACCAAAAGTGAAATTTGAGGGGTCATTAGAAATGCCGAGAGGATGTTGACCAAAGCTCAATGGTGCTCTCAACTTGCCTAAAGATCAACTGTCCAAGCTCAGGTAGAAGGGCACTTGAACCCAGAGATGATAAGCTTCTAAATAGTGTAAACCTCTATACAGTAAAAATAGATCTGAAGCTAATAAAAGTACACAAAAAAAAAACCCAACCAAGTGAGAGAACAGGAAGTACAAAGGGAGCACCGCGTCTTTTCCCTACAAACACGGGAAGCCAAAATCATTCACTTGAGCACCTAACACTTACGTGTAAAAGAAAATACAACAAAAGAAGCTAAAGAAAAAAAAAAAAACCTATACGAAATAGATCTACAAAAGGCCTCCTATTTTTTCTATCGAAACTACTATTTTGAAAATCAAAGAAAAATAAGGGAAGAAACCACCTAGAGGTGGAGGAGGGAAATCTATTTTTAGGTAACAGGAAAGGATGGCTTCCTTCTGCTCGGATGGGATAGAGGGACATCGCTAGACGATAGAAGAAAAGAGTTTTTCTCCCAAGGACAACTAGAAAGTAAAGAAAAATGAGAGATTCTCTCTAGTTTTTAGGGTGAGTATTCAGTCGGTTTTGTTCAAAATTGAATCATATTAAATAAATTGAAAATCAGATTAAGTATTTGCAAAAACCGCATCAAATTAGAGAAAAATCAATTTGAATTAGACCAATATGATTCAATTCGATTTGATTGAATTCGTTAAGCTTTTTATTTTTGGTACAATATTTTTAATATAGTAAATTTTAATTGAAATATTTTAATCTTGATTAGTATATGAACTCTCTATATTATCAAAACAATATATTATATACTAACCAATTGGGTTCAGTTCGATTTTGCTAAATTTTTTTACCAAAATCTATCCAACTGTAATCATCAAAAATTTTTGAAACTTAAAACGGAATTGAACTGAAAATTCAGACTCCTGCTAACTTCAAGTTTATCTTTACCTGGTATTTTTATCGAGCCATCAAGTTTGATTCTTATTCTTGAAGCATCTTTATAATTTGAAATTAGGCGATTTAGCTAATTGGCGAGTCTTCTTATGTGAATACAAATTAATGAGGCTGTGTGTGTTCCCTTCCTTCTTGCTTTGCCTATTCCGTATAACTCCCTCCTCCCTTTCCTCGTCGCTCTCACTCTCACTCTCACCATGGCAACCTCTTGCCACAACATAAAAACGTCACCTCTTTTCTCCTCCTTCCTGCTCGTCCTCCTCCTCCTGCCCTGTACTAATCCAATATCCTTTGAGATAACACGCTTTGATCCTAACGACATCAGCATAATTTACGAGGGAGGTGCAGCACCTATAGCCGGAAATATTGAATTTAGCAATGTCGATTGGTGCCAAGTTGGTCGAGCCACTTATTTTAAGAAGCTGCCCATCTGGAATTCCAAAACTAAACAGCTCTCCGATTTCACTACCCATTTCTCTTTTTTCATCGACGTCCAAGTTCGTAACATCTATGGATCTGGACTGGCTTTCTTCCTTGCTCCTGTTGAATCTCACGTTCCACTCAATTCAGCAGGAGGTTTCATGGGGCTCTACAATTTTAGCAACATTTATTCCCATCAGAATCAAATTGTTCACATTGAATTCGACTCTTCCTTGAACCCTGAATGGGATCCTCCTTTCCTTCACGTCGGGATTAACAACAACTCACTTGAATCAGCCACGTTTACCCGTTGGAATGCAAGCTTCCACACTGGAGATACTGCTGATGTGTGGATCAATTACAATGCTATAACCAAGAATCTCAGCTTGTCATGGAAATATCAAACCACTTCTCTTCCCCTTGAGAATACCAGCCTTTCCCTTATCATTGATCTCACTACTGTTCTTCCTGAGTGGGTCATCATTGGGTTTTCCGCTAGCACAAGTAACCGAATAGAGCGACATGTACTTCAGTCCTGGAAGTTCAATTCAACTTTGGAGATGCATGAAGAAAAGGAAAACGATGCTAGGAAGATTATTCTGACAGCGCTTTTATCAATTGTAGGAGGTTTTCTGTTAGCTGCAATGGCAGCAGTCCTCATTTTCTGGATAAGGAAGAAGAGGGAAAAAACAGCAGAGGAAATGAACTTAATATCAATGAATGACGACATTGAAAGCGTTGCAGGTCCAAGAAGATATTCTTATCAAGATCTTGTTTTAGCTACCAGCAACTTTTCAGGCGAGAGGAAGTTGGGTCAGGGAGGATTTGGAGCTGTTTACAAGGGGTACTATACCCACTTAGGAATGTATATTGCAGTGAAGAAAATTACGAAGCATTCAAATAAAGACGTGAAAAAGGACTACATAGCAGAGGCGAAGATCATCAGTCAGTTGAGGCATCGAAACCTGGTACCGATCTTAGGTTGGTGTCATGACAAAGGTGAATTCCTTCTTGTTTATGAGTTCATGCCCAATGGCAGTCTTGATTCTCACCTCTTTAAGAAGAAGATTCCTCTCACTTGGACAGCGAGATATAGAATAGCTCTCGGATTAGCCTCTGCTTTGCTCTACTTGCATGAAGGGTCTGAAAAATGTGTCCTGCATCGGGATATCAAGCCAAGCAATATAATGCTGGATTCAAATATGAATGCAAAACTTGGTGATTTTGGACTAGCTCTATTCATGGAGTCTGATTTAGGTCCAGAGACGACAGGGTTGGCAGGCACCAATGGCTACATGGCTCCAGAATATATAAGCACTCGCAGGGCTAGCAAAGAGTCCGATGTTTACAGTTTTGGGTTGGTTGCCTTAGAGATTGTTACTGGACGAATGGCGGTGGATCCCATTGGGGAAGAAGATGAAGCAGTCACTTTAGTAAAGTGGGTTTGGGATCTTTATGAAACTGGGGAACTAAACAAAGCAGTTGAAGGGATTCTTACAGATTTTGATGAGACACAAGTGAAGTGTCTGTTGATTGTTGGTCTGTGGTGTGCACATTCTGACAGAAGCATGAGGCCTTCGATAATGCAGGCAATTCAAGTGCTTAATTTTCAAGCTGAGTTGCCAAATCTTCTAACAATGATGACTGTTCATGACTCTAATGCAGCGAGGCCATTGTTTAGCTTTGGTGATGAACCTGTAATGTCACATTCAAGTTTTGGAGTGGGTCGTTAAACAGTATGCTTTTCCTCTTCTTTTTTTTTTTTGGTTGTAAATTACATTTTCTCATTTTCTTTTTATAACAACTTATTTACCTTTCTTTTAATTATTTGTATAGATCAATCTTTTAAAAAAATCATAAATTAAAATTAAATGCCGTTAATAATTATCATTTAATTAATTCATTTTTTTATATAAATAAAATCGTCCTTCATTTTATTTTTCTTTATTACTACAAAATAGAATCGTAAAAAATTTTTAAATAAATAATAAAATATAAAAAAATTTTATTATTTTAATAGATCATTAAGTAATTTATTGAATAAATTGAATCAGGTAAATTAAAAATAAAAAATTTTTAATATTTATAAAAATTAAATTGATCGAATACCTATTTCATCTGCTTATTGTTTCAAAGGTGAATGGTCAAGTGGGATAGGGCTTTAAGCCAAGGAATGATTCATCGATCTGTCCCATAATTTATTGCTCTACTTTTGTTATGGATGTATTTAATATAAACTTGTACTTTATACGAAAATAAATTTAATAATGTGTAAGATCCCACATCGAAAAGGAATAAAATTTATAAATGAATCTCTTATTTAAGATTGCTTTGATTTTAGTGAAAGAAAATTTTCAGTCATTAATATAATTTGGATTATACTGATATAATGAGTACTTGCCCTCTCTTTAATTAACAAATTCTTCATTTCTTTTCGTCTGCTCATCCAATGGAAGTTCAATACCATCCTCTCTTCTTGAAATTTTAGCTGCCTGCACTTTTCCAACCTTCTTTAGCATCAAAGCTTCTTGAGATTTAAGTGTCAAATCTAAATATTTTGGAAGAAGACAGATTTTGCAAATGAGAATAAAATAGCTTTTAGAATATTTATTTGGACATTTCTGTGTATTGGAATAGCAGAGTGCAAATAAGGAGAAACAATTCTGCATAGCTTTTGAAGTAGACCTTTTCTGGATTGGTGAATCAAAACAAAAGCAATAGCAAATTTCAAAACAAAAGCTGCATCGCAACCTATGGAAGTACAACAGAAGCATGATTCATAAAGAATGGGAACAAAAAAAAAAGCTGCCAAATAAAACTTGTATCCGAGTCCCAATGATTCGCTGAAAATTTGACGAGTCTTGAATGGGATGTGGCAAACTAATGGCGGGTGGGGGCTTATTGATCGCGATGACACCGTCAAAACCATGCTCAAGCTTTTTGATGCCACCCTCACTATCTTCAACATGGCCGACCTTTGTAGTATACATGATTCCACTAAAACTCAGCACTAATTCACCAGACTTCAGGAGATGAGATTAGTGGTGCTAAAAACAAGGAAATATGCATTGCAGAAGGAAAAGAAAGGGATGGGTTAGAGGGAGAGATAGTGAGTGCGATAAGGGTGGTAAGGTCCATAGGCGAGGATGATGGAGTTGAATATGGAGTAGAGGATGAAAGAAGGGTTGAAGAGAGAGGAACAGAAAGAGAAATGGTGAGATCGCCAATAGCAGGGTTAGAGTTTCAAGAGGTTTTCACTGCTGTGATGAAGGATAATTCAGAGATTTCATCATGAGTTAACGGTGAAAAAGTTTTAATTTAAACGGGTTTACTTTACAATTAATGAAATCATGTTACAGGAATGTTTTAATATAATTCATAAAACACAGGAATAATTTAATTAGTTAACCCTAATTATAGGGATAAAAAGGTAATTAAACCCAGAATTTTAGAATGATAAAGATTTACGTATACAAGTCATTTAGGTGGGCCCAATATCGAATCCATCAAGTCAAGCTTTCTTGAATGGAGTTGTCTGCATTTCTTCCAACTTAAATGCCTGAAGATGACGCACCATCAACTCTAACCTCTCATTTAATTTCGATTTTTCCTAAAGAATTAATCTCTGCAATACGTCAACTTTATTTTTGTCTATTTATGCAGCTCCATAATCATTGCCAAGTAATTCTCAGTAGCCTCTCACTCAAAACCAAATGAAGAACATTTATCGCACTAGCTTGCTTCAGCTTTTTCTTGTTTGTCTTCAACCGGCTAGTGTTCTATCTTTAAACTTGCAATCCATGCAAGCTCATTCTTCAAGAAATGAGACTGATCAGCTTGCTTTATTTAAATCCACATAAAATATTTCAACGGAAGAGTGGGAATTTCTAATCTATAAAGGAAAGAAGAAAAAAAGAGTTAATAAATGAAATGAGATCAAATTCAAATTGTCGGATATTTTAAAAAAAATTACCCATTAAGCTAAATTAAACCTTATTATAGGTCGAACACTCTTATTACATGCAGAGTTAAAATAAGACATATCATGAGATTCCAACATTTTCATTCATGAAATGATTCTCTTTCTTTTTGACAATAATATAAAATCACTTGTAGTGGTCGCCATCGAAGAGTCACTTCAATGATGTTAAAACTCTAGAAATATTGTCAAGTTTTCTAAGAGTTTTAAATCTCCAAAACAACAGTTTCAATGGTCAAATTCTACAAGAAGTTGGAAAATTGTTTCGGTTGCAAAGGTTTTCTCTCAATAACAACACATTAGAAGGTGAAATTCCAATCAACTTCACACAATGTTCCAATCTTAGGATAATCAACCTGGCAGTGAATAATCTAAGTGGGAAAGTCCCAATAGAGCTTGGTTCTTTGTCAATGCTTCAAATTCTTCAGCTCAGTATAAACAATTTGAATGGAAAAATTCCACCTTCCCTTGGGAACCTTTCATCGCTTGCTATCCTCGCTCTAGCACAATTAGAGTTAGAAGGAAATATTCCGAATGAATTAGGCCGATTAGGAAGTCTAGATTTTTTCACAAGTGCAGAAAATAATCTATCTGGTATATTTCCTTCATCCCTTTTCAATATCTCATCTTTTAGAACGATTGGAATTACGAAAAACAAACTTAGTGGTAGGCTTCCAAACAGTATAGGGATTGATCTTCCAAATATTAGGCAGATTGGTATTGGATAAACTTTGTTTTCTGGGTCAATTCCAAATTCCTTTTGCAATTCATCTCACTTGGAAAAACTCAGATCTTTACGATAATGATTTTGTAGGATAAGTCCCAAATTATCTGGGAAATTTAAGAAGTCTTCAGGGGTTAAAATTTCAAGAGAATAATCTAGGATATAATTCCACAAATGATTTAGCTTTTTTAAAATCTTCGAAAAATAGTAGTAGTCTAAAAGGCTTAGATTTCAGTTCAAGTAAATTTAAATTAAGGGAGTGTTTGGCTTATCTTATTAAAATTAGAGTGTTTATAAATTATTTAAGACTTATAAATATTTAAAATTTTAAGTAATTATATATTTAATTAAAATATTTATAAATGGTTAATAGACGTTTATATGTTTGATAATAATTAGTTTATAAGCGTATTTATTTAAAATTATTAAAAATAATATTTAAAAAATTAGGAAGATTTAATATTGGGAAAATTACTTTTTAGTCCCTGAGATTTAACGCAATTAACACTTCTGTCCCTCTATTTTGGCGACTCAACACTTAAGTCCCTCACTTTCTCTTCCGTCCAAATTCGTAGAAGAAGAACAAGAAGAAAAGGGTTAATTTTGTCAATTCACGTGTCCCAAACGGCTATTTTGGACGGAAGGATTACGAATTTGGACGGAAGGACTACGAATTTGGACGGAAGAGAAAGTGAGGGACTTAAGTGTTGGGTCGCCAAAATAGAGGGACAGAAGTGTTAATTACGTTAAACTTCAGGGACTAAAAAGTAATTTTCTCTTTAATATTTAGTTTCTGGGTATTACTATTATTAACAAGTCAATTCCTGTATTTTTAAAAACCTATTAAAATATTTTTATCTTTTGTTTCCATCAACGAAATAATCGTTTTGTCCTCTTTTTCGTTAAAAATAAATAAAAAATGAGAGTAAAAATTTTTAAAACTCAATTTTGCTTTCAAATAAAATTTCTTATTTAGTTTTTAGATATTACTATTATTAACAAATCAGTCACTGCATTTTCATAAAACTATTAAGGCGTTTTTATCTTTCCTCATATCTATTAAAATGTCTTTATCATTTCTTTTTATTAACGAAATAATCCCTCCTTCTCGAAAGAGAAAATAAAAAAAAGAATATAACGATGATAAAGTAGAAGAAGAATAAGAAGAAGAAGAAAGAAGAAGAAGAGAAGGAAGAATCGATAAAGGAGGAGGAGAAAAGAGAGGTAATTTAATCTTTTATTATATTTTTGACGGAAGAGATAAATGGAAGGACTATTTTATTGGCAAAAATAAAAGATAAAAACGTTATAATAGGTTTTTGAAAATGTAAGAACTGATTTATTAATAATGGCAATATTTAGGGACTAAATTATAACGTTTCAAAAAATTTATTATATTATTTTCTTAATTTTTAAAAAATAATGTCTATTTTAATTTATATTTTAATGGTAATAAATTAGGTAAAGTCTAAAATTTTAAATATTGTGAAAATATTAATAATGATATTAAAAAAAATATTTTCCATGTGATAAAAAGAATTATCATAATTTAATTTAAAAATGATAAGAATAATAATAAAATAATTTAATTTAAATTAATTATTAATTAATTTAAAACTAAATTCTATTATTTTAAAATTTATTTCAAATAAAAAATTATGGAAATTGTTTTTTTTTTTTTTAAATGCATTGCAAAAAAGGGAGAAAAAAGTGGATGACCCACAAAACTAAAGAATTTTTTTATTTTTTTTTCTAAAAACAATCACAATGTTCAGCATCTATTTCATGGATAACATTTTTTAGGGATAATTTTAAACAATAATGAAAAATGAAAATTTTAATTTAAAAGAATTTCGGAAGTTTGCAAAAATAACTTCTCCTTAATAAAATAGAAAACTGATTACAAATCTAGTTTGGAATTTTCTTTTTATTTTCTTTTCTTTATTTTCTGTGCTTGAGAAGACCACCATGATTTGTATTCCTTCTTAAATAAACTTGTTTGAAACATATCATACATAAATTATGGTGGTATAAGAATTTAATTCTATAAATATAGATTAATTATAAATTTGAATCCTAATTGAAATCTATAAAAAGAAGCCACTGAAATTAAAGAAATTCTTTCAACTCGTTAAGGTATATATTCTAAAATTTACACATATATTAATCTTATATATAATTTTTTTTTAAAAAAAAATCACAATATACTGCATCAATTTTATGAATTTTTTTTAAATAATTTTAATAGATAATTTAGTCTCATAAGAGTTATCTAATTAATTATTATTTTTAATATATCTCCATCCAAAATATCATATAAATAGTTTGATAGATAATTTAGAGGTAACAAACCTCTTCTTCTACTTAAGTTTTCAAAGTAGAGATAATCTTAATATTCAATTAAATTAACTCTAAAATTAGTTAAACAATATTTTTTAAAAAAATAATTCTATATAGATAAACAAAATCATGTGGATTTGATTGAGTTATTATAGTTTAATTAGAACACTAACTCATAATCTTGTGGCAGTACTATAAATACCCAGCTGCTCAACAACATCAAAATCATTCACGTTATATTATTGATATTGTAGAACAAAAGAAAAACTAATTGTTTTTTAGCGAAAATGAGATCTTCAATTTGGTTCTTATTTGTTCTTATTTGCTTAGCAAAATTGATGAAGGAGGGGATAGCAAATCCTGGTACTTCAGAGGCTACTTCTTTAGAAGCTGCTGCTTCAAAAATTGCTTTAATTGATTGTGGTTGTACTGCTATTTGTTTTGGTTGCCCCTACAAGATAAATTGGATTCAAATTGGACAAGGTTTAATTGGGAGATATTGTACGTGTACATGCAATTGCCCACCAAATCCTTTCTTCCCTAATCCTACTAAGCCAACACCATCAACTTCTCAAGTTCCAAGCACACCATCAATTCCTCAAGTTCCAGGTACACCAACTCATCCTACTAAGCCAACACCATCAATTCCTCAAGTTCCAAGCACACCATCAATTCTTCCAGGTACACCAACTCATCCTACTAAGCCAACACCATCAACTCCTCAAGTTCCAAGTACACCATCAACTCCTCAAGTTCCAAGTACACCATCAACTCCTCAAGTTCCAAGTACACCATCAACTCCTCAAGTTCCAAGTACACCCTCAACCCCTACACCATCAACTCCTCAAGTTCCAAGTACACCATCAACTCCTCAAGTCCCAACTACACCCTCAACCCCTCAAGTTCCAAGGGTACCATTTATCCCACCCTTCTCGTCTCTAACTTGTGCTGAAACCTCAGTTAATTTAGGTTTGTGTTGGGCTCGAGCTTCGGTAGGTACAGCTTTTCATAATTATCAATTGGCTGCAGGATGTTGTGATATGTTTACACAATGGAGTCGCGGTTGCTTTGGTGGAAATGACGAAATTCCAAGAATAGTCTCCAATTTTGTTCCTCCAGCTTTGGTTCAATATTGTGCAAACCTTCATTAGTCAATTAGTATTATTTAGATTTCTATGGTACTTCAATGCCTTTAAAGCATAGTTTTGTATTAGGACCATAACTCTCTTTTATATCTTAGGAAAATTAGTTTATTATTTAGATTTCTACGGTAATATCCACATAATGTCTCACTACATATTTGAGACATTATTAAATAAAATTTGATGTTTAAACAGTTTCTTTTTAGTTTTTATGATTTTTTAATTATTAAGTTGTTTTTATTTTTATTTATATTTATTTTTATTTTCTGAATGTTTTATCAATGTTCACAGCGTAATTTGAAAAATATATATTTGAGTTCAGAGCATATAAATTATTTTTTATATAAACATTATATTAAATGAAAAAGGCAAAAAACACCAAATTTTTCTTTGAATTTAGAAAACAAAAACCTTCCTATGGGATAATTAGCCCATGCCCATGCCATCATTTTTTTTTCCCACCAAAGCAGCAATACTACAACCTATTTTCAGCAATAGGTAATTAAAAATGTGAGCAAAATTAAATTAAATTAAATAATTAAAAATTTTAATTATAATTGGTAAAAGATGAAAAATTTAATTGTTTTTATTTATTTTAACTTTATTTATAATTAATTATATTCATATATAAATTTTAATTATATATGGAATTGTAAATATTTACGTACGTATGATGATTTATCACTAAATATTATTAATTCAATTAATATTTATTGTTTATATTATAAACATGTATAACAATGCATAGTGATAATTGGCTGAGATTTCTTTTTTTTTTTTAAATTGTATAAGCAAAAATACAATTTAATAGAATTATAATAAAAGATAAAGTGGATAACCTACAGACCTACAAAATTTCATTTTTTAAAAAAAAATCATAATATTTTTTAGATAATTTAATTTCATAAATATTATCTATTTAATTATTATTTATTCTTTTCATCCTATAAATCAGATTTAAACTGAATGAGATTTAATTAGAAAATATTATAAATATATTGTGAGTATTTATCTGAAATTAATTAAAAAAACTTTATTAATATATAAATCCACTGTATACCATTATTAATAAATACTAAAATAAATTATATTACGTGATTAGGAGCACATATTAAGTAAAAAAAATTCTCAAAATTATACCAAAATAAAAATATAACTAAATAGAAAATATTCTTTCTGTCCTATAATTTTGATTTATTTATTAATTTTATAGTCATTTATACATAAAAAAAATATCATTATCAATATTTATGGAAAAGTGTTGTTTTATAAAAATTAAAAATTAGAAAAAATAAAAACTAAAATTATTAAATATTAATTATAATTAATAATAAAAAAGATAAATATGCAAAAGTAAAAAAATGCATAAAAAATTTATTATTAAATTATAAATATTGAATATCTATTTAAATATAAATATTTATTGTTTTATAAATTCAAATATATTGCATGGCATTAAACTATAGATAGTGTAAATTTAAATGAAGGGAGTGTTTGGTTTACCTTATTAAAATTAGAGTGTTTATAAATTATTTAAGATTTATAAATATTTAAAATTTTAAGTAATTATATATTTAATTAAAATATTTATAAATAGTTAATAGGCTGTTGATATGTTTGACAATAATTAATTTATAAGCATATTTATTATTAAAATTACTAAAAATAATATTAAAAATTTATTATATTATTTTGTTAATTTTTAAAAAATAATGTCTATCTTAATTTATATTTTAATGGTAATAAATTAGGTAAACTCTAAATTTTTAAATATTGTGAAAATATTAATAATGATGTTAAAAAAATATTTTCCATGTGATAAAAATAATTGCTGTAATTATTTAAAAATAATAAGAATAATAAAAAAATAAATCAATTTAAATTTATTATTAATTTATTATTTTAAAATTTATTCCAAATAAAAAAAGTATGAAAAAAAGTGGATGACCCACAAAACTAAAGAATTTTATTTTATTTTTTTTCTAAAAATAATCACAATATTCAGCATCTATTTCATGGATAACATTTTTTAGGGATAATTTTAAACAATAATTAAAAATAAAAATTTGAATTCAAAAGAATTTCGGAAGTTTGCAAAAGCAACTTCTCCTTGATAAAATAGAAAACTGATTACAAATCTAGTTTTGAATTTTCTTTTTATTTTCTTTTCTGTATTTTCTGTGCTCGGGAAGACTACCATGATTTGTATTCCTTCTTAAATAAACTTGTTTGAAACATACGATATATAAATTTTCGTTTGGTGGTATAAGAATTTAATTCTATAAATATAGATTGATTATAAGTTTGAATCCTAATTGAAATCTATAATAAGAAGCCACAAAATTGTGAAATTAAAGAAATTCTTTCAATGCGTTACGATATATATATTCTAAAATTGACACATATATTAATCTTATATATAATTTTTTTTTAAAAAAATCACAATATACAGCATCAATTACATGGATAGTTTTTTTTTCTTGATATTTCTAATAGGTAATTTAGTTTCTTAAGAGTTATCTAACTAATTATTATTTTTAATATATCTCCATCCAAAATATCATATAAATAGTTTGATAAATAATTTAAAGATAATAAATCTCTTTTTTCATTTACATTTTAAAAGTAAAGATGATAACTCTGGATATTCAATTAACTCTAAAATTAGTTAAACAATATTTAAAAAAAAATAATTAGGTATAAATAATAAAGATTATGTGGATATGACTGAGTTATTATAGTTTAATTAGAATACTAACTCGTAATCTTGTGACATCATACTAACTATAAATACCCAACTGCTCACTGACATCAAAATCATTCATATTATATTATTGATATTGTAGAAAAAAAAATAGTTGTTTTTTAGTAAAAATGAAATCGTCAATTTGGTTCTTATTTGTTCTTATTTGCTCATCAAAGTTGATGAGGGAGGGGTTAGCAAATCCTATTACTTCAAAAGCTACTACTTCGGAGGAGCTAGCAAATCCTATTCCTTCAGAGTTTACTCCTTCAGAGACCGCTCCTTCAAAAACTGCTTTGATTGATTGTGGTTGTACTGCTATTTGTTTTGGCTGCCCTTATGAGATAAATTGGATTCAAACTGGACGTGGTTTATTTGGGAGATATTGCACATGTACATGCAATTGCCCACCGAATCCTTTCTTTCCTAATCCTACTAAGCCAACACCATCAACTCCTCAAGTTTCAAATACACCAACTCCTCAAGTTCCAACCACACCATCAACTCCTCAATTTCCAAACACACCTCCAACTACTCAAGTTCCAACTACACCCTTAACCCCTCAAGTCCCAGGGGTACCTCAAGTTCCAAACACACCTCCAACTCGTCAAGTTCCAAGCACACCATCAACTCCTAAAGTTCCAACTACACCCTTAACCCCTCAAGTCCCAGGGGTACCTCAAGTTCCAAACACACCTCCAACTCCTCAAGTTCCAAGCACACCATCAACTCCTCAAGTTCCAAGCACACCATCAACTCCTCAAGTTCCAACTACACCCTCAACTCCTCAAGTCCCAACTACACCCTCAACCCCTCAAGTTCCAAGGGTACCATTTATCCCACCCTTCTCATCTCTAACTTGTGCTGAAACCTCAGTTAATTTAGGTTTGTGTTGGGCTCGAGCTTCGGTAGGTACAGCTTTTCATAATTATCAATTGGCTGCAGGATGTTGTGATATGTTTACACAATGGAGTCGCGGTTGCTTTGGTGGAAATGACGAAATTCCAAGAATCGTCTCCAATTTTGTTCCTCCAGCTTTGGTTCAATATTGTGCAACCCTTCATTAGTCAATTAGTATTATTTAGATTTCTATAGTATGGCTAAGCATAATTATGTTTCAGCATCATAATTAGCTTTATATCTTAGGAAAATTAGTTTATTATTTAGATTTCTATAGTAGTGTCTACATAATGTCTCACTGCATATTTGAGACATTATTAAATAAAGTTATGATGTTTAAGCAGTTTTCTCTTAGTTTAATTTTTTTTTATCACTAAATATTATTAGAGTTAAATCCTTCACTCTCTTAGTCCTATGATTTTTTTTTAAATTACATACGCAAAAGTGATGACCCACAGAACTACAGAATTTCATTTTTTTTTTAGAACTCATAATATTCAACATCAAACTTCGTGGATAATATTTTTTTAGATAATTTAATTTCATAAAAATTATCTATTTAATTATTATTTATTCTTTTCATCCTATAAATTAGATTTAAACTGAATGAGATTTAAATAGAAAATATTATAAATGCATATATATTCTTATAAAACTAGTACCATAATTGAATAAAATTTGTTTGTTAAGAAATTTTCTTGCTTAGTTTTATGATTTTTTATAGTAAGTTGGTTTTATTTTTACCTATATTTAATTTGATGAATATTTTATGTAATTTGAAAAAAAAAATTGATTTTTGAATCCAAAGCATATATACATTATATAAAATGAAAAAAGAAAATTTTAATAATTATGATTATAAAATTAATAGACGTCACTTAATTTTTATATTTTTAATTATTTATTTATTAATTTATGGAAAAGTGCTGTTTTATAAAAATTAAAGAAAATTAAACTTATACATAAAAATTAATAAAATAATAAATTAATATCAAATATTTCTAATATCTTTTATGTTAATAAATTTTTTTAAAAAAATATGCATTATCTATGAATTTCTATAACTTCATAACTTAACATTACGATTTATATATTAATCTTTAAAAAAAAAAATTGTTAGTATATTAATCAAATTATATTTAGTAAACTGTTAATAAGAATTCTATTACATAACCAATTATTTACAATATTCATAATGGAACTGATTTTTCAATGTATACAATTATGATAAATAAGATCAAATATCAAAATTATGAACTTATAAATTAAGAGATACAAAATATATTTATTTACCTTTTTACGTTCTAAATACTTTTAAGAAAAAGAGAAGTTCTTTCTATTTTTTTAAGAAGGAAATAAATATTAATTGGCTAATTGATTTTAAAGGTCAATTTTTACGTAATTTAATCATTTTATTTCAATTTTTTAATTTTAATAAATTAGTTTAATATTAAAATTTTATAAAAAAAAAAAAGAAATTTACAAATTTAGTCAGTTGATAGGTATATCTAAATAAATCAGTCTCTAATTTTTATTAAAAAAAAAAACACGAGGAGAGAAGAATAAAAAGAGAATAAGTAAAATTAATTAGCACCATTATTATATAGTATATATACAACATAAAACTTAAAAAATCACAAACTAAATTACTAAAAAAATTAAAATTATAAAAAAAACTAAAAAGTATTAAATATTAATTATAATTAATAATAAAATAGATAAATATGCAAAAGTAAAAAAATTGCGATAAAAAAAATAGAAAGAACTTATCTCTTTTTCTTAAAAATATTGTGAAAATATTAAGAATGATGTTAAAAAAATATTTTCTATGTGATAAAAATAATTATTATAATTTCATTTAAAAATAATAAGAATAATAAAAAATAAATCAATTTAAATTTATAATTAATTTATTTAAAATTAAATTCTATTATTTTAAAATTTATTCTGAGTAAAAAAATTATGAAATTGTCTTTTTAAGAAATGCATTGCAAACAAGGGAGAAAAAAAGTGGATGACCCACAAAACTAAAGAATTTAATTTTTTTTTTTCCAAAAATAATCACAATATTCAGCATCTATTTCATGGATAACATTTTTTAGGGATAATTTTAAACAATAATTAAAAATAAAAATTTGAATTCAAAAGAATTTCGGAAGTTTGGAAAAGCAACTTCTCCTTAATAAAATAGAAAACTGATTACAAATCTAGTTTTGAATTTTCTTTTTATTTTCTTTTCTGTATTTTCTGTGCTTGGGAAGACTACCATGATTTGTATTCCTTCTTAAATAAACTTGTTTGAATCATACGATACATAAATTTTTGTTTGGTGGTATAAGAATTTAATTCTATAAATATATATTAATTATAAGTTTGAATCCTAATTGAAACCTATAAAAAGAAGCCACAAAATTCTGAAATTAAAGCAATTCTTATATAATTTTTTTTTAAAAAAAATCACAATATACATCATTAATTTCATGAATAATTTTTTTTGATAATTTTAATAGGTAATTTAATTTTATAGGAGTTATCTAACTAATTATTGTTTTCGATATATCAACATTCAAAATATCATATGGATAGTTTGATAGATAATTTATAAGTAACAAACCTTATTTTCCATTTGAGTTTTCAAATTAGAGATAATGACTCTTGATATTTAATTAAATTAACTTTAGAATAGGTTAAATAATATTTAAAAAAAATAATTTATTTCTAGATAATAAAACGAGTTATTCTAATTTAATTAGAACACTATCTCATAATCTTGTGATAGTATTATAAATACGCAACTGTTTAATAATATTAAAATCATTCCTATTATATTATTGATACTGTAGAACAAAAAAAAAATTAGTTGTTTTTTTAGTAAAAATGAGATCTTCAATTCTGTTCTTATGTGTTCTTATTTGCTTAGCAAAGTTGAGGGAGGGGTTAGCAAATCCTGTTACTTCAGAGGCCACAACTTCAGATGCTGCTATTTCAAAAACTGCTTTGATTGATTGTGGTTGTACTGCTATTTGTTTTGGCTGCCCCTATAAGATAAATTGGGTTCAACCTAGACGTGGTTTGATTGGGAGATATTGCACATGTACTTGCAATTGTCCACCAAATCCTTTCCTCCCTAATCCTACTAAGCCAACACCATCAACTCCTCAAGTTCCAAGCACGCCATCAACTCCACAAATTCCAAAAGTTCCAAAACTTCCAACTACACCATCAACTCCTCAAATTCCAAACACACCAACTCATCAAGTTCCAACTACACCCTCAACCCCTCAAGTTCCAAATACACCAACTCCTCAAGTTCCAACTACACCCTCAACCCCTCAAGTCCCAGGGATACCATTTATCCCACCCACCTCATTTCTAACTTGTGCTGAAACCTCAGTGAATTTAGGTTTGTGTTGGGCTCGAGCTTCGGTAGGTACAGCTTTTCATAATTTTCAATTGGCTGCAGGATGTTGTGATATGTTTACACAATGGAGTCGTGGTTGCTTTGGTGGAAATGAAGAAATTCCAAGAATAGTCTCCAATTTTGTTCCTCCAGCTTTGGTTCAATATTGTGCAACCCTTCATTAGTCAATTAGTATTATTTAGATTTTTATAGTACTTCAATGTCTTAGGATCATAACTCCTTTATATCTTAGGAAATTTCGTTTATTATTTAGATTTCTATAGTATTGTCTACATAATGTCTCACTACATATTTGAGACATTATTAAATAAAATTTAATGTTTAATCAGTTTTCTTCTCAATTTTTATGATATAAATTCCTTTTCATATATACATTATATTAAATGAAAAGGGAAAAAAATACCAAATTTTTCTTTGAATTTAGAAAACAAAAACCTTCCCATGGAATAATTAGCCCATTTATTAACTTTTACATAATTATTAATTAAATAATATATATTATAATTTGAGGAAAAAATGAAGAGAGATCATACAACCTATTTTCAGCAATAGGTAATTAAAAATGAGAGCAAAATTAAATTAAATTAAATAATTAAAAATTATAATTATAATCGGTAAAAAAACGAAAAGTTTAATTATTCTTATCTATTTTGACTTTATTTATAATTAATTATATTCATATATAAATTTTAATTATATATGAAATTGTAAATATTTACGTACGTATGATTTTTCACTAAATATTATTAATTCAATTAATATTTATTGTTTATATTATAAATATAAACAATAGTTAAACATGACAGAGGTGATATTAGTTTTAAATACATAAAATTAATTAAAAAGTATCTATGAATTATTTTCGGTAATTAATGATTTAAATTTTAAGTCACTGATAAATTAATAGTCGATAATTTATTTTATATCACTATTTTTATAATTTGATTAATAAATTTTGTTGATATTTTAATTTTACAAATTTATGTAAATTTTAAAAATTAATTTAAATAAAAATTTTAAATTAATTTAATATTTCATTATAATAGGAGTAAATTTTATTTTTTTTATTTTTAATATGGAGATTGAAAATCGGATAAATAGAATCGAAATTTTTCAGATTTACTCAAATATAATTACCACCGGCAGTCCAATAGAAATACATTTATAAGTAATTTTAAAAGTCTCTTCATTATTATTATTTTTATACAGCTATTTTAAGTCATATAAGATTTAAATTCAAATACCATAAAATCTGTTATTTTTAGGAAAAAAAGGAATTCGAATTTAATGAAAATGGAAATTGGGCATGAAATCTTGGACTTCCATTAGAAATTTCAAATGAAATTAAAGTTTGTATTTTTTTTTTTTAAAGGTTTCAAAGAAATTCAAAAGTATTTATATGAACACTTTTTTTTTTAAATTATAATTTATTAAATTGAAAGTAACAATATAATATTATTATTTTTATTATACACACGGATAATGAACTAAATTTTTACCTAAGTTTAGAATAACCCTCTATATCCTTATTTATATATACTTTTATATTATATATTATTTAAAAATTTATAAAATTAAAATTAAAATTCATTAAATAAAATTCTATAATTTTAATAATATAATTTATAAGGTTATATTGAAACTATATAAAATATACAATACATTATTAAAATTATATAATAAAACTATAATAATCAATAATTGAAAATAAAATGTAAAATTTCCATTTACGTAATAAATTTATTTTTTACTTTCAACAAAATTACTATAGAAGTCACTTTAAATAAATCTTTTGTTGGAATATTGCCCTTGACATCCTCAGCTGAGTAATTTTACTTAGGAGGTGCTCTGATCACGTTAATATTCTTTATTTTAATATTTATTAATGATTGTATACCGTCTGTTTATATACTAATAAATTTTTTTATATATTTATTAAAATTCTTTTTTTGTTATTTTCATTTTTAATTACCAATTACTGAATATATAAGTTATTGTTACGGTTTCAGAACACTGGAATCGTGTGGTACTTGATTTGAACTCTCTACGCGTTTGCCTGAATAAAAGAACGTAGACCTCTTGTCCCATTCTCGTAAAAACGAGAAATACCACGGTTATCATATGAAAATATTATGATCGGATAATTATAACTAACACAAGTAGAAATTATTTTGGATAAAAATAATCATTACGTTGTATATGCATATAATCTATTCATAAATATAGATAAAAATAAAATTTAATAATTAAAAAAATCATAAAAATTAAGAAAAACTGCTTAAACATTAAATTTTATTTCATAATGTCTCAAATATGTAGCGAGTAGACACTGCTATAGAAATCTAAATAATAAACTAATTTTCCTAAGATATAAAACTAGTTATGATCCTAAAACAAAACTATGCATTAAAGGCATTGAATATAGAAATCTAAATAATACTAATTGGCTAATGAAGGGTTGCACAATATTGAATCAAAGCTGGAGGAACAAAATTGGAGACGATTCCTGGAATATCATCGTTTCCACCAAAGCAACCACGACTCCATTGTGTAAACATATCACAACATCCAGCAGCTAGTTGAAAATTATGAAAAGCTGTACCTACTGAAGCTCGAGCCCAACACAAACCCAAATTAACTGAGGTTTCAGCACAAGTTACAGATGAAGTGGGTGGGATAAATGGTACCCCTGAGACTTGAGGGGTTGAGGGTGTAGTTGGGACTTGAGGAGTTGAGGGTGTAGTTGGGACTTGAGGAGTTGAGGGTGTTGGCTTAGTAGGATTAGGGAAAAAAGGATTTGGTGGGCAATTGCATGTACATGTACAGTATCTCCCGATTAAACCTCGCCCAGTTTGAACCCAATTTATCTCATAGGGGCAGCCAAAACAAATAGTACTACAATCACAATCAATCACAGCAGCTTTTGAAGTAGCAGCCTCTGAAGTAACAGGATTTGCTAGCCCCTCCTTCATCAACTTTGCTAAGCAAATAAGAACAAAAAAGAACCAAATTGAAGATCTCATTTTTGCTAAAAAAATAACTAAATTTTCTTTTGTACTATAATATCAATAATATAATACGAATGATTTTGATGTTATTGAGCAGCTGAGTATTTATAGTACTATAAGGTTACGAATTAGTGTTCTAATTAAACTATGATAACTCAATCATATCCACGTAATTTTTATTATCTATACATAATTATTTTTTTTAAATATTATTTAACAAATTCTAAAATTAATTTAATTGTATATTAGAAGTGATCATCTCTATTTTAGAAACGTAAATGGAAGAAAAAGTTTGTTACCTCTAAATTATCTATGAAACTATCTATGATATTTTGGATGGAGATATATTAAAAATAATAATTAGATAGATACCTTCTATAAAACTAAATTATCTATTAAAATCATTCAAAAAAAATTGATGCTCAATATTGTGATTTTTTTTAAATAAATTATATATGAGATTAATATATGTGTCAATTTTAGAAGATATATATTTTGTGGCTTTTTTTTATTGATTTTAATTAGGATTAAAACCTATAATTTATTTTTATTTTATAGAATTAAATTCTTAAACCACCAAACGAAATTTTATTGTATTGTAATTCAAACAAGTTGATTTAAGAAGAAATACAAATCATTTTGGTCTTCCAAGCACTGAAAATACAGAAAGAAAAAAAGTTAAAAAGAAAATTCAAAACTAGATTTGTAATTTTTGTAGAACTTTTTTTTGAAATGGAATTTATGTAGAACTTTGAAATTAGTTTTCTATTTTATTAAGGACAAGTTGCTTTAGCAAAGAAAGTCCTTCCAAAATTCTTTAGAATTAAAATTTTCATTTTAAGTCTAATTTAGTTTATTATTGTTTTAAATTTATTTTTTTATAAATCATTTCGATAGTAAAACAAATCTGAATTCGCATTGAACATGCTCATTAAAAACTTCTAAATACTTCATATTTATGGTTTAAACTTGAAATCTCTAATTAAAGGAGAAAGAATTCAACCGTTCCCTTTTACCGTATTATTATTTTAAAGTATTAACATATCATCATTGTAAAGGACACATGTTCAGTATGGGTTAATATGCAATTAAAAAATTTAGAATTTTAATTAATATGAAATAGCATATTGTTTTTAAAATTATAAAAATAAAATTTTATTATTAAAAAATAATAATATTTTATCAAATCAAAACTTATTTAATTTTCAAAGATAAAATTTAATAATTTATTTAATAAAAAAATTGAATTATACTTATTTGATTCTCAAAAGTATTAAAATTTAATTAGATTTATTTCTATTAATGTAAATTATTTTAAATTATTTATATTTAAATTGATTTTCAAGGTCTATTAGTGCTCTACAATAAAATCCAAAATTATTTGGCACTTACATTGGCGTTCCATATTATAACATCTTTCTTAGGCATTTTACCAAACACTTTACTTGCAAATTATATACCTTGGTCGAGCATTGGAGCAATAGGTGGAGGAAACAGAAAATCAATGCAAATCGGGTTGGGCATTGAGGATTACAGGGTTTGAGAGCATGTAGACATTCATTGGGGATCAAATAGTTAGATTTTGAAATATAGATGTTAAATTGTTATATAATGTGAAATTCGAAGATAGAAATAATAATAAAAGTAAAATATGTTTATTAATTTTTTGATAGAAAAAATAATTAAAACTCGATTCATATGAATTAAATATATAAAAATATAATAAATTCGGTATAAAAATATGTAGTGAATAAAAATAATAAAAATATCAAACTACAATATTTTTTATTGATTCAAAAATTAAAACAAATATATTATATGCCATTAAACTATAATTAGTATAAATTTGAATTAAGTAGCGAAATAAAATAAGTTAAATAATTAAATTTAATATTTACATATATTTATAAATAAATTATCTATTATATAGATTAGAAATTATTTGATTGATTATTTACATTTAATGAGTTAAATAATTAAATTTAATATTTACATATTTAATAAATATAAAAAAAATAATTTATATTTAATATCTAATATAAAGACGTTAGACATTTCTAAATTGGATTTGATTTTAAATAATTGTAAATTTTTGTTAGATTTTAGAATTGATATTTCTATTAAATGAGTTCTTCTTCATGCCACTAACGGCTTATACTTTAGTTAAAAAATTTATTAAATATTATCATTTTTCTGTCTGGCGTAAATAAATTTTTATTAATAATCAGTAATTTTACTTTTAAAAAAATTATTTAATTTTCATGCGACTTATGTAGTTTGTTCTGTAGTGGAAATTTAATAAGTTATATAAATTAATTTCATAAATATTACCCTTTTTACAGTATTGCTTTGGTGGGAAAAAAAAAAAAAAAGATGGCATGGGCATGGGCTAATTATTCCGTAGGAAGGTTTTTGTTTTCTAAATTCAAAGACAAAAATTGTACTTTTTTTCCTTTTTCATTTAATATAATGTTTATGTAAAAAATAATATATATGCTCCGGACTCAAAATTAATATTTTTGTGTGAACATTGATAAAATATTCAAAAAATAAAAATAAATATAGAAAAAAATAAAACCAATCTAATAATAATAAAAAATCATAAAATTCAAATGAAAATTGCTTAAACATCTAACTTTTATTTAATAATATCTCAAAATATGTAAAAACTACCATAGAAATTTAAATAACAAATAAATTTTCCTATAAGATCCCAAAACATATATATGTTTTAAAGGCATTAAACTACTATAGAAATCTAAACAATATTAATTGGCTAATGGTGGGTAGCACAATATTGAACCAAAGCAGGAGGGACAAAATTTGAGACGATCCTTGGAATTTCTTCATTTCCACCAAAACAACCGCGACTCCATTGTGTAAATATATCACAACATCCTGCAGCCAGTTGAAAATTATAAAAAACTGTACCTACAGAAGCTCGAGCCCAACACAAACCCAAATTAACTGAGGTTTCAGCGCAAGTTGGAGATGATGTGGGCGGGACAAATGGTACTCCTGGGACTCGAGGGGTTGAGGGTGTGATTGAAACTTGAGGAGTTGAGGGGGTGCTAGGGAAAAAAGGATTTAGTGAGCAATTGCATGTACATGTACAATATTTCCCGATTAAACCTCGCCCAGTTTGAATCCAATTTATCTCATAAGGGCAGCCAAAACAAATAGCAGTGCAACCACAATCAATTATAGCAGCTTTTGAAGTAGCAGCCTCTGAAGTAACAGGATTTGCTAACCCCTCCTTCATCAACTTTGCTAAGCAAACAAGAACAAATAAGAACCAAATTAAAGATTTCATTTTTGCTAAAAGACAACTAATTTTTCTTTTGTTATATGATCTCAATAATATAATATGAATGATTTTGATGTTATTAAGCAGCTAGATATTTATAGCACTACCACAAGATTAGGAGTTAGTGTTCTACTTAAACTATGATAATTTAGTCAAATTCATGTAGTCTTTATTATCTATATGGAATTATTTTTTTAAAAAAATATTATTTAACCTATTTTGTGGGAGTTAGTATTCTACTTAAACTATATAACTCAGTCATATCTATATAGTTTTTATTATCTATACGGAATTATTTTTTTTAAAAAAATATTATTTAACATAAAAGTCATCATCTCTACCTTGAAAACATAAATGGAAGAAGAGGTTTGTTACCTCTAAATAATCTATCAGACTATCTATGATATTTTGGATGGAGATATATTAAAAATAATACTGAGGTAAATAACTTCTATGAGACTAAATTATCTATTAAAATTATATAAAAAAATTGATGCTGAATATTATGATTTTTTTTAAAAAAAAGTTATATATGAGATTAATATATATATCAATTATAGAAGATATATATCCAAACGTGTTCAAAGAATTTCTCAAATTTCAAAATTTTATGGCTTTTTTTATAGATTTTAATTAGGATTAAACGTATAATTCATTTTTAAATTCTTAAACCACCAAATGAAAATTTTTTGTATTGTGTTTCAAACAAGTTGATTTAAGAAGGAATACAAATCATCTTGATCGTCCCAAGCACAGAAAATACAGAAGAAAAAAAAAAAAAAACAAAGTGAAAAAGGAAATTCAAAACTAGATTTGTAATTTATGTAGGACTTTGTAATTAGTTTTCTATTTTATTAAGGACAAGTTGCTTTAGCAACGAAAGTCCTTCCAAAATTCTTTAGAATTAAAATTTTTATTTTAAGTCTAATTTAGTTTATTATTGTTTTAATTTATTTTTTTATAAATCATTCGGTATTCAAAATTTGGTATTCAAAATTTAGTAGTAAGAGGAATCTGAATTTATATTGAGCATGCTAGAGCTCCTAAATTTTAAATGTGCTCCATACCTAAAGTTCAAATTCGAAATCTCTAATTAAGAGAGAAAAAACTTGTATCGTCCCATCTCACTCTTTGATAATATTATTATTTTAAAATATTAAAATACTATTATCGTAAATTACACATATTATATGTAAATATACAATCAAAAAATTTAATATTTTAATTAATATAAAAATTAAAAAATAATAGCAAATAGTTTTTAAATTATAAAAATAAAATTTTATTATTAAAAAATAATAATATTTTATTAAATTAAGACTTATTTAATTTTCAAAGGTAAAATTTAATAATTTATTTAATAAAAAAATTAAATTGTACTTATTTCACCCTTAAAAGTATTAAAATTTAATTAGATTTATTTCTATTAATTTAAATTGTTGTATATTTAAATTGATTTTCAAGTTCTATTAGTGATCTACGATAAAATTCAAAATTATTTGGCACTCTACGACAAATCCAAAATCATTGGCGTTCCATATTATAACATCTTTCTTAGGCATTTTACCAAACACTTTACTTGCAAATTATACACCGTCATTTTAAAGTACATGACTCAAATACCTTGGTCGAGCATTGGAACAGATACGCGGAGGAAACAGAGAATCAATGCAAATCGGGTTGAGCATTGAGAATTACAGGGTTTGAGAGCACGTTGACATTCATTAGGGATCAAATAGTTAGATTTTGAAATATAGATGTTAAATTGTTATATAATGTTAAATTCGAAGATGAAATAATAATAAAGATAAAATATGTTTATTAATTTCTCTATAGAAAAAATAGTTAGACAGTTTAAATTTGAATCAGTTTTTGACTCTCTTAAAAATTAAAAGAAAGAGTGTCTAAAATTTTTATAAGGAGGCACAGTATTAAATGCCGTCAATTTAGTCTCTCCTCTTCTTGAACTAACTTTTGAAACTAACTTTTGGGTGAGTTAGATCTTACCATAATTTATCAGATTATATTCAACAGTATAACTTCAGTAACTATAAAATTCACGTATACTAATTAGAAACATAAAAGAGTTTCAACTTTTTCATGATTTTAATAGACACCCTTTATTTCAGAACATAACAAGAATCACCAAAACAAAGCAACTTGACTAGAAATTTCTGTCCTTTCCTTCCCAGCAGTTCTTCAAATTACTATGGGAATAGGACTAATAAAAGTAAGTTTTTCTCACTTAACCCAATTCCATAAATTTAAATGATCACCGAGTCCTTGATACAGAGAATTTCAAACTCATGAAACCACAGTTTAAAGGAACTAGCAAAAACAAAAGAGGAAAAAAATTATAATCAAAGTAAATGATATTGAGAGAAGATCTAAAAATAAAATAAAAGCATCAGAAAATAAATTAAAACACTAACCATTATTTAAATATAGCAAGGAAAACTAAATTTAATATACTTTATTTATTAATTTATTAATATACTCATGTTTTAATATGTATTAAAAATAAATTTTATTAATTTTAAAAATAATTTGGTTATTTAAATTGTTTATTCTAGCATATTAATATAAGTTAATAATATATTAGGAAAAAACCAAACAATATTTATAACTTTAAGTATATTAACTAAAATTTTTCAATAAATGTAAAAGTAGAATAAATCTATTTCTGTGGAAAAAAATAATTTTATAAAAATAAAAATTTTATAATATACTTGTCTTTGCCTATTTGATTGTTTTGGTTGCTTGTTTGATTTGCTGTTTTGGGTTTGGATTTGTTTTACCGGTTTGATTTATTTGGCTTGTATTTGCTTTGATTTAATTTGATTTTTTTATTTTGGATTGGACTGCACCTTTAGTATTCTTTATAGCCTTATGGGCTTGGAAATGCAAATCTAGAATTACATGATAAAAGAAAAATCCTCAATTGAATGAATGGAAATAAGTTTAATTAATTTTTTATATTTTTTTAAAAATTAATAAGTTTAATTCATTCTTTTTTAAACCAAATAAATCCTTTATCTTTAAGGCTAAATTTCTAATCTAATAAAATATTTTTAATAATATAATTTATTTTTGTAATTTTAAAAGGTTTTTTACTAAATTTATATATTTTTTAGTTTTTATTTTAATTAAAATACTAAATTTTTTATATTTCAAATTATAAAAATGATATTTTTTTATTCAAATATGAATTAATGTTATTTATATATGCTAGTAAAAATACAATATAATTATAAAAAAAACCTCCATAAATTATTTGGAGGAATTAATTCATTGATAGACTATTATTTCAGAACTATTCTTTTTCTTTAAATTCAAAAGGTACTGACAACCTATCTAACAATTAAAATTAATAAATTAGACATTTACCAACAACATATTAAAAATTATATTGTTTTGAAAAGCTTGAATTGCTCAATAAACAAAACTTTACAAAAAAGAAAAGAAGTTACAGGCTTGAAAATACCTTTTCTCCTTCTCTTTCATGTTGGAAAAATCATGAAATTTATTATTATTAGGGATAATGTCCCTGAAAATGTCAATGCATCTATTTTTTTATAATTGTATTCTTAATTTTTTTTAATAAAAATATCTTATATTAATAATATTTTTATAATTATATCAAACACAAGCCAGCTCTATCAACTTTTGCACTTAATACATCATACAACAAAGCCAATTTGACCTTCATTTCTTCCCTTTTGGCTGTGCTGCGAGCTGACATTAGTTACAAATCAGCAAAGAGGAAACTATCTGTAATCACATTTATGATTAGTATGCCTAAATTTCTTCCTTCTAAGCATTTCTAATGGTAAAGTAGAACGGGAAAAAGGACGAAAAAATGTTGCACAACTATATGACCTGAAGAACGATGTTTACCTATTTCAATTTGCTCCAAATTATGGAGACTGTCTATGCTGCTGAAGCTCCAACTCTATAGACTCGAATTCTTTAAGATTTCTTGCTACATTTTGAACTTTCTTGGATAGCTGCTCACTATGTTCTTCAACGATTTTCATAAATGCAGTTAGGTGGTCTTGATACGTTGCACATAAGCGCTTCTTATTCCGTAGTTCCATAGTTAATTCTTGAATTTTCTTGTCCTTTTCGCTCTACAAAGTGAATAACACAACCTTTAGATCACATTTATATCTGCAAACCTATCATCGTGGGTTTCACTAAAGCAACCGTGCAACAGTATCATTTTGCACAATCAAAAGGCAAGATTCCCTATATTTTACCAATCACAAGAAAAATAGATACAGAATACATATGCCTGTAAATATTAAGAAAATCCAAGCAGATTAAACATTATATATGCAACATTATATATATATATATATATATATATATATGCATGAACGTATGTACCTACGTATGTATTTACATATGTATGTGAAAAAGAGCACATATGGAATGTCTGCCAGTTTAAAGTCCATGTGAACATTAACCTCTGCCTTAAAAGAAAAGTAAAATGGAAATAGCTCAAATTTTTATTCAGCATGAAAGCACATAAATAAAACTTCAAGAAAAGTAAAAGTTTCATGGTTGAAACAATTAGGCAAAAATTGTATCGAACTAATGGACCAGAAATTCTTCACTCGATCTTCATTTTTGCTTCAAACCACGTTTCATGCCTCCTAGATATATGCACCCATTTGGTTGTGGATCCTTTTAGCATGCTTTTGTACTTGACTATATAATATATATATATATATATGAAACAAGGGGAGGGAAAGGGGGTTGGGAAGAAGAAAATTTGATCAAATTAAATTGATACACACCCAAAAGGTTAGTTATGTCTAGTTATATATACAGTAAGTGGAATTATTTGACATAATGTTAATAGCATCCTTTGATTTCCCAGAAAGATGCTTATACACAAAATTCCCCAATACTGGCAACTGATATCCATAATGGGATGTTTGCCAAATAAGTGTAATAAATAGAAGAAATAATAAAATGCAATACGCACACTACCAGTCCCCTTTTTCTATAAAAAGATGGCATAATTAAGTTCTTTTGCACCTAATGGGCAGATCTGAATCTGATGCCCAATATTTACCCTTCTCTTGAATTCTAATAATTATTAGGAGTATAACCTAAAGTTCATGCAATGGCAATAGAGGTATGGTTTGTTTGCATATTAAGTTCAAACGTGCCAAGCATATAGAAGAAAACACTGAAAAGCCCAAAAGAAGATACTAGAAAAGGACAGTATTTTGGGTACTTCCTAGATAGGCACTTACAGACTATACATTCATTCTAAAATAAATGAAGCAAGCAGCACGAAAATAGGAAAGTATCACTCATGACCAGATTATGAATTTTAAAAGCCCTTAGGGGATATCTTAATTCTACAGTGACAACCTCCCAATGCTCCTTTGCGGTGTTACAAGCTACTAGACCCAAAAGCCAATAAATAGACAATGAAATGAGAACAAGAGAATGTGGGAATAAACCTAGTTTGTTAGCTTTCAAACTACTACTTGTAAATCCCAGTTTAACAAGTTCTCCATATGGCCTTGTTACTTGTTTCATCATCAAGCCCTTCATATAGAAAGCCATCTAAACAAAAGAAAAAAAGAAAAAAAATGAAGTGTGGATAAGGATTACCAGATCACATTCACATACAATTTGTACAGTGCACCAAGATTTTATTAGTAATGGGTTAACTAGGACACGTTACAATATGAATCATCTCTAATGTCATCTCTGTCATCCAAGTCCTGAGGTCTTTCATACTACATCTATAATGTTGCTATCATCCGGAGAATGTTACAATTCCAGGTTTTTGACAAGCAAGAAAAGGAAGCAGAAGAAGAATCCTTAATAAACTAGGAAGAAAATCTCTCCTTCTGGCTCTTAGGTCACTGAAAACACACGAGTTCTATGAAGCAACTAAAAAACACTTTCAAAGATAATAAGTAGGGAAATCACTACCTCAACTAAAAAAGTAGGGAAAATCACTAAAACTAAAACCCCTAAGCTTTAGCATATGCTTGCATCCAAGCTGTTTCCAAATTAGATACTTTTCCCCCTAAAGTTTGTTAACAACTCTACACTTTAGTCGTTGATGTATAAAACTGTGACTTTTTCGTTGATTTTAAATTTGACCATTCATTCTCTGAAATTTTGAAATTGATTGGACTTTAATCCTTGATTCTTCTATTAAAAACACTTTGTTCCTTGAATTTTTATTTTCATTGATGGTAATTTGAAACATAAATGACTAATGCTTGAAACAACAAGAACAAAAGTATACGCTATGTCAAAACTCAAAGGGTTTTTTAGTCATTCACCCAGTAAAGAAAAAGGTATTTGGTAGCAGAAATTAGAGAACATATATGCAAAAGTTTACAGAAGTGGGTATGAATGAATGGCTTTCTATTAAAATTATGCAAGACAAGTCAGCTTTAGGGAGCTGGTTCTGATGCACTTTACATGTATTGAATTTCTTCACCCATTGAAAGAGATGGCAATTAGGGTGTCTATGTCAATTGTTAGAGTTTGATAGGATGGAAATTAAGTCACCACTGAAAGCTCATGTCAAAATCTGCATGGTTTTGGTTAGGTTCACGCCCTATCAACTATGCGAATCACCTAAGACATACAGTTATCAATCATACAAAAAATGTATAAAACAAAATTTCTTTAAGAAACAACCCTGTCTTCAAAAGTGACTTCAGAGGAAGAGTTAAATTCACCTATTATTAAAATGTAACAGAATTATCTAAAAAAATAACATATATAAATAGAGGATGTCAAGCATGCAGAATATTAAAATTAAATACCATAAGGAATAACTCACCATTGATTGACGAGCTTCACGTGGAGCCACTACAAGAGGATGATTATGCTCCTTGACAAATTTTGTTATCACCCATTTTCCAGACTTATCAAACTTAACATGAATCATTGCCTTGCAACCCTCTCTTGTACTAGGACGTGGCTTTCGAACATTTCCGAATTTGCCTCTAATGCTAACACAATAACCCTCCTTATTACAGCCAAGTCGACGGGCAAGAATTCGCCCATCTCTTTCAGAACGACGACAAGACATCACACGCATGACAAATCCTATCTGCCGAGCATATTCATCATAAAATATCTTGGCAGCATCTTCAGATTCAAATTCCATACCTTCTTGGGGTTCTACAATTGAATCACCTCCCTGCACAATAGAATCATTTTCCTGTACAAGCAACTCTTGTCCAGCAGAGCTCTCAGCTATTTCAATTCCCTCATCTAAATCCACTGCCACATAGATCATTGACCATTCATATTCAAAACCCAGCTAAAATATTCTCTATCTCTAAAACTGAGCTGAAAAGCCAATAACAATAATACCCTTTTTTTAAAATTTTTAGGTTAAAGCCAAGTTCTTCAAAAAAAAAATCATTTCAAGTTACCATAATCTCAGGATTCCACCCCTACTAGCCCAGCAAATCCAACCAACGTCCAAAAATAAATAAATTTAACTTCAAATAGTTAACTCCTTAGACAGCAAAGAAACTTAAAAGAGCAAAAAAAATTTCATCTTATCTCCTGTCAATTTCCTCTGGTTTTTCTAGCAACAAACTCAGACCACAAATATATAAGTAAAGATCAATAAAAAAAACAAATTTTCAATAATCTTCAACTCCTAAGTAATTCTTCAAACGGTTGATGGGCACAAACAGCATCTCACATTAACAAATTACTAAACTGCATACAAATGCAAACAAAAGCCAGCAGCAAAAACAATCAAATACATGCAAATTACACTATCCAGCAGCTCAGGGTCATCATCACTACAAAGGAAGGTCAAAGCAACACAAAAACACGACCCAAATAGACTAATAAACTATTCTCAAATCCGAGTTTGTTCATATGAACCAAAACCTACACTTCACACCCATATCTGATTGAACAGAGAAGGACCAAAACAAGCGTAGGGACAAATTGAAAAAGAGAGATAAATTAATGGGCAAAAGTTTAATTACGAAAAGGAGTAATGCCTTCCTTACTTGATCCAAGGACCAGAATTAACAAGCGTCGTGAGAGAGAAAGAGAAGCTCTAAAAAGTAATTTTGCAGAGTGATGGAGACTGGAGAGGCTACTTCTGGGCTCTGGTGAGGCTGGTAATATCAAAATGAATGACCACTCGCTGTGCGACACGTTTTCTCATGACTGTGACCGAATAAGAAGCGCAAGTAGGCCTGCCCACGGCCTAAATAAGCCAGTGTAGTTGACCGCGTAGAAAATTTATACTCGGTTCACTAAGTTAGCAAGAGCATTTGAAAATCTATTTTCCATTCAAAAAAAAAACATTTGAAAATATATTTTTGTCAAATGTAATTTTAATAATATCAAATAAATAAAAAATATATTTTATCAAATATTATCTTAAATAATATCAAATAAGTACAGTTTTTATAATAGGAGGATAGTAGTCGAATTCTGTTAACGGTTGGAATTAATTCAAATAGATTTAATTTAATATTTAAAATTCATCTGTAGAGATAGGAGCAAATCGATCAATTAGCGACCCGAAGAGAAGGAGAAAGGTCTCATCGGCTACTCACTCACGTCTTACGAGTGATAACTTTAGCCTGCTAGCGAGCTACCATACTCTCCCAAGCCACTGTAAAAACCATCATCGCAGAACTGCAAAAGATCAACACCTAGCAACCTAACAACCCAAAACTAGCTCATGCATCTATCTAACCACCAAACAAATCGATAGTGAATAACATGCAACTACAAAAGCCGGAGAAGACTCACAGATAACATCCACAAAAGGAAAAAAAGGAAAACACGATGGCAACCTCTAAATAGGAAATCCAGACTTTTATCAAAACAAAAGGAGTTAGGATGTTGTTGGTAACCTGTATGACTCGAGGGGGTTTATTTAACATATCTTATTCTGGGAGGATTATCTCTCTAAATAACTTGTTGGTAGTCTTATTCTGGTAGGATTGGTAGGATTTTAATTCTGTGATTGAATTTTAGAAGAACAATGAATTTTTTTATTTGAAACTTTAATCTAAAATGGGTCTTGAAAATCTGTTTAGCCTGAAATTGAAATTCATTCAGGATTTTGAGCCTTTAATAGTTTCTATGTCAATATCAATTAGTTTCTGTATGAATGAAATAAAGAAAAAGGAAAATTTTAGGAGGGACTGTTTTCACTTGGCCTAACTCAAAGTTTTTGCTGTTGCATGATTAATTATTATTAGAGATACCATTCATTATTAATTACCTTTCTTAAAATTACAGGCCAAAATCAAGGAAGCTTTACTGATTGATATACTTAAGTGATATATATGAAGTTCCTAAAGTTCATGATCCTGAGGATGAGGAGCAATTTTTCATGAAAAAGATGGTCCAGAAAAAAAAAATCCAATTATGCATTTGAAGAATCATGAAACTGTGTAAAGGTTATTTGCAAGAATAGCAAAGCTGGCCAACTTTTAAAGCCAAAGGCCTTTGGTGCTTTGTTCCTATGAAGTTTGTATTCTGTATAATTAGGCTCTGTTGCTCTAAGTGCCCATGGGGCTAGATGGAAGGGTTACTGTTAGAATTACTAGAACTCATATCTATCCAAAGCGTGAGGACTAAAAAATAAATGAACAAAAAAACAATTGATTAAATTCGACCAAACCAAGAAAATTGGTTAAATATCATTAATTTAGATATTTTATTTAATTTTTATAATTTTTTTATTGATAAATTAATGTTAATCGATGAATGGGATATATTGGATTTTATTGGTTTGTAGTCGCAAACTCAAATTTCTTAATAATTGCAGCAGCTGCTGCACTGTGCTTTATTAGGTTCACATACATTGTTCTTTCTAGCTGCATGCACTTATGGATTCATGGATTTTACTTTCCACACTTGTTCATTAATCCTTGGTGATGAGAAAATTAAGAAGAATTTTCAGATATTGTTCAATGCTCAACTAAACTAAGCCTTGATCTTAATTTAGTTGAGATAGGCTGCGTGGATGTTTGTCCTCCATTCCACCTGTGTAAGGTTACATCTGTTGGAAGGTGTAAGATCTTAACAGTAACGTAGCATCCCAGTTTATCAATTCTCGTACCCGAAAATATTCAAATTCAATCAGAATCCATCTAGCATGTTTTCTTACCATACTCGTTTCTTTTGTGTTCATGTGATACCTGTAAATAAACTTGTCTGAAGCTAAGTGGTTAACTCTTCCTTCTCTTCGCATGCATTGGAAAAATCCAAGTGTGAGCAGTCACTGTTGTCCGTGAGGCATTTCGTAGGCATTGCAGAAAAAGACTTAGACCTTTATTATAGTCACATTGCAGAGTTTATGGTGATCCAAATAATAGGAATCTCCTTTCCATTTTGGACAGTCCAACAAAGGAATCTCAGAAACCTAAAAAAGAAAACGATGGCTTGTCTTGTGATGGATTTTCTCAGAAAAACAAGTTGATTTTTGTGATAAATAATTGTCAGAAATTGAAGATGGTTAATTACTTATCCACAAGTGAATCAGATTCTTTAGGTAACACAAGTCATTGGGATGATGAAGAAAAGGATATATCTCCTTCGTGGCAGAAACCAGATCCTCCTAATTGTCCAGGTTTCAGAATAAATTTACACAGGAAATTAAGATCAGAGTAATACAAGTTCGATTTCATGCGAAAACGAGTTTAATAATAATTAAATTAAATATTTTATATCTAGATTTAAAAATATTATTTTATGAATAAAATAATAAATTTTAATTTATTAATACTGAAATCATGTACGTATCTGTAAAATCTCGAATTCGGACACCAATTGAATGAAATTATACCAAAAAAAAAATGTTACCCATCATTTTAGCTTACTCTTTTACTTTAAAATGGCAAAAACCAAACGTGTAATCAATCAGTTGCTGATATGTTTGATTTGACTCTCAATGGTCTATCAAGTGATTAGGTGAGGATAAATATCAAATCTGTATTTAACATCTAAATTTTTTTTTTTTTTTAAATATTAATTTTTTTTTTTTAATATGCAAGTTATGGGTATTATATTCTCGGCTATATATTTTTTATATCCAAAAGAATAAAGGAAAACAATTTTTTTTTTTTCATATAATTTAGTAAGATTCTGGAGTTTGACCTGGAAGCAGACAAAACTACCTATAAAGGGTGCGTGGTCTGTGCTCCTCTCACAAGAATTTCCTGAAGCGGCACGTGATCGGTGATCCGGATTATCTAAATCTTGCACTTTATAATAATGTTCTCTTTTGCTATTTGATATTTAGATTTTGTGATTGAAATTTCTTTGGAAAAATTACTGTTTGTATTTTTAAGATAGCTCAAAATTATTACAATGTTATAAAAATTAGAGGTGTGATCGGATTAGAATTACGTTGTGATTAATTAGAACGGTAAAAAAGAGAAAGTAAGGTGATGGTGGATATTCACGGCAGCTACTCTTACGTTCAAATTAATATATGAAAAATTAGCTAAAATACACTAAATTGTTTAAAATTTAAATAATATTTAAGTATCTTTACTTTTATAATTCTTTTTCTGTAAAAAATAGAAATAAATTTAACATTTCTTAATTATTTAACATTGATAAACTGGCTGTTTGATAAGAGATATCACTAACTAATAAGTTGACAATTTTATAATTATACGTATAATAAGAATTTGCTAGAATGTGTATAATTTCGTATCGAAACTTACCCTATTGAGAGAAGGACGAGTCTTGATAATGTACCGAATTTATAGCGTTTTGATCTTCTTTCTTTAAGCTACACTGTATTTCCTATTTCTTTTTATGTGAATCTATTTAGTATTGGCTGTTCACGATTTATTTTGAGCGGTTATTATGTAATATCAAAGATCTCCCGTTGATTTTTAATAGTATCACGATTTTCTATTTATCAAACTCTAGGTAAATTTGTATGAGATTTTATAGTTTTATACCTAATCTCAATAATATTAATTAAAATTTAGCATGTATTTGATACAAGGTTAAAAAAATAAGAAGTTAAATGTTATTATTATATTATGGGAGTAAGTGTTAAAGAAGTAAAAAAAAAAAATTAATGGTGTTTTGTAGAAAGTTAATAAAAAAGTTAAATAAAATTATATAAATATCTAGTATTATAGTTTTTATAATAAATGATACCATTATTATTTATTATCAATAAATTAATTCTAAAAAATATATTAACACAATTTTATTATTAACTATAATTTTTAATATTTATATATGGGCAACTCAAAAAAAATAATATTTCATAAATATGCAAATATAATTTAATACAAGATATTATTTAAAAATTTAAAGACATAAATAAATAACATCAATAAAAAAATATTAAATTTTATTTTTTTAATTTAAATTTATATTAAAATACCATTAAAAAGTCATCACTTATCAAAATTTTTGAATATGAGCTACATTCTACTTGATTTGTTTAATTTTATTTATACCTATTTAATATTTTAATAATAATTTAAAATAAAAGTTAAAATTTTCATTGGGACAAATGTCCAAATATAAAGTTTCAAGGTGTACATATAATAGCAATGCAAAAGTTTGGTAGCAAAAATAAATTCACCTTTTCAAGTGATTCTTATTAATTTTTAATTTTGTCTATTCAGTATTTATTCCTTAATTATGTGTCACAAAATCTTAAAAGCTTTCATGTAGAGATATTAAGTATTTATTTAATAATATAAATTAAAATTTAAAATGTGTATTGCTTTTAAAATTAATAGTAAAAAGTTTTACTTTTAAAAAATAAAAAAATAATTATTATATAATAGGAATTGCATTTAACTTTTAAATTAAGTATTAAATAATCCTGAAAGAGAATATAAAAAATAATTTTGATAATATAAACTATTAGATATTATGTTGTGTTTTTAATTATTAGCAATTATATTTAAATTTTAAAGTTAGTAAATGAGTATTTAAATTTTGAAATATACATAAATGGTTAAAAATTGAAATTTTGAAATAATATTATTAAAGTAAAATTTTAATTTTAATAATATTAAATTACTTCCTCATCCCATAATTTTTATCTAATTTTCTTTATTTTAATTGTCCTAAAATATTGTCCACTTTTATTTTTTATATTATAATTAATAAGTAATAATTAAATTTATTAGTATTAAGTAATGGTTATTAGTTCAACTTTACTAAGATAATTAACCATGCATATCATCTTATTTATTAAGAGATGATAATAAAATATTAAATAATTTTAATAATATTATAATTATTTTGATAAATATATTTAAATATTAAACTATTAAAATAAAGATTATCGATAAATTTATAAATATTATAAAAAAGAAATTAAAATATTAGGTTATTGGGATAATTTTAAGATATCATATAATAGGTTTAAGTTACAAAAAATCTTACTTTTATTGCTAATTAAAATTTTTATTATAATTTAAATTCATACTATATATATATATTACACTGATATTATAACCGATGTAAAAACATATAACATATATTAAATAAAGCTAATTGATTCTGAAAATGAATTGATAATGAAAAAAAATAAAAAATAAAAAATAAATTATCATAAAAAAATATTTTATAAATATATTCACTTAAATAGAGATTAAATTATTTATTTTAAAAAATTATTGTTTAAAAATTCGACAAGTAAAATTATTATTATTATTTTGAAAAAGTTAAAATAGCAAATTATTTATTATACGGATTTAAAATTTAATATGTGCATGCGTACGTGTTTGTGTGATGGCAAGCATGTGCGCGTGGGTGTATATGTGTGCGTGTGCCTATTTGTACATGCGTAGGATTATAATCAAGCGACGAACATATAGAATATACCATTATTTTAAATTAAAGTTTATAATTTTTATCATTTATATTTATAAATTCATGATAAATCGATTAAATATTAAATATATGTATTTTCAAATAATTTTTTTCCTTATAAAATAATTTGCAGTCTAAGTTTAGCTACAATATTCACAAAGTAATTAATCCGTATATTTGCTTTTAAAAATATAATTCTTTAATATCTGTATTTTTAAAATTATAATAATTTAATTTTTACAATTCGCACAAAAATTAAATAGTTAATAATTTAAAAATACAATAGTTAATTAATATATTTTTAAAAATAAAAAATTAAATCACAGGTTGAATAATATTTTTTTATAATAAAATATTAGGCGTTTTCACATTTCTTTATTGATAAGCTTAGCTAAGATTTAATCACAACTAAAATTCCTGTCTTTTGCAAATAAATTTAAAATTTCAATTAGATTTTACCTTTTGTCGATTTAATATGATTTTGATTTATAAAAGAAATTTAGTAAAATCGAATTAAATAGGTATTTTTTCATAATTTTATATGAATGAGTATATGAATTTAATTTTCTTAGATTATAATTTAAAATTTGTTACATTTTTTTTCTTTATATTATTTAATGATTATTATTATAAAAAATTAAATTTTAAAATATTTAAAAATATTTAAAATTTTTTAAATTTATTCAAATATACTTATTACTAAATTAAATCCGCAATGTTAAGTTTTTATAATTTTTTAAAATTTAATTTTAAATTAAAGCAATCAAATTCTATTCTTATATAACATAATTATTTTGCGTAGTAAGAATTTAATTTAATTAATTAATTTTTATATTAAAAATTAAATTTTTATTAATTTTATTTTTTAAAATAAATTTTAACTATTTTTAATTTATTATAATTTTAATAAATAAAATATATGAATCTCTTTATAAAAAGTTTATATAAAATCTACATGTTTATATTTTAAATTCATAATACGCATGTAATTTTTTTTTAACTAATATTGTATGATATTCACCGACATTGAAATTCAACATGTTTCATGTTAATTAGTTTTATAATGTAATAAAATTGTTTTAATTGATAAACTGATCGTATCTTTTCTTATTAATTAAGATTTAATTTCAATAACAATTATTTTTTCAATTAAAAATTTAGACCAAATCATTTATATGAAAAGGTTGCTATTATAATTATTAATCTATAATTATAATTAAATATTTATTTAAAAAATATATAAAATAAAGTGTTAAACTTCAATTAAAAAATGAAAGAAATAAAATATTTTTTTGTAAGAAAATTATAATTTGTGTTTGATTGAAAATTTTCTCTGTTATATACAAATAAATGGACCTTGATTTTTGTGTTTTGTAATTTGTGCATAAATATTTAAAAAAAAAAAACAAATTTAGAGTATGAAAGAGCTTTTTTTAAAAAAAAAAGAAAAAAGAAAAAAAAAAAAGCTAAAACCATGAGCCTAATCGACCCGGCGAAACTTAAATACAGAAACAGTGGGTGTCTCCTCCTATGTTGTTGTCTGCAAATTCACATGTTTACACTTTTGTCCAACTGTTTCCCGTTCTACTTTCTATCATTTCTTTAAGCAACACTGGTTATTTTATTCAAAATTAATATTTATATTTTTAAAAAATTAATTATTATTTTAAATAAATAATATGTGAAAAACAAGCGTTTATATTTATAATACGAGTAAAATAATTATTTTTTTTCCATAAATATAAGATTATTTCAAGAGTATTTAATAATTTTCCATAGTCTGAGGGAAGGGATTACTTCTAGTGGATGGATTAAGCAAATCAAGATTATCTATTTTCTGTAAGAAATTGAAGAAAATAAGAAAATTGGATAAGCTCAACCTTCAAATCTACATTTATCCTTTTCATTTTCCTCGATTATTTTACCAAATTCTACATACTGTTTATATCTTTTTTTTTAATAAGAAATACTATCCCTCACTACTTTATTGGTTAAAACTGTAATTATTATATTAATAATTATATTTTAAAAAAATATTTTTCATAATTAGAAAATAAATATCATATTACTATAAGTAAGAATACACTTATGTATTGAGTGTATTTGGTTTTATTTCTAAATTATTATTATTATTAAATTTCTTAAATTTTAAAAATAAGCAATATATTTAAAAATAAATTTTTAAAATTTTATAAATATAAGCAAGCTTGATTTACTTTATATATAGATAAATATTAAATTTTTAAGATTTAGTTTTCGTGTATATAACCATATATATCCATAAAATATTTATTTATTTTTCAAAATTCCCTAAAAACTCTCCTTCATTAATTATTAGTCTATCCAAATATATATCCATAAAAATTTCCAAAAATCAAATAAATTAATGATTAGAATTGAAAAAAAAAAAAAAGAAAATTGATTCTCCCTCCCTCTCTATATATACTTTCTTCTTCTCTCATTCTCCTCTACAAAAGCCTCTGTCTAGAACCCTTCATTTTCTCTTACACCAAAGTCAAAATCTTCTTCCAATGGCGTCAGCGGTCTCCAATGGCAGCTCAGGCTCTTCCCTCATCGTCAGCTTCGGCGAGATGCTGATCGACTTTGTCCCCACCGTCTCCGGCGTGTCCCTAGCCGAGGCACCTGGTTTCTTGAAGGCACCGGGTGGTGCACCAGCCAACGTCGCAATAGCCGTTGCTAGGCTCGGTGGGAAATCTGCCTTCGTCGGTAAGCTAGGGGATGACGAGTTCGGCCACATGCTCGCTGGGATCTTGAAGGAAAACGGCGTGATCGGTAACGGTATCAACTTTGACAAAGGAGCAAGGACTGCTTTGGCGTTCGTGACTCTACGCGCTGACGGAGAACGTGAATTCATGTTTTACCGTAATCCTAGCGCTGACATGCTCTTGAAACCTGAAGAGCTGAATCTTGAACTCATTAGATCTGTAAGTTATTCATCAAATTCTTTTACTTTCTGATGCGTAGATTTTGATTTCGGTGGAGAATGGGGAAGGGGTGAGCTGCACGACTCGTGGTCGTGGCTGGGATGGGAAGATTCAGGGAGTTGCCATGTCAGCCCGAAAATTAAGGAGTGGGGTCAGCTAGAATCCAGATCTGTTGGTAGCAAGCAAGAATCAGCAAAGCTATCGCTTTCTAGTACAATTATTTTTTCTGTCTAATAATAATCGTAAAATTTCCCATTTTTAAGCGTGGACATAGTGAGAGAGAAGCTGCTAATGTCACCGGCGGTGATGTGTAGCCGATATCCCACTATTTTATTTTCCTTCGTTTATAGCCGTCGGTCATTGGGTCAGCGGAGGCAGGTGGTGGCCTAACGTGCCGGCTTTGGGTCCCACTAGTGAATCTCGAGTAGACACCACTGCTCCATTTATTGGACGTGTTGATGGCGGGGTTGAAGAGTAAAGTTTGGAGGGCAATAGAGTATTTTCACATGCTTTAATCTGTCTGTCGAGTGGGATCAATTCATCTTCTTTTGTCCAAAAGCTATTGATTTTTTTTATGTTCTATTAAACACGCGCAGCTACTTTTTACACGCGCTTCCCTTTTATCCCATTGCGAGCTAACAAGGTGACTCTTTATTTGTTTTGATGTATAGGCCAAAGTTTTCCACTATGGATCAATAAGCTTGATAGTGGAGCCATGCAGATCAGCACATCTCAAGGCAATTGAAACGGCAAAGGACGCAGGAGCCCTGCTATCCTATGACCCAAATCTGAGGCTGCCATTGTGGCCTTCAGCTGCGGAGGCTCGTGAACAGATAATGAGCATTTGGGACAAGGCAGAGGTGATCAAAGTCAGCGATGTTGAGCTTGAGTTCCTGACTGGAAGTGACAAAATAGATGATGCTGATGCCTTGTCACTTTGGCATCCTAACTTGAAGCTTCTTTTGGTCACCCTTGGTGAGAAGGGTTGCAGATATTATACCAAGGTAATTTTAAGTTTGTTTTCTGAGTTTGTGTATTTTTCTCTAGTTTTTTTTTATTAGCTCTATAATCAATACTCTTCTAGCTGAATGGATACTAGTATTTTGAAATGGTCGGATAATTTTAGTATTTAGTGGTGGATCTGAGAACAATTATTCACTATTAAAATAATTAATAGCTATTTATTTATTTTTATTCTTTTTATGTATTTTGTTGAAAATAATGCAACGAAGTGATATGCCTGAAATTTTGGCTACTCATCATAATCTCAACCGTCAGGAAATCTACGAGTCTATTTTACACGTGGTGGTGGGTGGGTGTTTGGCCCACCTTAGAATTTTAAATGAGGAGGAGCGAAAGTAATACATTTGATTATTCCTTATGCCCCTATTCAAATAGGGCGGTGGCCCTGTTAAGTCTGAAATTTAACAAATTCCGGATTACTAGGAATTTGATGTGTTATATTATGGTTCGAGGTAACTTAAGTTGTCACCAATGGACTCATTGATACTAAACTCTCTCAGAGTTGAGGGTTATTGAACTTAAATCCGGAGCTAATTATATATATATATATATATATATATATATAAAATCCTTATATTATGAATTTTAACATTTTGGAATTTTTTTTAATAGAAAAACGTAATTGGCTTTTGGGTTTAGAAAAGTGGAGAGGAAAGGCGAGTAAACTATGGGATCATATAGACCCATTCTATATAAGTTTTTTCCCATTATTGCTGTCACTCGAAACTCTTGATTTTAATCTGCTAGTAGACTCCCTAAAGCAAACTCCTTTATTTGGCATAAGACCAAAAGAAGTTGTAACGTTCGGACAATTCAAGCTATTTTTTGAGGAATGAAAAGTTTACCATGAATAGCTTGATTGATGTGTTTAATACTGAATATAAATTCTGGTTGTTCAAATGCAGAATTTCCATGGATCAGTGGAAGCTTTCAATGTCAAAACTGTGGATACAACAGGTGCTGGCGATTCATTTATCGGAGCTCTATTATGCAAGATTGTGGATGATCGATCTATAATTGAGGTAAGATTGCTGATGAATGTATTTTTTTTATTCAAAAAAATACATAATATTTTTTTTGTTATTTGTTCATTGCTCTTTTGCTAAATATTTTTGGTTTGGCATATAATTTTTAGGATGAAGCAAGATTAAGGGACGTGCTCAAGTTCGCAAATGCATGTGGAGCCATTACAACCACCAAGAAAGGAGCTATCCCTGCCCTTCCTACCGAGCAGGAAGTCCTCGCCCTAATCAACGGCTCAAAATAGACAATTTCAAGTAATAATTGTGCCTTTTTAATATTCTCTTTTTGTTTGGGTAGCAATTGCTTCCCAACTCAAAATGAAAGTTCTCTTCTTGTCTCTCCAAAATGTAACGCTGAAAGACTCTGCTTTAAGGTCTGCCCAATAAACTTTTTGATGTTGTGTAAAGGAAAAACTAAATTTTTGATAGACTAAATAACTTCTTATTTATATATTATAGCTTTTAGATTCTACTACATATTCTTCTAATTATTGAAGGGTGGAATATTTTCTTCCACATTCTATGATCAAGATTTTTGAAACCAACCATATTCATGTTTTAGAAGTTCAAAACCTTAGTTTAAGAATGTGAGATTTTGAAATAACAACATAGGATGGCAATAAGATTGGTGAGTTGCAATCTGTCCTGCCCGCTCTTGTTTACTTGACTTGATGGGACAGATCACATCAATCCGAGTCTTTGCAACTTGTTGATTTGGATGCAAGAATTTTATGTGACATTTTAAACTACTGAGAGCTTATGACCTCAACCTTTTTATGAATGTTCCTATTGATAACAAACAAACAAACATAAAAAGCAAGACAATATATAGCAAGAACAAGTTAAGCCAAATTGGCTTAAAGCCATTTTGGTGGACGCAACCTTAAGCCCAAAACGTGAACCTTTGCCGCTTGTAGTGACTATCATATGTACTCTTCTTGTAAGAGAATCATTCATAGAAAAAAAAAAATCTATTAATTTTGATTAAGACTTGATTTTTCTTATTATTAACTTGAAGACTGAAATTTCTTATGCTATGCATTGAATTCCATTCTCATACATCAGAAAGGCTAATTTTTCAATTTATACAGTTCCTTCCACTTTCTCGGGAACCAAACGAGGCCACTATGGCAATTCATATCAAATCATCCTAAATGAATTACAATAAAATTTAGACAGCAAAACCAACGTTGAGTTTGAAAAGGACTTTATAAACTGGAAAATGAAAATGAAATTTAAGAAAAAAATAATCAAAATAATGACAAGAAACACCTAAGAGGAGTCGACGGTGGAGATTTGAGGAACAATTTGATGTGGGAAAGAGAAAATTTCAACACCCTCAATGCTTCCTCCACTTCTACAACCTACATTTCTTTTCTGTCTCTTCTTTTCTTTTCATAATGCTCTGTTCATCTTAAATTATTCCATGCTTTTGGAGTAATATGATCTATGATGATGCATTGTTATAGTCCGAATTTGGTAATATTAATTGTTTTAATAATAAATAATAATTTTAATAAGAAACTTTGCACTTACTATATTCCTAATTGGTGCAATCCATTTGTGCGGTTGGCTCATTTCAATGAATTTAACATTGAAAGAGGAATAATTCATTCACTTTCTTACTATTTGTCATTCTTTAAAAAGTCTCTTACTCAGCCCCTCTCTTAATCTTATCATTAAATATTTTACTATCTAATCTTTATAATTTTAAAAAATTTATTAATTAATTTTTTAAATTTTTAAAAATTTATTAATTTCATCAAAGTGTTATTTAACTCCTATATATTTTTTAAAATTAATAAATCAATTAATAAATTTTCTATATTTTAAAAATTAAATAATAATTTTTTTAATTTTTTTCTGCCATTAGTCAAGTTCATATACGATCTTTCTGACATATAAGGATTCTAATTTGACTATATTAAAAAAGTTTATGGTCAAATTAATTAATCATTTCAAAAAAAATTATAATTTATTTTGTCAAAAAATTTTAAAATGGACTTATTTTCCCTAAATATAATTAATGGACATATTTATCTTATTTTCTAAATATTACTTTAAAATTCCTCACTTTACTTCCTAAAACTTTCTTTCTAATATAATTTCAATTTTATCACATGAGAAACCTCTTTTCGATTTTCCGTCTAATCCCTCTCCTTCTCCATTTTTCTTCTTTAGCAATAGAAATTTTTTTCCCAGAAATTTTTTTTCCCATTTAATCAAGTGAATTTTGTAAAATATTAAAATATTTAACAATATTAATAAAAACTAACGTATATTTAAAACTTTATAATATATTATGTTTAGAAATAAAATAACTTTATTTAATTACATATTAATTTAATTTAATTATTATCTATAATAAATTCATATAATTTTTTAAAATTATTTTTAGTTCATATATAAATTATATTATATATTAAAAAAGAGAAGTAGTAAATAATAAAATTATCTAAAATACTGATGTTTACATTTATTATAAATTACCTTCATTTTGATTAATTAAAAAATAAAAAATAAATTTATTATTATTTAGAATTTTTAATTTTAAACTAATAGTAAAATATAATAAGATTTATTAATTATAATACTTATAATTTCTAAATTAAATTATATTAATCTCATTTTAAAATTAAACATCTCTTTTTTATCCAATTAATTTTTAAAATTGAATTTTTTTTACTATTTTAATTTATATTTTTTCAGAATTTTATTATTATAAATTAATTTATATATTCATAAATAATAAATTAGAAATTAATTGATAATTATACATTAAAAATTTTTATAATATTATAATTTTTATAAAATATATATTATGATTTTTATAATAAAAATATATAAATTTAAAGTATTAATATAATTTTATATTAAAAAAGACATAATTATATTCGTGAAATGTACGTTGAATAAAATTAATAATTTAATAAGTATTACATTGGTAAATAATATAAAAATATATTATTATGGGTGTATTTTATATTATTTAAATAAAAATTAAGGGATCATATGTTGAATTTAAAAAATATAAAAATTAATTTAAAAAATATAAAAATTAATTCGTTAATTAATTTATTATTATTATTATTATTTCTTTTCGACTCTCCCTCACCAATCTGTTACTTCGATCCCCTTCCATCTGTGCCCTCTTTTCACGCGCTTCTTTTTTTATTCCTCTTCGACTCTCCCTCACTAATCTGTTACTTCGATCCCCTCTTCCAGCTGTGCCCTCTTTTCACGCGCTTCACCTGAACGTCGCTGAAACTCAGATTTGCTCATCGGAAACCGCCATCAGTTATATCCTCAGCTCGAGGTCCTACTTTCAGATCCATCTCTCTTGCTTTATCAAAGTCTATCTAATTGTATGCATGCATATACGTTGCATGTTATCATATGGATTAGATGTGCTAATTTGTGTGCATTTAGTGTCTTCTCTTTACGGAATAAGATTTGCAGTAGATGATTCAAGATTAGTCGAAAATACTGTGAATTTGAAATGATAGCTTCTTTGGTTCTTTAGTTTTCTTCAATTTTCGAGCCTTTCCGCAAAAAGCCATATAGATGTGAAATGTTCAATTAATGGGAAAAAGGGAAGTGCTGTCTATTTAATCTTTTGCCGTTTTGGCTTATTGAAAGTTTTAGAACAATATAATTTTTTAAATTTTATTTTATTTATTTTTTTACGAGCTATCAAACTAGAAGATGGGCTTCGCAGTTTAAGTGTAGATGTGCAACTTTTGCTTGGACAGGTTTTTGAGTTATGGAATATGGCCTCTTCCATTAGGCAAATAGGATATTGTGAATAAGAATGTGTGTTTGTTGGTGGATTTGGATAAACGAAGAGGTATCTAAAGATAGTTTCATTTTCAGTTGTTTGAAACAAAAGAAAATGTTTATGTTTAGAGTTCTTGGTGATGATCTTGATGGTAGATGCAAGGAAGGCCATGTGTTCTTGCAAGTTTTACTTAGAAAACACCTTGCTTACTCCAATGATCGTTTGTTTGGTGGTTCTTGTACGGTGAAATGCATAATTGGATGTGTGCAATTGCAATAGTTTGTCTAGAGATTTCAGTGGTATCATAAGTTGGGTATTGGTATTGGTTATAGGGTTGAATCCTTTTAATTCATGTAAACTGCTTTGCATGAATGGAGAGATGGCCAATTACTTAATTGGTTAGTACTCAGTCCTGGCGTAAGTCTTGAAGAGAAACACGGAAGTGCCTCTCTTAGTTACTGAAGTTGGAAAAGAGAGTATATGGTTTGTATGGAATCCAATGAGGTCATTAATACTGCAGTCTAGGAAAACCATATTTAGAGGTCATTGTGATGAAATTCTTAATTATGATAATGCATATTTCTTATGTAATAGTAAATTTATGGTTTTAATACTAGTTTCTTTTTCTTAATTTGTTTTAAAAAAATTTCATAGAGATTCTGATTCAGAAAGTTTCTTCCTATTTGCTACTGAACTATTTTCCTGCACTGGGATTACAAATCCCATTAGGATTAGAAGCAGTTATTAAATCATTACAGATGCATGTGTATCTTAGTTATTTTCATAGGTTTTTTATGATGAAATTTTGTGAATTTTTTATTTGGTTTGTAAGGCTTGTGTGCCTAGATTTCTCTTCCCTGTTTTCTCTCTTCTCCTCTTTATTTTCTTCTGCTGCCGGTATGCTGTTTTATCTCAGGTACTGTTTATAGCATAAAATTTTTGGTATGCTAGTTAAACCTGGCTTGCCAATTGGTATTTCTAGAAACAAATCTGTTATAAACTTTTAGTGCCTGTTTCTTTCTCCTGTCACAGAAATGTATAACAATGTGGGAGCCCAGCCTGGAGTGCCAGTGCCTCCAACAAATCCTCAGCCTAATCCATTTGGGAATTCATTCTATGGAGCTGGTTCTGGGCTTATTAGAGGGGGACTTGGTGCATATGGAGAGAAAATTCTAGGATCAAGCTCCGAATATGTACAGAGCAATGTAAGTAGCATCCTGAGGCTATGATTTAAAGCACCATTTTGTTTGAGCTCTTGTGTAAGCTGAATGCTATAACTGCAGGTTAAAAGCAAAAACATATAGTTTGTGCATGAAATTCTTCATTATTCTCATATAGCAAGGAAACATCCTCAAATATTGCTACTCACATTTCCAATGAGATTTGTTATCTCAGTTAATGTTCTTTTTTATTTTTATTTTTATTTTTATTTTTATTTTTATTTTTATTTTTATTTTTTTTTTGGGGGGGGGGATGGGTTGCATGAGCAGCTTGGCAAATCCTTTTCTCCCATAATCATAAAGCTATATTAGGCATTGACTGATTGAAAAATGATGTGCTGAAGCTTGACACTGCCTGTATTTCAATTTTATTTGACTCAATTTAATGGATTAGTTAACGTAGGGAACTGGAGTTTGAAGATAATGGTACTTGCAATTGGCATGGTATTATTTCTCAAAAGGTTGATGTGAAGAGTCAACATAGCCTAGGAAACTTTGAAATGAGTTTCTTTCCAGAAAATAAAATTAATTTAATCTAAATGCTTATTAAGAATGAGAGATACATACTAATTGGCAATTGCTGCTTACAACTTGCCAGACAATATCTATTATTATGTTGAAGTTTGATAGGCATTGGATTTGGTGCCTTCGTGCTGTTGTTTTTTCCTGCTTTATGGATGTGCAATGTGTTCTCTTCAGTATTATAATTCAAGGTATTTCACTTTAGTTTTTCCCTTTTGTTTTCCCCAAAATAAACAGATAAGTAGATACTTCTCCGATCCCCAATATTATTTCCAAGTGAATGACCAATACGTGAGAAACAAATTGAAGATTGTTCTATTTCCATTCCTTCACAGGGTAAACCTTACTGCAATTACTTTTTCTGGTTGTCCCAATATTTTTTCATTGAAATAATATTTTCTTCCTTTTTTTTGTGTTTTTTTCCCTTCAGGGACACTGGACTCGGATAACTGAGCCAGTAGGGGGCAGGCTTTCCTACAAACCTCCAATTTATGATATAAATGCACCAGACTTGTACATTCCCTTCATGGCATTTGGTACATATGTTGTACTTGCTGGCTTGTCATTAGGACTTAATGGAAAGTAAGTTTGCCGTGTTCTTTAATCTCAAATAACTCATCTATGCAGGTGTGCCATGTTCTCTAATAACTCATCTTTGTATTAAAACTTATTACATGAAGTTATGAACTTACAGTTTCCTCTCTTAAATTATGTATGGACATCTCTTCTTTATCATATATATTCTTGTCCTCTCATAGTTCTGTGCTCAGATTTTCTTTTTTGTGTCCCTAATCAACTATAGGTCTATCGCAGGATGCATTTGATTATTTTTGTTCTTATTGTACTAGCTATTTTGGTACACACTGAAGAGGAACGGCAATTATATGACAATGAAATTTAGGTATCATGTTACTGGAAATGATAGCTAATAGCATTGATAGTAACAGTTGCATGGTGGCAATTGTAGCAGTGTTAATAATGCTGTCACTGTCATTACCCCCCCTCCCTCTCTCTCTCTATGTATATATATATATATATATATATGCGGGTGTGTGTGTATGCAAGGCAACATAGCCTGGAGTAGTTTTCTGCTTTCCATTAATGGGTCTTCCTCATAGCACAAGGGAAGTTAAAAGAACTGTAAATTGAATACAATAGATGACCTTGCTTTCAGCATATGTGCTTATTTTGGGATTTTCAATTACTTTCTTATCTGTGTTAGGTGATACTTATTACTTTATGTCTCGGATTTGATTTCCTTATGACTGCCAAAAGTTGTTACATAATTCTAGTATTGCAATCTCTCTTTTTATTTTTTGGGTCTTGCTCCTCACATTTTGTTCTATTAATTTTCCATTCCATATTTCATTTTTAATTCATTGCAGGTTCAGTCCAGAAGCACTGAATTGGTTGTTTGTGAAGGGATTATTTGGCTGGTTTCTGCAAGTTTCATTGCTCAAAGTATCACTGCTTTCATTAGGTATTGGAGAGGCACCCTTGCTGGACGTTGTTGCATATGGTGGATATACATTCGCAGGAATGTGCTTTGCTGTCCTTGGAAAGATTTTATTCAACTACTCGTACTACTTCTTAATGCCATGGACCTGCTTATGTATGGGAGCTTTTTTGGTGAAGACGATGAAGAGGGTCCTTTTTGCAGAGGTGAGGAGTTATGATTCGAGCCGACATCATTATCTGTTGCTATTTGTTGCCTTGGCTCAGTTCCCACTATTCATATGGCTTGGTAACATTACGATTAATTGGCTTTTCTAAACTGAATTACTTGATATTGTAGTAAAAAAAGAAAATTCAAGTGTTTGTAGAGCCTTTGAGATTTGATGGAAAAACTTCCTGCTTTAGTTAATATTTTTTTACCGGGGATCATTTTCATTATGAATCACCTACTCTACTGCCCCGTCCAACCTGATTTTAGATATTGAGATGTTTATGGTGCTTCAGGTGATCTATTAAGTTAGCAAACTATTTTAGATTCTTCATATTGGTGAATGGGAGAACTTTTTGACAGAGGCAGACCCATTGTTACATTGTACTTGGCAGATATATAATTGTAGATTTTTTCTTTGTTAATGTAGTTTTCTTCATTTTATTTTGTTTTTAATTAATTTATTCGTTTATCTGGAGGAGCTTGAACATTTTTTTTCTGTCCTGAATAGATTCTCTGTTAGTAAAAACAAATTTTTAGAAATATAAAAATTTATTAGTTGATTATTCAATTTTGTAAATGAAATTTTAAAAAATATATTAATTAATAATTTCATTAGTTTTAATTATTAAATATTTTATTATTTAATTATGTGGTATAGTAAAATGTATTAGTTAATTTCTTATTGAAATGTCTATTATTTAGCTTTTCTGTATTGAGGACATTTTGAATTTTTGTGCAACACTTGAAATTTAAAATTAATAAATTTAATAAATAGACTAATTAGTGGAACGTTGTAATATATATTTCTAAAATTAATGTATTAATGAATGGGTTTGTTTTATAAAATAGAGGTTATATAGTAATTTTTCTTTTTATATTATCAAGTCAATTATTTTTCTTGAATATTAGTGATAATCTATTCTTGTCTGGTAAGTTAACTGAGAAACCACATTAAGAATCTTTTGCGGCTTACCAGTTGCTGCCCAATGCATTGAGCAGAGGCAATAGTCCTGAGCCAGGACTACATAGTTCATTCTTTTGACAATTCTTATGTGGGCCAGGCTTAATGTTAGGCCAAGTTGGGTCAAGTTTCTGACCCATACAGCTCTATCATCACTCGTATCTTCGGAAGATGTCTTCTTAGGTTGCTTTAATTGTGTTTAGAGAAGTAACATAATTGACAATCAACTGGAGACCAGATCATTTCAAGCAATCTTTGAAATTTAACTGAATGCCTAACCATCCAGTTCCCGTAGCAATCTCTCAGGTGTCCTGTGCAACATATCCTTGGCTTGCAGGGTCTTTCGATTTGTTAAGCTCAATTCATGTGGTAGTTGTATTTTGCCGATCATAATGGGATCATAAAGGATTACAACCTTTAAAAACAAGCCGTTGTTCTTCAGTCTTTTTGTCCATTAATTGAATAAATAACTCTCCCCTTCTTCACATTTGCCTTCCAAGCCAAACTCAAAGAAAGCTAGCAAAGAAGATTAAGTCTGGTCAATCCCTGTGTTCCTTTCTGGCTGTAAAAGGTACAAATTATGTCCTTCTACTAATGGAATCAATGTGAAACCATTGTAAACGATGACTTTGCCGCACTTACAGTGTTTCGCATGGTTTGGAGAAAGAGGAATTTAAAGGTGGTGGTTAAAGCACTAACAATAACAGTATCCTTGGGCTTGAAAGGTGAAGAGGAATTAAAAAAAAAAGAAATAAATAAAGAAATGGGGGAGGGGATGGAGGAGAGGTGGATTGGAGAAGAAAATGGTCATAAGGGAAGCATTAGGAGGAGGTGTATTTTGGAATCAACAGAGGCAAATAGAGAGATAAAAGTGAAATAGAAAGCATTATCAAATTTAGGCTAAATATATATTCAAATACCTAAATTTTTATATAAAAAAATTACGTGCACTCTAAACTTTTAAAATATCCAATCAGATACTTAATTTTTTTTAAAATGCATCTAAACTGCATCTAATTTCTTTAAACTGCATCTAAAATGTCGCATAAGACATTTGAATTTTACTAAAAAAATTTATGTACCTAAACTCTTAAAATTTAAGTCATTTTTTAATATTAATATTAATATTAACTAGGATAATAAGTTTCATTTAATACCACTTTAAAAAAGTTCAGGTGTCTAATGGGATGGGATGTTTAAGAGTTTAGGGTGCACATGTTTAAACATATATTAAGTCTTGAATTTATGGAGAAGGACCATGCTATGCTTAGTGCAAAAATGATAGCATTTAAGGGGAAAATTGGAAAAGAAAAAAAGAAAAACAAAAGGCAGGAGCACGGAGATTAGAAAGAGAGATTCTGTCTGTTAACGGAGTAGAGAGAAAAGACGGAGCAAGTTTAATTAAATTAAATTATTTATTTATTTATTTTAGTTTTTAAAATATTAAATAAAGAAGAAAAAGGAAAAGAGATGTGATGAGACAAAAATGATAAAATGAGAAAGAAAGACCGGGACCAAAACTAAATCACAGATATTGGTGTCTCGCTTCCCACCGAAATTTGTCAATGCTAGAAAAAAGGAAAATTTTTTTTCAACATGAGCACAAAAAAGGAAAAAATGGTATTATCCAAATAAAAGTAATAATAATAAAATAATTAAATGAAAGGAATAAAATATAACTAAAATAACAGAAAAAGACATAATTTTCATAGAATATATTTTTTTATATTTTTCTCACCTTCAAAGCTAAAGTAGAATAAATGCTACAAAATAAGCCAATTGCCATAACAAACAAGTTGAATGTAATTGCTAACAAAGAGATCTAAAACTGATACAGTATCATAATCACATCCATGACATTGGACAGCTTCAATATTACTTACAGCAGTAATATATCAAATGTAAATTCCCTTAACTACCCTTTATGTTTCTCCTAACATATCTTGTAATAAACATACATACATTGCATGAAAAGTATGTACACTTCACCATCCATAAAACACTAGCCATAGAGTTTATGGCTTCATCTCAGCCAAGATCAGGTACAATGAAGTACTCCTCATCTTCATCACAAATCTCAATCCTTGGCTTCTTATTAGGCATGTTGGATTTGGTAGGCCTGTATGAGCTAACATTCACTGATGATGGAGCTGTTATTTGAGGAACTTCAGCTGCTGTTAATGCCTCTTGAGGAAGTTGCTCACCAAAAAGACCCACATCAGCTAGCCACTGAAACTCTCCAAATTCAAGTTGCTCTTTCTGCTGAAGGAAGATCCAAGAATGTTAACACTTAACAAGACAATGGATATTTAAAAGATTTACAGTTGATCAATGATTCAGCAATCAGCACCATTTCCTTCCAGTAACAGATAGAGGAAAAACTAGATAGCATTCCGAAATTTAGAGCTGGAAATTGAACTTGTTAATCACAACAAACTGTAAAATGGATAGAAAAGATGTTCAGATTGACATTTGTTTGAGAACTAGTTAAAAACGCTACTGATTAGTCCCTCTACTAATTTTAATCATTGAGTGTTGCACAAAAGTCTAAACTGCCTGCAATTCACAGGGACTAAACAGTAGACATTTTTACAAAACTAAAAGACCAACTAATGACTTTTTCTACATCAATGATGATAAGCAATGGCATGGAATCCATATTCAATTTCGTTACCTTGTCAGTGGACGATTCAAAGTCTGAGAATTGCATCAAGTCATCAACTGCCCATGAAGAGTTGAAGCTTGATGGTTGTTGTACAGGCAATTTCACAGATGTTTGTGGTGCACTCTGATTAGGTGGCTCTAAACAACTCTTCTTAGTGTCCTTGGAGCAACTAGATCCTACAGCCACTCTGATTCCAGTTGCCAAATACCGCTGATGATTTGCAGAGAGGCTACCAGCTGAATGGATTGGTTCATCACAGTCCTGACAGAAAAGTGCTCTGTCTTCAACACAGAAAATGAAAGCTGCCTTCTCCTGAGCATCAAATAAGAAAGAAATGGAATAATCAGAGATGCAAAATTCAGAGTTCAATCTAAGTTTTTGGTTCAGATTGCATAACTAAATATTGGGACTTGCTAAGGGTAAGGTATAAAATGTTTTAACCAAAACTTGCTGCTAGGCCAAGCCATTGCAAATGGGAGTATTTTAGACTTTTTGCAATGGCTAAAATTAAGGAAGGAATTAATCAATAGATTTTTTAAAGTAATTTTTATTTTTTAAAACTAAAAGAACTAATTAATCAGATTCTTCATACCACAGGGTCCAAATGGTAATTTTCCCTTCTTTCTTAATGTCTCCTATTCCCATAATCCGCAAATCCTTAATACTTTTTCCCTTTGCAAGTCTTCTTGGAGATCAAATAATAGAGATCAAAGAGCATTAAGCTTAAGCAACACACTCAAATTCTTGCTGTTGTGATGAATTTCAACACAAAATCAATGAAAATAGATAGAGAGAACCCACCAATCAATTGAAAAAATTAGGAGAAAACAGTAGTTGAAAAACAAAAAACAATTGAAACTCGTTTAGAAGGTTTGGTAATGGACTTACTTGGCATATGTCACAAGGAGGAAGCTTGTTGGAGAGACATTGAAGAAGAAGCCTCTGGTGTTTGCTTGCAAGCTTGTTGGCTGCATGAACTTCTATGTCACATTTTGCACAAAGAGCCGCTTCATCTGCACAACAAATCACCGTCGCTGGAGCTCTCTCACAAACATCGCACTGAATCTTCATCTTCCTTTACAAAACCTTTCCTCTACTTTTAGCAGATACCCACTTTGTTTTTTTTCAACTACTGTACAGGCTTTTTCTTTTTCCCTCAGGGAGATTCAAAACATGGACATGAAAATGAAAGTTGAGAGAAAAATTCCAAGAATCGTGAGATACCCACTATCTATGCCCGAAATGCAAACAAATACTGTAAACCAAACCAAAATGATTCTTGGAGGAAAAGTCTTGATTCTTGAACAGAAGGGAAAAAACACAGGAAGAAAGAAAAGAGAAGAAGAGAAAAGAAAAGAAAAGAGCAGAGAAAATGTGGGAAAATATAAGAAAAAGATGGAGCACTGTGTAATGTTAGCAAGAGTCTGTGGAAGATATGAGAATAGGAGTGATTGGTGGAGAATTCAAGAGGCTGAGTATAAGAAGATAAGGGTTTGGATTTGGGGAATCAAAACCAAGAAATCCTGAAGATACACCTAAGCTTTGTGGGGTCAAAGCCACTGTGTGGCTGTGGCTGTGGGGAGCATTCAGCTACCGGCAGAACTACAAATGGCCCTTGAAATTGAAAGGAAAAATTATTATTGTCCGGATATTTTAAGATCATTAGATTCAAAAAGTTGTTAAATTTTGTAAAATTATTTTTTTATTGAAAAAACGTATATTATAATAAGTTGATTAACTCTTTTTTATAAAATTATTAAATAATTTGATTTTATAAAATTTATAAATTAAAAATAATTTTAAATTAAAATATATAGTTATCAATTAAACAAAAATACTTAGCATATATAAAAATAAAAATGAATATTACTTTAAATTCCCTTTCTAATAGATTAGTTTATTAAATAATTATTTTATTAATAAAATCTAAAATGTAAGATACTATCTGCACTTCAAATAAAAAATTTATAAAATTAATAAAATAATTATGTGATTAAATTAATGTGATAATTTAGGAAACAAAAATTAATAAAATTTTAATTATTCTATTTATAAATTGAAAATATCTTAAATAGTCAAACATTATTTTTAAGATCAAAATTTTAGATAACAAAAATTAGAGGGAGTTATTTAGGCTCAGTGGGAATAGAGCTTGGACTCCTACGATAAATAAATTAGTACTGTGCTTAAGATTTGATTTAATTTAAAATTAAATTAAATTTAATAAATTAAAAATTAAAATTTTAATATTTATAAAAATCAAATCGAATTGATTTTAATTAAAAATTAAATTAAATTAAACTAGTTTTAGTTTAATTAATTTAAATTTTTAATAAATTTTATTTTATTTTTAATATTTTAAAATTTAATTAAAAATTTTAATTTTAATATAATTTAATCTCTTTGTATTATTAAAAATAATATATTATTATTATTAATCGATTCGATTTAATTTTTTTATTTTTTTCTGATTAAAATCAAATTGAATTGAAATAATCAAAATTTTTGAAATTAAAAATTGAACTGAACCAAAATAAATAAAAAAAATCAAACTAAAATTTTAAATTAATTCGGTTTATCAATTTTTTCGATTTAAACCGAATACTGCTCACTTCTAACTGTACCCACATAGTGCTGTGTAATGCAATATTAAAAAAAAATTAATTAAAATAAAATAAAATAAAATATTTTTTATTTTTTTTAATAATTCTTTTATATAATAAAGCTCGACATTTTTAATTTTTTATAATTATAGACAAATCATAAAATTGAATTTGAACAATTTAACCATGCTAAATTATTAAACTAAAAAAAAATAATGAATTTAGGTACTAAATATTTTATTTTCATTAAATATTTTCTTAATGAAATTTATCCATTAGCCTCAATCTATATTTAGTGATTCTAAACTTTAAATTCTTAAATAGTATCAACAACTTTTTAATTTTGAGAAGCATTGCTAAAAAATAATTTTAAGTAGTCTCGATAAATTATGGCCTTATATACTTTAACAGTAATTACATATCAATAGTAATAATTTGAGAATCATTACATTTATTAAGTATAAAACAGTAATTTAATTATTTTTTTATAGTGAATAAAAAATATAATTAAAAATATAATTTTATTGAATGTAAAATAAATATTTTATTAAAATATAGTCTTATATATACAAATTTTTTAATAATACAGATTTATTTTGCTCTTAATAATATTAAGGCAATAATTTTCTAACAGCCCTACTGCTATCAATTTTTAAAATTTTAAAATATAGTAATAATCACTTGCTAAGCTTTTAGTTAATTTTTTTTTTTGAAATAGGGGTGGGGGAGTCGAACCTTTGACCTCACAAGGCTACAATGATGCACTTTCCACCAGGCTAAGCTCCGGAGTGCAGTGTTTAGTTAATTGTAACTTTTTGAGATTATTTAATTTAAATATAATATATCAGCAGTTAAAATTCAAATTAACATTAAGTTAATTTATTACTGTTGTCCAAAAGACATCTTCACATGCACATAATGAAATTTTAATAAATTTATAAAAAAAAAGTCAGTAATAAATTTTAATACTTTGTATTCAGGGTTTGAAATTGTTCTTATTGTTCTTTAGTTTTTTCATTTTTTTAATGTAATTTTAATTAAAAATATTAAATATAAGGTTGTTTATTTAATTTTATTGCATGGTTATGTGTTTTAAATAGCTATGCGAAGAAGACCTAGCTGTGATCATGATTCATTTATAATTTGCGTTCATTTTTTTTAATTATTAAATATTTTTAAAAAAATTAATTTGATATGAAAGTGAATAAATATAATTTTATTTTCAATGGATTATAAATTTTGATTCAGAACTAATTAATGTTAGATCTAAATAAAAAAGATGTGATGCCAATGAAGTGTGCATGCATTAGGTGTGCTCAACAATATAGCCGTTGGCCAACTATTTCTTTGTTTCACATAATGCACATGATTATATAATTTAAGTATTGATAACTATCTCAAATTATTTATCACTTTAAAAAATTAAATATTACTATTTAAAATTTTAAATTATTTTTAAAAAATATTTTCAATTTCAAAATTTAAAAAAACTTATTTTAATAATTATTTATTAAATAATTTTTTATTAATGTCAAAAGTTGATTTAAAAGAGGAGTGCCTAACACTCTTAGCAAGATTAATATTTATATTTCAGACATGCATATCGCTTACTCATCAACTACCAGCGAATCTCTTTATCAGTTGCGGCTACCCACAATCCCTGAAAACCCTCCCTATATAACAAGGAATTCACAAAAGTTAAACTTTTAGTGAGACAAAAGAAATGGTAGAGATAAGGGACGACGTCCCCTCTTCTTCACCATTAGAACAGCACATCCCATCTTCTTCATCACCTCCAGCTGCAAGAAATCTCGGAGGATGGAAAGCCATAAGATATATTCTTGGTATGTATCTTGTTTGATATAATTGCTTGCCGTAGAGATTATATATACTATTTTGATATTTTTCTTTTTACTTTGTTTTAAAAGGGAACGAGTCATTTGAAAAGCTGGCTTCTATGAGCTTGATTGCCAAATGACTCTTTCCCTTTTAAAAGCTGGAATTGCCTGTTCCACACCTATGGATCAACATAATGCATTTGGGATCTAATGTCAAATAAAACAGGCTTCCTGTCCCTTTCGTTTTATCGGCAAAAGAGTTATTTTAATCCCTATACTTATATTAAAAATTTAAAATAAGCCTTTAAATAATTTTTGAGTTAAAAGAAATCCTCCATTTTCTAAACGAAATATAAGTAACTCTGTCAACTATTCCAAATAATATATATTTATAAATACAAATTTAAGATATATTTATAATATAAAGTATTATTTTATATATTTGTTAGAAATTTTCAATAAGTGCTTTTATTAATTTCATTATGATTAATATTTAAAAATAATATATCATACATAGAATTACAAAATTTATGTTTTTGCATAATGATAACCATTGAAAATATTTATATTCATAGATAATTTTTTTTTTTTAAAGATCTCCTGGAGAATAGTTTTTAATAATTTAAAAAATAAAAAAAGAAGATTTTTTAAATGATAAAATTATTTAAATATGGATTATAAAATCATTATTTATTAATTGTAAATTAATTTATTAAATTAATCAACTAAATTTATAAACACTTCAACTTTATAATTTTATTGGATTCAATTAATCTAGTTGAGAAAATTTTAAATAAAAAATTAATAATACTAATAGTTAATTATTATTTAAAATAAAATAAAATTAAAAATTAAAAATAAAAATATATATTAATACTATGTATAGCTGGAGCATTTCTCTAACACAACATACTAGAGGACATGAAGGATAATAGCAAATGATAATAATCCAAAGTTTCATATCTTTCTGCCTTTAACGAACATTTTAGAAAATAAAAAGCGAAAAAAAAAAGTTGTAGCAGTCATCGGAGATGAATCTCCAGCCCTTTTTCTTCATCTGCATGCAGTTTTGAATGGCAATTGCTTTTCTCCAATTCCACCTCTCCAACAGAACTATTAACTGCATAACGGCTAGCAAAGAAACTGAAGTAAAGGAAGTTTACTGCTCCCAAGCCTGCAATGACATAGTAGTAGTAATCAAGTCTATTCTTGTTAAGGTCATGACCATCCAACCATGGTGGTGATTTATCATTCTTTCCGGTGACATGGTGGATGATATTTATGAGTAAAGAACCTACATAACTCGATATTGACAAGCTGAGAAAGAAGACTGCCCTGCAACAGTCCTCATGCTCTCTGGCATTTGTGTGGTATAGAATTCCATCATTGCAACTGCTGCAAAAGCTTCAATTAAGCCCGACAGGATGAACTGTGGAAGGAGCACTGCTACAGTTATGGGGGAGGCAAAGGAACCACGTTTCAAAGCTGAGTCACGGCGTTTTTTTTCCACGAACGCAGCTACTAACATGCATAGGATTGACATTACTATGCCAATCTTGATTCTTTGTGCCACTGTGAATCGTTTATCCTTTCCTGTCAACTTCTTTGCTTTTCGGATGAAAACGAACTCGCAAATGAAGATCCATATAGAAAGTGCAATCATCGATGTAAGGCCCATCCATCCTGGAGGGATTTTGAAATGTGATCCAAGAGATTTGTTCATTTGAATTGCTTGAAGGATCCCAAATGCATTATGTTGATCCATAGGTATGAAACAGGCAATTCCAGTTTATCTGCAAAACAAATACCACATGGGAGGTGCATCTAATGTCAATGTCACCACTATATGGTCTGGTTCCTCCAACTTTACATCTCTATTAGGTGCATTTCTTGCTGATACTTGGGCAGATTTCGTACCCTTCTCTTTGGGACCATATCTTCTCTTCTGGTAAATCGTGTAATCAATGTTGGTAATTTTTTTTAAATGAAGCTTAATATCGATTATGTCTGATTTACACTACCTGGAATCTGATGATAAATCAATCAAAATTTGGTGCATTTCTTTCACAGGGCATGGTGTTAATGACCCTGACAGCAGCTGTGCCTCAGTTAACACCCCCGAAATGCCAGAGAGCATGAGTTCCCAGCTGCCTACAGGAAGCGTCATCTTAATATTGTGCTGGGTTTTTATGACCCCTCAAAAATTGAAAAGTGAGTATCTAATATCCAAGAAAAGTTATTATAATATAAAAAAATCCTAATATACAAAATTATAAAGATATTTAAAAAAATAATTAAAATATAAAATTAATCCCTAAATGATGAAATTTCCATATCGAATTTTGTGATCAGACTTGTGGCCCTCGTCTCACTTTTTAAAGTCGTGCGTCTCAAAATTCCCTTTCCAAAAAGCTATCGTAGGTCTCCATCGGATGTCGGCAGCAAAAATTAAGTTCGGTTCAAATCTGTCATAAAATTTGAGATTAGTTGCTCCATGTCATTCCCTTCCACTTGTAAAGAACTCGATCTCGAGTTGTTATCAGTAGGGTAGTACTGAAATATATCCGCCACGTTAAACGTCTTGAAAATTTTCATCTTATTGGGGAGGTCAAGAACATAGGCATTGTCATTAATCTTCTGAATGATCTAGAATGGACCAATCTTCTTGGCGTCAAGCTTTTTCTGTTTTCCTCCACTCTCCTTGCGTAAATACACCATAACTTAGTCACCGACATTGAAGGACTTAAAACATCTATATTTATCGGCTGTAGCTTTATATTTTTCATTGGCTTCTGTAAGATATTGTTATACCTGTTTGAAAACATCCACATGCTGTTTAGTCAAGTTGCTTGCTGCAATACTGTTGTGAGAATATGTGGAAAGGGTAATAAGATCAACTGTATGCGCTGGGACTTTTCTGTACACAATTGCAAATAGTGATATCTTTGTGGAGCTGTGGACAACACTGTTGTAAGCAAATTCTGCTTGGACAAGAACAAAATCCCAAGCAGTTTTCTTATTACTGCAGATGTAGCACAAAAGATTGCCGAGCGTGCGGTTTACTACTTTAGTTTGTCCATCAGTTTGGGGATGGGCAACACTGCTGTATCGAAATTCAGTTCCAAAATATTTTCATAAAGTCATCAAAAAATGAGCTAGAAACTTTACATCTCTGTTAGAAGTAATGGTCTTAGGGACACCATGTAAGTGAACAACCTCCTGGAAAAATAGTTTTGCAACATGAGAAGCATCATTAATTTTCTTGCAGGGAATAAAATGTGCCATTTTGAAAAACCTGTCAACAACAACAAAAATGAAATAAGATCCACGTTGAGTACGTGGAAGACCAAGAACAAAATCCATGGACAAGTCCTCCGAAGGATATGCCGGAATAGGCAGTGGAGTGTATAAGTCCGTATTCTGCGAATGACCCTTATGAGTTTGACAAACTGGGTACTTCTGGACCATCCAACCTGTATCCCTTTTTAATTGTGGCCAGCAAAAACGCTCCTCCAACCCAGCAATAATCTTATTACGCTTCAAATGACCATTCAGACCTCCTCCATGGACCTCCTGAATCAATTTTTCCCGCAAAGAAAATTGAGGAATGCATAACCTATTCTCCTTAAAAAGAAAGTCTTCATCTATTAGAAACCCGTCAGCAGGCTGGTGAGCCTAGACTCTAGCCCACATATCAACAAAGTCATCATCTGTAGCATACAAATCCTTTAGAAATTCAAAACCTACAACCTCTTGATTAACTGTAATCAACAGAGTAACCCTCCTACTCAAAGTATCTACCACCTGATTACTATGGCTAGCCTTATATTTTATGATATAATGAAAGGTTTCAAAATAAACTGTCCATCGAGCATGCATCTTATTCACATATTTTTTAGTTTTAAAGTGAATTAAGGATTGATGATCTATGTGAATAATAAACTCTCGCCCCATCAAATACTGCTCTCAAGTTTTAAAAATCGGGAATACTATATATAGCTCCTGCTCATAAGTAGACCACTTCTTCCTAAGTTCATTCAGTTTCTCATTAAAGAAGGTAATAGGCCTTTTAGACTGTGACAACACTCTACCAATCCCAACTATACAAGCATCACATTCAACCTCAAACAGTTTATCAAAATCGGGTAGAGCAAGAATAGGGGCAGAAGTAAGCTTATCTTTAATTTCTTCAAAACTCTTATTGGCAACGTCAGTCCAAGTAAATTTCTACACTCTCTCTTTCTTCAAACAATTTGTGATAGAGGCAACGATGCTGCTGAAATTTCTGATAAACCATCGATAGAAGGCTGTAAGGCCATGAAAGTTGCAAACTTCAGAAATAGTTTTGAGAATGGGCCAATTCCGTATTGCTTCTACCTTCTTCTCATCAACATGTATGCCTTCTGCACTAACAACAAATCTCAAAAACAGAACGCGCTTTGTCATATAAATGCATTTTGTCATATTAATAACCAGCTTACTTTTTTACAAGGCTATCATGACTTGACGAAGATACTGTAGATGTTCTTCTTTGCTGCGGCTAAAAATCAAGATGTCATCAAAATAAACAACCACAAATTTGCGTAAGAAAGGACGCAGAACCTAGTTCATAAGTCGCATAAAAATGCTAGGTGCATTTGTCAAACCAAAGAGCATAACCAACCATTTATACAAGCCTTCCTTAGCCTTGAAGGCGGTCTTCCATTCATCTCCTTCCTTGATCCGAACTTGGTGATAGCCGCTTTTAAGGTCGATCTTAGAGAAGACTTTAGACCTGGATAGCTGATCTAGCATGTTATCCAGTCGTGGAATAGGAAATCGATACTGAACTATAATTTTGTTGATGGCCCTGCTATCCACGCACATTCTCTAAGTCCCATCTTTCTTTGGAACTAATAGGGCAGGCACTCTGCATGGGCTGATGCTCTCCCGAATATGCCTCTTCTTCAATAATTCTTCAACCTGTTCTTAGATGATTTCACTCTCCTTTGGACTCATCTTGTAATGAGGCAGATTTGGTAATTTTGATTTAGGAATGAGATCAATCTGATGTTGGATATCCCGTAGAGGTGGAAGCTTGGATGATTCTTCCACTATCTTAGGAAACTCTTTCAACAACTCTTTGACGGGTGGTGGTAAAGATGGTGCATCCTTCATTGCACCTTTTGCTCTCACCAATAAAGTCAGTATGCCTCCAGTTTTTTCCACTACGCCTGATAGTCTCTGCACTCCCGTGGAAACAACAACAACATTCTTCCCTTTCACTTTAGAATGTTTCGCAGATCCAGAAGATAAAATAGTAATCTTCTTTTGATTCCACGTGAACATTTTGATTCCACATGAACATGTATGAATTCTCCTTTCCCTTGTGCAAAGCATTAACATCAAATTGCCAAGTGCGACCTAGCAAAATTCTACAGTAATCCATATCCACAACATCACAATTAACAGGTTCAGTATAAGATTTACTGATCAAAATAGGCACGCTGCAAATTCTGTTGACCTCAATTGTCGGACCTTCCTTAATCCATCCGACTTTGTATGGCGAAGGGTGCGGTTGTGTAGGCAACTGCAATTTTTCCACCAATTGCTTAGCTATCAGATTCTCACAACTGCAGCTATCTATAATTAACCTGCTAATTGCCTCTTCTACTCGACACTTTGCTTGGAAAATCTTCATCCTTTGCCTCTCAACCTCCTGTTTTATTGAGCATAAGATTTTCCTCACTACATAGGTGACCTCTCCATCTTCAGAACCAACAATAGATCCATCATCGTCATCCACTTCTTCCTCAAATTCAGCCACTTGCTCAACCACATTAACCTGTTGGCGATCAGTATTAACTCCTCTACATTCTGGACAATTATTCGATCGATGACCAGGTTGCCTGCAGCGATAACATATGTCTCCCATTAGCTTCTGATAAGGATTGGTTCTATCTCATTTGTCTGCTGTAGTGGTGAATGTCTTTCCTTTACTGTCTCTCCTTTCTTCCATAGTATTCTGAGAATTGCCAGAATTAACAACCTTAGAAGGATGCCCGCTGTAATTGCCTCTATACTGTTGTGTCTCTATCGAACCAGAATTTTCGTAATTAAAATTTTAGTTATATTGTTGTCGTGGCTGCCAATCAACATGCTCTTCTGCCCTTTTTACCATCTCGATGGTGTCTGCCAAAGTGAAAATCGCAGCTACTCCCATCATACAGCGAATTTTGTGATTCAGGCCCTTCTAATAATGAGCAACCTACTGGGCTTCGTTCTCACAGTTTTCACACCTTGCCCACAACCTTAAAAACTCCTTGGTATATTCACCCACTCTTCGATTCCCCTGTACACAGTCATGATACTAGTTATACAAAACCTGAGTGTGATCGCTAGGTAAGAACCGTTGTTCAATCATCTGCTTCATCTATACCTAGTTTCTTATGGGTTCCAGCTTCCTCCGATAGCGTTCGTTTTGAACTGAATTCCACAGGCTGCTGTACCCCCTTTTAACTTATAGGTCACAATCAGAACCTTGCGATCCTCTTGCACGTTCATAACTTTCAAGAAACGTCCAACCTCCGCCAGCCAATCAAGAACAGATTCCACATCCAACGAACCAGAAAAGTTTTGAAGGTCTATCTTGATCTTGTAACCTTCTTGATAATTCTGTTGGAAATTTGCAGGCATAGGATTGGCAACTGGCTGGGGGTGTGCGGCAGTGGCGGGTTAGGGGATTCCCTATTGCAGGGTTAGCTGTCTGATCATCTCCCTCAATTCTGCCAACGATGCCTCAATTGCAACAAGTCGTGCCTCTTGGTTGTCTGCCATGGTTGAACTTTGCTCTGATACCAATATGATAAAGGACTATTTAGACTCCGTCAGAAGTTTTAACTAATATCGTTTGGGTAAAACGATCTAAAAGAAAAGATAGACTAGAAGACGAAAAAGTCTTATTGAAATTTTTCAAAAATTGAAAAGTGAGTATCTAATAGTCAAGGAATACTATTTATAATAGAAAAAAACTTTAATATGCAAAATTATAAAAATATCAAAAAAAAATAATTAAAATACAAAATTGACCTCTAAACGATGGAATTTTCATATCAAACTTTGTGACAGAGCTGCGACCCTCATCACATTTTTTAAAATCGTGCGTCTCAAAATTTCTTTTCCGAAAAACTATCGTGGGTTTCCATTGGACATCGACAGTAAAAATTAGATTCAGTCCAAATCTACCGTAAAATCCAAGATTAGTTGCTCTATGTCACTCAGACTTTCACCTGAAACTTTCTCCCACAGATAGGTTTAAGTTTCTTGATAAGGCAGCTATAATCACTGATCCCAGTGTATTAGATGCCCAAGGCAGGCCCAAGAATACTTGGAGACTTTGCAGCTTGCAGCAGGTGGAGCAACTGAAATGTTTAGCAGGAATTTTGCCGGTTTGGGTATCAGGAATTGGCTGTCTCATACCTATGGATCAACATAATGCATTTGGGATCCTTCAAGCAATTCAAATGACCAAATCTCTTGGATCACATTTCAAAATCCCTCCAGGATGGATGGGCCTTACATCGATGATTGCACTTTCTATATGGATCTTCATTTACGAGTTCGTTTTCATCCCACAAGCAAAGAAGTTGACAGGAAAGGATAAACGATTCACAGTGGCAGAAAGAATCAAGATTGGCATAGTAATGTCAATCCTATGCATGTTAGTAGGTGCTATCGTTGAAAAAAAACGTGTGACTCAGCTCTGAAACATGGTTCCTTTGCCTCCCCATAACTGTAGCAGTGCTCCTTCCACAGTTCATCCTGTCGGGCTTAATTGAAGCTTTTGCAGCAGTTGCAATGATGGAATTCTATACCACACAAATGCCAGAGAGCATGAGGACTGTTGCAGGGGCAGTCTTCTTTCTCAGCTTGTCAATATCTAGTTATGTAGGTTCTTTACTCATAAATATCATCCACCATGTCACCGGAAAGAATGAGAAATCACCACCATGGTTGGATGGTCATGACCTTAACAAGAATAGACTTGATTACTACTACTATGTCATTGCAGGCTTGGGAGCAGTAAACATCCTTTACTTCAGTTTCTTTGCTAGCCGTTATGCAGTTAATAGTTCTGTTGGAGAGGTGGAATTGGAGAAAAGCAATTGCCATTGATCAAAACTGCATGGAGATGAAGAAAAAGGGCCGGAGATTCATCTCCGAGGACTGCTACAACTTTTTTTTTTTTTTTGCTTTTTATTTTCTAAAATGTTCTTTAAAAGCAGAAAGATATGAAACTTTGGATTATTATCATTTGCTATTATCCTTCATGTCGTCTAGTATGTTGAGTTAGAGAAATGCTCCGGCTATACATAGTATTAATATATATTTTTATTTTTTATTTTTAATTTTATTTGATTTTAAATAATAATTAACTATTAGTATTATTGGTTTTTTATTTAAATTTTTCTCAACTAGATTAATTGAATCCAATAAAATTATAAAGTTGAAGTGTTTTTAAATTTAGTTGATTAATTTAATAAATTATTTTACAATTAATAAATGACGATTTTATAATCAATATTTAAATAATTTTATCATTTAAAAAATCTTCTTTTTTTATTTTTTAAATTATTGAAAATTATTCCCCATGAGATTTAAAAAAAATTTTTTTTTTTATCTATGAGTATAAATATTTTCAATGGTTATCATTATACAAAAAATAAAATTTATAATTCTATGTATTGATATATTATTTTTAAATATTAATCATAATCAAATTAATAAAAGCACATTTTCAAAATTTATTACAATTATATTAATTTAATAACATATAAAGTATAAGTGTCACTGATCTTCTTATTACACCTCCATTTCTAGTGATCCCTCTGATTATACCTCCACTTCTGGTCATATTATCTATCTTGGTAGTTCTCTTATATCAGCTGGTCCTTTAAGAAGCGAGACATTGTCCCATTCCTCCACTGAAGGAGAATATCGTGCCATCGCAGGTGTTGTTGCCAAAACTAATTGGATCACCAACTTACTCAAAGAACTTCACTACATATTGCAGGTTGTTCCCACTTTTTACTGTGACAATGTCGGGACGACTCCCTTTTGCCAAAATCTAGTATTTCATAGTTGCATGAAACATATTGCTATCGACTTTCTGATACGGGGCAATTAGTCTTAAATTTTACGGCAGATTTGAACTGGATCTAATTTTTGTTGCCGACGTTCGATGAAGACCCACTATAGCTTTTCGAAAAGAAAATTTCGAGATGCGCAATTTTTAAAAGTGTGACGAGAGCCATAGATTGTCACAAAATTTAAGGCGAAAATTCCATCATTTAGGGATCAATTTTGCATTTTGAGTACTTTTTTGAATTTTTTTTTTGTAATTTTTCATATTAGGGTTTTTTTATTATAAATAGCATTTTCTTGACTATTTTGAGATACTTTTCAATTTTTAAAGAATTTCAATAAGAGTTTTCGGCTTCTAGCATTTTGTTTCGATTGTTTCGTCTTATCCAAACGTTATTGGTTAAAACTCTTAACGAAATCTAATCAGTCCTATATCAGATTGGTCTATATCAGATTGGTAGCAGAGTAAAGTTCGTTCATGGCAGACAACCAAGAAGCGCGACTCGCTACAATTGAGGTGGCCTTGGCAAAATTGAGGGAGATGATCGGACAGGTAACCCTATAATAGGGAAACCACCAACCCGCCGCAGCCGAATGTCCACAGCCAGTTCTAAATCCTGTGGTCGCTAATCTTGTGGCTGCAAACCTCCAACAGAATTATCAGGAAGGTTATAAAATAAAGATAGACCTTCAAAACTTTTCTGATTCATTGGACGTAGAATTTGTTCTTGATTGGTTGGCGGAGGTTAATCGATTTTTTGAAATTATGAACGTGGAAGAGGATCGAAAGGTTCCGATTATGGCCTATAAATTAAAAGGTGGTGCAGCAGCCTGGTGGAATTCGATTCAAAATGAACGCTATCGCAAGAGGCTGGAACCTATACAAAATTGGTTGTTGATGAAGTAGATGATTGAGCATCGATTCTTGCCTAGTGATTACGCTCAGATTTTATATAACCAGTATCATGACTATATTTAAGGGAGTCGAAGGGTGGATGAATATACCGAGGAGTTTTTAAGGTTGCAGGTGAGGTATGAAAACTGTGAGAACGAAGCCCAACAGGTCGCTCATTATCAGAGGACCTAAATCACGAAATTCACTGTATGATGGGAGTAGTTGCGATTTTCACTTTGGCAGAGGCCATTGAGATGGCAAAAAGGGTAGAAGAACGTGAAGAGCAGTCTGATTATTACACTAAAGTTTCGCGGGTGACGCAACATCTATACCAACTTCCTTTAACAGATGATTTATCCACAGAATCTCACAAGTGGATTGAGCCATGGCCCTGTATTCTGACTTGGCACTGGATCTGGATACCACATTTTGCTTCTTACTTTTTCAAGACACTAAGTTTCCTCCAATAAATACACAGTAGCCTGTAGTCGACCTTCTATTACTTTTAAATCCCGCCTAGTCAACATCAGAAAAACACTCAAGTGTAGTATGCCCATGATATCTATAGAGTATACTGAGTCTAGGAGTCCCTTTTAGATAATATAGAATTTATTCTAGAGCTACCCAATATTTCACCATAGGTGCAGACTGGCTTATAAGACTTACTGCAAAAGTAATATCTTATCGAGTCATCATCATAAGGTAGTTTAGCTTTCCAACCAACCTCTTCTACCTCTCTGGATCATCATAAGGGTCTCCGTCATCTTTTGTAAGATATATATTAGGAAGCATTAGTGTGCTATATGGTTTAGTTTCCATCTTCCCGGTTTCTGCAAATAAGTCAAGGACATACTTCCTTTAAGATAGAAAAATTCCCCTTTTACTCCTCAAGATTTCGACTCCTAAGAAATACTTAAGCTGATCCAAGTCTTTGGTATGAAAACTCGCATGCAAGTAGTTTTCGAGGGAAGAGATCCATGTACTATCATTCCCTATAATGACAATATCATCAATATATACAATAAGGAGAATAATACCAATATCTGAATTTTTATAGAAAACTAAATGGTCACACTTGCTTTTTTTCAACCTAAATTTTTGAACAACTTCACTGAACTTACCAAACCATTCACGGGGATTCTGCTTCAAACCATACACATATTACTTTAAATGGCAGACTTTCCCATACTCCCACTGAGCAACAAATCCTGGTGGTTGCTCCATATACACCTCCTCTCGGAGGTCACCATGTAAAAATACATTCTTGATATCTAATTGGTGTAAAGGCCAATGCTGAGAAGCAGCTAGAGAGATGAACAAGCGAACTGAGGTTATTTTTGCCACAGGAGAAAAAGTCTCGGAATAGTCAACAGCATAGGTTTGGGCATAACCTTTTTCGACAAGACGGGCCTTAAGCCTGCTATGGAGCCATCTGGATTGATTTTGATAGCAAAAACTCATTTATAGCTCACAACCTTCTTGTCAAAGGGTAAATAAACTAGTTTCCAAGTATGATTTTCATCTAGAGCCTTAATCTCCTCAAACATTGCATCACGCCATCCAAAATGAGTCAGGGTCTCTTTAACTATCTTAGGCAAACAAATGAAATCTAGAAAGACAATTAAGGAGGTAGAAGAAGGAGACAGGTGATCATAAAATAGAAAGTTAGCAACAAAATAGATAGATTTATATTGTCATTTATCTTGATAAAGACTAATAGGGAGGTCAAGGTCACTCGGTGGTGGATCTGATGGCGAAGAAGATTCTGGTGCAGGACATGTATCATTAGGTACTGGTCTTCGAGAGTAAACTTGAACAACTGATGGTGTAACAGGAGACCGAGTATTAGGAGGAATGCGACCATCAAATTGTACAACATGAGGCATACTGGAAGAGGTACCACCATCAGATATGATTCTATAGATGAGCTACTCATCATCCTCCTTTTGATTAGGAGAGGTTTGTGCAACAGGATAAAAAGAAACTTGCTCGAAAAAGACTATATTTATTCAGACCAGATATTTGTTGAGATATGGAGAGTAACATTGATACCCCTTCTGAAGGCGAGAAGATCCCAAAAAAATACACTTAAAAGCTTTAGGATTAAGTTTAATCACATAAGGTCTGACATCCCGAACATAGCAAGTACTGCCAAACAGTTATGGTTCGAGAGGAAATAATAGCTTCTTAGGAAAGAGGACATTATAAGGAGTATTACCGTTTAGTACTATGGAGGGCATATGATTAATAAGAGAGCATGCAGTAGAGACAATATCAGCCCAAAATTGCTTAGGAACTTGCATTTGAAACAACAGAGCTCTAGCAATCTCAAGGAGATGTCGATTCTGCCTTTCAACTACTCCATTTTGAGCGAGTGTATCAAAACATGACGATTGGTGAAAAATACTATGTTGAGTCACATAAGCCTTGAATGATTCTGACATATATTCTTTAGCATTATTGCTCCATAAAATTTGCATAGAAACATTAAATTGAGTCTTGATTTCAGCACAGAAGGCAGAAAAAGGAGAAAAAACTTTTGAACGTTACTTCATAAAATAAATCCAAATCATTCTAGAGTAATCATCCACAAAAGTGATAAAATATCTGAATCCAGTCTTAGATTCAACCGGGCATGGGCCTCAAGCATCTGAATGAACTCATTCAAAAGCAGACTCAGCTCGTGTATTGGCTCTAGGACTTAAAGAATTTCGATGATGTTTTGCAAAATGACATGACTCACATTCCAGTAAAGATACCTTATGAAATTGAGGGCATAGCTTCTTCAAAACCGATAAAGAAGGGTGTCCCAACCGACAATGTGCTTCAAACGGAGACACGACACTAGAGTAGGCAATAGACTGAGCCACCCATGCATCCAAAATGTAGAGACCCCCAGATACATGTCCTTTACTAATAATCTGCTTCGTCACAATATCCTGAATGAGACAATGATCAGGACAAAAAGAAACATAACAATTTAGGTCTTTGGTAAATTTACTCATAGAGATTAAATTAAAGGCAAGATTAGATAAACTTAGCACAGACGATAGGGTACTAGAAGGAGTAGGTTTAACAATCTCAGAATTCTCAACATTATAAGTTGATCCATCAGCTATAATAACATGAAATTATGCTTTATGAGATCGAAAGCTAGTAAAAATATGAGGATTACATGTCATGTGATCCGTGGCACCAGAATCAATGACTCATTTATATGAAGAGAAAATAAGATACGTTTTACTTGTCTTAGCCGCTACTGAAGACATTAGAATAATTTTAATAATATGGGTCTTACTGTTAGAAACCATTTCAACCAAAACCCTATACTCCTATACCTTCAAACGAATTAAAAGAAGATAACAAAACCTAACATAGCGAATAGTATCACTACAAAAAAAAGACTATCAGTGACGAATTATTCCGTCGCTAAAAGTCAAAAATCCGTCGCTAAATCTTTCAGCGACGGATTTCCGACGGACTCAAATCCGTCGCTTAAAGTCATGTCGCTAATTTTTTCCGACGGATTAGAATTCCGTTGGAAATAATAGCGACGGATTTCCGACGGATCTAAACTCCGTCGGATATATTTGCGACGGCTTTCCCGACGGATAATTTCGTCGGAAATTTTTGCGACGAACTTGTTCGTCGCTAAATCCGTCGGAAATTCCTAATTCACTTGATGCGTAATCCGTCGGAAATAATTAGCGACGGAAAAGTTCCGTTGGAAATCCATCGGAAATATTAACACATTTTAACAAATATCCTCACAAATCCATCCCTAATTCGATCACAAAAAATAATTTCCTGCTTTTATTTAGATATTCACTGTATAATCAAATAATTTATAATTAATAATCATATTTAATATGAATCAAATATCATTCATAGTAATTATAATTAATGTTCATAATACTTAACAATATTCATAAAATTTAAAATAAATCCATAATATTTAACAATATTCATAAAATTGAAAATAAATTCATAATCCTTAACAATGGTCATAAAATTTAAAATAAATCTATAATAATTAACAATGTTCATAAAATTAAAAACTAATCTATGAATTTGTTGAACCATCTGATATGGAAGTAGAAGCTGCAGTTGTGTTATGCGGTGAAGATCTTTTCTTGTTCTTCAATGATTTCATTGATCTTTTATTTGCTTTTCAATCTGCACTCGCATTTGCTCTTGCATTTGCTCTTGCATTTGCTCCATGTCTTCTTTCATTTTGATCCGATTTTGCTCTAATATTTGTTCAACCTCCTCTAAAGAAAACATAGTTTGAGAAGGTCCTCCAGGATGAGCTGATGTACATGAGAAAGAGGTAGTTGGAGTTCCTGATTTTGCAGTATCAGAAGATCCAAAACCATAAACCCTCCCTTTACTACTTCCAGAAATTTCAATCCACTTATTCAAATCAAAAGTAGACTGACTCTCACAATTGTCATTCACATTCTCAGCAATGGCACTCAAATAAGCTCCCTAAGTAAAAAAAGAAAACATAATAAATATTTCATTAACCATACACAACTAATGATAACATAACAAATAGAAGAATAATGTGATAACAATAAACAAGCAAAAAGTAACTTACATCAACTCGTCGTGATTTTCCATCAATGAAAACACCTTGACTTCCCTTTTTTGTGTGAGTGGCACGAAATAGTTCAAGTTGAGTTGGTTGCTGTAACAGCCCGGAAATCCGGACCGCTACCGGCGCTAGGATCCAGATCGGCGTAAGGCCGCCGGGACCCGTAGCAAGCCTGACATATATCCTGTAAACCTGTAAATCCCATACATGATCAACAAAACTCATAAACCTGTAAACATTCTCATATAACAACCAAGCTCAACCTGTACATAAACATAAACATATCATAAACCTCCACTGGAGCCTTCATCAAATGCTCCAATGGGGTATCTCATCATACATAAGCTTGGCTGAAACATAACCTCATATCTCATATCATAAAGACCATGTACATACAAGTGGGATTAACAATCTGTATTGGTCAAGCACAACTCTATCCTCAATATTCAAATTACATAACATAACTTAAAACACTTTTACATTACATCATAATACAATTGTCATGTCCACAATCTAACTATTACATAACATCACTTCGTACTCTGGCTAACCTCCTGGTCTACCCTGTACCTGCACATCTGGGGTTAGGGGAGAGGGGTGAGCTATAAAGCCCAGTGAGCAGAATAGAGAAAACATATATTAAAATATTTCATGCTTCCATGAAATGCAACACATCACAAACATATCACATAAGGATGGTATTGTCACCTATAGTCCTCAACATAGTCCAATCGTGCCAGGGGCGTAGAATGGGCCTCACTGGTCTTTCTCTCACATACATAACATAACATATCATTCCAATATGCCAGGGGCGTAGAATGGGCCTCACTGGTCTTTCTCTTAACATAGTCCAGGGGCGTAGAATGGGCCTCACTGGCAATCCATACCGTATCATCATCATATTATACCATAGGAGGACTAGAGGGTCATCCAATAGCCAATCCGCATCCACATCATATTATGCAATGCAACATATTCGTGAATACTAATGCAAACAACCTAGAATATCACATGGCATATATGATGCATGAACATGCTCCAAAAAGTTATATTTCATTTATTTAAAAACTTAAGGTTCATTCCACTCACCTCTGGCTGAAGCTCTACAGACTCTGAAGCAGCTATCTCACTGCTGAGGTCCTCGGTTCCTCGGGTCCGAACCTACACAGGTGGACTCCAATGAGGGACCAAACATATATAAACATAACTCTAATAAACTCCCCAAAAACCCCCTAAAACATCCTGAAAATATCACATAGAGATATGCATGAAGTGGCTGAACAGGGCACTTTCGGCGGCACCTTCGGCGGCCGAAAGTCCTGGACAGAGACGAAACTCAGGTAGGTTCGGCGGCACCTTCGGCGGCCGAAAGTCCCAGACAGAGACGAAAGTCTCTTTTCGGGGGCAACTTCGGCAGCCGAAAGGCCTGCCTCCCCAGCCATGTTCGGCGGCCGAAAGTGCCTTCGGCTGCCGAACCTGGTTTCTGCCAAAAGGGCAGAAACTTGGCTCCTTTGTGCATTTTCGCCTCCAAACCCACAAATCATGCAAAAACTAGTTCTAAAACATGCATACCTCACATACATTACACCTAGGGGTCTCAAGCTATCATATACCCCAACTACAACACTTCAAACAACACATAACAAGCTACATTGTTCAAAAATCACATAAAACCTAACATAGCTCAACTAACTTAAACATGCATTTCTACCCCATAAAACTTCTTAAAACTTCTTTAAAACATATAAGGAGTTTAAGATCGGCCCTTACCTCTTGAAGATCGAGGGTTGAGGAGATCTAAACTTGGAGATGGGAGAAGTTCCAACTTTTGGTCTCCAAGCTCCAAAACTCGTTCTAAGCTCAAAGATCTTCAAAACCAAAGTTATAAACTTGTAAAGATCATGGAAAAAGGAAGGAAAAACTCAAGATTGGGGAAAGATGGCGGAATGCTCACCTTGGCCGAAATGGGGAGAAAAAGCTCGCCCATTTTCGGCTAAGGGACCCTTTTATAGGTGGCTGGCCAGGCCACGTTCGGGGGCCGAATGTGCCTCCGCATCCATGCAATGTTCGGCGGCCGAACTTGACTTTCGGCGGCCGAACCTTGACTTCCCTCACTCATGCTTTCGGGGGCCTAACGTGCCTCCAAAACGCATGCATGTTCGGCGGCCGAACTTGACTTTCGGCGGCCGAACCTGGGTTTTCCTCCAAAGACTTTTCATGTAAAAACTCATTTTCTTTCATACTTAAAACATTAAAATACATGAAAACATTTTATAAAACATGTTTCTACCCTTCTAGAGGTCTCCGACATCCGAGATCCCACCGGACGGTAGGGATTCCGATACCGGAGTCTAGCCGGGTATTACAGTTGCCTACCTAACTTCTTTGCCTACAAAAAAAAAAAAATCACACAACATAAGATGCACAAATAATTTCTAACCATCTATATAAAAACATAATTGTATAAATAAAAGTAAGAAACAAAAGTGTTATACCAGTCTATTCTCATGAACCTCCAGTTTTATTGAACCACCAGAGTGTTTCGTAATAGTCCAATCTTTTTCTATGTTTCTATTTGCTTTACCAGCTTCTGATTTCTTTCTCCACTCTGGTGTACTCCAATATGCAACAAGTTCATTCCATATCTCTGCCTCCATCCAATCTGGTCCTAAATTGTATAAATAAGCAACATCTGTCTTCTTGTGCTTGCGCAACAATTCGCTCCTAACTCTATTAAGAATGTCTCGCAGTCTTTCTTTACCTACTTTTTCCCAAGCAATTCGAACCATATCTTCTTCACTCTCATCCCATATATATCGACTCTACAAATAACAATCAGTGTTATGTAAATTTAATAAACTTAAAATGCATATTAGAAATTTTAGAATATAAGTTGTATTTACCCGAAAAAGTCTGAAGAGCTCGTCTTTTATCTTTAAAGGTATTTCTGACCAAGTTTTCCATGGAGCAGTGTAGCGCATCTTAATGTCATTAGTGATTGATCTAGTAACTGTGGAATCTAAAAAACTACAATATTTTTATATATAATGAGTAGTTGTAAGTAATAATACATATTAAATCAATAGCAAAAAGTTGTATATGACTTACACATTTCCTTTCAATCTAATCAATTGTCGATCAGACGGGTTTGATGGGATAGGATGTCCCAAGTTCGGACCTCTAGTTCGAACTGATGATGATGATGATGCATTTGCTTGCCCCTGTAATGCTTGTGGAGTGTGCTCCAGTGTTTCTTCTTGCACCTGTACTGCCTCATCTGTTTCATTTATAGAGAGCTGCTGGCTATGTCCTCTACCTCTAGATGATACTGCTCTTCGAGGCATCTAAAAAAAATAATAGTCCATAAGTTTAAATTAACAATAAAGACAAACAATATATAAAACCATAATCAAATATTAAAACAAACAATAAAGACAAACAAACAATATATATTATCCAATTATTACAGTGTAACAGAATTGAGTAGATGTTGACAACACCAAATTGACCTCTGCTTGTGAAAGGTAGAATCTCTGGTGCTCTACTAGTGTCTTCTTATTATTATCACAAAGGCAGTGGCCAATCAATTGAATTCCAACCATATCATGAGAGAAAGTTTCTAGCTATATGGTACATCCAGTTTTTTTTTTTTTCAAATTGTGCAAGTCATAATCAATCCTCTATCTCTCTCTCTGTATATATCTATCTATCTCTCATAGCAACGTATCTGCTTGTACAGTTAGCTAGCCTATGTCCGTAATTTAATTGTAATTTTAAGTGGATTTATTAGCTTCAAAGTTTGGTAACCCAGCAGTAGAAACATTGGAGAAATGCTCAATGACACGAACCAGGTGGATGAATAGTCCATAAAAAAATGCAGAAGTTTGATGGGTTTATAAGAAAGAAATCTTCAATCTGTCAACTTAACAAAATTGACTATTATTTACCATATGTAAAATATTGTAAAAATTTACTATATATATATATATATATATATAATTTCTTTTCTTAATTGAATATAATATAAAAATTTTACTATTAATTTAACTGATTTTCTTTTATATAATAAATTATAATTTATTTTTTCCTTTAGTTGCCCTGTTAAGCCCATTTTCATGTAACCTCTTTTGAATTGGCTTCATACATAAGCCTCTCATTGCTTGCTGAAATGAAATTTATCTATTTATTGACAAAAAATTAAAAAAGAAAAAGAAAACTCGCAATCCCTTTTAACTAATTAGACAATTCGAATAAAAATAGGAAAATCTGGCTAACAAAATTCCTTCCCACCACAGAGAAAAAATAGGAAAAGTGAAAGAAACCACAAGAGGATAACAAGAAAATGAAAATTTTTACTACAGTGTTATCTCTATGGACAGAATTTTTTTTTTTTTTCTAACAGAGAAAATGTTTTTCATTATGCCCATATAAATTGTATTATTGGGTATTACAAGAGAATTTATGGGATAGATGCAATTTTTAGACTTATTCTGCAGAAAAAAGAACACAATGTGGTTATCCTTTCTCGCCATTCAAAATTTTCTTTTACCATTTTCAATGCAAGTACATAGCTTTCCTTTCGATTTCATCACATAACATAAACCCAAAAGAAAATAAAAAGCTGTAGCATTGGATTTTCACCTTGAAATGCTCAAGATGTGGAAACAATTAAACAAACATATTTGCATTATGTTAGAGTTTTTCTTCCTCGTTTGACTCCAAATTCATAAGCTTGTGGATTTGAACTTTTACCCTTCTGTTAATTCCCCCAACCCTTTTCAGTTCATAATTAAAATGGATATATACAGTAATAAGGAAATGAAAAGCAGAAATCTGGCCTTTTCTTCTTTAGATTAGGTCCAAATGTGTTCTATATGTTATTGCACTAGAAGTCCATTCTACTCTAGAATTTTTACCTTTATGTATGATATTTGTGAGATTTCTTATCTGCCATTTTTAATTTCCTTTCTACTCCGGCTGAAAAGGTTTCAAGTAAAATTTCTGGCAAACCACCAAACCATGTTAAAGTAGTTGAGACTTTTAAATGGAGATAAGAAGGATTTATAAATGCAATCTCATCTGAGCCAAGATCCATTGCCCATAAAGGCTAAACCAGTTCCACCATCCTTTTATGAAACCATTTCCTTTACCTATACATAATTATACCCCACACCCATCTACCATACCATTCTTGTTCTGCTTCACCAAATTTCCTAGAGATTATGCATTAATTCTGTTGTTGGGAGATTTTGAGCAAATACCAAGTGTTTTTCTTCATAACCCAGAATTTAAATCCCTTTCCCTTATGCTTAAACATGCCTCTTAATCATCAAACACATATGGAAAAATTAATATTAATTTAATAGTTTAATATTAGGAGTGCAACAGTGCCTTGCAAGTTATTTGAAACTTCCCATTTGAATTTTAAATAAAAATATAATACAAGGAGAGACACACAAAAGCACCTCTTTTATCGTGAACAGATCTAAGATAAAGGGAAATAAATAAATAACTGAGAAATAAAAAAAAATCAAGAGGATTGCAAATCTACCATAAAATCTGAATAAATAGACAAACGGTATCAAAGAAATTATGGAATTAAGTACTATATTTAAAAGAAACTTGTTACCTTCAGCAATCAGAGTTTTTTTTCGTTGAACAACAATCGGAGTATGTAGAGCGACAGAGAGCAAAATGATCGGTTGATTTGTACTGAGAATTAAAGCCAAATTGAATTCCCACACAATTGATCCAACTAAAAGATCTTAGGGATAGAGAGGGGAGAGAGGCGTCGACGGATAGAGGGAGAGAGGGAAGCAATTAGGGATAGAGAGGCAGAGAGGGAAGCAATTAGGGATAGAGAGGGAGAGACAGAGAGAGGGAGAGAGGGCGCCGACGGGGAGAGATGGAGAGGGAGAGAGGGCACCGACGGGGAGAGACGGATAGTGAGGGAGAGAAGGCACCGACGGGGAGAGACGGATAGTGAGGGAGAGAAGGCACCGACGGGGAGAGACGGATAGTGAGGGAGAGACGGAGAGAGGGAGAGAGGGCGCCGACAGGGAGAGACGAATAGAGAGGGAGAGACGAATAGAGGGAGAGATAAAAAAAGAAATTAGGGATTAGGTTTTTTTTTTTATATTATTCTCATTTTCTGAGAATTAGCGACGGAATAAATTCCGTCGCTAATATTTTTAAAATCTGTCACTAATCCGTCGGAAATATAAAAATGAAGTATTTGTCGCTGATCCGTCGCTAAATCCGTCGCTAACTTTTTTTTTCCGACGGATGAGAATTCCGTCGCTGATAGCCCATTTTTTTGTAGTGTATCAAAAAACGTCTCCACCCAACATGCAAATGGCAAATGAACCACAAATCTGACAAGAGGGCTGCAAGGCAACTTCGACGTCCTCCCTAAACAGGCGGTGAGAGATAAATATTACCCTAAATGGGTAACACAAAAGAACAAAAGTCCTAAGTCTCCAAAAATTTAAAACTTGACGGGAGAGAAAAAATTAAATTTCTACGGGAATGGCTCTAATACCATGTAATAAGATAAGGAATAATGAGACAATTTTAGTATATTTCTCTATTGAAGTAAGTGGATATATGTACAAATTATAAGGTTTGTTAAGATAACTCCTAATAATTCTCTATCAATCAATTAGCCTATAATTATATAATTTTCTATAATTATGTATCACACTTCAACAAAAACTAATTAATGTTAAATCTAAATAAAAATTAATGTTAGATCTAAATACAAAGACGTGATGCCAATGAAGTGTGCATGCATTAGGTGTGCTCAACAATATAGCCGTTGGCCTATGCAACTATTTCTTTGTTTCACATAATGCACATGATTATATAATTTAAGTATTGATAACTATCTCTATCCCATAATAATGATTATTTTTTAAAATTTCTTATCTCAATTTATTTATCACTTTAAAAAATTAAGTATTGCTATTTAAAATTTTAAATTATTTTTAAAAAATATTTTGAATATCAAAATTTAAAAAAAACTTATTTTAATAATTATTAGATATATAAAATAATAATTATAATAAAAATATTATTATTGATATTATAATATTTATTCAATAACATACCGGTTAAATTTGGGTTCAAGCTGTGTTGAAATTGAATCCTTAATCTCTGGACCAGTTCTTTTACCAGGTCAAGTCTAAAAACATTGAATTTAAAATATTTTTTATTAATATCAAAAGTTAGATCAAGTGAGGAGTGCCTAATGCTTACAAGAGCGGCACAAGAATTGGCAGTTACTTAACCCTTAAAGAGAAAGATTAATCTTTATATTTCAGGCATGCATATCGCTTGCTCATCAACTACCAGCGAATCTCTTTATCAGTTGCGGCTACCCACATCAAGTGCAGCGTATCCCTGAAAACCCTCCCTATATAACAAGGAATTCACAAAAGTTAAAACTTTTAGGGAGACAGAAAAGAAATGATAGAGATAAGGGACGACGTCCCCTCTTCTTCACCATTAGAGCAGCACATCCCATCTTCTTCATCGCCTCCAGCTGCAAGAAATCTCGGAGGATGGAAAGCCATAAGATATATTCTTGGTATGTATCTTGTTTGATATAATTGCTTGCCGGAGAGATTATATATAGGAGTTTTGATATTTTTTTTTTTTTACTTTGTTTTATAAGGGAACGAGTCATTTGAAAAGCTGGCTTCTATGAGCTTGATTGCCAATATGACAGTTTATCTGCAAAACAAATACCACATGGGAGGTGCATCTAATGTCAATGTCACCACTATATGGTCTGGTTCCTCCAACGTTACATCTCTATTAGGTGCATTTCTTGCTGATACTTACTTGGGCAGATTTCGTACCCTTCTCTTTGGGACCATATCTTCTCTTCTGGTAAATCGTGTAATCAATGTTGGTAAATTTTTTTTAAAATGAAGCTTAATATCGATTATGTCTGATTTACACTACCTGGAATCTGATGATAAATCAATCAAAATTTGGTGCATTTCTTTCACAGGGCATGGTGTTAATGACCCTGACAGCAGCTGTGCCTCAGTTAACACCCCCGAAATGCGAAGGGGAGTCCCACTGCCTCCAGCCTGAAAAATGGCAGCTGGGATTCCTCTTTGTGAGTCTTGGGTTTTTGTCAATAGGAGCTGGTGGCATTAGACCCTGCAATATTGCCTTTGGTGCTGATCAATTTGACACCACAACTGCAAAGGGCAGAGCGAACCTAGAGAGCTTTTTCAATTGGTGGTACTTCTTCTTTACAATTGCCCTGTTGGTAGCTCTTACAGGAGTTATCTACATTCAGACTGATGTCAGTTGGGTAATAGGCCTTGTCATCCCAACCGCTTGTCTCTGTATCTCCATATCCATTTTCTTGATTGGCCGCCATACTTTTATTTGCAAGAAGCCTCAAGGCAGCATCTTTGCAGATATGCTCAAGGTAATCACAGCTGCCTACAGGAAGCGTCAGCTTAATATTGCGCTGGGTTCTCAGCTTTCATTTTATGATCCGCCTATTAATGACTCAGACTTTCACCTGAAACTTTCTCCTACAGATAGGTTTAAGTTTCTTGATAAGGCAGCTATAATCACTGATCCCAGTGAATTAGATGCCCAAGGCAGGCCCAAGAATACTTGGAGACTTTGCAGCTTGCAGCAGGTGGAGCAACTGAAATGTTTAGCAGCACTTTTGCCAGTTTGGGTATCAGGCATTGCCTGTTTCATACCTATGGATCAACATAATGCATTTGGGATCCTTCAAGCAATTCAAATGAACAAATCTCTTGGATCACATTTCAAAATCCCTCCAGGATGGATGGGCCTTACATCGATGATTGCACTTTCTATATGGATCTTCATTTACGAGTTCGTTTTCATCCGACAAGCAAAGAAGTTGACAGGAAAGGATAAAGGATTCACAGTGGCACAGAGAATCAAGATTGGCATAGTAATGTCAATCCTATGCATGTTAGTAGCTGCGATCGTTGAAAAAAAACGCCGTGACTCAGCTTTGAAACATGGTTCCTTTGCCTCCCCCATAACTGTAGCAGTGCTCCTTCCACAGTTCATCCTGTCAGGCTTAATTGAAGCTTTTGCCGCAGTTGCAATGATGGAATTCTATACCACACAAATGCCAGAGAGCATGAGGACTGTTGCAGGGGCAGTCTTCTTTCTCAGCTTGTCAATATCGAGTTATGTAGGTTCTTTACTCATATATATCATCCACCATCTCACCGGAAAGAATGAGAAATCACCACCATGGTTGGGTGGTCATGACCTTAACAAGAATAGACTTGATTACTACTATTATGTCATTGCAGGCTTGGGAGCAGTAAACTTCCTTTACTTCAATTTCTTTGCTAGCCGTTATGCAGTTAATAGTTCTGTTGGAGAGGTGGAATTGGAGAAAAGCAATTGCCATTCAAAACTGCATGGAGATGAAGAAAAAGGGCTGGAGATTCATCTCCGATGACTGCTACAACTTTTTTTTTTTTTTTTGCTTTTTATTTTCTAAAATGTTCTTTAAAAGCAGAAAGATATGAAACTTTGGATTATTATCATTTGCTATTATCCTTCATGTCCTCTAGTATGTTGTGTTAGAGAAATGCTCCGGCTATACATAGTATTAATATATATTTTTATCTTTTAATTTTAATTTTATTTGATTTTAAATAATAATTAACTATTAGTATTATTAATTTTTTTTTAAAAATTTTCTCAACTAGATTAATTGAATCCAATAAAATTATAAAGTTGAAGTGTTTTTAAATTTAGTTGATTAATTTAATAAATTATTTTACAATTAATAAATAATGATTTTATAATCAATATTTAAATAATTTTATCGTTTAAAAAATCTTCCTTTTTTTAAAAAATTATTGAAAATTATTCTCCATGAGATTTTTAAAAAATTATTTTTTTTTATATATAAATATTTTAAATGGTTATCATTATACAAAATATAAATTTTGTAATTCTATGTATTGATATATCATTTTTAAATATTAATCGTAATTAAATTAATAAAAATTTTAATATTTTAAAATTTATTATAATTATATTAATTTAATAATATATAAAATATAAGCCTCGCTCCACTCACAGATATAGCTTGATAGTAAGTTCATCTAAGTAAATCCGAATGATCTAAGATTTTATTTCCCCAATCCCATTTAAAAACGTATAAGTCTTGCTCATCTTCTTATTAGACCTCCACATCCCAGGTGTTGTTGCGAAAACTAATTGGATCACCAACTTACTCAAAGAACTTCACTACATATTGCAGGCTGTTCCCACTTTTTACTGTAACAATGTCAGGACGACTCACTTTTGCCAAAACTCAGTATTTCATAGTTGCATGAAACATTTTGCCATTGACTTCCAATTTATCCGAGAATACGTCCACGCTAATCAACTTCATGTCCTTCATGTTCATTCAGCCGATCAACTTGCAGATGTTCTTATCAAGGCTCTTCGCAAGCAAGCAACGCCATTTACTCAAGCTTGGTGTTGTTCCTACTACCTCCAACTTGCCGGGGAGAATAATGATGTAATATCCTTGGCAGATACTCCAGACCATGATCACAAAACTGAATCTCGACATACCAAAGTAGGATCATAATCTTGACTTACCTTCTTTTCATGATTTTGTACATATCTACATTATTATTTTCTTCTTTGTAATCATCATGCATGCCTGTATAAATATGCTCTAGTGTAAATAATATAGACAGGCTTTCAATTATTCCAAAAACCTTGTTACTCTCCATCTGATTAACAAAATTTTTTTATTTTTAAAAATAATAATAATTTGACTTTTGTAATTTGATTTATCCATTGGTTTTGTCCAAGTTTTTGCTGAAAAAGTATTTATTCAATTATTTTAAAAATCAAATTAAATGGAATAATTCAATTAAATATATATCAACCTTTAAGTTTAACCTATTTATTAGTAATAATAATATTTAAATGTTAAAATTAATATTTTTATCTATCTATTTTTAAACCTCTATATAGTTTGGCTCTTGTATTAATTTTTTTTTAATTATCTTTGAAATGATTAACATGTCTTTAAATATATAATATGTTTTAATTCTTGAATTATATCAAAATTAATATTTATATCTCTCAATTTTATAAAAATAAATAGTTAGTCTCCATAATTTAACTTTATAAAATTAAAAAAATAATTATTTTTATAAAGAAATTTTTAATTTGATCGAGTTAAAATATACAAATTAAAATATTGAATTTAAAAATAAAGAGAAATATGTATATTAATTTTGACATATCTAAAAGAAATAAAAGTATTATTTAAAAAAAAAATTGTAATTTAGAGGTAATTAAAAAAATAACTTGTAGTTTTATCTATATTCAAGTCAGGTTATGAAATTAATTTTATGTTAAAATGGAAGATTTTTTTGTCGTTAGCAAAACTGAAACTTTTCCATTAATACAATTAAATTCTGATGATGTGACATTAAATATTACAAAAATATAAAAATTATCTTATAATTTATTAATTTTTTGAATATATATTTTACTTCATAATTTATATTTCAATTTTATATTAAAATAGCATTAGTTTCGCAGATTCATTTTATTAATTTTTTATTTTGAATAAATATGAGTTCATTTTAAAAATTTTAAAAATAAAAGAAATATGGGTTAAATTTAGGTCACTCTAAAATTTATTCCAACGTATAGGGTTGCTAATTCTGATAAGCTCGTTTTGAGGTGGAAATGCTAGCTGAGTCCTACGTTTTGTTATATCTTTTAATTTTTATTTTAAATAGGATTTACTTTGATAATTTAAAAAAAAATTAGTTACTTATTTGATATTACAGTATCAAAATTTATAATGTTAATAGAAAAATATCACTTTATTAATGTTGTGAAGGTATAGATATTTATTTATTATAAACTTAATTTTACACCCTTAATTAAAAATTTGTGAGTCTAAAAATAATTATTTTATAATTTTTTTAGACCATTAACCATATTTAATAATGATTGATGAAAAATTCTTTATTCATTAACAGTAGGATTGTGCATGATTTCTAGTGATTTCGAGTTGAATTAAAAAATCGTATGGAATCAAATTAGAATGGAAGAAAAATCAATAATATAGAAATGAAATCAAATTATATCGAATTAGATTTATTTATATAGTTAATTCTAATTTTGATTTTTTATTAAAAATAATCCGTACTGAATTAAAAATATATCAAAAAATTAATTTATATATACATTATATAATTTATAATGATCCTATAATTTTAATATATAATTTCAATAATATGTATTATATATCATATAATTTTAATAAAATTAAATATATAATTGTAATATTATTTAATTATTAAATATCTCTTATCATTTAATAATATAAAATTATTTAATTATATCATTTAATAATATTTAATTATTTAATTATACACTAATATAAAATTATTATATCTTTTGATCACTCATCAATTATTAAATATGGTATAATTTAACTAATTTTATTAATTAATTAAAATTTATTCTATCTAAACAATATACATTATTTTAATATTAATAGAATTATATTAATAAAATATAAATTATTAAAATAATTATATATATCAATATATACATATTTATCTATTTATAATTATTATTAATAGCTATATGATTTATAAAAGTATAATTTAATTAATTTAATTCGTTAATTATATTTCATTCTATTTAAATAGATTATATTATATATTATTTTAATATTAATAGAATTTATAGTAATAAAATATATAAATTATTAAAATCAATTATATATATATATATATATAATTATTATTATTACTCTTATATATATAATCGTTAATTAAATTATATATATTAATAAAATATAATTTAGTAAAATTAAAAATAAATTAAATGACTATTTAAAAAAAAATACTATTTAATTAAATCATATAATTTTAGAAACTACCTAATTTTAGATAAAATTACGCTAGTTGGAATATAAAGTTTTAAAAACTATATTAGAAGTTTTTTTTTTTTTAAGAATTTGAAAATTGTAATAAGAGAATTATATTATGTTTGGATTTTTATTGTTTTAATATATTTTAATTGAAAATATTATATGATATTATAGATGTTTGATATTATTTTAAAATTTGAATATGAGATTTGTTAATTTGATATAAATAATATTACTATTATGTTACAATTATTTAATTATTTTGTTTAAATTTAAATTTTATTAGAGAAATTGATAATCGAAATAAGAATTGATAATAGAATAGAATTGGAAGTAAAAATATATAGAATGATGCTAAAATTTAATTTTAATTCTAGTTTTAAAAAATTTTAAAATTTTACTTTCAATTTCGATTTCAATTTTTATAAGTAACCATATCGAAGTCGCACGCTCCTAATGTTGATCCATAACCAGTACCAAATTAATTAAACATAGACCAGTTGGTCACTCTTGAAACAATCCAAGTATAATATGCTAAGTAAAAAAAGTACAGTATAGTGCTTTAAATTTAGTAAAAGTTATAATTTAATTTTTATATTTTTTTATTAAAAAATAATTAATTTTTAAGATTTTATTTTATTATTAAAATTATAATAATTTAGTGATATGCATAATTCGAAAATACATGTAATTTCATTGTGATTAAGCATTAAAATTTTATACTAATTCTATTAATATTTAATTATCAATAAAGGCAATGTGTAAAATAATTAAAATAAAAATAATTTAACTATACTAATCTAGGAGAGTTTTAAATTACAAATAATGAGGATTTAACTCAATTGAATAAAATTCTAGAACACTTGAATTTAATTTTAACAACAATCAACTCATTCAATAATTTAAATTTAATTATTAATATAAGAGTTTATGGATCTAAAATTTTTCAAATTTTTTCTCAAAATTTAATAAAAATATTAATTAAAACATGAACTTGCGTATTATTTTTTATAAAATTATAACTTTTTCTTTCGATAGTCATTGTAAATTTCAACATTCAAACACATAAAAACATTCAAAAATATTAAACCTAAAAAATAGTAATTACATTAATAAAGAAAATTAATACTTATATACTTTTGGAGTTGAAGAGTTAATTTTCCTCCCTTCAAACTTAATTTTCAGAGTTAAGTAGAGTGAAAATAAGAGGTTTAGTGCACCTCACGGCTAAGTCATGTGTAAGACCTACTACCATTTGCCCACTTAAAACATATCTTACAGTCTGGTCGTGCATGAAGTCCATTTCTACTAGATCGTGAGATATTCTGACCTCATTTTTATTTTCTCTTTGTGGCTCCTCATGTTCTGATTATGAATTTACTTGATTCTCATGGAATAACTATTAGACATTATGCTTTTTTTACCCTTAAAATTTTCAAAATAAAATTTATTTTCACTTAGAAATAAAAAAACTAATAAAAATTAGAATTTTGAATTATGTACCTACCAAATAAAAATTGATATAAAAGTATAGGAAAATAACTGTAAAATTGTATTTAAATGTGGTAAGAATAAATAAAAAAAAAATTCATAACGTCATTTAGTCATTTAAATTTTACTTGTTAATAGTTTAATCTTTATAATTTTAATATTTATAATAATTTAATCTTTGCAACATATTTGCAAGTTGAAAAAGGCACCATATGGATTTAAACAAACTCCAAAATCTTAGTATAAAAAAATTGCTGAGTTTCTTATCCGTAGTAGTTATACAGTCACACCAACCAATTTTAGTTTGTTTATTAAATCTTCAAAAGGAAGGTTAGCGGTCATCTTCATTTATATCGATGATCTTATTATTATCAGAGATAATGAGATAGAAATCCAACAAATAAAAGAGAATTTATAAATTCGCTTCCAAATGAAAAAACTTGGAGAATTAAATCACTTTCTCGAATTGAAAGTAGAATGCACAAAGGAGTGAGTGTTCCTATATTAGTAAAAATATATAAAAGATCTATTTCAAAAGTATGGAACGCTCAATTGCAAAACTTTTTACTTTTCCAATAGAGGTCAACTGCAAGTTAAGCATCTTATAAGGTAAAGATTTGAATGATGACAGATAGTTGGAAGTTTAATCTATCTAACGCTGACAAGACCAGATATTACATCTATAGTTGGAGTAGCAAGCCGCTTCATGCAGAATCCGAAAAAGTCTCACTTAAAAATAATTAAAAGAATTTTGAAGTACATCATAGGAATACTTAAACTCAAGTTATTATACAAAAGTAAAGTTAACTGCAAATTAGAAGATTGTAATACAAAAAGATCAACTGCATGCTACATATTTATTTTGGGTTCTAGAGTAACCACTTTGTGTAGTAAAAGACAATCGACTATGTCACTCTCAACCACATAAGTAGAATACCGTGCGGCAACAATGATAGTATAAGAAACTACCTGGTCAATACAATTGCTAAGGACTTGCATCAAGAAATTAATTATCCAATACCATTGTATTGTGATAATTTGTCAGTAATCAATCTAGTGGAGAATTCAGCATTTCATGCAAGAATAAATATGTCGAGGTGCATTATCACTTCATAAGAGAGAAAGTGTTAGAGATGAAATCAAAATGATAAAGGCGAAAACAGAAGATCACATTTTTACTAAAAGCCTATATAGTGCAAGAGTTTCATAAGTTATTCAGCATGACTTTAAGGGCAACTATAAAAGAAATGTAACTAGTGATGAGAGGAGTGTTAAAATCATTGCAATGTGTGTAATAATTATTCAAATTAATAAAAAAAAAAAAGAGAAGCTGTAAATTCAAAAAAAAAGACAACATTTGAAGAAAGTGTTAAACTAAATGATTTAACTAATTAAACTGATAGTGAATAATACTAATTGAATCAAACTGTATGTTTTAATTAATTAAACTGTTAAATTAAAATCAATCGATTTGATTTAATTTTTTTTTATTTGAATCGAGATATAATCTGTTTTAGGGAATAACAGTGAATGTGGTAAGAATATTTATATTTGAGTGATATTTTATTTTATTATAAATATTTTAATTTTTAGTGAAATTAATATGTTTTCAGTGGGTACAAATTTTTAGTTGTGCGGCTATTTTTCTTACTTAAATCTCCACATCTCCCACAAAATTAATAAATAAAAATTGAGCTGACTAGTCCTTGGAAAACGAAAGTTGGAAAGTTGGAACAAATTTCAAACTTGTCCAGTGAGTGGTTGGGCAGGGCACGACGTAAAGGGAAGGAAATTGCCAAGGGACTCATTTTCAACGAAAATAATTAAAGATGAAAGAGAAATGAGGAAAAAAAAAAACCATCATTAATATAATATTTGCTTAATTCTACTGATTTTTCTTTTATAATCCTCAGTGTTTATTAATGCATTTATAAGTTATAAAATATTTATTAATTATCCACTTAATGCTACAATAAATAACAATTATTATTGATTAAATTATAATATTAAAAATTATTTATTATACATACCTGTAATAATATATGGACACATTTTTTTTCATTTAAAATACAATTATGTGTTTCTAATTATTAATAATATTTCATAAAATTATCAAAATACTTAATATTTCCTATTATATTATTAATATAATAAAAAATGACATTTGAATGTATTATAAAAGCGTGTATATATATATAGATAAAAAAAATTTAGTACACAAAAGAAAGAAAAAACGACTGAAACTCAAAATATTATTTTATTTTTATATATTAATTAAAAAAATATAGAGTAATTATATGTGGAATTAATATAACGGGTAGAATTGACTGCACAGTACAATAAATTAATATTTAAATAAATAGATAATTAAAATCTATAAATAAATTAGTAAACTCAAAAAATATAAGAAATATTTATTATTTAATTTTTAGATATTATTATTATTAATAATTTAATTTTTATATTTTTAAAAATTTATTAAAATAATTTTTTTTATCAACAAAAAGAAAAAGTGAAAAATAAGAAGAAGAAAAAAAAATAATTTAATTTTTTTATTATATTTTTAATAATAAAAATAAATGCTATTAAATGAAAAAAATATTTATTTGACGGAAATAAAATATAAAAATATTTTTTAAAAAATTGATTATCTAAAAAGTAAATAGTAAATCTTTCAAAATATAATAATTAATTAATAATTTTTTTTTTATAAAAAAAATGTAATTACCTTTACACAAATATTTTAATCCTATGTAAGAATCTTATATGTTACAACTATTCCACTTTATAATTTTTTGAAAATTTGAGAGACCGACTCTCGAGCAAATAGACACCTAGGACATAAATTTTCGGAATGAGGAACCATAGTTATGCTACACAACCATTCTCTTATGCACAAACATTCACAAGAAGCAAGCCGCACAAGGATCTCAGCTTTCAAAGGAGCCGGCCCAAGCCAAACATAAGGCGAGGTCACTAGATTCTCAAGAGAAGCATACAAAAAAAGTCAGAAAGAACTAACAGAAGATTCCCTTTCGTATTCAGCTTCTAGAACCTCAGCCACAGACAAATGAGAAAGAAATCAGCCAACAACAATCTTTGAAGGGTCATGATCTTGCCATATAAGGACCTGTTGCCACCTGCATTACCTAAAACAAGGAATAATTAATTCTATTACTTTTAAGGAAGTAGCAAGCGGAAAAATAAAGTATATTCCCATTACTTATTTTAAAAGAAAAATGCATTAGAAAAGCTCTTTAATTACTTACCTATCTTCATCCAAAGATACGAACTCCAAGAAAAGTACTTCTAAGCAAATGTAATTCTTTAATTACATCCCTCATTTTCATTCGATTTTTAGGTGATTGCGCTGAACAAGCTATTCCAACTTTGAAAACTGAAATCAAGCCATCTTTCTCTTTGGCTATACTCGTTCGACTTATGTTTCCATTAGTGCTGGACTCTGCTTCTGCATGTGTTTGAGCTTGCTCATCTATTTCACTATTTGTTGTTTGTGTCTCTTCCATTCCTCTTGGGAGAAGGGTCGGGTCTGTGATATGCACAAGTCTTTCTGGTAGTGCATCCTTCACAAAGTTGTGTAGAGTTAAATAATTTTTAAATATTTTATCTGTTGGCCTTTTTCCTGTGAACATCTCCAATATAAGAATTCCATAACTGTACACATCTCCCTCCTTCGATGCAGTACTCCCAATTCCATATTCTGCGTTAATTTTATAGAATTTATACATAAATTGTTAGTAAATAAAGAAGAATAGAAAAACTAAATAATCAAAAAGCATATATGAATTAAGTTGTTACCTGGAGGAATATAGCCAATTGTCCCCCGTATTCCAACTGAGCTGGTTTCACTTTGAGATACATCATTGGTGTAGAGCTTAGCCAAACCGAAATCACTTAAATGTGCAACCATGTCATCATCGATTAGAATATTGCTAGGCTTCAAGTCACAATGAATGATTGGAATTTCATAAAGGTCATGAATATAATGCAATGCAGATGCCACGTCAATTGCAATATTTAATCTTCGAAGAAAATTCAACTTTCTTGATTTATAATTTGTGCGGGTGTGATGCAACCACTTCTCTAAGCTTCCTTTACCTATGAACTCATAAACAAGAGCTTTGAATTCATTTTGTTTATAATCAATGCTGGAGCAATACGTTAATAACTTAGCCAGATTCCGATGCCTCACTTTCCCTAACACCTTGCATTCGTCCATGAAGCTTTTTGAAGCACCATTCATTCCAAGATTGAGAACCTTAATAGCCACAGGTCCTTCAATTTCATTTAGAAATCCTTTATACACAGAACCAAAGCTTCCAGAACCAATTAATTCATGGGCAGAGAATCCTCTTGTTGCATCATAAAGTTCCTTGTAAGATACCTTAACAATGTGATCCATTTCTACGGGTGTAACAAACGACTTCCTTTTTGATGTTCTCCATTGATACGCAAGCACAGAGGATACCATCAACAGGATAAAGAAAATCACACAAGGAATTATGATTACTAACTTGATAGCGATGGACTCATCAAAACAAATTCGATTATTAGCGCAACGAAGCTCCATATCATGTCCTATTTCTTTTGTAGGACATTTTGGTTGATTGAATACGCTCGTAGCACCACAGAGCATGTCATGTCCTATTTCTTTGGTAGGGCATTTTGGTAGATGGAGTTCTGGTACTCCTCCACAAAGCTTATTATTACCGATCAATGAAATTGCACTTGAATTGTTGAAAACTCCTTCAGATGGAATCTCGCCCATAAGATTATTAAAAGAAAGATTTAAATACAGTAGATATATTAAACTTTGCAAGACTTTTGGAATTTCTCCAGTGAGATTATTTTGTGAAATATCCAATTTTTGGAGACCCTTCAAGGAAATCAAAGATGAAGGAATCATTCCTTGAAAAGAATTTTGTTGCATATAGAGATATTCCAAACTTGAACAGGATCCAATAGTTACAGGGATTTCTCCAGAAAGCATGTTTCCCGAGACATCTAGTTTATTTATATTTGTTAGCTTCCCCACTTCTGCAGGCAGGCTGCCAGTCAATGAATTTCGTGATAAGTTTAAGCACAAAGACAATGAAGGAAGGAGAATCTCCTTGGGTATAGATCCATTAAAGTTATTTCTTGAAATATCCAGATACAACAAATTTTGGCAATTCCTTATGCTTATAGGGATAATGCCTTCCAAATTGTTTTGTGAAAAGGTAAGTTTAAACAATTGGGTGATATTGCCTATAGTGAACGGAACCTTGCCAGACAATCTATTTTCTCCCAGATCCAGCAGTTGAAGTTTTCTTAATTTTCCCAAGGAAGAAGGGATAACTCCAGTGAGAAGATTGCCCCGCATGTCTAATGAAATTAAGTTGATGAGATTTTCTAATGCTTCAGGAATAACTCCTGTGATTTGATTTCCTCCAAAATACAGCTGGTTAAGTTGAACTGACAGATTGGCCACAGAGTTGGGCAAAACACCTCCAAAATTATTTGAGCTGAAGCCTAGAATTTTCATATTGCTACAGTTCTTCAAAGATGTTAAAAAGGCCATATCACTTGTGGTATTATATCCCAAGTTATTATCAGCAACTTTAAGCCGCTGAAGCCTCTGTAAATTTCCCAAACAATTCGGGAGTTGTCCCACAAAATTGTTTTCTACAACCTCGAGTATCTCCAATTGAGAAGCATTGCAAAATGAATTTGGAATAAACCCAGAAAACAAATTGTCTCCAATTCTAATCTGCTGGAGATTTGGGAGAGTTATCCCTATGTTTCTTGGTAGGATACCGCTAAGCTTATTTTGCGTAATTGAGATATTTCTAAGAGATGAGATATTGAAAATGGACAAAGGGATCATACCAGATAGTTTATTATCCTCAAAATTGAAAAATGTTAGCTCGGTGAATCGTCCCAATTCATGTGGAATGTTTCCCTCCAATTCCATCCTTCCTGCATCAAGGATAGCAAGCGATGAAAGATTACCAAGAGAAGGTGGAATTGTTCCATTCAGATTGTTGACACTGAGACGAAGCTCTTCAAGCATTGCCAAAGAATCAAGCTCCGTCAGGATTTTCCCAGTTAGATTATTCCGTTGCAGTTGGATTATCTTCAGACGGGAACAACGAGTCAAATTGAGAGGAATGTCACCTTCTATCATGTTGTTGTTGAGATTGAGTTGCTGCAATCGAAGTAAATTACCGATCTCCTGTGGAATTCGGCCATTGAAACCATTGTTTTGGAGGTTGAGAATTCTTAGAAAACTCAAATTACCAATATGTGGTGATATAGATCCAATCAAATTGTGGTCTCCTAACACCATTAAAGTGACTCTCTGGTGGCGGCGACTGCAAGTGATTCCATACCATTGGCAAAAAGGGAGAGAATCATTCCATGAGTTGAGGATTTCATCTGGATCACTTATTATCTCTGCTTTGAAATTGAGCAAAGCGAGCTTATCAGTGTGATTTCCTGAAGAATGGGCTTGGAGAAATTGCAAGAAGAAAAGAACTAGTTGAAGATAAATAAGAAAAAACTTGTAAATATCCATTTGGTTCAGTGGAAGAGGCTGCTGGTGGGAGGAATTTACTTAGCATTGGTTATGGTGATGGTTAAATTAATAAATAAAAATTGAGCTGACTAGTCGTTGAAGGAATGACAAGGGAAAATGAAAGATGGAAAGTTGGAACAAATTTCAAACTTGTCAAGTGAGTTGTTGAGCAGGGCAGGGCACGACGTAAAGGGAAGGAAATTGACAAGGGACTCATTTTCAACTAAAATAATTAAAGATGAAAAAGAAATGGGGAAAAAGAAACCATAATTAATATAATAATTGCTTAATTCGATTGATTTTTCTTTTATAATCCTCATTGTGAATTTGCAGAAGCTGCTAATTCTTAGGAGTGTTCTAAACTACAAGCAACGAAAAGATTTAACTCAATTAAATGAAATTTTAGGACATCTGGTTTAATTTAACAACAATCAACTCTTTCAATTATATTCAATAATTTAAATTTAATTATTAATGTAAGAGTTTACAAATTTAAAATTTTCAATTTTTTTTCAAAATTTAATTAAAATATTAATTAAAGTATGAATTTTATCTACATTAAGAGAACAAATTTTAATTAAATCATTAAAATTAAGTTGCACTATAAAATTACATGGGTGAAATTATATTATTCCCCTCTGAATGTTATTTTTATGTTGCCTATTTTTTTTCATAAAATTATTATTATTTTTTTCTGATAATCATCATAAATTTCAATATTCAACGCAGAAAAAACACTCCAAAGTATTAAACTCAAATAATGAGTAATTATATTAATAAAAAAAATTAATACATAAATGATGAATATTTAAATGTTTAAAATACATCAAACACTCTATATTGGAGTTTAATTATACATGAGTTTAAAAACCCTAATAAAATTAATAAAATCTAATCCAATAACCATTACAAATTATAATAAAAATACAATAAAAAAAAGTTAAAATGAGAAAAAATAAACTTTTGACTATGGTAACAAACTTTAGCTTTGAAATATTGCTCCAATCTAAAATCTTCGCCTCCTCTTTTTGCTATGACAAGGTGGCTAAATAGAGAGCTTTTGAGTCTCTCCCAAATGTAGCTAGCTGCTGTAAAATGAGAGAAATGATAATTATATACTCTTGGAATTAAAAAATTAATTGTCTTCGCTTTAAATTTAGTTTTCAGAGTTAAGCGAGTGAAAATAGAGGGTTTGATGCACCTCACAGCTAGACCACGTGTAAAATCTCTCCCACAATCCTGTGAGCCCTGCTGTCATTTGCCTACTTAAAACATATCTCACAGTCTAGTCATGTGTGAAATCCATTTCTCATGACTAGGCCATGAGACGTTCTTACCTCATTTTTCTCTCTTTTTATGCCCTTTTATAGTTTGTTTGTGAGTTTTGATTGATTGTTATGGTCTAGCCATTATATATTCTGCTTTTTTATTCTTAAAATTTTCAAAATAAAATTTAATTTCATCGGAAAATAAAAAAATTAATAAAAATTAGAATTTTGAATTATATATCTACCAAAAAAATTAATATAAAAACATAAAAAAATTATTGTAAAATTGTATTTAAATATAGTAAAAATAAATAAATAAATTCATAACATCATTTAGTCATTTAAATTTTACTTGTTAACAGTTTAATTCTTATACTTTTTAATATTTATAATGATTTAATCTTTGTAGTTTTAAATTTAACATTTTTTATTTGGGTTAATTAGTTAAAAAGATACAAAGTGATTTACATATGTGAATCGAAAAGGAAGAAGCCCATATTTTACAGAGGAAATGCGGTCAAAATTGCCATAATTTGATGTTTCGGATAAATTATTGAATATGATTTATTTTATAAAAAAAGAATTTAAATAAATTTTTATAAAATTATATATATTTTTATTTTATTTAAAAATAAAAAATTTAAATTATTTCATTTCAAAATAAGAAAATTGATAATAAAAAATTAAATTTTTATCAAAATTTTAATTTCAAACAAGGTGAATAATTGGTTATGAATCTACATTAGATTCGTCTAAAAACCCTCTGATCTATCTAATGCATTTAATCTAAGTTATTAATTTAACATCTTTATCATTTTACGTCGATTTAATGCATGGTTAATGTCAAAATGAAACTTGTGGCAAAGGAGTGGAGATAAAAGATGTAGGTTTCTCTCTTCTGCATCTTATCGAAAACTCCATTGAAAGTGCTAATGTGCAACGGCTACAGCAGTGCTGCTAGCCAGAAAAACAGAATCAAAGATATTCTAAATCTCCAAAGGAAAGGTGGAAAGTGAGAAATGAGAAAACAAGAAGGGAAATTTTGTTTTTTTGGATGTTGCCTCCTTCCAAAATGCAACGGTTTCAACTCTTTTTTTTTTTGTTTAAATATAAAATTACCTTTTAGTTATTTAATTTTTTTTAATTAAGTTCATTTTAGCAATAAATGAATAATTTATTTAAAATGATTTAACACTTTCAAATAAATAAATAAATAAGTAAAACAATACTAATGACAATATGCTTAAAATATTTTAATATCTTAATCATAGAAATTACATAAATATTAAACTAATACTTTGAATATAATAGTATTGAATTTAAATTCCTTAAATAATAATAATAAGTGAAATATTTTTTATTTAAAAAGATAGGAGGTTGCAGTTTGCACTAACCATAAGTTGTTCTAAAGCATGGCAAAAGAACCAAGCATTACAGGATTTTTTTTTTTTTTTTCCTAGATTGCAGTTGAATTTTTCTGAGATGAGAACAACATGCTAGGTTGACTGAATATCGACGAAATTGCAAGGGAAAATGAAACAAGGAAATTAAATTATAATATAATTCTTTTTCATCATCAGAATGTTGAAATAATTTTCTAACTTGTCCTGTGGGTTGGGCAAGAGTGTCACATGGGATGAGAAATTGCCAAGCGTCTAGTTTCAATGAAAGCATTGAAATTAAGGTGAGGGTAGGAATATTGAAATTTACATTTAGTTTCAATAAAATTTAATATTATTCATCATAAAATTTACATTTATAAACAAGATTAAAATAATATTTAACTATAATAAAAATAATACTTTCAAATTTTAATTACATTATATTTTATAAAAATTTTACTAATATAATTAATTATTATAGATTTCAGAAAACAAAATTTAAATTGTAGTATAAAATTTTTTAATCGAGTCACCATTCAATCTATAAAATATTATATGCAAAATTCAAGTTGCATAATCAACGTACAACTCTACCTTTACTAATTTAGAGGTAGTTTGGTGTGATTGTTATAAGGAGCTCAACCCTTTTAGCTGGTTGGCCAAATAACATTCAATGTCAAGATTTCAATAGTTAGGCTTTAAAAATCAAGATATTAAATTGCAGGTTTCAAAATAATTTATCCATTTCTAATTTAGAGATTTAATAGCGGAGATATGTAAAATTACCCCATGATTAATTAAATGTTCAAAATTCAATTTTAAATTTAAATAAAATTGCAATTGATTTTAAAATTTTAAAAATTAACAATGCTCGTTGATGGTAAGGCATGCCAGTAAGAGCATTAGATGAAGCATTAAATTTTAAAAATTAATCAAATTTATATTTAAAGTAAATGTTGGGATAATTTATTTAAAATTTAAATATTTAAATTAAAATACAAAATAAAAGGACAATTGAATCTCAATTATCTAAAAATAAACATTAGATATATCCAACAGTAAATTCAAAAATATGAACTAGTTATATTATTAATTTTTTTTCTAAATAAGAGGAAAAAAAATTGTGATATAGTAGGATTCGTTGAAAAGAATTTCCTTGCATAAAGAGATTTTTCAAACTTGGACAAGATCTAATGGTTGCAAGAAAGCATGTTCCTTGAGACATCTAAGGTTTTTTTTTTTTTTTTTTTTGCTAACTTCCCTTGATGGCAACTCATCCAGATGAAAGGTTACCAAGGGAAGGTGGAAATTTTCCATTTAGATTGTTTGAAGAATACTGAAGCCTTTTGAACATTGTCAAAGAATTAAGCTCTACTGGGATTTTCCCAGTCAGAGTATTCCATGATGCCAAGTCGATTGTGTTGAGATGGGAACATCGGGTCAAGTTGATTGGAATTTCGCCATTTATTATATTATTGTTGAGATATAATTCCTGCAATTGTTTTTATTATGTTATTATTGAGATATAATTCCTGCAATCGAAACAAATTACCCACGTCTTGTGGAATTTGCCCATTAAAATTATTGTTTCGGAGGTTGAGAATTCTCAAAAAACTTAAATTGCTAATAGATGGTGATCCGAATCTAATCAAATGATGGCCTTTTAACACCTTTAACACCTTTGAAGTGACTCTTGTGGTGTCGGCGACCACAAGTGATTCCATACCATTGGCAAAAAGGGGCAGAATAATTCCATAAGTTGAAGATTTGATGTGAATCACGGGATATTGAGCAAGGTATAATTTGATGAAGAATGGGCATGCATGAAATGAGGTTCGAACAGAGTAAAATAACAAGTTGAAGATAAATAAGAAAAAGCTCATATATCTTCATTTGCTTAATTTTGGTGTGACTTGTCAATGGAAATAACAAACAAAAACGTATTTGACTGGCTGTCGACAACGCTGCTAATTTCTAGCTTGCCCCGTGGGTTGGGCAGGCAATAATGGAAAATTGAAAAAGCAAGGAAACAACAAAAACTGTGTACATAATTTTTGGACAAATCATAATTTAATAAAACTAATAATTTAGTCTTTGTAATTTAAAATTCATCTATTGAATACTTAAATTCTGTTAATTAATTTACAGGGATGGAAGGAAAATTATAAAAGGAAAAATAGTTTTTATTTTTTATTTTTTATTTTCTATTTTCTATTTTTTTATTTTCTCCTTTTCATGTTTGGATTGATACAAAATAAAAGGAGAAAAATGAAAAATAAATTTATTTTCTCTTGTTTAAAAAGAAAAGAGTGGAAAGAAAATAATATTATTTTCTTAAAATTACTAATATATCATTTATTTTTATATAAGGTTAAAAAAAATAAAGAGCATGAATGTAATTTTAAATTGAAATGACGTTTCCCTTCATTTTTTCTCCAATTTAAAGAGAAAATAACCAAGTAAAATAGATTTTATTTTCTCTTTCTTACTTATTTTCCATCACTTTCTAAACAAAAGAAAATATTATTTCAAAATTACTTTCCTCCCATTATTTTCCTTCCCTCTAACTTTTTTATATCCAAATATGCTCTTAAAGTTTAATGAGATCTACTATTCAGTCCCTTAATTAAAAATATTTTTACAATTACTCTTTAAATATAAAAAAATTATATAAACATGCACCTATAATTTTTAAATTGATCTCTAAATATTATATATATTTATAATTAAATATGAAAAAATTACTACTCAATTCATATAATATTAAAAAAAATTATTATTTAATTCATGTGATATCAAATAACTTATTAATTAATCTCTTAATTTTAAAAATATGTTAAAACTTTCTTTTTTAAAAGTATATTAATTAATTTACCCGTTAAATTTAACTATTAAATATTATTAAAAAAAATTTAAAAAGGCTAATTAATAATTTTTTTATAAAAAAATCTTAATTAATAATTCAAAATGTAATTATAAACATATACCATTTTTCTCAGATAGATGGATCCATAGATGAGTTATTCACTATACATAATCTCTCTCTCAGCAATCCAAGGAATGAAACATCTTACACTTGCATGAACAAAACACGGCAGAGACAAAGTAAACCTGAAAACCCTAATTCCCATCCTTCTTTCTTCTATTTCTTTACGTAAAACCAAAGCAACTCCCATGGCAGCTTCACTGAGTTCCTTCACAGTCCTCTTCAGCTTCATCTTAACTCCAGATTTTTCCTGGAAATGGTAACTGCTAAGAAATGCACGTCTCGCATTCCAATAATCACGATTACTGCGATGACCACTTCCATAATTATCTTGCCAGTAACCATGGGAGAGTTGAAGAGGTTGACCTGCTGGACTCATGTCAGGCCAATTGGAGACGATCACTGGACAAACTTTGGTGTTTGTCATGGCTTGGATTAACGTTGTAGTTAGAGAAATGAAATGGATATTGTCTTAATTTATATATAATTAATCTTGGATTGGAGCTGTATTAATTAATAGAAGGATAAGTGGTTGAACCAAAGTGGAAATAGATGTTAAGGTTGGTGGCTATGGTTGCACCCAAGGTTCATCAACCTTAGCTTCGTATTAATTGGGAGCTATTTTAACCAGATTATCAGGATTATGTATTTTATAAAATTATTATCTTAATATAGCTAAAATAAATTTTTTCATGAGTTCGGTGTCATCTGTTAAAAATAAATCGGACACTGTGATATTCGATTCTTCATTAAAACTCGCTCTTTCTTGAGTAAGTTAAGCTTTTACATAAAATTACCGTTAATAACTATAATCTAACAAATTCTAATTGCATGCAATACTATTTGATGTAATGCAATAACAATCGTCAAAATAAATCTCTTTGATAAGCTCGATCCCACCTAATGAAAGATAAATCTATCACATAGTCCGGTTCTTCATCAACACTCGCCTTCTCTTGAATAGGTCAAGTTCTTATATAAAGTTATAGTTAGTCAGCAGGTACAATCTAACAAATCCACACTGATAATCACAGAATTTCCGATTAATTAGTCAGTGGAATCTCTTATCAATTAGTCAATATCAGTCTGAATTTCTAAAAAATTGCTATAATTAATCGATATACATTTTTACATAAATACTTTTGAATTCTAAGTAATTCTTTATATTCACTAATATTTTTATTTTATTGATTTAAATGTTAGAGTGGCGACTGACTGCTACGTGCCAACCACCTCCCATTTTTTTTTTTATAAATTAACCAATTGCGACATAATTTCATTTCAGTTATATCACTATTAAATTCGCAGTTTGATTATAATTTAAAATTATTTTAAAGAAATTTTTATTTTCTTAGTATATATAATAATTTATTTTAATAAATAATTTATTTTCTATATAATAAGATTATAATTAATTTTAGTATTATTTTTATTCATTAAAATAAAAAACTATTATTTTATATTATAATAATAATAATAAATATAACCATTCTCAAATTATTATTATTAATTTATTACTGCAGTTTAAAGTACAGGTCGTAGATCCATTTTATGGCAGGTTAATAGTACTATAATTTACATCTACAGATAATTATTTATTAAAATAGTAAAATGCATATGCATATTTATTATTATTAAAATAAAATTAATTACTTTATTTACACTGCAATGTTATAATAAATTAATAAACTATAATTTAACAAAAAACTTAAAGTTTAATTAATCTAATTTTGAAATCAGTAATTGAGATCTAAACTTTTGAATAAATATATAAATTAATGTTTGCTATTAGAATTATAGTTAATTCTCCATTAATTCTAGCAAAAATATCAAAATAACCTCAATTGTATTTTTAATTTAAAAACAATTTAGTTTTTAAAATTTTATTTTCAGTAAAGAAAGAGTCTCTTTATTCAAATTAACGTAGATTCCTCATCAAATTAAAATTAAAATTAATTTAAATAAGGATTTATTGAGTTAAATTCAAAATTAGGGTAAATTATATGTACGTCCCTAAGGTTTGACATACTCTACAAGTTAGTCCTTGATTTAAATTTATGTAACAATTAAATTCCTAAATTTTAATTCTGTTTAACAAACTAGTCCTTCTCGGCTATGTCAAATTTCAAGGACCTGCATATAATTTATCCTAAAAATTATAATTATGTACTTAAAAATTTTGGTTTGTTATCCTTATATATTACAAATTACTCCTTCAGAACTATAACTTTCAACAAATAAGCTCCTATATGTTTATAAATTCCAAATTCATCCTCGCTTGCACTTTGGTCCAATATGGTATAGATCCAATTCAAGATCAGCTCTGAATTAAAATTAGTCCAATTAAATATCTATCTGATTTAAATCAATTAGACACAAAGTTGGTCCAATTTGATACGGGTTTAATTCAAAATTGGTCCAATTTATTGTTTGCTTCAAAATTAATCTGATTTAGGATTTGTTTGATTCAAATCTATTCAATATAGGTTCGATTTAATTTGATACCAATCCAATTCAAAATGATTTGAACAGAAAAATTAGGTTTAACTCAAGTTCAATTTAATTGAACCTAATTTTTTCTAATAGATTTAGTTTGAATTATGGTAGATTTAAATCAGACCGGTGTTAAATCATATCAATTTTGAATTAGACTGATTCAAATCAGAGATATTTGAATTGAATCCTTCTCAAACTAAACCAATCACAAAATACATTTTTTCAAATAATTATAATATTTAAAAAGTGTTTTTTTTTTATTTTGTAATTAATCCAAAAATTTAAATATAACTAATTCATAATTTTAATAATTATAATAATTTTATTTCTAGATCATGCAATGCTTTCAAAAATAATAACCCATTAAGATGAATTGTAAAATTAATATTATACTGAGAATTTGTTATTTTATGTAATTATTTTATTTAATTTGCATTTAATTTTGTCGTATATTGAAAATTTACTCTTTTTTTTTGACTTGGCCAAAATAAAATCAATACAATTTTCTGGCATTGACCCCTCAAAGTCTTCCCAGTCTTTTATTTATTAATAATAAAAGAATGGGGAGACTTACCAGAAAATTGCATTGATTTTATTTTGCCCAAGTCCTATAAAGCCACAATACTTGAACAGCTTTAGCCAACAATTACATTTCTAGTTCATCCTTTCTGAGTTACTTATATCTCTAAACCATCAAATGGCTAGTTTTGGAGATGGTCATCAGAGGCCGAGCACGGCAGTAACATCGGCCGCCAATACGGTGCAGTCGGAGACCAAGGAATCAAAGAATTCAAGTCCTCAAATGATCAGAAAGCTAGGCCAATTTGCACTCAATCTTTTACATTTCGCAGGGATTTTGCTCTTTATACTTAGCCTTATTCCAAGGCATAAGATCCCTTTGATTCTTATGGTCATTCTGACTTATTTAGCATCACCTTATGCATTAATGTTAGGATTTAGGAGAGTGACGATGCCAAATTCCAATACCTTCGTCTATAAACTAGTTGATAGACGTATAGTACTTGGTTTGCTCGTTGTTGCAGTAGTTCTAGTCGGCTAGTCCCAATGCTTATATCGAATTTTATAAGCTCATAAAAATTTTTATGTATTGAAAGATTTTACAGATTTTTCACATTTATTCGATATATTTGCACTCTATTAATAAAATGTGATTAATTGTGAGTTTTATTATAATTTTTTAAAAAATAATTCATCTTTTATTTTGTAATTGTGATTTTAAAAATAAAGAATACTAATAATAATACAAATAAAATTTTTAACTTCTGACTTTCACTTTTAAAAAATAAATTTATTTTTCTTTTAATTAACAAGATACTTTTCATTAATTACTTTTCAAAAGTTATGACAAATATTTTTAATAAATAAGCAGAGGCTTAATGGAATATTGAGGTTTTATTTTATAAAAAAATTCATTATTTAAAAGTCAGAGTTCATTAGACTGATAAAATAAATAAATAGATAAAAAACCGTGCGTCCTTTTCATACCACGTGAGTGGGAAGTTCCCGGTAGATGTATTCAACACGCAAAGAACAATCAATAAGAAACTCTCCATTTCTTCAAAGCCGTCCATCTTCATCAACTTCTTTATTTTTTCTCAAAAATAATTAATTTCATTAAAGATTAAGGCCCTACACTTGATTACAAGAAGAAAAGCCCATGTATATATAATTTTATAGTAAAATTATATTCTATATTAAATAATATTATTATTTATTTTATTATATAATATTATAATACTAGAAAAAATATTATATAAATTATATAACACTGACTATTCAAACTTTATAAAATTTAATAGATTAATTATAAAAATATTTTTAAGAGAGCAATTTGTATTGCATATAAAAAAAAGTAATTATATTGTATATATGAACAAATTTTTCTTAAAAAAATCATTATTTAATAATTAAAAGAATTAATTCTTAACTTTGATTTACTAAACTTTAATCTATTCATTGATTTTCCCGTCGGTCAATTATCAATAAAAGAACAAAAAAAAATTCAAGAAAAAGAATGTCTGGACAAACATTATTCAAACAATTTTTTTTTCTATTTTTTTGCAAAAGTAATTTACAAAAGTTTATTAATGAAGGATATCTTTGAATTTCACATGCATTTTAAATTGTTTATTTTTCTGATGATTATTTAATAAAAACAACAGAAAACTTAAACTATTTACGAAATCAAGTGTTTCAAAATTCAATTAATTATTTTTTTTTCAAAAAATTATTATAAATTTATTACTAGTTATGAATTAAATTTAGAAGAAAATATTTATTAACCCATGATAACTATATCACATGTGCTTTTTTTTAAGGTTCTATGTTGATGTCCTTTTAATTTTCGGTTGCTTTTTCTTTAGTTTTTTTTTTTTTATTTTGTGTTTCTTTATTCTACTCCGCTTTCGTGTAGTAAATCACCTCTCCTTTCTGTTTCCCCACATATGAATAGTTGGTGGGGTTTTTATTTATTTTCCTTTTTAATTTTTTTTTGCAAGTTTTTGATATGTTTTTAGCCCTTTTGTTCTTCTTTGCTAATTCACTAGCCCATGAAAAATGGACTAGATTTACATTATTGAAAAGAAAACATGTGTTCTTTTTTCTACTACGTGAGTGGAAAGTTCCCGGTAGAGGAAGTCAACCATCAATAAATGTCAAAGTCCGTCAACCCCTTGTTCCCTTGTATAAGTCCACTTTTCCTTTTTTTTTTTTTTCTATATTAGAAATTTATTTTATAGAATCACAAATAATATTTATTTCATGATTTTATTTGTGAGGATATAACGATTCATTTGTAATCATTTATTTTTTGAAAAAAAAAATTCTATAAAGTTATACATGATTTTAGTTTATTTTGAAACGAAATTTTTTAAATAAAAATAATGAAATTTTCTTTTATTTCAAACAATAAAATTAAAAAAAAAATCAGTTAAATTACATTTTTATATATTCTTTGATTTTAAACAGTGAGTGCTTAATTGAAATTAATTTAATTAAATAAAATAAGACTTTTTAATTCAAAATTAAAAATTTGTATTTTAACGTATATATAATATATATATATCAGCTTTTATTGAAGATCATAGCTATCAAAATTCTCTCTTTTAATCAAGAAAAATGGCAAGCAATGGAGCAGTGCAGAGGGCAAGCACCACCATAAGATCAGCCTCCACAGTTGATTCCGGCAAGCCGATATCTTCAACAACAGGAACAAACTGGAACGAGTTCAAGTTTACAGATTTCAAACTGGTATGTCCCTTCAACTTCCCTTCAAGCCCAGAAGCAGCTGCTTTAAGAATCATCAGAAACCTGAATCATTTTGCTCTATATTACACTCATTTTGTTTGGATCATACTGTTCATCAGCCTAATTCCCAAGAGAAAGTTGTCTCTGATATTGCTGGTGATCATGACATATGTGGGATCTTTGTTCTTGTTACTGTTACGTGCAGTGCCAAGTTGTAGTATTGTTCATAGGATTTTGGACAAACGAGTGGTGCTTTGTGTGATTGTTGTTGCGACCATGGTTGAGCTTGTCTTGACCCATGCTGGTGTTCATCTTCTTGCGTCGTTGGCGGGTTCTTTGCCGGTGGTTTTGGTTCATGCTATTTTGTGGGTTAGGGAAGATTTCTCCGTTGAAGAGAAGAGCTCTGGTGGCGGTCCTGCTTCAGGGGAGATGATTCCTCTTGTGCAGGAGTCACCGGCTATGGTGTGACGTTTTTTTTTTTTTTTTTTTTTCCAAAAAAATATTAAATAAATTCAATAGTTATTATCTTTTGCTCATGGTTAATGATAACTTAATTTATATTAAGTGTTTAATAAATTCTATTTAAATATTTATGGGTTTATCTGATGATAAATATATTAAATTAAATTTTGAAAGGTCTCAATTCTTTTATTAAAAAGAATTATATTTATATATTATTATTAATGTTAATTGTTAATATATAAAATAATTAATATGAATATATATCATATAATTTATTTTATTATTAAAATAAATGAATAGAAATTTAATATAATAGTAAGAGCAATAATTTAATATACAATTCAATTAACCTAACTCTCTAATCTCTCTCTCTCTCTCTCTATATATATATAAATCAATTTAGTATTTTTTAAATTTAAAATATCAAAAAATAGTATTTTTATTAACATAAAAATTAAAAAAATACAAGAATAAAAAATATTAAACGATGTTTAAAGTTACAAAACTCATATTTCTTATTAAAAATAATATTTTATTATATCAGAATTCATTCAGATATATATTTTTTTTTTAAATGGAGATATATTAATTTTTTATTTAGCTAAAAAGATTAAACTGAATTTATTTAATCTTTAATGAAAAACTTTAGGGACTAATTTGAACATTTTCCGTTTCCCTCGTATCAATAGGAATATCAGACAGTTGAACTTGTGCGTATAAATTTTTTATACCTATACGGCCGATTTCTACGTATAGAAGTTCCCAGAAATACCAGGAATCTAACACAGGAACTTCAAATCGATTTGCTGCGGGAGGTAAGAAACCCATTTCTCTCTGAAGCCCTGAGCTCCTCTTAATCTTTATCACCGTAATCCCTAGTTGCACACTTTATTTTGCTCTTACTCCATTTCCGGATCTGAAATCTTACCGCCATTAAGTTCTCCATTCTTATACGTAGAATTTCCTGGTATTTATCTTGATTCACCAAAATAGAGAACTTGTAGTTTGATTCTCGAGGTTTGTTCCCTGTCGGATGATCTAATGTGTAAAGTTTGGCAGCATTGGGGGTTGTTTTGATCTGGGTCTCTTGAAATTAGTAAATTTGAGTTGGATTATGTAATTTCTGATGAAATTCTGTTTTTTGGAAACCATGATTGTTCGAGCTGAACGGAGCTCTAATGCAGACGTTTTGTAGTGGAAAATTTGATATGGTATTTTCATTTGAGGGTTCAGAAAACTCACCTTAAACAGAGGATTTTGTACATTTTACAGAGAAGAGAACGAAAAGGTTGTTACAGATGGGGAAGCCATTGTTTTACGAGATCTTGGAAAAACCAGCTACTAGTTGTATAATAGGGATATGCAGTGCCATTTGGTTTTATATACAGAAGAAAAATATTGGGTATTCACATGTGGGCTTGAGTTATGAAACTGCTATTGAAGGGCACCATTGGAGGATAATTACATCAGCTTTTTCACATATTAGTGTTCTTCATCTTGTTTTCAATATGAGTGCACTGTGGAGTCTTGGTGTTGTAGAACAGTTGGGGCACATTGGCCTTGGTGTTGCATATTATCTTCAATACACACTTGTGCTAGTTATCTTGTCTGGATTGCTAGTATTGGGAATGTACCACATATTGATACAAAGATTTAAGGTTGAGTATTTTCGGAGAGTGACTGCAGTTGGGTATTCTTGTGTTGTTTTTGGGTGGATGACAATTCTTTCTGTGAAGCAACCATCCTCAAAGTTGGATCTTTTTGGTTTTCTCTCGCTGCCCATCAGTTTTGCCCCTTTTGAGTCATTAATTTTTACATCAATTATTGTTCCACAAGCAAGTTTTCTTGGTCATTTATCAGGAATCATTGTTGGGTATGCAATTGCATGGGGTTTGATTCATGGGATGAACAATTTCTGGGCACTCTCAATGCTGGGATGGATAGTGGTCATTTTTGTTTTCAGTTTGAAGCAGTCTGGTGCATATGATTTCAAGTTTCTTGATATTGAATCTGTTACTGATCCTTCCATGCCTTCTGTGAGATTTCTCGAGAATGGGAGAACCTTGCAGATGAGTGCATTACCACTTGAAGGTGTTGAAGTTGTTTAATATCTAGTAATGATCTTATTCCTTAGAATGTTCTTGACTTCATTAAGAGTCCTTGTTGTGGGATGCATTTGCCGTTGAACATAGTGGTTTCTGAGGTTATCAGCAGCCATCTGTCATACCCGAATCCCAATGGATTATCTGTTGTACTGCATATTCTTTTTATTTTCAGATCCGTTCTTTTGGATCTCATTGTTTTGATCTATAGCTAGTATATCGATCAAACAAACTTCCAAAAATGACATAAATGGATGTCAGATATAATTGCCATGTGTGAGTTTTCTGGACAAGTAAGGTGATAATATTGACTGAGCTTGAGCTCATGCACACTAATGTTCACAGATGCACACACAAAAACAATTAGAAAAGACATGATTGATGATTTCTCCCTTAAATCATCTTATATCATAGTTGTAGTTCCACTTTCCAATTTGCAGCACAGGGTCAGAACATCCATATGATTAATGAATCAGTCATAAGATGTTACATGCACAAGAAAATGTATCCTAAGCTATATTTTCCTATATTAGCGTTAAATTCTCTCTTTTTCTTTCATTTTCTTTTCGTTTTTTCCCCCTGAAGGTTGGTTCTTCCACAATCAATGTCTATTTGATCTAGCAATTTTTGCAATTCATCCAGGTCTATCAATTACCTGGCAAATCAATGCCATCCCCTTCTTGCATCAGTGAGTTCATTGTCAAGTATCCTTTCTGCTGCCATGTCTGGTTAATGTCAATATCAATATATTGGAAGCAAACTAACAGAAAGGTTTTGAGATAACAGAAAAACTATTGTAAGATGTGTATATGGCAACAAAGGAGCAGAGACTAAATGGAAAACGAGGGAACTTTTAAAGAGAGAATTATTATCAAGTTTCTGAATTTTTAAACAATTTATTAATTTATTGCTATTTTAAAATTACTTAAACTGTTTTTATATTTTATAAAATTAAAATCTTTAATTTTTTTGTTAAAATAATTATTGATTATTTTAAATATTTATATTATTTAATATTTATAATTTTAATTATATATGCTATTTAATTTTTATAATTTTAAATATTTATATTATTTAATTTTTTTATCAAAATTAAAATAAGTTGATTAATAGAATTTTTCTTATAAAAGGGCTTAAGAAATTAATTTTAAAAAAATATATATATAGACATTTGTAGATAAATTGGTAAATTTTATGAAAATTGAGGCTCTTTATAATGAAATGGGCTGGGAAAATGACAGAAATTATTGGATATTTAATGGTAGTTTTGGAGAGCGGCCAGGCAGCAGGAATGCTTATTCCTAATTTTAAGGTAATCATTCAGAACATTCTACTTAAAAATTAAAATTTTAGTATTTATAAAAATTAAATTAATTTAATTTAATTTAATTTAATTTTATCAGTTTAATTTTTTACTATATTTTTTATGTTTTACGTTTTTATTTTTAATATCTTAAAATTTAATTAAAATATTTTAAATTTAATTATACTTTAATTTTTATAAAAAATAATATATTACTATCAAATTCGTTTTAATTTTTTTATTTTTTTAATTAAAATTAAAATTAAAAATTAAACTAAAATAAACAGTTTTTTTATTTTAACTAAATACTATGATCAATACTAATTAATTCCTACCAACACTACCACCACGCCACCAAATACTTCCACCAACAACATGCCATATAAAGCAATGATATAATATTCCAGGGAAGATTCCAATATTCATTATATAATAGTAAGTTCCATATCAAGATAATGCAATCATGATCAATAATTGAAGGAGCTAAGCTGAATGAATAAAGTTTGTCATAAAATTTAAAATAACATAATTACTCCAGCTCTAATACTGTCTATAGCATTAAATATTTAAATAATAATAATAATATTTTAACTCGAGCAAAATAATAATATTTAAAAAATTAAAAGTGAATTACTTTTTATAATAACAACAGAACCCAAATCAAATAAATCAACTCATAGTTTTTAAATGAAATGTATACGTATATATATATGTATTCATTAGTTATACACAGAAACAGTTTTATAACTATCAATCAATGAATTCACTGTACTACTCTTTCAATGCCATAAACTCCACAGTCTCTGCTCAGAGACTGCAACTAATCACATCAATCAAATGATAGAGCAGCAGATGCTATGAATATTAGACGCTTTGCCACTCCGATTAAGCTTTTCTTACTGACAACTTATGCACGATCGACTAGCAGGAGCCTATTCATCTGCACGCATCATAACTTGAATCTATTAATACAAGCATGAACTCAAATTTAAATCTTTCCGAGGTAATCGATTTTTTTCACAGTTCTTACCATTTCTTTACATCTTCAGGACATTCTTCATGATTGGAAGTTCCATTAACATGGGCCGATCCATTGGTAGAACCATCCTCTTGAGCACCTGGATGGAGAAATTGAGAAAATCCCTGGCCAATGGATTTCCACAAACGCGTCGGCAATGAAGAATGCAAACTACCAGCAGTTTCATCTGATGATGGCTCAAAGGAATGCGCAGAAGCAGGGTTTAGATCAGAGAATCTGACAGCACCTAAGAGTCGTTCTGGAAGCTCCGACTCTGTCTGACCCTCGATGACAAAAGCTAAGTCAACAGTCAGCATCGTGATGTAACCAAATGCTAGATGAACAATTGCACTTGCAACCACAGATGATCCAATATCCACATCTACTTCAAAAAAATTCTCTGCAACACAGTATCTACAAGTAAGGGCACGACCAATAATGCATACGGCCTGCTCCCCGACTGCCTTTCTTACAATCCAGGGACCTTTTACAATGTTGGCAATCAGTTTGAGTCTTGAATTTCTGAACCCATCATCCCCTCTCAAGAACCGGTCCACCAACGATCCCTCCGTGATTGGTTCTGTGGCAACAAAATACACCACAGCACTATAATTATCCTTGCTAGGTACTTGTAGATTAAATGCCCAAACAAAAGGCTTATCGCCAGTTGGAAACTCATCGTCGATAGTCTTCCTTACACGGCTATTTGGATTCTTCAAAATCTCCCCAATCTTGGTAGAACCTTTAATCCAGTCAAATCCAAGAGGCTTTAGAAGGCATTCTTCGGCAGGGATTTTAACCTTGCTTGTCAAGTAATCTGGACCTCTCACCATGAATTTGTCTCCTGGTGGGGAAGCCCAACCATTTGGACAATTTTCTGGTTCAAGTAGCGGCACAGCCCCATCTGCTTTGATTCTTTCTATCCATTCACACTCACTTCTCTCAGCAGGGCTGGCCATATGGTCCTGATAATAATACAGCGAGAATATGCAAGCAACAAGAGTGTTATATACTAGCAAGTTTTACAACTGACAAGAGACTTCAGCTCTTGCAAATCAAGCTCAGATATTAGAAAAACAAAGCAAATAACAAACAAATGGCAGCAGAGACATATAATGACTGAAACAAAGTGTGTGTAATTCATATCAATTCAAACAAGCTCTTAAAACGGATTCCTTAAGACGATTACAACAGCCAAATCTTATCCTGGGGCCAGCTAAAAATCATCTTGCACGCACTAGAGCACAAATGGCCGTGATAATAAATAAAGACAACAAGATATCGATAACAAAAGGGGGAAAATGCAGATTATGAAAAGTAAAATGCCAGATCTTATCTGGTTATATAGAATGCAGCAAAAATATTATCAACCACGAAAATGATAATAGAGGAAAAGGAAAATATTCCCTATGAATTCACAGAATTTTCTTGACAGGTCTTATAGACAAATGCCGCTTCCTCTGCCAGATCCAGAAATATAATTACATCCAAAGAGGATTACCTCTTTGAGGTATCACAGATCAATCCAAGGTGGCAGTTTGTCATATCAATGTGAGTTCATTAGCTGGAAAACATAATATCATGTGAAGTATTACAATAGCAACTTTGAAACTTCCCAACAAAAGCCAAGCCACCACATTATGAATGAAGCAAAAACAACAACATTGCACCAACAAAAAGCCAAATATAGCAATAACTGAAAATTACTCTTTCAAAGAAATCAAAACATACAAGCAGGAAAAACAGAAAGCCATTGTTATATTCAGTTAAGCAATTAACAAAGAGGAGAACCTCAACACTACCCCTCCATTTGGAATCAAGAATTTTGTAAGAATTCAATTCAATTGATTTCTTTTCTAACAATTCTCTTGTTTGAAATAAAAGAATACAATTCTTTTTAGCTTAAATAATTTCATCTTAAAAGAAGTTGAAATTTTGCATGATTTTATAAAAATTCATTTGAATGTTTTTTTTCTTGCAAAATGAATCATGCCAAAGGAAGGGCACAAAAAATTATAAATAAAGTATTTTTGAAGCTGTGCTGACTACAAAATTTGGAGGTATTCGACCAATCAAGAAACAAATACTTGTTGTATCTCTTTATATGCTTATGTAATCCATCTTTAGATTGGATATTTATATCTTTTATTTTCTTCCAAATAGAAAATTATCCTCAGAATTAATTTCCAAATCTAAAATCTTTTTCCTAAATATATTCAAAACAGATGCCAACATAATTACACAGGATAATAATATAAACAAATAAACTAAGAGAATCCCAAAAACCCATTACCTTAGCAGAGAATTACACTACATCATTAGAAGAAAACTTGCAAATACTTCCAACAAATTAGCAAAATCAGAACGAAAGCAACCACCATTCCAACAAAGAAACACATAAACAAGTTTGATTCTCAGTATTAGCAACACAAGCACAAAGGGAAGCTGAAAGATAAATAAAAATTAAACAAGCAAAACCCAGAAAGAAAATATTAAAGAAAGAATAAAAGAAAGAAAAACCCAAGAAAATTTAGAGGTCAAGCTCTAACCTTTGATAGAAAGAAAGAGATGGGTGAGTCAAGAATCAAGATTTCGTAGGAACCCTGACAATGGAGAGATAGATAGATCACAGAAATCAGGGTTTAAAGGTTGAAAAGAGAGAGACTTGAAATAAAGCTTCTGGTTTTTATTAGTTATATATTCTGATAAATTAGTTTATTTAATATTGACGGGCAACTGGCTGAGAAGTGAAAGATTGGATGCGAATGAGATAAGGCTAAAGGAAGTCTACCTGGTAGACCGGTGTCAGTTGACAGTCTTACTTCCAGGCTTTTTCTTCGTGAAAAAGAAAATTAAAAAAAAAGAAGATGGAAACGTGTCATTCATACACGTATGAAACTTGAGAAAAACAACCGTTAGATTTTATCAAATATATATTAATATCCTTTTAAAATAAATTAAATACCCCATTTCTTAAATAGATTTTAAAAAAACTAACTATTTAATATAAGTAGTTTAATAAATTTAATATTTTATTTTTTAAAAATACATTAAATACTCGCAATCTTCTCAAAACTATAAAAGATGGAATTTATTTAGTGTATCCTTAAAAATAAAAATTAAATTAAATAATTAATTCCCCTAAATCACAGATATTAAATAATAATTCTCATTAAAATATTTTATATCTCTCACTTCTAAATCACACATATTTGCAAATATTTATGTGAATTTACAACTATAAAAAAATAAATAAATAATAAAGATTCAAGAACAATGTTAAAAAATGTATATTTTTAATTTGGATTTACCCCTATTTTGTACACTGTTATGGTGAATCAAAGAGATCATAAGTTAAATTATTTATTTTATTTTTATTTTTTTTGTGATTTTGAGACTGCCCCAACAAGTGAGCTTACCAATTACTATACATGTTGTGATTTGGAAGCTTGAGAAATCAAAGAATGACAAACACTTTACTCTTCTATCCAAGTGGAATGTGATTTGTTGTTAGTCTCTTTTTCTTTTCCCTCTGCCTCTTGAAGCGTATTTCTTGAATTTGAAGGAAAACCTCCATCACTCAAGATGATTTGAGTAGAAAATTTTTATTATGATAGCATTGGTGGAATTGTTTAATTTTATTTGAACGCTTAAAGGGTAGAAAATTTTGTGGACAACAAGAAATAAAGTGGAGAAATCAGATCCTGACCATTATATGTGTAATGGTTATAATTCAGCAAACATTTTGTTTAAAAATTATAGATTTTTGATAAACACAGAAAGAACTTCACCTTTCCCTGTTCAGACAATCGTGGTAAATAGATATATCTTAATTTTGTTTGTTAAACTTCCTTTCTTATCAGGAATTTGCTAATGTTGAGATTTAATAGGACATGGGATTGCAGTTAAGATTCAATCTAGTACCCTTCTGAAATAATAGGGGCAAAGCAAAATTAAGCATCAAAGGCATAGCTAAGTAGTGATGTTATATTCAGGGGAAATTAAAACAACAGAGCTTTGCAGGCTACATCAAACAAGACACCCAAATGAAATGATTATGATGATCATGACTGAATCAACAGCAGCAGCAGTAATTCCATCAAATTACAAGACTAACACATAGCTGCAGCTAACCAAAATAGTTGAAATCAGAAGCATTGATGCAACTATTAAGATGAGAATTTCAAAACACATCTTCTAAATTTTCATCCAAAGCTATCTTAGCAATCAGCTTTCACCATCTCATATGACCCTGTTATATAAACCTATGAGATTATTCAGCAGATATTTCCTATTTGCATTAAGTACACAAAAAGCAGCCATTGGAAGATCTCCACTGGCATCAAAATACCACCAACATTAGCTCTGAATCATGAACTCATACCACCAACATTAGCTCTGAATCATGAACTCTGGGATAAATACCTTCACAATCAAAACATGTAATTGAAGTGAGTTATTATGCAATGAGAAAGTTAATCTAGTAAAAATGAGAGTTACCCAGAACAGGTAAAGAACTGTAATGAAAGGTCATAGAAGAAGAGTTGCATACTTATTGTCATGGGTGGCCTTCTCCACGTAATCAACTTTCTACGTACACATGGAGTACATGAGCAACTTTATCCCAATCTTCACCTTGACTATCCTTAATCCTTGCTGACAACACTGGCATATCTGCTAATTTTAATTTGCTGAGAGTCTTAACATACTGCAATCCATCAGGAATCATCTCCAAATTCCTACAGGATCTGATTTCCAGGCATTTCAGACTAGGCAGTGCCCCTTCCTCTACATTCCATTCCTCTAGTTGATCTAGCTCCAAGACTTTGAGGACTTGAAGCTTAGGAAATCCTCCAGAACTGCAGACCATTTTCTGTCCAGTGTAGGCCCCAGGGAATAATCTCACATTTCTGAGGTTGGGAAGCTTGCCTAATGCTTGCATTGGATCTTCTACCAATCCAGATGCTGATAAAGTGAGCTCAATGAGGTTTTGCGGGAACTCGGACACAAGATACTGAGTCTTTAGATTTCCAACTAAATGTATACTGGAAAGGTCCATGTGATCTGCTAATGACTCTAAGTGCAGATCTGATGGCTGACCCAACTCATTAAATGATTTCAACTTCAAAGATTTTAGATGATTTAACTTCAGAACCCAATTTGCTACAGCATCTAGTTGAGAAGACATTGCCTCGTTCTGAGATGGCTCTGATATCCTGCACGTCAGGCCTAATTTTGTGAGGTTCAGAAATGTGTCCAGGCCATCTTTCACTGGGCTATCCTCATTTATAAATGCACCCCAAAGTGTTTGGAGATCCACTAAGCAGCTGTCCTTTGGTTGAGGCACAAATTTGCAACCAGAACTCTCATCAAGGAATAAATGCCGCAATTCCTGCATCATCCATATTGAAGTGGGGAGAGCATTGATGTGAGTACGCTTCAAATCTAGCGTTTGAAGCTTTGGCAATTTGTTAATAAATGAAGGAAGCATTTCCAGGTATGTTGACCTCAAGCCAAGGTACTTCAATCGAGCTAACTGACCTACTGCCTTGGGCAATTTTGGCTTGTATACGTGTTCAAGATCCAGAACCCACAAAGAACTGAAACACTTGCTAGAGATGCATCGTTGCAGAAAATTCCCTACATCTTCTCCAGGTCTGCTTCCTTGTCGACTATCAAAGGATAGAAATGATACAGTGTCTCTATAACAGGAGTAAAGAGATGAAGGAGCCGCATTATCTCCATGGATATGATCAAAGCAGGCACGTCTATGGTCAAAATGGTCGACAAGACGGTATGTTGTACCACTGCAGGTGGAGAAATTGCCACCAATATGGCCATTATCTTGTAGAAACTTAGCCTCCTTGGTTTTTAGCAGCCAGTGCACTCGCAAAGCATCAGGCAAGCGGCATGTCCTAAATTTTCCATTTAGCTTTTTCCTTGTAACTTGAATCATGTTCCTGTTAGCTAACTCTATCAAACATTTATCTGAGACACATTCTGGAGACTCTTTATCATTGCTTGGATGCCCAAAACCCTCTGCAATCCATAATCCAATCAATCTTCTCACAGGAATTTCACAGTGTTCAGGGAATAACTGAAAGTAAAAGAGACATCTCCTCAAATACAATGGCAAATTTTTGTTGATCTCCTGCAAGGTCCCCGACCAAGGTCCTTCATCTTTATTGAATTTCTCAATCACCCTTGACCAGTCCTCTGCAAATGTATTTTCCCTTGCCAGAAGTTCAGCAAGTTTCACAATCGCCTTTGGTAACCCCCCACAAATCCTCAAAATTGCCCCCCTTTTCAGTTCTAGCAGTTCTAAGGGGATGTTCACATTCAGAGAACGAACAAACAATGCCCAGCTGTCTTCATCACTCCACAATTGCAGACTGTAAGTGAAGTTTCTCTCACTGCTTTCTGGAGTTACTCCCAATTTGGAAGAAATGAAAATTATTCTAGTCCCATTTGATAGACCATTAAATGCAGCTCCAATTTGATTCCATAAGACTTTAGAGGATAACCCATCAATAACAATGAGATACCTCTTATCCATCAAGTAATCATTCAACATCCGCCTCAACCTACATAAATAATCATCCCAATCCCCATTCACAAGTCTAATGCTTAAATACTGAGGCCCTAATATTTGTTCCATAAGGCGATTGATATTAGAATCACGCACCCAACTGATCCAAGCACGGTGAGGGAAATGATCTCTAATAGCAGGATTTTCATAAATTGACTTGCCAAGCTTTGTCTTACCAATGCCTTCCATACCCAGAAGTGAAACTGTAAGACAATCTGGATCACCTCTGAGCAATAACTCCATAATATCATCCATATTTCTATCAAAACCTGTAACGTCAGGTTGTTCAGATCTGCGTGAAGATGATGAGGAGGAGGCACCAGCATTGCCATCAAAGTTGTTGAAACCAGGTTGCTGAGCTTGTTCATCAGAAGGGGGCGGTGTTCCATCTTCTATTTCATCAAATTCATCGAAATAATCATCATCATCAAAAGAAGACAATGAGGTTGCATCTCCTGGAATATTGGGAACAAACCGACCAGGAAAGTTGGGTTGAAAGGGAATAGGAGGAGGTGGTGGTAAATTTGGAGGAAATCGGGGAGGAGGTGGCATATACATTTGATGTGGGAGTTTACCAAACCTTTTGATGATTTCTTGAACTTTAGTCTTCATCTGATCCATCTCCTTGCGAAGCTTACGCTGTGACTTGAATTTGCAGGAAGCAGAAGCAATATGCTTGAAAGGAGACTTCTTGGTCTGTTCCCACCGAGACAAGAAGAGCCCAATAACGTCCTCCGCCGAACGAGAAAACAAAGAAACTTCTTCCATCCAAGCCATTTCTTCTCCTCTCAGTTCTTTGGACTCCAAGTCCTTGACAAAGACATGCAAGAACCTCATTTCATCTCTCACCCATCTAGCTTGCCTTCTCACAGAAGGGCTAATTTGGCTGTGAGTAGCTAGGGCAATAACTTTCCTGATTACAGGAGACATAATACTCTCACCCACATCAAGCTGCTTCCTAGTGGAAGACGAAGAAGAAGCAGGCCATGGCTCCATTACTTTCCGGCGACTTAATTTATCAGTAGAACGAAAAATTTCAATCCTGATTCGATCCAACTTCTTGCGAAGCTTGCGTTGATCGATAGAATCAAAAAACCCGGAAAAATAATCCAAAAGGGTACCTGTTTGGCTTCTGTGAGCAGCTTTTTGGAGCAAGAAATCGATGACCTCTTCAATGTCATAAGCAAGGTCTCTCTTGCAATCAAAGAAGTCAGAGTTAACAATATCTCTAAGCTTGCTCTCGATGCTTTCAAGCTGATGTTCTAATCCAAGAAATGGAACGGACTCGTTGAGGAGCAGATCAGAAAGCTTCCAGAGGACCGGCGAGGAGACAAGTTTCCGATCCATGAAGAAAGCGATGAAGGGTTTGGTGGGGATGAGGAGAAGCAGAAGAAGAAAGGGTAGGAACGGAGAGAGAGAGAGATAGGTCAGATAAAGGGAAAGGTAAAGGTTTGACGAGAGAACAACGAGTGTAATTCCATTTGGCTGTGTGAGAGACTCTCCAGTTTTGTTTTAAGTAGAAATAAGGAAGTGAGAGTATTTTTGGTGGTTATGGAGATAATTCTTAGTTAATTTAGTGCTTTTGTTTTTTAATGTAATTTTTAATTAATAATTTTTTTTAAATAAAATTCGAGAATGGAAGGTTAGAGAATAAAAACTGATGCCTCCGATAAATTTATTCGAATGTAATTACGGTTAAATTTATTAACGCTAATTAATAAATTTTTAAAATTTTAAAAATATTTTAATATATTTTTAAAAATCATATTAATAAATTTTTTTTTATTTTCAAAATTTCAATAATTTAAAAGGTTCTGGCTGAAATTGTTATATTATACTTGGAAACCATGATTAAATTGGATACATTTGGTAATTTTCTCATTTTATAATAAATTTTATGCCAATGTAAAATTTATACAAAATTAATTATTTAAGATAAAAAAATAAATTTAATTTCAAATAAGGTAGCATATATTTTGAGATAAAAAATATATATATGTATATCTTTATTAATTAGAATGAGTATAAATTATAGGTAAATAATATTCTTAAATAGAGCTGCCAGAATTATACAAATATAAACTTTACCTTATATTGTGAAATAATACTAGACTTTGTTTGGAATGATGATAAATAAAGAAGAAAATAAATTGTGATATCATGTTTAGGTTGAAAAAACATAAAGGTTGAGAATAACAAATATATAATATTATTTTTATTTTGCCTTTTTTTTTTTACTGTTTATCATTTAAATTATTGTAATATGGTAAGGGTTTTTTTTTCAAAGAATAATTTACTTTAAAAATAAATAAAATTAATATATCTTGTGGTTTTGCACTTTTAAAATTTTTAATATTTTCCTTCCTAATTTAGGACTTGCGGTTTCATGTTATTAACGTTTGATTCACAAAATGTTAACGCAATGAATTAATTTTTTTTTTCTTACATCATAAGTATGAGTCTTACTAAATTAAAATTTTAGTAATTAAAAATAATTTTTAAATTATTTTTTATTTTATTTTTTTATTTTATTATTTATTGTTTAATTTGATTTAATATTTTATGTTTCTGACACCGTTTTTCTATGGGAGTGTTTTCCTTTGACTCTAACTTCTAGAATGAATTTTTACATGTTTGTTCTTTTTTCGAGCATCAATATGCAATATGAGAGTATAGAGTTGTCAAAAATTACCTCTAGATTTATGAGAGAGCTTCAAGACGGTTAATTTTCAGAAGTCAGAGATTTTTTTCAGCTCTAATGTGGATGAGGAGGCTAAAAATATGGCTTTTAGAGAATTATGAGTCTCATCTCCCTTTAATCATAACAAATATGTTGGTTTTCCATCATTTTAGAGAATTAGGAGTCTCATCTCCCTTTAATCATAACAAATATGTTGGTCTTCCATCATTAATAGGACAAAATAAAAAAAATAAGTCTTATTTTTTCAAGGAAAGAGTATAGAGGTATATTCACTGCTGGTATGGAAGATTTCTCTTTTAAGTGTAGGCGAAAAAATTTTATTAAAATTTGTAACGCAAGTAATTTTGACTTACTGTATGAGTGTTTTCACTCCCTATATTACTTTATGTGAGGAGTTCCAACGAATGATAAAGTCTTTTTGGTAAGATTCGAAAGGAAATGGTCATAGACAGATCCATTGGCTAATCTAGGTGAAAATGTGTCAAGGAGAAAAATATGGAGGGATGGGTTTTCGAAGTTTTATCATTTTAATATACAAATGCTTGGCTGACAAGATTGGAAGATAATTACTAACTCAAATGCTTTATCCAGTAGAATTTTCAATGCAAAATACTTTTCAAGAGGGAACTTTTTATTTACAGCAAAAGGGTTTAATCTCAGTTTTTGTTTGAAAAGCTTATTGCAAACTCAACCATTATTGTTTAAAGGATTAAGATAGAGAATATGTAATTGTCTTAATGTAAGGGTGAGGAGCCGTGGCCGGTGGCTCATTGATAATAGACAATTCTATATAGAAATCCAACGAATTGATAGTTTAGAGAACCTTACTATTGCTAGATTAATTAGGTCAGATGGTAGATGTTGGGATCGCGATCTCCTATTAGAACTCTTTTTTCTAAGGGATGTAAATCCTTAAGATTCATTTGAGCATAACGGAGCAAGAAGATAAACTAATTTGGTATTTTAATAAGACAGAGAAGTATAATGTTAAATCTGGCTATCATCCCTTTTTCTTTTCTATTGCAATTTCTGGATTATTATATGATGATTTTTCAATCTTTTATACCAGGTAATCTAGTATTCTTATGCATGAAGATAATCAATTCGGTCGTTGTGGTCGGACTCTATTATGGATTTCTGACCACATTCTCCATGGGGCCTTCTTATCTCTTCTTTCTCCGAGCTCGGGTTATAGAAGAAGGAGAAGAAGGAACTGAGAAGAAGGTATCAGCAACAACAGGTTTTATTACGGGACAGCTCATGATGTTCATATCGATCTATTATGCTCCTCTGCATCTAGCATTGGGTAGACCTCATACAATAACTGTCCTAGCTCTACCCTTACAACCGACACAGTCCTCTGTTCTTGGAGCAGACTTGTTGTTTATATTGATAATAGTGCAGCCAATTATGCTATGCCAAGTGAGTGGAAGCAAATGTGGAAGCTCCATGTACCTCCAAAGTTCAAGAACTATTAATGGAGATTATTAAGAGGATCTTGCCAACAAAGTTAAATCTTAGGCAAAAATAGTTGATATTAATGCTTACATACTAGTACTATTTAAATTTTAAAAAAAAAACATTTGATTCACAAAATGTTAATACAACGAATTTATATATATATATATATATATATATATATATATATATATATATATATATATATATTCTTACATTATAAGTATGAGTCTTATTAAATTAAAATTTTAGTAATTAAAAATAAATTTTAAATTATAATTACTAAAACTATGAGTTATTGTAAGGTCCTAGAAATTATATATAATTACTAAGTTAATAATAAATAGTTTTTTATTTTTTATTTTGGATTATTCAACTAATAAGTAAGATTTAATTATAAAATATAACAATTTGAAGAGAATTTTCAAAAGAGAAAGAAAGAGAATCGGTAAAGGAAGACGGGGATAAGTTTTTTTTTTTTTAGTTGTTATTCTGATTTTTTTTTCTCAACTTTTGTTTTTTTTTTTTGTTTTTTAATATTATTTTTTCACTTTCATTATTGAAGGAGGTCTTGATTTTATTTTTTAATGTCCTTGTCCCTCTCTACTCTCTCTTACCGAGAGTAAAAGTGCAGGCATTTCATTGTTTTTTTTTATTGTATATTGTTTAATTTGGTTGTATATTTTACGTTTATGATACTGTTTTTTTAGGAGGGAGTTCATATTGGACTTATTTTTATATCGAATTTCTCTTGTGGCCATCGCTCTCTCAAGTCTTTTTGGCTGAACACTACAATGTCTTCATCCTTTATTTTCTATTATCAATGGTTGATTTCTCTATTTGTTCTAAGGCCAACTTTCTCTTTGCTTGCATGTTTTCTTTTGTTTATAGTTGCTGTGACAAGATTTGTAGTGTTCCGAATTGATTGTTTACAAGAAATTGATAAGTTTATAAATAATTAGCAAAAAATTATTAAGTAATTTAAGTTAATTATTTTAAATTAAGTAAAAAATGGGTTTAAAATTATTTAAATCAGTTTGAACCGAATTATTATAATTGGAATGGATCAAAAAATTGTGTGAATTAATAGATTTGTGAAAAAATGACTTTTACCGTACAGAACTTTCGATCGATTTAAATCTACAATGACTTTACTTTCTTACAGTAATTATGAAAAAATATCAGTTTTTACTATAATGCAACGGTCATTATTATCAATTGATTTTATCATCATTTTGATTTTTTTTTATTTTAATTTTAATTGATTGGTTTGATTTGTTTTAATTTTCTTAGTTAGTGAGTTATTTGGTTTACTTAGTTGTTTGGGTTAGTTGAGTGAACTTTCAATTGAATTGATAATTGATTCTATTATTTGATTTGATGCACCAATTGTACTCTAGTCTTTTTGAGCCTTAAATATACATTGATAAAAAAAAATCTCAAAGTTACTAATTTTAACTATTTAATTACTATCATTAATTATTAATGACTAACTTTCTAAAAAAATTACAAAATTAACACTCCATTAGGTTATATACCTTGGCTTTGTTATTCAAACTTTTGATACATTTTTCCAACTTCACTTTAATCATGATCCTTTTTCTTCTTCTTCCACAATTCACATTGGCAGATAAATTTTGCTTTTTCATTATAAAAATAATTGAATGCTAATTAAATATTCAAAATAATTAGTATTTTTTTTTCTTTTCTTTACTTTTCTCCACTTTTTCCTAGTATTTGTCATTCAACTCATCTCTTGCAAGAAGTTAAGCAAAGCCAAAGCTTTATATACTTTTTTAGAGAACACTGTTTTTTATTCATTTCAAAGTCTTTCTTTTTCTTCTTTGCTTTCATATAGTAAATTTCTTAGATATCACTTCCAATTTCCCCCTCTATAATTGAGCCAAAGCCAAAGAAATCAATGTACAATAGAGATTGAATTCCAATAATTTACATTAATATAGTCGATGATAAAATTATATTTACAGTCTCGATGGCAGTAATTAATTTAAATTAAAATAATTAATTTTTGTATTATTTTAGTTTAATTTTAAAAAAATTTAATTATTTTAATTCGATTCGGTGAATGCTTAAATTTTTTATTTTATTTTTTAAAAATCCATACCAAACCTTTCTAAGTTACTTAACTTCCACAAGAAGTTGCAAGAGAAAGACCAGCAAAGGGGTCAATGAATTTGTATTGTATTATGATGAACATGTGATGAAAAGTTGGCTTTATTCATTTGAACTCTTCCTTTTTCTTCTTTTCTTTAATATACTAAATTCCTTAGATAACACTTCCAATCCCTTTAATAATGGAGTCACCACCACTCCAAAGCCAAAGAAATGAAAATACACACATCTTAAAAAAAAAAAAAAAGTTGTTTTACTCGATTTATTTATTCATTATTTATCAAGATTTTTAATTTTTAATAATAATTAAAAGTAATTTTAAATAAAAAGATGAAATTTAATATTTTTTATTCATTATATAATTTAAAAATCATAGCATGTTCCCTTTAATTATGCAAATCATTACCCTTAAACCAAGCGGCTTGATTAGGCAAAAGTGGTTTCCATGAGATCAATATCATGATCTCTTAGTTTAGAATTATGATCCTTCTTAAACCAAACCATTCAAAGTAAGCAATTACTTTTTCTTTTTTTTTTTTTTTTTTTTTTCTCAAATGAATCCTTAAATTTCAAGTTCAATTTATTGAAAAAGTTCAAAAAAATCTTCATATTTTTAGAAAATAAAAAATTAATCCAAAATTTATCAACTTAAGCTTCTTGATTTATATTGTAAAATAATATAAAATCTTAATTAATTCAAATTTTTTGTAAATTATTAAAGTAAATAGTAGGATTATTCTTTCCAAATGAATACTTAAATATATCAACTTTAAATATAATACTTTCAATTTTTATTTTCTATAAAAAATAAATTATTATAAAATTTATAATAAGAAAATAAATGTAAAATATATGAAAATATTTTTTTATAATAAAATATAATATTTATTTTAAAATTAGCTAATATTAATTTTTTTTAATTGGTTGAATCAATTTTTAAATTATGTAATCCAACCAACAATAAAGTTTAATAGTTTTATATTTTTTTATCAAAATTATAAATTATCAATAAAAATAATTTATTTATTATTTTTTCCATATTAATAATGTAATCAACAAATTAATTATAAAAGTATAAAAAATAAAACCATGTTAAAAATAATTAGTATTTATAAAATAAAATATTATTTAAAAAATTTTTAGAATAAAGAGATGTACAAAAAATAATAAATAAATTATCTTAATTATTTTAAAACTTAATTTAATACATTAAAAATAATTTACATATTTATTTAATTGATTTAAATAAATGGAGATAATAAAAATTATTGTTTACTTTAACATTTAAATATAATAATAAATAATTAAAGTAACAACTTATTGTATATGATAATTTTATATAATTAAAATTATTAATCTTTTATAATTACATAAAGAACTTTTTAGATTATACTATAAAATTTTTTAGATTTTTTTTATATATATAGTTTTTTAATTACTATCTTATAATTTTAATTTTATAAATTTAGACTTATTATATAATAATTTAATATTATTATAATTTTTTTTAATATTTTAATATTTTTAATTAAAAATTAATTTATCATTATCCGAGTTATATTATCATTTATTATCCTATAATTTCTAATAGTAAAATTTGATTTTTTTTACTAGTTATGTATATCTTAAAATTTATATACTTAATTTACTAATTTTAATAATAATATTTATTTTTTACTTTAAAAATAAAATAAAATTATTATAATTAAAAGATCAACACATTATTTAATAATTTTATATTATTAAAAATATTCTTTTATATTCTTTTTTATAATTAATTAATATTTAATTTTTATTTTTGATATGATTATTAATAATTAGAAAAACTACTTATTATTGAATAATTTGATATTAATAAAATTTTTATTTCATATTATTTTTATAATTATTTAATATTTAAATGTAAATCTAATAATATGATATATGATAATTATTTTAATATTTTTAACTAATATTCAAACTTATTATTTTAGTAATCTTATCTAAAAAAATAATTTAAATATTACCAAAATTATTAATTTTTAATAATTATCCTGTATAATTATTAAATAGAATTAATTAATTTCATAAATAAAAAATTCATCATTTGAAAAAATGATAAATATTTAAAACTGTTTTAAAAAATTATTTAAATAATAAAATAATTTTCAATTTTAAAATTTAAAATTAATCATAATAAGTTAAAAAATATAAATATAAAACCGGCAATCTTATTATCCCTCCTCTTTCCACTTTTATATATAATATAGATTAATTAATGAAAGACATTTCATTGATTAAAAGAAATTTTAAATCATTTAAAAATGACTTTCCTTTTAAAAAAAAATTAAACTATTTTAAATTATTTACTGCACTTTAAAAATTTTATTAAGATTTAAATATATAAATTTATTAATATATTTTATTTTTTAAATTAAAATTAAAAAATAAAAAATAAATTATTTTATTAAAATAATACAAAATATTATTCATAAAAAATATTTTCTACATATAAATTATTTTCCACAAATAAATAAAGTCTTCAACTAAATTAAGCTTAAAATTGAAACTTTTGAACTAATAAAAAAAAAAACAAAGGCTAAATTAAACTTTACCAATAAGTACAAGGGTGAAATTGAACCTTTAACCACTTGGAAAGCATACAGGAAAAATTACATTACACTTAAATTACACAGATCTGTAAACTGAATAAAGGAAAAGAAAAAAAAAATAAAAAAAAAAAACACAAAATAATATTGGAAAATGAGCCATCATGTCACTTGATTTCCTCTGAATCATGACCTTGAGAACATATCCTGAATGAATCAGCAACATAACACTGGTAAAATAATTATTATCATGATAATTAAGTAAAAAATTCTAATATATCAAATGCTATAGATGTTAGATAAACAGAGAAAATATACCCATTCTTGGTTGGACTTCTGCTAAGGATTATCAATCCTCCATCCACACATGGCGTATATGAGCAATTTTATCACATTCCCCACCAAGATTATCCTTGATCCTTGATGATACCATTGGCAATTTTGTTAATTTTAATTCACGAAGAGTCCCAACATGCTGAAGTCCATGAGGAAGCATCTTTAAATTTCTACAGGATCTGATTTCCAAGTCTTTCAGGCTAGGCACTGCTCCTTCCTCCACATTCCACTCCTCCAGCAGCTCGAGCTCCCAGAGTTTTAGGATTTCAAGCTTTGGAAATCCTCCAAAACTGCAGAGCATTTTCTTTCCAATGAAGGATTTGGACAAGAGTCTAATGATTCTGAGGTTGGGTAGTTTGTACAATGCTTGCATTGGATCCTCTACTAATCCGGATGCTGACAAGGTGAGTTCAATCAGGCTCTTTGGTAACTCAGATACAAGGTGCTGATTCTTTAGCTTTCCAACCAAATATATATTGGAAAGTTTCACATGCTCTATCAAAGACTGCAACTGCAGATCCCATGGCTGGCCTGATTCATCAAATGATTTCAACCTTAAGCATTGAAGTTGTTTTAGTTTTACAACCCAGTTGGCCACATTATCCAGTTGTAAGGACATTGCTGCATTTTGAGAGGGCACAGATATCTTACATTTCATTCCCAATTTTGTAATATTCAATGAAGCGTCCAGGCCATTTCTCACAGTACTAGCCTCATCCACAAATGCACCCCAGAGCGTTTGAAGGTCCACGAGAGAGCTGTCTTCTTGTGGACGCAAAGCCCTATGGAAACTCTCATCAAGAAACAAATGCCTTAGCTTTTGCATCTTCCATATTGAACTGGGAAGAGTCTCGATGCAAGTGCGCTTTAAGTCCAGCGTTTGAAGGTTCAGCAATTTGTTGATGGACACCGTAAGCATCACCAGGTATGTTGATCTCAAGCCAAAATACCTCAAACAAGTCAATTGACCCACTGCCTTGGGCAGTTTTGGCTTGTATACATTTTCCAGATCCAACACCCAGAGGAACCGGAAGCAGTTGCTCGAGATGGATCTATCAAGAAAGTTCCCTATATCTTCTCCAGGTCTGCTTCCTTCTCGTGTATCAAAGGATAAAAAGGAGACCACATCTCTGTAGCGAGAGTACAAGGAAGCGTTGCTGTAACCATGAATATCATCAAAGATGGCATCACTCTGCTGAAGATGGTCAGCAAGACGGCGTATTACACCTATGTTGGTGTTGGAAACGTCAGAGTGACCTTGAAGAAAATTAGCTTCCTTGGCTTTTGAGAACCAGTGTACTAGCAGAGCTTCAGGTAGGCAACATGTCTTAACTTTCCCATTGAGTTTCTTTTCTGTCACCTGAACCATATTATAGTTCATTAACTCTATCAAGCATGCCTCTGCAACATATTCAGGGGATTGTTCATTACTCTGTTGGCGCCCCAAACCTTCTGCAACCCACAAGGCAATCAATCTTCTTGCAGGGATCTTAAAGCCTGCTGGAAATAATCCAAAATAAAAGAGACATCTTCTCAAATGCAAAGGTAAATGCTTGTTAATCTCATCTAGGATTTTTAACCAGGGCTCTTGATCTTGATTTAAGTGGTCAAGAACTTTTGACCACTCCTTTAGAGTTGCATCTTTTTGTGATAGTAGTTCACTTAGTTCCACAATTACCCATGGCAGCCCCCCACATTTTCTTATGATGTGTCCTTTAAGATTCTCCATCTCTCGGCAGATGTTTACCTTCAAAGTGTGCGTGAACAGCGCCCAGCTCTCGTCGTGGCTTCGAAGATGCAGGCTGTAAGTTAAACTAGTTTCAGTAACTGGTGGAGCTTCCCTTAAATTGGAAACTGTGAAAAGAAGTCTTGTTCCATTTGATATGTCATTGAAGACTCTTCCCATGTTTCTCAAGAATTCTATGCCAGCTTCCTTGTCATCAACAACTATGAAATGCTTCTCATCCAATAAGCAATCATTCACTACCTGCCTCAATTGACATACATTAGACACCCAGATACGACGAGGGAAATGGTCTACAATAGTCTGGCTTTCATAGATTAACTTTGCAAGGCTTGTCTTTCCAACGCCTCGGAACCCCACAATTGAAATGGTGATGCAGCGAGGGTCATCTTTCAGCAGCTGTGCCGTAACTGCATCTACATCTTCATGGAAGCTAACTATATCAAGCTGATCAGCATCAAGAGGATGTGGCTTTCTCTTTCGACATAAGCTTTTAGAATTGTCACTCCATGACACTACAATAGCTTCAAGTCTTTGACCAGAAAGATCACGGATCTTATCATTAATCCGGGCCATCTGCCGGGAAAGCTTATGCTGGGAAATGACATGCCGGGGAGCCCAGACCAAGTTTTGGAAAGGTCCTCCCCTCCCGTTCTTCATGTGTTGCATGAAGAAACCAACAACATTCTCAGCTGAGCGACAAACATCGCAGAGTTCCTCCATCCAAGCCATTCCTGCTTCACTTAATTCTTTTGATTGTTCAACATATTTTAGAATGTCGTGCAAAGACCTGAATTTGTCTCTTAATCTCCTGGCTTGCCGTCGCACATCAGGACGAAGCTCCTGCTGAGTGGCTAAGGCCTCAAACAAACCCATAACAGGAGAAATTACAGAGTAGCCAATGCCCACTTCGTATATGCCAAAGGACTTGTGCCAGTAACCAGAACGTTTAATCATTCCATAACCCTTGGAATTTCTAATCTTAATCTTTTCCAGTTTCTCACGAAGCCTGTAACAATCTAGCAAATCAACAAGAGCCAAAATATAAAATAAAGACATTGGCAGATGAACGAAAGCCATAACAGAGCGAATGCAAGCATATCTGATTCTTCTCTGGGCTGATTTGATAATTAACTGATCAATCACATCTTCAAGATCGTAAACTGTTTCTATGAAAGCCGTCTTTCCAGTAAATTTATCAGAAATATCAGCTTTCTTTCTCAATTGGGTTTCAATGCATTGAATTTGATCTTCTACTCCAAGCAGTGAATCTGACTCTTGGATAAGAAGATTGGAAATTTTTCCCAACACAGACAATATGATTTCTCTCGCCATTTGCGCTTGTTTCTTTGATGCTTCTTCTTCTTCAATTTTTCTCACAATCGGTTTCCTCAATGCTTGTGCTAGTTCTGAAAAAACAGATAGCTTCTTCTCCTTCTTCTTTATTCACAAGGAGCATTTCTTTATTCACGAGTAGCTTTCTGGTTGACTAAGTGGACTTGCTCACTGGAAAGTTTGTCGGTGCCGTTCTTACTTCTTGCGCTAAAAAAATATAATTACTATAATACCCTTACAATTTGAAAAAAAAAAAAAAAAAACTTTAAACTAAAGAATTTTCAATACAAACAATGTTAGTTCTCTCCATTTCCAACCAATTTGGTGGGAAATATATTAATCTCATTTTGTGGGAAGGAGAAAAACTTTTGGTTTTTTTTTTTCTCCTCTTTAGGAGACCTCTTTTCACTTTTGTTTTTTTGAGTTATTCCAAATAAAAAGAATTTAAAAATATTAAGTTTTTAAAATTTATAAAACAAATAAAAAATACTGAAATAATTATTTTTTATATTTTCTTCGTTATATTAAAAAATATATTTTTCAAAGTAAAAATATATGAAATTTTATATATTTATATAAATGAAATATAATTTTTAATAATTATGTAGGACGTATTTTTTGTATTTTAAATTAATATAAAATGTATGAATATTTCTTTTTATTTTAAATTAATTTAAAAATAAAAATAGAAAATATAATAAAAATAAACGTATTTCTACAAAAAATAATAATAATTTAAACATATTTTTTTATTTTTTTTAATTAATTTTTTATAAAGAATAAAACAAAGTATTATTAAAATTAAAATAAATTTAATTTAGTATAATTTTTATTATAAAGCTTTAAGTATTATACAGGAAGAGTCACATCTAACTCAGACAGTATTTATAAAAATTTTATGGACAACAGGCATGCGTACGTACACAGAGTCGTTTGCACATGCAGTTTGCACATGCAACTAAACACTTTTAATTTTCTTTTTTTTTCTTTTTTGTCCGATTCTCTCAGTCCAAACAAAGTATGAGCAGTTTGCACATGCAATGGGTATTTTCAAAATAATTTAATACTTTCATCTCCTTATCACTGCAAGCATTTTCAATTTGAATTTTATATTTTGATTTATAATAAATTTTTTTTTTTTATACTGTTAATAAAGAATGTCGTTTCTTAAATATTATTAGTAAATTATAATAATTTACTTATTGATATTGAGTAAAAATTATATTTTAATTTTTATATTTTTTAAAGTTAGTATATAAAATTTTATTTAATTATTAAAATAATTTTTTAATTTAAATTTTATATTTTTAATTAAAATTAATTTCTATAAATTTATAAATTAATTTTTAAATATTTTAATTTCTAATAAATTCTTAAATTTACAAATTAATCTCTATATTTATTAAATTTTAATATTTTATACATAAAAAATAATAACATAAAAATTAAATAAAAAATCTATCTTTTTTTGTCATAATTAAATAAAAAAAAGTCATTGAAAAAGAAAAGTTATATAGAGAAAAACGCTCTGAGCTTAAATTTAAATGTATATTATGTTAATATTTTTAATTTAATTTTTATTTTATTAATTTATTGTCAAATATAAAATATTAAATTTAATAAATATGGAAATTAATTTATAAAAAATATAAATATTTATTTATAAGTCATTATAATCTTTAGAGTGATTTGTAAGAATATTGAGATAAACTATAACTAAATGAATTATTTTATTATAAAATAAAATTTTATAACTAAATTTCATAATATGTAAAAATAATTATATATTTTATAAAATATTAAGAATTAAAATATAATTTACTTTAATTAAAAATTATATTTATTTAATTTTAAATATTACATCAACATTTATTAGAGAAAAATCGCATTTTTGGCACTTTTCTAATAAAATAAAACCAAATATTTTTTTCAAATTAAATCACAATATCCTACTAAAAAATACCGATAATGAGATAATTTTTTTGTAATTATTCCTTCAAATTAACCCAATGAACTGAACTTCAAATTTTTACCATTATATAAAAAATTTAGGAAAACTTCTAGAGTATAATATGTTAGGATATTAATTCAAGTGGTTAATATATTAATATGAAACAATTCATGAATATAAATATATATTTGATTATAATTTAAATTACAAACAATGATTTTATCCTCAGGAATCTTCACCTCAAAATCAACTTCACCCTTGCATTGCCTTTAGAAATCTGAAATTGTTCAGTGATACCCAGATGAGCCATCAATAGCCAGACATGAGTGAGCAGCTCTCCTCCTCCTGTGAGTTGCTTGGCATGGTTGATTGATCCACACTGATTTGCAGCAAAAGAAAGCATCTCTATCCACACATGATTTATCATCTCCCACTTCTTCTCACTTGTCCATTGCTCTTCTGTCTCCAAAGCCTGCAAGGATTTGGCGAGCCTACATGCGTCGAATAACACTGTCTTGCTTCTATCTCCTTTCACTTGAGATGGAGGAATATCAGTGTTCACTTGAAGTAATGCAGTGCAAGCTTTGTTTTCATCTGAGATGTGCTTTTTTTCTTGTAAAAATTGGGTGGCCTCAGCACAGGTGTCTTGAAATCTGATCTGTCCAATCCCATTAGGAAGCATGAAAGGGCACATAACTAGAAGATACAGCATGTATTCTGATAAAGATTTGCTTTCTTTGCATAGCGGGGTTTCAATTACATTGGACTTTTTGTTAAGATCAATGTAGAAGCAGAGATCGGTGGCAATGTGCCATAGAAGAATGCTTTGATCAAATTCTGTTTCAACACTCCAGCCAATCTTGTCAAAGCAATCCATTTCTCTGAGTATCTGATCACCCCTTTGAGCACATAATTGCCTAGAAAGACTTATGTCCAGTTCATTCCTAGATTTCACCAAAATCTGTTCAAACACCAGCCTTTTCAAATCGGCGGAAACATTATCCAAGGCTTTGAATTGCTGCTTCTCTAGCAGCTCATAAATGCATAAGAACTTGAGGATTCCACTGAACTTGATTGGCTTATCATCAAGGCAAATTCTTATCAGATTGAATTTTGCCATGGAATTAGACCATCTCTTGTTTGCATCAGGTGTAATATAAAAAGATTGCAACAGTGACTGGAGACAGCAGATGGGCTTGTAGATGCGATCCACCAATGGATTTTTGTGCTTGCTTAGCCAAAGTAATGTCAAATCTGAGGAAAGTAGAACAATTATCTCATATACTTGTAAAGCGATAGCACCAAACAGCAAGAGACAAGTTATGCTCTTGTCAACTCTTGAATAAGAAGGCTTATCGATTATAAAAAAGGCTACGAGAACGAAAATGGTAGAAGATAAACTGATACTACGAAGAAAACTGCTGAGATATGTATGTATGACAATTGTCTTGGTATACAGCAAATCATACATGAATCCAACCTCAATCTCTATCACTTTGAAAGCTTTCTCCCAAGTCATATGCTCACCATGAAAATAAGACCTGCTACTCTCCAGATCCTGGTAGCTGAGGATGAGATTGGCAAATAACCTTTTGAAAGTTCCAAAGAAACATGCAGCCTCTTGCAAGATTGCAGCATCAGGGACAATACTGTTTGCTACAACTTTCCGAGATTGACCCAGCACAATGGAAGCTTCATCAATCACTGGCTCCAGTGATACATTGTACCCCTCAGCTCTGCTTGAAGTGTAAACATCCATGAATTTATCATAACTATGTCCTGGATCAGGCCGAGGAAGCATGGACTTCCTGAACTGGTCACTGCTCGCATATCGTAAAGCCCAAGTCCTCTCCCCGCACTTTATAATTGCAACTATGAACATTGGAAGTGCTAGATAGTTAACTGGACTTCCCATCCATGACCTAATTAAGACATAAAATGCCCCCCCAAACTTGACAGATAGCCCAAGCAATTGCCTCATCCATAATTCATTATCTTCCATTGAGTAGGCTGTAATGGTGTCAGGACCACCAAGATGCAGAAGAAGAAATGGTGCCCAAAATGACATTATCACATACTTCGGATCCAGCAAACCATTATTATCTGTTGATTCCATATTGGAGAGAACACCAAGTGAAACATTTACAATCCAATCAACTGACAGGTAAACAAGCCAAACAACGATTGCCAGCCAATCTCTTGCGATGTACTTTCTTCTGTTTCCCAATAAAATTAAGACAATCTGCATAGCGAGGCTGACAATAACTGCTCCACGGAGCTCCCATTCATTCCAAAGGTTCCGTATGCGTTGAGGGAAGATTTCAACCAACCCCCTGTGGTTAATGAAGATCAAACTGCCAACAACTGGAGGCATGCAACATTAGTCATGGAAGAATTAATCAGAATATTGATACATGGGCAATGGCAGAGAAGCAATAAGCATACCAGTAGCTAGCATGGCTGCTCTACTCTTTTAGTATTTACTTGTGCAGCAACCTGATTCAAGAGAAAAGGAAAGTGGTACTCAAGGCTTCAACATGCAAATTCCAATAAAGATAAATGAAAAGCAATCAAGATATGGATTCAACATTATTCATGAGAATTTTTCCAATCCTTTTCCATCTAAATTATAATGCATGCGGACTAAATCTAAAGATGCACAAGTGTAGCGACTACCAACCTGGATTATAATAATGAACAGGGAACAACCTCAGCCCTAAATGTTCTTCCTAAAAATCAAAAGGAACTGCCCCTGCTCCTTCAGGGGCGTTTGTCTGCCATCTGATTACTCACAATTGAACTTCAAAAGATTTGGCATTACTCCAATAATCCATACAAATGTTGTAAACACCTAGATGATATGTTAAGTTGTAAATTAGTTTATGTCACAATTCCTCACAGCAAACCCAAAAGAGAAAAAAGGAAAAAAAAAATTATTAGTCCTCCTTTCCTAAAAGAAATTGAAATCATAAAGATTTTATTGGGTAGTAGATTCATAAAAAACCAGAAATCTTCAGAATGTTGCTCAAATTTCAACACACAATATACTTCCTAAGTATTTGATAGATTGAAATCTAAAAATACATTGACAGAATAATAGTTATGCTGCAAAGTGCACTTTCATAGAATTGCTAAATTTGTAATTTGAAAAGCATATCAAGTTTATTAAACATACAGAATCAAGAACAAGGCAACAAGATAAGTGAAACACACAAACAACAGGAAGTCAACGAATGCACAACTCAAGGAAACACTGCGAGCCACAAAGGTTTCTACAATAGCTATCGGAAAAACAGACAAAATTGCTGTAAAATTTAAGTTAAATTTCAGTTGCCAAAACGCATCAAGGAATGGGAAAGTTGGAAACCTTATACCTCTTCGTTGTGAGAAATCAAGCCATGCGTGTGTTCTAAGCTTCCTCATCTTTGTGAAGTTTCTGCTTGGTTTCTTAGCTCTTTCAGGACCCATGGGTCTAACAGTCTAAGGATTTGCTTCAGCAAAAACTACTACGCCGTTTCACGATTTAACAGGTCAGTCGTTATACTTTTAGAAATTAATTAAAATCTTTTCAAACCGTCAACTAAATAATTCTTTCATTTTATTTTTTATTAAATATACATAAAATATAAAAAAAAATTTAAAACTTAATTTTTTTATTATTATTAATAAGGCGATTTTTATATTTTTAAAAATTTATTAAAATAATTTTTATTTTTTTATATTTATTAAAATATTTTTATTATTTTTTTATTAATAAAATAATTCCTCCTCTAAAAAACACAAAATAATTCCTCCTCTAAAAAAAAAAATAATAAAGGAGATGAAAAAATAAAAAAAACTAAAAAAAGAAGATGATTATGATGAAAAAGAAGAATAATTGTGTGCTTAATACGTGTTGAAATAAATTACATACAAAATCAAGTAGTTGAGTCACTGGACAAAGGAAAAGAAAGCAATTACTATTACTGCATATACACTAAAATCCATGAATATTGCCTTAATGGCTTTCTGCATCAACAAACCTACCTCCAGAGCTTTGACCAGTCGTAAGAGACACGTGAATGTCAGACACTTCTTTATTGAGATGTTCTGCTATGCCCACACCATTATGATGGGAGTATGAATTTATGCAGCCAACCGAGAGTAATCTATAAAGGAAATAAATATAAAGACAAACCACACACATAATTAATTAAAAATTGATCTCTTGTTTAACAAAATCGCTCACTACTCTTCTTATCCATTAATTTTCAAATCACTCTATAGTCTTTTATTATGTGTTCTTAACTGTTTGATAATTAGTTTTTTTTTTAAAAAACTATTCCACCTACTATTTGCATGAAAAGCAAACAATAAGACTTATGATTCTGTTACCCCACCCACGAAAAATCAACGGATTATCTTCTTTTAATTAAAATAAAAATAATTTATTAATTATTTAAATTATAAAAACTATGTAGAGTCCAAATCATAAATACAAAACAGAGACGGTAAAATAAAAATAAATAAAACTATAAATTATAATAAAAATATATAATGAATAAGTATATTTTTATCATAAATTATTTCACTAAAAAATTTATGATCCAACCCTTTATTAATTTTAACTTTGCACTACATAATAATTTATCTTCAAAAATAAAGTATATTACTAATAATTTATTTAAATAATAATTTTAATATTTAAAATTATTGCTTTAATTTATTTCATTTGTTGCAAGATTTATACAATAAAACCTTATAAACTTATTTAAGTGCATCATTCTACATATCAAGACATGAATTCTTTCGCTAATTAATATTTTACAAATACAGATATGAATTCTTTCATTAATTAATATCTTACAAATACATCTCATTTTTTAGTAATTCAACGATTTACATTGTTCCGATAAATAAAACTTACTCTTTAATAAATTAAAGCATAAAATAATATATATTTATTTATAATAATTAAATCAAAATTAAGAAATAAATTTTATTTTTAATATTCTAAAAAATAAATTTTAATAGTCCGAATAAAACAACCTTTTATATTTAATCTAGTAATTAATGCATACAAAATTATACTAATACAATTATTATTAAATATACTGAAAATTATTCATTTAATGTAAATCTCTAATTAAATATAATTAAATAATTATTTAATAAAAAATATTTAAATTTTATATTATTGCATTATTACATTTGCATAGTATATATATGTATCACACTAATCGATACTTGTGCCTCTATTTGGGTGGTAGGAGTACCATTTACTATGAACATGTCTCCTTCGTATTGATTAGAGTTCTACTACAACGAAACTAGAAGCAGAAGAGCATGGGGAGAGAGAGAAGGTATAGGGATAGAAAAGAGAGGAATAAAAAGAGATAAATGTGAATATTGAGAAACGATATCTACTTGTATTGATTATAAAATGAATCTCTTTGTATCGGTGTTATATAAAGAGACACACAGTTTTGAAAATTTTAACACACTTTGTATTACTGTTGTTGTATATATATATATCCAAGAGTTTCGTATAATTTGTTATAAGAGATTAGCCTACAGATAGATTACAAGTTGTATAACAAAATAAATTGAAAATATAACTTATCCTTATCACGCCCCTGCAATTCGAGCAGCTATTGGTGCTAGTCGAATTGACAAATGATGCATAAGCTGATAATGCCGGGCCTTGGCTAATGGTTTCGTCAAAATATCAACAAGCTGATCCTTCGAGTATATAAATCGAACCTGGATCTCCTTCTTTTGAACCTCGTCACGAACAAAATGGAAATCGACCTCTAGATGTTTTGAACGCACATGAAAGACCGGATTTGCAGACAAATATGTGGCACCAATGTTGTCACACCAAATGATTGGACTATGTGTCGAAGCATAGCCAAGATCACGCAACAAAGACTGAATCCAAATAAGTTTTGTAGTTGCCAAACCAAGAGCTCTATACTCAGCTTCAGTTGAGGATTTCGCTACTGTTTGTTGTTTCTTGGAATTCCAAGAAATCAAATTGCGACCCATTAAAATTGCAAAACTCGACGTTGATTTTCTATCATCCAAGTCACAAGTCCAATAAACATCTGTATACACACTTAATATTGTGTTGCTAGACTTTGAAATAAAGAGACCATAATGAACAGTAGCTTTTAAATATCTCAAAATGCGTTTGACATAAACCCAATGCTCAACAGTCGGAGAGTGCATAAATTGAGAAACTTTATGCACCGAAAAACAAACTTTTGACCGTGTCAAGCTTAAATACTGTAAATCACCAACTATACTCCGAAATAATGTAGAATTTGAAAAAGTATCACCTTGATGAGAAGATACACGATCTTTCGTAGTTGCGGGAGTAGAAAGACCCTTACAATCGGTCATTTGAGTTTTGGCTAAAAGATCTTGGATATACTTTTGTTGTGTAAGAAAAAGACCATCTACTTTCCACTTAGCCTCCATACTCAAGAAATAGTCAAGCTGCCCAAGATTTTTAAGCATGAATTGCAACTGAAGAGCCTTGATAATATTCTGCACAACATTAATATTGTCACCAGTAATGATGATATCATCAACATAGACTAAGAGGAATACAATATTTTTGTCTTTTGTATAAACAAACAAGGATGAATCTGCAGGTGATAAACGAAAGTCTTGTTGTAAAAAAAAATTAAACAGACGTTTATACCACTGGCGAGGTGCTTGACGTAAGCCATATAAGGATCGCCTTAAGCGACACACATAATCAGGATGTGCAGTATCCACAAATCCCGGTGGCTGCTCCATAAACACAAGATCGTCCAAGTCTCCGTGCAAAAATGCATTAGAGACGTCTAATTGTTTAATGTGCCAACCGAAAGAAACAACAAGTGACAAAATAATTCTGATGGTTTTCGGTTTAACCACCGGAGAAAAAGTCTTTGAAAAATCAACACCTGGTCTCTGATAAAAGCCCTTGGCCACAAGTCGAGCTTTATATCTATCAAGACTACCATCTGATTTCTGTTTAACGCGGAAAACCCACTTGCATCCGATGACATTTTGAGCCTGTTGTCGAGGAACAAGCTTCCAAGTCCTAGTCTGAATTAAAACATTAAGTTCAGTGACCATGGCTTCACGCCACTGGGGTTGTTTAATCGCCTGTGTATAACAGCTAGGAACAGATGTAGAAACAGCCACTGTATGAGCACTTGGTGACCAAGGCAATTTGGATTTTAAGGTGCCTGTTTGTTGCCGAGTTATCATAGAGTGTGTCTTTGTCAAAACGGAATCAACAGAAGCAAGAGGAAGCCGCTGGTCTGTATTTTCATTCGAAGAAGAAGGATTAACACCATGTGCACTTAATGAAACGGTGTGTAGTGGTGTAACCAACTCGGGTTGACTCGTTGGCTGAGGGGTTGATGGCGTCGAGTCAATTGAAATCAGGTGGTCTGATCTGGGCTCCACATCATTTAATGAAACGGTGCGCGGCGTAGAGTCAGTAGGTTGAGACTCAAAAATTGCCAAAGGCAGAGGCTAATTTATGTCTGAACGTGCATAATGTGGGACTGCAGGAACAGCTGGTGAAGTACCAAGAAGACCATCTTTTTGTGTTGTAAAATTTGGAACTAGAGGTAAAGACCGGAGAGCAATTATCAAACGGCTACTTGAAGGGAAACATCTGTTCATAAAACAAAACATGGCGTAAGATAAAACGTCGACCAGAAGAGAGTTCAAGACAAATATAACCCTTATGCAATTTACTATACCCAAGGAAGACACATTGAGCAGACCTAGGTGCCAATTTATGTGGAGCATAAGGCTTTAACCATGGATAACACAAAGACCTGAAGACTCGTAACTCATCATAATTTGATTTGGAGTGAAACAATAGTTCGAATGGGGACTGATTATTATGATGAGTTGAAGGCAATCGATTAATTGTATAGACAACATTATCAAACGCAAAGGTCCAGTATTTATAAGGAATAGATGCACTATGTAACAATGCTCTCCCAGTTTCCACAATATGTCTATGCTTGCGCTCAGCTGTAATACCCGGCTAAGTCAGACATCGGAATTCCTACCGTCCGGTGGAATTCGGGGATGTCAGAGACTTCTAGTACGGTATTAGAAAGAGTTGCTAAATGTTTTTAAGACTTTGTAAGGTTTAGCGTAGAAAACGAGTTGAGTTTCGTGGAGAATTGGCCAAAGGAGTTTTGTCATGTTCGGCCCCCGAAGGTTAAGTTCGGCCGCCGAAAGTGCCCAATGTTCGGCCGCCGAAAGTGCCCAATGTTCGGCCCCCGAAGGTTATGTTCGGCCCCCGAACGTTGCATGGTTTTGCATGCAGTATCGGCAGCCGAAGCTGAGTTGGCCAGCCAATGTATGGGCACTCCTTAGTCACGGTTTTGGACATGTGTTGCTTCCAAATCTGTCCAGAGGTTATGCCACGTCTCCCATGACTCATCTGCAGAGTTTTTATCAGCTCATGCAGAGGTTTGGCTTTGTTCAAGTGTTTTTGAAGGTTTCGGGTAAAAAGAGAGCTTTGAGGGTTTGTTGAAGAAGAAGAGGTGTTGGTGCATAGCGTTGAGTTCAGGTTGTTCAGCTTCTAGTGTCAAAAGGTAAGGAAAGTGTTTAAACGTGTTTTAATGATTTATGAGAGCTTTTTACGAGGTGAAGGGTAGAGTTATGTTGGTAGGTTTAGTTTTGATGTTTTAATGGTTTATGCATGATTATGTGTTCTGTGTGTTGATTGTTGGGGTTGCTAGGTAGTTTTGGACCCCTTTGTGCATATACTAGAGTATATGTGAGTTGAGACGCTGAGTTAAGAGTGTGTTGGAGAAGTTATGCATGAGAGGAAGCAAGGTTCTGCCTTCTGGAGAACCCAGCTTCGGCCGCCGAAGTGAAGAATCGGCCGCCGAACCCCTTGTGGAGGTAGTTTCGGCTGCCTAAGGTTGCCTCCGAATGAATGGACTTTCGGATCTGTCATGCACATTCGGCCGCCGAAGGTGCCGCCGAACATGCATGAGTTTCGGCTCTGGAGAGGACCTTCGGCCGCCGAACCTGCTGCCGAATGTGTTCTGTCCAGCCTTCGTTTGCATGAGTTCTGTGATTCTGTTCAGAGGTTTAGAGGGGATTCGAGGGAATTGTTTAAGAGTTTTGCATAGTATGTGTGACACCTCATTCGAGTCCATTTGTGTAGGATTGGACCCGAGAGTTCGAGGAGGTCATCAGCGTTAGAGATATCAGAGTCAGTACAGTATCTGCCAGAGGAGCAGAGGTGAGTGGAACTAAACTAAATATTTTATCTTGAGAAATGACATGATTCTAGCATGATCCATACATCATAAACTGCCATGTTATATATTAGGTTGTGTGCATTAGACTTCACGAATATGATGCATTGCATATGTTGTTATTCCTGTGGATGAATGTTGGATGATCCTTAGCCCTTGACAGAGAGCAGATACAGAGTTATGGCATGAGATAGCCATACCAGGTCGCCCCTGGATAGTCCAGGTCGCTCCTGGTACTATGAGTGAGACAGCTGGGCTGTCAGATCAGAGTGAAGTGTAGACCAGGTGAGACCTCGTCTCCTTGGCACAGTTAGTCATGTTATGATATCAGAGAGATAAGTGGAAGACCAGGTGATGACATTGTCTCCTTGGCACTGTTGGTATTCTAACATGTAGTTGAGGGCTACTGGTGACAAGTTCATCTTTGAGCTGATATGATTGTGATGTGATGCATTTCATGCGAACATATAATTAATGAATTGTTTTATTGTTCCTCCTCACTGGGCTCTAGTGCTCATCCCACTCCCTTAACCCCAGTTTTACAGGTCCTGAGATAGCTATGGGAAATCAAAGTCAGCAAGAGGACAGAGGAAAGTTGTGCTTGAATGTATGCTGTAATAGTGTAGTGGACATGATGTAATTTGTAATTAAGATTAACTGTCATGTACTGTATAGATCTGTCCTGTCATATACGGTTAGACTTGTGCTTTCCCTAGTGTTTTTGCTGTTGCGTGATGTATGCTTAATCCCCTGTACATGAATCCTGTTTTACGTTTCTTGATGAGAAATGTGTGAGTTAGGCTTAATGTATGGCTTCGATGAGATACCAGTGGAATGTGTTACAGATTAAAAGGGTTTCATTTCCATGACCCACAGCAGATAGTAGTCCCTGGTATAGGCCCTGAGGGCCATTTCAGATTGACATATCTGAGTAGCAGCAATTAAGCCTACAGAGTTTGACAGGATTGTTGAGTCTATTTATATCATGTCTGGGATTTATCAGGTACACAGAGAGTATAGTCGGCTTGCTACGGGTCCCGGCGGCCTTAAGCCGATCTGGATCCTAGTGCCAGTGATGGTTCGGACCGTTACTGAGGGGTACCGGTTTCCGGGTCGTTACAGATTAGTATCAGAGCATAGGGCCTCTAGAGTACGATGTGCTGAGTCAGTATACTCAGGGATCAGAGATATCTCACATCGGAAAGAGGTTAAGATGTCAGAGTTGTAGATCGTTCGAGTACGGTGTGTTGAGCGAAGATGCTCAAGGATTAGATTCCCACATCGGAAAGAGGTGTTGACTTGTATAGGAAGGAAAGCACAATAAGTTACAATCATGTCCACTAGGATAGGATGTGGAGTCCTGTCTTGCATGCTGATGTGAAATGCCATGATGAGCTGTATGTGCATTATTGTTATGGTGCTATGTGTTGTGGATTCATGTCTTCTCACATGGATCATTTGCTGATATGTTTGTGTGATGTTGTGCTTTTTAGAGGCAGGATGAGAGGAACTCGTCGATCTGTTAGATTGACAGGAGCTCCGCCGGAGGATGAGGACATGGATGCTCATCTCCCCGTTCTGCCAAGGGCAACAGCAGATAGTATAAGCAGAGAAGGTACATCAAGGGACCCTAGAAGGTCTGTTGATGAGAGTAGAAGGGGAGTTGTCCAGAGTGGTATGTCAGGGTTTATGAGAGAAATAGAGGAGGATGAGCAGAGTAGAGATGGTAGTTTTGGCAGGAGTAGGTTGGGAGGAGATATGGGTGAGTTCCAAGGAGGCACTCAGGCCTCGAGGTTTGTTCCACCTCAGTATCCACCCTACCAGTGGGGGGCAGAGTACCCGATGAGAGGTATATCAGAGTTTCCAAGGTATAACCCATATCCTACCTTTATGCCCTATCCTTCCTTTTACCCGTCATATCTACAGTATCCCATGTTTCCACCCGTCTTTGGTTACCCAGGGTCAGTAAACCCTAACCTGGGGAATGTTGCACCTCCTCCACCACCAGTAGAACCAGTAGCCCCCATTGTCCACCTGGGGAAAGTATGGTGCAAATGACAACCTATTTGCGGTTGGATGGTCCCAAATTTGAGACTGGTGATGACCCTTTGGAGTATCTTAGAAAGGTCAAGATGATAACAGATGAGTTGGGAGTCAGTGAGAGTAGAGCCATTCAGATGGCAGGGAGCACATTGACTTGTGTGCAGGCAAGGGAATGGGTCACCCAGTATGTGGACCCGAGGGTAGAAAGCTTATCCTGGGAGCAGTTTGCTATAGAGTTTGCAGGATGGGCTTGTCCAGATAGCTTAAAGGAACATAAAGAGAGTGAATGTGAGCAGCCAGGGCAGACAGAAAATATGAGGGTAGAACCTGACCCAGAGAATAGTGATCGTTTCCCTTTGGGTGAGGCTGCTGTAAAGAATAAAAAGAAAGTGAGAGGCCTGAAAGGGTCAAAGAAAAGAGAGTTCTGGAATAGGGTAAAGTTTGGCATGGGTTTTCGCGAGGGTTCGAGTTCTGGGTGGGATAGTTCTAGATGTGCGACGTGTGGTAGAAGGCACAAAGGAGTCTGTCGTGCTGGGACAACAGCATGTTTCAGGTGCAGACAGGAGGGGCACATGGCACGAGAGTGTCCCATTATGACCGTATCCGCACAGTTCCCACAGACATCCTCAGATCATATCATTCCACCAGAAGCTCCAACCAGAGAGAGCGAAAGGGGAGTAGTCCCTTCTTCAGGCGGTTCCTTAAGTGGAAGTCCGTTAGTTCCGGCTCGGATTTGCACCCAGGTTCAGCCAGAGACAGACATACGGAACACAGTGGTGCCAGGTAAGCTCACTTTTGAGTGTTCTGATGTGTATGGTTTTCTGGACACTAGTAGAAGATCAGTTGATGTGAAAATAGGAAAGTGTAAGAGAGTGAGATGGTCAGAGAGAACGAGTGCATCGTTAAAGGTTAGTGAGCCAGGAAAGAGCTTGATAGCTATAGCCGTGGATTTTATCAATCCAGCTAGAAAGAGTGATCTCTCATCTCTGAGTAGAGACCTTACGTGTATGAATAAGAAAGAAAGAGTAGGACCTAAAAGAGTAAGAAAAAGAAGAAAAGTAAGGAAGAGAAAAGTAAGCAAAGAGAAGAGTAAATGAGGTAGAACCAAGCAGAGAAAGAACAGAGTAGAATAACGTAAAGTAAGAAAGGTCAGATAGATTTCAGTTAGTCTGGGATTAGATGGCGATTGAGCTTTAGTTCAGATAGTTCTGGATACGTGAGGCGTGGAGTGTACACAAAAGTAGTCTGTTGATATGGGACTACGGCATGTATAGATGCGAGCAGGAAGGACTCATTGTTTGTGAGTATCCTACTGCGGCCCTGATTGGCACAGTCCTAGCAGATGACTGCGAGTAGTGTAACTCAGCCTGTAGCTCTAGCCATGTCACAGGACAGTGGTTGACGCAGGAGGAGAGAGTTCTCCTATTCTTTGGTCGGTTCCCAAGGAAAGAGCTTTAGCTTGGATCTTTCTCCTGACTCAGTAGGAGGCTAACACATCGAACACGGTGACGTCAGATACGTGCACTTGAGGGTGTTCAGATGTGTAGGTTATCGTGGACCCTGATGTTTCTTTCCCTATTGTTTTGAGAGCCGTTGATCGGGGGGGGTTTGATATCTTCTGGGCTTAGAGTGCTCTCTTTGGGTTGATAGACCCGAGTGTGATCCATCTGTGGCAGAGTCAGTCTGTCGATTTAGTTCAGAGTTTGGTGCGAGTAGTGGATGCAATCCAGCTGACCTTATGGTTCTAGAGTTGACTGTGTGATGTCATTCTAGGGCGGATTGGCTAGCTACTCATAGTCTTACCTGTGTCTGTAGAGACAAGGTAAGAAAGTATAGAAGGTAAGATGGATCCGAGGCAGTCCTTAGGAGGGGACAGTATCGTATTCCCAGAAGTGTGATATCAGCCCTACAGGCTCGTGACTTCATTGGGAAGGTAGTCAGGGGTTTTCTTGCTCTTGTTGGAGAGCAGAATAGTCAGGTCAGGGAACCAGCCTCAGTACGCATAGACAGAAAAAGAGAAAGAGAGTTATATGTGTTATCCCAGACAAGCTAGCAGGATTACCAATAGAGTCAGGAAGTCAAGTGAGGATGAAGCCTAGACTTATCTTCATCTCTTCCTGTCAAATGGTACCTATAGCATGTAAGAGATGAAAACCTGTAAGACCTAGAAAAGCATGGTGAGAGAGATAGTAGAGCAGTGTGCACTTGGTAGCGAAGGCTTCTATCCGACTTAGTACCACACACCCTGGAATAGTCCAGTATCATTGTGAGAACCGAAAGATGAAACCTTGAGATTTTGTCACAGCTGTGACCAGGTGCACAAGGTCACTACCAAGGATAGGTGTTCCCACACAGGTCGGTGGAGACCGCTAGTTGGAACTGATTAGCCTCCACGAGAGATCTAAAAGGTGGGTGGGAACTAGATGTTGCGAATAAGAGAGAAAGTCAGTGTAATAAATGAATAAACCAGAGGTAAGGGGTAACACTGCTCAGCGATTTACTGGGACAGGCAGATGAGATGTTAGCTGCCCTCAGGGAAAAGTCGCTTAGCAGTTTATCCTAGAGAGACGAGCTAAAGAGCGAAAGAACTAGAGCTAGTCCAGTGTAGGTCAAAGGATCAAAAGAGAACACGGCATAGAGGCCAAGTCTGTAATCTGAGTTCGGTTTTGGGGTATGTCTGTGTGACTCGTGATGTGTCACCATAGAGGAAGCTATACTCACGTCATTTAGCCTTTCCTGAGAGCTGTTGCTCCTCTGATCGGGTGAGTACAGAGAAGCAAAGGTGAGTGTAACCAGAGTAGTGTGCATAGAACGGAGAAAAAGTAAAGAGAAAGGGAAGTCAGTAGGTAGCAAAAAGAGAGTCAAGTGGATTATGTACAGACAGGAGTGATCAGTAATCCAGGTAGAGTGTGGACACAGATTAAGCAGTTAAGGGTCAGCAGAGTCAGAACGTATAGCCAACCTGGGAATTTTACTCCAGGGGTATCTGTGTCTCGTCATAGAAACAGATGTTAGGCTTTCCGTACTTGCTTATTTGCGTCTATGTTATTGTTATTGTAAACATTCGAGGACGAATGGTTTTAAAGGGGGGAAGAATGTAATACCCGGCTAAGTCAGACATCGGAATTCCTACCGTCCGGTGGAATTCGGGGATGTCAGAGACTTCTAGTACGGTATTAGAAAGAGTTGCTAAATGTTTTTAAGACTTTGTAAGGTTTAGCGTAGAAAACGAGTTGAGTTTCGTGGAGAATTGGCCAAAGGAGTTTTGTCATGTTCGGCCCCCGAAGGTTAAGTTCGGCCGCCGAAAGTGCCCAATGTTCGGCCCCCGAAGGTTATGTTCGGCCCCCGAACGTTGCATGGTTTTGCATGCAGTATCGGCAGCCGAAGCTGAGTTGGCCAGCCAATGTATGGGCACTCCTTAGTCACGGTTTTGGACATGTGTTGCTTCCAAATCTGTCCAGAGGTTATGCCACGTCTCCCATGACTCATCTGCAGAGTTTTTATCAGCTCATGCAGAGGTTTGGCTTTGTTCAAGTGTTTTTGAAGGTTTCGGGTAAAAAGAGAGCTTTGAGGGTTTGTTGAAGAAGAAGAGGTGTTGGTGCATAGCGTTGAGTTCAGGTTGTTCAGCTTCTAGTGTCAAAAGGTAAGGAAAGTGTTTAAACGTGTTTTAATGATTTATGAGAGCTTTTTACGAGGTGAAGGGTAGAGTTATGTTGGTAGGTTTAGTTTTGATGTTTTAATGGTTTATGCATGATTATGTGTTCTGTGTGTTGATTGTTGGGGTTGCTAGGTAGTTTTGGACCCCTTTGTGCATATACTAGAGTATATGTGAGTTGAGACGCTGAGTTAAGAGTGTGTTGGAGAAGTTGTGCATGAGAGGAAGCAAGGTTCTGCCTTCTGGAGAACCCAGCTTCGGCCGCCGAAGTGAAGAATCGGCTGCCGAACCCCTTGTGGAGGTAGTTTCGGCTGCCTAAGGTTGCCTCCGAATGAATGGACTTTCGGATCTGTCATGCACATTCGGCCGCCGAAGGTGCCGCCGAACATGCATGAGTTTCGGCTCTGGAGAGGACCTTCGGCCGCCGAACCTGCTGCCGAATGTGTTCTGTCCAGCCTTCGTTTGCATGAGTTCTTTGATTCTGTTCAGAGGTTTAGAGGGGATTCGAGGGAATTGTTTAAGAGTTTTGCATAGTATGTGTGACACCTCATTCGAGTCCATTTGTGTAGGATTGGACCCGAGAGTTCGAAGAGGTCATCAGCGTTAGAGATATCAGAGTCAGTACAGTATCTGCCAGAGGAGCAGAGGTGAGTGGAACTAAACTAAATATTTTATCTTGAGAAATGACATGATTCTAGCATGATCCATACATCATAAACTGTCATGTTATATATTAGGTTGTGTGCATTAGACTTCACGAATATGATGCATTGCATATGTTGTTATTCCTGTGGATGAATGTTGGATGATCCTTAGCCCTTGACAGAGAGCAGATACAGAGTTATGGCATGAGATAGCCATACCAGGTCGCCCCTGGATAGTCCAGGTCGCTCCTGGTACTATGAGTGAGACAGCTGGGCTGTCAGATCAGAGTGAAGTGTAGACCAGGTGAGACCTCGTCTCCTTGGCACAGTTAGTCATGTTATGATATCAGAGAGATAAGTGGAAGACCAGGTGATGACATTGTCTCCTTGGCACTGTTGGTATTCTAACATGTAGTTGAGGGCTACTGGTGACAAGTTCATCTTTGAGCTGATATGATTGTGATGTGATGCATTTCATGCGAACATATAATTAATGAATTGTTTTATTGTTCCTCCTCACTGGGCTCTAGAGCTCATCCCACTCCCTTAACCCCAGTTTTGCAGGTCCTGAGATAGCTATGGGAAATCAAAGTCAGCAAGAGGACAGAGGAAAGTTGTGCTTGAATGTATGCTGTAATAGTGTAGTGGACATGATGTAATTTGTAATTAAGATTAACTGTCATGTACTGTATAGATCTGTCCTGTCATATACGGTTAGACTTGTGCTTTCCCTAGTGTTTTTGCTGTTGCGTGATGTATGCTTAATCCCCTGTACATGAATCCTGTTTTACGTTTCTTGATGAGAAATGTGTGAGTTAGGCTTAATGTATGGCTTCGATGAGATACCAGTGGAATGTGTTACAGATTAAAAGGGTTTCATTTCCATGACCCACAGCAGATAGTAGTCCCAGGTATAGGCCCTGAGGGCCATTTCAGATTGACATATCTGAGTAGCAGCAATTAAGCCTACAGAGTTTGACAGGATTGTTGAGTCTATTTATATCATGTCTGGGATTTATCAGGTACACAGAGAGTATAGTCGGCTTGCTACGGGTCCCGGCGGCCTTAAGCCGATCTGGATCCTAGTGCCAGTGATGGTTCAGACCGTTACTGAGGGGTACCGGTTTCCGGGTCGTTACATCAGCGCACCCATTTTGTTCAGGTGTGTGTGGACAAGAAACACGATGAACTATGCCATTCTCTTTTAAATATGTCGACAAAGATTGATATTCTCCCCCCCAATCGGACTGAAATTGTTTAATAGATACCCCAAAATAAGACTCAACCAATTTACGAAATTGAATAAACACCTGGAAGACATCTGATTTATTTTTGAGGTAATATATCTAGCAATATTTACTAAAATGATCAAAGAACAAGACATAATATCGATAGCCATCATTTGAAACCACAGGGGAAGGACCCCACACATCAGAACACAATAATTCTAAAGGTTGTTTGGCAGTAAACAAAGAATCAGAAAAAGGCAATTTGTGTGATTTTCCTACACTACAACCATGACAAAAATCACAACCCTTATTTGCAACAAAAGAAATATTATTATTGTTGAGAACATTCTTAACAAGTCTAAGATTAGCATGACCGAGACGTTCATGCCAAAGAGAAATGCTTGCTGGAAATGCTTTCGGTGAAAAAGAACGAACTTGGGACTGCATTAGAAACAAATACAACCCATTCTTACTCTGGCCTTTGTACAGCACCGGCCTCGTGGAGATATCCTTCACAAAATATTTATCAGGAAAAAATTCAATAGAAGCATTATTATCAGTGGTAAACGCAGAAACAGATAATAAATTCTGGTGAACATTAGGAGAATATAATATATTGTCAAGAAAAAAAGAATGACTATTAACATGAGAAACAGAAGACCCACAAGATGAGATTGGGAGAGTTTTATCATCTGCAATAGTGAGAGAGGTGTTGTCTAGCACAGAAACAGCATGAGAGAAGTTCTCCTAATTCGCAGCCAAATGATAATTTGCCCCAGAGTCAATTGTCCAGGCCGGCATTGGAGGAGAATCGGTGTGAACAGCATAAGCTTGAGGAGGAGGTTCAGGTGATGGATACTATCGACTTATATGACCACTGCCATTGCAATTGTAGCACAAAATAGTTGTATTCTGCCCAGAGAAAGAACCAAAACCACGTCCACGGGTGTAATTGTAATTATTAAAATGTCCAGTACCATTAATTCGGCCACCATAACTTGAATTCTGGCCACCACGTCCTCGTCCACCCCTGCCACGCGATCGCTCACTGCCATGATTAGCACTACTGTAATTAGCAGTCGGCGAAACAGCAGACGAAATAGCCAAGGTATCTATTTTCAATTGAGTTTCTTCACTCAATAACAATGCATACAGCTCATCAAAAGACATCGCAGAATTTCGGGCTTCCATAGCACGGGCAAAGGGTCGATACTCAGTGCCTAGGCCCTCCAATACATCAACAACAAGTGAATCCTCATCCATAGAACTGCCGAAAGACTCCAACTGATCAGCGAAGGATCTGACTCGTTTCATATAAGCATCGATTGAATTAGACCCGCGAGACAAGTGCTTAAGTTGCTTGTGAAGTTGCTGAATTTGTATTCTTGCGCCTTTGGAATAGACAATTACAATCTTATCCCAAGCCTCCTTGGCAGTCTTACATCGGAGGATTTGGTGCATAATAAACTCAGACACAGAACTGTTGATCCAACTTCGCACAATGTGGTCCTGACTAAACCAGTCGGAATAAGCAGGATTTGGTTCACCAGTTTCAAGAGTTTGAGAAGGAGCTTGAGACGATCCATCAACATGTGATGCAAGTTTATAACCATGTAACAGCGGCATAATTTGTGCCTCCCAGATCAAAAAGTTGGATGAGTTTAATTTGAGGGATAGGAAAGGTGTGACATTCGGAACATAAACGGATTGAGAAGCAGAGACAGCAGCAGTTGCTGGAGAAAGAGATGAGGATGTGGTAGACAAAAGGGATTGTTTCGTAGAACCCATTCTGAGATTCGAGAAACAGTAGAGATGAGAAAAAAGAAAATCGCAACGGCAAAGAGTCCTTTAGTGCTCTGATACTATAAAGAGACACACAGTTTTAGAAATTTTAACACACTTTGTATTACGGTTGTTGTATGTATATATACTCAAGAGCTTCATATAGTTTGTTACAAGAGATTAGCTTACAGATAGATTACAAGTTATATAACAAAATAAATTGAAAATATAACTTATCGTTATCATTATAGACGCAGGCAAAACTTATCATCTATTACTTATTATCGTGAAAATGAATTTATATTTAAAAAATTTAAATTTATTAATAAATATTTATTTTTGATATTTTAAATATTTTTAAATTTTAAATATAATTATTTTATTTTATAAGATTTATGACTGTTTAAAAATTTTATTTGTGAGATTTATTTAAATTTGATATTTAAATGTAATATTAAATTTGATTATTATAATTTTATATAAATTTGATATATTATTCCAAAATGTTTATAAGAGTTTACCCATATAGTTTTTCAATTATAAATAACCTACACGTTTACAAATAAAATTACTTCAATTTTTTATTTTATTTCATAAAATTACTCTAATTTTTTATTTTATTTCTTATCTTTTCTATATTCTCTCTTGGATTGCAAATTAAAAAAAAAAAAAAGCCTCACTCTCTATTTTATTCCTTATTTTTTCTATACTCTTTATTGAGTTGTAAATTAAAAATAAATTTTTATTGTCCTAATTCTGAAAATTAAAATTTTAGACGAATCTATTTTATCTTGAGAAATTACAAAATAAATCTTTAAAAATAATATCTAACACGAGGTAGATTTTATTATTATATCCTATTTTTTCAACAATTTTAAAAATTTAATCTTTGTTCTTCAATGGTGGAAGAGAATTTTATTTTTCAATTGTGAGAGAAAATAATTAAATATGTACTCTAGAATTTTAATTATTAAAAATTATTGTCATTAAATCGGGTGAGTTTATTATTATCAATATTTTTATTATTATTCTTTAAATATTTTTTCTTTTAGTTATGGAAGATAATAGGCATCTATTAAATATTAAATTTATAAATTTAATTTAAAAATGAATTTTAATAAAAAAATAAAAAAAATTGAAAAATGAATGACAATGGAATTCATAAAATTATATGTATGTGTGTTTAAAAAATTAAAAATGATAACCAATATTTTTTTTTATTTTCAAATTATAACAGATTTTTTATTTTTAATATTTGCAATTGATAGCTAATGTTTGAATGAATATAATTAATTTGTGGAATAAAGGATTTTTTTTATTTACAAAGAGTAGGATGACATTTTTTGTTATCAAGAATTAATATTTAGATGATTTAACTTTTTTATTTTATTAAAATAGTGGTGGACAAAAATATTCAGATAGATTAGGTTTAAGCGCAATTGCAAACGGAAGAATTAAACTTAAAAATAAAAACTTAGCTCCACACCTAACACACTAATTACTTCCTTCAAAAATGTGTCAATACATACTTTATATATATATATATATATAAAGTGATGGAGTTTTAGCGGTATTTAATTTTTAAAAAGTTTAAAATAATAAATTATTATGAAGTGTTATTATTTTCACGTATGCTTGCATTAATTTTATTCATAATAGCATTAAAAATAAAATAATAAAAAAATAAAATAATAAATCAATAAGGTTTTTATGAATTATAAAAATATATATATTTATGATTGACCTAAAATATTTAAAAGTGTGAGATATTTTATTAAAAATATGCTTACTGATTCTAAAAAAAATAAAATTTATTTGTTCTGGTTTCATTATATAAAACTTTATCCACTAAATAAATTTTTATCTTTTTGAAGATTTAGAAAAATATTTATGTAGTATAAGAATTATCTTATTTCTAATTAAGAAAATAAAATTTATAAAATTTTTGAATTTTTACATGGTTTGAAATAAGTATTTAAACAGTAACATGAGATATTTCACTAAATTTAATTAGTGTATATATTTACAAAGTTTAGATATAATGAATGTATAATTATTTGTTTATATATAAATGATATTTTTATATTTTATATAAGTTATGATATAATATGTGAAATGAAATATATTTTTATTTATAAATATATAAATTTGATATGAAATATATGGAAAAAATAAATATTATATGAAGTGTTATATTCATATAGGATGAATGATAGTATAATTTTATTATAAGATGAAATTCTAAAGAATTTTGGATATTTTGATGTCAAAACAGTGAATGATAATAATTTTCAATTAAAATAAAAATAGAGATAGTATTATTGCTCAATTTAAATATGCACATATTATTAAAAAATTATTATATTTAATAATTTTTTTAGATTTAATATAGTTTATGTTATGTAAATTGAACAGATTTACACATAATTTAATTATGATTATTGAATTACTTTAGTCAAATTTAAGAATTATTTGAGAAGTATCATAATTTATAGTATTCTATTTACTGCATTGCATTTGAAGAATATAATGATATTAATTGAAATTTTATTTTAAATAAAATAAAATTCACTAACGATTATGTATTTAATTTAGATGTTGTGTGTGATTACTTGAAAATCAATTATTATTGTTAAAATCACCATTTAAGTCAGAGTTTATTGCTTTGGAATTAAACGATAATGAGACTTGAATGGTTAAAAAATTTATTAGTAAATACTATATTAAGAATTAATATCATTTGTATGCTGTGATTGCCAAATAACAATAATTATTTCAAATAATAAAACTTTGGATAATAAAAATAAATATATTCGTCTAAAATATTATATAGTAAGACCGCCGCTGCTAAGAAATAAAATTAATTCATTAATTATGTGAAATCAAATGAATTTGACTAATTCTTTGACTAATAATAATAAAAATATCAAGGAAATAATAATAAAAATATCCACAGTTTATACGACAAATTCATATATTAAATATAAATGAGATTAACCAGTAACAGCATGATAGTAAATTCATGTGATTTAATTTAAGCAAAAAATCAAACTCAAAATCATATAACTTATTATATCATATAACTTAACCGTAAAACTAAATAGAAAATTATGGAGATAATAAAAATAATTTACATATTTATTTAATTGATTTAAATAAATGGAGATAATAAAAATTATTGTTTACTTTAAAATTTAAATATAATAATAAATAATTAAAGTAAAAACTTATTGTATGATAATTTTATATAATTAAAATTATTAACCTTTTATAATTACATAAACAAGTTTTTAGAGTATACTATAAAATTTTTTAGATTTTTTTTTATATATAGTTGATAATTTTTTAATTATTATCTTATAATTTTATTTTTATAAATTTAGATTTATTATCTAATAATTTAATATTACTATATTTTTTAAATTTTTTAATATTTTTAATTAAAAATTAATTTATTATATTATCATTTATTATCCTAAAATTTCTGATAGTAAAATTTGATTTTGTTTTTTTAACTATTTATGCATATCTTAAAATTTATATACTTATTTATTAATTTTAATAATTATTATTATTATTTTTACTTTAAAAACAAAATATAATTATTATAATTAAAAGATCAACACATTATTTAATAATTTTATATTATAAAACTATTATTTTTATATTCTTTTTTATAATTAATTAATGTTTAATTTCTATTTTTGATATAATTATTAATAATTAAAAGAACCACTTATTATTGAGTAATTTAATATTAATAAAATTTTTATTTTATATTATTTTTATAATTATTTTAATATTTTTAACTAATATTTAAACTTATTATTTTAGTAATCTTATCTAACAAATAATTTAAATATTACCAAAATTATTATTTTTTAATAATTATTCTTTATAATTATTAAATAGAATTAATTAATTTTATAAATAAAAAATTTAAATATACATTTTAAATAATAAATATCTAAAAGTATTTTAAAAAATTATTTAAATAATAAAATAATTATCTATTTTAAAATTTATAAGTTAATTGTAAATAGTTAAAAATACAATTTAATAAAAAATATTTTATTAGTTAAAAAAAATTAAATCATTTAAATAAATGACTTTTAAAAGAGAAATTAAACTATTCTAAATTATTTTCTGCACTTTAAAAATTTTATTAAGACTTAAACACATAAATTTATTTAAAAATTTTATTAAGACTTAAACATCTAAATCTATTAATATATTTTATTTTTTAAATTAAAATTAAAGAATAAAAAATAAATTATTTTATTAAAATAATACAAAATATTATTCATAAAAAATATTTTCTATATACAGATTATTTTCCACAAAGAAATAAAGTCTTCGACTAAATTAAACTTAAAATTGAAACTTTTGAACTAATAAAAAAAACATAGGCTAAATTAAACTTTACCACTAAGTATCAGGGTGAAATTGAACCTTTAACCACTTGGAAAGCATACAGGAAAAATTACATTACACTTAAATTACACAGATCTGAAAACTGAATAAAGGAAAAGAAAAAAGAAAAAAAAAACAGAAAAAAAACACAAAATAATATTGGAAGAATGAATCAGCAATATAACACTGGTAAAATAATTATTATCATGATAATTAAGTATAAAATTCTAATATATCAAATGCTATAGATGTTAGATAAGCAGAGAAAATATACCCATCCTGGGTTGGACTTCTGCTAAGGATTATCAATCCTCCTTCCACACATGGCGTATATGAGCAATTTTATCACATTCCCCACCAAGATTATCCTTGATCCTTGATGATACCATTGGCAATTTTGTTAATTTTAATTCACGAAGAGTCCCAACATGCTGAAGTCCATGAGGAAGCATCTTTAAATTTCTACAGGATCTGATTTCCAAGTCTTTCAGGCTAGGCACTGCTCCTTCCTCCACATTCCACTCCTCCAGCAGCTCGAGCTCCCAGAGTTTTAGGATTTCAAGCTTTGGAAATCCTCCAAAACTGCAGAGCATTTTCTTTCCAATGAAGGATTTGGACAAGAGTCTAATGATTCTGAGGTTGGGTAGCTTGTACAATGCTTGCATTGGATCCTCTACTAATCCGGATGCTGACAAGGTGAGTTCAATCAGGCTCTTTGGTAACTCAGATACAAGGTGCTGATTCTTTAGCTTTCCAACCAAATATATATTGGAAAGTTTCACATGCTCTATCAAAGACTACAACTGCAGATCCCATGGCTGGTCTGATTCATCAAATGATTTCAACCTTAAGTATTGAAGTGTTTTAGTTTTACAACCCAGTTGGCCACATTATCCAGTTGTAAGGACATTGCTGCATTTTGAGAGGGCACAGATATCTTACATTTCATTCCCAATTTTGTAATATTCAATGAAGTGTCCAGGCCATTTCTCACAGGACTATCCTCATCCACAAATGCACCCCAGAGCGTTTGAAGGTCCACGAGAGAGCTGTCTTCTTGTCGAGGCACGAAAGCATTATGGAAACTCTCATCAAGAAACAAATGCCTTAGCTTTTGCATCTTCCATATTGAACTGGGAAGAGTGTTGATGCAAGTGCGCTTTAAGTCCAGTGTTTGAAGGTTCAGCAATTTGTTGATGGACACAGTAAGCATCTCCAGGTATGTTGATCTCAAGCCAAAATACCTCAAACAAGTCAATTGACCCACTGCCTTGGGCAGTTTTGGCTTGTATACATTTTCCAGATCCAACACCCAGAGGAACCGGAAGCAGTTGCTTGAGATGGATCTATCAAGAAAGTTCCCTATATCTTCTTCAGGTCTGCTTTCTTCTTGTGTATCAAAGGATAAAAAGGAGACCACATCTCTGTAGCGAGAGTACAAGGAAGCATTGCTGTAACCATGAATCTGCTGAAGATGGTCAGCAAGACGGCGTATTACACCTATGTTGGTGTTGGAAACGTCAGAGTGACCTTGAAGAAAATTAGCTTCCTTGGCTTTTGAGAACCAGTGTACCAGCAGAGCTTCAGGTAGGCAACATTTCTTAACTTTCCCATTGAGTTTCTTTTCTGTAACCTGAACCATATTATAGTTCATTAACTCTATCAAGCATGGCTCTGCAACATATTCAGGGGATTGTTCATTACTCTGTTGGCGCCCCAAACCTTCTGCAACCCACAAGGCAATCAATCTTCTTGCAGGGATCTTAAAGCCTGCTGGAAATAATCCAAAATAAAAGAGACATCTTCTCAAATACAAAGGTAAATGCTTGTTAATCTCATCTAGGATTTCTAACCAGGGCTCTTGATCTTGATTTAAGCGGTCAAGAACTTTTGACCACTCCTTTAGAGTTGCATCTTTTTGTGATAGTAGTTCACTTAGTTTCACAATTACCCATGGCAGGCCCCCACATTTTCTTATGATGTGTCCTTTAAGATTCTCCATCTCTGGGAAGATGTTTACCTTCAAAGTGTGCCTGAACAGCGCCCAGCTCTCGTCGTGGCTTCGAAGATGCAGTCTGTAAGTTAAACTAGTTTCAGTAACTGGTGGAGCTTGCCTGAAATTGGAAACTGTGAAAAGAAGTCTTGTTCCATTTGATATGTCATTGAAGACTCTTCCCATGTTTCTCAAGAATTCTATTGGATTGCAAGCTTCCTTTAAACACAAGTCATCAACAACTATGAGATGCTTCTCATCCAAGAAGAAATCATTCACTGCCTGCCTCAATTCATATACATATTTTTCAGGCCAAGGATAACCATAAAAAATTGATTGTTCAATACCTAAAATCCGGTGGATGATGTCTACCCCGGTTGCTCTAGACACCCAGATACGATGAGGGAAATGGTCTACAATAGTCTGGCTTTCATAGATTAACTTTGCAAGGCTTGTCTTTCCAACGCCTCGGACCCCCACAATTGAAATGTTGATGCAGCGAGGGTCATCTTTCAGCAGCTGTGCCACAACTGCATCTACATCCTCATGGAAGCTAACTATATCAAGCTGATCAGCATCAAGAGGATGTGGCTTTCTCTTTTGATATAAGCTTTTAAAATTGTCACTCCTTAACATTGCAATAGCTTTATGTCTTCTACCAGAAAGATCACGGATCTTATCATTAATCCGGGCCATCTGCCGGAAAAGCTTATGCTGGGAAATGACATGCCGGGGAGCCCATACCAAGTTTTGGAAAGGTCCTCTCCTCCCGTTCTTCATCTGTTGCATGAAGAAACCAACAACATTCTCAGCTGAGCGACAAACATCGCAGAGTTCCTCCATCCAAGCCATTCCTGCTTCACTTAATTCTTTTGATTGTTCAACGTCTTTTAGAAAGTCCTGCAAATACCTGAATTCGTCTCTTAATCTCCTGGCTTGCCGTCGCACATCAGGACGAAGCTCCTGCTGAGTGGCTAAGGCCTCAAACAAACCCATAACAGGAGAAATTACAGAGTAGCCAATGCCCACTTCGTATATGCCAAAGGACTTGTGCCAGTAACCAGACTGCAAAATAAAACCATGACCCTTGGAATTTGTAATCTTAATCTGTTCCAGTTTCTCACGAAGCCTGTAACAATCTAGCAAATCAACAAGAGCCAAAATATAAAATAAAGACATTGGCAGATGAACGAAAGCCATAACAGAGCGAATGCAAGCATATCTGATCCTTCTCTGGGCTGATTTGATAATTAACTGATCAATCACATCTTCAAGATCGTAAACTGTTTCTATGAAAGCCGTCTTTCCAGAAAAATGATCAGAAATATCAGCATCCTTTCTCAATTGGGTTTCAATGCATTGAATTTGATCTTCTACTCCAAGCAGTGAATCTGACTCTTGAATAAGAAGATTGGAAATTTTTCCCAACACAGACAATATGATTTTTCTCGCCATTTGCGCTTGTTCCTTTGATGCTTCTTCTTCTTCTTCAATTTTTCTCACAATCGGTTTCCTCAATGCTTGTGCTAGTTCTGAAAAAACAGATAGCTTCTTCTTCTTCTTCTTCTTCTTCTTTATTCACAAGGAGCATTTCTTTATTCGCGAGTAGCTTTCTGGTCGACCAAGTGAACTTGCTTTCTAGAAAGTTTGTTGGTGCCGTTCCAATGGAATCTCACCCGGGAAATATATTAATCTCATTTTGAGGGAAGGAGAAATACTTCTTTTTTTTCTTCTCTTTTGGAGAACTCTTTTCACTTTTTTTTTTTTGAATTATTCCAAATAAAAAGAATTTAGAAATATAAAGGGTGTGTTTAGTTATAAAAAAAAATATTTATTTTAATTTTTTTATTTTTTAAAATTTATAAAATAAATAAAAAAATCTGAAATAATTATTTTTTATATTTTCTTCATTATATTAAAAAATTAAAAAACATATTTTTCAAAGTAAAAATATATGAAATTTTGTATACAGATAGATTTTATATAAATGAAATATAATTTTTAATAATTATGTAGGATGTATATTTTTTTATTTTAAATTAATATAAAATATATGAATATTTCTTTTTATTTTAAATTAATATAAAAATAAAAATAGAAAATATAATAAAAAATAAACGTATTTCTACAAAAAATAATAATAATTTAAACATATTTTTTAATTTCTTTTAATTAAATATAATTTTCACACATTTTTTAAATTTTTTATAAAGAATAAAACAAAGTAAATAAAAATATAGAGATAAAAAACTGAAAAAAATTTTCAACAACTAAATACTTATAATTTTTTCCAAGATAATTTAATACTTTCATCTCCTTAACACTGCAAGGCATTTTCAATTTGAATTTTATATTTTGATTTATAATAAAAAAAAATCTTTTAATAAATAATGTCGTTTCTTAAATATTATTAGTAAATTATAATAATTTACTTATTAATTAAAAATTACATTTTAATTTTTATATTTTTTATATTTATATAAATTATTTTTCAACACATCAACCAAAGGTTGAAACTTTTTTTCTGAAAAAATTTTCCCATATTATTTCTCATTTCTCCATTACAACAACCAACTTATGTTAAAAAACGAGTGGTATATACAGCTCTTCCATGCCTAAATAGACAAAGAAAACCACCTGGCTCTAAATAATATTTCTTCACCAATTACAAACAATGATTTTATCCTCAGGAATCTTCAGCTCCTAGTCAACTTCACCCTTGCATTGCCTTTAGAAATCTGAAATTGTTCAGTGATACCCAGATGAGCCATCAATAGCCAGACATGAGTGAGCAGCTCCCCTCCTCCTGTGAGTTGCTTGGCATGGTTGATTGATCCACACTGATTTGCAGCAAAAGAAAGCATCTCTATCCACACATGATTTATCATCTCCCACTTCTTCTCACTTGTCCATTGCTCTTCTGTCTCCAAAGCCTGCAAGGATTTGGCAAGCCTACATGCGTCGAATAACACTGTCTTGCTTCTATCTCCTTTCACTTGAGATGGAAGAATATCAGTGTTCACTTGAAGTAATGCAGTGCAAGCTTTGTTTTCATCTGAGATGTGCTTTTTTTCTTGTAAAAATTGGGTGGCCTCAGCATAGGTGTCTTGAAATCTGATCTGTCCAATCCCATTAGGAAGCATGAAAGGGCACATAACTAGAAGATACAGCATGTATTCTGATAAAGATTTGCTTTCTTTGCATAGCGGGGTTTCAATTACATTGGACTTTTTGTTAAGATCAACGTAGAAGCAGAGATCGGTGGCAATGTGCCATAGAAGAATGCTTTGATCAAATTCTGTTTCAACACTCCAGCCAATCTTGTCAAAGCAATCCATTTCTCTGAGTATCTGATCACCCCTTTGAGCACATAATTGCCTAGAAAGACTTATGTCCAGTTCATTCCTAGATTTCACCAAAATCTGTTCAAATACCAGCCTTTGTTTTCTGAAGTTGTTTTTTCACTTTCATTGCTGAAGAAGGTTTTGATTTTGTTTTCAGTCATTTCATTGTTTTTTTTTCATTTTATTATTTATTGTTTAATTTGATTTTATATTTTAAGTTTCTAGCACCGTTTTTTTATGGGGAGTTTATATTAGACTTATTTTTTGATAATTTTCCTAGACTCTTACTTTTAAGATGGATCTTTGCATGTTTCTTCTTTTTTCGAGCAACAATACGGGAGTGCAGATATGTCAAAAATATCCTCCAGATTTATGAGAGTGCTTCAAGATAAGTTGTTAATTTTCAGAAATTAGATTTTTTCTCAGCTCTAATGTGGATGAAGAAGCTAAAAATGCGGCTTTTAGAGAATTAGGGGTCTTATCTTCCCTTAATCATAGCAAATATTTTGATCTTTCATTATTAATAGGATGCAATAAAAAAATAAGTTTTTTATTTTCTCAAAAAAAGAGCATAGAGGCGTATTCATAGCTGGTATGGAAGATTTCTCTTAAGTGCAAGTGAGGAAATTTTATTAAAATTTGTAGCACAAGCAATTTTGATTTATTGTATGAGTGTTTTCACTCCCTATTACTTAGGGCTGAGCAGATTTCGGTTCAAATCGAAAAAACCGACCGAACCGAACCGATTTAAAAATTTAGTTCGGTTTTTTATATATTTCGGTTCGGTTCGGTTTTTCATTTCAGAAATTTCGGTGATTTCGGTTCGGTTCGGTTTTAGATTCAAAAATTTCGATTAAACCGAACCGAACCGAAATCACTTATACTACGTCGTTTTGAAATATACCCTTATAAGCATTTGCCCTAAATCTAAAAGATGTGCCATTGAGAGTAGAGACGCAGGTTCCACGCCGCCTCACCCCTCCCGTCACACCTGTGCCTCTTCTTCTCTGAGCACTGAGCTCCACCACTTCCAGCGGGTCCACCGTCCAACCTCCACTCTCCTCCCGACATCGACCGATTAACCATCGCGGCTAACTCGGGTCATCGATCTTCACTTGCAACGCTGAGTCGCCGACTGTCGTCGCTCTCCACTGTAGCTCTCTATTCTCTCTCTCCAGTCTCCACACAATCGTCGGCCGTCGCTCTCCACGCAATCTTCGGCCGTCGCTCTCCACGCAATCTTCGGCCGTCGCTCTCCACACAATCGTCGGTCGTCGCTCTACAGGTTAACATATGCCTTAACTATCCGCTTGTAGCATATTACATTGTTAAGAGTGTTGGCCAATTAAGGGATAGCTTGCTTCTCTTGAGACCTGTTCATATGTTTTAGATTTATGGTTCCCTCCTTTAAGTTCAACTAGCTTTGCATGGTTCAAATTCTTATTCTCCCATGCCCATCATTTTCTGTCCATAACAAACGCTTTTGTGTATGCTACATTATTTTCAGAAGTATAATTTGATTAAGAGATGATGATGGTGCTACAGTGGGCAGAAATTTGGAGTGTTCTTCTGGTTTTTAATTTTTATGGTCGCTCTCCACGCAATTTTGTTGCTTGCTGGTGTTGTCATTGCATACTTGGTTTCAATTTGCTATTTTATGGTTAGTATTATTTTACTGTTATTGCTCTATTTTGTATTCTTGGGTTCAAATTTTATCTTCCCAATCTGTACATCCGATGACACACTGCTTTTTGAATTGAGTATTGGGGCATTTCAGCTGGGTTCGCATGAATATATTTGCATTTGTATTAATTGATGATAAATTGTCCAGGTTAAATTTTAATTTTTATATTATTTTATGATTATTATTGATTTTTTATTTGTAAAAGTTAAAATTAAAATATTTTAATAGAATTTTAGAATGAATTTAAAAAAAAAAAATTTGAAAATCGGTTCAACCGATCGAATCGACCAAACCGAACCTTTGAAAATCGGTTCGGTTCGATTCGGTTATTCCTCTTATTCGGTTCAGTTCGGTTTTTGTAAAATTCTACAATTCGGTTTTCGGTTTTTTCGGTTCGGTTCGATTTTGAACCGAACCGATCGAATGCTCACCCCTACTATTACTTTATGTCAGGAGCTCTCAGGAATAATAAACTCTTCCCGATAGGATTCCAAAGGGAATGGACATAGACGGATCCATTAGCTAACCTAGGAGAAGATGTGTTTAGGGAAAGAATAGGGAGGGATGGGTTTTCAAAGTCTATCATTTTAATATATAAATGCGAAGGAATGGACATAGACGGATCCATTGGCTAACCTAGGAGAAGATGTGTTTAGGGAAAGAATAGGGAGGGATGGGTTTTCAAAGTCTTTATCATTTTAATATATAAATGCTTCGCAGACAGAATTGGAGGATAATTACTAACTGAAATGCTTTATTTAGTGGAATTTTCAAAACAAAATATTTTTCAAGAGTAAACTTTTTGTTTGCAAAAGAAGGGTCTAATCCCCATTTTTGTTGGAAAAGCTTATTGCAAGCTTAACCATTGTTGCTTAAAGAATTAAGATGGAGAATAGGTAATGGTCTTGATGTAAGGGTTTGGAAGTAACCTTACTATTGCTGGGTTAATCAAGCGACCTCCTATTAGAATTCTTTCTCCCCACGGATGTAAAACAGATCTTCAAGATTCATTTGAGCATAACTAAGCAAGAAGATAAACTAATTTGGCATTTTAATAAGACAAGAAAGTATAATGTTAAATATGGCTATTATGTTGTTGTTTATGTTGATAATAGTGCAGCCAATTATGCTACGCCAGGTGAGTGGAAGCTCCATGTACCTCCAAAATTCAAGAACTTTTTAAGGAGATTATTAAGAGGGATCTTGCCAACAAAATTAAATCTTAGGCAAAAATCGTTGATATTAATGCTTACTGTATTTATTGCTCAAATGTGGAGAACACTAATGTCAATGATTTTTGGAGCTTTATTTGGCAAACTCCAATACAAGACTTAAAGGAGAAAGTCTCTATTGTGGCATGGAGTATATGGACACGACGTAATTGGCTCCTATGATATAATATATTGTCGAGTGCAGATGAAGTAGTGGAAGCTGGGTTAATGGTTTTGAGTGAATGGAAGACTTTTCAAGCTAGGATAGGATAGAGAACATTCGCAGACATGTTTCGATTCCCACTTGGAATTATTTACTGCATTTAAAAATTATTTTAAATTAAAATATTTTAAATTATTTACTGCATTTAAAAATTTTATTAAGATTTAAATATATAAATTTATTAATATATTTTATTTTTTAAATTAAAATTAAAAAATAAAACATAAATTATTTTATTAAAATAATACAAAATATTATTCATAAAAAATATTTTCTACATATAAATTATTTTCCACAAATAAATAAAGTCTTCAACTAAATTAAGCTTAAAATTGAAACTTTTGAACTAATAAGAAAAAAACAAAGGCTAAATTAAACTTTACCAATAAGTATAAGGGTGAAATTGAACCTTTAACCACTTGGAAAGCATACAGGAAAAATTACATTACACTTAAATTACACAGATCTGAAAACTGAATAAAGAAAAAGAAAAAAGAAAAAAAAACACAAAATAATATTGGAAAATGAGCCATCATTTCACTTGATTTCCTCTGAATCATGACCTTGAGAACATATCCTGAATGAATCAGCAATATATATCAAATGCTATAGATGTTAGATAAACAGAGAAAATATACCCATTCTTGGTTGGACTTCTGCTAAGGATTATCAATCCTCCTTCCACACATGGCGTATATGAGCAATCTTATCACATTCCCCACCAAGATTATCCTTAATCCTTGATGATACCATTGGCAATTTTGTTAATTTTAATTCACGAAGAGTCCCAACATGCTGAAGTCCATGAGGAAGCATCTTTAAATTTCTACAGGATCTGATTTCCAAGTCTTTCAGGCTAGGCAGTGCTCCTTCCTCCACATTCCACTCCTCCAGCAGCTCGAGCTCCCAGAGCTTTAGGATTTCAAGCTTTGGAAATCCTCCAAAACTGCAGAGCATTTTCTTTCCAATGAAGGATTTGGACAAGAGTCTAATGATTTTGAGGTTGGGTAGCTTGTACAATGCTTGCATTGGATCCTCTACTAATCCGGATGCTGACAAGGTGAGTTCAATCAGGCTCTTTGGTAACTCAGATACAAGGTGCTGATTCTTTAGCTTTCCAACCAAATATATATTGGAAAGTTTCACATGCTCTATCAAAGACTGCAACTGCAGATCCCATGGCTGGCCTGATTCATCAAATGATTTCAACCTTAAGCATTGAAGTTGTTTTAGTTTTACAACCCAGTTGGCCACATTATCCAGTTGTAAGGACATTGCTGCATTTTGAGAGGGCGCAGATATCTTACATTTCATTCCCAATTTTGTAATATTCAATGAAGTGTGCAGGCCATTTCTCACAGGACTATCCTCATCCACAAATGCACCCCAGAGCGTTTGAAGGTGATCAAGCATAATTTAGCCACATTTTTATCATAATTATTATTGCTTATTTACACATTTTTCAGTTTAATTTATAGTTTTTATCTTGTTTTTACAGAAAAAGAAGAAATTGAAAAATGGAAGAAAAAGTGCAGAAAATTCACAAAAGGATGATTTGCCCAGTGCTTTGCCCAAGATCACCAGATATCTGCTCCAATCACTGCCCAGATCAAGCTAAAGCAGAAATCCGGAGGCAACAGGCAGCAGTGATTTGCCAAGTGATTTGCCCCAGACACTCGAAGATCACTGGCCAAATCACTCGCAGAGACATAGAGGACTGACTCACAGAGGCAGTGATTTGCCCAGTGATTTGCCCACTGCTCGCTCAAATCACCGGGCAAATCACTTGGACAGCAGAAACTTACAGCAGAGCGGGAAAATGGACAGAAAACAGAAATTCGAATTTTTAGAAGTTCAAATCCAATCCAATCACCTCCAACACAAAACCAAGAGCCACGAAAGAGTCTCTCATCCAAGGAAATCCAATTGCAATCCAAATCTACATCCATAGAGGAGTCAAACACCAAATCAAAGAGGGATTCCAAAACCCTAGTTGGAGAGAATTCTTCAAGCTATAAAAGGAGAACCTCCAAAACCAGCAGGGCATCTTCTGATCAGCTATTGGGCTTCCTCTTCCTCACGCCAGAAATTCTGCAGCTCCTTTATTTTCTTTTCTTTTCCATCTTTTGTGTATTTAGTCCACCATGAGTGGCTAATTTCCTTATTTTCTAGTTGAAGTTGAGAATATTCAGATTTGTGATGAATTGGGAGGTTTAATACTCCATTGTTGAACTCTTGTTTGTTTCAATATTTATGCAAACTGATCTTTTCCATAATTATTACTTTGCTTTTAGAATCAATAAGGGCCCATTGCTTTTAAATTGCTTAAGTAATATTGTTTGAATGATTTAGGTCCGTAATTGCTTAGGTTGTTCAAATACACATTTAATCAAGTTGCATAATCTAAACTTGACCACGCGGTTGGCAAGGATAGAATTGGGTTTTTCTAAGTCTTAATGCAGTCAACAGTTGTTCGATGCTACAATGCCCCAAGGACGTTCCTTGGCAACTTGTTGATTAGTGTTTGATTAGCGAACGTTTCCTAATCAAACTAGAACTAAGGAAGAATTTGGATTGTGAGAAGCGTCTTCCACAACCAAAACTGATTTATTGAAATCAAATAGGAGTCTTTAATAATCAATGATCAATTCTGAACAAACTGAATTAGACTCACACTTCAGCTAGAATCTCTTTCTCATTGAAATTCTCATCTATTTAAATTATTGCTTTCTTTTGCTATTTAATTTTAATCATCAAATCAAAACCCCCCTCTTTTAATTACTTGTTATTTACTTGACCTAGTCATTATTAGGAAATCATTGGTGTCAATTCCCTGTGGTTCAACCCTATTGCCACTATCTACAAGTTTATTGTTGATTGTTTAATAGGTTTATTTTTGACGGCTTCGACAACCGCTTATCAAAAATTGGCGCCGTTGCCGGGGAATTGATTTAAACTAACGTATTTTCCCTTTATGACCAGGTCTGGCCGTAAAGACACTCTTCTTTACGACCCCGAGATTGAAAAAACTGCCAAGAGCTTAAGGAAGCAAGCAAATTTGAGGAACCAAGCCTCAAGACCATCTTCATCAACAACACCATCTCACAGACCACCTACTGCCCCTACTGAAGAAATTTCTGCACCAGCAGAAACTTCCATCACCGCACCTGCTACAGCAGAATTTTTACCAGAAATTGAATTTCTGGTCATGGCAGAAAATCCAGCAATGGCAGCACCACCTGCTGCACATGTAGAAGCTGAAAATCAAGCAAGAAACGTGCCCATCCAAGCACCACAGCCACGGGAGAGAACTCTTGGAGAGTTAGCTGAACCAGCAGGAGATCTAGCACCCTTATGCATTGCATATCCCCCATTGACAGCACCTTTTGAGCTAAAAACAGGTCTGATCCATCTCCTTCCCAAATTCAGAGGCCTTGAAAATGAAGATCCTCACAAGCATTTAAAGGCATTCCACGTTGTGTGCTCAACCTTGAGACCCCAAGGTATTCCAGAAGAGGATATCAAACTTAGAGCCTTCCCTTTTTCCCTTGACGACTATGCCAAAGAATGGCTATTCTACTTACCACCCGAATCCATCACATCATGGACTGATATGGTGAGAGCATTCTTGAAAAAATTCTTCCCTACCTCAAAAGCCATTGGCATCCGTCGAGAGATAAGTGGCATAAGGCAAAAGCACTCTGAAGGCTTGTATGAGTATTGGGAGAGGTTCAAAAAGTTATGCACAAGCTGCCCTCAACATGATATTTCTGATCAATCTCTCATTGAGTACTTCTATGGAGGTCTACTACCCTCAGAAAGAAAGTTTATTGATGCAGCCTGTGGAGGATCAACTGAGAGAAAATCACCTCGAGAGATGAGGGACTTAATTTCCACCATGGCTGCAGCTTCTCAACAATTTGGAGACCAAGAGCTGCCAACAAGGAATGTAAATGAGGTGAGTAATTCCATTTTATCATCCCAACTTTCTGAACTCACCAATGCTGTCCGAAGCCTTGTTGTGAGTCAAACCCAACAAGTCCAGCAGATTCAGCAGCCCAAGACATGTGGAATATGTGCCAACAACCACCCAACTGATCTATGTCCTTCCCTTCAAGAGGAGGACCAGCAAGTCAATGCTGTTGGAGGCTTCAATGGGCAAAGAAGGTATGATCCCTATTCTAATACTTATAATCCAGGTTGGAGGGACCATCCAAATTTCAGTTATGCAAGGGGAAATCAATATCCAAGCTACCAGCAAAGGAATCAAGCTCAAGCTGCACCTCAGAATTCCAATGCATCTCTTGAAGAGATTGTGAAAAATTTGGCAAATACTGTGCAGAATCTTGAGAAACAAATGGGGCAAATGGCTTCATCCTTGAACAAAATTGAATCACAAGGAAAGCTACCTTCCCAAATTGAGATAAATCCAAGGCAAAATGCTAGTGCCATCACATTGAGGAGTGGAAAGGAGTTGCAAGACAATAGGGCTGAAAAATTGCAAAAACAGACCATGGAAGAAATTCTGCCAGAAAGTGATCAGAGCAATGGTTTGCCCAATTCTCCAGAGAAGGCAGAAAGTGATTTGCCCAAATCAACAGACCAGGCAGAATCAAGTCAAAGGCAGAAACAGCAACCTATGGAGAAATTCAAGGTACCACCTCCCTTCCCAAAGAGATTTGCAAAGTCCCAAAAGGAGAAAGAGGAAAAAGAGATATTGGAGACACTCCGCAAGGTGGAAATCAACATTCCCCTACTTGATGCTGTAAAGCAAATTCCAAGGTATGCCAAGTTTCTCAAAGAGCTATGCACCAACCGAAGGAAACTTGCTGAACGTGAAAAGGTAAGTGTGGGGGAGTGTGTTTCAGCTATAATCCAAAGGAAACTTCCAACCAAATGCAAGGATAGAGGGATGTTTGCGGTTTCATGCAAAATAGGCAATGTGGGAATAAAGAAGGCCATGTGTGACCTTGGAGCTTCAATAAATGTCATGCCTTTGTCTATTTTTAACTTGTTGAATGCAGGTACACTCAAGGGCACCAGCATTGTGATCCAGTTAGCCGACCGATCCATTGTCTATCCCAAAGGAGTGCTAGAAGATGTGTTGGTGCAAGTGGACCAATTAGTCTTTCCAGCAGATTTTTATGTTATTGACATGGAGGAAGACAAGAGCAACACCACCTCTGATATATTACTTGGGAGACCATTCTTGAGCACAGCAAGAACAAAAATTGATGTGCATGATGGCACATTAACTATGGAGTTTGAAGGGGAAGTTATCAAATTTAATGTTTATGATGCCATGAAATTCCCCAATGATGTTTCTCATGTTTATGGACTTGATGTTATTGATAATTTAAGTCAAGAAGTTTTTAATTTTGATCAAGAAAACTTACTTTATGAAAGTCTTTGCAGGAAAGGAGAAGAGGACAGCAACATCTTTGAAGCAGACAAAACAACAGACTGCTGTAACTTGCTGGGTATGGGTGATTTGCCCAGTGATTTGCCCAGAACACCAGAAAATCTGCTCAAATCACAGCTCAAATCAGACAGCAGGCAGACAGAAAACCAGCAGACAGAAAATGTACCAGAACTGAAACCCTTGCCTAACCACCTCAAATATTCCTATTTGGGAGCTGGAAATACACTTCCAGTAATCATCTCCAACCAGCTCAGCCAAGAAGAAGAGGAAAAGCTCCTAGATGTGTTGAGGAAACACAAGAAGGCAATTGGGTGGACATTGGAGGACATAAAGGGTATCTCACCCTCAACGTGCATGCATCGGATACTTATGGAGGATGAGTGCAAACCTGTTCGTGAGGCACAAAGAAGGCTGAACCCACCTATGATGGAGGTTGTAAAGAAGGAGATTGTGAAGCTCCTAGACATTGGGGTAATCTACCCCATTTCTGACAGTAAATGGGTGAGTCCCATTCATGTGGTACCAAAGAAGACCGGGATTACCATTGTCCCTAATTCTGAAGGAGAGCTAGTACCCACTCGTGTACAAAATGGGTGGAGAGTTTGCATGGACTACAGGAAGCTCAACACAGCCACAAGGAAGGACCACTTTCCCTTGCCCTTCATGGACCAAATGCTTGAGAGACTTGCTGGAAAAAGCCATTACTGCCTCCTTGATGGATATTCTGGATTTTATCAAATCCCCGTTGCACCAGAAGACCAAGAGAAGACCACTTTCACATGCCCATTTGGCACATTCGCATTTAGGAGGATGCCCTTCGGTCTTTGCAATGCACCAGCCACTTTCCAAAGGTGCATGATGAGCATTTTTTCTGACTATGTGGAGAGGATCATTGAAGTCTTCATGGATGACTTTACGGTGTATGGCAACTCATTCCATGAATGCCTAGCCAACTTGGAGAAGATACTGCAAAGGTGTTTGGAGACAAACTTGGTTCTCAACTATGAGAAGTGCCACTTCATGGTCAGCCATGGCTTAATCTTAGGCCATATTGTTTCAGCAAAAGGGATTGAGGTGGACAAAGCCAAAATCGACACCATCAAAAATCTGCCCTACCCAACCAGCATTAGGGAGATTCGATCATTCCTTGGACATGCTGGTTTTTACAGGAGGTTTGTCAAGGATTTTTCTAAAATAACTCAGCCTCTTTGCAGATTGTTACAGCAGGATGTACCATTCAACTTTGATGACAGCTGCAAATCAGCCTTTGATTTGATCAAATCACTCCTAATTTCTGCCCCAGTCATCCAGCCACCTGATTGGACCCTTCCATTTGAGATCATGTGTGATGCCAGCAACTTTGCTATAGGTGCAGTATTGGGACAGCGCATAGGTAACTCTCCTCATGTCATTCACTATGCCTCACGCACCCTAGATGCTGCACAATGCAATTATTCCACCACGGAAAAAGAGTTGCTGGCTGTTGTGTTTGCATTGGAGAAGTTTAGACCCTACCTACTTGGTACAAAGGTGATTATATACTCAGATCATGCTGCACTAAGGTATTTAATCAAGAAAAAGGAGTCCAAACCTAGGCTGGTGAGATGGATATTGTTGTTACAAGAGTTTGACTTGGAGATCCATGACAAGAAAGGCAAGGAGAACCTTGTAGCTGATCACCTCAGCAGAATTCTGACCGAGATGGAGACATGCCCCATCAATGAGACCTTCCCTGATGAACACCTCTTTGCTGTCCAAGAAGAGGAACCATGGTATGCTGATATTGTTAATTTCCTTGCCATAGGTGATTTGCCCAAACACATAAGAGACAAGATCAAGAAAGAGGCAAGGTATTATGTGTGGGATGAGCCTTACCTATGGAAGCATTGTGCAGACCAAGTCATAAGGAGATGCATCCCAAACTATGAGATCACATCTGTCCTAACTTTCTGCCACTCTTACAGCTGTGGAGGTCACTTTGGGCCACGCAAGACAGCCTTGAAAGTCCTTGAAAGTGGATTATTTTGGCCTAACATATTTAGAGATGCTTATTTATTTTGTAGGTCATGTGCAAGGTGCCAACAAACAGGAAACCTTGGCAAAAGAAGTGAAATGCCACAAGCACCCATTATGGTGTGTGAAATCTTTGACATATGGGGCATTGACTTCATGGGACCATTCCCACCTTCCTTTGGCAACTCCTACATACTACTTGCTGTGGATTATGTGTCCAAATGGATTGAGGCCAAAGCAACAAGAGCTGATGATGCAAAAACAGTGGGTGATTTTGTAAAATCCCACATTTTCTCAAGATTTGGACTGCCCAAAGCCATAATCAGTGACCGAGGCACCCATTTTTGCAACAAGGTAGTAGAAACTCTCCTCAAGAAGCACCATGTCATCCATAGAACATCTACTGCCTATCATCCTCAAACAAATGGGTTGGCTGAAGTATCAAATAGGGAGATCAAGTCCATCTTGGAGAAAACGGTCTGCCCAAATCGCAAGGACTGGAGTACACGCCTCAATGATGCCTTATGGGCATATAGGATAGCATATAAAACCCCAATTGGGATGTCTCCATATAGGCTGATTTATGGGAAAGCCTGCCATCTACCGGTGGTGTAACGCCCCGAAAATCCGGACCGCTACCGGCGCTAGGATCCGGGTCGACTTAAGGCCGCCGGGACCCGTAGCAAGCCTGACATATAACCTGTAAACCTGTATAATCCCATACATGATCAACAACATGCATAAAAATTAAAACTGTTCTTTCTATGAACATCAACCAAACTCAACCTGCATAACATTAACATAACTTTGATCCCTCTGTGGGATCTCATCTGTGCCCTCAAAGGGTAACATAACCTGTGTTGAGCTGGTTTACATAAACATCATCAAAATCTCTAAGATCATGTATAAAAAGGGATACAACATTCTATGGTCAAGCACACACTAACATCCATAAAACTCATTACATAACTATACTGTACTTTTACATTACAATTTGATCATATCCATTACTAGCTATTACATAAGCATGACTTCTTCACTCTATCCGAACTCCCGCACTATATCCTGTACCTGTAAGCCTGGGGGAAAAGGGAGAGGGGTGAGCTAGAAGCCCAGTGAGTAGAGCTAGTAAAACACATTAACACTGTGCTCAAATGGAATGCATCATAACACAAACAATTCACATAAGGGTTGGGTGAACTCGTCACCAATTAGTCCAAGTTAACTCTGTGCCAGGCCTGTAGAGTGGGGTCCTGGACTTTCCTGTCAGAACATACATTACTTACCATTTTTCCAGGGCCTCCTCTGGCTCCTGGTCTTCAAGTCCCATAACCGTGCTAGACCATAGGATGGAATCCTGGTCTTTCCTTACTCTGTGCCAGGCCTGTAGACTGGGGCCTGGACTTGCTTACTCTGTGCCAGGCCTGTAGCATGGGGCCTGGTCTTCCTGTCTTGGACTAATTGGGTCATCCAACATTCACCCACAACAACAACAATTTATGCAATGCGGCATATTCGTGAAAACTAATGCAATCATCCTATTGCATAATCATGATGCATGAAACATGATAAAACATTTAATTTAAAAGATTAAGTTTTAGTTCCACTCACCTCTGGCAGACTCTGACAACACCGAAGCAGCTGAACTCACTGCTGGGGTCCTCGGTTCCTCGGGTCCGAACCTACACAGGTGGACTCAAATGAGGGACCAAACATACCTGAACATAACTATAAACTACTCCCCAAAAACCCCCTAAAACATCCTGAAAATATCACAAAGAGATATGCATGAAATGGCTGAACAGGGCACTTTCGGCGGCACCTTCGGCGGCCGAAAGTCCTGGACAGAGACGAAACTCAGCTAGGTTCGGCGGCACCTTCGGCGGCCGAAAGTGCCAGACAGAGACGAAAGTCTCTTTTCGGGGGCAACTTCGGCAGCCGAAAGGCCTGCCTCCCCAGCCATGTTCGGCGGCCGAAAGTACCTTCGGCTGCCGAACCTGGTTTCTGCCAAAGGGCAGAAACTTGGCTCCCTTTGCCCATTTCGCCTCCAAACCTACCAATCATGCATATTTCTCAACTAAAACATGCATACAAGTTCCTAGGGGCCTCAAACATGCATATACCCCATCTACAACACTTCAAACATACTCAAACAACACACATTGTTCAAAACATCAAAATATATCCATAACTCAACATATACCCTAGCATGCATTTCTACCCTTAGATCTTCATAAAACTTGTTAAAATCATACATTGAGCTTAAGATCGGCTCTTACCTCTTGAAGATCGAGGGTTGAGGAGATCTAAACTTGGAGATGGGAGAAGTTCCAACTTTTGGTCTCCAAGCTCCAAAACTCGTTCTAAGCTCAAAGATCTTCAAAACCAAAGTTATAAACTTGTAAAGATCATGGAAAAAGGAAGGAAAAACTCAAGATTGGGGAAGGATAGCGGAATGCTCACCTTGGCCGAAATGGGGAGAAAAAGCTCGCCCATTTTCGGCTAAGGGACCCTTTTATAGTGGCTGGCCAGACCACGTTCGGGGGCCGAATGTGCCTCCGCATCCATGCAAATGTTCGGCGGCCGAACATGAGGTTCGGCGGCCGAACCTTGACTTCCCTCACTCATGCTTTCGGGGGCCTAACGTGCCTCCAAAACGCATGCATGTTCGGCGGCCGAACTTGACTTTCGGCGGCCGAACCTGGGTTTTCCTCCAAGGACTTTTCTTGTAAAAACTCATTTAATTTCATACTTAAAATCATAAAACACCTTAAAACCTTTTTATAAAACATGATTCTACCCTCCTAGAGGTCTCCGACATCCGAGATTCCACCGGACGGTAGGAATTCCGATACCGGAGTCTAGCCGGGTATTACATTCTCCCCCCCTTAAGAACATTCGTCCCCGAATGTTCCTCAACTAACACATGCAAGGCATACAACATCTCGTACACATAAAACACGTAGAGACTAACCTTAAAAGAGATGAGGATATTGCCGGAGCATAGACTCCCGTGTCTCCCAAGTGCATTCTTCTATATTGTGGTGGTTCCACAGGACTTTCACCATCGGGATTTCCTTGTTCCTTAGCTTTCTGATCTGGGTGTCTAGGATCCGTACCGGCTGCTCAACATAGGTGAGATCCTCTTGGATCTCCACATCAGGCTCACTAAGAACCTTGCCCGGATCTGACACGAATTTTCTCAACATAGAAACATGGAAAACCGGATGGATTCTCTCCATTGAAACAGGTAAATCCAGCTTGTACGATACATTCCCAATCTTTTGCAAGACTTCAAAGGGTCCGATGTACCGCGGAGCCAGCTTACCTTTCTTCCCGAACCGAACCACTCCTTTCATTGGAGACACCTTAAGCAATACCAGATCCCCCTCTTGAAACTCTACTAGCCTTCTGCGGATGTCTGCATAACTCTTCTGTCTGCTTGTAGCCGTTTTGATTCTCTCTCTGATCATGGGCACCATCCTGCTGGTGATCTCTACTAGCTCGGGTCCTGCTAAGGACCTCTCTCCTACCTCTTCCCAACAAACAGGTGATCTGCACTTCCTTCCATATAAAGCTTCATATGGAGCCATCCCGATGCTAGCATGATGGCTGTTATTGTAGGCAAACTCCACCAAAGGTAGATGTTGACTCCAAGAACCGCCAAAGTCCAGTACACACATTCTCAGCATATCTTCTATGGTCTGGATGGTCCTCTCTGACTGTCCGTCTGTCTGTGGATGGAAGGCAGTGCTAAAATCCAATCTAGTACCCATGGCGTTCTGCAGACTCCGCCAAAACCTGGAGGTGAACTGGGGCCCTCTATCTGACACGATGGAAACAGGAACCCCGTGCAGTCTGACTATCTCATCAACGTACACCTGCGCCAACTTGTCCACAGAATAGCCACTCCTGACAGGGATGAAGTGAGCAGATTTGGTGAGTCTGTCCACAATCACCCATATGGAGTCCAATCTGTTGGACGTCGCCGGTAACCCCACTACGAAATCCATAGCTATATTCTCCCATTTCCACTCTGGAATGGGTAGCGGGTTAAGCATTCCGGCCGGCTTCTGATGTTCCAGCTTCACCCTCTGACATATCTCGCAGGCTGACACAAACTGTGCCACTTCTCTCTTCATAGCTGGCCACCAATAAACCTTCTTTAGATCCTGATACATCTTAGTGGCTCCGGGGTGAATGTTGTATCTTGCATTATGAGCCTCTCTCATAATGTCTCCTTTTAGCCCAATGTCATCTGGTACACATAATCGACTCCCATAGCGGAGGATCCCCTTATTGTCGAATCTGAACTCACTGTCATTGCCCGACTGAATAGTCCTGGCAATCTTCACTAACTCTGGGTCCTCATGCTGTTTCTGAGCCACTTGCTCCAGAAACACAGGTGTCACTTTCATCTGAGCAACTAAGGCTCCTGTACCAGACAACTCCAACTGTAGACCTTCCTCAATGAGCTTGTAAAGCTCCTTCACCACTGGTCTCCTCTCTGCCGTGATGTGGGATAGACTGCCTAGTGACTTCCGGCTTAGGGCGTCTGCCACGACATTCGCCTTACCCGGATGATACTGAATCTTGCAATCATAGTCACTCAGCAGCTCTACCCATCTCCTCTGCCTCAGGTTCAAATCCCTCTGACTCAAGATGTACTGCAGGCTCTTATGATCTGTGAAGATCTCACATTTTACCCCATAGAGGTAGTGCCTCCACATCTTGAGTGCAAAGATTACTGCTGCCATCTCAAGGTCATGTGTGGGGTAATTCAACTCATGCTTCTTCAGCTGTCTAGAAGCATAAGCAATCACCTTCTCATTCTGCATAAGCACACAACCCAGTCCCACACGGGACGCATCACAAAAGACTGCAAAGTCCTCTCCACTAGATGGCAGAGCTAAAACTGGTGCTGAAGTCAACCTTTTCTTGAGCTCTTCAAAACTCTCCTCGCACTGGTCGGTCCACAGAAATTTCTGATTCTTCCTGGTTAGTCTGGTTAGAGGAGCTGCTATCTTTGAGAAGTCCTGGACGAACCTCCTGTAGTAACCTGCCAAACCCAAGAAACTCCTGATCTCTGTCACTGAAGTGGGTCTAGGCCAGTTAGCCACAGTTTCTGTCTTCTTGGGATCTACCTCAATACCATTCTCTGACACTACATGCCCCAAGAACGAAATGCTCCTCAGCCAGAACTCACATTTAGAGAACTTGGCATACAAGCCATGTTCCCTCAAGGTCTGTAGAACCAATCGCAGATGATGGGCATGCTCCTCTGCATTCCTGGAATACACTAAGATATCATCTATGAAGACAATAACAAAGTGATCCAGGTACTGGCTAAACACTCTGTTCATGAGATCCATGAATGCTGCAGGGGCGTTAGTTAACCCGAACGGCATCACAAGGAACTCAAAATGCCCATATCTGGTCCTGAAAGCTGTCTTTGGTACGTCCTCTTCCCTGATCCTCAACTGATGATACCCGGACCTCAGATCTATTTTGGAGAAACAACCCGCTCCTGCTAGCTGGTCGAATAGATCGTCGATCCTTGGCAATGGGTACTTGTTCTTGGTAGTGACTTTGTTCAGCTGCCTGTAGTCGATACAAAGCCTAAGGGATCCATCCTTCTTCCTCACAAACAAAACTGGAGCACCCCAGGGTGAGGTACTCGGTCGGATGAAGCCCTTGTCTACCAGCTCCTGCAACTGCTCCTTCAACTCTTTCAATTCTGCTGGCGCCATCCTGTAGGGAGGGATAGAGATCGGTCTGGTACCAGGCATTAACTCAATCTCGAACTCTATCTTCCTAGCAGGTGGTAACCCTGGCAGCTCGTCCGGGAACACATCTAAGAACTCTCTAACCACTGGCACCGAGGCAGGCTCTCTAACCTGACCATCTAGCTCTCTCACATGAGCCAAATACCCCTGACATCCCCTCCTAAGCAACCTACGAGCCTGAAGAGCTGAGATCATACCTCTAGGTGTGCCCCTCCTGTCTCCTCTGAAGACAACCTCTGATCCATCCTGACCTCTGAACCTGACTACCTTGTCCCTGCAGTCCAAGGTAGCACCATGGGTAGATAACCAGTCCATCCCTAGAATGACGTCAAAGTCTGTCAAATCTAGAACCACAAGGTCGGCGGACATGCATCTCCCCTCAACAAAAACTGGACTACACTGACAGACTGACTCTGCCACTGATGGATCACATTTGGGTCCACTGACCCAGAGAGGACACTCTAACTCAGAGATCATCAACCCCAACCTCTGGACGGCTCTCGGAGCAACAAATGAATGAGATGCACCAGGGTCCATCAAGGCATATACATCTGAATAACCAATAATTAAGTTACCTGCCACCACGGTGTTAGATGCATCTGCCTCTTGCTGTGTCATTGTGAAGATCCGTGCCGGAGCTGATGGACCTTCACCTCTGAAACCCGCTGAAGAAGAGGCTGCCCCTCTCCCTCTGCCTCTGCCACTGGCCTGAGTCATGGCTGGAGCTGCTGGCTGCGCTACACTGCCTGAAGCTGTCTGCTGGGACTGAGCCATTGGGGCCGCTCTTGGACAGTCTCGAGCTATATGCCCCTCCTGACCACATCTGAAGCAGGCGTTCGTCCCAAGCCGACATATTCCCTTGTGTGGCCTACCACACCTTGCACAAATTGCATTATCCGCACCAGAGCTTGAGCCACTCCCAAATCCCAGACTGGACTTAACTTTACTCCAGAACTTGTTCTTCTTACCCTTGGGTTTACCCCATCTTTTACTGCCTGAAGCGGCTGCACTCAAGGTAGAGGGATCTAACCTTCCCCCACCCGGAGTTTTTGAACCAGAAGCTTGTGCCACTGTCTGCTTAACTGTCCCCTGAATGATGGCACTAGCCTCCATTCTCCTAGCCATGTCTACTATGGCGTGAAAACTTTCTCTATCTGCTGACTGTACCAAGGAGGAATACCTGGGATGGAGCTTCATGATATACCTCCTCGACTTCTTCTGGTCTGTGCTAAGGTCTTGCCCTGCAAATGGCAGCAACTCCATAAACCTGTCGGTATATTCGTCTATACTCATGTCATCAGTTTGCCTCAACTGCTCGAATTCTATCATCTTCAATTCCCTTGAACTATCAGGGAAAGCCCATCCTGCAAACTCATTTGCAAACTCTTCCCAAGTCATGTTGTCCACTCTCGGGTTCACATAATTCTTGAACCACTCCCGTGCCTTCTTGCACTTAAGCGTGAACCCGGCCATCTGAATGGCTCTACTATCATCCGCCCCTATCTCATCTGTAATTGCCCTGACCCGCTCCAAGTACACGAACGGATCATCACCTGTCTCAAACTGGGGAGCACCCAGCTTCATATAGTCTGTCATCTTAACCTTGCTCCCACTGGCTGAGCTAGGTCTATGAGGTTGAGCAACTGGGGCTGCTGGTTCTGCAAGTGGTGGAGGTGGTGCAACATTTTCTGAGGTAGGGTTTGCTGGATTTGGATGGTAAGGTGGAGGTGGATACATTGGGTACTGAGAGTATGGTGGGTAGTATGGTGGGTATGGCATCTGTGTGGGATAAGGGGTAAAACTAGGGTAATCCGATGTACCTCCCATCGAATACCCGGGATGTTGTGAGAAATGTGGGTAGTGAGGTGGCTGAACAAATTTCGAGGCCTGAGTGCCTCCTTGGGACTCTCCCATTCCTTCTTCTGCCATATTGACTCCCAAACTGCCATCCCTCCTCTGTTCTACGTCCATTTCATCCCCCATATCCTCTGACGCTCCTCCCTGAACTGTCCCTCTGACTGACCTGCTTCTACCCAGATCCAGAGACCTTCTAGGGTCTCTAGCTACTCTGTCTCTGTTGGACCTGCTAGACATTGCCCTAGGCAATGCTGGAGGACGGGCGCTCATGCCCTCATCCTCAGGTGGTACTCCAGTCAATCTTGCTGATCGACGAGTTCCTCTCATCCTGTTTTCTGAAAAACAGTACACATCACCAGCAACATTAGCATCATATGGTTCATGTGGGCACACATGAACCCTCATCACATACATCACATATCATAGCATATCATTAATGCACATGCATAAAATCATGGCATTTCACATCATCATGCAAGACAGGACTCCACATCCTATCCTAGTGGACATGATCTTTTCCTATTGTGCTTGACCTTCTATAACCTCTATGAGCCCGACACTCTAGGTCCGACCATATGAACCTAGGGCTCTGATACCATTCTGTAACGCCCCGAAAATCCGGACCGCTACCGGCGCTAGGATCCGGGTCGACTTAAGGCCGCCGGGACCCGTAGCAAGCCTGACATATAACCTGTAAACCTGTATAATCCCATACATGATCAACAACATGCATAAAAATTAAAACTGTTCTTTCTATGAACATCAACCAAACTCAACCTGCATAACATTAACATAACTTTGATCCCTCTGTGGGATCTCATCTGTGCCCTCAAAGGGTAACATAACCTGTGTTGAGCTGGTTTACATAAACATCATCAAAATCTCTAAGATCATGTATAAAAAGGGATACAACATTCTATGGTCAAGCACACACTAACATCCATAAAACTCATTACATAACTATACTGTACTTTTACATTACAATTTGATCATATCCATTACTAGCTATTACATAAGCATGACTTCTTCACTCTATCCGAACTCCCGCACTATATCCTGTACCTGTAAGCCTGGGGGAAAAGGGAGAGGGGTGAGCTAGAAGCCCAGTGAGTAGAGCTAGTAAAACACATTAACACTGTGCTCAAATGGAATGCATCATAACACAAACAATTCACATAAGGGTTGGGTGAACTCGTCACCAATTAGTCCAAGTTAACTCTGTGCCAGGCCTGTAGAGTGGGGTCCTGGACTTTCCTGTCAGAACATACATTACTTACCATTTTTCCAGGGCCTCCTCTGGCTCCTGGTCTTCAAGTCCCATAACCGTGCTAGACCATAGGATGGAATCCTGGTCTTTCCTTACTCTGTGCCAGGCCTGTAGACTGGGGCCTGGACTTGCTTACTCTGTGCCAGGCCTGTAGCATGGGGCCTGGTCTTCCTGTCTTGGACTAATTGGGTCATCCAACATTCACCCACAACAACAACAATTTATGCAATGCGGTATATTCGTGAAAACTAATGCAATCATCCTATTGCATAATCATGATGCATGAAACATGATAAAACATTTAATTTAAAAGATTAAGTTTTAGTTCCACTCACCTCTGGCAGACTCTGACAACACCGAAGCAGCTGAACTCACTGCTGGGGTCCTCGGTTCCTCGGGTCCGAACCTACACAGGTGGACTCAAATGAGGGACCAAACATACCTGAACATAACTATAAACTACTCCCCAAAAACCCCCTAAAACATCCTGAAAATATCACAAAGAGATATGCATGAAATGGCTGAACAGGGCACTTTCGGCGGCACCTTCGGCGGCCGAAAGTCCTGGACAGAGATGAAACTCAGCTAGGTTCGGCGGCACCTTCGGCTGCCGAAAGTGCCAGACAGAGACGAAAGTCTCTTTTCGGGGGCAACTTCGGCAGCCGAAAGGCCTGCCTCCCCAGCCATGTTCGGCGGCCGAAAGTACCTTCGGCTGCCGAACCTAGTTTCTGCCAAAGGGCAGAAACTTGGCTCCCTTTGCCCATTTCGCCTCCAAACCTACCAATCATGCATATTTCTCAACTAAAACATGCATACAAGTTCCTAGGGGCCTCAAACATGCATATACCCCATCTACAACACTTCAAACATACTCAAACAACACACATTGTTCAAAACATCAAAATATATCCATAACTCAACATATACCCTAGCATGCATTTCTACCCTTAGATCTTCATAAAACTTGTTAAAATCATACATTGAGCTTAAGATCGGCTCTTACCTCTTGAAGATCGAGGGTTGAGGAGATCTAAACTTGGAGATGGGAGAAGTTCCAACTTTTGGTCTCCAAGCTCCAAAACTCGTTCTAAGCTCAAAGATCTTCAAAACCAAAGTTATAAACTTGTAAAGATCATGGAAAAAGGAAGGAAAAACTCAAGATTGGGGAAGGATAGCGGAATGCTCACCTTGGCCGAAATGGGGAGAAAAAGCTCGCCCATTTTCGGCTAAGGGACCCTTTTATAGTGGCTGGCCAGACCACGTTCGGGGGCCGAATGTGCCTCCGCATCCATGCAAATGTTCGGCGGCCGAACATGAGGTTCGGCGGCCGAACCTTGACTTCCCTCACTCATGCTTTCGGGGGCCTAATGTGCCTCCAAAACGCATGCATGTTCGGCGGCCGAACTTGACTTTCGGCGGCCGAACCTGGGTTTTCCTCCAAGGACTTTTCTTGTAAAAACTCATTTAATTTCATACTTAAAATCATAAAACACCTTAAAACCTTTTTATAAAACATGATTCTACCCTCCTAGAGGTCTCCGACATCCGAGATTCTACCGGACGGTAGGAATTCCGATACCGGAGTCTAGCCGGGTATTACAGGTGGAACTTGAACATAAAGCCTATTGGGCTGTGAAGAGCTGTAATCTTAATGAAAAAGAGGCTGGAGTTCACAGAAAATTACAGATTCAAGAGCTTGAGGAGATTAGGCGTGATGCATATGAAGCTTCATGGGATTATAAAGCAAGGACCAAAGCCTTCCATGACAAGCACATCTCCAGAAAACACTTCCAGGTTGGTGATAAGGTTTTGCTCTTTGATTCCAGGTTCAAATTATTCCCTGGAAAGCTTCGGTCTAGGTGGATTGGGCCATTTTTGGTTGAGCATGTTTATCCACATGGAGCTGTTGACATTAGGAGCCCACAAACAAGCAAAGTTTTCAAAGTTAATGGGCATCGTTTGAAGAGATTCTATGAAGGTTTTACTGTCCATGTTGTGGAGGAGGTTCCCTTGGATCCCCCCTCCCAAGACTGCTGAGCAAGACACTGAAGTCCAGCCCAAGACAGAAAACAGGGCGCTACTGGGAGGCAGCCCAGAGGCAGTGATTTGCCCAGTGATTTGCCCACTGCTTGCCCAAATCGCCGGGCAAATCGACTGAATGTACCATAGTCACAAGCGACCGGGGCAGTGATTTGCCCAATTGCCCAGATAATTTGACCAAGATCACCGGTCCAATAGCAAAATCAAGCATCAGCAGAAAAGGGCGTGAACAGTACCAGCCCAGCAACTACAAAGGAGAAGCGATCTGGCCAAGTGATTTGCCCACTGCTTACCCAAATCACTGGTCAAATCACCCTGTCAAGAATCCAGAGGGCCAGCAATAAATGATCAGGGCAGATCACATACCCTAATTACTTTAAGTAGTCTTTTCTTTTATTTTTAATTCTTACGCTAAACTACTGTTTTTATCTCTTCTACTCCTTCAAGCTTTCTCCTTTCTGTAACGACCCGGAAACCGGACCGCTACCGGCGCTAGGATTCAGGTCGGCTTAAGGCCGCCAGAACCCGTAGCAAGCCAAACATACATCCTGTGAACCTGTTCAATCCCATACATGAACCAAAACATACATAAAAATTAAAACTTTTCTTTCATTCAAACATTTCTTTACCCAGTTCAGCCTGTGCATGCATAAACATAACATAAACCCCTCATTGGAGTCCTCAACAAATACTCCAATGGGGTGCATAACATATAGCAGGCTTGGGTTACATAAACATCATAAAACATTTATCTCATGTATTTAAGGGATTACAACAGACTCTAGTCAAGCACACTATAAAACTTACATTACATTACATAACATACTTTTACATTATGAATAAACCATGTCCACAGCTATGCTATTACATAAACTTCTCTTACTCTTGCTGACTTCTCTATCTACTCTGCACCTGCAAGACTGGGGTTAGGGGAGAGGGGTGAGCTAAAAAGCCCAGTGAGCAAAAGTAAAAACATGATATTAATTCCTCCATTTTTAGGTATTTTATTCTCCATTTTATTATTATTAACATTTGCTTTAATTCCACACTTTTTAGGTATATTATTATTCATTTTATTAATAACATTAAATAACATAACTTTTACTTTACATGCTTTCATGAAATGCAACACATCACATTTAATCACATCAAGGATGGTATTGTCACCATTAGTCCTCACATTTCCAAGTGCCAGGGGCGTAGAATGGGCCTCGCTGGTCTTTCTCTTACATAACATACATAACATAACAATCCAAAGTGCCAGGGGCGTAGAATGGGCCTCGCTGGTCTTTCTCTTACATAGTGCCAGGGGCGTAGAATGGGCCTCACTGGTCTTCCATAACATATCATCATAACATAACATTAGAGGACTATGGATCACCCAATAACCATCCACATCAACATCAAATTATGCAATGCAACATATTCGTGAATTTCTAATGCAAACATCCTGAAACATCGCATGGCATTAATGATGCATGAGTATGCTATCAGATTCATTCATTTGTTCATTTATTCATTACTTAAAAACTTAGGGAAATAATCCCACTCACCTGGTGACCGAAGCTTTAACGACGGACTCTGAAAGACTATCTCACAACCGGGGGTCTCGGGTCCTCGGGTCCGAACCTACACAGGTGGACTCAAATGAGGCACCAAACAATAAGAACATAACTCTAAACATACCCCCAAAAACCTCCTAGAAACACCTTAAAACAATCCTAGAGAACATGCAAGGAAAGGCTGGGAAGGGCACTTTCGGCGGCACCTTCGGCGGCCGAAAGTCCCTCCAAAGCCGAAAGTCAGGCAGGTTCGGCGGCACCTTCGGCGGCCGAAACTCCCAGACAGAGCCGAAACTCCAACTTTCGGGGGCAAGCTTCGGCAGCCTAAAGCTGCCTCCCAAGCTGGTTCGGCGGCCGAAAGTACCTTCGGCTGCCGAACCTGGTTTCTGCCAAAGGGCAGAAACTTGGTTCTCCATGCCCAAAACAACCCCCTACACAACCAATCATGCATAAACCTATTCTACAACAAGCATACTCAAGCATACAAGCTCCTAGGGGTCTCCAACAAGCTTAAACCCCAACTACAACACACAAGCAAGCCACATTGCACATAAACATGCACATCAAACTCATAAACATAACATAAACTTCCACAAGCCTACTCATGCATTTCTACCCCATAAATCTACTCAAAACTTACTTAAAACACAAATAGAACTAGAGATCGGCTCTTACCTCTTGAAGATCGAGAGAGAAACGATCCTAGCTCGAAGGTGGGGAGATTCGAGTTCTTGAACCTCAAAGCTCCAAAACTTGCTTAAACTTTAAAACTCTTCAAAAACAAGATGTAACTTGTTAAGATCTAAAGGATTTGAGGGAAAACACTTAAAATGACCATAGGAGGGCTAAAGCTTACCGTCGGCCGAAATGGGAGAGAAAACCTCGCCTGTTTCGGTCACGGGGTCTCTTATAGGGCTGGTTCTGCCACCTTTCGGCGGCCTAACGTGCCCCCACATCTCATGCATGTTCGGCGGCCGAACATGAGGTTCGGCGGCCGAACCTTGAGTCTTTCAAACAAGGCTTTCGGAGGCCTAAAGCGCTCCCAAAACCTCACCATGTTCGGCGGCCGAACCTAACTTTCGGCGGCCGAACCTGGCAAAGCCTCCTTTGGTCTTTTCATTAAAAACTCAATTCCTTTTTGTTTAAAAACATAAAATATATTAAAAACATTTCATAAAACATGGTTTTACCCCTTCTAGAGGTTCCCGACATCCGAGATTCCACCGGACGGTAGGAATTCCGATACCGGAGTCTAGCCGGGTATTACATTCTCCCCCCCTTAAGAACATTCGTCCCCGAATGTTCACCAAACAACACATAACATGGCAAACATATAACATACATACAAAGCACATCAACACATAGGGATCTAACCTTAAAAGAGTTGAGGGTACTGCTGGAGCATAGACTCCCGTGTCTCCCAAGTGCATTCTTCCAAGTTGTGGTGGTTCCACAGGACTTTCACCATCGGGATTTCCTTGTTTCTTAACTTTCTGATCTGTGTGTCTATGATCCGTATTGGCTGTTCAACATAGGTGAGATCCTCTTGGACCTCCACATCAGGCTCAGTAAGAACCTTGCTCGGATCTGACACAAACTTCCTCAACACCGAAACATGGAAAACCGGATGGATCCTTGCCATTGAAGCAGGTAAATCTAGCTTGTACGACACATTCCCAATCTTTTGCAAGATTTCAAAGGGTCCGATGTATCGTGGGGCTAGTTTACCTTTCTTCCCGAAGCGAACCACTCCCTTCATTGGGGACACCTTAAGCAATACCAGCTCCCCCTCCTGAAACTCTAACTGCCTTCTGCGGATGTCTGCATAACTCTTCTGTCTGCTTGCAGCAGTCTTGATTCTTTCTCTGATTATGGGTACCACCCTGCTGGTAATCTCTACTAGCTCAGGCCCTGCTAAGGCCTTCTCTCCAACTTCCTCCCAGCAAACAGGTGATCTGCACTTCCTTCCGTACAAAGCTTCATATGGAGCCATCCCGATGCTAGCATGATGGCTGTTATTGTAGGCAAACTCCACCAAAGGTAGATGCTGCCTCCAAGAACCGCCAAAGTCCAGCACACACATTCTGAGCATATCCTCGATAGTCTGGATGGTCCTTTCTGACTGTCCATCAGTCTGGGGGTGGATGGCAGTGCTGAAATCCAACCTAGTACCCATGGCATTCTACAGACTCCGCCAAAATCTGGAGGTGAACTGGGGCCCTCTATCTGATACTATAGAAACAGGAACCCCATGCAGCCTGACGATCTCATCCACATACACCTGTGCCAACTTGTCCACAGAATAGCCACTCCTGACAGGAATGAAGTGAGCAGATTTGGTGAGTCTGTCCACAATCACCCATATGGAGTCCACTCTGTTGGACGCCACCGGTAACCCTACTACGAAGTCCATAGCTATATTTTCCCATTTCCATTCTGGAATAGGTAGCGGGTTAAGCATTCCAGCGGGCTTCTGATGTTCCAGCTTCACCCTCTGACACACTTCGCAGGCTGATACGAACTGTGCCACTTCTTTCTTCATTGCTGGCCACCAATAAACTTTCTTCAAATCTTGATACATTTTGGTGGCTCCGGGGTGAATGCTGTATCTTGCATTATGAGCCTCTCTCATAATGTCTCCTTTTAGCCCTATGTCATCTGGTACACATAATCGACTCCCATAGCGGAGGATCCCCTTACTGTCGAATCTGAACTCACTATCATTGCCTGACTGAACAGTCCTGGCAATCTTTACTAACTCGGGGTCCTCATGCTGTTTCTGAGCAACTTGCTCAAGGAACACGGGTGTCACTTTCATCTGAGCCAACAAGGCACCTGTACCCGACAACTCTAACTGTAGCCCTTCTTCGATGAGCTTGTAGAACTCCTTCACTACTGGTCTTCGTTCTGCTGTGATGTGGGATAGACTGCCGAGTGATTTCCGGCTTAAGGCATCAGCTACAACATTAGCCTTACCCAGATGGTACTGGATTTTGCAATCGTAGTCACTGAGCAGTTCTACCCATCTTCTCTGTCTCAAATTCAAATCTCTTTGACTCAGGATGTGCTGCAGGCTCTTATGATCTGTAAAGATCTCACATTTTACCCCATAGAGGTAGTGCCTCCACATCTTGAGTGCAAAGATTACTGCTGCCATCTCCAGGTCGTGTGTGGGGTAATTCAACTCATGCTTCTTCAGCTGCCTAGAAGCATAAGCAATCACCTTCTCGTTCTGCATCAGTACACAACCTAGTCCCACACGGGACGCATCACAAAAGACTGTAAAGTCCTCATCACTAGATGGCAGAGCTAAAACTGGTGCTGAAGTCAACCTCTTCTTAAGCTCTTCAAAACTCTCTTCGCACTGGTCGGTCCACAGAAATTTCTGATTCTTCCTGGTTAACCTGGTCAGAGGAGCCGCTATCTTTGAGAAGTCCTGAACGAACCTCCTGTAGTAACCAGCCAAACCCAAGAAACTTCTAATCTCTGTCACTGAAGTGGGTCTAGGCCAGTTAGCCACAGTTTCTGTCTTCTTGGGGTCCACCTCAATACCATTCTCTGACACTACATGCCCCAAGAACGAAATGCTCCTCAGCCAGAATTCACATTTAGAGAACTTGGCATACAAGCCATGTTCCCTCAAAGTCTGCAAGACCAACCGCAGATGATGGGCATGCTCTTCTGCATTCCTGGAATACACTAAGATATCATCTATGAAGACAATAACGAAGTGATCCAGGTATTGGCTAAATACTCTGTTCATGAGATCCATGAATGCTGCAGGGGCGTTTGTTAACTCGAACGGCATCACTAGGAACTCATAGTGCCCATATCTGGTTCTGAAAGCTGTCTTCGGCACGTCCTCATCTCTGATCCTCAGCTGATGATACCCAGATCTCAGATCTATTTTGGAGAAACAACCTGCTCCTGCTAGCTGGTCGAATAGATCATCGATCCTAGGCAACGGGTACTTGTTCTTGGTAGTGACCTTGTTCAACTGCCTGTAGTCGATACAAAGTCTAAGGGATCCATCCTTCTTTTTCACGAACAACACTGGAGCACCCCAGGGTGAGGTACTCGGTCGGATGAAACCCTTATCTACCAGCTCTTGCAACTGTTCTTTAAGCTCCTTCAGCTCTGCTGGCGCCATCCTGTAGGGAGGGATAGAGATCGGTCTGGTTCCTGGCATCAATTCTATCTCGAACTCTATCTCCCTAGGAGGCGGTAAACCTGGCAGTTCGTCTGGGAAGACATCTAAGAACTCTCTAACCACAGGCACTGAGGCGGGCTCTCTGACATCTCTGTCTAGCTCCCTCACATGAGCTAGATAACCCTGACAACCCCTCCTGAGCAGCCTACGAGCCTGTAGGGCTGATATCAAACCTCTAGGTGTACTCCCCCTGTCTCCTCTAAAGACAACCTCTGACCCATTCTGACATCTGAACTTAACTACCTTGTCTCTGCAATCCAAGGTAGCACCATGGGTAGATAGCCAATCCATCCCTAGAATGACGTCAAAATCTGTCAAGTCTAGAACCACAAGGTCGGCGGATAGGCATCTTCCCTCTATGAAAACTGGACTGTACTGGCAGACTGACTCTGCCACTGACGGGTCACACTTGGGTCCACTGACCCATAGGGGACACTCTAACCCAGAGACCATCAAACCCAACCTCTCGACCGCTCTCGGAGAAACAAAAGAATGGGATGCACCCGGGTCCATTAAGGCATAAGCATCTGAACAACCAATGATGATATTACCTGACACCACGGTGTTGGATGCGTTTGCCTCCTGCTGAGTCATTGTGAAGATCCGTGCTGGAGCTGACGGACCTTCCCCTCTGTAAACTGATGAAGAAGAGGCTGACCCTCTCCCTCGGCCTCTGCCACTAGCCTATGTTGCGGCTGAAGCTGCTGGCTGTGCCACACTACCTGAAGTAGTCTGCTGGGGCCGTGCCATAGGAACTGTTCTAGGACACTCCATGGACATGTGTCCCTCCTGTCCACACCTGTAGCAGGCTGTCGTCCCAAAACGGCATACCCCTCTGTGTAGCTTACCACACCTTGCACACACTGCATTATCAGCACCAGAGCTTGAGCCACTTCCTAGTCCCAGACCTGATTTGATCTTGCTCCAGAACTTACTCTTCTTTGGTTTCTTAGTGGTACTGCTCCACTTCTTACTAGCTGAACTCAAGGATGAAGGGTCTATCCTTCCCCCACCTGGGGTCTTAGAACCTGAAGGCTGTGTCACTGACTGTTTAACAGTCCCCTCGATGATTGCACTAGCCTCCATTCTCCTGGCCATGTCTACAATGGCATGGAAACTTTCTCTATCAGCTGACTGAACCAAGGAGGAATACCTGGAATGGAGCCTCATGATATACCTCCTTGACTTCTTCGGATCTGTGTCCAGATGTTGCCCAGCAAACGGCAACAACTCTAGGAATCTATCGGTGTACTCATCGACACCCATCTCGTCTGTCTGCTTCAGCTGTTCAAACTCGATCATCTTCAGCTCCCTGGAACTGTCAGGGAAAGCCCATCCTGCGAACTCATTCACAAACTCCTCCCATGAAAGACTGTCCACCCTCGGTTTCACATAGCCCTTGAACCACTCACGGGCCTTTTTGCATTTCAGGGTGAAACCAGCCATCTGAATGGCTCTGCTGTCATCAGCACCTATCTCATCTGTAATTGTTTTGACCTTCTCCAGGTACACAAACGGATCATCACCTGTATCAAACTGGGGAGCACCCAACTTCATATAGTCGGTCATCTTGGCCTTGCTCCCTCCAGATGAGGTAGGTTGAGGTCTTTGGGTTTCTGAAACTGTGGGTTCCGCTTGTGGTGGTGGTGCGACATCCCCTGGGATAGGGTTTGCTGTGCCTGGATGGAAGGATGGAGGTGGGTACATAGGGTACTGTGGATACTGTGGGTAGAAAGGCGGGTATGGCATGTGAGAAGGGTAAGGATTAAAACTGGGGTAATCCGATGTACTTCCCATCGAATACCCGGGGTATGGTGAAAAAGGTGGGTACTGGGGTGGTAGAACAAACCCCGAGGCCTGAGTGCCTCCCTGTGACTCACCCATGCCCTCTTCTGGCATGTTTACACCAAGGTTACCATCCCTCCTCTGATCCACATCCATCTCTACTTCTTCATCAACTGACATCCTTTCTTGAACTGTACCCCTTACTGATCTGCTTCTACCCAGATCCAAGGACCTTCTAGGGTTCCTCACTGTTCTGTCCCTGTTGGACCTGCTTGACATTGCCCTTGGCAATGCTGGAGGACGGGCGCTCGTGCCCTCATCCTCCGGTGGTACTCTAGTCAATCTAGCTGATCGACGAGTTCCTCGCATTCTGTTTACTGAAAAACAGCACAGATAACAAAACATTAGCATCAAATGGTTCATGTGGAAACACATGAACCCACATCATATACACATCATAGTCATAGCATATCTCATGGCATACAAACTTGCATTCTAGACAGGACTCTACATCCTATCCTAGTGGACATGATTTCCTATTGTGCTTGACCTTTCTATAACATCTATGAGCCCGACACTCTAGGTCCGACCATATGAACCTAGGGCTCTGATACCATTCTGTAACGACCCGGAAACCGGACCGCTACCGGCGCTAGGATTCAGGTCGGCTTAAGGCCGCCAGAACCCGTAGCAAGCCAAACATACATCCTGTGAACCTGTTCAATCCCATACATGAACCAAAACATACATAAAAATTAAAACTTTTCTTTCATTCAAACATTTCTTTACCCAGTTCAGCCTGTGCATGCATAAACATAACATAAACCCCTCATTGGAGTCCTCAACAAATACTCCAATGGGGTGCATAACATATAGCAGGCTTGGGTTACATAAACATCATAAAACATTTATCTCATGTATTTAAGGGATTACAACAGACTCTAGTCAAGCACACTATAAAACTTACATTACATTACATAACATACTTTTACATTATGAATAAACCATGTCCACAGCTATGCTATTACATAAACTTCTCTTACTCTTGCTGACTTCTCTATCTACTCTGCACCTGCAAGACTGGGGTTAGGGGAGAGGGGTGAGCTAAAAAGCCCAGTGAGCAAAAGTAAAAACATGATATTAATTCCTCCATTTTTAGGTATTTTATTCTCCATTTTATTATTATTAACATTTGCTTTAATTCCACACTTTTTAGGTATATTATTATTCATTTTATTAATAACATTAAATAACATAACTTTTACTTTACATGCTTTCATGAAATGCAACACATCACATTTAATCACATCAAGGATGGTATTGTCACCATTAGTCCTCACATTTCCAAGTGCCAGGGGCGTAGAATGGGCCTCGCTGGTCTTTCTCTTACATAACATACATAACATAACAATCCAAAGTGCCAGGGGCGTAGAATGGGCCTCGCTGGTCTTTCTCTTACATAGTGCCAGGGGCGTAGAATGGGCCTCACTGGTCTTCCATAACATATCATCATAACATAACATTAGAGGACTATGGATCACCCAATAACCATCCACATCAACATCAAATTATGCAATGCAACATATTCGTGAATTTCTAATGCAAACATCCTGAAACATCGCATGGCATTAATGATGCATGAGTATGCTATCAGATTCATTCATTTGTTCATTTATTCATTACTTAAAAACTTAGGGAAATAATCCCACTCACCTGGTGACCGAAGCTTTAACGACGGACTCTGAAAGACTATCTCACAACCGGGGGTCTCGGGTCCTCGGGTCCGAACCTACACAGGTGGACTCAAATGAGGCACCAAACAATAAGAACATAACTCTAAACATACCCCCAAAAACCTCCTAGAAACACCTTAAAACAATCCTAGAGAACATGCAAGGAAAGGCTGGGAAGGGCACTTTCGGCGGCACCTTCGGCGGCCGAAAGTCCCTCCAAAGCCGAAAGTCAGGCAGGTTCGGCGGCACCTTCGGCGGCCGAAACTCCCAGACAGAGCCGAAACTCCAACTTTCGGGGGCAAGCTTCGGCAGCCTAAAGCTGCCTCCCAAGCTGGTTCGGCGGCCGAAAGTACCTTCGGCTGCCGAACCTGGTTTCTGCCAAAGGGCAGAAACTTGGTTCTCCATGCCCAAAACAACCCCCTACACAACCAATCATGCATAAACCTATTCTACAACAAGCATACTCAAGCATACAAGCTCCTAGGGGTCTCCAACAAGCTTAAACCCCAACTACAACACACAAGCAAGCCACATTGCACATAAACATGCACATCAAACTCATAAACATAACATAAACTTCCACAAGCCTACTCATGCATTTCTACCCCATAAATCTACTCAAAACTTACTTAAAACACAAATAGAACTAGAGATCGGCTCTTACCTCTTGAAGATCGAGAGAGAAACGATCCTAGCTCGAAGGTGGGGAGATTCGAGTTCTTGAACCTCAAAGCTCCAAAACTTGCTTAAACTTTAAAACTCTTCAAAAACAAGATGTAACTTGTTAAGATCTAAAGGATTTGAGGGAAAACACTTAAAATGACCATAGGAGGGCTAAAGCTTACCGTCGGCCGAAATGGGAGAGAAAACCTCGCCTGTTTCGGTCACGGGGTCTCTTATAGGGCTGGTTCTGCCACCTTTCGGCGGCCTAACGTGCCCCCACATTTCATGCATGTTCGGCGGCCGAACATGAGGTTCGGCGGCCGAACCTTGAGTCTTTCAAACAAGGCTTTCGGAGGCCTAAAGCGCTCCCAAAACCTCACCATGTTCGGCGGCCGAACCTAACTTTCGGCGGCCGAACCTGGCAAAGCCTCCTTTGGTCTTTTCATTAAAAACTCAATTCCTTTTTGTTTAAAAACATAAAATATATTAAAAACATTTCATAAAACATGGTTTTACCCCTTCTAGAGGTTCCCGACATCCGAGATTCCACCGGACGGTAGGAATTCCGATACCGGAGTCTAGCCGGGTATTACATCTCCGACCACCACTCACCCACCGGCAAACTCAAGACCACCATGGTCCGAATTAAGATGAAGGCCACCGGCGGACCGTTCATGTGGAAGAAACTAGGGCTGCCGAAACCCATCCCTTCTGACAGTGACGATGAAGCGTGGGACGCACCTCCACCAGCCACCACCAGCACCGAAACGCCACCGGCTACTGAACCAGCGACCGGACGCACCGACTCACCGGCCGCCCAGACATATCGCCGGCAAAAGAAACGGCAAAGAACGCCGCCGCCACCATCCACCATAGCCCCGACGGCAGACCCTACGGGCAAAAAGCTACCTGACGCCACCACTTCCTCCGGCTACAGCCAGAAACGGCCAAGAACACAGTCGCCATCAAGATCAGACCCAGAGCCAGAACCTGCCATTCATCCCGCAGGAAATAAAGAAAGCGATGTGCCCACTGATGCGCCCACGGACTTGCCAAGCGCTATGGCCAGCGATTTGCCTAGCGATTTGCCTACTGCTCCCACAATTGATGTGCCTACTGATGCGCTCACGGATCTGCCAAGCGCTATGCCAAGCGTTGATGCGCCCGCTAATGTGCCCACTGATGCGCCAACTGATTCCACCAACGATGTGCCCAACGCTGTGCCCAGCAATGTGCCAAGCGCTATGCCCAGCGATGTGCCCACCGATGCGCCCATGGACTTACCAAGTGATGTGCCTAGCGATGTGCCCACAGACACACTAAGTGATATGCCCAGCAATTTGCCCAGCGATTTGCCTAGGCCAACACACCCAGATCACATCGTCAAATCACTGACATTCAACAAAATTTCTGAGCGCACCAGGCTGCTTAAAGTTTCATCCCTACCATATCACCCAGGTAAGTATATCCACCATGCCACCCTTGGAGCACTGAGACTCCATTCCCAGGTACGTTCTCTCATCTCTTCTATTGGCTAGGATACCTTTTTCTTCCTACGCATGCCCTCCTTCCTAGAACTCACACAGGAGTTCTTCACCACATTCTATTTTGATAAACCTGCTATGCACAACATACACACACCTGGCACTATTGGGTTTAGATTATTGGGGAAGCGATTTCGCTTATCCCTGCAGGAATTCGGCATAGCCATAGGCAGTGAATGCCCTCAGTCCACCTGGGACTTCCCTGCTGAGTTTGATCCAAGCTCTGTGTACTTGGAATTAAGTGACAATCCACCAGACTCCTACTCACCAACAAGGTCCAAGGACCTTTACCTCAAGAACCCCAGCCTGAAATACCTCCACAGATTCCTGGCTTACACATTTTCTGGGAGGAAGGATGCCTCCAACATCCTGACCAGAACTGAGTTATATATTCTTTGGTGTATGCACACACATAGGAAAATACATCTGGGATACTGGGTTGCCACCCAACTATCTAGCATCATTCAGTATAACAGGCCACTGATTTTTGGCCCCTTGATCACTGCCATTGCAGTGAATCTCAAATTATTGCACCCAGCATATACTAACCTTTCCCCCACCCCCAAAACAACCCCCTTGGACCTACGCACATTGGATGATATGGGGTTGCTTTGTAAGGTGGGGGATGTTTTTTCCATTGCACCTGCAGGTCCAGTAACGCCACGCCATGAGCGTGTTTTCAGAAGGAAGAAAGCCACCATAAGCATCACCACCCAGCAGCCAGCCACTACAGCAGCCCCTGCAGATGAGACAACACAAGCAATAGGGCAGGAACCAGCAAATGAGCCACCTCCAGCAGCCGCCCAGCAGGATGCTCCTCAGCCACCTGAAGACGAAGCCCCCAACCAGACAGTAGAGGCTCGTCTCAGAAGGATTGAAGATCGAATGCAAAGGATGGAGCACTTGTTGGACCTGCTGGTGGACCATTTTCTGCCCCAGCACCGTGACAGATAGCAATTTGCCCAGTGATTTGCCCAGTACTTGTTCAAGTCACTGGTCAAATCACTCACTGGCCAGGGAGTACCTTTCCCTTTTCTCCTTCATTTTTCTATATGTTTATTCACACATTGAGGACAATATGTGGGATAGGTGTGGGGGTACTGGAGAGTATTTATTCACTGATCACACCATCTTTTTGATTTCTTACCCCTTTTTACACACACCAGAATATTTTCACACTCCTAGCACACACACACAGAATTTTGTAGCTAATTGCTTTACTCAACATAGATAACAAGGTTGAAAGAGTACCCTTATCTCATGACCCCATTAATTTGCCACCCCTTTAAGCCTCAATTGAATCATTCACAGTATGTTACCTTCACTTAGGGAGTTTTTCTCTTGAATTGAATCCTTAAATTTGCTAAGGTCAAGGGAAATAAAAATACAAATACATGCAAACACAAAGTTAGTGTAACTCCCTATGAGCTGATTTGCCCAAATTATCATGAAAAACCAGCACAAAGCACTAATCACAAACTTGTTCCAATGGTCTAAGACTATGAACTGAGCCTAATAGCCACTTGGAGAAGTATCTGACTAAGTAACCGGGGGTGTATCACCCATGTACACAATCGCGTAAAAAGGTCAGTAACTTTTTCAAGCAAATAAGTTTCGATGGTCTAGACTATGAACAGAGCGAGTAGCCACTTGAACAAGTGACTAACTGAGTAACCGGGGGTGTATCACCCATGTACACAATCGCGTAAAAAAGTTAGTGACTTTTTCAGGCAAGGATAAGAATAAGTGCTGATGAAAATAAAAACAAAAATAAAAAGAAATAGAGAAGAGAAAAGGGGCAAGTCACTCCTAGGGGTTGCATTAAAACTAACATAAAGGATTAAGCATAATTGATTCAAAAACCTTTCTCTTGACCATGGTAGGTGAAAGGAAACAAGGAAAGGAGAGGATGACCTTAGTGCATGTACTCTATACTGTGATAATTCAGATTAGGAGTCTAGGGGGGCTGATTAAATGGTACTTTGGCTCTAAGGAAAAAGGGGACTTGATTGGCTAAGTTATTTGTTGCTTGAGGACAAGCAAAAAGCTAGGTGTGGGGGTATTTGATCAAGCATAATTTAGCCACATTTTTATCATAATTATTATTGCTTATTTACACATTTTTCAGTTTAATTTATAGTTTTTATCTTGTTTTTACAGAAAAAGAAGAAATTGAAAAATGGAAGAAAAAGTGCAGAAAATTCACAAAAGGATGATTTGCCCAGTGATTTGCCCAAGATCACCAGATATCTGCTCCAATCACTGCCCAGATCAAGCTAAAGCAGAAACCCGGAGGCAACAGGCAGCAGTGATTTGCCAAGTGATTTGCCCCAGACACTCGAAGATCACTGGCCAAATCACTCGCAGAGACATAGAGGACTGACTCACAGAGGCAGTGATTTGCCCAGTGATTTGCCCACTGCTCGCTCAAATCACCGGGCAAATCACTTGGACAGCAGAAACTTACAGCAGAGCGGGAAAATGGACAAAAAACAGAAATCCGAATTTTTAGAAGTTCAAATCCAATCCAATCACCTCCAACACAAAACCAAGAGCCACGAAAGAGTCTCTCATCCAAGGAAATCCAATTGCAATCCAAATCTACATCCATAGAGGAGTCAAACACCAAATCAAAGAGGGATTCCAAAACCCTAGTTGGAGAGAATTCTTCAAGCTATAAAAGGAGAACCTCCAAAACCAGCAGGGCATCTTCTGATCAGCTATTGGGCTTCCTCTTCCTCACGCCAGAAATTCTGCAGCTCCTCTATTTTCTTTTCTTTTCCATCTTTTGTGTATTTAGTCCACCATGAGTGGCTAATTTCCTTATTTTCTAGTTGAAGTTGAGAATATTCAGATTTGTGATGAATTGGGAGGTTTAATACTCCATTGTTGAACTCTTGTTTGTTTCAATATTTATGCAAACTGATCTTTTCCATAATTATTACTTTGCTTTTAGAATCAATAAGGGCCCATTGCTTTTAAATTGCTTAAGTAATATTGTTTGAATGATTTAGGTCCGTAATTGCTTAGGTTGTTCAAATACACATTTAATCAAGTTGCATAATCTAAACTTGACCACGCGGTTGGCAAGGATAGAATTGGGTTTTTCTAAGTCTTAATGCAGTTAACAGTTGTTCGATGCTACAATGCCCCAAGGACGTTCCTTGGCAACTTGTTGATTAGTGTTTGATTAGCGAACGTTTCCTAATCAAACTAGAACTAAGGAAGAATTTGGATTGTGAGAAGCGTCTTCCACAACCAAAACTGATTTATTGAAATCAAATAGGAGTCTTTAATAATCAATGATCAATTCTGAACAAACTGAATTAGACTCACACTTCAGCTAGAATCTCTTTCTCATTGAAATTCTTATCTATTTAAATTATTGCTTTCTTTTGCTATTTAATTTTAATCATCAAATCAAAACCCCCCTCTTTTAATTACTTGTTATTTACTTGACCTAGTCATTATTAGGAAAATCATTGGTGTCAATTCCCTGTGGTTCGACCCTATTGCCACTATCTACAAGTTTATTGTTGATTGTTTAATAGGTTTATTTTTGACGGCTTCGACAACCGCTTATCAGAAGGTCCACGAGAGAGCTGTCTTCTTGTCCACGCAAAGCATTATGGAAACTCTCATCAAGAAACAAATGCCTTAGCTTTTGCATCTTCCATATTGAACTGGGAAGAGTGTCGATGAAAGTGCGCTTTAAGTCCAGTGTTTGAAGGTTCAGCAATTTGTTGATGGACACAGTAAGCATCTCCAGGTATGTTGATCTCAAGCCAAAATACCTCAAACAAGTCAATTGACCCACTGCCTTGGGCAGTTTTGGCTTGTATACATTTTCCAGATCCAACACCCAGAGGAACCGGAAGCAGTTGCTTGAGATGGATCTATCAAGAAAGTTCCCTATATCTTCTCCAGGTCTGCTTCCTTCTCGTGTATCAAAAGATAAAAAGGAGACCACATCTCTGTAGCGAGAGTACAAGGAAGCATTGCTGTAACCATGAATATCATCAAAGATGGCATCACTCTGCTGAAGATGGTCAGCAAGACGGCGTATTACACCTATGTTGGAGTTGGAAACGTCAGAGTGACCTTGAAGAAAATTAGCTTCCTTGGCTTTTGAGAACCAGTGTACTAGCAGAGCTTCAGGTAGGCAACATGTCTTAATGATAGAGTATAATTTAGTCCATTTTATATTAATATTATTGATAAATATTTATATGATTTCTGCTTAATTTATTGCTTTTAATATTATTTTACAGAAAATGGTGTAAAAGGACAATTTGGAGAAAATCCCCCTAAAACTGCCTTATTTGGAGCCAAGAAATAATTGGGCCCGCACATGACAGCCCATTCTTGCAAAGAAACAAGCAATTCATGTGGACCACATTCACAGGCAATTATGGACAGCCCATTTTTACTATGGAAGCGCCCAACACTCACGCCAATTCGCACAATGGACGCGGACGGCCCAATCTGCACAAACCCACTTCACGCGGGCTCGCCAAGGCGCTCCACCATTCACTTCAACAAGCGCGCGCATGTGGCCCACCTTCAGCATTCATGCACAATGGTCCAAGGACCAGCACATGGCCCTCACTCACGCCTCACCATTCAATTGCAAATAGCCCGCACGTTCACAGTGCACGGACCGTCCAAAACACATGGACCGTGGACCGCACTTCAACATCACATGGGCCCCGCCACTGCAAACTCCTTCACATGCCCTGCAATTTCTTCCTCACGTGGGCGAGCTCACGCCTCACGCCATTGGACGGCCCAATTCGCGTGGACCCGCCAGTCCACTCTTGCAAGCTCATACGCGTGGACCATTCCTTCACGTGAACCACCAGCGCCACCTTGCCATTTCTTCACGTGGACACTCGCACACTCGATCCACTCCCAGGCCAGCAATTTTCCTAAATAGAGCGCTCCTCTGCACTTATAAATAGAGCTTCCAGTGGCCGATCAAAAACAACAATCTCTTCCATTCGGCAATTCCGCAAGCTCCACCGCCTTCGGGTTCTTTTTCTTTTCTTTTTCTTTTTTTTATTTTATTTTTCTGTTTTCAATTCAGTCAATGAGTGGCTGATTTTCCATCTAGTTGAATATTGGTTGAAACTTTAGTTATTTAATGGGTTGTGAGACTTGATCAAATATTGTTTAATTTTGGGGATTCAATATTCATGCAATTTCATATTTAATTCTCATATTATTTTGTTATTGAAATCTACGTTGATTTTTTATTGCAAAATAATTATTTGTTAGTTTGAATAATTTAAGTCCGTAATTGCTTGGATTATTCTTACATGAGAACACTTGGGATAAAACCCAAGGAAATTGCATGATCTAGCGTTATCTCCATACGTTTGGGTAGCTAGGATTGGATCTCTCTATTTCTTAATGCAATTGACAATTGTTTTGATGCCTAAGGCCCAAGGACGTTCCTTGGCAATTTGTTGATTACTAATTAATTAGAGGACGTTCCCTAATTGGTTTAATCATAAGGAGAGATAATGGTGGTGAGAAGCGTCTTCCATCTCCATAAACTAATCTATTGAATAAACCCAAAAGAATAAAGTGTCTGTGATCAACCCCAACAACTAAAGTGGATCCAATACTTCAACTAGAGCTTTCTTATTATTTATTTCTCTTTTATTTTATTAGTTCGCTTATTTTAATTGCTTTTAGTAGCTTGTTAATCAAATCAATTTCAAACCCCCATTTTACTTTTACTGCAATTTATTTTTATTACTCTTTCAGTTTATCTCATTTTTTGTTTATCTCATTGTTTCAATTTATTTTATTGGTCTTGTTGAGAAAAATAAATAGGTAATCAATTCTCTGTGGATTCGATCCTTCACCACTATCTGCAGTTGTAAATTGTAGGTAACCAAGGAGGTTATTTTTGACCGGCTTCGACAACCGCGAGTCAAAAATTGGCGCCGTTGCCGGGGAGTTGATCTAACTTGTTTATTTTTCTTTTAGGGCCAAATCTGCACTCAAGGATATTCTTCCTTAAGATTCCAAAAAAAAAAAAAAAAAATTTGAGCACAAAAAGCTTCCATCGCAGATCTGAATCATGGATGAGGTAAGTACATCTAATCTTTCTTCTCAAATTCCTAACCTAGCCTCAAGTGTGAAAACCTACGTCTTAGAACTACGGGCTCGACGACTTGAGCTATCTCAGCCATGTAGGATATGTGCATATGTGGGACATCTAGCTTTTGAATGCCCTACACTTTATGAGGATGACCAACAAGCACATGCGTTTGGAAGATACTATGAACAGCCGAGGCATGATCCCTACCCTGACACATACAATCCATATTGGGGAGACCAGCCAAACTATGGCTATGCTGAGGCTAACTACTACCAGGATTATCAAGAATATCAAGCCCAACCAGAACCTCCAAGTTCAGACCTCGCCATTAGTGAGTTGGCAAAGACTTTGCAAATGATACAACAGCAGATGGATCAAATGGCCACCTCATTAAATGCGATCATGTTAAGAAGAGAGGAAGAGCTTCAAGATGTATGGGATGATGATGAAAGTTCACAAGTACAAGAACAAGCTGCTGAAGAGGCACAACCAGAATACTGTTTGTCCAAACCAACTGATCAAACAGAACCTGTTGATAATTTAGATATCATTGATTCTTTTAGTGAAAATGTTTTTCAAGATGATATACTAAATGATGATCTTTGCAGGGAAGAAACCCAGAAAGAGCCAGAACTGAAAGAAACTAACTATTACATCCAACAGGTGGACTGCGAACACGCACAGAACAAAGGAGAGCTAATCACACCTCTTCAGATCAATCTTGCGCAGTCAGAAGGAACTCCAACTGAACCACCTCAGCTTGGACCGCAGGACAGCCCTGCAACTCTTCTAGTTGCACCTCTTCAGCTTCCATCGCATGAAACTCCTTTCATTCTTCCATTGCAGATCAATCTTACGCAAGAAGGAGTACCTGAAATTCTCTCAGGCGCGTCCTTTCAGCTTCCAACACAAATCAGTCTTCCACCTCAGTTAGGTCCTATGCAGAAGGAGGAAGCTGAAACTCCTTTCATCCTTCCAATGCAAACAGTCCATGCCCAGGAGGAACAAATGGTAGTCCAATGGCCCAAACCAAAGGAGCATGCAGATCAATGTCTTCCCAAACCTCCGGATAAGGTAGAGTTTATTTTGCCTGAATTCAGTACTAAATTGCAGCTAGCCATAGAGAAACATGAATTGGAGTTCAAAGTTCTTCCCAATCATCTCAAAAATACAAACATAAGGGCTAGAGGCACACCTCATCTGAAAGAGGAGAAGCTAATTATGTTACTTCATGAGTACATGGAAAAAGTAGGATGGGCTATGACAAAATCAAAAGGGGTGCTACACTTTTTGCTCAATGCAGTTGGGACTCTTTTCCCTTCCCCAATTACTTGAGTCTTGATCAAGTGGATCGCCATGCACACCACACCCAGGGGAGTACTCAGTTTCCTTTGTTCTTTTATGTTTCTTATACATTGAGGACAATGCATGATTTAGGTGTGGGGGTGCATATCTCTGAATTTTTACTTTTAAGTTTATCTTTAGTTTGCTTGCATTAGGAAAAATTTTTCATTTTTGTTATTTTTATGCTTTCAATAAAACACACGCAACCACAACCATTTTCTTCTTTTTGTTTTGCTCTACTCAAACTGATGAACTATGTTGAATGAACTTTTCTTTCCATGACCCCATTAATGTGATAACTTTTTAAACTTATGTTGAATCGATTGCAGTGAGTTATATTCATGTTTGAGAATTGCCTTTTGAATTGAATCTTTGAGTTTGCCATGGTGAAAAATATATTGATGACCCTCAATTGATGAGAATAAGTTGAAAATTGTGTGAATGAACTTAATGTGACTTGATTTAGCAATTGGTGTTGATTTGCCAAAATCATTGAGAGAAAGAAAATTCAGCAAAGGCAAAGACCTCAAAAGCACAAATCTAATATTGTTCCAATGGTCGAAAGACTATGAACAGAGCTAGTGGCCACTTGGATAGGTGACCAACTGAAATATCAAAAAGTGTTACATCAAAAATAGGTTGGTGACCTTTCCAAGATCTAAAGTGCAAAAGCCTGAATAAAGTACTTCAAGGTAAGGGCAAGTCACACCAAAAGCTGGAAAAAGTCTTAACAAATAATGTGCATGTATGGTCTCTCTTGAGGAAAACAAATCCTAGCCATGGTAAGCAAAGAGAAACGAGGAAAGGAGGTAAGTAATCTTCATGCATATATTCTTCACTGCAATGCTTCAAAATAGGTATCTAGAGTAAGAGCTTAAATGGAAATAAGGATCTAGAGTGAGAAAGCTTGTTTGACTGTGTTTATTTGCTTGAGGACAAGCAAAAGGCTAAGTGTGGGGGTATTTGATAGAGCATAATTTAGTCCATTTTATATTAATATTATTGATAAATATTTATATGATTTCTGCTTAATTTATTGCTTTTAATATTATTTTGCAGAAAATGGTATAAAAGGACAATTTGGAGAAAATCCCCCTAAAACTGCCTTATTTGGAGCCAAGAAATAATTGGGCCCGCACATGACAGCCCATTCTTGCAAAGAAACAAGCAATTCATGTGGACCACATTCACAGGCAATTATGGACAGCCCATTTTTACTATGGAAGCGCCCAACACTCACGCCAATTCGCACAATGGACGCGGACGGCCCAATCTGCACAAACCCACTTCACGCGGGCTCGCCAAGGCGCTCCACCATTCACTTCAACAAGCGCGCGCATGTGGCCCACCTTCAGCATTCATGCACAATGGTCCAAGGACCAGCACATGGCCCTCACTCACGCCTCACCATTCAATTGCAAATAGCCCGCACGTTCACAGTGCACGGACCGTCCAAAACACATGGACTGTGGACCGCACTTCAACATCACATGGGCCCCGCCACTGCAAACTCCTTCACATGCCCTGCAATTTCTTCCTCACGTGGGCGAGCTCACGCCTCACGCCATTGGACGGCCCAATTCGCGTGGACCCGCCAGTCCACTCTTGCAAGCTCATACGCGTGGACCATTCCTTCACGTGAACCACCAGCGCCACCTTGCCATTTCTTCACGTGGACACTCGCACACTCGATCCACTCCCAGGCCAGCAATTTTCCTAAATAGAGCGCTCCTCTGCACTTATAAATAGAGCTTCCAGTGGCCGATCAAAAACAACAATCTCTTCCATTCGGCAATTCCGCAAGCTCCACCGCCTTCGGGTTCTTTTTCTTTTCTTTTTCTTTTTTTTATTTTATTTTTCTGTTTTCAATTCAGTCAATGAGTGGCTGATTTTCCATCTAGTTGAATATTGGTTGAAACTTTAGTTATTTAATGGGTTGTGAGATTTGATCAAATATTGTTTAATTTTGGGGATTCAATATTCATGCAATTTCATATTTAATTCTCATATTATTTTGTTATTGAAATCTACGTTGATTTTTTATTGTAAAATAATTATTTGTTAGTTTGAATAATTTAAGTCCGTAATTGCTTGGATTATTCTTTAATGAAAACACTTGGGATAAAATCCAAGGAAATTGCATGATCTAGCGTTATCTCCATACGTTTGGGTAGCTAGGATTGAATCTCTCTATTTCTTAATGCAATTGACAATTGTTTTGATGCTTAAGGCCCAAGAACGTTCCTTGGCAATTTGTTGATTAGTAATTAATTAGAGGACGTTTCCTAATTGGTTTAATCATAAGGAGAGATAATGGTGGTGAGAAGCGTCTTCCATCTCCATAAACTAATCTATTGAATAAACCCAAAAGAATAAAGTGTCTGTGATCAACCCCAACAACTAAAGTGTATCCAATACTTCAATTAGAGCTTTCTTATTATTTATTTCTCTTTTATTTTATTAATTCGCTTATTTTAATTGCTTTTAGTAGCTTGTTAATCAAATCAATCTCAAACCCCCCATTTTACTTTTACTGCAATTTATTTTTATTACTCTTTCAGTTTATCTCATTTTTTGTTTATTTCATTGTTTCAATTTATTTTATTGGTCTTGTTGAGAAAAATAAATAGGTAATCAATTCTCTGTGGATTCGATCCTTCACCACTATCTGCAGTTGTAAATTGTAGGTAACCAAAGAGGTTATTTTTGACCGGCTTCGACAACCGCGAGTCACTTAACTTTCCCATTAAGTTTCTTTTCTGTCACCTGAACCATATTATAGTTCATTAACTCTATCAAGCATGCCTCTGCAACATATTCAGGGGATTGTTCGTTACTCTGTTGGCACCCCAAACCCTCAGCAACCCACAAGGCAATCAATCTTCTTGCAGGGATCTTAAAGCCTGCTGGAAATAATCCAAAATAAAAGAGACATCTTCTCAAATGCAAAGGTAAATGCTTGTTAATCTCATCTAGGATTTCTAACCAGGGCTCTTGATCTTGATTTAAGTGGTCAAGTACTTTTGACCACTCCTTTAGAGTTGCATCTTTTTGTGATAGTAGTTCACTTAGTTCCACAATTACCCATGGCAGCCCCCCACATTTTCTTATGATGTGTCCCTTAAGATTCTCCATCTCTCGGCAGATGTTTACCTTCAAAGTGTGCGTGAACAGCGCCCAGCTCTCGTCGTGGCTTCGAAGATGCAGGCTGTAAGTTAAACTAGTTTCAGTAACTGGTGGAGCTTTCCTCAAATTGGAAACTGTGACAAGTAGTCTTGTTCCATTTGATATGTCATTGAAGACTCTTCCCATGTTTCTCAAGAATTCTATTGGATTGCCAGCTTCCTTTAAACACAAGTCATCAACAACTATGAGATGCTTCTCATCCAAGAAGAAATCATTCACTACCTGCCACAATTGACATACATTAGACACCCAGATACGACGAGGGAAATGGTCTACAATAGTCTGGCTTTCATAGATTAACTTTGCAAGGCTTGTCTTTCCAACGCCTCGGACCCCCACAATTGAAATGGTGATGCAGCGAGGATCATCTTTCAGCAGCTGTGCCGTAACTGCATCTACATCCTCATGGAAGCTAACTATATCAAGTTGATCAGCATCAAGAGGATGTGGCTTTCTCTTTTGATATAAGCTTTTAAAATTGTCACTCCTTAACATTGCAATAGCTTTATGTCTTCTACCAGAAAGATGACGGATCTTATCATTAATCCGGGCCATCTGCCGGAAAAGCTTATGCTGGGAAATGACATGCCGGGGAGCCCAGACCAAGTTTTGGAAAGGTCCTCTCCTCCCGTTCTTCATCTGTTGCATGAAGAAACCAACAACATTCTCAGCTGAGCGACAAACATCGCAGAGTTCCTCCATCCAAGCCATTCCTGCTTCACTTAATTCTTTTGATTGTTCAACATATTTTAGAAAGTCGTGCAAAGACCTGAATTCGTCTCTTAATCTCCTGGCTTGCCGTCGCACATCAGGACGAAGCTCCTGCTGAGTGGCTAAGGCCTCAAACAAACCCATAACAGGAGAAATTACAGAGTAGCCAATGCCCACTTCGTATATGCCAAAGGACTTGTGCCAGTAACCAGACTGCATAACTGGACGATAACGCGGGGAAATTGTAATCTTAATCTTTTCTAGTTTCTCACGAAGCCTGTAACAATCTAGCAAATCAACAAGAGCCAAAATATAAAATAAAGACATTGGCAGATGAACGAAAGCCATAACAGAGCGAATGCAAGCATATCTGATTCTTCTCTGGGCTGATTTGATAATTAACTGATCAATCACATCTTCAAGATCGTAAACTGTTTCTTTGAAAGCCTTCTTATCAGAAAAATTAACAGACATATCAGCATCCTTTCTCAATTGGGTTTCAATGCATTGAATTTGATCTTCTACTCCAAGCAGTGAATCTGACTCTTGGATAAGAAGATTGGAAATTTTTCCCAACACAGACGATACGATTTTTCTCGCCATTTGCGCTGGTTTCTTTGATGCTTCTTCTTCTTCTTCAATTTTTCTCACAATCGGTTTCCTCAATGCTTGTGCTAGTTCTGAAAAAACAGATAGCTCCTTCTCCTTCTTCTTTATTCACAAGGAGCATTTCTTTATTCGCGAGTAGCTTTCTGGTTGACTAAGTGGAGTTGCTTTCTGGAATGCCGTTCTTAATTACTATAATACCCTTATAAATTGAAAAAAAAAAAAAAACTTTAAACTAAAGAATTTTCAATACAAACAATCTTAGGTCTCTCCATTTCCAACCAATACAAACAATCTCATTTTGTGGGAAGGAGAAAATTAATCTCTATATTTATTAAATTTTAATATTTTATATATAAAAAATAATAACATAAAAATTATATAAAAAATCTATCATCTTTTTGGTCCTAATTAAATAAAAAGAAGTCATTGAAAAAGAAAAGTTACATAGAGAAAAATGTTTTGAGTTTAAATTTAGATGTATATTATGTTAATATTCTTGATTTAATTTTTATTTCATTAATTTGTTGTTAAATATAAGATATTAAATTTAATAAATATGGAGATTAGATTGTAAAAAATATAAATATTTATTTATAAGTCATTATAATCTTTAGGGTGATTTGTAAGAATATTGAGATAAATTATAATTAAATGAATTATTTTATTATAAAATAAAATTTTATAACTAAATTTAATAATATGTAAAATTAATTATATATTTTATAAAATATTAAGAATTAAAATACTTTAATTAAAAATTATATTTATTTAATTTTAAATATTATATCAACATTTATTAGAGAAAAATCGCATTTTTAGCACTTTTCTAATAAAATAAAACCAAATATTTTTTTCAAATTAAATCACAATATCCTACTAAAAAATACCGATAATGGGATAATTTTTTTGTAATTATTCCTTCAAATTAACCCAATGAACTGAACTTCAAATTTTTACCATTTTATGAAAAATTTAGGAAAACTTCTAGATTATAATATGTTACGATATTAATTCAAGTGGTTAATATATTAATATGAAACAATTCATGAATATAAATATATATTTGATTATAATTTAAATCACAAACAATGATTTTATCCTCAAGAATCTTCAGCTCAAAATCAACTTCACCCTTGCATTGCCCTTAGAAATCTGAAATTGTTCAGTGATACCCAGATGAGCCATCAATAGCCAGACATAAGTGAGCAGCTCCCCTCCTCCTGTGAGTTGCTTGGCATGGTTGATTGATCCACACTGATTTGCAGCAAAAGAAAGCATCTCTATCCACACATGATTTATCATCTCCCACTTCTTCTCACTTGTCCATTGCTCTTCTGTCTCCAAAGCCTGCAAGGATTTGGCGAGCCTACACGCGTCGAATAACACTGTCTTGCTTCTATCTCCTTTCACTTGAGATGGAACAATATCAGTGTTCACTTGAAGTAATGCAGTGCAAGCTTTGTTTTCATCTGAGATGTGCTTTTTTTCTTGTAAAAATTGGGTGGCCTCAGCATAGGTGTCTTGAAATCTCATCTGTCCAATCCCATTAGGAAGCATGAAAGGGCACATAACTAGAAGATACAGCATGTATTCTGATAAAGATTTGCTTTCTTTGCATAGCGGGGTTTCAATTACATTGGACTTTTTGTTAAGATCAACGTAGAAGCAGAGATCGGTGGCAATGTGCCATAGAAGAATGCTTTGATCAAATTCTGTTTCAACACTCCAGCCAATCTTGTCAAAGCAATCCATTTCTCTGAGTATCTGATCACCCCTTTGAGCACATAATTGCCTAGAAAGACTTATGTCCAGTTCATTCCTAGATTTCACCAAAATCTGTTCAAATACCAGCCTTTGTTTTCTGAAGTTGTTTTTTCACTTTCATTGCTGAAGAAGGTTTTGATTTTGTTTTCAGTCATTTCATTGTTTTTTTTTCATTTTATTATTTATTGTTTAATTTGATTTTATATTTTAAGTTTCTAGCACCGTTTTTTTATGGGGAGTTTATATTAGACTTATTTTTTGATAATTTTCCTAGACTCTTACTTTTAAGATGGATCTTTGCATGTTTCTTCTTTTTTCGAGCAACAATACGGGAGTGCAGATATGTCAAAAATATCCTCCAGATTTATGAGAGTGCTTCAAGATAAGTTGTTAATTTTCAGAAATTAGATTTTTTCTCAGCTCTAATGTGGATGAAGAAGCTAAAAATGCGGCTTTTAGAGAATTAGGGGTCTTATCTTCCCTTAATCATAGCAAATATTTTGATCTTCTACTATTAATAGGATGCAATAAAAAAATAAGTTTTTTATTTTCTCAAAAAAAGAGCATGGAGGCGTATTCATAGCTGGTATGGAAGATTTCTCTTAAGTGCAAGTGAGGAAATTTTATTAAAATTTGTAGCACAAGCAATTTCGATTTATTGTATGAGTGTTTTCACTCCCTATTACTTTATGTCAGGAGCTCTAAAGAATAATAAACTCTTCCCGATAGGATTCCAAAGAGAATGGACATAGACGGATCCATTGGCTAACCTAGGAGAAGATGTGTTTAGGGAAAGAATAAGGAGGGATGGGTTTTCAAAGTTTTTATCATTTTAATATACAAATGCTTCGCAGGCAGAATTGGAGGATAATTACTAACTGAAATGCTTTATTTAGTGGAATTTTCAAAACAAAATATTTTTCAAGAGTAAACTTTTTGTTTGCAAAAGAAGGGTCTAATCCCCATTTTTGTTGGAAAAGCTTATTGCAAGCTTAACCATTGTTGCTTAAAGGATTAAGATGGAGAATAGGTAATGGTCTTGATGTAAGGGTTTGAAAGTAACCTTACTGTTGCTGGGTTAATCAGGCGATCTCCTATTAGAATTCTTTCTCCCCACGGATGTAAAATAGATCTTCAAGATTCATTTGAGCATAACTGAGCAAGAAAATAAACTAATTTGGCATTTTAATAAGATAAGAAAGTATAATGTTAAATATGGCTATTATGTTGTTGTTTATGTTGATAATAGTGCAGCCAATTATGCTATGCCAGGTGAGTGGAAGCTCCATGTACCTCCAAAATTCAAGAACTTTTTAAGGAGATTATTAAGAGGGATCTTGCCAACAAAATTAAATCTTAGGCAAAAATCATTGATATTAATGCTTACTGTATTTATTGCTCAAATGTGGAGAACACTCACCATGTTTTCCTCACTTGTTCACACAATGCTATTGGCAGTTGCTTGGCTTACATACAGATACACTAACACACAATAATGTCAATGATTTTTTGAGTTTTATTTGGCAAACTTCAATACAAGACTTAAAGGAGAAAGTTGTATTGTGGCATGGAGTATATGGACACGACGTAATTGGCTCCTATGATATAATATATCGTCGAGTGCAGATGAAGTAGTGGAAGCTGGGTTAATGTTTTGAGTGAATGGAAGACTTTTCATGCTAGGATAGGATAGAGAACATTCGCAGACATGTTTCGATTCCCACTTGGACTCTACCAGACTATGATAAGTTGAAATATAATGTGGATGTTGGCATTCAAAATCAGAGTAGGCGTTCTACCTATGCAGCAGTTTTACGAGATCATCGAGGTCATTTCCTCATGGGATTAACAGGTTACTTTGATTCCATTCTCCCCATTACTATACTAGAAGCTTTAGCATTGCGTGAGTCATTTTGTTGGCTAAGTCGTGAGCAGATAGCGAATGTAAGTTTTGAAATGAATACCAAAGTTGTTGTAGATGCAATTTAAAACATGCATTTTGATATTTTTGAATTTGGTCAAGTTAATGACGATTATAGGAATTTATTATCTCAAGAATCTGGGTGGACTTTATCTTGAATAAGGAAACAAGCTAATTTAATAGCTCACCCCTTCAATGGTGTTGCTATTTTACATGCTAGTGCTTTATTTTCATTCAGTGATTGTGGTGAAGGGTCAGTTTTTGTTATGATGTGAGATCATTACTATTGATTGATTTTATCATCATTTGATTTCTATTGATTTTAGTTTTAATTGATCAGTTTGATTTGTTTTAATTTTCAGAGTTAGTGAATTATTTGGTTTGCTTGGTTGTTTGGGTTAGTTGAATGAACTTTCTATTGGATTAATAATTGGTTCTATTTGATGAATCAATCGAACTCTAGTCCTTAAAAAATGCAATATTATATACATTGATAAAAAAAGAAATCCTCAAAGTTACTAATTTTGACTCTTTAATTACCGTCATTAATTATTAATGACTAATTTTCTAAAAAAATTACAAAATTAACCGTCTTATGGTAATTGTTAAACCAAGCAATAAATTAATGAAATAAAAAAAAGTAAGAGTAATTCACATGATAATTTATAAGCAATTTAATTTTTATTTCATTAATAAAATGATTATTTTATTAAATTTATCGTGAATCAACTATTAATTAAAAAAATTAACTCAAATTAAAAGAATTAAATAATTACAAATATTAAAAAAATTAACCCTCCATTAGGTTATATACCTTGGCTTTGTTATTCAAACTTTTGATACATTTTTCCAACTTCACTTTAATCATGATCCTTTTTCTTTTTCTTTTTCTTCCTCAATTCACATTGGCAGATAAATTTTGCTTTTTCATTATAAAAATAATTGAATGCTAATTAAATATTCAAATCATTACAAATTTAAAGTATTTTCATATGTAGGGAATCCATTGTGACATTCTTAAAATCATATTCATAAAAATAATTAGTATTTTTTTTTTCTTTTCTTTACTTGTCTCCACTTTTTCCTACTATTTGTCATTCAACTCATCTCTTGCAAGAAGTTAAGCAAAGCCAAAGCTTTATATACTTTTTTAGAGAACATTGTTTTTTATTTCTTTTTTAAGAGGTATTATTAATAAAAACTTTAGAAATTTCCATTGGTTTAATTTAAAAAAAATTATGTTTCCAAAAAAAATTTCTTTTATTTCAACCAATAAACTTTAAAAAATTGAATTGAATTAAATTTTTATAAAATTTTAATTTTTTTTAAAAAATTTTTGTCAGAATGTTTTGAAGAAAATATATCAATTTTTCTGTTATTTGATTGTAATTTTAAAAAATAAAGGAGTTAATAAAATTCATATAAAAAATTGAATCAAAATCTTCTAAACTTCCACAAGAAGATGCAAGGGAAAGATCCCAAATGAAAAAAGGTAGTCATTAGTCAATGAATTGGCTTTATTCATTTCAAAGTCTTTCTTTTTCTTCTTTGCTTTCATATAGTAAATTTCTTAGATATCACTTCCAATTCCTCCCTCTATAATTGAGCCAAAGCCAAAGAAATCAATGTATAATAGAGAATGACTTTATCAAACTCTACTTGAAATTATTTAATTTTTAATAATAATTAAAAGTAAATTTAAATAAAAAGATAAAACTTGATATTTTTTATTCATTATATAATTTAAAAATAAATTTAACTTTTAACTAAATTAAATTTATGGAGAAAGACTATCAAACTCTCTCCTCACAAGCCATTTGATGAAATATTTACATAGATTTCTTCCTTTAATTTGGTACATGCATAGAGTAATTAAAAGGAATTAAAGGTAAAATTTATTTATTTTTTTTTCTAAAATATATTTCATCACAGCAAAATGCTTAAAATTTAAGTACAAATAGTCTATACAATCATCATAAATCTACTAAGACTCAAATAAAAAGATAACCAGATAAAATCTAAGATAAAACCCTAAATCCATCCAATATTAACAGAAAACTAAAGACCCGCTTAGAGAAAACAGATAGTTGCATCGTGTTATTTTTCGATCATCTCTCTTTTTGGCCAAACAGTAAATAAATATTCAACTCTCAAAAATATAGTCAAAGTATAAACAATATACTAAAAAAGAAAGGAGTCAAGCATCAATTAAAAAAAAACCTTAAATACAGAAGAAAAGAGTAGCTACCAGACAACAAAAGAAACATGCATCATCGAAAAATTGCAAAAAAAAACGATGGATCTCGATCCTTTGAAAAGAGAAATGAAATCCAAGATAAAACCCTAAATCCATCCAACATTAACAGAAAACTAAAGACCCGCTTAGAGAAGACAGATAGTTGCATCGTGTTATTTTTTGATCATCCATCTTTTTGGCCAAAAAACAAGTAAATATTCAACTCCCAAAAATATAGTGAAAGTATAAACTAACATACTAAAAAAGCAAGGAGTTAAGCATCGATTAAAAAAAAACCTTCAAAAATACAAAAGAAAAGAGTAGCCACCAGACAGCAAAAGAAACATGCATCACCGAAAAATTGAAAGAAAACAATGGATCTCAATCCTTTGGAAAGAGTAATGAAATCCAAGATAAAACCTTAAATACATCCAATATTAACAGAAAATTAAAGATCCGCCTAAAGAAAAGCGATAGTTGCATCGTGTTATTTTTCGATCATCTCTCTCTTTGGTCAAACTGCAAGTAAATATTCAACTCTAAAAAATATAGTCAAAGTATAAACAACATACTAAAAAAGCAAGGAGTCAAGCATCAATTAAAAAAAAACCTTCAAAAATATAGAAGAAAAGAGTAGCCACCAGACAGCAAAAGAAACATACATCACCAAAAAAATGAAAGAAAACGATGGATCTCAATCCTTTGGAATGAGAAAAAGAGGATGGGAGGGAGGCTGTGATACCAGCAACAAAAAGGCTTTTACATCAAATTTAAATAATTTTCATTCCATCATAGCATGTTCCCTATGCAAATCATTATCCTTAAACCAAGCCGCTTGATTAGGCAAAGGTGATTTCCATGATATCAATATCATGATCCCTTAGTTTAGAATTATGATCCCTAAACCAAACCATTCAAAGTAGGCAATTATTCTTATTTTTTTCAAATGAATCCATAAATTTCGAGTTCAATTTATTCTAAAAGTTTAAAAAAATCTTCATATTTTTAGAAAATAAAAAATTAATCCAAAATTTATCAACTTAAGCTTCTTGATTTATGTTATAAAACAATATAAAATCTTAATTAATTCAAATTTTTTGTAAAATATTAAAGTAAATAGTAGGATTATTCTTTTCAAATGAATACTTAAATATATCAACTTTAAATATAATACTTTCAATTTTTATTTTCTATAAAAAATAAATTATTATAAAATTTATAATAAGAAAATAAATATAAAATATATGAAAATATTTTTTATAATAAAATATAATATTTATTTTAAAATTAGCTAATATTAATTTTTTAATTGGCTGAGTAAATTTTTAAATTATGTAATCCAACCAACAATAAAATTTAATAGTTTTAAATTTTTTTATCAAAATTATAAATTATCAATAAAAATAATTTATTTATTGATTATTATTATTTTTTCCATATTAATAATGTCATCAACAAATTAATTATAAAAGTATAAACAAAATAAAACCATGTTAAAGATAATTAGTATTTATAAATTAAAATATTATTTAAAAAATTTTTAGAATAAAGAGATGTACTAAAAATAATAAAAATAATAAATAAATTATCTTAATTATTTTAAAACTTAATTTAATACATTAAAAATAATTTACATATTTATTTAATTGATTTAAATAAATGGAGATAATAAAAATTATTGTTTACTTTAACATTTAAATATAATAATAAATAATTAAAGTAACAACTTATTGTATGATAATTTTATATAATTAAAATTATTAATCTTTTATAATTACATAAAGAAGTTTTTAGATTATACTATAAAATTTTTTAGATTTTTTTTATATATATAGTTGATAATTTTTTAATTACTATCTTATAATTTTAATTTTATAAATTTAGACTTATTATCTAATAATTTAATATTACTATAATATTTTAATATTTTAATATTTTTAATTAAAAATTAATTTATCATTATCCGAGTTATATTATCATTTATTATCCTATAATTTCTAATAGTAAAATTTGATTTTTTTACTATTTATGTACATCTTAAAATTTATATACTATCTGTTTTGTGAGAATTGAAGGATTGGGAAGTAAAACTTGATATCTTTTAAATTTATTCAAATACACTCACCATTAAGCCGAGTGTCTTAAAATTTATATACTTATTTACTAATTTTAAATTAATTTTAATAATAATTATTATTTTTACTTTAAAAATAAAATATAATTATTATAATTAAAAGATCAACACATTATTTAATAATTTTATATTATCAAAACTATTCTTTTTATATTCTTTTTTATAATTAATTAATATTTAATTTTTATTTTGATATAATTATTAGTAATTAGAAAAACTACTTATTATTGAATAATTTAATATTAATAAAATTTTTATTTTATATTATTTTTATAATTATTTAATATTTAAATGTAAATCTAATAATACGATATATGATAATTATTTTAATATTTTTAACTAAGTATTCAAACTTATTATTTTAGTAATCTTATCTAAAAAAATAATTTAAATATTACCAAAATTATTAATCTTTAATAATTATCCTGTATAATTATTAAATAGAATTAATTAATTTCATAAATAAAAAATTCATCATTTGAAAAAATGATAAATATTTAAAACTATTTTAAAAAATTATTTAAATAATAAAATAATTATCTATTTTAAAATTTAAAATTAATCGTAAATAGTTAAAAAATATAATATAAAACCGGCAATCATATTATCCCTCCTCTTTCCACTTTTATATATAATATAGATTAATTAATGAAAGATATTTCATTGATTAAAATCATTTAAAAATGACTTTCCTTTTTAAAAAAAAATTAAACTATTTTAAATTATTTACTGCATTTAAAATTTTTATTAAGATTTAAATATATAAATTTATTAATATATTTTATTTTTTAAATTAAAATTAAAAAATAAAAAATAAATTATTTTATTAAAATAATACAAAATATTATTCATAAAAAATAATTTCTGCATATAAATTATTTTCCACAAACAAATAAAGTCTTCAACAAAATTAAGCTTAAAATTGAAACTTTTGAACTAATAAAAAAAAAAACAAAGGCTAAATTAAACTTTACCAATAAGTATAAGGGTGAAATTGAACCTTTAACCACTTGGAAAGCATACAGGAAAAATTACATTACACTTAAATTACACAGATCTGTAAACTGAATAAAGGAAAAGAAAAAATAAAAGAAAATAAAAACAGAAAAAAACACAAAATAATATTGGAAAATGAGCCATCATTTCACTTGATTTCCTCTGAATCATGACCTTGAGAACATATCCTGAATGAATCAGCAATATAACACTGGTAAAATAATTATTATCATGATAATTAAGTAAAAAATTCTAATATATCAAATGCTATAGATGTTAGATAAACAGAGAAAATATACCCATTCTTGGTTGGACTTCTGCTAAGGATTATCAATCCTCCTTCCACACATGGCGTATATGAGCAATCTTATCACATTCCCCACCAAGATTATCCTTAATCCTTGATGATACCATTGGCAATTTTGTTAATTTTAATTCACGAAGAGTCCCAACATGCTGAAGTCCATGAGGAAGCATCTTTAAATTTCTACAGGATCTGATTTCCAAGTCTTTCAGGCTAGGCAGTGCTCCTTCCTCCACATTCCACTCCTCCAGCAGCTCGAGCTCCCAGAGCTTTAGGATTTCAAGCTTTGGAAATCCTCCAAAACTGCAGAGCATTTTCTTTCCAATGAAGGATTTGGACAAGAGTCTAATGATTTTGAGGTTGGGTAGCTTGTACAATGCTTGCATTGGATCCTCTACTAATCCGGATGCTGACAAGGTGAGTTCAATCAGGCTCTTTGGTAACTCAGATACAAGGTGCTGATTCTTTAGCTTTCCAACCAAATATATATTGGAAAGTTTCACATGCTCTATCAAAGACTGCAACTGCAGATCCCATGGCTGGCCTGATTCATCAAATGATTTCAACCTTAAGCATTGAAGTTGTTTTAGTTTTACAACCCAGTTGGCCACATTATCCAGTTGTAAGGACATTGCTGCATTTTGAGAGGGCACAGATATCTTACATTTCATTCCCAATTTTGTAATATTCAATGAAGTGTCCAGGCCATTTCTCACAGGACTATCCTCATCCACAAATGCACCCCAGAGCGTTTGAAGGTCCACGAGAGAGCTGTCTTCTTGTCGACGCAAAGCATTATGGAAACTCTCATCAAGAAACAAATGCCTTAGCTTTTGCATCTTCCATATTGAACTGGGAAGAGTGTCGATGAAAGTGCGCTTTAAGTCCAGTGTTTGAAGGTTCAGCAATTTGTTGATGGACACAGTAAGCATCTCCAGGTATGTTGATCTCAAGCCAAAATACCTCAAACAAGTCAATTGACCCACTGCCTTGGGCAGTTTTGGCTTGTATACATTTTCCAGATCCAACACCCAGAGGAACCGGAAGCATTTGCTTGAGATGGATCTATCGAGAAAGTTCCCTATATCTTCTCCAGGTCTGCTTCCTTCTCGTGTATCAAAGGATAAAAAGGAGACCACATCTCTGTAGCGAGAGTACAAGGAAGCATTGCTGTAACCATGAATATCATCAAAGATGGCATCACTCTGCTGAAGATGGTCAGCAAGACGGCGTATTACACCTATGTTGGAGTTGGAAACGTCAGAATGACCTTGAAGAAAATTAGCTTCCTTGGCTTTTGAGAACCAGTGTACTAGCAGAGCTTCAGGTAGGCAACATGTCTTAACTTTCCCATTGAGTTTCTTTTCTGTCACCTGAACCATATTATAGTTCATTAACTCTATCAAGCATGCCTCTGCAACATATTCAGGGGATTGTTCATTACTCTGTTGGCGCCCCAAACCCTCAGCAACCCACAAGGCAATCAATCTTCTTGCAGGGATCTTAAAGCCTGCTGGAAATAATCCAAAATAAAAGAGACATCTTCTCAAATACAAAGGTAAATGCTTGTTAATCTCATCTAGGATTTTTAACCAGGGCTCTTGATCTTGATATAAGTGGTCAAGAACTTTTGACCACTCCTTTAGAGTTGCATCTTTTTGTGATAGTAGTTCACTTAGTTTCACAATTACCCATGGCAGCCCCCCACATTTTCTTATGATGTGTCCTTTAAGATTCTCCATCTCTGGGAAGATGTTTACCTTCAAAGCGTGCTTGAACAGCGCCCAGCTCTCGTCGTGGCTTCGAAGATGCAGTCTGTAAGTTAAACTAGTTTCAGTAACTGGTGGAGCTTTCCTCAAATTGGAAACTGTGAAAAGAAGTCTTGTTCCATTTGATATGTCATTGAAGACTCTTCCCATGTTTCTCAAGAATTCTATTGGATTGCAAGTTTCCTTTAAACACAAGTCATCAACAACTATGAGATGCTTCTCATCCAAGAAGAAATCATTCACTGCCTGCCTCAATTCGCATACATATTTTTCAGGCCAAGGATAACCATAAAAAATTGATTGTTCAATACCTAAAATCCGGTGGATGATGTCTACCCCGGTTGCTCCAGACACCCAGATACGATGAGGGAAATGGTCTACAATAGTCTGGCTTTCATATATTAACTTTGCAAGGCTTGTCTTTCCAACGCCTCGGACCCCCACAATTGAAATGTTGATGCAGCGAGGGTCATCTTTCAGCAGCTGTGCCATAACTGCATCTACATCCTCATGGAAGCTAACTATATCAAGTTGATCAGCATCAAGAGGATGTGGCTTTCCCTTTTGACATAAGCTTTTAAAATTGTCACTCCTTGACACTGCAATAGCGTCATGTCCTCTACCAGAAAGATCACGGATCTTATCATTAATCCGGGCCATCTGCTGGAAAAGCTTATGCTTGGAAATGAAATGCCGGGGAGCCCATACCAAGTTTTGGAAAGGTCCTCTCCTCCCGTTCTTCATCTGATGCATGAAGAAACCAACAACATTCTCAGCTGAGCGACAAACATCGCAGAGTTCCTCCATCCAAGCCATTCCTGCTTCACTTAATTCTTTTGATTGTTCAACATCTTTTAGAAAGTCCTGCAAATACCTGAATTCGTCTCTTAATCTCCTGGCTTGCCGTCGCACATCAGGACGAAGCTCCTGCTGAGTGGCTAAGGCCTCAAACAAACCCATAACAGGAGAAATTACAGAGAAGCCAATGCCCACTTCGTATATGCCAAAGGACTTGTGCCAGTAACCAGAATGAAAAATAAATCGAGGCTTGGAAATTGTAATCTTAATCTGTTCCAGTTTCTCACGAAGCCTGTAACAATCTAGCAAATCAACAAGAGCCAAAATATAAAATAAAGACATTGGCAGATGAACGAAAGCCATAACAGAGCGAATGCAAGCATATCTGATTCTTCTCTGGGCTGATTTGATAATTAACTGATCAATCACATCTTCAAGATCGTAAACTGTTTCTATGAAAGCCGTCTTTCCAAAAAAATTATCAGAAATATCAGCTTTCTTTCTCAATTGGGTTTCAATGCATTGAATTTGATCTTCTACTCCAAGCAGTGAATCTGACTCTTGGATAAGAAGGTTGGAAATTTTTCCCAACACAGACAATACGATTTTTCTCGCCATTTGCGCTGGTTTCTTTAATGCTTCTTCTTCTTCTTCAATTTTTCTCACAATCGGTTTCCTCAATGCTTGTGCTAGTTCTGAAAAAACAATAGTTTCTTCTTCTTCTTCTTCTTTATTCACAAGGAGCATTTCTTTATTCGCGAGTTGCTTTCTGGTCGACTAAGTGGACTTGCTTTCTAGAAAGTTTGTTGGTGCCGTTCTTACTTCTTAGTTTTCCAATGGAATCTCACCCGGGAAATAAAGAGAAAAGAGAAAGAAAGAAAAAAAATAGAAATTTAATTTTCAATTATAGAAAAAATTAAATTTTTCGCTAAAAAAATTGTAATTACTATAATACCCTCATAATTTGAAAAGGCCAAAAAAAACTTTAAAATAAAGAATTTTCAATACAAACAATCTTAGTTCTTGGGAAGGAGAAATACTTCTTTTTTTTTTTCCTCCTCTTTTTCACTTTTTTTTTTTTGGTTATTCCAAATAAAAAGAATTTAAAAACATTAAGGGTGTGTTTAGTTATAAAAAAAATATATATTTTTTTTTAATTTTTTAATTTTCAAAAAAATAAAAAATATATTTATTTTAATTTTTTTTTATTTTTTAAAATTTATAAAATAAATAGAAAATTCTGAAATAATTATTTTCTATATTTTTTATTATATTAAAAAATTAAAAAACATATTTTTCAAAGTAAAAATATATGAAATTTTTTATACAGAGATTTTATATAAATGAAATATAATTTTAATAATTATGTAGGATGTATATTTTTTTATTTTAAATTAATATAAAATGTATGAATATTTCTTTTTATTTTAAATTAATATAAAAATAAAAATAGAAAATATAATAAAAAAATAAACGTATTTCTACAAAAAATAATAATAATTTAAACATATTTTTAAATTTCTTTTAATTAAATATAATTTTCACACATTTTTTTAATTTTTTATAAAGAATAAAACAAAGTAAATAAAAATAGAATTAGAGATAAAAAAAAAAAAACTGAAAAAAATTTTCAACAACTAAACACTTATAATATTTTCCAAGATAATTTAATACTTTCATCTCCTTAACACTGCAAGGCATTTTCAATTTGAATTTTATATTTTGATTTATAATAAAAAAAAATCTTTTAATAAAGAATGTCGTTTCTTTAATATTATTAGTAAATTATAATAATTTACTTATTAAGTAAAAATTACATTTTAATTTTTATATTTTTTATATTTATATAAATTATTTTTCAACACATCAACCAAAGGTTAGAAACATTTTTTCTGAAAAAATTTTCCCATATTATTTCTCATTTCTCCATTACAACAACCAACTTATGTTAAAAAACGAGTGGTATATACAGCTCTTCCATGCCTAAATAGACAAAGAAAACCACCTGGCTCTAAATAATATTTCTTCACCAATTACAAACAATGATTTTATCCTCAGGAATCTTCAGCTCCTAATCAACTTCACCCTTGCATTGCCTTTAGAAATCTGAAATTGTTCAGTGATACCCAGATGAGCCATCAATAGCCAGACATGAGTGAGCAGCTCCCCTCCTCCTGTGAGTTGCTTGGCATGGTTGATTGATCCACACTGATTTGCAGCAAAAGAAAGCATCTCTATCCACACATGATTTATCATCTCCCACTTCTTCTCACTTGTCCATTGCTCTTCTGTCTCCAAAGCCTGCAAGGATTTGGCGAGCCTACACGCGTCGAATAACACTGTCTTGCTTCTATCTCCTTTCACTTGAGATGGAAGAATATCAGTGTTCACTTGAAGTAATGCAGTGCAAGCTTTGTTTTCATCTGAGATGTGCTTTTTTTCTTGTAAAAATTGGGTGGCCTCAGCACAGGTGTCTTGAAATCTGATCTGTCCAATCCCATTAGGAAGCATGAAAGGGCACATAACTAGAAGATACAGCATGTATTCTGATAAAGATTTGCTTTCTTTGCATAGCGGGGTTTCAATTACATTGGACTTTTTGTTAAGATCAATGTAGAAGCAGAGATCGGTGGCAATGTGCCATAGAAGAATGCTTTGATCAAATTCTGTTTCAACACTCCAGCCAATCTTGTCAAAGCAATCCATTTCTCTGAGTATCTGATCACCCCTTTGAGCACACAATTGCCTAGAAAGACTTATGTCCAGTTCATTCCTAGATTTCACCAAAATCTGTTCAAACACCAGCCTTTTCAAATCGGCGGAAACATTATCCAAGGCTTTGAATTGCTGCTTCTCTAACAGCTCATAAATGCATAAGAACTTGAGGATTCCACTGAACTTGATTGGCTTATCATTAAGGCAAATTCTTATCAGATTGAATTTTGCCATGGAATTAGACCATCTCTTGTTTGCAGCAGGTGTAATATAAAAAGATTGCAACAGTGACTGGAGACAGCAGATGGGCTTGTAGATGCGATCCACCAATGGATTTTTGTGCTTGCTTAGCCAAAGTAATGTCAAATCTGAGGAAAGTAGAACAATTATCTCATATACTTGTAAAGCGATAGCAGCAAACAGCAAGAGCCAAGTTATGCTCTTGTCAACTCTCGAATAAGAAGACTTATCGATTATAAAAAAGGCTACGAGAGCGAAAATGGTACAAGATAAACTGATACTACGAAGACAACTGCTGAGATATGTATGTATGACAATTGTCTTGGTATACAGCAAATCATACATGAATCCAACCTCAATCTCTATCACTTTGAAAGCTTTCTCCCAAGTCATATGCTCACCATGTAAATAAGACCTGCTACTCTCCAGATCCTGGTAGCTGAGGATGAGATTGGCAAATAACCTTTTGAAAGTTCCAAAGAAACATGCAGCCTTTTGCAAGATTGCAGCATCAGGGACAATACTGTTTGCTACAGCTTTCCAAGATTGACGCAGCACAATGGAAGCTTCATCAATCACTGGCTCCAGTGATACATTGTGCCCCTCAGCTCTTATTGAAGTGTAATAATCCATGAATTTAGCATAACTATGTCCTGGATCAGGCCGAGGAACCATGGACTTCCTGAACTGGTCACTGCTCGCATATCGTAAAGCCCAAGTCCTCTCCCCACACTTTATAATTGCAACTATGAACATTGGAAGTGCTAGATAGTTAAATGGACTTCCCATCCATGACCTAATTAAGACATAAAATGCCCCCCCAAACTTGACAGATAGCCCAAGCAATTGCCTCATCCATAATTCATTATCTTCCATTGAGTAGGCTGTAATGGTGTCAGGACCACCAAGATGCAGAAGAAGAAATGGTGCCCAAAATGACATTATCACATACTTCGGATCCAGCAAACCATTTTTATCTGTTGATTCTGTATTGGAGAGAACACCAAGTGAAACATTTACAATCCAATCAGCTGACAGGTAAACAAGCCAAACAACAATTGCCAGCCAATCTCTCGCGATGTACTTTCTTCTGTTTCCCAATAAAATTAAGACAATCTGCATAGAGAGGCTGACAATAACTGCTCCACGGAGCTCCCATTCATTCCAAAGGTTCCGTATGCGTTGAGGGAAGATTTCAACCAACCCCCTGTGGTTAATGAAGATCAAACTGCCAACAACTGGAGGCATGCAACATTAGTCATGGAAGAATTAAGATCAGAATATTGATATATGGGCAATGGCAGAGAAGCAATAAGCATACCAGTAGCTAGCATGGCTGCTCTACTCTTTTAGTATTTACTTGTGCAGCAACCTGATTCAAGAGAAAAGGAAAGTGGTACTCAAGGCTTCAAACATGCAAATTCCAATAAAGATAAATGAAAAGCAATCAAGATATTGATTCAACATTATTCATGAGAATTTTTCCAATCCTTTTCCATCTAAATTATAATGCATGCGGACTAAATCTAAAGATGCACAAGTGTAGCGACTACCAACCTGGATTATAATAATGAACTGGGAACAACCTCAACCCTAAATGTTCTTCCTAAAAATCAAAAGGAACTGCCCCTGCTCCTTCAGGGGCGTTTGTCTGCCATCTGATTACTCACAATTGAACTTCAAAAGATTTGGCATTACTCCAATAATCCATACAAATGTTGTAAACACCTAGATGATATTTTGAGTTGTAAATTAGTTTATGTCACAATTCCTCGCAGCAAACCCAAAAGAGAAAAAAGGAAAAAAAAAAACAAAAAAACAAAATTATTAGTCCTCCTTTCCTAAAAGAAATTAAAATCACAAAGATTTTATTGGGTAGCAGATTCATAAAAAACCAGAAATCTTCAGAATGTTGCTCAAATTTCAACACACAGTACACTTCCTAAGTATTTGATAGATAGAAATCTAAAAATACATTGACAGAATAATAGTTATGCTGCAAAGTGCACTTTCATAGAATTGCTAAATTTGTAATTTGAAAAGCATATCAAGTTTATTAAACATACAGAATCAAGAACAAAGGCAACAAGATAAATGAAACCCACAAACAACAGGAAGTCAACGAATGCACAACTCAAGGAAACACTGCGAGATTTAGCGTATCAATACATCTTAATAGCATAATTAGTAAAAAGCTGATAATGGGTTTGAGAATTCCTCATTTCTTCCCATTTCTGGTGATTCCAGAATCTCCAAAAAGAATTTATTTTCCTTGGCACCAAGCTCCTTAGCTGCCACCACAAAGGTTTCTACAATAGCTATCAGAAAAACAGACAAAATTTCTGTTCTTGTAAAATTTAAGTTAAATTTCAGTTGCCAAAACGCATCAAGAAATGGGAAAGTTGGAAACCTTTTACCTTTCGTCGTGAGAAATCAAGCCATGCGTGTGTTCTAAGCTTCCTCATCCTTGTGAAGTTTCTGCTTGGTTTCTTAGCTCTTTCAGGACCCATGGGTCTAACAGTCTAAGCATTTGCTTCAGCGAAAACTACGACGCCGTTTCAAAAAAGATTTTAAATTTATAGGAAAATTACTATCAGGTCATTAAAATTTCAATAAATTTATTAATTAATTTTTATTTCAAAACTATTCAATTAAAATATTTTATATTTTATAAATTTTAATTCTTTAATTTTTATATTAAAAAATTATTAATCAAGTTATTTTAGTCTTAATAAGAAAAACTAAATAATATAAATATTTATAATTATATGAATTAAATAATATGTATAATTAAAATAATATAAATTAAATAATATAAATATTTAAAGTTATTAATATTTTTTAAAAAAATAATTAAAAAGATTAATTTTATAAAATATAAAAATATTTTAATTGTATAATTTTAAAATAAAAACACATTAATAACTTTTTCAAATATTCAAGAATTTAATAATAATTTATTTTAAATTTATTGATTCAAATAAAATATTCAGAATTTTAATTACTTCACTTTTTTTTTACATTATGAATAGGATATGAATAGGATTATATACCGTTTTTGGAGGTCCAAAATCATATTGAAAAATCGTACTGAATTAAAATAAAATTAAAAAAAAATAATATAGAAATTAAATTTATTTAATTATTTATTTTTAATTTTATTTTTAATTTTTTATTAAAAACAGAACTAAATTGAATTAATTATATATATACATATATAAAATTAATTTTATATATATATAAAATTTATAATGATATTATAATTTTAATAATATATTTTATATATTATATAATTTAAATAAAAATATATATACATATAATTACAATACTTTAATTATTAAATATTTCTTATTATTTTATTAGACTAATTTGTTTAGTTGATTATAATTTATTCTATTTAGATAAATTAAATAGATTGTATATATACCATTTCCATATTAGTATAATTATACTATTAAAATAAAAATTATTAAAATAATTATATATATGTGTATTTATTATTATTATTATTATATATTTTAATCGCTTATCAATTGTTAATTTAATTTATTAATTATAATTTATTTTAAATTAAAATAATTATAACTATTTTTTAAAAAATAATTATTTTCATGCTAAACTATGTCATTTATAGAAAATAAAGAAAATTAAATAAATTTATAATATATTTTAATTAGAGTTTTTTTTAATGAAAAAATTATAAGAAAATTTTTGAAAACTTTATGGGTAATTTTTTGTTGAGAGTTTGAAAATTATTGATTTTGATTCTTATTTGATTCTAAAAAATTTGAAAAACCTATTTTCAATTTTAATTTTATAAAAAATTATTTTAAAATCGAAACCGCACATCTCTAATTACTATTAGTAAATTCACAAGCAATTAATTTTAATAATGATTTGGTGTGCTAATCTTTAGAATTTTGTTTTATTAGCAAAATAAATTTTCTATTTAAATTTAATATTTTATTTTATATTTAAAATATCCTAAATATAAAAGTATTTAACATTTATAAAATATATAATTACTTAATTACAAAATAAATAATTATTGAAAAATAAAATTTATTTTGTTAATAAAATAAAAGTTTAGAAATTAAATTATCTCAAAACTAAAAAGTAGCAATTGCAACAACTAATTTATCTATAGAATTTAAATTTTTGAATTTGTTATACCCTAAAAAAATACTGACAGATAAAAATTATTAATAAATATTGATAATAGCTGGTTTTATTATTTTTGAGTCAAATCAGACTTAAAAAAATAGGATCGGCCTAAAATTTGAAAGACACTCCAAGATCACTCAGATCGGTCTTTTCAGACCGGATTCGGAGGCGAAAAGAGAATGAAGAGGGAGTCAGAACGTATGTGGGTCTTAACTCAACAAATCGAAGATCGGTCCAATAGCATAACAGGAGGCCGGACAGCAAATCCAATCACTTTGCAGCCCTTTCCATTTATTATAACTTGATACAAATTGGATTTTTAAAAATTTATATGCATATATCAGTGTGACAGGATAGAAAGTATTATAGTAGAGAGACTATTATGCGTCAGATAAAACAGAACTAGAATAAAAGGGGAATGAATCATGTGACCAAGTTTTTTACTCACCCGTAAAGCTGAAAATCTTTAGAAGGGATGATGGACCTGAATCAATTCCCAGCACCAGTCGCAGAACATCAGGCACGCAGATAAAGCAAGGAACAAAACGACATTGCTTTGAGCTTGTGTCTCGGCAAGTGCGTGCAAAAAGAATGAAAAGACAGATCCCCCATTTAACAGTTACATTAAGGACTACATAACGAGGGCATATTTGTAAAAAAGCAGTCAACTGTTTTGATTGAAAACTGGCCTTTCATCATAAAAAGAAGTAAGGAGATTGTGTAGGCCGACGGTCCATTGGTTAATGTATAGTGGCTTTCTTTCTTGGTTGGAGGTTGGGAATCCCAACACTTGAAATTTGGTTTCTTTTTTTATAATTTTCTTACTATTTATATAAAATAATTTAAGGTTTTAATATTTATTTATTTATAACTGATAAATATTATTTATAAAATTTTTAATTAATTATTAAAATGTATTTAATATAACATTGACGATATAATATAAAGTTTAATCATTATTTATTTAAATATTTATATTAAATTTTATATAAAATTAATTGAAGTATTTATAATAAACATATAAATTTATATATGAATAGTCTTTTTAAATGGGAAAAAAGTGAACTTCTATTAAAATTATATAATTTTAAATAAAATTATATAATATCGATACATATTTTTATATTAAATTTATTAATATACTATTATTAATTATTCATATAATCTTTATTTAGTAAATAATTTTTATAAAAAAAAATTCTTCAATTTATTTTTCTTTATGAAAGAATTCATTCGTTTAAATTAATTTAATGTAACAGAATTTATGTAAATTCTTTTATAATACATAAATTAATAATAAATTTAAATTAATTTAATTTATTCATTATTTTTATTATTTTTTAAGTAAATATAAATATTCATTTTCATAAATAATAATTATTTTTATAATATTTATTGATAAATTATTATTATTATTATTATTATTATTATAATATTTAAAATCTGAATTTTATATAATTTTTTATCATTAAAAATATAAAGATTATTTTTTAATTAATAAAATAATAAAATAAATTTCTTACATTAATCATAAATGTATTAAATATTGATGACAAATATTAAATTAAAATAATTTTTGTAAAGAACAATTATTAATTAAAAATAATAAATTTAAATTTAAAATAAATAAAAAAATAAAGAGTAAAATGAAAAAGGAAAAAAAAAAGAGTTTTTCAAGAGGTAATTTGATATAAATAATTTTAAGTGAAATCGTTTTTTACAAAATTTTAATAATTTTGAGAAAAATTACTTTTAATTTAAAATCAATTCTCATAAAAATTTAAGAAAATTGAGAAAATTTATTTTGAATTCTTATTCTATTAATTTTGTCAAACACAAAAAGTTAGAAAAAAAATTATTTTTTAAAATTCTTTTAAAATTGAGCAGGGCATATTATTATTTAGCTTTAATTTAAATATCTGATTTATATTAAATTATTTTATATTATACAAAAATACTATACATGTAATATAAATATAAAATACTATATAAAATAAATATATTAATATAAATATAATCAACTTAAATTACATAATTATATATATATATATATATATATATATAGATAATATTGATTTATATTTAAATTATATAAAAATTTAATTTATAAAATTAAGTAATATTAAATATAAAAATAATCATAAAATTATATATATGAATATATGAAAATAATAATATGATAATAATAATAATAGCTGCTTAAGAGCTTTAATAAAAATATTTTTTAAAAATATAAAGAGCATCTATTTAAAGAGATATACACTAAGTATAATTATACAGTAAATGGATATAAATATATAAACTATTAATACGTATGGTTATATATTTTAATATTATTTAATTTTTTAACAGTTTAAAAATTAAAAAAATAAATAATATAAATAAATATTAAAAATAAAGTGTTTATAATTTTTTCCATCAAACAGTATTTATAAAATTACTTAATTTTTAAAGATATATTATTTAATATTTATAAGTGGTATTATTATTTTACGGTAAATATATCTTTATCTGATATAATAAATTTCTTTATATATTAGCATTAATTTTTTTATTACGAATTTAAAATAAAATTATAAATAATTATATTTTATAAATATATATTTTTATAATGTCCATATTTAATATATTTATAAATAAAACTATTATTAAATATGTTTTACAAATGTTGCGAGTTCTGTTAGACTAAGTATATGTTTTATCTACTTTATTCTCGACCCTTCCATAATCTTTTACCTCCTCCTACTTCCTTCTCTTATATGTGTCTCCTTAATAGCCCTGTCCTTGCCACAAGTGACAAACATTTAATCGCTCATTTGGATAAGAGAAAGCAAGATCATTAACACTTCCAACATGGGCTTCAATCTAAAGAAATTAACAAGGAATGAATGGGAAAATGAGTCAATTATCAAGGGAAATAATAATAAAAATATCTATAGTTTATACGACAAATTCATATTTGTCATTCACTCTGTTGAAGAAACCAATGCGTAGCAGCAACTCTAATGTGAATTTCCAACTACAGTAGCAACAAGAAGTTAGTTTCAGCACACTCGTTATATCTTGTATTACTTTAACCACTATGATACATTCCCTCAATCAAACTTTAAACAAGAAAATGAACATAATTTAGTAATTAAAAAAAGAAAAAAAAAGATTCATTGCACAAAGATCAATATAGCAAGAAAGGAAAATTTTGATTATTTATTTGTTTCCCAAAAAACATGTTTATATTGCAACAATCAGGCAGTTTTGCCACATCAAGACGAGCAAAACAGCAAATTCAACAGAAAACAATACTCATTATGCAGCACTATACCCCAGCATAATCAAGAACCCCAACCGCCACCACCTGGAGTTAATATCTGAAGAATTTCTCCAGCCTGCACTTCAACTGTATTCTTACCTCCAAGGTAAACTCTCCTTTTATCTTTTGTAATCAGGTAGTTAGCCCCGCGAGCACCATCTTTTCCTCCTTTTAAACCTCTTGGAGCATGAACTCGCCTTTCTGAAAGAATGCTCACTACAACTGGTCGCCTGAACTCTATTTCCCTTACGAGCCCATCACCGCCTTTATGAAGTCCACTTCCCCCACTGTTCTCTCTTATTCCAAATTTATGCAAAACAACAGGATACCTCTGCTCAAAAATTTCTGGATCAGTCATACGGGTATTAGTCATATGGCATTGGACCCCACTCGTCCCATCCCAGCTTGGACCAGCACCACTTCCACCCCCAATTGTTTCATAATAACCGAAAGTATTATCCCCAAAAGTGAGATTATTCATACAACCTTGGGAACAAGCACAGGCCTGAACTGCAGTAAGTACAACATCAGTCACTCTTTGAGATGTGAGAACATTACCTCCAACCACAGCAGCCTTCTCACTTGGAGAAAGGAATGATCCAGAAGGAATATGGATTTTAACAGGGGCCAAGCAGCCCTGGTTGAGAGGAATATCAACATCAACCAAACAGCGAAGACAGTATATTACAGCTGCAGCTGTTACTGCTTCTGGCGCATTCCAATTCCCATACACCTCAGGGCTAGTCCCACCAAAATCAAAAATCGCTTCACCTTTATCTGAATCAATAGTAAGTTTTAGATGAATCACAGACCCATCATCCATGTAATCATCTTCCTCAATGGTTACCAAAGCATTTTCTCCAAATCTAGCTGATTGAGAAGAAACTCTAGCAGCAACTGACTTGAGCATTTGTCTCACTGCCTCTTCTGCATTAAGCTGCACGTAGTTCATGTATGCCTGAACAGTGTCCAAACCATACTGCTCAATTAGCTCTTTGATAAGGGAAATTCCTCTCTTGTTGGCAGCTACTTGTGCATGTAGATCTGATAAATTATCTTGAAGACGGCGGCTTCCTGGGATTTTATGAGCGGAATCATCAGAACAGGGGAACTTCAGAAGTTTGATGATTCCTTCTTCTTGAAAGACTCCCCTTTCCACAAGCTTAAATGCTTTAATTGCAGCTCCTTCTTCCCATATAGACTTTGAAAATGGAGGCATACTTCCAGGAGTAATACCCCCAATCTCTGCATGATGCCCTCTACTTGCAACAAAGAATACCAGCTTCCCCTTATCAAAAACTGGTGTAATGACAGTTATGTCTGGAAGATGGCTTCCTCCAGCACAAGGATGATTGGTAACCAACACATCACCTTCATTCAGATTGTCACCCCAGTAATTTAGCTGCCATCGAACTGTACTTGACATGGCTCCAAGGTGCACAGGTACATGGGGAGCATTTGCAACTAGTCCCCCATCCGGACCAAACAGAGCACAGGAAAAATCTAGCCTTTCCTTGATGTTCGTTGAAATGGAAGTCCGCTGAAGTGTCCGACCCATTTGTTCAGCTATTCCCATAAACCTGTGATTGAAAATTGAGAGCTGCACAACATCTGCAGCTTTTTCAGCTATTTTCACAGTGCTTATATTAGACTCAATTTCAATTTTAATGTTTCCATATTTGGTTATAATAGCTTTGCAGTTGGGTTCCACTATGACGGTACTATTTCCATTCATGATGATTGCAGGGCCAGGAATAATATGTCCAGGGCCCAGATTTTCAAGCTTGAATACAGGTGCATGGTGCCATCCCTTCCCAAAATAAATGTTGTTGTGACCTTCCACTTTTGGGGAGCCAGATATTGGTTCCAGGACCTGTGGCTTCAAAATATTAGTGACTCCAATACCACGAACTCTTACATCACATATAAGAATATTCCTGTTTTGCAGTTTGAATCCATATTCCTGCTGGAATAGCTTTACAAATTCCACAGCATAGTCACATACAGATCCATCTTCATTTACATGTCCCCTTACCATTATGGAAGTATCAGTACCTTCATACCTCAAATTTAGATATGTTTCTGTTGTAATGTTTTCCTCTCTGAATCCCTGAGCTTGCAGCTTCTGCTTTACTTGCTTTAATAACATATCTTCTCTGTGAGAAGCCTCCAAGACAGATTCAGGACCATAGACAGCAGAATATGGCTCTTGTGCCTCTTCTACAACATCTGCTAATCCCATACCATAAGCACTTAAGATCCCACAAAACCTGTGAATGAGTACTTCATTCATACCCAATGATCTAGCAATGGCACAAGCATGCTGTGGACCAGCACCTCCAAAGCAAGCAAGAGCATGGTTCCTTGTTTCATGACCTTTCATCTCAGTTAATTGCCGTATTGGACGGCACATTGTTTCATTTGCAACATTGACAAATCCCAGTGCAACATCTTCCACTGTCATGTCCTTTGCAGATGGATCTTGGCTCTTCCTATATGAATTTATTTGCTCCGTAAGCTTCTCAAATTCTTCTCTAGTTGCCTTGATATCTAGAGGCTGATCTTCGTTGGGGCCAAAAATGGATGGAAAATGATCAGGAATAACAAATCCTAGAATAAGGTTAGCATCTGTAACCGCCAATTCCCCTCCTTTCCTGTAACAAACTGGCCCTGGGTGAGCACCCACAGATTCTGGTCCTACCCGGAAAGCACCAAATTGGAACTTCAACTTTGATCCACCACCAGCAGCAACAGTATTTATATCAAGCTGAGGCGCCTGTATTATGGCGCCAGCAATCTGGGTTTCAATAACTTGTTCATAACTCCCAGCATATCGGCTTACATCAGTAGATGTACCACCCATATCAAACCCAATAAGGGGCTTTTCTGTTTCAAGTCCAAAAAGAGTCTGAGAGTAACCAACAACTCCTCCTGCAGGACCTGATAGAACAGCTTTATGTCCTGAAAATCTACTTTCAGGTGCAAGTCCTCCATCTGATTGCATAAATAGAACATTCACCTTCCCCAGCCCTTCATCAAATTTAGAAATAAATCCTGATAAGTACTCTTTAATGACTGGGGTTAAGTAAGCATCCACACTAGCTGTTAGACCCCTAGGGACAGCTCGAATCATAGGACTCAAAGCTGAAGACAAGGAAACATGTCTGAAACCCAAACTCACAGCTAACTTTTCCACAGCTATTTCATGCTGTGGAAAAGTGTAAGAATGCAACAATACAACAGCCAAACAGCTAATTCCCTTCTCCAATAGGCCTTCCAATAGAGGTTTCAAAGCTTTTTCATCAAGAGGCTTCACAACCCTGACAAGCTCACCAGACACTCCTTTAACTACTGGTGGTGAACAAGAATTTTGGTCAACTAGCTCCTCATCAAGAACAAGCTGAACTCTTTCATCAACCTCTATGATCTCCTCATAAAGATTCGAGGGTTTTGATACAGTTAGGTCAAAGATATTTGGCCGTGCTTGATTACCAATCTGCAGCAGGTCCTTGAACCCACGAGTCACACAAAGAGCAATTCTTTCACCTTTTCTTTCCAAGAGAGCATTAGTGGCCACAGTTGTACCCATCCTTATCCAATCAATCTTATCTGTGGGAATCTTTGAAGTTCTTGGAATTTTCTCTCCAGTATACTCTTCAAGTATCCTACGAATCCCTTCTACTGGAGCATCATCATAATTCGATGGGTCAACGGACAAGAGTTTCAGAACTCGGCCATCAGGATTGCCAGGGATTTCAGCATACACATCAGTGAAAGTGCCTCCTCTGTCAATGCAAAATCTGAGTTTTTCTTCATTGACACTCCCCATTCCAACCTCAAGACTCAGAAATTAAATTATCTAGGTGTATCCGAATAAAATCAAACCTACAAGAAAACCCAGAAAGAAAAACATCGTTTAGCCAGCCAGACAATCAAATGTACTGATTTTGTGAGTTAAATTCAAGTAAAGCCCCTGATCCTATGATACAAAGTTGGATTCTCTAGCCTTTACCGTGAAGTCTTATCCAAAACGAGGATTAACGATTTCTTTTGATAATAAAAAAGAAGGAAATAAATCGTACCTGGGTTCACGACGGCGATGATCGCTCGAGTCAGCTGAGCTCGATATAAGGCACACCAAGCGCCTGAGCAAGTGTGTGAGAGAGAATAGAATCGACTAGGAGAACATAAACTAATAATAATAATTACATATTATTAGCTGTTAATTATTCAACTTTGACGATGAGCCCACCGGAACAGTTGAGCAGAAGATGCCGTGAATCTTGGAGGCTGCTTTGTGCGACGTCGTTTGTACTGCATCAAATAATTAGGATTAATTATTAGAATAATGTGAAAATTTTTTTTAACCAGATTAATTTTTTTGAAATAATAATAATATGCCACTCAAATTTTCTGAAATTAAAAAAAATCATATATATATTTCTATTTATGAAATAAGAAATTTTCATTTAAGAAGTGATATTTTTCAATATTACATGGACTCATCTACTAGAAATAACACCGAATAAAATATTCATGAAAATTTTATGTATTTAATAAATATTTTTAAAATTGATAAAAAAAATTACAAAATTTTTTTGACTTCACCCCTGGCCTGAAAGAAAGCCTCAGAAACCCATATTGGGATGGTCCTTCAAATCTGCAAGTAACTAACACATAAACACAAGGAAAAAATAAAAATAAAAGCACACCAAAAATAACAATCCAAAAGAAAACCCACACAAAAACAGCACGATTGCTATCAAAGAGTGAGAAAACAAAAATTACTCACAACTGACCCACTGATGAAAAGGATAATCCACAAGCGGGATAAAGGAGAGAGAACATGAATATATTATGGGAAAATTATTTTGTAATTCTCTCATATTTAACGTAATTAATATTTTTATTTCTCTATTTTTGGTGACCCAACACTTAAGTCCCTCACTTTCTCTTCCGTCCAAATTCGTAGTCCTTTCGTCCATTTAAACCGTTTGGTCAAAGAATTAAAAGTAAGATGTGATAATTTTTTTCTAAAATACCCTTCTCTCAATGTAAAATTCCAGCAGAAGAAGAAGAAAAAAGAAGAAGAAGAAAAAGTTGCAGAAAGGGTAAGAAGAAAAAGAAAAAGAAAAAGTTACAGAAAGGGTAAGAAGAAGATGATTAATTTTGTCAATTCACATGTCCCAAACGGCTATTTTGGACGAAGGACTATGAATTTGGACAGAAAAGAAAGTGAGGGACTTAAGTGTTGGGTCGCCAAAATAGAGGGACAGAAGTGTTAATTACGTTAAATCTCAGGGATTATAAAGTAATTTTCCCATATATTATACTAAAATTTTAATATTTAAATATTTTAGAAAATAATTAAAGTAAATTAATAATTTAATTTAACTAATAAATTAAATTGTTAATAGTATTAATTATTTAAATTATAATTTCTTATTTTAAATATATTTTAGTTGATAATTATTTTATATTAATGTAATTTAATAAAATAAACTGTATAATATATATTTTAAATAGACGTTTAGCATAGTAAAATAATTAGTTCAATTGGTTAAGAAAATTTATTGAGTATGTTTGTAGATTTTCAATTTTTATTGAAAGTAAAATTATTTTTTAAATTAATAAAAAATAATTTAATTTAAAAAATTAAATTCAAACAGTTTAATTGACTAATTTAATTAAAACCCGACCGATCACACTACATCATTTCAATTCAGTCCAATTTTAGCGACAATAGTTTTAATTCTAAAATTAATCTAAACATAAATTTTAAATTATACCAACCGACAAAATTCTATTGCCGGCGACAAAAAGCCTCACGGATGTTAGCTCAAAGGCGCTAAAGCACATTCCGTCCAAACCCTAAATCCTATTAAGAGTAAACATGAAACACTTCGCGATCAATAAAAAAAAAAATCCAATGGCAAGCCTTCATCTTCAAAATGCGCAACCCCTCAAATTTGACACAAATACTCTCTTACAAGGTTCCTTTTCCGAGGATTCTCGTCTTGATTAAACTGCTTAAGAGCCTTTATCGATGGCATTTAAACATGAGCAAATAGCTCTCTCGTTTCACCATTGATTTCTTAGATGCAATCTGTAAGTCCAGTTTGTCTCATACTGTAGTACTTGTTGGGTGAAAAGTGGAAGAAACTCTCAGTAGATATGTAAAATCAATTTCATTAATGGAAATAATAATGTTTTAATGTATAGAAAATGGTACAGAACTTATTACAATGCTTGTACCGGATGGAAAGGGCTAGACATGATATGGTCCTCATTCCTTATACCAGCACTGAGCCTCAACATTTCAGCTACAGTGAGCTCTGGCCAACAATCAGGTTCTGTCATGATTCCAAAATTAAATTCTAATTCAGTAGATTGCCAAATATGCTAAGCAATGTAGAGTTATTGGAAAATCTAAGGAACACAGAGGTTCAGCATCATGAAAGTGAGTTAAATGATCTCCCTTGTAGGCACATGTGCAATTTTAAACCAATCCAGGCCTCGATTTTCGTCAAGCCTATTAGTGAATTCCTGTGGCATGTTTTTCACCTTCAATACCTTAAGATTCCTCTTGTGTTGCAATCCCTTGGGAAGCATCCTCAATTGGCTGCAGGACTTGATCTCCAAGTGACTCAGTTGTGGGAGTGCTTCTTTTCCCACAGTCCATATCTGTAGATGCTTTAGGTTCTCTAGTTTCAGCTCCAAAAGCTGAGGAAAGCTTCCAGAGTAGCAGTGCATGCTCTTCTGGAAAAGCATGTCTGTCAATCTCAATATTCTGAGATTCTTCATGCATTGAACTTCCTTGGGAAGTATCTTCAATTGCCTGCAGGATCTAATCTCCAAATCTCTAAGTTCTGGAAGTGCTCCTTTTGATTCCATGTCACTAGATGCTCCAGGTTCCATACTTTCAGGACTTCAAGATGAAGAAATATTTCAGAAGAGCAGCACATAGTTTTTCCCACAAAAGAGTCAGAGAACAATCTAAGCTTTGTCAGATTGCGAAGGTGCTGTAGCATCTGCATTGGATCGTTCTTTAGTCGTGATGCTGACAATGTTAGGTAAGTGAGGCTTTCAGGAATTCCGGTTCTAACAAAGTCAAATTTTAACCTTCCCAGCAAGTACATGCTAGAGAGATTTTTGAGTTTTGACAAGTCTTTTAATGGCAGATACCAAGGTTTACCAAGTTCATCAAACGATCTCAGCCTTAATGATTCAAGGTCTTTCAGCTCCAGAATCCAATCAGCCACAGCTTCAATCTGCGACAACATCTGCTTCTTTTCTGACAACATTATCCGGCATGCCAATCCCAATTTTCGAAGATTTAATAATGTTTTCAGACCATTCTTCACAGGGCTTTCCTCATCTATGAACACACCCCACAAGGTTTGAAGCTCCCTTAGAGAGCTGCTGTTTGGTTTAGGCTCAAATCTACTGCGATAGCTCTCACTCAAGTATAAATGTCGCAGCCGTTGCATTTTCCAAATAGAATGTGGGAGAGTACTGATGTAAGTGTGCTTTACATCCAGAGTTTGGAGTTTAAGCAAGTTGCTTACAAATGGTGGAAGTTCCTCTAAGTAAGTCCATCTTAAGCCAAGGTATCTCAGCTGGAGTAATCTATTAAATACCTTGGGAAACTTGGGTCTGAAAACACATTCAAGAACAAGCACACGCAGCAACAGGAAACATTTGCTGGAAATGCATCGATGGAGAAACTTTCTTACATCTTCTCCAGGCTTGTTACCTTTGCACAGGTCAAAGGAAAGAAATGAGAGTACGTCTGCGTAGTAACTTTCAAGAGGAGTATCACTCTCGTCACCATGAATATGCTTAAAGTGGAAGTCCGTATGATCATAATGATCAGCAAAACGGCGAGGCCCATGAATGCTTGAAGAGAATCCAGAAGTTGCTTCAGCATAGTCTTGGAGGAACTTAGCTCCCTCTTTCGACAAACGGCATGTGACATCTCCATCAAATTTTTCTTTCACAACTTCAACCATTTCTTTGTCTATCAAGTCCTTCAAGTACCCTCTAGCAATATGTTCAGGAGGTTCATTGTCCATCCTCTTATTTACAAAACCTTCAGCAACCCACAGAGTGATTAATCTTCTTTCGGGGATCTCAAAGTCATCAGGGAACAATCTGAAATAATCAAGGCATTTTCTCAAGTTTCGGGGTGTGTCCATGTACACCTTTTGTGTTTTTAGCCAAGGTATCCGCCCTTTATTGAACTGCTTTAGCACCCTTGACCAATTCTCGGAAGTAACAGCATTCTTGGACAACAGATTCCCCATATGAACGAGATTTTGCCGCACCCGCCCACAGCTTCTTACAAATTCTTTCCCAATATCCTCTAGTTCTGGAGGGATTTCTACCTTCAAAGTGCCAGTAAACAAACTCCAACTTTCCTCCTCATTTGGTAACTGAATTTCATGAGGAGAGTTGTTTGAATCAGCACGCAAAGCAATAGCCATCTCTTGGGTAGTAATCACTATTATACTTCCATTTGATTTATCCGGGAATGCAGTTCTAAGAAAATCCAAGACTTTTGCTTTTCGGATATCATCCAAGATTATCAGATACCTCCCATCCAAAGCAGCAAGTGGTTCTCTCACGTTCCATTTACCTTTTTGTTGAAGAGAATCCATAACTTGTTTCTGAATTTCTTGCAGCACTGCCCTATCACTATTCTCTTGCGGTACAGAGATCCAAGCTCGGAAAGGGAAATGATTGATAACCTCGTCATCACTGTAGATTAATTTTCCAAGGGTAGTCTTTCCAGTGCCTTCTTCACCCACAATTGAAATTATGCAGCGGTATCCATCACCTGTGAGTATACGTTTTTTAATTGCATGTACATCTTCATCAAAGCCAATGATATTAGGTGGTGGCCGTCGTTGACATAGGCTATGGAAAATAGAGTTTGAAGCTTCTCTTCTTTCTGAAACATCATGGATCTTATTCATTACCCTTCTTATGCCATTGGCAATCTTATTTTGAATCATCATATCCTCATAGTTTGAGAGATCCTTTTGGATTCTTTCTCTGTAGGTTTTAATGACATCCTCTGCATCATCAGCGATTCCTCTTATTTCCTCCAGCCATACTTTTACTCTTCTGCTTGGTTTCTCAGTTGCTTGAAAATCCTCAAGTAAAGCTCGCATTAGCATTATTTCTGTTTCCATTAATTTGACCTGGTCTTCTAAGTTACCAGCTGATTGATCAGAAAACCAGTTAAAGAACTTCTTATTAAGGATGGAAAAGATACCATCTTCCATGTGATTTCTCTCCTCTTGAATCGAAGTGCTGAGCTGAGTTTGACGACCTGGTGTAGCCGGTCCCGTTCCTTGAAGCTTTTTAGCTGTTGAGCTGCTGCTGCTTCTTCTTCCTCTAATGCATTCCATATCGTGGATAAGCTTTCTTCTAGAGATGTCAGATATCCTGCTCTTGATCCGATCAATCTCATTTGCAATTTTATTTCGAGTTTGAATTTCATGGTGGAGATTAAAAAATCTTTCAAAAACTCCCCTTCTTTTGAGTTCTTTGCTATTGTCATATAACTCGATAATGGCCTTTGCCTGCTGAGCTACCTCTTGTATCTCTTCCACAAGAGCTTCCAATTTTTGATCTCGCTTTTCCTTCTCTGGAAACTTCTCCAGTAATACACAAATTTTTCTGAAATCTTCTCTGACTGATTCAACTTGCTCCTTCAGGTCTTCAATTGACTTCTGTGTAAGCAGATAAATCAGGATCTCCAGGATACAGGAATTATCTATTTCTTGTATTTCTTCATGATTTGAGGAACCAGGTTGAGCTTGCTCCTTGAAATTGATTGTATTACATATGTCAGAAATGGATGTTTCCTTGTCTTGCCAGTTTTGAGCAACTGATTCCTGCCCTATGTTTGGCACAGAAATTTCAATGCCTTATGTGCGCTTCTTTCTGTTTAGTTCAACAATTTTACTTTTAATTTGTTGGATCTCCTTGGAAACTTCCTTTTGAGACATCATGTTGTTGGAAAATCTTCTTCTCTCTGGCCCATGTCTCAAAAGAAAGTCATGAAGAGACTTTACATGATCAGCAACATCTTTCATTTCAAGGATCCATATCTTCTCTCTCAAAGCCACTTCTTCCTTGGCTTCAACATCTTCAGACAAGGTTTCCATGAAGCTCAAATTTCTCTTGATTGAGTCAACTTGGTTATACAATGACTGCCACAAAGCTTGGTCATATCTTTCCCCAAGGAAAAATCTGGAGCATATGACTCTTATGGCCTCAGGGATCAAAATCTCACTACAGTAGCTGATGCTATATGGACTGTGCATCGTCTTCCCACTTTCCATAACAGTAGAAATAATGCTTCTTCCCATGTCACTATCACGAAAGCTAGCCTTTATGAGATTCAACTGCATTATGACCTCATTTCTCTCTATCAAGTGTTGGAAAAACAGAAGTAGGCTATTGGTCCCTGCTGATGTGAAGAAACCGTTGACAGGGTTATCTGTGTTGAGATTAACATCCTCTACCATCTCATCCCATATTTTTCCGGGGGGCATCTCGCGAAAACTGGCCTTGATGTGATTCAACTGCATTCCGACTTGATGTCTATCTATTAAGTGTTGGAAAACAAAAAATCCACTCTTGTTCCCTGTTGATGTGATGAATTTCTCAATTGCATTATCTGCATTGAGACTAGCAGTCTCTACTATCTCATTCCAATGCAACAAGTACTCGGTCAGTCCTTCTGAGGCTTCCACATCCTGTAGCACTGCATACATCATTTTCAGTTCCTTTTCCATGACTTCCACTTGCTCTTCAACTCCCCTTAGAAGATCTGCCTCTTGAATGACAAAGTCATTTAGTTTGGATAAAATAGTCTCTGCTATCATGCTAACCATTTCTCTCTTCTTCTCTAATTCTTTTTCTTCTTTTTAGGCTGCTGGCAGAGGGGAATAAAGGGAAGATCCAAGAAAGAATCAAGTTCAGGATGTCTAGTAGAGAATGAGGGCAGGCTAAAGAAGACGGCTAGGGAATCAAAACCTCTCCTCTTCTGGTGTTGGTGTGGAAGCTGCTATTGCAAAATGTTGCAGGTCTGCTCTGTTGATTATTTCATTATGAATTTTGTTTATATTAAATGTTGATAGACTTTGACTGACGAGTCAATAGAAGATATTTTCAAAGAAAATTATTTTAAATGACTTTGGTGGCCTTGCATTTTCCTTCTGGTCAATATAATATTAGTGGGCAGGTAGATTGTTCAGTATTATCTACAATGAATGATGTGCCTATTGCACCGACACACATTTGAATGTGGTTTTGAAAATATTAAAATAAGTAAAGTTTAATTATTAACTTCAAATGAGTTGTTAATCACATTCATAAATTTTCATTAATGAGGCTGGATGAATTATAATTACACTATTATCATGATACATACAGATCATAATTACTCAAAAAAATAACAAAAAGGATCACATATTATATTGAAGCCACTGCTACAGTCTTTCAACATGTTCTGAGATCTGCTACAAGATATTACAGAGCTACTCTAAAACCACTGCTTTTTTTTTTAAATTACACCCAAATATTTGTTTGGAGATAAACCATGATAACAAATAGCATTAAACATAAGTGTCTCGGAATCAAGTTGTTTTTAACTCCCAGTGCCATTTACTTATCTTAAGTCACAACCAGCTTAACCCTTTCATGGCTTTCTGCAATCTGAAATTTTTCACTGATACCCAGATGGGTCATCAGAAGCCAGACATGGGTAAGCAGCTCTCCACCTTCTCTAAGCTGTTTAGCATGGTAATTAAATCTACATTGATTTGCAGCATAAGCAAGCATCTCTACCCACACATGACTTATCATCTCCCACTTTTCATTTGGCCATGTTTCCTCCACCTTCAAAGACTGCAAAGACTCAGCAAGCCTGCACGCATCGAATAACACCGACTTGCTTCTGTCGCCTTTTACTTCAGATGGTTTGATCTTAGTGTTAACTTTGAGTAATGCAGTGCAGGCCTTCACTCTAAGTTTTGTTTTCTCATCTATATCACCATTCAAAAAGAATTTTCTTTCTTGAAAAAATTCAATGGCCTCAGCGCAGGTGTCTTGAAATCTGATCTTGCCAATTCCACTTGGCAGCATGAAAGGGCAATTGACTAGAAGATGCAGCATATAGTCTGCTAATGCTTTGCTTACTTTACATTCAGGCCTTTCAACTATAACTGGCTTCTTGTCTACATCAAAATAGTAACAGAGATCTGTGGCAATATGCCATAGAAGAATGCTCTGATCAAATTCCACCTCCACACTCCAGCCAATTTCATAAAAAAATCTCCTTTCTCTAAGTACATTATCTCCCTTTTGATTACATAATCTCTTACAATATTCCATGATATCTGATGCCTGCTTATGACTCTGGATGAAATCTGATGCTTGCTTTGATTTCCTCCGTAGATGGTCGAATATAAACATCTTCAGATCATATTGTATGATCGGCAAATTCGAATATTGATTGCTCTGCAACATCTCAATGCAGAACTTGTACACTTTATTGCATTTAGCCGGCCTTTTAGTCAGGCAATAACTTGTTAAATTGTATCCTGCCAAGGAATTAGACCATTTCTCACTCGCAGGCGCCAAATGAAATCGTTGAAGCCATGACTGTAACCAAGAGATGCCTTGGTAAGTCAGATCAGCGAGTGAATTCTTATGTCTGCTCAACCAAAGCATTGTCCAATCTGAGAAAAGCAGAGTGATTGTTGCATACAATTCTAAGACTACAGCTCCAACCAATAACAAGTAAGTAATGCTCAAGTCAACAGGTGAATTACATTGCTTATCAACAACCAAGAATGCTACAAACACGAAACTGGTGAAGGATAAGTAGAAGAAACGAAGAAAGAAGCCTTTGTAAGTATAAATCACAATTGCCTTGGTATAGAGAGTATCAAACATAAACCCGAGCTCATATCCAATCAGATCGAAAGCTTCTTCCCAGTTCCGACCTTGGAAGAAGGATTGACTATTTTTTCGATCTTGGAAACTAAGAATGAGATCTGCAAACAAAGGCTTGAAATTGACATAGAAATGATGGGCAGTATTCAGAATAGTTGCATTTGGAATGAGATTATTCTTTGGTGCATTTGGAACAAACTCCAAATCTGCAGGAGCTTCAATTAGTGGTTCCACAGAAACTTCATAACCCTCTGCCTGTTTTGAGCTGTACTCATCCATGAATTTAGCATAGTTAGGACCGGGATCCGGATCACGAAGCATGGAGTCCCTGAACTGTTCACTGCTTACAGACCACAAAATCCAAGTCCTCTCTCCATACTTGAATCCTCCTACAAAGAGAACCAAGATTGCTAGAACATTAAGAGGGGTGCCTATCCAGGATCTGTGAATTACTTGGCAAGCTAAGTAGAGCTGGACAACTAAACCAAGTGAGTGTCTTAGCCACAGTTCATTGTCTTCCATAGACAATGCAGTGATTGTGTCTGGACCACCAAGATGCAGGAGAAGAAAGGGTGCCCAGAATGCCATTATCAAAGAGCTTATGTCTATTGTAGAATCTGAGTAGCTTCTGGAAATGACACTAAGAGAAACAGTAGCAGCCCAGTCTGCAGACATGTAAGCAAGCCAAAGCAAGATTTTGATCCATTTTTGAGCTATGTATTTTCTTCTGTTGCCCAACAGAATTAGGACTACTTGACTGAGGAGGCTGAGGAGAATCGTTGCACGTAACTCCAAGTCACTCCAAGCTATCTTGCTGATAAAGGGAAACATCTCTAGCAACATCCATGGCTGGATAAAACTCAGTCTTTCAAGAACTGAAAATGGGGCAAAAGGGGGAGAAAAAAACGGCTGGTAACTTGAGAATATATGCATATTTATTTACTTAAGCTCAAAAATGAAAGGGAAAAGGGATTAAATTTGTGAGCTTACCTTTGAGAAGCATGGCTGCTCTTAGCCCAATTCCAGACAAGGATATGATTTGGGAGGAGAATAATTCTGAAATTGAGAGCTATCTGAAGAGATTTTCATTAAGAAGTGCCAAAACTATTGCCTTGGAGGTTATGTAGATGTGAAAGATCTTCCTTGGAGGTTATGTTTTGCTTTTAAAAGATCATAATTGCATAATTTTGTGCAAATTTCTTTCAATCATATATATATAATATTCATATTATCCTTTCAGTGGGTGCAAAAATCTAACTTAATAGTAAATAATATGCAGACTAAAGCATACTTTACTGATAATTTCATTTATTAAATAGGTCAGCTTGAACTTCCACTCTTTTCATTTTATAATAAAAGAAACAATGGACCATATGATAAATTCCACAACCTAACCACTAATAATTACAACAACAACAAAAAAAAAAAAAATAATAATTAAAACACAACCAATGAATGTAATGTTGTTTAATTAATTAAAATCATATTGACTTAATTTCAGTCTACCCAGTTGGTCAGAATAAATTAGTATATTTTAAGAAAATTGCAATTTTAAAAAGTTCTAATCCATCCAACCTAGCAGCCTTCCCAGCTGCAGCAAAAATAATAATACATATAATAATAAAATAATGGAAATTAATAGTCATCCATTATAGACTTCGAATATAGTGCCAAGTCAATTAAGCTAACAGCGATATATTGTTATTTTTTAAAAAAGAGAGAAAAAAGGAGAGGAAAAGTCGCCGGTTTTTTTTTTTCTTGGTTTTCGCCGTCGTCGACCTTCCTATCTTTGTTATTTTTGGGGGGGTTTTGGTTTTCTTGTTGTTCTTTCTTCTCCTCGCCTTCGGGTGAGGAGGTTTTGTACCATTCCTTCCGGTTCATCCTCACTGTGAATGAATGTGTTGCGTTTTTCCTTTATTTCTTTTGTTGTTTTGTTTTGTGTTTTTCAGGTACTTGGTGCCGGATTTGCGAGGGAGTCGTTGATTGCTGGATCTATTCTATGAGTGCTTCGACTTTTGCTTCTGATGAGGAGGATTGCTTTTTGCGTGATGTCGCCACTCGCGGGACTGCATCGCTAAGTTCGGTGATTAACGCTCCCATCGGCCTTCTTCGGTTGAGCTCTGCGACATCTCCTTCTTCAGTTTGCGTTGTCGGTACTTGAATCTCGCCAGTTGCCTGTTTCCTCTGTGCTTGCATGTTTGTCGTCTTGTTCTGGTTACGTTTGTTATTTGCTTTTACCTGTTGCGTTGGCTTTGTGCTGCTTTGTTCTCATCTGGATTTGGCGTGAGTCGGTGCAGCAGCGACGTGGCGGTATCATGGTTCTGTTTGCATGATTTTGGTTTGGTTTGGTTTGATTTTTTTTGGGTCGAGTTTGTTTTGGTTGATTTGGTTTGATTTGCATTTTTTAGCTATTGTTGAGGATTGGGTTTTGGGTATTTTTTGCAGCCCTCTTGGCACTATTTAGCCTTATGGGTCTTCTTCAAATGCAAATTTGGTATGCTTCGGTAAAAAAAAAATAATATTATTTTTACTAATAACTAATAATTAATTAGATAAAAAATAATTTATTAACCAAATAAAAAGGGTGGGATTGTATTATAACTTATTCTACTTTTATTATAAGTTTTAGTAATTTTATCAAAGTTGGATTTAATGATTAATAACAAGTAATTGAATTAAATTATCAATTTTAATAAATCTTGAAAACTAACATATAATTGATCCCGAAATTTATATAGAAACACTTAAAAAATTTTAGGGACTATGAGATATGGATATTATAATGTGGATCATGGACCTATTTAGTCTACTTATTTGAGACTTTTAATTATAATAAATGATGTGTTATATGTTTAATACGAATTATATTTATAAATATATATTTATTATATATAATTATTATTACTATTTAAAAATTTTATATATTATTTTTTATTTGTTTAATATTATTTAATATCTAAAAATCTTAATTACAAGATATTATTTCAATTTTTTTTTCAAATTGGCTTTGACAATACGTTTTTGTGGTTATTTCAAGGAATTTAAATTTATTTAAAATGTGTAGTGATATATTTTATTTTTTTAAAATTTAATTCATTAATTTTAAATTTAATATTAAAAAACTATGTTTATAATATATTTCTCCATTATAATATAACTATATTACAAAATAAACTTGAATCTTCTTTTTTATTTTCTTTTATTTTTGAATATTAATTTTATTTAGATACTTCTTATTTTAAAATTTTATTTTATTAATAAAATTAATTTAAATAATAAAATTATAATTTATTTTAAAAATTTAAATTTTAAATAATAATACTATCAACGATAAATTAACTAAAGCTATTATATATAAATAAAAAATTTAAAAGCATTATTGACAATTTTAATATTTTCATTTCTTTTTACTTTTATATATAGTATAGAATAAATATATATAAATATATGAATAGTTATTATATTAAAAGATATCATTTAATTAATATAATTTTTTATAATAAAATAAAATATATACTTATACTATATTAAATTATTAAATCGTAAATTAATAATTTTTTTAGAAATTATATTTCAATAAAATTTAATTAATTACATATATAATGATTAGTTTAACTTAAGTTAATTTAAAAAATAAATATTATTTAATAATAAAATTTAAACTTAAAAAAGACATTAATCTAATAATTCAAATTTTTATTTTTATTTTTATTTTTCAATTATTACTTAATTAAAATAAAGATAAATATATTATTATTATATTCGATAGTTTAAAAAATCTCTTATTCCTCTCTTTCTATTATAATGTATATTTTATAATTTTATTTCATAATAATATTTAAAATTATAATATTATATATAAAAAAATAAATATAGAATTAATTTAATTAATTTTTAATTTATTATTTATACATAATAAATTTATTTATAATAATAAAATTTATAAAAATATAAAATAATTTTATTAAAAAAATAACTAATGAAAATGTAATATTACATATTAGGATTATTTTTAAAAAAAGCATTTTTTTTATTTTATAGTAATATATAATATTTTTTTCTTATTTCTTTTTGTATAAGATTTTGTGTTTGTAATTCATGTAGAGATATAATTGTTATATTGATTAATTACCGATTATATGATATTTATATATAAGAGTGGTACAAAGATAAAAACTAATATATTCATGATAAAGTTGATATGACAGGCGTAATTTAATTTAATCTATAGATTTTAAAGATTATAATCGATAAATTTTTTTATATTTTATTATTAAAAATTAATTAAATTAAAATATCATAAATTATTTTAAATTTTTTTATTTAATTAATATTTTTAATTCTCACTAATTAAATTTAATTTCATATTTTAATTTTTATTTAAACAATATGAATATATTATTTTAATAATTATTTAATATTTAAACATGTTATTTTAATAATTTTAATTTTAAATTAATTTAATTATATTTTTATTAATTTAAATAATTCTTTTAAATTTTTTTTAACAAACTCCAAAATTAATTTAAATAATAAAATTATTATCTAATTTATATTATTATTTAAAAAATTTAATATCAATATATTTTATATATATCTTTTAAATTTTTTAATTAATTTAAATAATAAAATTATCATCTAATGTATATTATTATTTAAAAAATTTAATATCAATATATTTTATATATATCTTTTAAGTTTTTTAATTAACTATAAAATTAATTTAAATAATAAAATTATCATCTAATTTATATTATTATTTAAAAATTAATATTAATATATTTTATATATATCTTTTAAGTTTTTTATTAACTATAAAATTAATTTCAATAATAAAATTAAAATCTAAAATGTTTTTAGTCGGACATGTTAATTAGTTTATATTTTTATTAAATTTAGAGACTAACTAATAAATTTTTTTTTATATTATAAAAAAATAATATTTACAATTAAAGAAAAAATCGATTAATAAATTTTTTTAATAATTTAATTATATTTTAATATATTTTTAAAATTAAGAGATTAATTAATAATTTTTTGTATGCTGATTCACCTTAGCAATTTAAGGACAAAATCCTAAGCACTTTCTTGTACCTTCTGATTTTGCTTCCTAAAACAATAACACAGACAAGAATGCGAAAAACATGCCCAACAAAAGACAACCTACTATCAACCGCTAAAATTCATCACATCTCCTGCATGTATTGTATCAAATCCCAACAAACTTAGCTACTTATCCTCCCAACTCAGCTCCCCTAAACATTCATTCTCTGTAAGAAGCAAAGCTGTGCCAACATCACCGGATGGAAAAGAAAAGCTTCTTACGTAGAGAGGGCCTCTTCTTGCAGCATCCACTCTTCTTTTTCCTTGCTCTTGTCCTAGGTTTTGTTGTAATGGATCCCTTTAAATTAGGTCCTATCGGTCGCCATGACTTCAGGCCTGTGAAGCATCACATTGCACCTTACAGGTAAGCATGCACGGATACAACATGGGGGCAACGGGGCACTGCCCCCTTGAAATCTTTTGCATATAATTGAAATATTTTAGTATTGTCCCTATAATTCACTACGTTTTTCAATTTTACCCACTAAGCTTTTTATTTATTGTACTTAGATTAAATACAAATCATTATTTTAATTTTAGGTCAAATATTAAAATTTAGAAAATAAATATAATTATCACTAAATTAAATTAGCTTATTCATTATATTATATATATTTTTTATTTTAAATATCACTAATAACTTTAACCTCCAAAAAAATATATATATTGCCCCACTGACTAAATTTTCTAAATTTGCTTATGCAGGCAAGTCATGGATAGCTGGCCGAGAGACCAGGAAGGCCGGCTGGGCAATGGAAAATTGGAGTTTGAGGATGAAGTTTTTGGGCCTGAATCTTTGGAGTTTGATAGCTTTGGTCGTGGTCCTTACACTGGGCTTGCTGATGGACGTATTGTTAGATGGATGGGAGAGGCAGTTGGATGGGAAACATTTGCTGTTGTTACCACAAACTGGTGAGCTCTATTAATAATTACTCTCCATCCCATAATTTTTGTGTAATTTTTATTTTTTTAATTATTTTAAAATTATTATTTATTTTTTTCATATTATAAAAACATATAAACTAACCATTATAACTTTAATTAATTTTATTTTTTTATTTTCGTCTCCCCTTAAATCGATGATAAAATATCCATTAATGGAAAAGAGAAATGACATTGAGGGGACATCATCTTTTGAACCTACATATTTATGTCTTAAGTCTATAACGAATTAGGTCTAGATAATTATTTTTCTCTTTTTGCATTAGTTCAATAAAAACTAAACTAAAGCTATTATCTCACTTATACGTTGAGTTTTGGCTCTGTAAGGTCAGAGAAGCATTGTGGTAGAGGTGTTGATTCAACAACTTCAAAGCAATGGAAGCATGAGAAACAGTGTGGTCGTCCACTGGGCCTAAGATTTGACAAAAAGACTGGAAATTTATACATTGCAGATGCATATTATGGCCTTCTGGTTGTTGGACCAGAAGGAGGAGTTGCTGTTCCTTTGGCAACTCATGCAGCAGGAGACCCAATACTCTTTTCTAATGATCTTGACATTCATGACAACGGCTCCATCTTCTTTACTGACACTAGCAAGAGATATGACAGAGCGTGAGTGAACCCATTTACTGCTATTGTTTTCACATGGCTGAATCCAATGCCTATTGGTTGTAATGAGAAATTGTTTGCCAGGAACCATTTCTTCATTTTGCTGGAAGGAGAAGCCACTGGTAGACTTCTTAGATATGATCCTCCTACAAAAACAACTCATGTAATATTAGATGGCTTGGCATTTCCAAATGGAGTGCAGCTATCTAAGGACCAGAGATTTCTTCTATTCACAGAGACTACCAGTTGCAGGTGAAGTGGATTTTCTATAACAGTCCAGCTAAAACTGTCCTATATAATTTTTGAGTTTTTTTATTGGCTCAAAATGTTTAATTCAAATTATTTTAGTAGTTTTGAGTCGTATCTCAGCATTAATGGTGATATGCTAACTAGAATTTCAGGTTGATGAAATTGTGGCTAGAGGGTCCAAAAGCTGGAAGAGTGGAACTTGTTGCTAACCTGCCAGGTTTTCCTGACAATGTAAGAATAAATGATAAAGGACAATTCTGGGTAGCAATAGATTGTTGCAGGACACAAGCAGAAGAGATCCTCACAAACAATCCATGGATGAGGAACATCTATTTTCGGATACCGATGCCAATGAAGTTATTAGCAAGAGTAATGGGGATGAGGATGTACACAGTTATATCATTGTTCAGTGAGAATGGAGAAATCCTAGAAGTCCTTGAGGATCCAAGAGGTGCAGTGATGAAGCTAGTGAGTGAAGTTAGAGAGGTAGATGGGAAGCTCTGGATTGGAACTGTGGCTCATAACCATATTGCAACTCTCCCCTATCCTTATAATTAGTACTTAGCTGCAAAAACTTATTGATAATTCTGTGATGAGTTAAAATGGCTGGCTGGCTGCCTTGCCTGTCTTCAATAGAAATTTCTCTAACAGTATTGAAGATTAAAAGCCTGGTGACCTTTTATCAACCACTCTTTTCAACCTCTAAATGGGGTGAACTAAATTTAATCAAAAAATTAAATTGAATTTATTTAATTAACTTTTGAAATTAAAAATTATTTATTATTTATTCTTTTAAAAAGAAAAAAAGTAAAAGAGTTAAATATATATATTTATATTTTACATTAATTAAATTAATTCATTAAACACATCAATTGAGATTATAATTTATCAGCCATTTGAATTTATATAAATTATAATAATTAAATATAAATTAATCATATTAAAAAATTTTGATTATATTCTAAATTTTATTAAACGCATTATAAAATTAAATAAGAATAATTTTATTATTATATAAAATATTAACTAAAATCAATAAAATTTTAAGTACAATTAGTAATAAATCAAATTATTTTTAATTTTTTTTTATGAATAGTTAATTAAATAATTAATTGTATTTAGTTATTGTAATTTATATAAATTAGTCAATACTCCATGTTGCGCTAATCTTAATTATACAGTTATCAATTTTATTAATTTTATTGGTAAAGAATAAAAATAAAATTTTTTATAATTAAGAGGTATATATCACCTCTGAATTCTTTCACAATGAGAATTTCTCATATAAAATTTGAAATTAAAATTCTCTGTTAATATATCCTACAAAATTATTTAATTTTTTAAATGTATTTTTTACATTTATTTCGAATAATAGTATAAATAAAATTTATCATTAATTAAATCGCATGATCCCTATTATACTTTTAATTTCTAACATAATACTAATTTATAAAAATTAAGTATATTTATTAAAAATATATGTAATGTAATTATTTTCATAATTATTTAATAATAATTTTTAATTAAATAATATTTTATACGTTAACTATCCATGAAATTGATAAATATTTTTAAGTTCTAGTGTTTGTAAGTTTGTTGTTGTTTTTATTATTCTGAATTTTCATAAAAAAATAATAGTACTCTTAGTATAAGAAAAAAAAAGAATAAAATTAAAAGATAAATACAAATTAATTTTTATAAAAAAACTCAAAAAATCAATTAAATGAACTTAAATTATGTATAAAAAAAACTAAAAAAAAACAATAAATATAAAAAACTTAAATATAAATTAAATGAACGTAGATTGTGAAAACATGTATTGTATTAAAAAAATTTAAAAGATAAATTAAATAAATATAAATTTTTATCAATAATAAATATAAAATATATTAATGAACTAATAAAAAATTAAAATAATTTAAAAAAATCAAAAAATATAATTAAAAATTATTTTATACATTAATAATCCATATAATTAATAAATATTTTTAAATTATAGCATTTATAGATTTATTATTGGCCTTACCATGATGAGAAATTTAATTATTTTATTTTTCTTATAAATAAATAAATTTCTAACATCACAAAATTAAAAAAATAGTACTTTAAAATTACATTAACTCAATATAAAAACACAAATTTATTATATATATATATATATATATATATATATAATTCAATTAAGCCTATATGCTTTTCTTAAAGCCAATTTAGTCTAATTCTAAATTTATGATCAATTAAGTTATTATATGTTTTATAAAGGCTAAATAAATTTTAATATAATATAATATTATTTTTTAATAATAAAATATAATTTTTTTATAATTTATTTTAATTATCATAAAAATTTTTTAAAAAATATATATATAATAAATAATTTTTAAAATTATAAAAATAAAATTTTATCATATAAAAAATATTTTTATTATTAAAAAATTAATATTATATTTTTAAAAAATAATATTATATTATATGAAGCCTTATTTTACCCTTCAGTAATAATATAATAGTTTAATTGGTCTAAAATTTTAAAGTAGACTTATCAGAATTTAATTAACTTATTATATATATATATATGTATATATTAAAATTAATAGATAATAAATAATTACAAATTAATTTTCACTCAAAAATTCAAAAAATAAATTAAATGAATCTAGATTGAGTAAAAAAATTCAAAAACTATTAAAATATAAAAATAAAAAAAGGAAAAATTATTAAAATAATTTAAAATAAAAAGAATAAAACCTATTTTCTCATACTTTATATATATAATATAGATTTAGATATTTAATATATTATAATTTTAGTTATGTGTTTAATAAAGTAATTTGGAATGGTAATGGCAATCATACATTTGGGGATTGAGTACACATAAACGTAACTAAAAATTCATATAGTTGCTCTGTAAATCAGGTCTACGCAAGGAATTCGAACCCCTTCTTTAGGAATCGAAGCTTATGTCCACGCGTCCCATGGAAAGATGAACTTGGCACGTCAGTGTCCCATCACTCTGCCTGATCCTTAACGAATTCCAATATAAAGCAAACAAACCCATGTAAAGCTCTCGGCTTTCTGTTTTACTCCACCGATCAATCATGCATAGATTCATCTTTCTCCGCTCCAAATTTGTTTCATCGAAGTCTTCTGTCTCCTCCATCTCCCTTTGTAATCATCTATCCAATTCAACGAACTCGCCAGATTATAATTCTCGGTCTAGTCCATCTAAATCTCCTGCAAAATACTATGGTTCCACACTTCAAAGACAAAATCTAAATGGGTCTCCCTACTTTCGCTGTTTTACTCAAAATTTAACTTTTTTAACCTCTAAAATTGGTTGTAACTGGTTTCTCTCTTCTGGGTACTCGCCAAACTGTGTCAGTTCTGATGGAAATCGAAGTTTTATTAGGAGTTTTAGCGTTGAACCGGAGCGAGAGTCTATAGAGTACGATGTTGTGATTGTAGGAGCGGGCCCGGCGGGGTTATCGGCTGCAATAAGATTGAAGCAATTGTGCCGCGAAAAGGGTGCGGATTTATCAGTATGTGTCGTCGAGAAAGGCGCTGAAGTGGGTACGCTGTTTCTATTTTCATGTATTTTCGTGATAAAGACTGATTTTATGTTGGTTTAGTAAGATCATTTTGTATGTATATTTCAATGGCATTTGCATTTTAGTGTGATTGCGCTTTATTAATAGCAAAATAAAATGGTTTCCCTGATTAGTTGAGAAAAGTTCATGAGACTTGTTCGATAAGTAGAGAGTACTAGTTAAAATTTACATGATGTCATTTGCAAGTACATGAGTAGGCCAAACTTGAAACTATATGATATATGAACCACTTTGAAGAATGGCAACTTTTTTATGGAATCATCCTTCACTGAAACACTAAGTGTTATAATCAGTTCAGTGTAACTTGCTGAAGGGCTAGACCCAAAAAAGTTTAGGAACATGGTTCAGCCATGATTATTGTGCACTGATGGGTCAAACATTCATTATGGGTTTCTTGTTTCCTTTATACTCTGTAACGGCTGACCTATTGGGCGTTTGCTACATATTTTGCATTAACAAGATCTATCCATTGTGACTTTTTATTGTTTACATTTTTCGTTTCTCTGAATATGTCTGGTTCTTTTCTGGGTGTAGAATGTTCTGTGCTATCAATATAAGCTATATTGGTCTGTTTGAGTCTTGGAGTCCAAGTTTTCTGTAGAACTGTGGTTTGATAACATTTGCTCTGTACTTTTGTCATTTCATATGATTATAGGCGCCCACATCATATCTGGCAATGTGTTTGAACCCCGGGCACTAGATGAGCTTCTCCCTCAGTGGAAACAGGAACAGGTTCTATTTTGTAAATTTACTCTATTGTGTTGCTTGCTTTTTTTCATGAAGTGTTGGAAAAAATATGTATCTGAGCATAATACCAGCCAAGCATGATATATTTAATTGAGATCACAGCTACATTTATTATATGGGAATGGGGTATAAAACCTCCATTTTTGCATCATTGCTTGTGTTACCTATATGAGAACGATTGATTCTCTAGCACACACTTCATCAAGCTAATTCACTGCTTGGACTTGATAAATTTTATATTTCATGTATCTCGTTGGCTGAGATTCCCCATTGTGCTTTTACCTTTAAATTTCTATGATAGTGTTGTACTGTTACTACTCCAACATCTTGTCCATATTGCTGATACTAATTCTTCTGATATTGATTACAAACAAGGTACAAAAAGAAGTTGGTCTTTATCCATTAGTAAAAAGTATGCAGCACATAGGATTTCTGAATTGTAGCACCAAAAATGACTTGGTTCTTATTTATGTTTTGCCAATTTTGTTTGCAGGCACCAATCAGTGTGCCTGTTTCTTCAGACAAGTTTTGGTTTCTTACAAAGGATCGTGCCTATTCACTTCCTAGTCCATCTGATAACAAAGGGAACTATGTTATAAGGTATGCCTATTCACTTCCAAGCAGTGTTATTAAAGGCACCAAAAGGTGCTGGGCGAGGCAAGGCCTCTTGCAAGAGGCGAGCCCTTGCCTAGGCACCATTTTTGAAAATAGCATGCAGGGCCCTTTTCTTTTTGCTTTTTAAACACCAAATCCTAATCCATAGTTTCTTTTTGAAGCAGTTGATTGAAGAACTAAATTTTAGGTACTAATTAGAATATATATCCAAATTAGTTAGCATAATTATACATACACACACATATATATATATATATGCTAACTAGGAAGTAAATAATATTATATTTACATATATCTGCATAGATGACTTCTAACATTCAAGTATATTCAAATTGTGAAAAAGATTACTTGTTTAAATAGAAGTATGCCCATAATTAAGCTAACTAATTAGGAATATATATCCTCATGATTATGCTAACTAATTAAGGAGGGAGTAATACAAAATCTACATAAATATCTATGTAGTTGATTTCCTATAATATATATATATGTATGTGCGTAGGCACTTATGTATTTATGTATGCATGTATGCATATGTGTGCATGTGTGTGCGTGTGTGTGCGTGTGTGTGGGGGGTATGGCGCCTCACTTCAAATAGGCCTTTTCCTCGCTTCTCTCCTTTTGCCTTTCGCCTAAGGCCATAGGGTACCCCATCCTTAATGTTGCCTCTCGTCTTAGTAACATGCTTCCATGTCCATTTCATTACAAGAGGAACTATGTTATAAGGTAGTTATGTAATAGATTGCTAGTACTCAGATCTATTCTAATTATCCATAGAGCTGGACCCATTTTCAGAGTGAACATCTTATCTTGTTTTCTTCTAAGAAGGTTAATTTTTAAGATCTTATCTTCTCTTTTTCTCAATTCAATTGGAATTTGATAACTCAAGAATTTAATGGACAATTCATTATCTTATGGTGCGTGGAGTTGTATAAATTACTTGAAAAGAGTTTGGCATAATTCTATATGGGCCTCTTAAATTTAATATAATTTGTAAATATTTCTTTACTTTCAAGCAATTCTTTTATGGCTAGTGGCTTGTTTATACTAGAGAGATGGTATGCTATAAGTGGGATCATGGATCAAAAAGGATACTGTAGTTTGATGGTCTAATATCAACATGGCTTGTACTTAACAAACTGACCATAGAGAAATCTCCTTATCCTCATGTTTTGCTACCTCTACATTGGATTAAATTAATGCAATTCTGTACTTGTGCTGTTTCCATAACTGCTGGCTTAGCAAATCATCTTCTTATAATCTTATTCAATTTCTTAAAGAATTTTATCACTATGAGTAATCTGATGCAGTTTGAGTCAATTAGTGCGATGGATGGGGATGAAAGCAGAAGAATTTGGAGTGGAGATATATCCAGGTTTTGCTGCGAGTGAGGTACTTGTGTGTTTGGCTCTAATGTTAAATTGTTTAGCTTATCGCAAGAAGTATGCACATACAAGTTATGTAATTTTGATAGATACTGTATGTTTATAGATATTATATGGTGCAAACAACAGTGTCATTGGCATTGGAACTAATGATATGGGAATTGCCAAAGATTGTTCCAAGAAGGAGAATTTTCAGCATGGTGTCGAATTAAAAGGTAGGTCCTCCTCTTTCTATCTCTCCATGCAAACTATTTGAAATTCTTGAAGTGGTATAGGTGGCTTTCATTAGAAAGCATGTTTATAAATTCTTACATTATAAGGAGTGAGATTATCCTGTATAACAATGAGTTTTCCAAGTTAGATTGGCCTAAAGAATGAAATCTTGCATTAATCAGTTGTGACATAATGTAATATTTATCCTTAAACCATATTGCTCTATAATTTACTTAAACATGACTTATGAAGTTGATGCTTTCTGATCAGGCTAGTTGGTTTGGGAGTAGTATTTTCCGGGTTTGGTTTCCTGCAAATGTAATTCTACTTCATTGCACCTGAGTGGTTCAAAATCCTAAGTACTGCATCTTTTCAGAAAATTTCTTTCTACCACTTTGGAAAAACTTGTAAAGATTTATGTGATGACAGATCACATTCAAAAATAGCCAGAACTAATTGTCGTTATTTTCTCCAGTAAGGCCCTTAAAAAATATGGATTTCCAGCACACATCCAGCACCAGAAATCATTTTTGAAGTTCATATGCTATATAGATTCTTATGATATATTGGTCAATTCATGGGACATTCATGCAAAGATCCATGAGCCTTGTTTCCTGTCTGGGCTCAGGAAGCCAGCAGTTGGTTTCCTTAAGCTGTCACCATCGCTCTGTTTGTGCTCTAGTCTGTAAGTTAGGAGTTGTGGTGGTTCAAATGTTTCAGAACCATCTGACAGCATAGAAAAATAGAAGCTCAACTGAATTCCATTTTTCACCTTAGTAGTCCTCATCTGGGTAAGGGTGTAAATGAACCTAGCCAATTCGTAAGCTTAAGCTTGTTTTCACCTTAGCACTTAGCAGTCCTCGCGAGCTGGCCCGATACTGGGCTCATTTAGTTATTCGTAATCTAAATTAACTTTTTTATAATATGAAGTTAATTTTAGGCAAAAGGCCCATTTTGGTCTTAAAGTATTAACTAATAGTATATAAGCCCTTAAATTTTTATTAGATCCAATTAGACCCTTTAACTATTAAAGTAATCTAAATAAGCCTTAAATTTTTTAAAATCGATAAACTATGGACTTGGGGCACGTATAAGCTTGGCTCGTTAATTATAGACGAGCTTGAAATGAGTCGAGCTCAATTTAATAAATTTTAATCAAGCTGAACTCGAGCTTTAATATTAAAGTTCAAATCAAGCTTGAGTTGAGACCCAAATATATTTTTGACAAGTGAGCTTGAGCTAGTTAAAGCTTGGCTTGGTTTGTTTAGACCGCTATCTAAGTGATACCCTCTGTTATGGTGTGCCTCGTGAGAACCTTATGTTGCACTCTGGACACTTCTTTCTTGTCCTCTTTTGGGATGGCTCATCCAGGAATTGGGCGACCAATTTATTTTTCCAATAAAGATGTTTATGGTTCAATAGTTGTGATTTTGGTGCCACTTTACTTTTAGAAAAGCTTGTATAGTGAACTGACAAATCATATATGCATAACAGCAGTTTGTTTGCAGATTTCTTTTGGCATTTGTTAATAGTCATTGTTATCTATTTACCAGCCTTGTGTATGGTTCACTCCACTTGAGAGAGTGACTAGGTATCAGGTGACATGGGTTAAATTACATTAGCATGACATAAATATGCAGGTCGGGTAACGCTTTTAGCTGAAGGTTGTCGAGGATCACTGTCAGAGGTTTGCAGGATTTTTTTTTTTCTTTCCTGCTATGGCTGCCATTTATTTTAGGCCTCTGAGCTTTATCAGTGAACATATATGTTAATATCCTGTTTTGACTTTGTTGTAACAGAAGATTATTAAAAAATATCAATTGAGAGAGAAGGTGAATGCTCAACATCAGACTTATGCTTTGGGAATCAAGGAGGTGACTTACTTTCAATTGGATTTGTATTTCACTGGTTAATTTTTTTTCAGAAGTCTTATTTATTCCTGCCCTCAGATGTGCAATCCTTAACTTGCAAAATAAAATAAGACCACAATTTAAATAAGTTAGAAAACTCAGTGTACATAATCCATTATAAAAAGAAATTTCAATCTTTCATGTAATTAATCTCTAAACAATTTTGTCCTCTGTCACTTTATAGACAAACTTGCCAGACAACAGCAGCTGAGGAAAGTGAACTCTCCAAACTTGAACAAAGCTGCCACTCCTCCATGGGGTAGAAGCTCCCCTGCTTGGGCGAAAGCCCATTAGTTGGAGAGGAAAAAAAAATAGTAACATGGCACAACCTGACAAACTATTGCCCCTGCTTATAGAGATAAATTAAATTCCTTCCTGATTGAGGAAAAGTTTTCCAGATAGAAAAACTAAAATTTTTGGATAAAACATGTATTATTCTTTCATAGGTTACTTAACACACCACATATGCTATATGCTATTATGCATGCTACTGTGGTTGGGTTGACCTCATTGATGCTTTGTTGGCAGCAGGCTTCAAATGCATTTTAATTGATACTGAAATATTTCCTGTCTTGAATTGATATTGTGAATATATTTTAGACATTCCTTCACTCAACCAAGTTTTTAGAGAATTTCATTTGTGGGAATGATCAGGTTTGGGAAATTGATGAGAGCAAGCATAATCCTGGTGCAGTTCTTCACACATTAGGTTGGCCCTTGGATAAGAAAACATATGGAGGATCATTTCTGTACCACATGAAAGACAGGCAGGTAAAAGAGAAGTTTCTCTAATTTATCCCTACCAGTTTCTAGGAGCCAATTGTATGCATGAGTTTTCAGAATTGGTTATCAATTTCCTTTCTTTTGTGTGCTATAATTGTTTTTGGAATATGATGGAATCATTTAGAAGGCATACTTTAGCAGCGTCAGGGAATTTCATTTTGCTGTTATCCTCCCCACTACCTTCAATTGCCATCCATAATAGGATTTGGGTTCAGTTTGTTTACAAATTCTGATCCTGTTTATGGTTAAACAGGACTTATATTTGATAATTTTTAAGGGATGATTTAGGGAACCTTGGCTCTTCACCTGAACGGATAATAAAAAATGACTAGATCAGAGCTGTCTTCATGAATATATTACTGAGAGATAGGCCAACAAGAAAGAGGTAGCGAGGTACTACTTAACATAGCATTACTCTGGTAGTAGTAAATATTAGTCACTGGGAATTCTTGTTCATCAATCTAAGAAAAGTAGGCATCAACAGACCCAAAGGGAAAGGTGTCCTCTCAAGCATCCAAAGTTATGGAAATGGAAATTGGTCAACTTTTTTTTCCCCTTATTCAGCCACCCTGTCAAAAGAGTTTACACCCAAATGTATATCAAGTCTGGAAATTCCCTCAATGAGGTAACACTGTGCACCTGCGGAAGTGTAAAGTTGGAGGCCATTCAGCAACTCCTTAAGGGTGAATCCTATTAGAAGATTCTCCTTAAACCCATTGAACTAGCTAGGGATGCAGGAGTTACTCAACAGATTACCCTTCTCGTTCATGAGCTTGCTGAGGAGCATGTAATACATTCTGGAAAATATATTCAAACTTGCACTATAAGTCTCTAGTCATGTATTGATCCATCCTCATTCCTTTAATCTGTCTTTAAACTGTCGATGAAACCATGCCCTATGACTAAACAGATGTCCATTTGTTTCTTATTTCGTCATTACTTAAATACCACGTTTGTTATAATTGAGTTACAGATTTTTTATGGAATTATGGGTTTCCATATTTTTTTTTACAGTAATCACTTGAACTAACTTCTGCAACAATGAGTTCTCTTAGATGATTGTATATTTTTGCTTGGGTTTCTTCTCTTTTCCTTTTCCCCCCATTTTTGGCTTTGTAGATCATGTTGATTTTCAACTTTTAAACATATTGTGGATCAATTCATTATTGTGTTTTTTCACTGTTCCATTCATTTTCATGTTGCCTTGGTTGACTGTACAGGTTTCAATTGGCCTAGTGGTTGCTTTAAATTATCGGAATCCTTATTTAAGCCCATATGATGAATTCCAGGTAAACTAGATTCTACAGGCCCGTTTAGTGACATTACAAGTGCTTTGTTGTTTGTTTCTTTTTTGGTCAGTGAGATGCGTGCACTTTTATCTAAGGTCGTGTCATATTTTTAAATTGCTATATAGGGACCATTTTTTTATTGTATCTGGAGTTTGTCATGTTCATTTCTTTCCCTGGGCTTTCTTTTAACATAAGATATATAGAACCTTGCATATTATAGAACACTCTGCATTGTTGTTGTTGTGTTTGTTTTTGCTTTTTGGCCTCAGTACTGTGTGGTGTGTACTTGAACATCCTATTAAACATAACTTTTTATTAGTATCCTATATTTATCATTTTCATACATTTCAGTACAAGGTCAGGCCATCAACAGCAACAATTGTATACTCTAAGAATATATCATCTTTGTTTAGTTGCTATGTTAAAGATGCCTTGAAGATTTTGGTAATAGTTTTTCATTCCAACAATATAAAACTATTTTGATGCGATGATTATACATCTTAAATGATCTGGCTAACCACCACATTTCTTTTACAAGCAGTAGTCAACCAGTGCTATCATTTTCAACTGATCATTAGGATTGTCATATTTTATTGAGATACAGGCTGCGAGAGTTTAGATCAGCTTTCAAGCGGCTCATAACCTGATCATCTCATATGTTCTTCCACCTTTCTGTATGTTTACTTGGCCTGCTTGTGGTTGAAGTGCCATTGGCAATAGATGAGAACAGCTAACTGGGATTTAGTTTTCTGGTATAGGAAGAGAAGAGAGAGAAAGGGAAAAAGAAATTTTTTTTGTGAAAGTTTATATTATCCTATCAGTTCATTTGTTGTGTGCGTTCACCAGCAGAGAGTCTAGAAGGCATTGGCATGAATTTGGAACAAATGGGAGGAAATGTTTACATTTGTGGAGTGATGCTGAATCAAACTGACAATTTATTGAAGTAAAATATGTTGCAATCTCCTGATGGACTTGCAAATTTTTGAATCATTTTCTTGTCTTGCTAAATAAAAATTCAAATGGAGTTGGTTGGGAGGCTTCCATGGCACTTTTGCTTATTATTTAATATTTCTGCTGGTTAATGATGTTTAAGTACTCATGAATCTGATTTCTATCTCTATAACTTGTAAATCTCTCATCTATGGAGCACTACTATTTGGGATCTTACTCAAGTTCTGCTTATTGGCTTTTGGTCTTAGAAACTGAAACATCATCCTGCCGTAAAACCACTTCTGGAAGGTGGAACTGTCATTCAATATGGCGCTCGCACTTTAAATGAAGGTGGCATTCAGGTGAGTTTGATTTCTCTGATTTTTAGACCAAATCAAGTTTATGTAGGCCAAAAACAATGCATTCTTGAAGTTGTTGAAAATTTTATGTAGTTAACAATGGAAGGATTACACTCCAGGTGCATGTAACCATGGAAAAAAAATGTTTAGAGTATATATAATTTATTACTTCTTGTGTCAGTTCTTCATGCTATACAAATATGAACATGATGGTAGTTAAATTTCAGTCTATTCCATATCCAGTTTTCCCTGGAGGAGCAATTATTGGATGCTCAGCTGGCTTCATAAATGTACCAAAAATAAAGGGAACACACACAGCAATGAAATCTGGTATAGTTTCATTACTCTTATGGATGGGCTATCACCATTTTATTTCCCCTACTTGAATATTCTCAAACCAGTAATCTCAATCACTAAAAAAGTAGCTTATTGTAATAACTTGAATAACATTAAATTGATTAAATCTGGGGTCAAAGTTCTAGATTATATCTCTGTGTTAATAACTTTTTTTTTATGCATCTTTAGGAGTGTAATTGAACTGAGTCATAACTTTTCAAAGTTCAGACTCATTTAATAAAAAAATTTACAAGCTCGAGCTCGAATCGAGCTCTACATATAAACTCCAGCTGGATTCATGGAATATTTAATTAACTCTGAGCTCAATTTGAGATTTGTGAGCTTGAGTTCAGAAATAATTTAAAAATGAAATGAGATGAAAATGTTTTATTAATATTAAAATCTTTAAACTTTCTCATGGGCTCCGTATATAGGTTCCACACATGATAAAAATCATGTACTAATATTGAATGGAGGAGTAGCCTTTCCTTTTTACAGGGAAGGAGGACCTAACTCCCTTATATAAACTCCAGCCGGATTCATGGAATATTTAATGAACTCGAGCTCAATTTGAGCTTTGTGAGCGTGAGCTTTAAAATAATTTAAAAATGAAATGAGATGAAAATGTTTATTAAAATTAAAATATTTAAACTTTTTCATGGGCTCCATATATAGGTTCCACACATGATAAAAATCATGTACTAATATTGAAAGGAGAGTAGCCTTTCCTTTTTACAAGGGAGGAGGACCTAACTCCCTTATAATTTACCGATCCCACATGCTGTGCTTTCTTTTTGTTTCATTTTTTTATTTGATTTATTTTATATCAATATTTTTCCTTTAATATATTATATATGATTAAAATTATCAAAATATTTGTAATTTAAGGTAAGGGTGTATTTTATTTCATATTTTATTTTTAAAATATTTTTTGAGTTTTCCTTTAGAAAATATTTAATTGTAGAAGTAGTTTATGGTACAAATTGTGCAATTGAGAACAACTGCATATAATAAAAATAGATTGATAAAAATAAATAATAGTGGTTAACTTAATTAAAATTTGATTTTAACATTTTAACATTTTTTTCACCTATTATAAACTTGAATATATTTGTTATAAGTATGCATAGACTTTTGAATAGTTATAATATATTTAATAATATCTGTTGTAACATATTTATTATAATTAAATATCTTAATTCAAAATTATTTGAATAAATGATTCTAAGACATTCTAAATAAATGTGCTTTGTATATGTTGAAAATTAATAAAATGTTTAGTACTTATTTAAAAACTAAATTAAATTAAACTTGGCTCTTAATCTCTTAAAACTTTAAGGCTCAATAAAAATTATTCATAGAGAGGAAGAGAGACAATATAGAATGATAGTAATAATTACATAGTTTATTATAACTTGATCTTTTTAAAATTTAAAATTTATATATATATATAAATTGAGGGTATTTATCACCTAATACTACTTATATCATGATTGAGAGAGTGCTTATAACATTACATAATATTTATTACCTAATTTTTATTATTATATATTACGAATATGTTTATTATATGTTACTCTAAATTTATTTTTCATATCGATTGCATATTAAAATTTATTTTTCAATTCGAAATAGTCATCTTCTATAAATATATTATTTTATAATTGATTATATTATCATTTTAAATAGTATATTATTTTTTCAAAAATCAAATTTTAAATATATATATATATATTATTATAAATTTATAAAATATAAAAACAATATAAATACCTATAAAAATGAGTCAACTCATAAGTCTCATAAATGAGCTTATTATTGAATCTATTCACGAGCCTACATGCAAGCTTGTTCAACAAACCTGAACTTAGAAACTTGGGAACAAGTGGAATGATGCAGAGTTCAAGTGCGGCTCGTTCCTTAACGAGTCTAAAAATTGAGCTCAAGCTCTACTCATTTAGAAAATGAGCTGAGACCAGTCAAACTTTTATCGAGCCGAGTAGCCGAGTCTTGAATAGCTCACGGATATCTTGGTTCTCTTGTACCTCTATGCGTCTTGTGGGGAAAGCAAAGAAGTCCTTTTTTATGTCTTTTGTAGGTAGTAGCCTCTTTTCTTGAGTATTTTTCTAACAATATTAAGAGATAAGGAAAACAAACCAGAAGACTTGTAGTCTATCTAGAAGATCTAAAATGGACACACATTTGCATAGATGGTGCAGTTGATTTAATCAATTTGTTTGAGAAGCTTGTTCCTATTGTTCAGATATTTTTATGAGTTTGTCTATTTTGCTAAATTGCCTATGTCCTATAAAATGCTTGAAATCGTATGTCCTTGTAATTTTTCAAGGGACGTTTATTTTCACCTTCTTGGTTAATCTGTGTTTTGAAAGAAAAATGCTCTTATAAGCAGTGTTTTGTAAACTTCTAATTTTGTTTAATACTCTTAATTTTTCTACCTTTTGTATGTGTGTGCTAATCACACATGAATTGATTGGCCATCACTTTTAATCACCTGGGTGTCATCTTTTTGGTTAGGAGTAATTGTGTGGTACCATATTCGTTATTTACTAAAACTAATTTGATGTATTTTAGTTAATAAAATGGTAATATTCATAAAAACTGATCTTGCATCTTGTGCAGCTTCACTTGTTCTTCAAGTGGTAATACAGACAGGAGTTCTGTGGGGATTCCTCAGTAATTGTCTTATTGCCTTTTTTGCTATAATAGTATTTATATTTATTGTTTTAGTTGTTCTATAGGAATGCTAGCAGCAGAAGCTGCGTTTGGTGCTCTTCATGAAGGCTCAAGTTTGGAATTGTACTGGGAAACTTTAAGGAATTCTTGGATATGGGAAGAACTCTACAAAGCTAGGAACTACCGACCTGTAAGTAAAACAATTAATTGTTTTTTTTTTATCCCATTTCTTTTATATATTATTTTTCTTTAGCTGTTCCACATATTTCTGAACTATGTAATTGTCTTTCTTTCTATTCTTCTACTTGATGGGAAACTTGCATTTTCCCATGTCCTCAATGGATTATAGTACTAGATCCAAGAGTGAATGGGTTTGTCCAATAAGCAAATAATTACATTATTGTGTATGCTTAATTGAGCAGAAATTATTGTAATCTAGAAATTTGATTAAGAGCAGCTATTTCTTTAAGTTGTATATATAGTATTGTGTGTTATTTCATTCTGAAACATAATTTTTATTCTTGTAGGCATTTGAGCATGGACTTATTCCTGGAATGGCTTTAAGTGCATTAGAACAGTAAGACTCACCTTAGCTACTCTCTTTTTTTTTTCTGCTCCTTTGGAAGGTTGGAGGACTGAATGTTGCTTTATGTAACACATTTTTTTGGCTTTAGTGTGTAGAAAGATAATATTTTGTTATTGTTGTATTTCACGATAGAGATTACAATCTATTTATACATGAGACAATATCTAAATAGGAAGGAAAATAAAGCCTATAATTATACAATCCTAAAATTAAGCAACTGACCTATCTATCAATATTTACTTTCTATATTAATATATTTACTTCCTATAACCTATAACACTCCCCCTCAAGTTGGAGCATAAATGTTAATCATGCCCAATTTGTTACATATATAATTAAATTAACTCGTCCCATACAACTTAGCAGACACTAAATTTGTGAACCCAACTTCTTTCAATAGTTGACGTACCCACAAAACTTCATAAACGGCTTTTGCCATAACTCGACATTCAGGTTCAACACTAGAACGGGAGACCACATTTTCTCAGCTTGGTAAAACGCCTTACACACATCATAAATACGGGAAATATTCCCTTTGCCAGAATATAGAAATTCCAAATACTCCATTAATTCTTTAACAAATTCAGAATGATTAATAAGACTAATCACCTCTCTATGAATAGAATTTCGAATCTGCAGAAACAAACGAGCATCGTCCCTCATCCAATCTCTACAAATTTCATCAGTAGAAGGATTCTTGGTAAGATGATCATCCATTTCAATACTTTGTAAATAAATACGGATAGTCTTACTCCAATTCAAAAAATTAGATCTATTTAATTTGTGTTCCGTTATTTTAGTCATCACAAGAATCACATTGGTTTTAACTTCAGCCATTAAGACAACCAACCCAAAACAATCAAAATAAACAAAGGATCTATCCGATGAAACAGCACTCGTGAACAGTATCCGATGAAACAACACTCGTGAACAATACCGATAAACAGGAAGTACTCATGAACAGTACTCGTAACAGTACCTGATGAACAATTCCCGTGAACAGTACTCGATGAACAATTTTCGTGAACAATGCCCGATGAACAGAGCCTAAGTCTCCAAATGTTACCCTTTATGGTTAACCCAAATGAAAAGAGCTCTAAGTCTCTAAATGTTACCTTTTATGGGTAACCCAAATAAACAGAGCCCTAAGTCTCAAAAAAAACTTTAAATCTCTATTGGTGAGGCTCTGATAAAGATAATATTTTTTTTGTTGTTGTATTTCACGATAGAGATTACAATCTATTTATACATGAGACGGTATCTAAACAGGAAGGAAAATCAAGCCTATAATTATACAATCCTAAACTGACCCATCTATCAATATTTACTTTCTATATTAACATATTTACTTTCTATAACCTATAACATACTGAACATCACATGGCTGAATTTTTCTGCCTTGCAGCTACATACTGAAGGGAAAGTCCCCCTTCACACTGAAACATGGAAAACCTGATCATGAAGCAACAGATGTGAGTATACATTGTTTGAGAAACAATTTGTTTAAATATTTATTGCAGATAATATTTCAATTTCTTCAATAGTAAAACTGTCAGTGATAGGGGAAAGAGATATATGTCTATTTAAATAACAATGAAGTCAAATATGAGAGGTATAACTATCAACTGTCTCAAAGTTTATCACTTCAGCATCACTTCTTTTGCAGTGATGTCCCAGGATTGATGTAATTGATTGAAAATTAAACAATAATAATTAAAAAAAAAAAAGAATACTTCCATTTGCAAATGAATGCTGATCATTGTATCCTTGGTTTGCAGATTGCACAGTTACACTCTCCAATTGAATATCCAAAACCAGATGGGGTTTTTTCTTTTGATGTACCAACATCATTGCACAGGTTTCAATGCACATATGCTTCTTCATATATATTTTCATGCATCAATTAACAGATTTTATGTGGGACACCTTCACTCGCACCCATCATTGGTCAATATATGGTTAGGATGCATTTGCAATATTTTTGTTGGTGTCTTTTGCATGTTTATCATAGTAGTGAGCATGTCATGAAAATAATGTGCTTTTTCTTGTGAGAACCTGCATTTAAGTGCCTGTGAACTTTCAGGATGTTACGGAAGTAATGGGTGATGAGTGATAATCTCAACCAAGATATTTCTGGCTTTCTACTGCCTTCTACTTTGTCTTCTCTCATTGACAAACAAGTCTAATGTGAAAAACCATGATTCAGCACTTAAACATGGCCGTGTACTCTTTATGAATGTCTAACATGCTTCCACAACTACTGGCATGTCAAGTAACATATCAGAATAAATGACCATATTGTATAAGATATTAGTTTGTGCAATGCAGCTTTAGAAGTAGTTAGAAATAGAATGTGCTAGATCCAAAAGGTTGCATAGTTGCTGAAGTAGCATATTGCAGTTAATAAATGATTGATTTTCGTTAAATATTACTGCAGATGGAAAAAATCATGTATTTGAAATTTTATGCAAATATTTTAGGCTTGAATAGAATGGAGCAGTGGAGTAGGATAACATTTTCTATCAGCAGTTGTCTATTTTCTTGAGAAATTATTAGCTTCAGGGATAGAAATAGGATGCCTTTATTTGAAATATGCTGCCTTCATCAGTAAAAATAATGCATTGCTGTTCTTTATTTTTTTCATAATGATATTAAATTAATCCTACATTTATTATGTTTCACTATTTAGGAGCAACACAAATCATGAACATGATCAACCAGCTCATCTTCGTTTGAGGGACCCCAATATTCCCGAGCTAGTGAATTTGCCAGAGTATGCTGGACCAGAGTCGCGATATTGTCCTGCTCGTGTATATGAGTAATGTCAATCTTACTGTGGCTTGTGCTTTACGTTGCCTTATAAAAATGGATCATCTCTGATTTTCACCTTGTATAAAAATTGTAGGTATCTGCCGAATGAAGAGAGTCAACTGAAATTACAAATCAATGCTCAGAATTGCCTACACTGCAAGGTATTTAGATAATTGTTAGAGATTAGAAACTCTTGAGTATTCAACTGCATAACCATGAAAACACATGACAAAAGATGTCAGAACACTTATAAACTCTTAACTTATAGTTAATTGTATCCACATCTGGAAATAAGTAGGGAGAAACGTGTGGACTTCTAACGAAGAAAATTTACCAGACAATGCATGGCAAAAAGGTCAAGTTTACCCCTAAACTATACAATAAGGATCAAAAATACCAAATTTCATTTTTGAGTTAAAAAATGCCTCGGAACTATCATTAAAAGGTCAAATAGCCTAAATAAGGCTAAATAGATCAAGTAAAGCATATCTCAAGCTTTCAGATTCTGATACATGGCCTTATTTAGCCTATTAATGATAATTCAAGAGAAAATTTGGATCAAACAATGAAATTTGGTATTTTTGGCCTTCCATATATAATTCAGAAGCAAATTTGGCCTTTTAGCCATATAAGATTGCTACGCATAATGTGATATCAGGTCTCCTTATTTGGTAGCATGTTTGACACTGTGTTTTCCAGGCCATCAACTAAACCATTTGCATTATTGCAGTTCGCATTGTTTTATACTTTTCATGCATCATGTAGCAGGTAAATGGAAATGGCAATGCTGAAACATGGAAACACAGATATGGACTCGGGGAAATGATATGTCTAAAAGAAAAAAATATAGGAAACAAAAACATGGAGAAACATGTAGTTATTTAAAACATAGGGGTTTATCTATAAATATTAGGATAAATATGGGGATGTTTTGTGAATATAATCATCAATGTTAATTTAGAAATATGAACATCATTTATAAGTATTAATTTCTGATTTCATGCTTTGTTTTCGATTGATTTCGTAAATAGAATAGCCAAGCTCTGCTGGTTTTGAAAATAAGAGCCCAACCAGAACAAATCTCAAAAAATGGAAAAGGATTAGGATTTGAGAATGATCTGTTAGGATTAGGACACTAATGGACAAAGGTGGTATCTCTGGCATAATTAGGCCAGCAGATAGGGGGCAAATGACACAAACAGGAAAGAAAGAAGGAAGAAATTTGTTCAATAATTAGGTTTTGGGAGTCTCGTACAAGATCTCCTCCCCAACATTACTGCTTCAGAAACATTTCCAAAACCACCATCGTAATTTACTAGACCATATTTTTTCTATTTGCTTAGAAAAGTTAAGGGTGGAGGAACAAGCCTTTTTCTCTCTTCTTGTTTTAAGGTCTAGACTAGTTATGAACTCCTAGTTCTGAATAGGTCACATGCTTTCATTTCCTACCCTCAATTCATTATTACTGAAAAGGAAAGCTTTGTTGTATTTCATTTCTTCTCTTCTCTAACTGTGGTTAAATAAAAACTATTTTTCAGGCATGTGATATCAAGGATCCTAAGCAAAATATTGAGTGGACAGTACCTGAAGGAGGAGGTGGCCCTGGCTATTCAGTCATGTAGATTTAATGCTTACCAAATGATTATATTTTAATTTTATGCACAACACTTTTAATTATATCTCAAAAATAAGTGCATTTTGAATATTTCTTGGCTATTTTGTACAAATTGAAGTCCACTGTTTCATTAACCATTATTATTCATAAGCATAGTAATGTGATTATCTGACCCCCCCCCCCCCCAAAAAAAAAAAAAAAAAAAAAAAAACAAAAATAAAAGTAATGTTCATTAGAGCAACCCAAGCAGCACTTGCAAATGGGGACCAAGCCCAATTCGAGGCTCAAAACGGGTATTTCTACACCTAGCCCACCAATGTAGGAAGAAGTGGAAACCTCTAGCGGCCCCACTTAAGTATGTGTGGGTTACGTGGAATATACTCGGGTTTGAGAGAATTTAATTTTATAAATAGTATCCGATCGTTATCAAGTAAATAAGTCAATATATTTCATATATTATTATATTATTAATGAAATACATAAAAGTTTCAATACTTTGTTTAATTATTAAAATTTTAAAATATATATTAATTTTTTAAAATATTATTTTTTGTAAATTATTAAATTAAAAAATATCAAATTAGACGGATTTTAATATTTTTCAACCTTTGAAATGAATTTGCGTATTTTGCTTGTCAACGACGCTCTTAAAAATTGTCACTTGTTAGCGTGACATCATGAGATGATCTCCGAGTTTAGGTATAATGCCTAAAGATCGCTCAAGGCTTAAAGACGGGATCCAAAGAACCACAAGCAGAGCAAGAGCCACGGGGGGTGCAGGTAACAGAAAGAAAGAAAGGATAAAAAAAAAAAAGAAGGCTTCAACAAACATTGGATAGCCCTTGCCATTTACAAGAGCAACAGACTCCATTTGATAATATTTTAGGAGTAGCATGATATATAGAATGCTAAAAGTTAATTCCTATGATAAAACTATTCTTCCAATACCCATATTGATTTGGTCATTACACTCGAACAAAAGTTTCACAGACCAAGCAACCTGAGAAGGAAAAGTGCCTCCCCATCAGCATTGCAACTACAACTACAACTACAACAGTAAGCCTGAAAAGTGAAAACAATAATAGCTCGAGTTATCAAGGGAAAACAAAGAGCACCTATATGAACACAATGAACCTAATTCCAACTGCCTTTTTGCGCAGTTTCTTAGCTCCCGTATCATCAATCGAACACGTATAGGTACTTGGGTAGCGGAACATTTCAAAAAAATCCATCAAAGATTATATAAGATCGCATCAAAGATGCTAAATAAACTATACCATATGACTATATCATAAAACGAAGCATCCAACTAGACTCAGAATATAGAACTGCCTAAAACGAATATAATTCAAATGCATCTAAACAGACCGGGTAAAAAAAATCAATAGAATAAGGTTATGGATAAAGACTGCAGATTCCTATATGACAACATACTGCAACTGCGATTTTACACAAGAGGCGACCCTAGCACAAGAAAGCTGCCAAATGACCAAAATCACTTATCATTCGTTTGTTGCAGGTGGATTAATATCTGATGCATTCTCTTTCTGGTTCGGAGAACGCATTGTTCCCCTCATTTTCAAATCTCCAACTGGCTGCTGTTCTTGCTGTTGTTGTTGCTGCTGCTGAAGCTGATGCAGTTGATGCTGCTGGAATTGATGCTGCTGTTTCTGTGAATGAATTTGAAGCTGTTGAAACTGCTGTGTGGTCAAAAGAGTATGCATCGCATGATTGTTAGGGTAGAACTGCTGGCCCCCTCCAAAAGATGCAAAATTCATCATGGCTCCACCATTGGGCATAGCTTGACCAGTCAATACCTTCAGATGCTGAATTTCTTCTTTCAATGCATCATTTAATGCTATGAGATAAACAAAATAACATCATTATGATAGGCAATGGAAGCAGAAAGTTGTGGAATATTAATGCTAAATAAATGCGCAGAACAAGCATATACATCCTTACGTATGCTAATAATTAAAAATACATGCATACATATGGGACAATCCCCAATATGCTATATAAAATCCATAAACCAGCCAAATGAAGAAATTTGCAATGCTAAGATATGCCACATCTTCAGTATTTCATACTAAATGGCTGGTTACCAGACTTGGTCCAGAGCTTGAGGATCATAATTAATTTTCAAACACCTGATTTATGCATATCCCGGCATCAATAGCATATTTGGCAACTGAGTGGTGTATGGACAAGTGAATCATTTACTAGGCAACATTTTGGCAAACATGATATCACAAAGGCTAAATGCATAACTTACCCATTCACCTTTACACTAAAAGTTGAAAAAACTCCTTAACTTCATATTTATCTATTTACCTTCAACTTAACATCTACTAGCGGAGCATGGTATTCATTAACAGGGATTAAGTTATTCCACAATTGGAAGTTGATGGGGGTAATATGCATTCCCTCCAGTAAGTTGAATGGATAAATAGGACAAAAATAAAGTTAAGGAGATAAAATGACGTTTTGTAAATAAAGTGAAGAGGCATATTATGAATTCAGCGTCCTATAAAAGGCAATAGGAAAGGATAAAATAAAATATCATCATTTGCAGAAAACAAAAGGTGAAAAGTTCAAGTATCAAAACCATAACTTGCTGAAAGTGGTACAGCAATTTCACTAGATTAAAAAAATTATAAGATAGAGGTGCATTAATAAGACCTCAAATTTCAGAAAAGGAATATTGACAAGAAAGTAGTCGTAATATATGATAGACCCAATTACAATGCCACTGGCTGAGAGACTTCACTAAGAGCTAGCACCAGAAAGACAAAGGAAAGAAAAGAGAAGGGGAAAATAAGAGTGAGAAGTAACAACCTGACAGCATGAAGACATAAAAATATAAGCATAAGCATTCACGTATTTTGATAGAAAGGCAGCTGAACACATGCCTAAAGAACATTCCAGGTGTACTCTAAAAGGATCCAGAAGAATAGTAACAGATGGAATGTGGAAAAAAAAATGGAAGAGCAATCCAGCATGTGATGACGGTCTGGATTGAGATTTTGGGGGGGGGGGGGGGGGGGGGGGAATAAGGATAAGATGAAATTAGTTATTTGGGAAGTATAGGGCAGAATCTATTCTGTACGAGATTGTAAATCCTGGGGGTGTAGCTAACTAGCTAGCCCTTAATTAGCTATCATTATTGAGTAATTCATTCTGGTTTATAATTGATAATATAAGATCGTTAATCAAATTTTGATCTTCCCATTTTCCATCTTTCTCGTCGAGTCACCATTTGATATACCTTCCTCTGCCATATTTAGTCTTTACCAAATTGATTGAAGCTTATCAAACTCTTGTTTGAAAATCCAAAAGAAAATATAGCACATCATTAAACTGAATTCATATGGCTATGTTTCTAGTATTTATTGCCAAAAAAATTTTTAAAAAATAGAAACAGATAAATAAAGCAAGGAACCAAACACTTAAAATCAACTTTCTACTAAAAAATATTCATGAGACCCTCACCATCTTGTAAGTGGACCTGCTGCTCCATTGTCTGCAACCGCAGTTTGAGTTCACTATTTTCAGAAGTCAGACCATTTGTATCCCTCTGATAGCAAAAAGAAAAAAAAAAAAAGCCACACCCATTGCTGTCATTTTATAAGCCGCATATGTTCACAATAGACATTTTCCTTAATTGGCAAGTGCACAACATACAGGATAGATATGCATGATATGATAAAGTCAAAGCAAATATCATGTGTTAATCTAATGCAATTCACCTGTAATAAAGTCAATTGAGCAGACAATGATGTTGCTTCTGTTTGCAGTGTTTGCACTTTCCGTTCAAGTTCAGCTATATATCGCATTTTCCTTTCCTTTGACCTTGCAGCTGATTGTCTATTTGCCCAGATCCTGTAATATGACACGGAGAAGAACACAAGACGTCGATATGAACCCATAAATTAAAAATGAAAAATAATAATAAAAGGCACAATCTTTCTTCCTTTATAGTAAGAACGCAAATCAATCAGTAAGCATAAAGAGAAAGACAATCCTTTATGATGATAGCCAAGAGCAAGGAGTAGGGACCAGGGATTAAAAAGAAAACTCTAATTAAGGATAGAAAACTTGAATCAATTATGTATGGAACTCACTATTACTTGGTAGTCCTAAGATCAGTGTCTCATAGGCCAGCCATACAGTTCTCTATTTTTTGCTCCGACTAAAACTTGAGTTCAAACCCTCACAACCCTACTGACGACTCAGCAACCACTACTAAGCTAAAGCTCACTGGCTCATTGGTTCCTCATTATTAGTTGTAACAAACACGTTACAACAAACCGTAGTTATTAAAGTCTCAAGGTGCGTGGCTAAATGAAGCAAAACGAAAAAAATAAAATTTAATAAAAAAGCAATTTTAGATAACCAATAATAAGAGGACCTACATAACCTATTAATATTTCTTTTCTATAGACATATATGGTATATAATCAAGAATTTATTACTTAACAGCAAGTCAACGTCTTTTTCATTCGTAGAAAATAAATAAATAAATAAAGAAGTCGGATCACAATACTATAATAAATGACTCCCATAGCATTGTCACTAATATTTGAAAAGGATATTTCAGATAACTAGAAATAAACAAGCACAAAAAGCAGTTAAGAGGACAAATACATTAAGAGAACATTGAAAATAACACATGAAGAGAGAGATTAAAACCAAGTAGTTATTGCTAATGATGCTAAGTCCAAAACTTCTAGTCATCAAAATTCAATTCTTGTATATTGTCAAATTTCAAGTCAAAGAATTTTTTTTTCTTTGGTCAATGGAAGTACTTGCTGAAGGTGGAAATAAAGCTGCATCTTCCTAGAGCCTTGCGGCTAGAACAAGGAGCATGCCTAGGTGCATAAGGCATCAGGATTGGAGCCTCGTGATCCTTAAGCCCAAGGGTGCTTGAGACGCACCTTTAATAACTATGCAGTAAACAGATAGAGTTCAGTTTAACACTTTGTAAAACTACTGTTTTTAGAACCAAATTACTAAAGGAGTCCCAAAACAAACAAAACATTTTCACAGCATTAACTTCTTTCAAAAAGCTTCTACTACAGTTAGCATCAAAACAATTGCAGTATAACAAAACACCTTAAAGACGGACTAAATACAAATAAATTAGCATGATACCTTTTTGCACGTTTGGGATCAACAAGAGCAAGTTCAGCAAGCTTTGCAGCGGATATTGATTTCTTAGAATCAGCTGGAGACACCTCCTCCGCACCTGATACGAGCATCTCCGGCTTGATAGTTGTCGAACCATCCATTGACTGGCTGTGTTGGTGCCTAACTCTAGGCCTTTCACTAGGACCAGCACCAAAGTCTGCTGGTACTGCAGATCCTGATGCTGGAGTTGATGACTCCCCCAATTGAAAAGTAGATGTAGCAGAGGATGAATTGAACTTATCCATATCAAGGTAAATTGATAACAAATCTTCCTCATTCTCATCAGATAAAGAGGGCGCATCCGCACCACCTACTACACCAAGATCACTATCAAAGCTAATATCATCAGGGAGAGTGAGAATCTCTGAATGAGCTCGCCGGTGGCCCAAATTCTTAGGTGGGTTATCAGGCATACGACTAATATCATGGCTGAAGCGGCTAGAATCTGATCCATGACCAAAATGACTAGGGTCTGAACTACCAACTGGAGCCATGGGAGGAAATGCAGACGATTGTGGCTCAGGTTTCACATTAAAAGAACTCCCAGGTAGTGAAAAACTAGAGAAACGACCTGATGGAGGTGGTAAACCACCACCATGACCAGTTGCTTTATCCTTATCCATCTACAGAAATCGCTACCCTCGCTAAAAAGAAGTATACAGCGTCTAAAACAGATTTGGCAAAGACCAGAAGGAAACAGCAGCAGGTCGTGATATTAAGATATGCACCACCCAAAGTCCTAACACTCAGAAAGCAAAAGAAACCCTAGGGTTAAAGAAACTATAAGCTCGAAAGATTATTATATTTGAAGCTGCAAAAAACGACCTCAAGAAAACAGAGTGCTGAGAAAAACCTAGAATACAGAAATAATTCTCAAACGCAAGAGATCAACAATAATAAATCTACAAAACCTTTAGAACAATTGCGATAGACAGAAAGCAATCACACAACAAAGACCTATCACGCAACAAACAAACAAATAAACCCTAGTCAAAAGGAGATCTAATTAGCAAACAAGCTTGAAACAAACAGAAAAAATTACACAAACAGCGAGACGAAGAGATTACAAACAACAAGCTTTCTGTTACAAACAAACACTGAAAATCAGATACCCAGAAACAAAAAGAGACCAAAAGACCAAATTTATCTTCTCGGGATGCGAGAGAGAAATATTGCAGCAACAGGGAACCTTTCCTGGAAAATCAGACTCGAATTCTGTCTCAGAAAGGTTCTAGATCTTCCTTTACCTTGAAATTTAAAAATGGAAAACAAACCCAAGTGAGAAAACACGTAAAATTTTCAGCTTTTACACAAAGTGAATCCAATTCATACAATCACATGCTCATTTCTCACACCCATCACCACCTTACCTTCCTCCCATATAAATATAATAAGGAAATTTATTTTTGGCAAGTCGGAGTGGAATGTAATTAATTATATAATTTAATCAATAATATAGTATAGTGTAATTTGTATGGTTGCAAAATAATTTTTTAAAAAAAATAAATACCATTTTATTTTAATTTTGAATTTAATAATAATTACTGATAATTATAATAATATAATAATGATAATGAGTTGATAAATAGTAAAATAATAATAATAATAATAATAATAATTAGATGGATTTACGTATGTGACTAATGGTTATTATAATATTAGTGTATTCGATTATATTACATATTTTTTATTTTATTAAATAAAATAATTTTTTTTAAAATAGGGATCGGAGAAGTAGAACTTTAGACTTCTCAAATTACTTATATTATTCTTTGAATATAATATATTTTACAATAATTTTTTTTGCTAAAGACATATTTTCAGTACAGTTGACTCAATTGAGTTTTAATTTGAAACTTTTTAAGTTTTGAAATAATTTTAATATTAATAAATTAAAATTTATTAGTAATTGATCATGACGTTAAAGTGTATTAATATATATATCTTTTATTTTTAAAATATTTTTTGGAGGATATTTTTATTGAACTTTTTATATTTTTATTTTTGAGATTTATCTCTTTGTTTGTTATAGCCTCCTCTGCCCTTTTGAACAAAGGGAGGCGATCATTTTCAGCCCGGTAATGGGTATTCCTCTTCGCACTGCCAAGCTAGGTGTAAATGTCTTTTAGTTATTAATGTGATTTTTTTTTTAATCAACATTCACATTTAATAAGATATATTAGCTATGTGGATTAAAAAGAAAAATAAAAACCTATATTAAAATTAAGATAGAGATCAAATAAAACCAAATCAGAATAAAATCAAATCCATCAAGTCACATATAGAAAATAAAGTATCGATTACATTTGAACTTCCGCCAAACTCAAACAATCATCAAAGCGTTTTTGCAAGCAATCGGCTTAGAGACAATATAGACAAAATATAAATCAAATATCAAATTCAGAAAAAAAAAAAAAAAAAAAAAAAAGAAAACAATAGGCAATACGAGAAATATAGAGCCTTTGAAACTTAATTGATCATTCACACAGCAGTGTAGAAAAAAGACGTGATAGAGTTCAGCCGAACACAATATGTGAGAGTGAAAGTTGCCGGACGTAGCAACACAATCACAATATACCAATATCATTAAGAGCAGCCTTCAAACAAATTCCAAATTCAAGAAGAGGCACTCATTATAAAACCTCTGAACCAGTAAACAAGAGAACAATTAGAAGAAAAAAAAAAATCACACAAAGGTAGAGGCACAAAAACAAATAAAAGAAAACTAACTTTTCCCATGCTCAAAAGTAAGAAAAATAAAAAAATCAAAATCAAAAGATCAAATTAATATCACGTGATCCTTATAAATATTTTAGACACTATTCACTTAAGTTAGTTTTTGGGTGAATTAGATATGATCTAAATTTGACATGATATCAGAATCTTTCATTCGATATTGAGTTTCTCATAAATATATTACGCTCTAGTGTAATCCTAAACATGAGGAGTGTGTTAAATTTCATATCGATTTAGAATGGAAGTGAAGTGCATTTTATAAGGGTCTTAAACATTTTTTCTCCTTAAATTAGTTTTTCAATTTTTTTTCGCTTTCAAAAATTTTTATTCCCTTTTATTTCCTCTACCTCTCACTCTTTCTCTCTCTTTATTACAGAGTGATATGATAAATTTAAGTGTATTTATTGTTTTTTTTAAGTAAAAAATACAATAAATATTTGAGTGTATTTAATAATTTTTTATTCAATAAATAAAAAAAATAAATGTGAATCTTAAGAAAAAATATAATAGAGAGAAGTAATTTGTTAAATAGCAAAACATTTATTTTGTATATTTATAATTAAAATAAATAATTATGAGAATATAAAATATATTTTTTTCTTTTCAAGAAAGCATTATATTTTCTTCCTTTTTAGGAAAATTCTCTTTTATTATTCTATTTTCTTTCATTACTTATTTTTCGATCCATCTACATAAAGTGCAAATTCTTTTTTTTTTTTCTCCTTCTAATACAATAGACTTGTTTTTACTTTATATTTGATTTTCTTATGAAAAATATTTTTTATATGATCCCAGGAAATAAATGTTTTATTTGCTTTTTCAAAAATAAGATAGGTAAGAAAAATTATATAAAAAAAAACTACTAACTCTCAAATACACAACTTCACGTCGATAATGCTCAAGCAGCCGAAACGTTTTCCAGGAAGAACACAGGTAAAAACAAATGCATCTGATAACATTTTGTTTAGATGGAGAGAAAACAAGTGACGAAGGGAAATTTAATTGAAAAATAATTATATTTTTCATTTTTTTTATGAGAGGAAAAATAGTAAATATTGAAAGGAATAAAATTTTACAATTTAATTTTTATTGTGATGTATGTTGTGTTGAATATCATTCACAAACTGTGATAAACAAGTATATTTAAGTAAATTTGAGAGATATTAAATTTTATTTCTCTAATTTTTAATTTTTATTTTAAAAAAGTTAATATTTTAATTAATATATAAATTTTTTAAAAAAACATAAAAATAGTAAATTTAAAATTATAAAAATTAAAATTTATTTAACCTTAAAAATAAAGTTTAGAAGTTTATTTAATAAAAAAATTAAATTGATTTTATTTGGCCTCTTGTTTTTATATAATAATATTAAAATTATTAGTAAAAAGTATACAGATATATAAATTAATTTATACACTAAATCAATAAAAATATTAGAAATTATATTATATTTATAATTAAAATATCATTCATTTTAATAATGTGACATTTTTTAAAAAAAAGAAATACAAATAACGTTACTATAATAAGAATTGGCCGTCAGAAACAGCAATTGATTATTGATGTGATGGAGATAGGTAATTTTTTTTTTTTTAAGAATAAAAAAATTATGCATTTTATTTTGGCCTAATGGACTGGTATAAATTATTTGAAATTTATAATTTATTAATAATTTATATTAAAATCAAATCTAAAATTCTCCTTTCAAATTTCGTATCCAAATATGATATTATAGTATCTGTTAGATTCATATCTTACATTAAATGAAAATGGCAATGACAATGACAAGCAACATAAAATTTTTTAAATAGTGATTAAAAAATATTATTTTTAAATATTTAAATTTTTTTAAAAAAACATAATTTCTAAAATATGATACTTCTGACAAGACTGAAAAGATTCAAATCTGTAAGTTGGTAAATTCCTTATATGGTTTAAAATAGACTTGTAGACAGTGGAATAAGAAATTCACTGCTAATAGGTTTTTTGCAATCTAGTGCTGATATTGTCTATTTACCAAGGGCTTTGGTGATTCTTCTGTTGCCTTACAAGTTTATGTAGATGATGTTCTCCTTACTGGCCTCGTGAGTTTGGAATTATAGTTGTCAAACAGTTTATGGATCACACCTTTACTATTAAGGATTGGGGCATGCCAAGTACTTTCTAAGGCTTGAATTAGCTCATTCTTCTGAAGGGATCTACCTAAAATAAAGAAAGCATGTTCTTGATTTACTTTCTAACACTAGTTTTCAACAAGTTAAACCTGCTTTAACTTCTATGGTTAAGAATGCTAGGAATACTAATGAGTATAGTGACTTGCTTTCTGATTCAGAACAGTTTTGAAGGTTAATTGCTCTATCTGTGATTGACTAGGCCATATATTACATACTCAGTTCAAAAGTTGAGCCAGCTTATGCAGGATCCTAAAACTCCTCATTAGGAAGCTGCTTTGCTCATTGTGAAGTATCTTAAGGGTTGTCCCTCTCGTGGCTTGTTCTTTCCTAGCTCTAATTCAATTTCACTCCAAGCTTTCATTGATTTCCTTCTTCCCTGTGCATAGATCCGTGACACGATCCATTACCAGGGAACTTAACAACTTGGTATTAGAGCCAACCGTGATGGGAGATTCAACACAAGAATTAAAATCACTGCTCCTGGAAGTTCAAGCACAGAATGATGCTAGAGTGGCACAGGTTAAAGCTCAAATCTAGAGCTTGTCGCGATAAATGAAGGAGCTGTTTGTAAACCAGAGCAGGAGCTGCAGAAAAGAACTTGAAACAAGATCATGAAGTACTAGGCCACTAAGCGGCTTTCCACTAAGGGCTACTGCAGCTGTTGTGGCTATTTACGAGATTTTTTGGGAAAATCAGAAGTTAATAATCTAGTTCTTGCTGGATTAAAAATTTAAGGGTTTTCGAATTTCAGGTTGTTATTTTATTGAAATTTTTAGAATCCTTCTTAAAATTCTTATTATTATAATTAATTCATGGATTATTGTTGGTATTTGAGTTTCAATTTGTGGATTTTAATCGGTTGTAATCTTGTGTTCTTGATTTTTCTTTTATTTTTTCAATTTTTTTTACTTAAATAGAGTTAATAATTTATTATTTGAAATCTATAATTTATTGATAATTTATATTAAAATGAAATCTAAATTTCTCCATTCAAATTTTGTATCTAAATATAATATTGTAATATCTTTTAAATTTAGGAAAGTAATTGATGGCTAACTTTTAAATTGATTCATATCTCACATTAAATGAAAATGAAAATGACAACTAAGAGAAAATTTTTAAATAGTAATAACATTAATAACGAGATTAAGATGGCAGATTTTCTTCAAAAGAATTTTTGAAATATAAAAAGGAGAAATTGATGGTATTTTAAGTCTTATTTTCTAAATAAGTATTAGATGAATTAATAATAATATAAAAACTAAATACATATTTGCACTCAAATATTATTTGAAATTAACTTATTTAAATTAAAATGACAGTTTATTAAGTACATGTATTTATAAAAATCATAAAAATTAAATTTTAATTAATTATATTATTAATAATTTATTAAAAAATAATATTGTTTATTAGCGGCCTAACCCTAAATTTTGTTGATTATATTATAAATTTTCATAAAATAATAAAATTACTCTTATTTAATTGTATTAATTTATAAAATTTTAATCCAGTAAAATTAGAATGTAATTAATGATACATGTGATTAATTTTTAATTTTTTTAATAAATAATCTATAATATAATTTATTTATATAACTAAAATTTAGAATGCTATTAGTAATCTGTGATTAATTTTAATTTGATCATTTTTAAAATTTTATGTGTAAAATAAAATAAATATTTTTTCAACAATGTAATTTTTTAATTAATTCTATTATTCAATCTTTATTTTTATTTTTATATACATATCATAATTAATGAAATTTTAAAATAAAATTTTATAATTTAAAAGCATGTGGTAATTTATTTTATTTAATATAAAATAATAGTTTTTTACATATGATAATATTGTATTTGCAATAGTGTTAAGTATAAATATTTAATAAAATATTTTATTATATAAAATTTGTATACAATATTTTATATTACTATAAATTTATTTATAATAAATAAATATTTATTACATATAATATATTTCTTATTATATACAATAAATAGAAAATACATTTATTTTGAATAAAAATTTAAAGTTAAACATTATATATTTATTAATAAAAAATTTTAAAAACTATATTATAATAATTTATAATTGAAAATTTTGAATATAAAGCTAAATGTTTAGATTTATTTTTCAATAATTAATTTTATACATACTTACAAACTCAACTCTAAAATAGAATTCAACGGTTGAAATCAAAAAAACCAATCAAATTAAATTACTTTAAAAATTTGATTCGATTTTTTATTCATTTCAATTTGATTCAATTTTTAATTTCAAAATTTTCAATTATTTTAATTCGGTTCGATTTTAATCAGAAAAAAATAAAAAAAACTGAACCAAACTGATTTATAATAATAATATATTATTTTTAATAATATTGAAAAATTATATTATGTTAAAATTAAAATATTTTAGTAAAATTTTAAAATATTAAAAACAAAATATAAAAAATAAAAAATTTATTAAAAATTAAAACTGATTAAATCGAACCGAATCAAACTGAATCAAACCGATTCAATTCGATTTGATTTCTAACCAAAATCAATTCGATTTGATTTTTATAAATACTAAAATTTCAATTTTCAATCGAATCGATTCAATTCAATTTTAAACCGAACCGACCAAATGCTCACCCTGCTCCATATTCCACATCAAATATTTTAAAAATGTTGAAATCATGAAATAGTTATTTAATTTCAATATCTAAAATTTGAAGCAAAGTTGAAAATAGTTTTTCATCAAGAAATAACTTATCCATCTCCTATTACGAGCTAATTTATAAACCAAAGCAAGGCTGCAATTTCTTCACAACTGGCAAATTTACAGTAGGTTGGATATTAATCGCATATTAACAACAGCAGGAGGATTATAAATTATTAGGTAAGCATTATTACAGGAATTTAAGTCTTGACCATCAGAAGATGTAGTCTGGAAGTTGGAGAGGGAACCGAGCTACTTCAACTTCAAATGGAGCTCCTTTTGAATCCACCAACCTAGAAGAACCAAAAATGGAGGAAAAGTAAAATAAATGAAGCAACAACACAGCCTAATTTCAGTTAGAAACTAAAAAAAGTCATGATCCAGTAAAATAAAAAGTAAAATCCATGCACCAATTCCTCTAGGCCAAGGCAGTCATAATCACAACTCCTTTTTCAGGATAAATATCCTCAACAAATGTGGTTTTCTAATTATTAGACTATAAAATTTTAAAGGAAATTTATTATTTAACCTTGTAGTATTTGATCTCTCGATTTTAAAAAATATATTAATTAATTTTTCTATTAGTTTCAAACCGTTAAGTATTTTACTATTTAGTTCTAATGGTATAGAAAAACTCATTAACCAGTTCCTCAATTTTGTAAAAATATTTACTAATTAGTGCCTCCATATTAAGGCAATTAGACATTTTTGCAATATTTAACGGTTAAAATTAATAGAAAAATTAACTAATAAACTTTTAAAACCCCAAGGATATTATCATCTAATTTTCAAAACCGACAATCTAATTAATGAGTTTCTCCATATCACAGGAACCAAATAGTAATTTTTTCAATTTACAATCGGAACCCCTCAACCATGGGGATGCAATGTGTATAAATCTATGACATTCCATAAACTTCTCCTAACCCCATCTTACTAAAATAAAACATGAGATTTTCAAGCTAAATTTCTATTTGATTCTCTTTACAAGGATCCTAAGGTATAAAAACCACAAGATATTTTCCATTCCTTATTAATGAAGCATAAAAATATTTTATCCAATAGTGTTATAGACTTGCAAAACTACAGTAGCCTTCTCTCTAGCTAACAACACTCAAGGATCCTACATAATGGAGAACCCCAAACAACCAGCAACCAATAGTATTACATCAGAGAGTAGATCCATTTCAGAAAGATGATCTCCAACATAACTAGTGAGTTCAATCTTTGCTCCTATAGAGAGCCATTGTTCAAACAACACAATTTATAGCACAAGTTTGATTCACATCATGTGGAATACCTGTCAGGAACAAATGTGAAATGACCTTCAACAGAACCAGAAGAAGTCGAAAGAGGCGTGCAACTCTGATACACAAATTCTCTCTCACCTGGAAGCAACAGTGGATACTGCAAACATACAAGAGAAGAATGAGGCCCCATGTACTTATCACATCACTATCCATAGTATTATCAGTTTATATATCGAAAAATAAGATTTAATCCAGTAAACATTTTTTCCTGTCATGTCAGAAAGGGTATTGGAATTTTCTGGTGCTATTTGTGTAGAAACCCTATATGCAAATGTGTGGTGATTGTTAATATGCATTTCTGCTTTTTCTTTTTTCCCTTTTTCTTTATACATAAGAAATCTTCCATCTACTTTTGGACTAAAAGGTTGCTCCTTTCCACCTAAAGCCATGTTGATAGAATAAATGAAAAGAAAAAGCTTCTACACATATTCTGGAAGTTGGGTTGTCCTAGCCTCCTGGGGAACAAGGATCACCAAGCAAATTCGCATCAGTTCAACATTACAGAGACAATAAATGTTCAATAAAAATATATATATATATTCAAGTAGGTCTACATGCCCCCCACCCCCCTCCCATAGCGGGTAATCTCGAACTCAAAAAGGGGCAATTAGACATAATAATAAAATTCATCTTGTTTTCTTGCTTCACACACAAACTTGAAAAGATACAGTAAGTTGTAGAATCTGTTTGGCCATGCAAGAAGACCTATGAAAGGTTGTGAGTTGTGAGTTGTGAGTTGTGACAAATGCAAAAGTAAATTAAACACATAAAATTTCTCCCTGGTAATGGAAAGTCAACCTGGCCAAGATGAAACCGACCCAACCCAACCCATAATGGGAAAGAATTTTCCCAAAATTTGAAGTACAGGAACTTTTTGTGAAATAAGTTGTTTGTTAGGCCAGAACAAAAGAGAACCAAATTGAAAAATTTCAAAATAATTATTTTGCAGAAATTTGGAAAAGGATAACTGCTGTTTATATTTGCAAGAGTTCATTTAAATAATAGTAACATTGTAATGAAGCCTTGAAGGGCCTAAGCTGTTCATGAGGGAGATGTTCCAATGGAATCCTATGAAAGGAGAGAAATTTTAATCACCAGAGAGGCAGAGCAGTAAGTCATACCTTGCCTATTACACCCTCTGCATTGACATCAGATACAACATTGCCATTGGCACGAATAATCCAGTGCCTCTTTTGCAGTTGGCAAGAACTGAAGTGCATTCCATTTACAATACATCCTTCAGGCAGGAGAGACATGCGAATGGAATATGCAAACCAGTATTTCTCAGTGCTATCTGGCAGATCAGCTGCCTCAGGCACAAAAACTGCAGAAGCACGGACCTGTAAAAAAATTTTAATTAGCTTTATTCCCATTATACATGATAGCATACCAAGAAGCAAAATATATACATACGACAATGGGGATTTGGAATTCCCATACTCACATTCCCGCTATGCCTGATCATGGGCTGGTCTCAGGCTTGGGCAGGAGCTCAGCACAGGCTATACACATGCGCACACACATACACATATATATATATAATATATATATAGCAACTTTTCAGCAATGGTAATAGTTGTGTAAAAACAACTGAAGTTGGATTGATAATTGATAAAATAAGGTGGCCAATTTTTATTTACTCTTCTTCTGGAAAAAAAGGTTAAAGGAAAAAGGTAGGGGGGATTTTTTGGGCCACTCATCCTATAACATTTAGCAAGAGAAATTAAATCATGACCGTGTCAGTGATTAGTAAGCCTCAGGTCACAAACATTGATATAAGTGGCCAAATTTTCTTTTCTTACTCATTTAAACTCAAAACCAAACACCATATTATGACAAGAAAGCAAACAACTCTTGTTCCTAAAGAAAGGAAAAGAACTGCAATTTAGTATACCTTTTGAATAACTTGGCAACATTTATGTACGTAACTAGGAGGAAGCGAAACCGGAAAAAAAAAAAAAGAAAAGAAAAAGAAAAAACTAATAGCAACATTAGGGGAAGGCCCTCTTTCCTTTCTTTTACCGCTATTTCAAAAATGCAACGGGTGTGTTTAACTTGAGATTTCGGCATGCAGCATAAACACATCACACAATTATATATGGGCACTTTACTGTCAAGTTGTACAAGATTATAACCATCTTACATATTTCAAATCAGCCCTACTGCATACAGTGACAACGAACATTAATGCATAAGATAAGATGAACATTCTTCCTAGCCCAGAAGAGGGTTGGAAAATAAGTTCTAAAAGGCAAATATGTGCACGTCCTATATATATATATATGAGTACCAACCTTTACACCATTGGTGATAGCAGTGGAACAGAGAGGAGGCTCCTCTGGAAATTGACAGATAGCTCTTACTTTTCTTTCTTCCCTAAGTTTGATAATGCCATCTTGTAAACAACGTCCATGCTCTTCTAACCAAAGCAACATTGCATCCTGCAGCTGGTCACTGTTGAAATCATGCACTGAGTTTAACAGTCCACTTGGTACACAAGGCAGCATTTCAAGATCTGTTGCAAGATTCCTGGTACCAACATAGAGTTGGCCACTTGTACAATCAAGGAAAAACAACTTTTCTTGGAATGTGGAGGACCTGGCCACAACAATGAATTTTCTTCTAAAACTGCCAGAAATCTCAAGCTGGCGCATGACCTGATTTGTTTCCAAGATAACTTCATCCAATGGTAACAAGTACACATTAACCAAGTGATGATAAAAAGTATAGCCACCTATTAGGCCCAATGTATTACCAAGAGCACCCTTTGGTGCATCTTTGTCTTGGAAAACTTGACCATTACAAAAGCGATAGAGAACCCTTGTAGGAAGAGGCAATTTCACTTTCAAAACTACCTCCAACTCCCGAATCTGAGTTTCTGATGCACCCTGCTGCAGTGTAGCTCCAGCTTCTGGAAAATTTGCAGTCAACCAATTCTTGAGTCTGTCCCAACATCTTTTAACTCGTTTTACAAGGGGCCAAGGATACATAGTGAAAACTTCCCGCCATAATCCATAAGCAAACTGCGCAAGAACACACAGAACAGCAAATACAAACATACTTTATATGACGTGCTGCTTATATACTAGCAAAATGAACATTGCATAAGCCAAGTTAAAGCTTAGGACCGTAAATGTGAAACTTCATTTTCAATATGCTCTATCTAGGGCCCCAAGTAACAAAAACAACCATATTCTAGTCAGAAATGCCATTCCTCAAATAATTTTTTTATTGATTTGTACACAAATATGGGATTGCTTGGTGCAGTGAGTCACCCTTTGTGAAACAAATGAAGTTTTGAATCGTTTTTATGAATTATCAATAAGGTGCTCCTATTCTTAAATAAATAAGACAATATCCTGCAGAAAAAAGACACTGAAAAAGTGCAGAAAAATCATGCTTTTGGACTCGGGAAAAAAAAAAGCTAGAATCACTCGGATTAACTAGAATCTAGAGACTTTTGTGATTGACCGAGCATCGTGTCTTTTTGTTAGTCTACATGCCAACGAAATAAATCTACCATCCAAGAAGGGAAATACACCAATTGGGCAGCTATCCTTCAACAAAGTGGGATACAGAAAAATTTTGCTAATTTTAGACTAAGTGGGTAATCTCAAAAACTCAACACTATCTTACCCTTATAGTTTCAAGCACATAAACTTTAAAATTTTATTTTGCAATTGCACCACATAAAAGAAAGGGAAAAATACAAAAAAACAATTGTGGTTTTATCAATTTTTCATTCAATTTATGGTTTACTTCAGAGTCTGGGATTCAATTTTGTCTCAAAATAATACTTTGTGGTGTCGTACCAAACAACGGATAATGTTTTATCACCGGAAACTCATATTACCAGATATTATTTTGACATAAAATTTAACAACAGACCTAAACTAAACTACAGAGTAATAAACCAATGAAATCATATAGTTATTTTTTGTACTTGTCCCTAAAAGAAAGCAACGAAACAGCCAAGCCAAACGAATAAGGTAGAACTAAGGCAATCAGAGTATTGTTTCTCTGCCTTCCATGTTTCAATGTCAAATTGGAAAACCCCAAATTCCATGGACTTATTCAAAATTTTAGCTGATTGATGTCTATACAGACAAACACATCCAATTTACCAAAAACCCAATACAGATAAACCAAAGCACAGTACCTCTCTCAATCATCTGAAGTAGGAAGAGAACAAGTGTTTTTGAAATAGATCATTGATATTACCTTGAAGGAAGGAACAAGATTGCCATGAGGATCAAGAGGAGCAGAGAGATGAAGATCTTGAGAACAAAATTTGGACCAGAGAGAATCCTCAGTGGCGGAAGCCTTAAAGCGCTTATTAACACAAGCCACTTTGGCTGTTTCTTTTGGTCCCAATTTTGATAGGATTTCGTTGAGAGCGAGATCTCCCACCGCTTCCAAACCCATTATTACCTCAGTTTCAGCTTTTCCGTCGGTTGCTGTCTTGTAAAGATGGTAGCTCTGCTTTGTGCTGTTCTGGGTAAGGACACGAGTTGGGGTAAGCTCCTCAAACAATAGGGAAATTACCATCAAAGCCTCTGAGTGATTACGAAACTAACCGGTTTATCTTTATTTCAAAAACATTGGGTTAAAACGTAGTTATAGTTTCAAAATATATTATTCTAGTTCAAAAAAAAATTATATATATTATTTAATTTCTATAATTTTAAATATAAATACTATTTAATTTTTTAATAAAATTAAAATAAATGTACTAACAATTTCATTAGCAGAATGACTTTTTTTTTTTTTTGAAATAGGGGTTGGGAGAGTAGAATCTTATAACTCTCGAGTCTATTAGGATGCACTTTCCACTAGGTTAAATCTCGGAGTGCTATTAGCCGAATGACCTAAAACTTTAATTTTATAAAATATAAAATATTTTAATTCAAAGAAATAGAAATAAAACAGTAAATTTTTTAAAAAATAAAGATTTAATAATAATTTATATTTCACAAATTAATAATTTTATAAAATATTACATTCTATTTTTCAAAATAAAAAGTACATGCAGTCTATAAATATTTTTATCTTAAAAAATATATATTTTATAACAAATTATTCATACAAATACATTTATGCAATGTGTAATTAATACACAAAATTAAATTTTAATTCAAACCATAAATCAATGTTTTAAATATAAAGTAGAGAAATTAAAATTAAATCAACGCAAATTATAATATTAATCGAATAAAAATAAATTAAACTAAATTGAAATATTTTAATTTTAATCGAATCAAAAGGATGATCCAAGTGTATGATACTTTAGGAGAGGATTCTAGTCATGAGAGTGATTTTATGTATATTCTCGTGTTTTTTCGTTACATTGTTTCGAAAAGCTTCCCAGAAAAATAAAAATATTATTTAAAATTCTGTTTGTTTCTTTTCGCATATATTTGATAATAAGGTAATTTATTTTTTATTTTTTAATTTTAATTTAAAAATTAAATTTATTAATAAATTTAAATATAAAAATTTCAAGACGTAAAAAATATTTATTTTCTTTAAAATAATTTTTTTATTAAAAAAACATTTCTATTAGACTAAAATTAGTCTAATATTTGAATATCTCAGATGTTCAAAAAATATATAAATTATTTTTTTCAAAAATATTTTTCATAAAAAAAATTTAAGTGTAAATCACGTAAAACATGTAACTTACTAAAATTGATAAGAATACGAAAATTTATATAAAATCATGATTAAAATACGTGCTAAGATGAGACTAGCACTGTGCTGAAAATGAGACTATTAACTCTTATTTAAAATGTTAAATTTTGAAAAAAGCGTCAATCGAGTGAAGGAAGCCGGCTCACTTGCTCTTCTCCCTGAAGGAGTTTTCGCTAATGTGCTTTGCTTTGTATAACCACCGCGGAGATCGCCGTTGATGGCTTTGTTTTTGGGTAGCCGGAAGGCAGGCAGCGCATGCTCTTTGTCCTTGGTTCTTTCTGGGGAGCTACAGTGGAATGGGTTTGTTCCCGTCCGAAACACATAAATATTATGATTTAAAATCTATATTTTTTAAAAAAATAATAATTTTTGAATTTTATATTTTTTTTGCCTGAATTTTTAATTTAATAAAAAAATGAATAAAAAACATATATTTTGATTTACGAATTGGAATAACATGAGAAAAAAAAAATCAGACCACCAGACATTAGATTAATTTTCTAAAAACAAGTATTTAATTTGTTAACTTTCTTTCTTAAAAAAACATATAAAAAGATAATTATGAACGTATATAATAAGAGTTAAAATATAATTAGATTATTAATTAAAATCTAAACAATAAAAACCAAATTAAGAAATTCTGTATCCAACGATGACGTTTTGTTGTATTATTCTGAAGTAAATAAACTTACTGTGAAACGGTACTCATCTTATTTAGTTATATCAAATTTAGAAAATTTAATTGAATATAAATTCTTTTTACCCAAATTACTACAAATTAAATAATTAGGTTTAAAAAGTACATAAAAATTTTAAATATAATTAATCAAATAAAAATTTAAAAACTATGTTATAGTTTACAATTAATTTTTTTCATATTTAATTTAATACTTTAATTATAATTGTCATAAATTAAAAAAATTTTATTTTATTATTTAAAATTTTAGATATAAATATAAATTAATATAAATGTTTAAATTTTTTATATAATAAATCTTAAAATAAATAATTCACATGCGAGTAATGTGTAAATAGAACAAATTTGATCAAAATTAATTACAACTAATAGCTGAAATTAAGGCGAATATAAAAAAATTAATTTTATATCAAATTTTTAAATTTTAAATATAAATATGAAAATTTATAAATCTTTCAAACTTTTTTAATAGCCCTTAAATTTTTAAGACTATGAATTATACAATAATTAAATGGAGCAAATAACAAATAAATCAATTAAGAAGAATATTAATTGATGTAACCGAAATAGAGTTGTACGGTGTCAATTCTATAAGAAAGAAAATATGAGATGATTGGCGTATACGATAGTCATTCTGACGCTCAGGTCAATAAATTGAGAAATATGACGAATGTAAGAAATTGCTTAGAATTCAAGTGTAGTTAGGTAAGAATCACATACTTTTATTTTTATAATCGTTAGTTTTATACAATAAGAAAATAGAGTTAATTATAATATTTTCTGAAAATACGACAATGATATGACAGGCTAATTGATAAGGGATCTTGCCAGCTAATCGGTCGAGGATCCTGCGATTACAAACGTAATGGAAATCTGTTGGATTGTGCCTACTACTTTATGTGAAGATTCGACCTCTTCAAGGAGGGTAAGTCTTGATGAAGAGTCGGGTACTATGATATCTGGATCTTCCTTTCTATGGTTTGGACCGCGTGTCGGCTTATTAGACCTTTGCAACATGGTCCTATTTTATGGTGACAGCTCATGGTTTACTATGTGTGATTGTTGTGTAACATCAGAAGTCTCCCCGATGGTCTTCAATTCCTTAGATGCGAAGGTAACAATTGTCTTTAAGATCTGGAGCACGTGGCCTATTTAGATTGGCTTTCCAAGTGTCGCTTTGCCTACTCCTGCTCATAAATGATAATTGCCATATTTCTCAAACCACCCGTAAATATTCAGTACTCGACCATAACTCATGTCCAATCATAGCCAAATAAGATTTAAATAATTTCTAAAAAATTGCTAGTGGTTAACACCTGACCCTCGACTTTGGTGAATATCTGCTTTGTGGCTTGAGCATAAAAAATGCCTGAAACTTTTACTTATCGGGACTAACACTCGTTCATGTGCCGGACAGATTCAACCTTGTGGCTCACCTGGCAAATACCTGCCTTGCAGCGTCCGCATAAAATGCCTCGAGACTATCACTTGGATATGTGTCTGGCGGATTTCTGCTTTGCAGCCTTGAAACTTTTGCTTACTCGGTCATGTGCCTGGCGGATCTTGCCTTGTGGCTCGCCTGATGGATACCCACCATGTGGCCTTAAAACATTTTCTTATCAAGACTAACATTCAGTCATGTGCCTGGCAGATTCCGCCTTGTAGCTCGTCTGATGGATACCTGCCTTGTGGCATCGGTATAAAATGCCTCGGGACTATCACCTGAATATGTGCCAGGCAGATTCTTGCCTAGCGGTTTTGAAACTTTTTCTTATTAGGACTAACAACCGGTCATGTGCTTGGAGGATATCCGCTTTGTGGCTCGCTTAGCGGTTCCCACCTTGTGGCGTTGAAACTTTTACTTACTGGGACTAACACTCGATCATGTGCCTAGCCGATTCTCGCCTTGTGGCTCGCCTGTCGAATATCCACATCATAGTCTTGAAACTTTTGCTTAACGGGACTAACAGCCAGCCATGTGCTTGGCGAATTCTCATCTTGTGGCTCGCCTGGCGGATTTCTGCCTTATGACATTGAAACTTTTTCTTACGAGACTAATACCCGGTCATGTGCCTGGCGGATTTTTGCCTTGTTGCTCGCCTGGCGGATTCCCACCTTGTGGTGTTAAAACTTTTACTTATCGATCGAGACTAACACCCAATCGTATGCCTGGCGGATTTCTATCTTGTGAATCGCCTAGTAAATTTTCACTTTGTGGCGTTGAAACTTTTACTTATCGGGACTAACACCCAATCGTGTGCTTAGTGGGTTCCCCCTTGTAGCTCGCTTGGCGAATTCTCACCTAGTGGTGTTGAAACTTTTGCTTATCTGAATTAACACCCGATCATGTGTCTGGCGGATTCCCACCTTGTGGCGTTTGTTCTTTGTCTCTGCACTCTCATCTACCCAATGCTTCTGATTTAGATATACAAAAGGATTGAAGAATACATCATAGTTTCATTATAAATTACAAACATACTTTTAAAATATTTATAAGATTCAGTCTTCTAACTTGACTAATTTAAAGACTTGGGGTTTTGAGTCCAAAGCTGAATATATGTGATATTCTACTTCTATAGACCTTTATTGCTATTCAATCCTCCTACACTTACATGAATAACCCCTACAGGTTCATTGTCGGGGTGGTTTTGGGAGTTGTTACCTCGGGTTAGGGCCTCTTATCTTCTCTACTCTTTTTGATGAACTTTTGAAGTGTGCTGTCTCTTATTAATCTCTTGATCTCATCTTTCAGCTGCTGGCACTCCTCCGTTGTATGTCTATGGTCTTCATAAAAACGGCAGTACTTGGTCTTCTATTGCCTTCCAGCTTTCTTAGTATTGAGTTTAGGAGGCCATTTGACTTCCCTGTCATTTTTTTCGATCCACATTAAAATATATGTTCGTGAGTCATTTAGTGGATTGCAATTCTTATACTTACCTTGGTCGCCCCTTCCTCTGGACACTAGGTAGTTTCTACGGTCTTTTTCATATGTTCGCCTTTCCATCTTTTGGATTTTCTTTTTACTCGTCCTCTTGTCATTTCTCATGCCTGAACTCCATCATCTAGCCTCATGTACTTCAAGGATTTGTCTATTGAGAGTATATTTTGTCCACTGCTAGGAGTGAAAGAAATGATAACGCCCTCATTGGTAGCAACTATAGCAGCTGCTTGTGAATTGCCGGCCATTTCGAGAGAGAGAAAAGAATGATTTTTTTTAAGAGAAAAGAGATAAGAGACTGGTTTTAATCCAAATGAATAGAGAGAACTCAATGGACTTTCCAGTAATGGAACCAAGTGATGTGGCCAAAATAGAGTTGTGCTGTAATTGGTCAATCCTGCAAGAAAGAGAATGTGAGGTGGTTGGCTCCTACGACAGCCACTCTGATGCTCAAGTCAATAAACTGAGGAATAGGATGAATGTAAGAAATTACTTAGAACTCAAGAGTAGTTACATAAGAATCGCATACCTCTATCTCTGTGATTGTTAGTTTTTATACTATAAGAAAATGGAGTTAATTATAGTATTTCCTGAAAATACGGCAATGATGTTACAGATTAATTGATAAGGGATCTTGTCGGTTAATCGATCAGGAATCTCACAATTACAGGCATAATGAGATCTGTTGAATTGTGTCCGTTAACGATAATTTTATGTGAATATTCGACCTCTTAAGAGGAGAGTGAATCTTATGAAGAGCCAAATACTATAGTATTCAATTCTTCCTTTCTATGGGTGGAATCATGTATTGACTTATTAGACTCATACCACGTGACCCTATCTTATAATAACGGCTCATAACTTATTTTAAGTAATTATTTTATAACATCATTAATTTTAAGAACTAACTAAAAGCCACTTAAATAAATATTTTCATTAGCGGCAATTTTATAATAATAATATTCATAACAACGATATAAATAGTGAATATTAATAAAAAAATATTTTTATCAATAATATTTATTGTCACCAATAATTAATTTTTTAATAATAATTATAATTTATTATAAAATACTTATAACTATAATTTTATAACAACAACATACAATAATTCATATATTACCATCATAAACCATAAGCTAACAAATTTGTATTTTTACTGTTTTTGCTATTAAATATTTAATGATATTTGTGGGTATATAAAATTTTAATTTAAAAAATAAAACTAAACAATAGATCATTAATAACAAAAAAAAATTTTATTATCCTATGTATATTATAATTACTTTATACTATGAAATTCCAAAAATTGCTATTTAAAGGCTAGAATTATATATTAATTTAATCAATTTTACATACATGCATATACTTTTTTCCATATATATTCACTTTTTTCGATATATATGTATTGGTAATTCTAGAGGTAAAAATGGGATAAATTTCACCAATTATTCTTGAATTTGTAGCATTGTCACAACGTTTTCTCTTAACTTAATTTATAATATAAAATCCTTTAAATTTTAAATTTTATAATAAAAAAATTCTAAATTACTTCCAACATACTGTTTTTTAGTTTTATTCAATATGAAAAGTATCAAAATAGATATTTAAATATAATATTCTCTGTCCTCCACCTTATTAATATGGTTTGAACATATAGTTTAAAGACATTATTATTGGATCATTAGAAGTACAAGGATGCTTTTATTAATCGTTCAATAAAAATGATTCCTTATTCATTTCGGTTGACTAAAATAACCTCTCTCCTCTCTTATTAGCTAATAAATTTTTATGACTTTTCCCAGCTACCATCTCCAATACACTGATCTTACGATTTTTCTCTATGTAGATGTAATGAAGAAATAAAAAATCACGATTTCATGAACATGTTTATTCTGAAAGAAAATTATATGGTTGCAAGTGTTACAGATAATATTAAGTTATTCTACTAATATTATTTCTTCTCAATTAGCTGTATTTAGTTATATTCTAATACTAATCTTGTACTCTCATAGTTATCCTCTGTAACTACTATATACGTAGAACTGTATAAGTAGAGTTGATTATTGAATATAAAATACATTGAAAACCTAATTCTCTCTAAGCTTTACATGGTATCAGAGCCATCATAATTGCCCTTGTTCCACTATCCTCATCTTCCTCCACCTCCTCTTCCTCTCCATCAATTACCTCTGCATCTTCGTTTTCTATCAAATTAAAAGACAATAATTACCTAGCTTGGAAAACCCAATTCGGTCCAATCCTTAATTCTCAAGATCTCAATGGTTTTATTGATGGTTCTCAACCAGCTCCTCCTAAAACTATACCCACATCTGCTACAGATGCCACACCTATACCAAATCCAGTATATAAGGATTGGTTCAACGAAGATCAGATGCTTCACTCATGGTTGCTAGCCTCTCTTACAGAAGCAGTTTATTCTCTTGTATATGGTCTTAATTCTTCATATGAAGTTTGGCAAGCTCTAGCCAATGCATTCGGTGCTGTCTCTCAAGATCGGCAGCTGCAATTATATATTGAACTTCAAGAACTCAAGAAAAATGATCTCTCAGTCTCTGCTTATCTAAAAAAAGCAAAATCCCTAGCTGATGAGTTAGGTGCGGCTGGACGACCTCTTTCTCCAGCTGAGTTCAATGCGATAATCTATTGAAATCTTGGTTTTGAGTTTCATTCGATTATCACCAATCTTAATCTTCGTCCTACACCAGTTTCGTTCTTTGAGTTGCATAGTCACTTGGTAGCGCATAAAATGCTTCTTAATAATCTTCATCAACCTATGGCTCATCTTAGTCTTCGAGGGAGTTCCTCTACTACTCCTCTTCTGCCTACACCAAAATCAACTGCTACTGCTAATGGTAATTTTTCTTCAGATTCTTCAAAGGCTCGTGTGGTTTGTCAAATCTGTAACAAATCCAATCACTCTGCTTTGAATTGTCGTCGGAGGTTTTATCGTGGTACTATTGGAAATAATACTGGTGGTAATCAATCTGGTTATAATAATGGCAATTATTCAGGATATCGTCCTCCTCGACCTTATAGACCTCCTGTTGCAAATATGGTGCATACCATGGCTTACCCGACTGCTCCTTCCATGGCAGATTCTGCTTCTGTGTCTTGGTTTTCAGATATTACTACAAATTATCATGTTACCTCGGATCCGCACCAATTAAATACTATTAATGAGTATTCAGGTAATGATCAATTAATGGTTGGTAATGGACAAGGGCTGCACATTTCACATACTGGTAATGGCCTTGTTTCTAATTCGAATTGCAAGCTTAAGCTGAATAGTGTTTTATGTGTTCCTGCCATTACAAAAAATTTGCTCTCTGTCCAAAAATTTACCATTGATAATTATGTTTTCTTTGAATTTTGGCCTCATTATTTTGCAATAAAGGACCAGTGCACCAAGAAAACACTGATGCAAGGCCCCAGTGAAGATGGCCTGTACAAGTTAACTCAACTCAAGCCACATCCTATGGCGAATCAAGTTTCAGCAGCTTCTTCCATGGATGATTGGCATCGGCGGTTGGGGCATCCAAACTTTCACAAGTTATCTGATTTAGTTAGGCAGAATAAGATAATTGTTTCTGATACAGAAATGAGTCCCTGTTCTAGTTGTCGCTTAGGCAAATTATCTCGAATGTCTTTAGTTTCTAAGGAACATACAAGTCAAAAACCATTTGATATTGTTTTTTCCGATGTATGGGGTCCTGCCCCTGTGCAATCTAGTTTGGGTCATCGTTATTTTGTTCTATTTATTGATGGTTTCACTCGTTTTACATGGGTTTACTTCTTGAAAAATAAAAGTGAGGTGTACAATGTTTTTATTCAGTTTGAAAAGCCCATCAAACGTCAATTTGGCAAACCTATATTAGCCTTTCATTCAGATTGGGGGGGTGAATATCAACGTTTGAATCATTATTTTAAAGCTACCGGTATTGTTCATAGGATTGCTTGCCCATATACTCATGAGCAAAATGGTACATCAGAGAGAAAAATTCGTCATCTTGTAGATACTAGTCTTACCCTCTTAGCTCATGCTTCTTTACCATTAAAGTACTGGAATTATGCTATAGAACAGAGTGCCATGTTGATTAATACTTTACCATCTGATGTCTTGCAGAAAGTTTCACCCTTTTTTAAGCTATTCTCCAAAGACCCAAACTATTTATCATTTCAGCCATTTGGATGTAGTATTTTTCCTTTGTTGCGCCCTTACACTAAACATAAATTTAGTTACCGGTCCACTGAATGTGTGTATCTTGGGCAAAGTCCTTTTCATTCTGCCTATAGATGTTTAGATTTTAAGACAGGGCGAGTGTATTTGGCAAAGCATGTTCGATTTGTGCCTAGAGAATTTCCCTATGCCAAGTTCACAGTACCAGCTGATATGCAAGAACCACAAGCTGATCCAACATGGCTACAGGTTACTTGTACAACACCATCTTCATCGTCGCCTTCATCAGGTACATCTTCTTTTTCTACTCCATCTTCACCACGCACTCCAATTCAGTCTTTATCACCATTAATCTCTCAACATTCTGCAGAACCATTGTTACAATCTGTCTCATCTACAGGTTTACCAATTATTTTTGATCTTGCTTCACCTATTCCTCCCATTCGAACACATTCCATGGTTTTGAGGACTAATCCAAAACTAAATCCAAAATATGCATATGTTACTCAATTTGTGCTATTTCAGGAACCAAAAACTTTCTTGCAAGCTCATAAACAACAGGAGTGGCGTGATGCTATGCAAGAAGAAATTTCAGCTTTACTGAAGAATCAAACTTGGATATTGGTACCACGACCAACAAAGGCAAATATTATTCAGAATAAATGGGTCTATCGGATTAAACAACACTCTAATGGGCATATTGAGCGCTACAAAGCTCGTTTAGTCGCGAAAGGCTTTACACAGCAGCAAGGTCTTGATTACACAGAGACCTTTTCCCCAGTTGTCAAGTTCACCACTGTTCGCATTCTTTTGTGTTTGGTTGTAACGAAAGGATGGGAAATGCGTCAGTTAGATATTTCAAATGCTTTTCTTCATGGTTTTTTAGATGAAGATTTATATATGGAACAACCAAAAGGCTTTGTTGATAACACAAAATCTGATTATGTTTGCAAGCTTCAGAAATCTCTTTATGGATTGAAGCAGGCGCCACGGGTCTGGTTTGAAAGGCTCAAGCAATTTCTATGCTCTCTTCAATTCCAACATACATAGGCAAATCACTCTTTATTTATCTATACTAATGGTATTGATAAAATATTTGTGCTTGTCTATGTTGATGACATTCTTGTCACAGGAACAAAGTCATCACTCATTGATTGGTTTATTCGAAAATTGACTGTTACATTTCCTATTTGAGATCTTAGTGAGATTAATTATTTTCTTGGAGTAGAGGCTACAAGAACATCAGATGGCTTATTACTTTCTCAAAGTAAGTATCTCTCTGAAATCTTACAAGCAACAAACATGAAAGACTCCAAATCATGTGCCACACCTATGGCAGCAACACCAAATCTCAGTAAAGAAATGGGCACTTTATTGGATTCTATGAAAGAATATCGCCAGGTAGTAGGGGCCTTGCAGTATTTGACTATTACTAGGCCGGATATTGCCTTTGCTGTCAACAAATTAACTCAATTTTTACATTGTGCCACAGATATTCATTGGCAAGCATGCAAGAGATTGTTGCGTTATCTTAAGGGTTCTGCCACTCAAGGTCTTCTGCTTCGTCCATCATCAACTTTCTCACTTCAATGTTATTCGGACAGTGATTGGGCTGGTTGCCCCGATGATAGACGTTCCACAGGTGGTTACCTAGTTTATTTTGGTGAAAATTTAATCTCCTGGTCCAGTAAGAAGCAACCGACCGTAGCACGATCAAGTACAGAGAGTGAATATAAGGCTATCGCGAATGCTACTGCTGAATTAATGTGGGTTACTTCTCTTTTGCGAGAAATTGGATATGCTCCTAACCATTCTGCGACAATATGGTGTGATAATGTCAGTGCCATTTATCTTACTTCAAATCCTGTTTTCCATGCTCGCACAAAGCATGTTGAAATAGATTATCACTTTATTCGAGATCAGATAAGGCTAGGCATTGTTTCTATTCGTTTTCTCAAAAGTGCGGATCAAATCGCAGATATCTTGACCAAGCCATTGGGACAACAATTATTTGCCTCTCATTTATGCAAGCTTAGACTACAGTCACCTGCAGTTCAGCTTGAAGGGGCTGTTACGGATAATATTAAGTTATTCTACTAATATTATCTCTTCTCAATTAGCTGTATTTAGTTATATTCTAATACTAATCTTGTACTCTCATAGTTATCCTCTGTAACTACTATATACGTAGAACTGTATAAGTAGAGTTGATTATTGAATACAAAATACATTGAAAACCTAATTCTCTCTAAGCTTTACAGCAAAAACTACAGGGTAAGTAAATAATATCTAAAAAAATTCAACAGAAATAAGATTGGGCTACTGAATTTGAAATGATTTGAATAAATATATTGTTTTTGTGATGAATTTTTTTTTATATATTGTAGAAACCTAATTGTTGTAATTTCTTTGATAAGGTGAATTCTGAATTTTCTAGACAAGCTAACATTGTATTTACGGGCTTATTGAATCTCATTAAAAAATTGAGCTTAAAAGGGAAGAAGAAGGATAGAAAAATGGAGCTTGGAATTGAAAATGAAATTTGACTTGTGTTTTCAGTTTTTCTTTGGGAAAGTTTGTATTGGAGAAAGTGAAAATATATTAGATTGGGAATGATAATTTTGTAGTAAAATAATTTTTGTATTTTTAGTATCGTCCTTAAACTATAAATTTAAATAATATTAATAAAATAAAAAAGAGAAAATCTTATATTTAAATGTTTTTTTGACATGTAAAACATGTCACATAGAATAGAAATTAAAAAAAGTTTGCAAGAGGTAATTTGAGAGTCTTTATTATAAAATCTAAAATTTGAGAAATTTTATATTATAAATTAAAGTTAATAGACAATATGGTTACATAGTTCAAACATAATAAATAAAATTTATCTGATAAAAATATATCCTAAGATTTATTTTTTTAATTTAAATATTTTATATTTTATCATATACATATCCTTAACTTAATTCGAGTGAGTTAAGATGACATATTAACCCTGTTGTTTGTATTATCTGTTAAGGGGTTTTGCATGCTAAGGCCTTAGCCTCGTAGTTGGCACTAACCTTTGAGACATTTTCGCATGCTGAACCCTTAGCCTTGTGGTCGGTGCCAGCTTTAATGCCTTAGCCCTGTATTTCAGCTGAGAAAGTAAAATGGAACCTTGGTAATTTCCCGGCAAGGAGATCTTACAACTGATACAAACAGTGGAAGACACCTTCATAAATTAAAACACTTCATTTTCTCATTAACTCTTCTAAAGATTTACTCATGTAAAATTTTCATGTTGTAAACCACTAACTATCCATTTTTTTTTAGCCAAATGGATCTCTTCCAAAAATAGTTCCTTCTCTTTTTCTCTTCGCAATATGAAACGCATTCCTTTACAAATTCAAAAGGAAGAGACACATTGTTTTTGTGCTATTCTCACATACAGAACCAATCGATTAATCTTGATTATAGCTTCATCAATAAAGGATCCCATAAGCAAATCTTAACTAGGGATCGGCAAACAAACGAAAATAATAGAAATTCACTAGGAAGGCCGCTAGTGAAAACCCTCTAACGTTCAAATTAAGAAAGAAACGACCCAATTAATCGTTTCAGTCATTCAGTTATTTTGGTTTCGCATGATTTCAAACTGAATCAACTGCAATCATACACCTGTATAAAAAAAACCAGAAAGTTCAGATGGTCAATCATTTCAGCTGAGCAGAGAACTTTATTTTTTCAGAATTAAACATTGTAATTTTATCTCAGTTTATGGTAGATTATGCCAAGCTCACATGAAGAGAAGAAAAATGATGGTAGAAATTAAGCCAAGCTGGATAGAAAACGAGATAAATTAAGCTTCAGCAAAACTACTTGTATAAATAGATTAATTTGTACCATAAGCTGAAGCTATTTAAGATGAACAGCAATGCATCAAAAAATAGAACAAATCAGTATAAAAATCTGCAGATCTACTGTTAAATCAATGATGTTGCCTCATCCAATGCAGATGAATTTCAGGCGAAACAAGGATCTAAAACTGTTCTATTGCTCAAATTCAAGTCATGATTCTACAATTATCATTCTCCCTTGTAAATATTTAAGGGTGGAACATCCTCTTCAACTTTGTAGATTCTTTGACCTTACGAGTACAAGAAGATAACAGGAAGTTTACCACACTTAAGCCCTTTCATGGAAGAAATCCAGTGGCTGAGCACCTGGGGGTGATTCCCTTTGTCAAGGAAGGATTGTTGCTCATTAAAACCGAAGAAATTGAGGGAATCAATTAGAAAGCTGTGGAAATATCGATATGCTGCAGGCTAGACATTTTCAAACCCAGAAATTCTAGATCCAAGTTCTGCAACTTCCATTTGATTCTGAAAGATATCCAACAATTGAGGAACATGTTCTTGATACTTGATTATAAACCTTTTCAAGAATAGCTTTTCAGAAGGTATCAGCACTGTGGATAAACGGATATCTTCCTTGATCAAACCCTTCAAAACCAAAACTCTTACAATTGAACATCTTGGCATAATCCTTTTCTCCAAACTATAACCAAGCACAGTTGGAACTCTAGCAACATCAGCAGGCTGCCAACCCATTTTACACACAAGAAAATCCATTATACCAATGAGCTTTTTATCAGACAAAACCATACATTTGGGGAACTTTCTGAAACTAGTCGAAATCTCATTTTCAGAGAAACCCAACTTCCTATAGACCTCGATTTTGTGCTCCCATGTTTTGTGGGATACCCCAAGCAAAACACGGAATGCATCAAGAAATACAGCTTTTGAAGGATCAAATCCTAGTTTCATAACCTTCTCAATCCCCTCAGCAAACTTGCCCATTTCATAAGACATGGTTAACGGAGATTGGGTAACTAAGTAAGAGATAGAAGATTGAGAGATTCCACGCCCCCTCAAGGTTGATAAATTGTTAGAAAATCTTTTCTGGAAAAAGGAAAGACTTCTGTTTTTCATGCGATTGAGAGTTACAACTACTTTCTTATCAGAATCAAGTAGGCTTTTAAGGATTTCATAAGTTGGGATCAGAAACCGCTCTAAGCTTCGAGCCAGCAAATCTGGATTCCTGGAAACCAATGTAGAAAGGCCTGATTTTGAAACCCCTATAGAAAGCAGAAACTCAAACTTGGGCAAGAGTGTCTTTTCTGGATGCAATACAATCACCTCTGGCCGAATCTTAACAATTTTAGAGATTTGAGAAATGGTGAACCCATGTTCCCTGAGAAGCCTAAGTACTGAGTCTGGTCTTTCAGGAGTTTGAAAACGTAAACTCCTATTCTTAGAGACAGATTGAGCAGATTTTAGGGTTAATCCACATGAATTTATGAGGTATGAGATTATAAATGAGTGCTCATTCAAATTGGAAGATATGGTAGACGAGAAGGATCTGATTATGAATGCTGGGTGAAAAGGAAGAACACCAAGTTGCGCATTTGAGACAAACAGATAAACACTCTTACTCAAAGCTAATCTTGAATGGAAAAACCCAAACATTGCAGGATTCTCACCGAAATTTCCGAAGTGAATCAGCTAAAGCATTAGGCTTTAAGGAATGAATAGTAAAGCCGCAAGCGAGAGAAGGAGGCTGACCTGCTCTTCCATGTCTCCGAAGAACAGCGAATACAAAGAAATTATGAAGGTTTTTTTGCTGATGTGCTCTGTGTCAGTTGAGGAGGTCGCCGTCGACGGCTTTGTTATTGGCTACCTGTAAATGGGCTTCAAAAGGTTTTCTGGAAGGCATGCAGGCAGAGTGGCAGCTGCGGACGCCTCCGATTCTTCTTCCTCAGCTCCAGCTCAATGGAGATCGACGCCGCCGCCTCTAGGTTTCTGGATGTTTGGTTTGTTGTTCTGGGTTCTTCCTTGGCGCCGCTAATGGGTTTATTTTCATAAGAAAGAAATTATTTAGTAATCCCTGACATATATTAAAAATTAACATATCTGTTTTTGTATTTTTTAAAATTAAATATTTTAATTTTTAAATTTTATTTAAATTTAAATTAAAGGTATTTTTATTTAATAATTTAATAATAATTTAAAATTAATCACAGAAAATATACAAAAAATTTTATTTTAAAAATATCTTTACTAATAATAAAATTTTTTATAAAAAATTAAAAAATTTACTATTTACCCTTGATCTTGCATAAAATTATAAATTTTGAAGTATAAATTAAAAAATTTTGCTAAAATCATCTAATTCAAATTGTTAAGGTATTTTTTGATATTTTTTAATACTGTTAATAATATTGACGTATTATTTAAAAATTAATTAAAAATAATTTATAAGTAAAATAAATTACATTTTAAATTTTAAATTTTTTTAAAAAATATACTTTAATTCATATATTTTTAAATTTAATTATAAAATTTTATTTTATAATAAAATAATCCTTTTACTTATAATTTATCTTTTTTTTTATAATTGATTCTTAAATGTTATACTTACAAATAAATACTTACATTTTTTTATAAACTAAACTCTCATGTTTATTAAATTTATTATTTTATATATTTACCAATAAATTAATAAAACAAAATTTAAATCAAGAATTTTAATATAATATGCATTTAAATTTTATGTCTAATGAATTTTTTTATTTAAATTTTCTCTTATTAATAATTTATTTTTTTACTTAATTAAACATAAAAGAAAATAAAGATTTTCTATTTAATTTTCTATTTTATTATTTTCCCATATAAAATATTACAATTTAATAAATAAAAATATTAGTTTATAAAGTAGTTATAATATTAGGAACTAATTGATAAAAATATTTGCATTAATTTTAATTAAAATATATATATAAGTCTTTTCATTATAAATTAAAATATATGACTCTACTTAAAATGTACTAAATTATGGGATATTTTTTTATAATTATTCACTTTTAAAATGTCTCGGAAATTTTAAAACTATATTAATTAATTTTTTTATTAATTTTAATCATTAAACATTATCTAAAAATTTAAAATGCATTAAATATAAAAAATTTAAATAGTAGAATTTTTTTTATAAAATAGAGATTAACTAAATAATTTTTTCATACCGTGTAAATAAAATAGTTAAATAATTAATGATTAAAATTAATAGAATAATTAATTAATAATTTTTTAAAAAATTTTAAAAATTATTTTAATATATTTTTATAAAATTGTGTGATTAATTAGTAAAAATGATTAAATAGTAAATTTTTTTTATAAATTATATGTTGATATGAAACACATATTGAAAAAGCATATATTTTATGGGTAAATAATTAAAATTCAAATATTTTAATTTAGTATTTTTGATATTTTTGTATTAACAAAAAGAGACGGACATTTGTAAAAAATAATTATAAATAATTATTTTATAACTTGATATTTTTTTAAATAAAATTTTGTAATTTAATTTATGATAAAACAAGTTATATAATTTTATTTTGTTAGTAAAATAAGATTTTTTTTATTTAAAATTATTAATAAATATTAATATGGTACTAAAAAATTAATGAAAAATAATTTTTAATTAGAATAAATTATATTTTAATTCTTAAAATTTGATAAAATATATAATTTAGTTAAAGTATTTATAAATTTAGTTATAAAGTTTTATTTTGTAGTAAAATAATATCTTTAGTTATAATTTATTTCTATATTTTTATAAATTAATTTTTAAATATTATAATTATTTACAAATAAATATTTATATAATTTTTTAAATTAATCTCATATATTTATTAAAATTAATATTTTAAAATAAATTAATAAAATAAAAATTAAATCAAGAATCTTAAACAATATACATCTAAGTTCAAGTCTAAAGAATTTTTTTGTCTAACTTTTCCTTCTCTATGATTTTTTTATTGATTAGAATAAAAAAAAATCAGATTATTTTATTTTATTTTTATTTTATTATTTTTTACAAATAAAATATTAAAATTTAATAAATAAAGAGATTAATTTATAAACATAAGGACTTATTAGTAATTATAATATATAAGCGCTATTTTATAAAAATATAAGTATTAATTTCAATTAAAAGTGTAAAGTTTAAATTAAGAAATTATTTTATTTATTAAATAAAATTTAATATATTAAATTTAAAAATATAAAAATTAAAATATAAATTTTATTAAATATTAGAGAATAAAATATAATTTATCAATAATATTTATCAGTGTTAAAAAAAATTTTCAGTGAAAATATATGATTTTTTTTGTTATATAGTAAAAAATATACAACTCTCTTTTAAAATAGGCTAAACCATAAAATAATTTTTTATAATTATAAATATATATATATAATTACACCCTTTATCTTTTATTTTTATGCATTAAATTCAATCCTCTTAAATTTAGTTTAAATGTATTCTTAGCATTACTCTTACTATTAAAAACTCATAACATTCAACAATATTTAATTTGGATAATAAAATCCTTAAACTTTACCTAAAAAATATGCTTATTTTTTCTTAATACACAACTAATATTTAAAAGGCATCCCATTTCAAAAAAAAAAAAAAAAAAGCATAAAATATGTTTTTTTAATAATATCAAAATATATAGTTTGGCTCTTGAATTTTACTTAAAAATTTAATTAGTATTTTTTTTATTGTCAGCTTTTAGTAATATTTTTTTTATAAAAAATATAGAGTTAATCGTTAAAAATATTCTATATTCTATATTTTTATTTTATTATAATTATATTTTTTTAAATTAAAATATAAATTTTTAAAGTTATTACAATTGTATCAGGCCATTATTTATATCTATCAAAAAATTAAAAAAATTACTATATTATCGTATTATGTGAATAAAATTTAAAATTAATCGTTTTACACTTTATTTTTATTATAATTTCATTTTATATTTTTATTTTTTATTAATTAAATTCTATTCTTTTAATATTTAACTAAATACATTCGACTGATATTTATATATATATATATTTATATAGTTAAAAACTTATAAGATTATCAAATTACTTTTTCTTTTGTTATTAAATATATTTAAAAATTATTATTTATATTATTATTATTTTTTTATATTTTGTCAATAATTTTATAACAAATAATTTATCTTAATTTTATTTTAATTGAAATTATTTAATATCTTACTATTTAGTATTATTTTTAAAACTATCATTAAAAAAAATAATTTTATTAAATATATTAATTAAATATTAAAAAATAATTTAAAATAATATTTAACCTAATTAAATTTAAAAATAATAAAAATAATAAAATATTTTTTTAAAAATATCCTTTTAATTATTTTTTAACCGTCAAGTATAATGCTTATTATCTTTTTTTTTTTTAAATTATACTAATATTTAAAATAAAGTTTTAAAAAATGAATAATATATAAATAAAATATTTAATTATCTAATATGACTTATTAAATAATGAAAAAATATATAATTTATATAAAATTATAAATTCAATCTTCATCCCTCTATTTTTTAAAAAAATTATTAATAAAATATATAATTATTAAAAAAATTATATTTTTAATTTTATTATAATTCTATCTTAAATTTTTAAATTATTATTTTTACTGTAAATTTTACTATCGTGATGATAATGTAATTAAAAGTTAACTGTACAAATAATAATAGAACACCATTAAAACAACTTTAACTTTAACAATTTTAACTTTAAAAAATTGTATTTTAATTAGTAAAAATAATATAATTGCAATAAAATTAAAAAATGAAAAGCTTTTCTGATTGTAACTAAAAAAATATAACTAAACTCAACTCATATGCAGGTATATAATTTACACGCGTTTTAAATTTTTAGATGTAAAATAATTATATTTTAAAAATTTTATATGTTAATTAGTTATAATTTTATAAAATTCAGATATAAAAGTTAATGATAAAAATATAAGACTGTATACTGATTTTTTATGTAAATGTTAAGCTAAATTATGTATATTTTACATAAAAAATACATTATAGCAATAGTAAAAACAGTGGAATTGTTAATAAAATTAAAAAACAAATCATAATTTTTTTAATAAAACAAAACAAAATTATTTTCCTTTATTTGTTATTATATCTGTTAATTAAAACGAATAGTTAATTTACAGGGAAAACACATCATAGCAACTAGTTTTCTTTAGTATTTAATTATAATTAATATTTATTTTAAAAAATATAATTACATAATTACTTTTATTATATACACAGGCATTGGCAAACTTTTAGTAAATTAGGTTTAGATTTTTTTACAACTAGATTTTATATACACAACAATATTTGACATTAGCACAATTAAATCACGGTTAATCTTAGTCAAAATCTCCTTAATACCGTAATAAAACTCTCTAAGTAAATTGAAATTCACAAATCATCATGAAAATTTAATTTTTCTTTTATTTTCTCGCCAAAGAAAAATTTTATACTATGCTAAAGAAACCAATGCAAGAAAGAACAGATTTGCAGAACCGAACATGATAATTATCACATCTAAAACACCCAACAAAGCAATAACAGCTATATTTTTTATTGCAAAACAAATTTAAGAATTCAAAAAAAAAAATAATAATTCAATTACTTCACTAATCAAAATAAGATATGATCAACTAATTGCATGCTTTTACCATCTTCTTCCTTTGCTCCTTCTCTTCAGCTCCTTGCTTTAACAGCTCTGACGAAGATCCACCAATCCCAGAATTTCATTTTGATTAATTTACTGGAACAAGGCTTCTTATACAAGTACTTGCTGAGATTCTATTACAAATAATCTTATATTGTTCTGAAGGTCCGAAAATTTCAAGTTTCTCAGCACTTCTCTGCTGCATATCATACAAGAAAAAACTTTTACCATTGTAATTATACAATAATAAGACATCATCGCCGGCTTTAGTTCTTAAACAACACAAAGCTTTCATGTAAGGACAAGGAATTTCATTCAGATGAGTAGAAGCTGATGCTTTATAAAATATTTTAGTCCAAGACTCCATTTTTCCATATTCTTTCATAACCCATATCTCAAAAATCCAGTCGCCTGCCAAACCACATATAGCTAAGCTTCCTCCAAGTTCCTCCACATGCAAGTAACTGTGTCCATTCATATTCATATCAGGTATTGCAAGCTCATAGATCTTTTCCTCTACAAGATCAAATGCAAGTATCACTCTGCCTTTGGTATCTCCTTTGAGCTCAACGACCCAATGCAGGGATCCACCAACAAGGACACCGATGCTTCGACGATTATTACATTTACGAATAATAGAATAATTATGCAGATATTTGATCCTTGTCAAAGAATTAGCTTTCAAACTGTAAACCACAACTCTTACATTGTTGTCCATGTGGGGTTGAATCAGAACGATCAGCTTGTATTCATCGTTCACAGCATCGTAGCCAAATCCACGCAGCAGTTCATACTCACAATGACTGCGACCCCAAAATCTAGGTAAAGTTCTGTGCTTTCTCGTCGATGGATTCCACAAGATTATGCCTTGACCATTGTACATAGCAAGCAAGCCATTGCAAGAACCAAAAACATCTCCATAGAACTTGCGATCCCATATATCATAGACTGTATAAGCATAACTTAATAAAGTATCAAAGTAAGAGCGGTTGGGACGATGAAGCTCTCTAGCGCATCTATCTGATTCAGATGAGTCTAAGTCAATTCCATATATGGAACCATCTGGCTTAATTTCATGAATAATGAGGCTGCGACTGGTGCTGGTTTTGATAGATTGATTGAGATGGAGATTGATGAATTCTGGGCTGTCAATGAAGGAACAACAAGTTTTTGACAAGCATCTGAAGCGTAAAAGAGTTTCAATGGGTAAAAGGAATAAAATTTCTGTGAAAATATCATAATTGAAATTCATCAGAGAAAATTACGCTGGAACTAGCGGCGATGGTATTGAAGGGCAAAGGAATAAATCGCTTAAATACAATGATTCCCAATCTTGATGAACGGGAACTTTGAACTTGAGACTCCCAATCTTGATGGAACTCTATTTAAATCTTTTTATTGAGATTAAATTTTTTATTCATAAAAATTATCCAGTAATAACTTCCATCATAAATCTGCTAATATTATATATTGATAAATAAATTTTTAGATAATTAGTAGTTTTTAATTAAATAGAATCATATCCACGTATAAATCTTAATGAATATTTTGTCATCTCCCGTGATTTCTTTGATGATTTCCATAATTTCTTTGTGATATTCTATCATTAGGTTTAATAGAATCGTATCCAATCTTAAAACAAAATCATTTTGTTATTGAAAATAAGTCTAAATCTACCTACTTTCTAGCGAAATTAAATAGATTCATTTTCTTTATGATATTGCAACCTCTTTTTAATGATGTTGCCTAGGGACAGAAGCAGAGACGTCCACCAATGCTTCATGGTCTGATTCCAAATGGATCCTAACTATTGGAGATTAATTGAAAATTTCTAAAAATTGATTAATGTTAGTTTTATTTAGTTTTAATTAGCTAATCTTTGTTCAGATTTTTTAGGTTAGGTTTCTTCAATTGTTATTGAGCTAAACACATCCAATGTTATGAAAAATTTTAAAGATGCAATCACTGATTTTCTAAATATTTTAATAAATTATTTTTACAATTATTCAATATTAAAATATTAGGATATAAATATAAATTTTATGAAAAATTTGAATTATTTTATTTAACAAACTAAAAAAATTGAGATATAAACGTGTATCCATAAAAATGTTTAAATTATTTTAGTCAATAAGTAAAAAATATAAATTAAAAAATAATAAAAATGCCAAATAAAATATCACAGTCACAGTATATTAAAATTAATTTGAATTCATGATAAAATCGTAATAAATTTTAAAAGTTTAATTTAATTATCTAAAATTTATAAAATTATATATATATATATTTGTAAATCACAATTATCCTTATCACAATAAAATATTTTATGAAAATTAATTTGTTTTTACAAATAATATTATTAATATTTAAAAAAATCAGAAATTTGCAGAAATCCTTAAAAAAAAAAAAAATCAAAGGATTGTCAAAAATTAAATACCGGGATAAATCCACCCAGCTAATTTTTAGCTTTCATTGGCAATAAAGGATTACAGAATGCGGTTTGTATAATAACCACAGTAATCATGATTCATTGAGTAATTTCATCGAACACTAGAGAATCTTAGAGGGAAATAATTTTAAAAAAAAAGTGAGAATTTTCAAGGTAAGCATTTTTCTATTTCAGTATTGTTAGCTATGAGAAGGACAAAAAAGAAAAAGAAGAATTTTCAGGAGTAATTAATTAATTGTTAACATAAATAAAATTAATCAATTAAAATTATTTCTCATAAAATTCAATAATATTATATTGTAAAAAATTATTACTTTTTAAATTAAAAATTCTAATAAAATTTTTGGTGTAAATGATAATAATTATTAAAATAATATTTTAAAAATTAATTATCAAACTAATTTAATACTATATTTTATTATATTTATGCAAAAAAAGGTAAATTATCTTGTTTGTTAATTTTTTAAATATTCATTATATTATTTTAAGCTATTTATTTTAATATTTAAATATATTTATTAAGATTATCTAATATTTTAAATCGAATATCTGTTCAATACTAATCCAATTAGCAATATATAAAAATCAAAGATAATTTGATAATCAATTAAATTTAAAATTTAAAATTAAATTCTTTACGTATATATCTTTATCTGTTTTAATAAATTCAAAATTGTATTAATTATTAATAAATTTACTTATCAAATATAATTTCACGTGATTTTGTTGAACACTGAAATATAAAAACTAATAAAAGGATGTTTTGCAGTTTTGATAAATTTATTTTTCTTTTTTTTTTAAACAAAAAAAAAAAAAACAATTTTAAGGTTGTGCAAATCTAAAATTCAAAATACTTTATCTATTCACAATCAATTTATTTGTCAAATGCTTACTACATAAAATATTTTTTTAAAATTTAATTGTTAAATAATTTAAATTTGGTAAGAAGAGAAAAGTAATGAAATTACTAAATATATTCTTAATAATTTATGATTTATAAATTTTTTTTTTTTGAGATGGGATTTATAAAAATCTTTAAATAGTTGTTACGCTCATTCTTGAATTTATTACTAATGATTTTATAAATTATTTTCATTCATTAATATGGATGTTTATTTTTTATACTATTTTTATAAAAAATAATTTATTATATTTTAATTAATTTTACATAACAATATTAAATACTTACTTTTTTAATAAATCATATGAATGGTGTTATAAATTTTGTTAAATTAAATTGATAAGTATAAATCATTATTAAATTTAACAGATTCGTGATTATATGATCAGAGTATATATTTTATAATTTTATTTTATAGTAACGTATTAAAATGTGAGATTGTTTTGGTAATAATATTATCGGATTATATTTAATAATAGTAATTTGGTGCTGAAATTTATTTTATTGAAAAAAATATGTTGTTTTTGATAATAACTCGAATGCTAAGGTGTTTCGATAAATCTGTTGATGTGTAAAATTACTATAGAATGATAAGTGTCAATTTATTTTTTTAAATTAAATTTACATGGAAATTATTAATTTATTATATAATATATATAATAATTAAAATATAATTTTAAAAATATATTTTTTTGTGTGAATAAAAATATTGTTTATCCTATAATATGAATATTATGATTTATTTAATTATTGTTGATAATATTTTTATAATTTTAAATAATTTATTGATGTCAAAATTTAATTTAAAAGAAAAACCTTTCATTAATTAATAAAATTTTAAAATATAATATAAATAAAATATTAAATCAAAATCATTCGGTACTCGTATAGGGTGTACAGAGTTTGAGACGAAGAATGATCTTATAATATGCTAAAGAGACAAATGCAAGAAAGAACAGATGCAGAACTGAACATCATAAATCTCTCACTGTTTACGAATTCAAATACAGAAATAAGATCAATAAAAATTCACTTCACCCATCAAAACCGTCTCTTCCTTTATTCCTTTTCTTGAGCTCCTTGCTTTGATAGCTCTGACGAAGGCTCACCAATTCCAGAATTTCATTCTAATTAACTTACTGGAACAAGGCTTCTTATAAAACTATTTGCTGAGATTCTATTACAAATAATCTTATGTTGTACTGAAGATCCAAAAATTGCAGGTTTCTCAGCACTCTTCTGCTGCATATCATACAAGAAAAAACATTTACCATCTAAATTATACAATAATAAGACATCATCGCCAGCTTTAGTTCTTAAACAACATAAAGCTTTCATGTAAGAATAATATGGATACCGACGAGGAATTTTATCAAGAAAACTTGATGAGAGATGAAATATTTTCGTCCAAGTCTCCATTTTTCCATATTCTTTCATAACCCATATCTCAAAAATCCAGTCGGCCCTCGAACCACATATGGCTAGGCTTCCTCCAAGTTCCTCCACAGGCAAGCAACAATATTCATTATTCATATCAGGTATTGGCAGCTCATAGATCTTCTCTTCTACAAGATCAAACGCAAGTATCACTCTGCCATTAATATTTCCTTTGAGCTTAACGACCCAATGCAGGGATCCACCAACAAGAACACCGATGTTTGGACGAGTATTACATTTATGAATAATAGAATAATCATGCAGATGTTTGATCTTTGTCAAAGAATTAGCTTTCAAACTGTAAACTACAACTCTTACATTGTCTTCCATGTGGGGTTGAATCAGAACAATCAGCTTGTATTCATCGTTCACAGCATCATAGCCAAATCCACGCAACAGTTCATACTCACAATGACTGCAACCCCAAAATCTAGGTAAAGTTCTGTGCTTTCTGGTTGATGGATTCCACAAGATCATGCGTTCACCATTATACATAGCAAGCAAGCCATTGCAAGAACCAAAAACATCTCCATAAAACTTGCAATCCCATCTGTCATCAGCTGTGTAAGCATGGCTTAATAAAGTATCAAAGTAAGAGTCGAAGGGACGATGAAATTCTCCAGGGCATCTATCCGATTGAGACGAGTCTAAGTCAATGGCATAGATGGAACCGTCTGGCTCAATTTCATCAATAATGAGGGTGGAATTGGTGCTGGTTTTGGTAAATCGATTAAGATGGAGATTGATGAATTCTGGGCTGTCAATTAAGGAACAACATGTTTTTGACAAGCATCTGAAGCGTAGGAGAGTTTCAACAGACAAAAGGCATAAAATTTCAGTGAAAATATCATAATCGAACTTCATCAGAGAAAATTAGGGTGGAATGTAGCGGCTAATAGTATTGAAAATCAAAGAATAAATGGCTTAAATACAATGACCTATCTTTTTTAGGGTTGGAGTTCGGTTCTGCCTCAATAGATTTGGATCTTTTTTTATATTTTCAACCGACTCCAAGGGGAACTTTGAATTTGAGAGTCCCAATCTTAATGAAACTCTATTTAAATCTAGGGTTTTTATAATTTAATTTAGTTTATTTTTTTATTTATAAAAAATATATAATGATAACTTCTATCATAATCTGTTAATATTTTTTTCAATAATAATTGAATAATTAAACGAAAAACTCTAATAAGAAATAATAATAGATGGAGTACATTTTATTATTTAACTTGATCGAATTTTAATATTATGGATTTAAATAGCTATAATTAAATTTGAAATTAATTCAAATTTAAAAAATAATTCCGTTCTGGATTCGAATGAAATTCAAATTTTATGTATAAATATTCATGCTTAAATTTATTTATATAAATAATTAATTTAATATAAAAAATATATTTTATAAATTTTTTATATATTTTTATTTAAAAATTAAAATTTAAATATTTTTTAAAAAATTAAATTTTTTAAATAAAAATTATTAATGAAAAATATTTTTATATAAATCATTAATTAAAATATATAAAATTAAATGGATTTAAATTTTATTCAAATAATTTAAATTAATTTTTAATTGCATTCCAAAGATAAATTTAAATATTATTAATTTAATTTAAATCGAATTTAAATAGTTTAATTTCCACATACCTGGTGATATCTTTAATTATAAAAAATATATCTATTTTTTAAAAAATATTTTTTATATTTTAAGAAAAATAGAAAACGTGTTTATTTTAATATTTTTATTCTAATAGAAAAATAAAAATTAAATTTTTTACTTTATAAATTTTATAAAGAAACTGAAAAATGCTGAAATGAATTATAATAAGTTTCTTAAAAATATATGTTAATAATAGTTTAATTAGATAATAAATATTAATAAATAAAATCAAAAAATTCATGTACTATTACCGTACTCATAATATCTCATTTATAGTAATAAATTACAAAATTAATGTATTTTCTTAATTTTATATCACAATAATTTTTTTATCAACTTCAACTAGACATAATAATATAATATTATTATATTATATATAACAAATTAAATAAAAAATATATAATAATTAATTAATATATTATAATAGTGTATACAATATGCATTATACGTTATGAAAAAAACTAGCTATTATAAAACAAACAAATAAAAAATTTATCATCTATAGAAGTGCAGCTAAATCATTGATGTTGCAGAAGAATTTCAGTGGAAATAAAAATCTAAAACCTGATCGTAGAGAATTATCATTCTCCATTTACAAATGAACCCAGTTGATAATTTGACCTACATCCTTTCATGGAAGAATTCTAGTGACAGATTCATTGAACGATTATGTACCTAGCAATAAAACTGCAGTGCATCTGCTATGTCAAGTAGCGAATTTGATCAAGGTACTTTGGTTGTGTTCGCCAATAATTTTACAAGTAGTGTCTTATCATTCAAAATATTAGAACATTTAATGATAAAGTGGATTATGAAAATATCCACTCATTATTATAAGAGCTAGTATTGCCTACCAGGCCTTCATTTTTTGACACTTCATAGATGTTTGCATTCACAATAAACAAGCAATCAAATTCACTAAACCTCAAGATTTTGCAACATAGATATTAAAAAAAGAAAAAAAAAAAAGTCTGAAGAGAAGTAAAAGTTGGCTATGAAAGTTACTCATCAAAATCTTTACTGCTGCACCAAGGAAATTAAGGGAATCAATTAGAAACTACGGATTTAATGGGCATAAGATTCATTTGCTGCAAGCTATACATTTTTTAACCAAGATATCCTAGATTTTTCATTAAAGCCAAAGCCGAGTTCTGTGAGACAATTGAGGCACATGTTCGAGATACTTGATCACAAACCATTCCCGCAAGAGCTTTTCAGAAGGTATCACCAACGAGGATAAATGGATGTCTGCCCTAATCAAACCCTTCAAGAGCAAAACTCTTACAACTGAACATCTTGGCATGATCCTCCTCTCCAGACTAAAACAAAGCACAATTGGAACTCTAGCAACAGCAGCAGGCTGCCAACCCATCTTACACACAAGAAAATCCATTATGCCAATGGGCTTCCTATAAGACAATGCCTTACATGTGGGATACTTTCTGAAAATCGACGAAATCTCATCTTAAGACAAACCCAACCTCACCTCCATTTTGTTCTCCCATGTTTTGTACGATAAGAGCTGCAAAATTTTGACTGCCTCAACAAACATAAATTTTAAAGGTGAAGTCCCAGTTTCATAACCTTCTCAACCACTTCAACCCAGTCAATCTTAACGGGCATAAGATTGACTTGCTGCAAGCTATACATTTTTCAACCCTGAAATCCTAGATTTATCATCCAAGCTAAAGCCAAGTTCTGTAAGACCCACTTTTTTCTGAAAGATATCCAACAATTCAGGAACATGTTCCTGATACTTGATCACAAACTTTTCCAAGAAGAGCTTTTCAGAAGGTATCAACACTGAGGATAAATGGGTGTCTGCCTTAATCAAGCCCTTTAAAAGCAAAACTCTTAAAACTGAACATCTTGGCATAATCCTCCTCTCCAAATTTAAACCAAGCACAAGTGGAAATTCAGTAACAGCAGCACGCTGCCAACCCATCTTGCACACAAGAAAATTTATTGTACCAATGACTTTCTTCTCAGAAAAAGCCATACATCCGGGGTACTTTCTGATAATTGACGAGATCTCATCTTCAGAAAAACCCAATCTCCTATAAACCTCCATTTTGTGCTCCCATGCTTTGGGGGATACCGGATACAAAAAACGGATTGCCTGAACAAATATAAATTTTGAAGGATCAAATCCTAGTTTTATAATCTTCTCAACCCCTTCAGCAAACTTGCCCACTTCTTGAGACATGATTTTCGGAGAGTGGCGAACCAAGTAAGAGATGTAAGATTGAGAGATTCCAAGCTCTCTCAAGAGTGATGAATTCTTAGAAAATCTTTTCTGCAATACGCCAAAAAATCGGTTTCTCATGCGATTGAGAGTTATAACAACTTTCTCATCAGAAACAAGTACGCTTTTAAGGATCTCATAAGTTGGGATCAGACACCGCTCTAAGCTTCTAGTCAACAAATCTGGATTCCTGGAAACAATTATAGGAAGGTCTGATCTTGAAACCCCTATAGAACGCAGAAAATCAAACTTGGGCAAGAGAGTTTTCTCTGGATGCGCTATAAGCACCTCCGGCCGAATCTTAATAATTTGGGAGATGTGAGAATTGGTGAATTCATGTTCCCTGAGAAACCTAAGTACTGAGTCTGGTCTTTCAGGAGTTTGAAAACGTAACTTGTGCTTAGAGACAGATTGAGCAGATTTTAGAGTGAATCCACAAGAATTTATGAGATATGAGATTACAAATGAGTGCTCATTCAAATTAGAAGATACAGTAGAAGAAAATGATCTGATTACGGCTAATGAGTGAAGAGGAAGAACATCCAGTTGGGCATTTGAGATCAACAGAGAAAAACACTTATTCATTGCTAATCTTGAACCAGAAAAACTAAACATTGCAGAATGCTCACCGAAATTTTCGAAGTGAATCAGTGATGCTTTAGGTTTTGAGGTAAGAACAGCACGCCGTCAAGCGAGTGAAGGAAGCTGCCATGCTCTCGTTCCATTTCCATGGAAAACTGCGAAACTTTGCATTATCTCGCCGTTGTCGCTGGTCTAAATATCCAATTCCTATTCCGAATTGCATTTGTTTTGCTGATTTGCCGAGTCTAAAGTCTAAACGCTCGCCGTCGACGGCTTTTGTTGCATGTTTTTTAGGTTTCTTTCGGCTGGCTGGAAATGGGCTTCAAAAGATGCGCTCCAACTCCACCGGCGCTGCGGTCTAATGGGCTTACTTTTATAAAGAATTTTATTTTTAAAAAAGTTTATTATTTGATATGCGACCCATTTTTTATTCTCTCCATTTTAAATTTTAAGAAATTAAAAATAAATCAAAATTATTTTCCTTTAAGGACGCAATAAGTTCAGTTCAAATTTGATTAGTTGTTAAAGTTAAATAAGTTTTAATATAATATAATATTGTTTTTTAATGATTTAAAATATGAAAAAATTAATATTTTAATTAACGTAAATTTTTTTAAAAATGCACAAATATAATAAATAATTTTTGAAACTACAAAAATAAAATTTTATTATATAGAAAAATATTATTATTAAAAATTAATATTTCATTATTAAAAAAATAATATTATATTAAATGAGACTTATTTGACATTTGAGAGAAATTTAATTGGATAAAAAAATTAAATTAAATTAAATTTATTTAGTAAAAATTGAAAGAATTTAATTTAACTTATATTCTTAAAAAAATTTAGTTCTATATTAATTTTAAACATTAAAACTTCATTTATTTTCCAAATACTAAGTTATTTTTTATAAATAAATGAAAGTTTAATTTTATCAAAAAATTTAAAATGATTTCAATATAAAAATACTAATTAATAAAAATTTTTATAAAATTAAGAGGTTAATTAATAAAATTTTTCATAACAAATAAATTAAATAGTAAAATATTTAATAATTAAAATAATTCAATTACTAGTAAATTTTTTAAAATTTTATAAATATTTTAATATAATTTTATAATTTAAGAAATTAACTAGTGAATTCTTTTATACTATAAAAATATAATATTAAAAAATGTGTTTATGGCTGTAAATTTTATATTTTTTATTTTTGAAAATTAAAATTAAATTTTTTATTTTATTATTTATTTTTTAAAATTATTTGGAAAAAAATAAATATAAATTTATATAAAATATCTTTTTAAAATATAATATTTAATAATAAAATAATGATATGAATGATTATCCATGAAAATAAATAATAAATTATGTTTACTTGGCATAAAATATTATAATCAGTAAATCTTTAATTTTTTTATTTGAAAAATATTTTATAATAAGTAGTAAAAATAAAAAATAACACTTTCAAACAAATAAATTTTATTTTATTTTTTATAAAATAAAAAATAAAAAATAAAAAATGTATCGATAATGACCGAATCCTAAATATTTCTTTGTTTTTTCTTTTTTTATCATGCAAATTCCATTTATATTTAAATTAAGGCCAACATGCTATGTAGAAATTTAAAATTGCAATCATCCGAAGAATCCAAGCCATCCAGAATGAGCACCGCACCAACCACATCTCTATTGCTTTCTCCAACTAGACACAACCGAAGAAGAAACAAGCGAACGTACATCAAAGTGTTATACAAGTCCAAAAAGACTTCTAAAATAGAACAAAACCGAACCTACCTAGCACAATTAAGGATTTTAAGGAAAGACCAAACAAAATCTAAACCCCAAAGCACCACTGTCATTAAGCAAAACAGGCACAAAACCAACCAATATCAGAGACAAAATTGATGCCATGACCTTTTCATTTTGTGATAACCATAACATAACATAACCAAGTTGAATGCATCGTGCTCTGGCGCTGACAAATTTCCGGTGGACAATTTTGTTATTGAATTTAATTATATTAACGAATTTAGATTTTCAAGAAATCATTCAAATAAAAATTTAAAAAATATATAAAATTAGATAAAATATAGTTAGTTATTAGTTTTTAAACTGTCTTTAATACATAAAAAATAAATAGTTTGCAAATAATAATTTAATTTTAATTTTAATTTTACAGAAATTTTAAAAAAGAAATTATTGAATATTTGATAAAAATAGAATTAATGAAAAATCGCAAATACTAATGGTTGCTATCTTATTTTGAAAATTATGATATATTAATTAAAATCATTATTTAAGAAAATGAAACTTGGCATAATTATTATGCATTTTAAATATAAATATTAAAATACCATTTATTTATAAAAAATGATATTCTCCAATCCAGATAATACAGTTTTCAGTATGTGTTTGTAAGCTTTCGGTATGTGTTTGTAAGTTTGTCCTGAGAGGGAGGTTTTAGTGTTTTACTAATAGATTAAACTTCATCAAAGCTTGTTTTACTAATAGATTAATTTATACAAAAAGCTGAAGCTATTTAAGATATGAACAACAAATGCATCAAAAAATAGAGAACACAAGTGAAAAAAACAAATCTTGTGCAGAACTACTGGTAAATCAACGATGTTGCCTCATTCAGGGCAAAGAATATCAGTGGAAACAAGGAGCTAAAATTGATTTCCTGTGACCAAGTAGCAAAACTGCAGTGCAACTGCTATCTTCACACATTTATAAAGCATTTCAATAAACAAAACAAAATAGATGTACAATCATTTATAAGAAAAAAAAAACAATCAAAATAACTATTTTAACATCAAGATCTTGCAACACAGATATTAAAAAAAAAAAAAGAAAACTACAAATCTTCACCAGTTAGAACTTGAACAAAAAAAGTAAAAGTTAGTTATGAATCAATTAGAAAAAAAGAACATCATGTTGCAACTAACTAATGGGTTTAAGATTGACATGCTGCAGGCTAGACATTTTTTAACCTAGAAATCTTGAATGTATCATCAAAGCTAAAGCCAAAGCCAAGTTGTGTAAGACCCATTTTTTTATGAAAGATATCCAACAATTCAGGCAAATGTTCCTGATACTTGGTCACAAACCTTTCGAAGAAGAACTTTTCAGAAGGTATCAACACTGAAGATAAATGGACGTCTGCCTTAATCAAGCCCTTTAAAAGCAAAACTCTTACAACTGAACATCTTGGCATAATCCTCCTCTCCAAATTAAAACCAAGCATAAGTGGAGTTTTAGCAACAGCAGCAGGCTGCCAACCCATCTTGCACACAAGAAAATCCATTGTATCAATGACATTTTTCTCAGAAAGAGCCATACATGTGGGATACTTTCTGAACATAGACCAAATCTCATCTTCAGACAAACCAAACCTCTTATAAACCTTCATTTTCTGCTCCCATGATTTGGATGATAACCCATGAAAAACACGGACTGCCTCAACAAAATTAAATTTTGAAGGATCAAAACCCAGTTTCATAACCTTCTCAACTTGTACAGCAAATTTACTTACTTCCTCAGACATGGCTTGCGGAGACTGGGAGAGCAAGTAAGAGATGGAAGATTCAGAGACTCCAATCTCTCTTAAGAGTGAATAATTGTTAAAAAATCTCTTCGGCAAAAAGGAGATAAATCTGTTGTTGAGAGTCTTAACTACTTTCTCATCAGAAACAAGTACACTTTTAAGGATCTCATAAGTTGGGATCAGCCACCGCTCTAAACTTCGAGCCAAGAAATCTGGATTCCGAGAAACCATTACAGAGAGGCCTGTCCTTGAAAACCCTATAGAACGCAGAAACTCCAATTTGGGCAAGAGGGTCTTTTCTGGATGCGCTAAAAGCAAATGGGGTCGAGTCTTAACAATTTTGGAGATTTGAGAAATGGTGAATCCATGTTCCCTGAGAAGCCTAAGTACTGAGTCTGGTCTTTCAGGAGTTTGAAAACGTAAAAACTTATACTTAGAGACAGATTGAGCAGATTTTAGAGTCAATCCACAAGAATTTATGAGATATGAGATTATAGATAAGTGCTCATTCAAATTAGACGAAAAGGATCTGATTACGAATAATGAGTGAAAAGGAAAAATAGCTGATTTGGAATTTGAGATCAACAACAGAGAAACATTCATTTTCAAAGCTAATCTCGGACCGGATAAACAAAACATTGCCGGATACTAACCGAAATTCTCGAGGTCGAAGTGAATCAGCTAAGCTTTAGGCTTCGAGGAATGAGCAGCAAAGCATCAAGCGAATCAGGGTGGCTGACATGCTCTCCTTCCTCCAGTTTCCCTGAAAAATTGCGAAGAAGAAGGAAATTATGAGGGTTTTGCATTTGCTCGTCACTTCTGTATTTTGAAGAAAAAATGACTACTCGGTTATTGTATCAAAAATATTTTATTAATCAGTTATTAAAATATTTTTATTATTTAAAAAAAATTATTAATTAATTAAATTTTCAGTTCAAATTAAAAAAATCAATCAATTCAAATTAATGTTAAAATTCAGTTAAATTTTTAATTTTTTCAATTTTATTTAAATTTTTATTTTTAAAATTTCAATGATTTTACTTTGATTTAATTTTAATAAAAAGTTAATAAAATTGAATCAAACAATAATAATAATATATTATTTTTAATAATATAAAAAAATATATTATAAATAAAATTAAAATATTATCATTAAATTTTAAAATATTAAAAATAAAATATAAAAAATAAAAAATAAAAAATATTAAAAAATCTATTAAATTGAATTAAATCAAACCGATTTAAATTAATTCGATTCAAATCAATTTTAATTCAAAATCAATTTAATTTAATTTTTAAAAATATTAAATTTTAATTTTTAATTTATTTAATTCGATTTATCAAATACTCACCTATATTAATTAGTCCTTGGATATTAAAAATATTTTAAATTTTTTATGATATTTAACTATTAAAATTAATGAATAAATTAATTAATAAATTTTTAAAATTTTAAAAAAAATTTAATATAATTTTTAAAATTAAAAAATTAAATAATAAATTTTTTTATATATTATAAGAATTAAGTAATAATTTTTATTAGTTTGGATGGCACAGCTGCCAAGCGTTGGCGTTCGCAGAGCCCAAACGCTCCGTTTTTATGACTTCTTAATTCTGCTCTAATGACACGGAAAATTAATATGGACAAAAAAATTTTAATTTAATTTTTTAATTAATTAAAAAAAATTATATATTTTTATAAATTAAATAAATTTTAATATAATAAAATATTATTTTAATTTTAAAATATTTTTTATTAATAAATTTTTATTCTATAATTTTAAAAATTATTTATTACTTTTGTATTTTTATGTTAATTAAAATATTAATTTTTAATATTTGAAATTATAAAAAATAATATTATTATATAATTAAAAATAGGGAAAATTACTTTTTAGTCCCTCAGGTTTAACGTAATTAACACTTCTGTCCCTCTATTTTGGCGACCCAACACTTAAGTCCCTCACTTTCTCTTCCGTCCAATTTCGTAGTCCTTCCGTTCATTTAAACCGTTTGGTCAAAGAGTCAAAAGTGAGAGGTGATAATTTTTTCCAGAAATACCCTTCTCTTAATGTGAAATTCCTTTTTTTTTTTTCTCTTTCATGCTTTCTCCCGTTGCAGAAGAAGAAGAAGAAGAAGAAGAAGAAGAAGAAGAAGAAGAAGAAGAAGAAGAAGAAGTTGCTGGGTAGGAAGAAGAAGAAAAAGTTGCTGGGTAGGAAGAAGAAGAAGAAGAAGAATAAGAAGAAGAAGAAAGATTTGCTGGGTAGGAGGAAGAAGAAGAAGAAGAAAAAGTTGCTGGGTAGGAGGAAGAAGAAGAAGAAGAAGAAGAAGAAGAAGTTGTTGGGTAGGAAGAAGAAGAAAAAGTTGCTGGGTAGGAAGAAGAAGAAGAAGAAGAAGAAGAAGAAGAAGAAGAAGAAGAAAGATTTGCTGGGTAGGAGGAAGAAGAAGAAGAAGAAAAAGTTGCTGGGTAGGAGGAAGAAGAAGAAGAAGAAAGAAGAAGAAGAAGAAGAAGAAGAAGAAGTTGCTGGGTAGGAAGAAGAAGAAGAAGAAGTTGCTGGGTAGGAAGAAGAAGAAGAAGAAGAAGAAGAGGGTTAATTTTATCAATTCACGTGTCCCAAACGGCTATTTTGAACGGAAGGACTGCGAATTTGGACGGAAGAGAAAGTGAGGGACTTAAGTGTTGGGTCGCCAAAATAGAGGGACAGAAGTGTTAATTACGTTAAACCTGAGGGACTACAAAGTAATTTTCCCTTAAAAATAATACTATATTAGATTATGATTCAATTAGCTCTTAAATGTAAGTATAGGGATTTGAATAGTTAAAAATAAATAAATTAAATTTATCTAACTCTTAATAAAAATATATTAATTTAATTGAATTTATTTTTAAATTAATATTTTTTAGATAAATTAATATCCTTTTTTAACTTCTGATTTTCATAAATTTTGCTGAAAATAGAGACAAATATTGTTCTTTTATGAAGCAGAGACAAACATTGCAAATTATTTAACCAAATAATTTTAATGTTAATTTGAAACTTTTTCATCCAAATTTATTTTTCGTTTAAAATAATAATTAAATCACCTAATTATTACAGAATACTCCTTAATTAGCTATTCATCTTAAAGAATAGAGATGGACATAACCTTCTGAACCTTTCCAAGAAGAGCTTTTCAGCAGGCATCAACACTGAGGATAAGCTGATGTCTGCCTTAATCAAACCATTTAAAAGCAAAACTCTTACAACTGAATATCTTGGCATAATCCTCCTTTCCAAACTAAAACCAACCACAAGTGGAACTCTAGCAACAACAGCAGACTGCCAACCTGTAACAGCCCGAAAATCGAACTGCTACCGGCGCTAGGATCCAGATCGGCTTAAGGCCGCCGGGACCCGTAGCAAGCCTGCTGTGAACTCTGTGTACCTGTGAAATCTCATACATGATCATACATTTTCGGTAAAAAGTAAAATTTTTCTCTGTTCCAAGGCTTAACATGTGCATACACTGTAAACCCCTGCTAGAGCTCTCGTAGGTGGGCTACCTCATATCCTGTTAAGCCTGGTTTTTCATACATATAACATAAAATATTTCCATAAAAAGATCATGTATACAAAGGATTACCACTCTTAGAAGCAAGCACCATTCTAATGAATCCAAGCTACGCCCGATCTGTACATGCACTGATTAATGCAACATCTTCGTGCTCACTAATGCAATACTATAAATATGGCATAAATGATGCATGAAACATGCTAAAAATGTTTGAGGTCTCATATTAAACGATTTAGTTCAGTTCCCACTCACCTCTGGCTGCCTCTGTACTGACTCTGCAGGTTCTGAAGCAGTGCTCACTGCTGAACTCCTTGGTTCCTCTGGTCCGTTTCCTACACAGGTGGACTGAAATGAGGGACCAAACTAACTCAAGAACATCGCTAAGAAACTCCCCAAAAACCCTCTAAAGCATCCTAGAACAACCACATAAAACATGCAAAAGAAAGCTGGACAGGGCACTTTCAGCGGCAGGTTCGGCGGCCAAAACTCCCCTCCAGAGACGAAACTCATGCGTGTTTGGCGGCACCTTCGGCAGCCGAAAGTCTCGTCCAGAGATGAAACTCAACCTTCGGCGGCACTTTCGGCGGCCGAACCTTGCCTCCAGAGACGAAAGTCCAAATGTTCAGGGGCAAGCTTTGGCAGCCGAAACTGCCTCCACAAGGGGTTCGGCGGCCGAACCTTCCTTCGGCGGCCGAACCTTCCTTCGGCGGCCGAACCTGGTTTTGCCCGTTGGGCAGAAACCTGCTCTGTTTCATGCAAACGTCACCCAAAACCTATCCAACATGGATAGCAACTACTCCCAACTAGCATATACCATATAACATGCATAAAGAGGTCTAAACCTATCCTAACACCTCCAACAAACATATCAACCAACACTTAACCATGCTGATACACCAAAATCCTCAAAAACCTCCCTTAACCTAAGCATCTACTCCCAACTAGCATATACTATATAACATGCATAAAGAGGTCTAAACCTATCCTAACACCTCCAACAAACATATCAACCAACACTTAACCATGCTGATACACCAAAATCCTCAAAAACCTCCCTTAACCTAAACATGCATAACTACCCATACAACTCCCATAAAACCTTCAAAATCAAGAAAGGAAGTTCAGGATCTGCACTTACCTCTTCCAAACAAGAGCTTGAACGATCCCTACGTGGAGATATGGAGAAATCCTCTCTCAAACTCTCCAAGCGTCCAAACCTTTGCTCTTTTGCTTAAAACTTCAAAAACACATGAAAATCCATCAAAACCATGAAAGATTTGAGAAAACATATAAATCACTCAAGGAAGATCAAGTCTCACCTCAGCTCGTGCAAATGGAAAGAAAATCTTATCCATTTGACCGACTTAGGGCCTTTTATAGGTGGCTGGCCAGACCACTTTCGGCGGCCAAATGTGAAACCCGAAAGCCATGCATGTTCGGCGGCCGAAAGTCACCTTCGGCGGCCGAACCTTGGCTTTTCTGCCTTGGTGCTTTTCTTGCAAAACCTCATTTCTTTTAACACTGAAAACATTAAAACGCGTATAAAATCATATAAAACATAGCCCTTACCCTTCTAGAGACTTCCGACATCAGAAATTCCACCGAACTACAGAAATTCCGACGCCGGACTCTAGCCGGGTATTACACAACCCATCTTGTATACAAGAAAATCCATTATACCCTTAACCTTCTTCTTAGATAAAGCCATACATCGGGATGTTTTTGAAAATCGACCGTATCTCATCTCCAGACAAATCCAACTTCCTTTAAACCTCAACTTTTGTTCTCCCATGTTGTGTGCGATAACATATGCAAAACACGTGACATATAGATGAATATAAATTTGATATGTGTTGAATCTACTAAAAATAAATTTTTATTTTTTTAAAATAAAATAAATTACTATAGTAGTTAGTAGAGTCAATCCTAAATAATTATATTGAATGAACAAAAATAACAACAAATATAAAATGGAGGGATTTCAAATGCAAATGAATAAAATATAATTCAATGAAAAACTATATTAATTCAAAAAAAACAATCAATTAAATTTGAAAGAGAAAATCAATGTGAGATGAATTCAGCTAAAGGATCGATCTCAATTTCAGCTTCATTGGCTGATCATAAATATAAAGGTAATTTCAAATTATTTATTGATAAATTAGTTATAAATATAAAAAAACACTTCAAATATCCAATCCTTATTATTTTTTAAACTAGCTAAAAGATATTCGTTAACTAGCTCTATCTCTTGGATAACCATAGGAGACGCTCTTATAATTTAATTCAATTATTGCATTAAGAATTAGAAAGACCTAATTCTAACTAATAAACGCAAAATGATTGATTCACTTTAGCTATCTTCAGGAAGCGCTTATGTAATCTGATTCACAACTTGTTTCAAATTAAACTAAACAATTACAGATTTAATCAACCTGAATAGCAAATATTATTTTAACAATTGCACAACGGGGCTGCTTTATCGTAACAATCAATAGAATAATAATAAACACTAATAATAGAAATAACATAAATACCAAAAGATAATAAAGAAATAATAAAATCAATTAGATCTTATAACCAATTGAACTGAAACTTCAATTATTCTTGAACTGAAACTTCAATTATTCTTGAACTGAAACTTCAATTATTCTTTAACTGAAAAGAGAATTTAGTCACAGTGACATTAAAATATCATTTTTACATAGTACTAAACATCCTAGTTCAACCTAAATATCACTGACTAAAATCAGATGTGAAGGTTTTCCTCAAAAGAGTTGAGTCTGATATGACTTGGCAGACGAGGATTTTCTGATCGCGTATCAGATTTGGAAATGGACTCTGATTATTCTCGTCAAATATATTATGCCAATAACGTAGTCCATAACACAGTGCATCTGATAATTAGAGTTCAAACATCTTCTTTTAGTGAGAAATTGAATGAAACTAGGAAAAAGTGGTCCGCATATGAGCATGAGTTGTATGCAGTATTCCGAACTTTTAAAACTTGGGAGCAATATCTGATGGGACGAGAGTTTATTATTCACACAAATCATCAATTTTTGATCCATTTTAAAACTCAAAAACATGTGGATAAGATGCATGCTCGATGGGCAGCTTACTTTGAAACTTTTCATTATGTCATCAAACATAAGGCTGGCCATAGTAATAAGGTAACTGATGCTTTGAGTAGGAGGGCTGCTCTATTGATTACAGTTAGTCAGGATGTTGTAGGTTTTGAATTCCTAAAGGATTTGTATGCTACAGATGATGACTTTGCTGATATATGAGCTAGAGTCCAGACTCACTAGCCTGCTGATGGGTTCTTGATACATGATGACTTTCTTTTTAAGGAGAACAAGTTATGCCCTCGATCTTTTTTGCGGGAAAAGCTTATTCGAGAGGTCCATGGATGAGATTAGAGTGGTCATTTGGGGCGTGACAAGACTATTGTTGGGTTGGATGAGCGTTTTTACTGGCCACAATTAAAAAGGGGTACACGTCGGATGGTCCAAAAGTGCCCAGTTTGTCAAACTCAGAAGGGACATTCGCAAAATACAGGCTTATACACTCCACTGCCTATTCCAGCACATCCTTGGGAGGACTTGTCTATGGATTTTTTTCTTGGTCTTTCACGTACTCAACGTGGATCTGATTCCATTTTCATTATTGTTGGCAGGTTCTTCAAAATGGTGCTTTTCATTCCTTGCAAGAAAACTAATTATACTTCTCATGTGGCAAGATTGTTTTTCCAGGAGGTTGTAAGCTTACATGGCGTCCCTAAGACCATTACTTCTGACATAGATGTAAAATTTCTAGCTCATTTCCGGGTGACTTTATGGAAACGTGTTTGAACTGAACTTTGACAAAGTAGTGCTGCCCAACCCCAAACTGATGGACAAACTGAAGTGGTGAACCGCACGCTTGGCAATCTTCTGCGCTGCATCTGCAGTAACAAGAAAACTGCTTGAGATCTTGCTCTTGCCTAAGCAGAATTTGCTTACAACAGCTCCACAAAAATGTCACCATTTGCTGTTGTGTACAGAAAAGTCCCAGCGCGTACAGTTGATCTTATTGCCCTTCCCACAGGTTCTCACAACAGTATTGCAGCAAACAACTTGACAAAACAGCTACAACAATGCCTTATAAAAGCCAATAACAAATATAAAGCTACAGCTGATAAACATAGGCGTTTCAAGTCCTTCAATATTGGTGACCAAGTTATGGTGTATTTACGCAAGGAGCGGGGTGGAGGACAGAAAAAGCTTGACACCAAGAAGATTGGTCAATTCCGAATCATTCAGAAGATCAATGACAATGCCTATGTTCTTAACTTCTCACATGAGATGAAAATTTCCAAGACGTTTAATGTGTCAGATCTATTTCAGTACTATCCTGCTGATGACAACTTGAGGTCGAGTTCTTTACAAGTGGAAGGGAATGACATTGAGCAACTAGCCTTGGACTTTACGGCAGACTTGGATCAGACCTAACTTTTACTGCCGACGTCCAATAGAGACCCACGATAACTTTTTAGAAAGGGAATTTCGAGCGCACAACTTTCAAAAGTGTAACAAGGGCCATAAGCCTGTCACAAAGTTTGATATGGAAATTCTATCGTTTAAGGGGTTAATTTTGTATTTTAATTATTTTTTTGAATATTTTAGGTATTTTCGTAATTTTATATATTATGGTTTTATTTCTGTTATAAATAGTCTCCTTTAGTTATTAGAAACTCACTTTTCAATTTCTGAGAAATTTCAATAAGACTTTTCGTCTTCTAGCCTATCATTTCTCTTATTTCGTCTTAGCCAAACAATATTGATTAAAACTCCTACGGAGTCTAAATAGTCTTTTATCATTCTCTTATGAACTTGGTTACACCCACGACTCTTCATAATTTTAGAATTTAGAATCCAAACATGATTTATCTCTTGTTATTCTTCAATCCTTTCTTATCCCGTTAAAATATCAAAATTCAAATAAATCAACCTGTTTTAAGTAAAATCAAACTCAAAATCTAAGTGTTTTAAATTTTTCCACATTTAGATGAGACTTGCCCTCAAAGCATAAACTCATTGATCATTCTATCTCAAAAACTCATAAGCAGTTATCCCCAATCCTTAAAATTAATGGCTCAAAGAGTTAAACTAATTCACATTAAACAACTAGCATACCACAACAAGATCTCATCAATGTATACAAATCATAAAAAAAATATACCAACGTGTCCTTAAAGCCAAGATGTAACAAATTCATTTTCAATATGTGAACATACAATTTAGTTCAATAATTTTTAAGTTAATGCATTAAAAAACATATATCCAACCAACCAACCAGGAAGTCCCTAAAGTTGTGATTTTCACCAAGGAACAAAGGAACTTAATTTTCTTTCTCTTTTTCTCTTTTTTTTTATTTGATGGTCTTGATTCAAAATTTCTATCGGCTTTTATGAGAGTGTACTCTCCCAGCGCTAATTTTTTCCATTTACAAAAGACATGTTTTGCTTAAGAAGAGTGGACCCGAACCATCCAAATCAACTAGTGATGATGAACCATCTTATTAGGATATATTTCAAACTATTGATGGCCCCAATGAGGTATAATTTTCCCAATTATAGACTTTTTCCATCCACAATGGACATCCATTGCTTAAGCGGAACAAGTGTCGTACTACTTCAACCCGCCAATATTAGTGAACCACTTATTTATTATTATTTTTTTAATATCTAATATTTCTTGGAGCATTATTCTTCATTGAGACTCACCAAAACAAGTTGAGCAAAGTTTTAAAATGCACTAATATATCCTTTAACAAGCAACATCAGTTCATCTGAATAAGAATTTGCACATTTTAATCTATAAAAATAAATGCTAGAATTAATGATGATTTACATAAAAATAAAAAGACAAGAGGAACCCATTAATTTTACAGAAATTTTAAAAAAGGAATTATTCAATGTTTGATAAAAATAGAATTAATGAAAATTCGCAAATATTAATGGTTGCTATCTTATTTTGAAAATTATGATATATTAATTAAAATCATTATTTCAGAAAATTAAACTTAGCAAAAAATTGTAGAGAAAATCACATATTTAGCATCAATTATTATGTATTTTAAATATAAATATTAAGACTCTATTTATTTGCAAAAAGTAATTTATATTTGAAAAATATTTTCCATAGAAAATATTTTCTGTAAAAAATAAAATAAATTATTTTCATTATTTAATTGAAGTCATTTTCTTTAAAATGGCATAATTTTTTCTTTGATTAGGAAAATATTTTTTATTAGATAAATTATTTTAGTGCTCCAAATGTCAAAAAAATATAAAACATATTTTCCAGAAAAATATTTTCACTAAAACATTCGGAGCCTAAGTTTATTTTGTATTATAATATGAAAATAGGAAAAATTACTTTTTAGTCCCTGAGGTTTAACGTAATTAACACTTCTGTCCCTCTATTTTGGCGACCCAACACTTAAGTCCCTCACTTTCTCTTCCGTCCAAATTCGTAGTCCTTCCGTCCATTTAAACCGTTTGGTCAAAGAGTCAAAAGTGAGATGTGATGATTTTTTTCAAAAATGCCCTTCTTTCAACGTGAAGAAGAAAGAAGAAGAAGAAGAAGAGGAGGGTTAATTTTGTCAATTCACGTGTCCCAAACGGCTATTTTGGATGGAAGGACTATGAATTTGGACAGAAAGAAAAGTGAAGGATTTAAGTGTTGGGCCGCCAAAATAGAGAGACAGAAGTGTTAATTACGTTAAACCTCAGGGACTACAAAGTAATTTTCCCTATGAAAATATTTATAAAGATGTTTCCTGTTAGCCTCTGTCTATATACAGTAGAAATTAAGCCACGCTGGGACAGAACAATGAGAAAAATTAAGCTTCATCAAAGCTTGTTTTACTAATAGATTAATTTATACAAAAAGCTGAAGCTATTTAAGATATGAACAACAAATGCATCAAAAAATAGAGAACACAAGTGAGAAAAAAAAAAATCTTCTGCAGAACTACTGGTAAATCAATGATGTTGCCTCATTCAGGGCAAAGAATATCAGTGGAAACAAGGAGCTAAAAATGATTTTATGTGACCAAGTAGCAAAACTGCAGTGCAACTGCTATCTTCACACATTTATAAAGCATTTCAATAAACAAAACAAAATAGATGTACAATCATTTAGGAGAAAAAAAAAAATCAAATTAACTATTTAACATCAAGATCTTGCAACACAGATATTAAAAGAAAAAAAGAAAACTACAAATCTTCTCCACTTTGAACTTGAACAAAAAAAGTAAAAGTTAGTTATGAATCAATTAGAAAAAAGGAACATCATGTTGGAGCTAACTAATGGGTTTAAGATTGACATGCTGCAGGCTAGACATTTTTTAACCTAGAAATCTTGAATGCATCATCAAAGCTAAAGCCAAAGCCAAGTTGTGTAAGACCCATTTTTTTATGAAAGATATCCAACAATTCAGGCACATGTTCCTGATACTTGGTCACAAACCTTTCCAAGAATAACTTTTCAGAAGGTATCAACACTGAAGATAAATGGACGTCTGCCTTAATCAAGCCCTTTAAAAGCAAAACTCTTACAACAGAACATCTTGGCGTAATCCTCCTCTCCGAATTAAAACCAAGCACAAGTGGAAATTTAGCAACAGCAGCAGGCTGCCAACCCATCTTGCACACAAGAAAATCCATTGTATCAATGACATTTTTCTCAGAAAGAGCCATAAATGTGGGATACTTTCTGAACATAGACCAAATCTCATCTTCAGACAAACCAAACCTCTTATAAACCTTCATTTTCTGGTCCCATGATTTGGATGATAACCCATGAAAAACACGGACTGCCTCAACAAAATTCAATTTTGAAGGATCAAAACCCAGTTTCATAACCTTCTCAACTCGTACAGCGAATTTGCTTACTTCGTCAGACATGGCTTCCGGAGACCGGGAGAGCAAGTAAGAGATGGAAGATTCAGAGACTCCAAACTCTCTTAAGAGTGAATAATTGTTAGAAAATCTCTTCGGCAAAAAGGAGATAAATCTGTTATTTAGAGTCTTAACTACTTTCTCATCAGAAACAAGTACACTTTTAAGGATCTCATAAGTTGGGATCAGCCACCGCTCTAAACTTCGAGCCAAGAAATCTGGATTCCGAGAAACCATTACAGAGAGGCCTGTTCTTGAAAACCCTATAGAACGCAGAAACTCCAATTTGGGCAAGAGGGTTTTTTCTGGATGCGCTAAAAGCAATTGGGGTCGAGTCTTAACAATTTTGGAGATTTGAGAAATGGTGAATCCATGTTCCCTGAGAAGCCTAAGTACTGAGTCTGGTCTTTCAGGAGTTTGAAAACGTAAAAGCTTATTCTTAGAGACAGATTGAGCAGATTTTAGAGTCAATCCACAAGAATTTATGAGATATGAGATTATAAATGAGTGCTCATTCAAATTAGACGAAAAGGATCTGATTACAAATAATGAGTGAAAAGGAACAATACCTGATTTGAAATTTGAGATCAACAACAGAGAAACATTCATTTTCAAAGCTAATCTTGAACCGGATAAACAAAACATTGCAGGATACTAACCGAAATTCTCGAGGTCGAAGTGAATCAGCTTAGCTTTAGGCTTTGAGGAATGAGCAGCAAACCATCAAGCGAATCAGGGTGGCTGACATGCTCTCGTTCCTACAGTTTCCCTGAAAATTGCGAAGAAGAAGGAAATTATGAGGGTTTTGCATTTGCTTGTCACTTGTTTCCGGTAAGGTCTGTATTTTGAAGAAAAAATTGACTACTTAGCCGTTGTTCAAAAAAAATTTATTAATTAATTTTTCAATTTTAAAAAAATATATTAAATTATTTTTATTATTTTTAAAAATTTACTAATTAATTTTATTATTAAATATTTTATTATTTAATTTTTATAATTTAAAAAATTTTTTAACTGATCCTCATAATTTTAAAGAGTTTATTACCTAATAAGAGTTAATTGTTGAAACTAAACAAATTCGATTCATTTAAATTAACTTTAAAATTTCAGTTTAATTTCAATTTGATTTAATTTTTATTTTTAAAAGTTTTAATTATTTTAATTTAATTTGATTTTAATTAAAAATAATAATAAAATAAAATAATAATAACATATTATTTTTAATAATATAAAAGATTAAATTATAATTAAAATTAAATTTTAAAATATTAAAAATATATATAAAAAATAAATATATTAAAAAATATATCAATTAAATAAAATCAAACCGATGAAATTAATTCAATTTAAATTAATTTTTATATAAAATTAATTTAATTTAATTTTTAAAAATATTAAATTTTAATTTTTAATTTTTTTGATTTAATTTTAAATTTAAATTAAGAATATTTTAATTTTTTTATAATACTAAGGATAAAAGTAATGAATAATCCAACTAGCATATTTTTAAAATATTAAAAATATTTTAATATATTTTTTAAAATTTAAAGGTAAACTAATAAATTTTTCTTTATAACAGGATTACATAGTAATTTTTTTGGGATAGCTGCCAAGCTGTTGGCGTTCGCAGAGCCCAAACGGCTCCGTTTTTATGACTTCTTAATTCTGCTCTAATGACGCAACCCATGAGGAAAATTAATATGTACAAATAAATTAAATTTAATTTTTTAATTAATCAAAAATTTATATATGTTAATTAAAAATTAAATAAATTTTAATATAATAAAATATTTTTTAATAGCAAAATATTATTTTATTTTAAAATATTTTTTATTGATAAAATTTTATTCTGTAATTTTTAAAATTATTTACTATTTTTTATTTTTATATTAATTAAAATATTAAATTTTTAATATTTAAATTATAAAAAATAATATTATATTAAATATGATTCAATTAACTCTTGAATGAAAGTATGAAAATTTAAATAGTTAAAAGAAATAAATTAAATTTATCTAACTCTTGAATAAAAATATATTAATTTAATTAAATTTATTTTTAAATTAATATTTTTAGATAAATTAATATCCTTTTTTAACTTCTTATTTTCATAAATTTTGCTGAAAATAGAGACAAATATTGTTCTTTTATGAAGCAGAGACAAAAATTGTAAATTATTTAACCAAATAATTTTATATGTTAATTTGATACTTTTTCCATCCAATTTTATTTTTCGTTTAAAATAATAATTAAATCACCTAATTTTTACAGAATACCCCTTAATTTTAACAAATTACCCTCTATCTCGCTAATTACTTTATTCTCAATAATTCTAGAAAAGTATAATAACTTTGGAGTAAAAAAAATAAAATAGATTTTAAAAAATCACATAAATAATTATTATTTTTGATAGAGAAAAATTAAATTAGAAAAGAACAAGTAAGATAATAATATCTAAAAAATAACCGATACTTTGGATAAAAAGCCTTCAAAAAATTAAAATTAAAATAAATAGAATAAGTAATAAATTTTTTATAACAATATTTTATTTTTTAATAATATTATTTTAATAAAGCTCTCTCCTAAATTTTTAAAATTTTTAAAAATACTCACGGTACAATCGAGATCTCTACTTAATGGAAATCTCTAGTTAAAGGAGAAGGAATCGAAATAATTACACCTCACTCCCAGAAATTCAATCCTCCTACCAAGTTTTATAACCTATTAAATAGGGACTTCAAAAATCTCTCACTCTTTTCTTAAACCTTTAAGATCTTGTCATCTGTATATTTCATAACTCAGATCTTCAAAGACTTCTATTGGCTTCAAGCAAGTTTATGAAAGCAATGCTCATGTGCTCAACAATGAAAACTAGGCATGATAGTGTCAATAAGTGATAGATTTAAACAATTTTAGCTATTCACCATCTTAAAGAATAGAGATGGACATAACCTTCTGAACCTTTCCAAGAAGAGCTTTTCAGTAGGCATCAACACTGAGGATAAGCTGATGTCTGCCTTAATCAAACCATTTAAAAGCAAAACTCTTACAACCGAACATCTTGGCATAATCCTCCTTTCCAAACTAAAACCAAGCACAGGTGGAACTCTAGCAACAACAGCAGACTGCCAACCCATCTTGTACACAAGAAAATCCATCATACCCTTGACCTTCTTCTCAGACAAAGCCATACATCGAGGATGATGCTTTCTGAAAATCGACCGTATCTCATCTCTAGACAAACCAAGAACTGTAGTTAAAACCCCCAATGACCAACACTAGATCTACCAAAAATCAAAGGCTAAAACTATTATTTATAAAATAATCCTCACCTAGAAAGGAAGAAGGGTAAACGCATTTCTGGCAAGAGACTAACGTTGAGCACTTCAAAAAAGCAAAGAAAAATTAGAAAAAACCTCTCTTAAAAAGATAAAGAGAGAGAAACCGCTCAAGATGAAGAGGGTAGAGGCTTATAGCTTATCTTTATGAATTTTTTTTTTCCTTTGGCAGAAGTAAAGATAAAATATTATCTCAAATCAAACTCTAATCAATAGTTTGCATGTTAATTTTATAACATATTTAAATAATAAAATATAGATAGCGTGAGAGTGAGAGATTTTAAGATGAGATAACTTAAATCAAATAAAAAGAAAAAATAAATCAACAACCAAATTTACTTATTCTTATAAATCAAATTTATATTCTCTCATCCAAATCACAGTCCAAATCTAGATTTTTTTATTGAAAATAACTTTATTCATTCAATTAGAATTCCAACATAACATAAAATGAGGTTATAAGATTCAAGTAAAAAAAAAAAATTCAATAAGTGTTGAGATGAATCATTCAATACTTTTCTCCGTTTAATCCTACACATTGTGAAAAGAGATTGTGCAGGTGCATTTCTGTTTCTTTCAGGTAATGCTATTTAGGGTCCAAATCGTCAACTATCATCGATAGCTGCCAGCTAACAACAACAATTATGAAAAAATTCAACGGTTAAACTAAACTAAGTCTTAATTTGCATCATCAATTGAAGCTACTTAAGTGGAACAACAATCCATCAAAAAATAAAACAAATAAAAAAATATTATCCTCTGCAGAACTAATTCTTTGACCTTTATAACACAAAATAACAGGAAGTTTCCCAATCTCAAGTCCTTTCATGTACAAATTCCAGTGACCAAGCACCTGGGAATTGATTCCCTTTGTCAAGGAACGATTGTTCATATAGCAAAAGTGCAGTGCATCTGCCATCTCAAATTGCCAAATTAATTCAGGTAATTGACTGCTATAAAGTGCATTTTTTTTTAAAGGGAAAAAAAAGGAATAAATAGAGCATTTCAAATCTTGACCAGTATGAACTTCAACTCAATTGGGAAAAAAAAGTCAAATAAGATGTAAAATCTAGTTATGAAAGTTGGTCATTAAAGCTTTACCAACGCACCAAAGAAATTAAACTAATCAATTAGAAAGCAATATTAAATGTTGTATTAATGGGTTTAATAATGACATGCCGAAGGCTATACATGCTTCAACCCAGAAATACTATATTTATCATCAAAGCCAAGTTCTGTAAGAACCATTTTTTTCTGAAAGATATGGAACAATTGGGGCACATGTTCTTGATACTTGATCACAAACCTTTCCAAGAAGCACTTTTCAGAAGGTATCAACACTGACGATAAATGAGTATCTGCCTTAATCAAACCCTTTAAAAGCAAAACTCTTACAACTGAACATCTTGGCATAATCCTCCTTTCCAAACTATAATTAAACACAACTGGAACTCTAGCAACAGCAGCAGGCTGCAAACCCATCTTGCACACAAGAAAATCCATTATACCCTTGACCTTCTTCTCAGAAAATGTCATACATTTGGGATTCTTTCTGAAAATCGACCGAATCTCATCTTCAGACAAACCCAATCTCCTATAAACCTCCACTTTGTGTTCCCATGTTTCAGCTGATAACATAAGAAAAACTCGGACTGCCTCAACAAATGTAAATTCTGATGGGTCAAATCCTAGTTTGATAACCTTCTCAACCCCTTCAGCAAACTTGCCCGCTTCCAGACACATGGCTGATGGAGATTGGGTGACGAAGTAAGTGATGCAAGACTCATAGATTCCGAGCCCTCTTAAGAGTGATAAATTGTTACAAAATGTTCTTGGAAAAAAGGACAAATGTCTGCCTTTCATGCGATGCAGGGTTGCAACCACTTTCTTATCAGAAACAAGTACACCTTTAAGCATCTCATAAGTTGGGATCAAACACCGTTTTATACTTCGACCCAACAAATCCGGATTCTTAGAAACAAATATAGAAAGGCCTGATCTTGAAACCCCTATAGAGCGTAGAAACTCAAGTTTGGGCAAGAGTGTCTTTTTAGGTTGCGCTAAAAGCAACTGGGGCCGCTGCTTAATAATTTTGGAGATGTGGGCGTTAGTGAATCCATGTTCCCTGAGAAGCCTAAGTACTGAGTCTGGTCTTTCAGTGGTTTGAAAACATATCCTCTTATTCTTAGAAACAGATTGAGCAGATTCTAGGGTTAATCCACATGAATCTATGAGGTATGAAACTATAAATGAATGCTTATCCAAATTAGAAGATATGACAGATGAAAATGATCTGATGATGAATAATGATTGAACAGGAAGCATATCCAGTTGGACATTTGAGACCAAATGAGAAACATTCTTGATCAAAGCTAATCTTGCACCGGAAAAACCAGACATTGCAGGATACTCACCGAATTTTTTGAGGTGAATCAGCTAAGCTTTAGGGTTTGAGGAAGAAGCAGTAAAGCATGAAGCGAATCGAGGAGGCTGACATGATCTCTTCCCATTTTCCCTGGAAAACTGAAAAGAACAAAGAATCTATTAGGGTTTTGAATTTGGTCGCCCATGTCTGGGTTAATGCTCTATTTCTATTTTGAATTGGCAGAATTGCCTTTCTGCTGCTGCGCGAGAGTCTAAACGCGCCGTTTTATGCCTTTTCCAAGTTTGCTCCATAAACAAAATGAATATCTTCCCTTTTAACTTTTTTTTTTATTTAATTTTTCTTTTTATATTTTGACGAAAGTAAACACAAATATTATTCATCTTAAATCAAATTCTTCACCAACAATTTGCCTTCGACGGAGGTAAAGACAAATATTATTCATTTCAATTTCTCTTTTCCCGCGATCTGATTTAGTTTAATTTATAACTAAAATCGATTTAATTTATTTTTATAAATAATAAATTTTTAATTTTTAATTTATTTAATTCGATTTAATTTTAAATTAAATCAATTAAATACTTATTTTAATTATAATTATAATATAAAAATTAAAAATATAAACATAAAATATTAATAATGTTATTTTTTTATATATATTTTTAGACACTATAAACTTTTATATATTCATTTTTTTTTACCAAATGCCTGATAAATAAATGAAGAATGATATGAGAGATTTTTATGAAATGATTCTAAATATGAGAGATTTTTATGTAACATTTTTATAGATAAGTGATTTTATAATAATAAATTAAAAATGAGTGATTAAAATATAACAAACTTCAAACTCAAGATATTATGAGTATAAATTATATATATATATATATATATATATATATATAATTTTAGAGAAATGTTATTGCTAGTCACTTTTTACGGGGTTACACGAATTCAACCAAATTAAATTTTAAAAAGTTTAAATTTAATTTATTAAAAAAATTTTAATTTTGAGGAGAATTTAAATTTTATTCATTTCAAATTCGAGTTGAATATTAATAAATTCGAGTAAATACGTTTAGACGAATCAAGTTTTTATTGAGTTTAGTCTCGAATAGTTCACGAACAGTTTAATTTATTTATATGTATAATGAGTTTTAATTTAAAATTAAATAATTTTAATTAAATAAATATATGTATAAAATTAGCTCATAAAGTTGTAGAGAATAAATTCTTAAATCTTAATAATATAAATATTTATAAGTTTTAAAAGTGTAATTAAATTACGTAAAATTAAATTTTAAAAAATTTAAATTTGACTCATAAAAGTATATGCAAAATTTAGCTTAGTTCTCTTATATTATTAATTTTGATCTGCTTAACAAAACTATTAATGAGTCTGCTTAAACATTTAGAAATGAATTGAATTCACGAATTTTAATAATGTCAATATTGTAGAGTTCAAACTTAATTTGTTTACTAAACAAATCTAAAAATTAAATTTGAACTTGACTCGTTTAGAAATTAAATCGAGTCTAATGGAGGTTTTACCAAGTTAAATTTTGAATAGGAAAAATTACTTTTTAGTCCCTGAGGTTTAACGTAATTAACACTTTTGTCCCTCTATTTTGGTGACCCAACACTTAAGTCCCTCACTTTCTCTTCCGTCCAAATTCGTAGTCCTTCCGTCCATTTAAACCGTTTGGTCAAAGAGTCAAAGGTGAGAGGTGATAATTTTTTCCAAAAATACCCTTCTCTTAATGTGAAATCCCTATTTTTTTCTCTTTCATGTTTTCTCCGGTTGCAGAAGAAGAAGAAGAAGAAGAAGAAGAAGAAGAAGTTGCGGAAAGGGTAGGAAGAAGAAGAAAAAGTTGCAAAAAGGGTAGGAAGAAGAAGAAGAAGAAGAAGAAGAAGTTGCAGAAAGGATAGGAAGAAGAAGAAGAAGAAGAAGAAGAAGAAGAAGAAGAAGAAGAAGAGGCATTTAGGTTTGAATTTTGTGATTTTGAAATAGCGGAATTTTTAGTGAGGGTTAATTTTGTCAATTCACGTGTCCCAAATGACTATTTTGGACGGAAAGATTACGAATTTGGACAGAAAAAAAGTGAGGACTTAAGTGTTAGGTCGCCAAAATAGAGTGACAGAAGTGTTAATTACGTTAAAACTCAGGAACTAAAAAATAATTTTCCCTTTTGAATAACTCATAAACGATTTAATATACTTATGGACACTTTTGAAGTGATTGTTGAACATTATTTAACTTATTAATAAAAAATATAATAATTAAATTAATTAAAGAGAAAAAAAAGCATGATAAATACTTTCCAACTAATAGGATACGAAGCGTTGAACAATCACTTAAAATTTAGCATTTCTCTGTTTTTATACCAAGAGCCGTATACATAATTTGAAAACGAATGGATAGAATCGATCCGCATAGAACGAGGGTAAAATTGGTATTATAATAATTATAATTTTCAAATTGTCATTAATATATTTAATGAATATTGGAATTACAAACATCCCCTTCATCCATTAAATGTAGAAGTAATACTAAAATTTCTCTCCTCTTTTCTAAAGTTCCATGCAAGTATTTATTACTTTTTTTTTTTTTTTTGGCAAAAAGCCACTTTAAATCCTTATGAAGTTTAAATCTTATGAAATAGTTAGATGTTGACTTAAATCCTAGTCAAATTTTTTATCCATTAACACTCTTTAAAACAAAAATAGTAAATGCACTCACAGATTTAGTCTGTTGATAAATATATCTAAGTAAATCTGAGAGATTTCAGGTTCTACTCCTCCAATCCCCAATGCCCAATTTCCATTTCAAAACAAAAAATAAAAATAGTAAATGTAAGTCAAAAAATTATTTATTTTAGATCAAATTAATCAATAAAAGACCACGTGAATATCATGTAATAGACAGACATTAAAAAAGTATTTGTTAGTGATATTTAAGTGAACCACATAGGTTGTAGTTGCAACAATAGTGGAGATTTTGCATTAGGATTTTCAACAAGTGAGGATTACTTGTGAAATTTTTGGATTCAACGAGATTTTTTATTTTAGAGAAAGTAATTCTTTATTACTTGTATAATACTTGAAGAATTCAGAAGATGTATTATACATCTCAGTATACTATATTTATAGACACAAGATACTAACTAGAACCTACTAGAACATAGTAAAATACAAGATACTAGCTAGAACCTACTAGAACATAGTAGAAATACATCACCCAAAATTACCTATATATTAATACGCTCCCCTCAAGTTGGAGCTGGGGTTAGAAAAACTAGATGCAACTTAGACAGGAAAGCACAATGGAGCGAAGGTGAGAGAGACTTAGTAAAAATATAGGCAAGTTGGTGTACAGAAGAAACATGAGCATGTAAGATAAAGCCTTTATGCAGCTGTTCACCACCAGGTGACAATTAATGTCGAGATATTTGGTACGTTCATGAAAAACAAGATTATTAGCAATGTATATAGCAGTCTGATTGTCACACTGTAAAGAAACAGGAAAATAAGAGTCAATACGAAAATATTTAAGGATATAAGATATCCAAAGAAGTTTGCAAACAGCAGCTCCCATGCTGTGATATTCTGCTTTAGCAGAAGATTTGGAAATGATTAGTTGTTTCTTTTTTTTTTCCAGCTAATGGGTGGATCACCAAAAAATATAGAAGCCAGTTACATATTTCCTAAAAAAGAAATAAGTGGCTCAATCTGCATCACAGTAAGCTTTTAAATGAGAAACAGACGAGTGAGCAAAAAAAAAAAACCTTGTGATGGGCAAGACTTAAGATATCTTAGCAAATAACCAATGAGGATGTCTTGGAGAAGACATAAATTGACTCAGATAATGAAAAGCAAAGCTAAAATCAGATCGAGTAATGTTTATATATAATAACCTGCAACCGATTTTCAGTATTTATTCAAATCAGATAGAAGATCACCAGAGAAAGGCTCAAGATGTAATCCTTGAGGCAAAGGGGTGGAAACCACCTTTGCATTTACCATTCTAGTATCCTGCAGAATATCTAAAACAACCTTCCTTTAGCTTATTATAATACCACAAGAAGACCTCGCAATTTCCAAACCAAGAAAATATTTCAAAGAACCAAGATCTTTAATAGTATATTTATTGTGCAAAACTGTTTTAATTTGCTACATAGTATGTATAGAAGTGTCTGTAATGATAATATCATCAACATATATCAAAAGAGAAAGAAACTCATTATCCACAAGGCTAGTAAAAATACAGTAATCATGAACAGATTGAACAAATCCCAAGGATTGAAGAAAATAAGCAAATTCTAGATTCCATCGCCTAAGGCCATAAAGAGATCTTTTTAAAAGACAAACTTGTCCCGAGGCAGCCTTATAGTAGTTTACAGGTGGCTGCATATAGACTTCCTCGTCTAGAAAACCATGTAAGAAAGTATTGTTAATATCAAGTTGAAAGATGGGCCAATTTTTAGAGGTAGCTAAAGATATAAAAATTCTAATAGTAACAATCTTGGTCACAGGATAAAATCTTCCTTTAAAGTCCAAACCTTCCACTTTATTATAACCCTTTGCTACTAATATTGCTTTATATCGATCAACCTCTCTATTAGATTTGACCTTAACCTTGTAAACCCATTTGGACCCAATGGCCTTCTTACCTTTACGTAAAGATGTAAGGATCCAAGTTCCATTTTGTTCAAGAGCCAAAAGCTCTTGGTTCATAGCCTCAATCTAGTTCAGATCAGTGCAAGCTTGAAGAAAAGTGTGGTTCATGAATTTATGAGTCAGAGTTGAAATAAGTGTGATAAGATGAGGTGAAATTGATGGAGCATTCATGTGGTGAGCTTGAAACAAGATTGTTAACAATAAAATCTTACATCCAAGAAGGTTTATTATGAGGCCTAGTACTTCTTCTAGGTGGTGAAAATGAAACACAAGTTTCACTAATAGGTGTGGTGGATAAATCACATTAGTATGAGATTATGAAAAAGAATCATTATCAGAACTAGATGTGACCAGATAAATACTAGTAGTATCATCATCATGAACCATATGAAGGACATGATTGATAGCAGGAGACTGACTCAAATGTTTTGAAGCAAAAGGGAAGGCTGATTCACGAAACATAACGTCTGTACAAATGATAATCCTTTTTAAAGATAATTCTTACAATCTATATCCTTTTTTAATGGCAGAATATCCCAAAAAAATACATTCTATAGCTCTAAAATCAAATTTATCCCTTCCAGAACCATGATTAATAGCAAAACAAAGACAACCTATAGTTCTTAAATGATCATATTTGGAGGTTTATGAAAAAGTACTTCAAAAGGAGTAGCCAACTAAGCTTTTTAATAGGTATTCTATTAAGAAGATATGTAGCAGCTAAAATGCATTCTAACCAATATGTTTTAGGGAAGTTAGCTTGAAATTGAATAGCATGTGCTATATTCAAAATGTGTTTGTGTTTAATCTCGACTACACCATTTTGTTAAGGAATATATGGACATGTGACGTGATAAATAATTCCTTTAGATGTGAATAGCTGGTGGCATTTGTCATTAACAAACTCTCCCCATTGTTACTTCTTATGACTTTAATTTTAATCCCAAATTGAGTTTCAACATATTGAATGAAAGAGCACAAGACAAAATATGCTTGATCTTTGAAATTAATCATGTAAATCCAAGTAACTTTAGTATTATCATCTACAATGATAACAAAAAATGTTACACCAATTATAGATGTGACAGCAAAAGGCCCCCATAAATCTACATGAATGAGTTCAAAAGGTTGTGATGTGGCACTAGTACTAGCATGAAAGGGCAATTTGACCGTTTTAGCTAAGGGACAAATAGAGCAATTAAGATTCTTGTCAACAGATTTTGCAAATTCAGAGATATGTGCCATTTTGTGATAAGATGCATGACATAATCTAGCATGTAAAATAAAGGAAGAAATATGAGTAACAAAATTAGCAAAAAATTTGGTCTATTTATTGTATTCAGTAGAGACATTAGTATTTACAATAGGCTCTATGGATAAAGTCAAATGCAATTGACTTTTGTATATTAGAAATGCAGAAGCTTGTGTGATCAAGAATATAGAGACCATTGACTAGCTTTCCAACAGCTATCACAGAGTTATTCCACTGGTCCTGAAAGAAACAATATCTTGAGTAAAATTATAATTTTAATATAATAACTTTAAGAAGTTTTGGCACAGATAATAAATTTAAAGTGAAGTTGGGGATTAATAAAACATTTAGCAACAACAATGTTTTATGCAAATCAATAGTACCAGTATTGAAAACATTTGTTTTGGAATCATTTGGTAATTGTACTGTGATATGTAGTTTGACAGATGAAATATATAACATCAAATGAGCATATGGTGTAATATGATCAGATGCACCAGTGTCCATAATCCACATCTCATTTTTTTGTGTCATAGAACAACAGATTTGATTAGCTAAACTAATACTATTATTAGCTATAGATTGAGGTTGAGAGGCATTACCAGAGTAATCAAAAGGACTGTATGTTGATAAATGACTCGAGTGTGAGCTCACCGTGTTCACAGTAGCAACTGCCTTACCTTTGATAAACTTGTTCATTTCTTGCTGCAGCAACTCAAGCTTTTGCTCAGCTCGATAATGAGAGAAGGAGTCTCATCTATCAACGGTGTTTCTTTGATGTATCCTTGCAATTTTAAGGCATAAACAGCAAATTTATGCTGAGATGGCCCGTAGTTTTGAGATGGTCCATGGTTCTTGTGTCTTGCTTTGAACCATTCCAGATACCCTATGAGCTTGAAGCAACCTGATTTAGTATGTCTATCTCTATTACAATAGTCGTAACAGTTTATTGTATCTCCAATTATTCTTTCGATCTCCTTGTGTCCTAATAGCTAACGCCATCACCTCTGTTTTTCAAAGAAATTAACCTGAACTTCCTTCTGTGACTCAACACGCAAGACAATTGAGAATCCCTTATTCACCATGAGCAGCAGGTCTTAAAGTAAGATTTAGCTTCGCACTTGATCGTAAGCTTCGTTGAGTCCCATAAGGAACTGCATCAATTGACTCGTATTGTGTATTTCAATTGCCAATTTCTTATAACTAAAGTTGCATGGTGGTATGGTCTTAATATTAGCCAACTCATCCTATAGTTGTTTTATCTTACTCTAATATGTGGTCACCGATAAGGTCTCTTGCAAAATCGACCCGAACTTGCCTTTGATTTGATAGATCATCAGACCATTACTCTCGTTGTATTGTTTAGCCAATTCATTCCAGAGTCCCCTAGCATTTGTGGCGTAGAGAAAACTGCCTACTAGATCCTCTGATATGGAGTTTAAGATCTAGGAAGTCACCATGTAATTGTACATTTTCCACTTTTCATAGTCATTAGATCCTTCTTGAAGAGTAGTTGTGTTTTCTTCTACAAAGCCAAGTTTATTCTTTGCTCCGAAAGTTATCTTCATCGCTTGGCTCCATCATTTGTAGTTGATTCCCATTAGTTGAACGGAAACAAGAAGGATCATCAGATTATCGGAGTTCTGCAAGAACAAAATATCGTCGAGAATACCTTTTACCGAGTCTTGTGTTGGAGTCGCCAGATCACATGATCTAGCCAAGCTAGTCTCCTCTATAGCCGAGTTTTTTGTTTTTTGCCAAATGGCTGAATCTTTCAATCTGATACCGAGACGAGAAACGCACTAATACAATCGAATACCAAGGGAGCAGTGTTCTCATTAGCCGAGTCTTTCAATCGGATACTGAGATGCGAAACTCAGTATTTCAATCGAATACCGAGCTGGTCTTCTCCATAGCTAAGTCTTTTAACCGGATACCGTGGGAGTAGTATTTTAAAAAACTTACTCTAATACCATCTTAATTTTAGAGAAAGTAATTATTTATTACTTGTATAATACATTGAAGAATTCAGAAGATGTATTATACATCTAAATATATTGTATTTATAGAAACAATATGTTAGTTAGAACATAGTAGAAATACATGATCCAAAATGACCTATATGCTAACATAGATCATATTTTCAAAGGTAGAGGGAGTGAAAAAAGAAGAGTAATGGAAAGGGAGACAACCAAAGTTTAATCAATTATGGAGATAAGAATGAAGAGAAAGAGAAATGACATGAAAGGATGAAAAAGATTGGATGTGTAGGTGAGATTTTTGGAGAGGATGCCATTGATGGAGCCCAAACTTTGTTAAAAAAATATAAGTATATGACAGTAAATAGGAGATGAGAATAGAAAAAAAAGATGGGTGTATTGGGTTGTGGTGGAAAGTTGTTTTAGAGATATTATGATGTAGTATTATCGAAGTGAAGGATTTAACTATTCTTACTACTTGGATTTCAAAATGAAATGAAATCAATTTCATTAAAAAATTCGAATAAAACTAAATTGAAACTTTAAAATCAGAAAAAAAAAAGTTTCAAAATCGATTCAATTATTCAATTTCATTTTCAAATCAAGCATGGTATTTAAAGATTCTTATTGTAATGGGTAACTAAAAATTTATTTTTTATTTAATTGAAAAAGTGTTTAAATGCTCTTAACACAAAAAAAAAATACAAGAAAATATTTTCTTTAGAAAATATTTTTTTGAAACAAACGGAATTTAAATTGATAATAATTTTATATTAAACGGTTGATGAAATATCTTTTAATATATCTCATAAATAATTATTAATAATAATTTTAATTAAATTTTAAATTATATAATGTCTTAAAAAATTAAAATTTTAATCGAAATAGATATCAAATCAGAGTTAATTAATTCAATTTATCAAACTGGTTTGTCCAAATTAATTTTGGATTTTAGTTAAAATTGATTTTTTATCAGACTCAAACCAATTATTGATTTATTTGTTATTAAATTAATCAAGTTGATAAATTTAAACTGATTTGGTTTGAGTATATAAATATTTTATGCATTAAAATATATATAAAATTTAAATTTATAATATAATATTTATTTATGCATACAAAAAAAATAAAACAAAACAAAACTAACTAATATAAAAAATTAAAAAAATCAAAATTTTAAAGCGGATTAATTTTTTCAGACTGATCTAAAGGAAGAGGGAATGATCGGTTCATGATCTGAATCAAACTAAGATCAAGACTATAAGCCCATTCTGAGTTGGAGTTTTACCATTATCTTGTGTTATAGCTGAGTTTTATAAAAAAATTTATTGCTCCATATTAAATGAAGCTCTGTAATCAATAAAGCCATTGATTAACATTAGAAGTTTACAAAATAAGAAACTATAGTATGTCTATAAAAATAAAAAGCCAACCATTCAAATCCTCTTAGAAAAAAGATCATCTTTCTACAGTTTCTAGCAAATGCGCAAAAGAGTTAGCAGATCCTCCACACGTCATTTTTCTTTTCCTCATTTGCCACAGAAGGTCTATTCTCTTTTTGCAGGATTCTTTTGTCTGTACAAATGATGACACTGTCGTGGGGAGTTTCCTCATGTCACCTCTTTAAATCCTATACTGCCCAGCAGAAACCTTTCCTATTCCATCAATGTCCGGTTCATATTGCTTGTAAATGAACACGGTCGCTGCATTAAGTTCCAACAAGGTCGAAACTAAACCACACAGATTGATTTCAATAAAATACCTCATGTATTTGAGATTGTAGAATTATTACAGCTAAAAGGTCAAATAACCATACAAGGATTAAATATACCAAATTTTAAATTTCAATCCAAATTTCCCCCTAAATTCTCATTAAAAGGCCAAATAAGTCCATATAAAATTAAATAAACTAAGTAGATTATAGCTTGGACTTTAAAACCATAACAAGTGATGACCTTATTTGGCTTTTTAATGATAGTTCAAAGAAAAAATTGGACTAAAAAATGAAATTTGATATCTTTGATCCCTATCGTATATGTTAAAATTGGGTCAGACTTAACTCATCTCAAAAGCCAGCTCAAGGGAAGGAGTGCTTGTGACCCTTATAAGGGACACATTACCTATTCCCTATTCCAAACCGATTTCAAACCGATGTGGGATTCAACAGTATAGTTCAGGGTCAAATTTGGTATTTTCACCAATTATTATTCCTTTCATACTCCTACCACCACATTAAATGACAACAGAATCAACTTGACAAAATAGAGAAAGAATGCTTCTGCATCAGTTATAAGAATGGTTTAAAAAGAAACTCCATGACAATACACCTATCTTATTCAAGATGGAAAGAGTTCACCTTATTCTACTCTCATATGCATCAAATGTATGGTATAATAAGAGATTTAAGCTTGTGTTGCATGATATTCGCATGCACTATTAAAAAATATCACAATGCACTTTGTACAAAAGATCATGTAAAGGCAATTATAATAGTATAATGTGCAAGAAACACTAAGCATTAGAATTTCACTAGCATAGGCAGTTAAGTTCCTCAACATGTTGGTTGGTTTAAAAATTTTTAGAAAGAATTATGTTACCTGTGAGAGAACCAGAGAATTATTACCCATAAAATTAGTAACATTAGCACAAGTCTCAGCAGTTGTTAACTTGGCAATCTCCATTGAATAGGGTTTCAACAAACTAGTAACACTGTGATTTTCTCGAAGTATTCCCACTTCCAGTGGGGTGTCAGCTAAAATTTGAGCTGCCATCCTCGGTTGATTCTTAGTCTTCTCCTTCAACCCTTCATATCAATTGGTATATCATGGAGTTTGAAACAAGCGTATTTCACATGCCATAAGCATTACGGGTTTCACAATCTGCCCCCTTCTCCATATTGTCTTTCTTCTTGTTATAGCTAGGGGTCCACTGAAACTACCATATCCAATTGCTTATTTGTTTCTATTGCACTGTGGTCCATATACTTACCGGATCCATCCATGGCTGGGTATAAGAAGTAGATTCTTCAATTGATAAAGTATTTTTACTATTCCTTACTTACTCCTTCAGCACAAACCAGTGACTAGAGTATCTGGGTATGATTACTCCTTCAGCACAAACCAGTGATTTGAGCACCGGGTGATGATTCCCTTTTAAAGGCTCGTGTATCTAGCAATAGGTGCAAGCAGTTCCACCACCGGAAGATCCAGATATCTTATGTTCACCAGCCAATTACAGTGCCAAAAGCAAAAAACAAATTTCAAGGTTAAGAGGATCAAATTCCACCTTCAATTCTTGCTTAGCAATATGAAACTTTTTATATCCATTCCCATAGGAAGAAACCAAGTTTCTTGTTTTCATATTCTATCAGTACGGAACTCAAAAATTTATTCAGTGTCGTCTGAAAACATAATACATTTAGCAAGTATCAACAATCTACACAATTTGGATAACTAACAATAAAATGCACTACTTATCAAAAGATATATTAATAATTATAATAACATTCACCATTATTCACCCTAAGTTATCTTGATGACTTGATCATGAGGAAAAGAAAGCCATCATCTTTGTCCCACCAAACACAAAATACACTATAAAGATTAATATTAAACATGACAGCGGAATCAAAGCATTAGTTAAGCCAAAACAAAAAAGAAAATTGCCATACAAGAGAAAAATGAAAAGTGAAATTTAGTTATCAGAATTATTCATTATATTACCAGTTCAGCAAAGTAACACCTTTAAATAAACATCTACTAAATTAAACAATCAAAGGCAGTCCACTAAGATATAAAAAAGTTAGCAAAGTTACTTACTCAAGCTTTGCCAGGTCACCAAGAAGTTAGAAGAACCAATTACAAAGCATCTATAAACAGAAATCCATGGGTTTAAGATTGACATGCTGCATACCGTATATTTCCTAACCCAGAATCCCGGATTTATCATCAAAACCAAAACCTGGTTCAGTAAGATCCACTTTTCTCTTAAAGAGATCCCACAATTGAGGCACCTGTTCTTGATACTTGATCACAAACATTTCTAAGAAGCGCTTTTCAGAAGGAATCAAAACTGATGATAAACGGATGTCTGCCTTAATCAAACCCTTTAAAAGCAAAACTCTTACAACCGAACATCTAGGCATGATCCTCCTCTCCAAACTAAAACAATACACAACTGGAACTCTAGCGACATCAGCAGGCTGCCAACCCATCTTGCACACAAGAAAATCCATTGTACGCATGAACTTCTCCTCAGAAATTGTCATACATATGGGATGCTTTCTGAAAATCAACCAAATCTCATCTTCAGAGAAACACCACCTCCTATACATCTTCATCTTATGTTCCCATGTTTTATTTGACAGCGTATAGAAAACACGAACTGCCTCAACAAATGCAGTTTTTGAAGGGTCAAATCCTAGATTTGTAACCTTTTTAACCCCTTCAGCAAACTTGCCCACTTCTTGGCACATGACTGACGGACACTGGGTGACCAAGTGAGATATTAAAGATTGAGGGACTCCAATGCCTCTTAAGTATGATAAATTGTTAGAAAAGCGGTTCACCGGAAAAGTTCTTCCCATGCGTTTCAGGACCAAAACTACTTTCTCATTAGAAACAAGAACACTTTTAATGATCTCATACCGTGGGATCAGAAATCGCTCTGTACTCCGAACCAACAAATATGGATTCCTACAAAAAATTAAGGAAATGTCCGACCTTGAAGCCCCTATACAACGCAGAAACTCGAACTTGGGCAAGAGCGTCTTTTCTGGGTGTGCTAAAAGCACCTGGGGCCGATCCCCAACAATTTTGGAGATTTGGGAATTGGTGAATCCATGTTCCTTGAGAAATCTAAGCACTGAGTCTAATCTTTCAGCAGATTGAAAAAAGAAACTTATATTCTTATTGTTAGTGGCAGACTGAGCAGATTTTAGGGTCAATCCACATGAATTAACGAGATATGAGACCACTAATGAGTGCTTATTCAAATTCGATGATATGGAAGACGAAAGGGATATGATTACGAATAATGACTGAAAACGAAACATACCCAATTGTGCATTTAAGGGCAACAGAGAAACACTCATATTCAAAGCTAATCTTGTACCGGAAAAACCAAACATTGCAGGCTACGTACCGTGAAACAGCTGAGCTTCATTGTCTACTCCGGTTAAATCAGACTATGGATGATCCGAGATATTCTCCGATCGGTAAATCATTTCTGCAATGAGCAGAAAGGAGGCTAATAACAGAGAACTTGTCGTCGTCTGGACTGAAAACGCTCCGGATTCAATGCCTTCTGCTTCATAAATAGCTCTGTATTCAGCGATTAACATCACAGATTAATTTCATCTTCCACCCGAAAGCCCACCTGATGCAATGTACTCAAAGATGCAGAGGAATTCTTATTCTTAATTTTGATTTTAAGGGAGAAATCGCTAACAAATCCTGTGTAGAAAATTTATTAATTTATCTTTATTTCAAAATGAATTAATTAAAATATTTTTATATTTTAAAAAAAATTAAATTTTTTAAATTTTTTTAAAAAATTCATTAATCAATTTATTTTAATTTTTATCAAGAGACAATAACATGTATAGTTAAAATAAAAATAAGTTTAATTAAAATTCTGTATTTTTAGTTAGGGGTGTAAATGAGCCAAGCCGTTCGTGAGCTATTCGAGGTTCGATTCGATAAAAGCTCGACCGAGCTCGACTCGATTTCTAAACGAGCCAAGCTCGAGCTTAATTTTTAGGCTCGTTTGATAAACGAGCCAAGCTTGAGCTCCATAGTATTCGGCTCGTTAAGGCTCGTGAGCTCGACTCGTTTCTGAGTTCATGAGCAGACTCGCGAATAGGCTCGTAAACAGTCTCGTTAAGTAAACTGAAATTACTATCATAACAGAAATAAACTAAACCCTTCATATACTTTCATGAGCCAAATCTGAATTTTTTAAAATTTATCTCTATATAGTTTAGTTACACTCTTAAACTTGCATATATTTAGATCATTAAGATTTAAAAACTCATTTTTATAAGTTTACATGCTAATTTGTAGATATACTTATTTATCTAAAATTATTTTAGTTTTAAACTTATTAGTTTTAAACTAAAACTCATTATACATTTAAATAAATTAAATTATTCGTGAATTATTTGAGACTCAGCTCGATAAAAGCTCGACTCAGCTCGATAAAAGCTCGACTCGTCTAAGCTCGTTTGCTAAACGAGCCAAGCTTGAGCTTCTTAATACTCGGCTCGAGTTCGATATGAGTAAAGCTCGAATTCGGCTCGAGCTCGAAAAAATTTTAACGAACCAAGCTTGAGCTCTTCAAAGCTCGGCTCGGCTCGGTTCGTTTACACCCCTATTTTTAGTCTATGTATCAAATAAGATTAATTTATTTTTTTAATTAATTAAGTCTAATAAAGTCAAATATATCATAATTTAATTTAATATTTTTTAATAATAAAATATTATTTTTATATTTTAAAATATCAAAAATTTAATATTTTAATTAACATAAAAATTTAAATAAAAATAATAAATAATAAATAATTTTTAAAATTCTAAACATGAAGTTTTATTATAAGAAATTTATTATTAAAAATAATATTTTATTATTAAAATATTATTATATTAAATCATAACTTATTTTATTTTTAAGTAAACATATGCCTGCATAGTTGGCTAAAAAAATAAATTTAATTTAATTAGTTTTTGAATAAAATATAAAAACTTAATTAGATTTATTTTTATTTAAAATTATAAGATTAAATAATTTAAATTATAAAGATAAAATAATATAAATTATTTATAATACTTAACTATTTTTTTAATAAAAGGAGTTAAATATTTAAAATATAAAGATATTTTAATTAAATAATTTTAAAATATGAACCAACTAGTCAATTTTATAAAATATTAATAACTTGATAATAATTTTTTTTATATAATCTAGAATTAAGTTAATTTATTTTTTAAAAATAAAAATATCTTAATAAAGAATAAGCTTATTTTAGGTGTGCATAAATTATTTTTATATTTAATTTATCATAATTATATTCCGATTACTAAATCTAAGTTTAAAAGGTTAATAATAAATTATCTAAAATTTTATTTGGCTAATAAAATAATTTTTAAAATTTTTATTTATATATCAATAATGTTCTTTTTTATTAATTTTATTATTTATTGTCTTTTAAATGGTGAAAAAAAACTCCATAAACTAAAACATATAACTCTTTTTTGAAATGATTAGTGATGTGGTCGAAAAAAAGTTAAATATGATATCTTAATTTGGAAAAAAAAATATGAAGTAATTGGCATTTATAAGTAGTCATTTCGATCTTCAAATTAGTAAATTTGTCAAAGAGAGCGAGTATAAGTAAATTATTTAAATTTAAAAAAAGTGAATAAAAATGCGTACTTTGAATTTTGTATATATTTTGCTGTTATACTGCAAATCGGACTAATACCAGCTAGTGGATAAGAGATAATGTGATTGTAGGTATAAAAGAGATTTATTGTATAATATTTTTTAACGATAACTAGATGCCATGAGAAGCTCGGCCAGATACATGGGGCGAGTCTCCTATCATTATGAGTATTGATCATCATAATGATCGGATCTTCTTTTTTATGAGTGAGACTTGAGAACTTTGTCACATGGCTCCATGACAATGCATGACATACTTTGGGCGAATATTGTGTCTTATCAGAAGTCCCCCATTAGTCTTTGACTATTTAGATTCGAAGTTTACAACTGTTTTCTAAGATTTTGGACACGTGGCTTGCCTGAATTAGTTTTCCATACCCACATCTCTTCGTTTGTACTGATGATAAATGTTTGCTTCGCTTCTCGAACCACATTTAAACCGGCCGTCAAAACAACAGTATAAAATCTCCCTTTCTCCTACAATTATTACTTTTGCTCTCAATTGCTTCCTTCATCTCTAAAAAAGCTCGAACACTTGGATCTCTGTTTCATGCATTTCTGAAGGTAACTCCTTTTATCATTTTTCCTACCTTAGAAATGAATAGATCGTCTTCGTCTTTTTTTTTTTTTGGTAGCTCAACCTCCAACTCTTCTTCCAGCGGCCACATCCATGCTCTACCTCCCATAGTTTCGTTGAGGGCGGTCCATGATAGTGATACCCTTCTAGTGCACAACATTCCATTTGTACTGACTGAGAGGGACATAGATCATCTTCATGACCATTACCAGATATCCCGAGAGATTTTTCATATTTATGCTCCTAATCCAAATGTTCGAATTGACGACCAAATCCATGTTGAAGATACAATCATGATGTATGAGGAGCAATTAAAGGCGTGTCATCTTTGATGGACCCATTCTTTGTTGAAGTCCTCAGGTTTCACAAACTATTAAGTGTCCAGCTTCAACCAAACAGCTGGAGAATTCTTATGGCCTTCCAATTCGTCTGCTTCAACAACAACATTAAGTCGAGTGTTGCTCTCTTTTCGTAGTTGGAACCTAGAGGAACGAGGATTTTTTGTTCTTCAATGTAAAAAAACATCAAACTCTCTTTCACCCAATTCTCTCTTCCTTGAATATTGGAAGAATAAGTTTTTCATTCTCCACCACCGAGTGTCCGGGGACTTCGGGCAACTCCGGACTGATTGAAACATTTATGTGGAGCCAAAATGGGATGGAATCCAACCGCGAAGAGACGAGAAAGAGGCTCTGGACTTTTTCTAGAAAATGACTTCGGCCTATAAAATAGACATTAACATGGCTGTGAGGAACACAACCTTCTCCTGGCAAAGCCATTTCCAAATGAAGTGGGCCCAATTGCCTCAGCCCACCGGTTATCAAAACCCAAGGATGATCTTACCCTCTTCCTCACAGCAGTGTATTTTACTTTTTAACCACTTATACCTTTATACTATTTTACTTTTTAACCACTATTTTACCCTCTTCCTCCACACGTCATTTTTCTTTTCCTCATTTGCCACAGAAGGTCTATTCTCTTTTTGCAGGATTCTTTTGTCTGTACAAATGATGACACTGTCGTGGGGAGTTTCCTCATGTCACCTCTTTAAATCCTATACTGCCCAGCAGAAACCTTTCCTATTCCATCAATGTCCGGTTCATATTGCTTGTAAATGAACACGGTCGCTGCATTAAGTTCCAACAAGGTCGAAACTAAACCACACAGATTGATTTCAATAAAATACCTCATGTATTTGAGATTGTAGAATTATTACAGCTAAAAGGTCAAATAACCATACAAGGATTAAATATACCAAATTTTAAATTTCAATCCAAATTTCCCCCTAAATTCTCATTAAAAGGCCAAATAAGTCCATATAAAATTAAATAAACTAAGTAGATTATAGCTTGGACTTTAAAACCATAACAAGTGATGACCTTATTTGGCTTTTTAATGATAGTTCAAAGAAAAAATTGGACTAAAAAATGAAATTTGATATCTTTGATCCCTATCGTATATGTTAAAATTGGGTCAGACTTAACTCATCTCAAAAGCCAGCTCAAGGGAAGGAGTGCTTGTGACCCTTATAAGGGACACATTACCTATTCCCTATTCCAAACCGATTTCAAACCGATGTGGGATTCAACAGTATAGTTCAGGGTCAAATTTGGTATTTTCACCAATTATTATTCCTTTCATACTCCTACCACCACATTAAATGACAACAGAATCAACTTGACAAAATAGAGAAAGAATGCTTCTGCATCAGTTATAAGAATGGTTTAAAAAGAAACTCCATGACAATACACCTATCTTATTCAAGATGGAAAGAGTTCACCTTATTCTACTCTCATATGCATCAAATGTATGGTATAATAAGAGATTTAAGCTTGTGTTGCATGATATTCGCATGCACTATTAAAAAATATCACAATGCACTTTGTACAAAAGATCATGTAAAGGCAACTATAATAGTACAATGTGCAAGAAACACTAAGCATTAGAATTTCACTAGCATAGGCAGTTAAGTTCCTCAACATGTTGGTTGGTTTAAAAATTTTTAGAAAGAATTATGTTACCTGTGAGAGAACCAGAGAATTATTACCCATAAAATTAGTAACATTAGCACAAGTCTCAGCAGTTGTTAACTTGGCAATCTCCATTGAATAGGGTTTCAACAAACTAGAAACACTGATTTTCTCGAAGTATTCCCACTTCCAGTGGGGTGTCAGCTAAAATTTGAGCTGCCATCCTCAGTTGATTCTTAGTCTTCTCCTTCAACCCTTCATACCAATTGGTATATCATGGAGTTTGAAACAAGTGTATTTCACATGCCATAAGCATTACAGGGGTCCATTGAAACTACCATATCCAATTGCTTATTTGTTTCTATTGCACTGTGGTCCAGATGCTTACTGGATCCATCCACGGCTGGGTATAAGAAGGAAATTCTTCAATTGATAAAGTATTTTTACTATTCCTTACTTACTCCTTCAGCACAAACCAGTGACTTGAGCATCTGGGTATGATTACTCCTTCAGCACAAACCAGTGATTTGAGCACCGGGTGATGATTCCCTTTTAAAGGCTCGTGTATCTAGCAATAGGTGCAAGCAATTCCACCACCTGAAGATCCAGACATCTTATGTTCACCAGCCAAATACAGTGCCAAAAGCAAAAAACAAATTTCATGGTTAAGAGGATCAAATTCCACCTTCAATTCTTGCTTAGCAATATGAAACTGTGAATAAACCAAGATTCTTGTTTTCATATTCTATCAGTGCGGCACTCAAAAAATTATTCAGTGTCGTCTGAAAACATAATACATTTCGCAAGTATCAACAATCTACACAATTTGGATAACTAACAATAAAATGCAACGACTTATCAAAAGATATATTAATAATTATAATAACATTCATCATTATTCACCCTAAGTTATCCTGATGACTTGATCATGAGGAAAAGGAAGCCATCATCTTTGTCCTACCAAACACAAAATATAAGCACTATAAAGATTAATATTAAATATGACAGCAGAATCAAGGCATTAGTTAAGCCAAAACAAAAAAGAAAATTGCCATACAAGAGAAAAATGAAAAGTGAAATTTAGTTATCAGAATTATTCATTATATTACCAGTTCAGCAAAGTAACACCTTTAAATAAACATCTACTAAATTAAACAATCAAAGGCAGTTCTCTAAGGTATAAAAAATTAGCAAAGTTACTTACTCAAGCTTTGCCAGGTCACCAAGAAGTTAGAAGAACCAATTACAAAGCATCTATAAACAGAAATCCATGGGTTTAAGATTGACATCCTGAATACCGTATATTTCCTAACCCAGAATTCCGGATTTATCATCAAAACCAAAACCTGGTTCAGTAAGATCCACTTTTCCCTTAAAGAGTTCCAACAATTGAGGCACCTGTTCTTGATACTTGATCACAAACATTTCCAAGAAGTGCTTTTCAGAAGGAATCAAAACTGATGATAAACGGATGTCTGCCTTAATCAAACCCTTTAAAAGCAAAACTCTTACAACCGAACATCTAGGCATGATCCTCCTCTCCAAACTCAAACAATACACAACTGGAACTCTAGCGACATCAGCAGGCTGCCAACCCATCTTGCACACAAGAAAATCCATTGTACGCATGAACTTCTCCTCAGAAATTGTCATACATATGGGATGCTTTCTGAAAATCAACCAAATCTCATCTTCAGAGAAACCCCACCTCCTATACATCTTCATCTTATGTTCCCATGTTTTATTTGACAGCTTATAGAAAACACGAACTGCGTCAACAAATGCAGTTTTTGAAGGGTCAAATCCAAGATTTGTAACCTTCTTAACCCCTTCAGCAAACTTGCCCACTTCTTGGCACATGACTGACGGACAATCGGTGACCAAATGAGATATTAAAGATTGAGGGACTCCAACGCCTCTTAAGTATGATAAATTGTTAGAAAAGCAGTTCACCGGAAAAGTTCTTCCCATGCGTTTCAGGACCAAAACTACTTTCTCATTAGAAACAAGAAAACTTTTAATGATCTCATACCGTGGGATCAGAAATCGCTCTGTACTCCGAACCAACAAAAATGGATTCCTACAAAAAATTAAGGAAATGTCTGACCTTGAAGCCCCTATACAACGCAGAAACTCGAACTTGGGCAAGAGCGTCTTTTCTGGGTGTGCTAAAAGCACCTGGGGCCGATTCCCAACAATTTTGGAGATTTGGGAATTGGTGAATCCATGTTCCTTGAGAAATCTAAGCACTGAGTCTAGTCTTTCAGGAGATTGAAAACTTATATTCTTATTATTAGTGGCAGACTGAGCAGATTTTAGGGTCAATCCACATGAATTAACGAGATATGAGACCACAAATGAGTGCTTATTCAAATTAGATGCTATAGAAGACGAAAGGGATCTGATTACGAATAATGACTGAAAACGAAACATACCCAATTGTTCATTTAAGGGCAACAGAGAAACACTCATATTCAAAGCTAATCTTGCACCGGAAAAACCAAACATTGCAGGCTACGTACCGTGAAACAGCTGAGCTTCATTGTCTACTCCGGTTAAATTAGACTATGGATGATCCGAGATATTCTCCGATCGGTAGATCATTTCGGCAATGAGCAGAAAGGAGGCTAATAACAGAGAACTTGTCGTCGTCTGAAGGACTGAAAACGCTCCGGATTCAATGCCTTCTGCTTCATAAATAGCTCTGTATTTAGCGATTAACATCACGGACTAATTTCATCTGCCACCCAAAAGCCCACCTGATGCAATGTACTCAAAGATGCAGAGGAATTCTTATTCTTAATTTTGATTTTAGGGGAGAAATCGCTACCAAATCCTGAGTAGAAAATTTATTAATTTATCTTTATTTCAAAATGAATTAATTAAAATATTTTATATTTTAAAAAAATTAAATTTATTAATTTTTTTAAAAAAATTTATTAATCAATTTATTTTAATTTTTATCAAGAGACAATAACATGTATAGTTGAAATAAAAATAAATTTAATTAAAATTCTGTATTTTTAGTCTATGTATCAAATAAGATTAATTTATTTATTTAATTAATTAAGTCTAATAAAGTCAAATATATCATAATTTAATATAATATTTTTTAATAATAAAATATTATTTTTATATTTTAAAATATCAAAAATTTAATATTTTAATTAACATAAAAATTTAAATAAAAATAAAAATAATAAATAATTTTTAAAATTCTAAACATGAAGTTTTATTATAAGAAATTTATTATTAAAAATAATATTTAATTATTAAAATATTATTATATTAAATCATAACTTATTTATTTTTAAGCAAACATATGCCTGCATAGTTGGCTAAAAAAATTAAATTTAATTTAATTAGTTTTTGAATAAAATATAAAAACTTAATTAGATTTTTTTATTTAAAATTATAAGATTAAATAATATAAATAATTTAAATTATAAAGATAAAATAATATAAATTATTTATGATACTTAACTGTTTTTTAATAAAAGGAATTAAATATTTAAAATATAAAGATATTTTAATTGAATAATTTTAAAATACGAACCAATTAATTAATTTTATAAAATATTAATAACTTGATAATACTTTATTTTTTTATATAAACTAGAATTAAGTTAATTTATTTTTTAATAATAAAAATATCTTAATAAAGAATAAGCTTATTTTAGGTGTGCATAAATTATTTTTATATTTAATTTATCATAATTATATCCCAATTACTAAATCTAATTTTAATAGGTTAATAATAAATTATAATATATTATCTAAAATTTTATTTAGCTAATAAAATAATTTTTAAAATTTTTATTTATATATGAGCAATATTTTTTTATTAATTTTATTATTTATTGTCATATATATATATATATATATTAATAAAAATTTAAATAGTAAAAAAAAAGCTCCATAAACTAAAACATATAGCTCTTTTTGAAATGACGATTGATATAGTCGAAAAGGAGTTGAATATGATATCTCAATCTGCAAAAAGAAATATGAAGTGATTGATGCTTATGGATAGTCATTCTGATGTTCAAATTAGTAAATTTATCAAAGAGAGCGAATATAAGTAGATTGTTTAAACTTAAGAAGAGTGTATAAAAATTTATACCTTGAATTTTGTATATGTTTTGCTTTTATACCGTAAGAATATTGGGTTAGTTAGTAACTTTTCTGAAAATTCGACTAGTACCAACTAATGGATAAGAGATCATATGATTGTAGGTATAATGGAGATCTATTGTATAATATTTTTTAACGATAACTAGATGGCATGAGAAGCTCGACCAGATACATGGGGCGAGTCTCCTATCGTTCCGAGTATTGATCATCATGATGACCAGATTTTTTTTTTATGAGTGAGACTTGAGTGACCAAGGGTCATGAGTTACTAGAACTTTGCGACATGGCTCTGTGACAATGCATGACATACTTTGGTCGAATATTGTGTCTTATCAGAAGTCCCTCCATTAGTTTTCGACTCTTCAGATTTGAAGTTTACGGCTGTTTTCCAAGATTTTGGACACGTAGCTTGCCTGAATTAGTTCTCCATACCCACATCTCTTCGCTTGTACTGATGATAAATGTTTGCTTTGCTTCTCGAATCGCATTTAAACCAGCCGTCAAAATAACAGTATAAAATCTCCCTTTCTCCTACAATTACTACTTTTGCTCTCAATTGCTTCATTTTTCTCTAAAAAAGCTCAAACACTTGGATCTCTGTTTCATGCATTTTCTGAAGGTAACTCCTTCTTCTATCATTTTTTCTACCTTAGAAATGAATAGATCTTCTTCGTCTTCTTCGTCTTATTTTTCTTGTGGTAGCTCAACCTCTAACTCTTCTTCCAGCGGCCACATCCGTGCTCTAGCTCCTATAGTTTCGTTGAGGGCGGTCCAGGATAATGATACCCTTCTGGTGCACGACATTCCATCCGTGTTGACTGAGAGGGACATAGATCATCTTCATGATCATTACCAGATATCCCGAGAGATTTTTCAGATTTATGCTCCTAATCCAAATGTTCGAATTCACGACCAAATCCATGTTGAAGATACAATCATGATGTATAAGGAGCAATTAAAGGCGGATCATCAGTTTTCGATGGACCCATTATTCGTTGAAGTCCTCAGCTTTTACAAACTATCAATCACCCAGCTTGATCCAAACAGCTGGAGAATTCTTGTGACCTTCTGTAATACCCGGCAAGACTCCGGTATCGGAATTCCTACCGTCCGGTGGGATCTCAGATGTCGGAGACCTCTAGAGGGGTAAAATCATGTTTTCATAAAATGTTTTAATGTGTTTTATGATTTTAAGTAAGAAAGAAATTGAAACTTGAATGAAAAAGACCATGGAGGCATTTTCAGGTTCGGCCGCCGAACATGGGATAGTTTGGGGGGGCAAGCTAGGCTTCCGAAAGTGGCTCAGGTTCGGCCGCCAAACCTCATTTTCGGCCGCCGAACCTCATGTTCGGCCGCCGAACTTGCATGAGTTTTGGAGGCACTTTAGGCTGCCGAAGGTGGTCTGGCCAGCCCCTATATAAGGGCTCCATGGCCGAGACGGGCGAGCTTTCTCCCCATTTTCGGCCAACGGTGAGTCAATGCTCTCCCATGGTTGATTTTTGATGTTTTTCCTCAAATCTTTCAAGTTTTAACAAGTGTTTTCTTGGCTTTTGAAGATTTGTGAACTTTGAGCAAGTTTTGGAGCTTAGAGACCCAAGGAGCTAGATCTCCCCCATCTCCAAGTTGGATCGCCTCTCCTCTCGATCTTCAAGAGGTAAGGGTAGATCCTTAACTCATTTTATGTTTTAAACAAATTTTATGAAAGTTTATGGGGTAGAAATGCATGTGTAAGTTAGTTGATTGCATGTTAGGGTTAATGTTGAGTTTATGAGTAATGTATGTTGTGGATGTTTGTTTGATGTGTTTTGGTTGGGGTTTAGGTTAGTTTGAGGCCCCTATGAGCTTATGGAAGTATGTATGCATGTTTTGGAAGTGTTAGTTTTGAGTTGGATGGTTTGGGAGACAAATGTGCATTGTAGAGGCTGAGTTCTGCCCTTTGGAAGAACTCAGGTTCGGCAGCAGAAGGGATTTTCGGCCGCCGAACCTGCCTGTGGAGGCAGGCCTTTGGCTGCCGAACCCTGCCCCCAAAAGTGGACTTTCGGCTCTAGAAGGGAGTTTCGGCCGCCGAAGGTGCCGCTGAACATGCATGAGTTTCGTCTCTGGAAGGAACCTTCAGCCGCCGAAAGTGCCGCCGAAGGTGCATGACTTTCGTCTCTGAAGGGACTTTCGGCTGCCGAACCTGCCGCCGAAAGTGCCCTGTTCAGCCTTCCTTTGCATGATTTCTATGATTGTTTTAAGGTGTTTTAGGGGGTTTTTGGGGAGTATTTTAGAGTCATGTTCATATATGTTTGGTCCCTCATTTGATTCCACCTTTGTAGGTTCGGACCCGAGGAACCGAGGACCCCAGTAGTGAGACAGCTGCTTCAGTGTCTTGTCAGAGCTAGCCTGAGGTGAGTGGAATAACTCTTTATGTTTCAAAGTAAATAAATCAGTTTTTGAGCATGTTCATGCATCACGAATGCCATGAGATAAATTAGGTTGTTTGCATTAAAATTCATGAATATATTGCATTGCATAATATGATGATGATGTGGATGAGTATTGGATGATCCTTTAGTCCTCGTATGATATGAGATGATGATGATATGATGTGATATGGTATGGTATGGAAGTCTAGGTCGAGACCCATTCTACGCCCCTGGCACTATGTTAAGAGAAAGACCAGGTCTGTAATACCCGGCTAGAATCCGGCACCGGAATTCCTGCCCTCCGGCGGAATCTAGGGTGTTGGATCTCTCTAGAAGGGTAAAATGTGTTTTCTAAATGTTTTCAAATGATTTTAATGGTTTTAATTGAAAGAGAATTGAGTTTTGAAGAGAAAAGGCCAAGGAGGAAGAACCCAGGTTCGGCCGCCGAAAGTGGAGTTCGGTCGCCGAACATTGGGCTGTTTCGGATGGACTTTTGGCTTCCGAAAGTTGAGGAGGGTAGAAGCCAGGTTCGGCCGCCGAACCTCAAGTTCGGCCGCCGAACCTCAAGTTCGGCCGCCGAACATGGGGGACTTTAGGGTGCTGGTTAGGCCGCCGAATGTGGCTCAGCCGGTCGCCTATAAAAGGCCTCAGACCGAAAATGGGCGAGTTTTCCTCCCCATTCTCGTGCCCAGGTAAGTTCATGTCCTCCCTTGGTCGATTTCACGTTTTCCTTCATCTTCTATGGTTTTTATGAGTTTCATTCTTGGTTTTGAAGAGTTTTAAGCTTGGATCAAGGATTTGGAGCTTGGAGACCCCGGAGCTAGTTTCCTCCACATCTCCAAGGTTCGGGTCACACCAACCCTCGATCTCCAAGAGGTTAGTGTAGATCCTTGCTTTTCCTTATGTTTAATGAAGTTTTAAGTAAGTTTTATAGGGTTTGATGGTTGAGTTTGGGTAGAAATGCATGTTTAAGGTTTATGTGAGTTTTATACCCAATGTATGTTATGTGATGTTTGTGTTGAGGAGTTTATGTTAGTTCATGCTCCTTTATGTTTGTGGGAGTGAGTATGCATGATTGGGAGAGAGTATGTGAGGATTTGGGTATATTTGAGTTTGGTTTTTGGCTTGGCAGAATCGGACCTGTCGTCCAGAGGGGACCAGGTTCGGCCGCCGAAAGGAGTTTCGGCCGCCGAACCTGCATGGGAGGCAGTCTTTAAGCTGCCGAACGTGCCCCCGAAGGAGGGACTTTCGTTTCTGTCCAGGGGTTTCGGCCGCCGAACCTGCCGCCGAACCTACCCGAGTTTCGTCTCTGGAAGGGACTTTCGGCCGCCGAAGGTGCCGCCGAAAGTGCCCTGTCCAGCCGTTTCTTGGGTGTTTCCTATGCATGTTTTAGTGATGTTTAGAGGGGTTTTTGGGGGTATGTTTATGAGTTGTTTAGAGTATGTTTGGCACCTCATTCGAGTCCACCTGTGTAGGATCGGACCCGAGGGACCGAGGAGGCCAGTAGTGCTAGCAGTTGCAGAGTCTGTCAGCGTCAGCCAGGAGGTGAGTAGAACTAAATTTAATCTTTTATGTTACGAAATCTAATGCCTAAAGCATGAGCATGCATCATGATTATATGTAATAGGTTGATTGCACTAGTTCACGAATATGTTGCATTGCATTATTTCATGTTGATGTTGAGGAAGGTTTGGACCAAGGCGACTCCATTAGCCCATATCTGTCATTGAGTAATGGGTAAGTCCTTTGAGAGCCGGACAAGTACACGTAGGAACGTCCTTGTGAGCTCTCTGTGGACTGGGTACCCGATCATGTATGTTTCAGGCCTATGTGAGCTCCTTTGGGGGAGCCGGGCACCGACAGAGGGTATTTTTGAGGTCATGTCCGATCCTTGAGAGTAAAAGGATGCATGCAAAAGTAAGGTACTCTCAGAAACACGTCCGTAGGGTATAGAGGTTTGCATGAACCCTGAGACGGACCAGTTATGTGATTTATTTGTGTTATGACGCATTTCATGAAAGCATGTAATTAATGAACTGTTTTTCCTGTTTCTACTCACTGGGCTTTTTTAGCTCACCCCTCTCCCCTAACCCCAGTGTTGCAGGTTGAGTCAGAGTTCAGAGGCAGCAGGGTAAAGTCAATGCTAAGTTAAGTTATGTATGTAATCGTTTATGTTTTGTAGCAGTTTAGTAGTTTTAGAAGTGGACATGTAATGTAAAGTATATTACTGTAATTTGAGATAATGTAATATTAAGTATAGTCATGTGTTATGGATTAGAGTGTGCTTGGCCCTATAGTCTGGATAATCCCTGTTGTTGCATGATTATGTAATGTCTTTAATGATAAGTTGAGATCCAGGCTTGATGTATGTAATGTTGACCCAGCTAGAGCATTTGATGAGGGCTCTAGCATGGGAAAGTTATGTTTTCAGTTATGATGTTTCATACAGGTCAAGCTTGGTGTATGTTCAGATTCCAGTTTTCATGTTTTTATGTTTAAGTTTTAATCATGTATGGGATTTGACCAGGTAATAGTATGTATGTTTGGCTTGCTACGGGTCCCGGCGGCCTTAAGCCGATCTGGATCCTAGCGCCGGTGGCGGTCCGGTTTCCGGGTCGTTACAAGGTCGAGGCCCATTCTACGCCCCTGGCATTATAGGAATGTTATGTTATGTATGTTATGTTAAGAGAAAGATCAGGATAAGGCCCATTCTACGCCCCTGGCACTATTGGATATGTAGAGGACTATTGGTGACAAAACCATCCTTGATTGTGATTTGTTTGTGATATGATGCATTCCATGAGATCATGTGTTTTAAATTAAATGTTTAATTATTCTGCTCACTGGGCTCTAGTAGCTCACCCCATTTCCCTAATCCCTCAGGTATGCAGGTACGGGATAGGTCAGGAGGTCAATAAGAGTAAAGTTATGTTTTATGTAATAGCTAGTTGTGGACATGAACATAATGTAATGTAATGATGTCTTTTGAGGTTTATAGTTGTGCTTGACCCTAGTATATTGGTTAATCCCTTTGTACATGGTATATAAAATGTTTTATCATTGTTTATGTAAACCAAGCTTATTATATGTTATGTTACCCCATTAGAGTATTGATGAGGACTCCAGTGTGGGGTTGATGGTTATACTTATGAGTTGTGCATGCACAGGATAAGTTTGGTAAATGAATGTGAAAGTTCAAAATTTTTATGTATATGTTGACCATGTATAGGATTAAACAGGTATACAGGTTGAATGTGAGGCTTGCTACGGGTCCCGACGGCCTTAAGCCGATCTGGATCCTAGCGCCGGTAGCGGTCCAATTTTTGGGTCGTTACATATTGGTATTAGAGCCCTAGGTTCTTATGGTCGGACCTAGAGTGTCGGGCTCATAGATGTTCTAAAAGGTCAAGCACACTAGGAAAATCATGTCCACTAGGATAGGATGTAGAGTCCTGTCTTGAATGATGATGTGAAATGCCATGATTTTATGCATGTGCATTGATGATATGCTATGTATGTGATGGATGTATGCGGGTTCATGTGTTTGCACATGAACCATTTGATGCTAATGTCTTATGTGATGTGTGCTGTTTTTCAGTAAGCAAGATGAGAGGAACTCATCGATTTGCAAGATTGACTGGAGTACCACCTCAGGATGAGGGCACAGATGCCCGTCCTCCTGCATTGCCTAGGGCAATGTCCTGCAGGTCTAGCAGGGAGAGAACATCAAGGGACCCTAAAAGGTCTTTTGATGTGAGCAGAAGAGGAACAGTGCAAGGTGGAATGTCGGAAGATGCGGGGAATGATATGGATGTGGACCAGAGGAGGGATGGCAGTCTTGGAGTGAGTATGTCTGAAGAGGGCATGGGAGAGTCTCAGGGAGGCACTCAGGCCTCGGGATTTGTTCAGCCACCCCAGTATCCACCCTTTTCACAGAATCCCGGGTATTCGATGGGAGGTATATCGGATTACCCCAGCTTTAACCCTTATCACTCTCACATGCCATACCCACCTTTCTACCCACCATACCCATAGTACCCTATGTACCCACCCCCATCTTTCTACCCAGGTACAGCAAACCCTAACCCAGGGGATGTTGCACCTCCTCCACCACCAGCAGAACCTACTGTCCCAGTAACCCAAGTACCTAAACCTAGCTCATCTAGAGGGAGCAAGGTCAAGATGACCGATTACATGAAGCTGGGTGCTCCCCAGTATGAAACAGGTGATGACCCATTCGAGTACCTTAGAAGGGTCAAAATGATTACAGATGAGATAGGAGCTGATGACAGTAGAGCCATTCAGATGGCTGGGTTCACACTGAAGTGCAAGAAGGCCCGAGAGTGGTTCAAAAACTATGTGAACCCGAGATTGGATAGCCTATCATGGGAAGAGTTTGCTAATGAGTTTGCAGGATGGGCTTTCCCTGACAGTTCAAGGGAGTTAAAGATGATCGAATTTGAGCAGTTGAGGCAGACAGAGGATATAAGTGTAGAGGAGTTCACAGACAGGTTCTTAGAGCTGTTGCCGTTTGCAGGGCAGACCCTTGATATAGATCAGAAGAAGGCTAGGAGGTATATCATGAAGCTTCATTCTATATATTCCTCCTTGATCCAATCAGCAGATAGGGAGAGCTTCCATGCCATAGTAGATATGGCCCGAAAAATGGAGGCTAGTGCCATCATTCAGGGAACAGTTAAGCAGTCAGTGGCACAACCCTCTGGTTCCAAGACCCCAGGTGGGGGAAGGTTAGACCCTTCTTCTCTGAGTGCAGCAGCTTCAGGCAGTAAAAATTGGGGTAAGGCCAAGTCTAAGAAGAACAAGTTCTGAAACAAGATCAAGTCAGGTCTGGGATTAAGAAGTGGCTCGAGCTCAGGTGTAGATAATATAGTATGTATGAAGTGTGGGAAGCCGCACAAAGGAGTATGTCGGTTTGGGACGACAGCCTGCTTCAGATGTGGGCAGGAGGGACACATGGCACGGGAGTGTCCTAGAGCAGCTTTTGTGGCACAGTCTCAGCAGACAGCTTCTGGTAGTGCGGCTCAGCCAGTAGCTCCAGCCGCGACTCAGGCCAGTGGCAGAGGCAGAGGCAGAGGGTCAGCCTCTTCTTCAGCAGGTTTCAGGGGTGAAGGTCCATCAGCTCCAGCGCGAATCTTCACTATGACTCAGCAGGAGGCAAATGCATCAAACACTGTGATGTCAGGTGACAGAGCGGTTGTCGAGACCGGTAAAAAATAATCAATTCAGCTACCAACAATATTAATACTGTAGATAGTGGTGAAAGGGTCGTATCCACAGGGAATTGATACTTACTTACTTTCCTTGTCAAGACCAAGAAAATAAACTGAAACAAAACATAAACTGAAAGAAAATAAACTGAAAGAGAAGTAAACTGAAACGAGATAAACGAGATAAGCGGAATAAACTAAAAACGAGATAAACTGAAACCAAATAACTGAAAGTAAAATGGGGGGGTTTTGAGATTGATTTAATTAATGTAATATTGAAAGCAATAAAAGAAGCGAATAATAAAATAAAGATAAAACAAATATGAGAAAAGCTCTAGTTGAAGAATTGGATCCACTTCAGTTGTTGGGATTGATCATTGACACTTAGTTTCTTTTGATTGATTCAATAAATTGGTCATAGTGATGGAAGAAGCTTCTCACCACTATTATCTCTCCTTATGATTAAATCAATTAGGGAAAGTCCTCCAATTAATTACTAATTAACAATTGCCAAAGAACGTCTTTGAGTCTTAGGCCTTTTACAATAGTCAATCGCATAAAGAAATAGAGAGAATCAATTCTAGTCACCCACATGCATGGAGACAACACTAGATCATGCAATTTCCTTGGTTGTGCACCAAGTGTTCTCGTGTTTGAACAATCCAAGCAATTACGGATTTTAAATTATCCAAACTAACAAATATCAATTACCTTGCAATCAAGAATCAATGTAGATCTAAACAACAAAGCAATATTGAAATCAAGCATGAAATTGCATAAATATTGAACAACCAAAAGATAAACAATGTTTGATCAAGTCTCTCAATCCACAATACAACTAAAGCTTCACCTCATCTTCAACTAGAATAAAAGATTTCAGCCTATCATGGCTGAAACAAAAATAAAAAAATAAAGAAAAGAAGAAAGGTAGAAGAAGAGATGTGAATTTCGCAGGTGTCTCCAAGGTGGTGTGTTCGGACTCTGTAGAGGCTTCTTATGTGCCTTTTTATAGTTGAAAAGTATTGTCCTAGGTCATACTTACTGCCCAAGAGGTATTTCCTACCCAAGATGTATCTGAAAAGGAAAGAATCGCGCTTTTCAGCTTCAGAAGGAAGGCTGCGCGAAAATGCACTGCGGAAGGAAGTTGGTGCGCACGGTTTGGTCTCAGAAAGGGAAGGAGGCGCAGATTGTGCTTCCTAAATAAGTTTAGATGCTGACCTTGCTTCCTAATTAGTGTAGAGGCTGCCCAAGGTACTGCCCATATGCAACTTGCTGCCCAAGTTGTTGCAAAAGAGGAAAGAATCGGACTGCAAGGCTTCAGAAGGAAGTTGGCGCGCAGATTGCCTTCAGAATAGGAAAGGAGCGTACCTTGTGCTTGAAAAGGAAGGAAGAGCGATCCAAGGCTGCCAATAGAGGAAGAAAAGTCATGGCTTGATGTTCATAAGGAAATATGCACGTACCAAGGCTTTCAGAAGAGGAAGGACGCGCGGATCATGCTTCCAGAAGAGGTGGCGCGCGCATGGATTGCAGTAGAGGCAGGAGAATGCAGTCATTAATGTGCAAAAGTGGAAAGATATCTGTCCAGTCTTTCCTTTTTAGGTGGAGCCTTCGTTTGAATTTTGAATGCTGAATGTAGAAGAGGCAAGTGTGCCTTCATGAGATCTTGCTGCCTAAATTGGAAGATTTGACTGCTGTAGTATGTGCACATCTTCGAACAAGGAAAGAAAGATCTGCGATTTGAATTTCGAATAATCTTCTGACTGAACTTTCCTTATTTGCTTTTGCCTCTGCACTTTCCTCATTTGAAGACTTTCCTTTTCTGAAAACTTGCCTTATTTGAAAACTTTCCTTATTTGGCACCTGTTCTAAATATGGCAAGAGAGATTCTGCAGTTCGAATTTCGGACAGTTTGCTGACTGTGCCTTCTGACACTTTCCTTATTTGGCACTTTCCATATATGAAAACTTTCCTTATTTGGAACTTTCCATATATGAAAACTTTCCTTTTCTAGAACTTTCCATATTTGGCACTTTTTTGCAGTTTTAAGAGCATTTTCTCCAGATTGCCTTTTCACACCTAGTTTCTGCAAAACATGATTAAAACCACAAAATTAGGCAGAAAAGATGCAAATAATCATCAAGAACATCATGATAAAATGGGCTAAAATGTGTTCTGTCATCAGGTAATCTCATCATTGGTTGTTCAGATGTTTATGCCTTAATGGACCCTGGTGCATCTCATTCTTTCATTGCTCCGAGAGCCGTCGAGAGGTTGGGTTTGATGGTCTCTGGGTTAGAGTGTCCCCTATGGGTCAGTGGACCCAAGTGCGACCCATCAGTGGCAGAGTCAGTCTGCCAGTGTAGTCCAGTTTTTGTTGAGGGGAGATGCCTTTCAGCCGACCTTGTGGTTCTAGATTTGACAGATTTTGACGTCATTCTAGGGATGGATTGGCTATCTACCCATGGTGCTACCTTGGACTGCAGAGACAAGGTAGTCAGGTTCAGAGGTCAGGATGGGTCAGAGGTTGTCTTCAGAGGAGACCGGAAGGGTACACCTAGAGGTTTGATATCAGCCCTACAGGCTCGTAGGCTGCTCAGGAGGGGTTGTCAGGGTTTTCTAGCTCATGTGAGAGAGCTGGACAGTCATGTCAGAGAGCCCGCCTCAGTGCCCGTGGTCAGAGAGTTCATATATTTCTTCCCAGACGAGCTGCCAGGTTTACCACCTACTAGGGAGATAGAGTTCGAAATAGAGTTGATGCCTGGAACTAGACCGATCTCTATCCCTCCCTACAGGATGGCACCAGCAGAATTGAAGGAGCTTAAAGAGCAGTTGCAAGAGCTGGTAGATAAGGGCTTCATCCGACCGAGTACCTCACCTTGGGGTGCTCCAGTGCTGTTTGTGAGAAAGAAGGATGGATCCCTCAGACTTTGTATCGACTACAGGCAGTTGAACAAAATCACTACCAAGAATAAGTACCCGTTGCCAAGGATCGACAATCTATTCGACCAGCTAGCAGGAGCAAGTTGTTTCTCCAAGATAGATCTGAGATCCGAGTACCATCAGCTGAGGATAAGAGAAGAGGATGTGCCGAAGACGGCGTTCAGAACCAGATATGGGCACTATGAGTTCATTGTGATGCCGTTCGGGTTAACCAATACCCCTGCAGCATTCATGGATCTCATGAACAGAGTTTTCAGTCAGTATCTGGATCACTTTGTTATTGTCTTCATAGATGATATCTTAGTGTACTCCAGGAATGCAGAGGAGCATGCCCATCATCCGAGGTTAGTTCTGTAGACCTTGAGGGAGCACAGCTTGTATGCCAAGTTCTCCAAGTGTGAGTTCTGGTTGAGGAGTATTTCATTCTTAGGGCATGTTGTGTCAGAAAATGGAATAGAGGTGGACCCCAAGAAGGTGGAAGCCGTAGCTAACTGGCCTAGACCCACTACAGTGACAGAGATCAAGAGCTTCTTGGGTTTGGCAGGTTACTACAGGAGGTTCGTTCAGGACTTCTCTAAGATTGCAACTCCTATGACTAGACTGACTAAGAAGAATCAGAGGTTTGTGTGGACTGACCAGTGTGAAGAAAGCTTTGAAGAGCTAAAGAAGAGGTTGACGTCGGCACCGGTGTTAGCTCTGCCAACTGGTAATGAAGACTTCACGGTTTTCTGTGATGCGTCCCGTGTGGGACTGGGTTGTGTGCTGATGCAGAATGAAAGGGTGATTGCTTATGCTTCTAGACAGCTGAAGAAGCACGGGTTGAATTACCCTACACATGACCTAGAGATGGCAGCGATGATCTTTGCACTCAAGATGTGAAGGCATTACCTTTGTGGGGTTAAATGTGAGATCTTTACAGATCATAAGAGCCTGCAGTACATCTTGAGTCAGAGAGAGTTGAATCTGAGGCAAAGGAGATGGGTAGAACTGCTTAGTGACTATGATTGCAAGATTCAGTACCATCCGGATAAGGCGAATGTGGTGGCAGACGCCTTAAGCCGGAAATCACTTGACAGTTTGTCCCATATTTCGACAGAGAGAAGACTAGTGGTGAGGCAGTTCTTTGAGCTCATTAATGAAGGTTTGCAGTTGGAGTTGTCTGGTACAGGTGCTTTGGTAGCCCAGATGAGAGTGACACCTGTGTTTCTGGAGCAGGTGGCTCAGAAACAGCACGAGGACCCAGAGTTAGTGAAGATTGCCAGGACTGTTCAGTCAGGCAAGAATAAAGAGTTCAGATTCGACAGCAAAGGGGTTCTCCGCTATGGGAATAGATTGTGTGTACCAGATGACGTGGGTCTGAAGGGAGACATTATGAGGGAAGCTCATAATGCCAGATACAGTGTTCACCCTGGAGCCACCAAAATGTATCAAGATCTGAAAAGAGTTTATTGGTGGCCAGCTATGAAAAGAGAAGTGGCACAGTTTGTGTCAGCCTGCGAAGTATGTCAGAGGGTGAAGCTGGAACATCAAAAGCCGGCTGGAATGCTCAACCCACTACCTATTCCAGAGTGGAAATGAGAGAATATAGCTATGGACTTCGTAGTGGGGTTACCGGCAACGTCCAACAGATTAGACTCCATATGGGTGATTGTGGACAGACTGACCAAATCTGCTCACTTCATCCCTATCAGGAGTGGCTATTCTGTGGACAAGTTGGCGCAGGTGTATATTGATGAGGTTATCAGGTTGCATGGGGTTCCTGTTTCAATAGTGTCTGACAGAGGACCCCAGTTCACCTCCAGGTTTTGGCGGAGTCTGCAGAATGCCATGGGTACCAGGTTGGATTTTAGCACAGCTTTCCATCCATAAACGGACAGACAGTCAGAGAGGACCATCCAGACAATAGAGGATATGCTCAGAATGTGTGTGCTAGATTTTGGCGATTCTTGGAGGCAGCATCTACCTTTGGTGGAGTTTGCTTACAATAACAGTCATCATGCTAGCATAGGGATGGCTCCATATGAAGCTTTGTATGAAAGGAAGTGCAGGTCGCCTGTTTGTTAGGAGGAAGTTGGAGAAAGGGCTTTGGCAGGGCCTGAGCTAGTAGAGATCACCAGCAGAGTGGTGCCCATAATCAGAGAAAGGACCAAGACTGCTGTGAGCAGGCAGAAGAGTTATGCAGATATCCGCAGAAGGCAAGTAGAATTTCAGGAGGGGGATTTGGTATTGCTCAAGGTGTCTCCTATGAAAGGGGTGATTCGATTCGGGAAGAAAGGTAAGCTAGCTCCACGGTGCATCGGACCATTGAAATCTTGCAAAAGATCGGGAATGTATCGTATAAGCTAGATTTACCTGCTTCAATGGAGAGAATCCATCCGGTTTTCCATGTTTCCATGTTAAGAAAGTTCGTGTCAGATCCGGGCAAGGTTCTTAGTGAGCCTGATGTGGAGATCCAAGAAGATCTCACCTATGTTGAGCAGCCAGTACGGATCCTAGACACCCAGATCAGAAAGTTAAGAAACAAGGAGATCCCGATTGTGAAAGTCCTTTGAAATCACCACAACATCGAAGAATGTACCTGGGAGACACGGGAGTCCATGCTCCAGCAATATCCTCATCTCTTCTAAGGTTAGTTTTATGTGTGTTTTATATGTATGATATATTGTATGCTATGCATGAGTTGTTTGGTGAACATTCGGGGACGAATGTTCTTAAGGGGGGGAGAATGTAATACCCGGCAAGACTCTGGTATCGGAATTCCTACCGTCCGGTGGGATCTCGGATGTCGGAGACCTCTAGAGGGGTAAAATCATGTTTTCATAAAATGTTTTAATGTGTTTTATAATTTTAAGTAAGAAAGAAATTGAAACTTGAATGAAAAAGACCATGGAAGCATTTCCAGGTTCGGCCGCCGAACCTCAAGTTCGGCCTCCGAACATGGGATAGTTTGGGGGGGCAAGTTAGTCTTCCGAAAGTGGCTCAGGTTCGGCCGCCGAACCTCATGTTCGGTCGCCGAACTTGCATGAGTTTTGGAGGCACTTTAGGCTGCCGAAGGTGGTCTGGCCAGCCCCTATATAAGGGCTCCATGGCCGAGACGGGCGAGCTTTCTCCCCATTTTCGGCCAACGGTGAGTCCATGCTCTCCCATGGTTGATTTTTGATGTTTTTCCTCAAATCTTTCAAGTTTTAACAAGTGTTTTCTTGGCTTTTGAAGATTTGTGAACTTTGAGCAAGTTTTGGAGCTTGGAGACCCAAGGAGCTAGATCTCCCCCATCTCCGAGTTGGATCGCCTCTCCTCTCGATCTTTAAGAGGTAAGGGTAGATCCTTAGCTCATTTTATGTTTTAAACAAATTTTATGAAAGTTTATGGGGTAGAAATGCATATGTAAGTTAGTTGATTGCATGTTAGGGTTAATGTTGAGTTTATGAGTAATGTATGTTGTGGATGTTTGTTTGATGTGTTTTGGTTGGGGTTTAAGTTAGTTTGAGACCCCTATGAGCTTATGGAAGTATGTATGCATGTTTTGGAAGTGTTGGTTTTGAGTTTGATGGTTTGGGAGACAAATGTGCATTGTGGAGGCTGAGTTCTGCCCTTTGGAAGAACTCAGGTTCGACAGCCGAAGGGATTTTCGGCCGCCGAACTTGCCTGTGGAGGCAGGCCTTTGGCTACCGAACCCTGCCCCTGAAAGTGGACTTTCGGCTCTGGAAGGGAGTTTCGACCGCCGAAGGTGCCGCCGAACATGCATGAGTTTCGTCTCTGGAAGGAACCTTCGGCCGCCGAAAGTGCCGCTGAAGGTGCATAACTTTCGTCTCTGAAAGGACTTTCGGCCGCCGAACCTGCCGCCGAAAGTGCCCTGTTCAGCCTTTCTTTGCATGATTTCTATGATTGTTTTAAGGTGTTTTAGGGGGTTTTTGAGGAGTATTTTAGAGTCATGTTCATATATGTTTGGTCCCTCATTTGAGTCCACCTGTGTAGGTTCGGACCCGAGGAACCGAGGACCCCAGCAGTGAGACAGCTGCTTCAGTGTCTTGTCAGAGCTAGCCTGAGGTGAGTGGAATAACTCTTTATGTTTCAAAGTAAATAAATCAGTTTTTGAGCATGTTCATGCATCACGAATACCATGAGATAAATTAGGTTGTTTGCATTAGAATTCACGAATATGTTGCATTGCATAATATGATGATGATGTGGATGAGTATTGGATGATCCTTTAGTCCTCGTATGATATGAGATGATGATAATATGATGTGATATGGTATGGTATGGAAGTCCAGGTCGAGGCCCATTCTACGCCCCTGGCACTATGTTAAGAGAAAGACCAGGTCGAGGCCCATTCTACGCCCCTGGCATTATAGGAATGTTATGTTATGTTAAGAGAAAGACCAGGACGAGGCCCATTCTACGCCCCTGGCACTATTGGATATGTAGAGGACTATTGGTGACAAAACTATCATTGATTGTGATTTGTTTGTGATGTGATGCATTCCATGAGATCATGTGTTTTAAATTAAATGTTTAATTATTTTGCTCACTGGGCTCTAGTAGCTCACCCCATTTCCCTAATCCCCCAGGTATGTAGATACGGGATAGGCCAGGAGGTCAAGAAGAGTAAAGTTATGTTTTATGTAATAGCTAGTTGTGGACATGAACATAATGTAATGTAATGATGTCTTTTGAGGTTTATAGTTGTGCTTGACCCTAGTATGTTGGTTAATCCCTTTGTACATGGTGTATAAAATGTTTTATCATTATTTATGTAAACCAAGCTTATTATATGTTATGTTACCCCATTGGAGTATTGATGAGGACTCCAGTGTGGGGTTGATGGTTATGCTTATGAGTTGTGCATGCACAGGATAAGTTTGGTAAATGAATGTGAAAGTTCAAAATTTTTATTTATATGTTGACCATGTATGGGATTAAACAGGTATACAGGTTGAATGTGAGGCTTGCTATAGGTCCCGGCGGCCTTAAGCCGATCTGGATCCTAGCGCCGGTAGCGGTCCGATTTTCGGGTCGTTACACCTTCCGCTTTGTCTGCTTCAACAACAACATTAAACTGAGTGTTGCTCTCTTTTCGTAGCTGGAACCCAGAGGAACGAGGATTTTTGTTTCTTCAGCGTAAAAAACATCAAACTCTATTTGACCTAGTTCTCTCTTTCTTGAATGTTGGAAGAATAATTTTTTCATTCTCCACCACCGAGTGTCCGGGGGCTTCGAGCAACTCTGGACCGATTGGAACATTTATATAGAGCTAAAATGGGATGGGATCCAACCGCGAAGAGACGAGAAAGAGGCTCTGGACTTCCTCTAGAAAATGGCTTCGGCCTATCAAATGGACATTAACATGGCCGTGAGGAACACCACCTTGTCCTGGCAAAGCCATTTCCAAATGAAGCGGGCCAGTTGCCTCGGCCCACCGGTTATCAGAACCCAAGGATGATCTTACCCTCTTCCTCAGAGCAGTGTATTTACTTTTTAACCACTTTTACCTTTACACTATTTTACTTACTCTCCACTTTATATAGATATGGCGAACAAAGGGAATAGCAAGTTTGCAGAGGCGGTTCGTGCTGCTCGAAAAGAAAATTCCACTGCTAGTACCTCGGTCCCTCCTTCAAAACGGGCACGACGGGCAGAAGAGATTATCGTTTTGCCTCTTCCTCCTCCTCTTCCTGTAGTGACCAGGCCTTCTGTAATACCCGGCTAGACTCTGGTATCGGAATTCCTACCGTTCGGTGGAATCTCGGATGTCGAAAACCTCTAGAAGGGTAAAATCATGTTTTCATAAAAATGTTTTAATGTATTTTATATTTTTAAGCAAGAAAGAAATTGAGTTTTGAATGAAAAAGACTATGGAGGCATTTCCAGGTTCGGCCGCCGAACATTGGATGGTTTGGGGGGGCAAGTTAGGCTTCCGAAAGAGGCACAAGTTCGGCTGCCGAACCTCATGTTCGGCCGCCGAACTTGCATGAGTTTTAGAGGCACCTTAGGCTGCCGAAGGGTGGTCTGGCCAGCCCTATTTAAGGGCTCCATGGCTGAAACGGGCGAGTTTTCTCCCCATTTTTGGCCAACGGTGAGTCCATGCTCTCCCATGGTCGTTTTTTATGTTTTCCCTCCAATCTTTCATGTTTTAACAAGTTTTATCTTGGTTTGAAGATATTTGAGCAAAAGAGCAAGTTTTGGAACTTGGAGACCCAAGGAGCGAGATCTCCCCCATCTCCGAGTTGGATCGTCTTCCCTCTCGATCTTTAAGAGGTAAGAGTAGATCCACACTTCTTTTCATGTTTAGTTGAGTTTTATGAAGTTTCTTGGGGTAGAAATGCATGTATAATTTTATGTTGAGTTTTTGGTTTATGTTGTGTTTATGAGCAATGTGAGTTGTATATGTATGTTTGATGTGTTGTAGTTGGGGTTTAGGATAGTTTGAAGCCCCTAGGAGCTTATGTATGTGTGTATGCTTATTGTGGAAGTGTTGGTTTTGAGTTGATTGAGTTGGGAGGTATTTGTGCATAAAAGAGGCTGAGTTCTGCCCTTTGGAAGAACTCAGGTTCAGCAGCCGAAGGGACTTTCGGCCGCCGAACCTGCCTGTGGAGGCAAGTCTTTGGCTGCCGAACCCTGCCCCTGAAAGAGGACTTTCGGCTCTGGAAGGGAGTTTCGGCCGCCGAAGGTGCCGCCGAACATGCATGAGTTTCGTCTCTGGAGAGAACCTTCGACCGCCGAAAGTGCCGCCGAAGGTGCATGACTTGCGGCTCTGGAGGGACTTTCGGCCGCCGAACCTGCAGCCGAAAGTGCCCTATTCAGCCCTCCTTTGCATGATTTATATGATTGTTTCAAGGTGTTTTAGGGAGTTTTTGGGGGGTATTTTAGAGTCATGTTCTTGTATGTTTGGTCCCTCATTTGAGTCCACCTGTGTAGGTTTGGACCCGAGGAACCGAGGACCCCAACAGTGAGTCAGCTGCTTCAGTGTCTTGTCAGAGCTAGCCTAAGGTGAGTAGAATGACTCTTTATGTTTCAAAGCAAATAATGAAAGTTTTAGCATGATTCACGCATCATGAATGCCATGAGTTATATTAGGGTGCTTGCATTAGAATTCACGAATATGTTGCATTGTATAATGTGTTGATGATGTGGATGAGTGTTGGATGATCCTTTAGCCCTCACTATGACATGATATGTTATGAGACAATAATAATACATTGTGAAAGACCAGTGAGGCCCATTCTACGCCCCTGGCACTATGTAAGAGAAAGACCAGTGAGGCCCATTCTACGCCCCTGGCACTATGTAAGAGAAAGACCAGTGAGGCCCATTCTACGCCCCTGACACTAATGGAATGTTATGTTATGTTATGCTATGGAAGAGAAAGACCAGTGAGGCCCATTCTACGCCCCTGGCACTGTTGGAATGTGTAGAGGGCTATTGGTGACAAATTCATCCTTGATGTGATATGTCTGTGGTGTGATGCATTTCATTATAGCATATGTTTTAAATGTTTTATTATTCTGATCACTGGGCTCTAGTAGCTCACCCCATTTCCCTAATCCCCCAGGTATGCAGGTACGGGATAGACTAGGAGGTCAGCTAGAGTAAAGTCATGGTTATGTAATAGCTAGTGGTGGACATGATAAATATTGAAATGTAATGAATAGTATTAACAGTTATGTAATGAAATGATGTTATTGAAGATTAGAGTTGTGCTTGACCCTAGTTTGTATGTTAATCCCTTTTTTTTACATTATCTTTCAAATGTAATGGTTTAATGATGTATTATGTAGACCAAACTCACTATATGCTATGTTACCCCATTGGAGTATTTGATGAGGACTCCAGTGTGGGGTTGATGTTTATGTTTATGAGTTGTGCATGCACAGGTTGAGTTTGGTGATTGAATGAGAAAGTTCAAAATTTTTATGTACTTGTTGATCATGTATGGGATTAAACAGGTTTACAGGAGGTATGTTAGGCTTGCTACGGATCCCGGCGGCCTTAAGCTGATCTGGAAGCGGTCCGAATTTCAGGTCGTTACACCTTCAAATATCTAACCCGAGTCATCAATTAGGAGCACTCCTCCTTTTGCCAACCATCCCCTTCCATAAAGTTATGAAGAGGCTGGTATAGGGGCTCCTAGGCCTCAGAGTATTCAACATCTCGCCATGGCACTAACCTGGGTCGACTCTCTCTTTGAGGAGCCTAGATTATCTCTCCTTATTGCGAAGAATGCTATGCGACCTGGAGATAGCTAGAGATTCAGAGCTGATGAGACGGATGACCTGTACGACAACATCATCCAATCAACCATGGAGTGTGCGCTATCCGCCTACCTGGCTAAGGAGCGCAACAAAGGCCTAAGGAGGGAGTTTAAGGCACAAGAGGCGGATAAGAATCTTCTTCAGGAAGAGTGTTCAAGACTGAAGACTCGTGTGTATGAGGTGGAGAATACTATGAAGGAAACCCCAGAGTCTGTAGACAAGCTTCAAGTTGATCTGGATGAGGCAAATGCTACAAAGTCCACCCTTGAAAATCGGGCTAAGACTGCCGAGGATCAAGTGGCTAACCTTCAACGACAAGTCCAGGAGCTGTAGTCTCAAGCTTAGGAAAGTTAGCCCATCACAGACAAGGTTGCTGAGCTGGAAGCTGAACTTTAAGAGACGGTAGCCCGAGATGGGGAGATATTCATTGAAGGCCAAGACTCGGTCAAGAAGTAGTTGATCAAACACTTTCCAATTGAGGAATTCTTCTAGATTGATGACATCTTCCCTGAAGAGGAGGAGAAAGATGAGCATGAGGAGGGGCAGATGGAAGATAGTCCCCTCAATCGGGTCTCTTCTGAAAATGTAATAAATATAGATGAAAATTTAATAGAGGCTCGAGAGGAACTGATTGAGATCCTCTTGCTATGTGATTTTTATATAATGAAAAATATTTCTTTTATCTCCCTGTCTTTATTTTTACCAAATATTTTGATCGGTACTTGTCCCAAAAATCATAACTCTCACTAAATAAATGACTTAAATATATTTCAATGGAACTTATAAACGTTAATTTCTAGTGATTGATTAGAATGCCATGAAAAGCACTATGATAACTCATAACTACATTTTAAAAATTAAAAAACGCTATTCTGGTAGCCGGATCATATTATTACTTTAATACTATTAAGATAATAATTAATTATAATTTAAAATTGATATAAAAATTTTTATTCTTTTATTATATATAATAATATATTTTAATAAAAAAATTATTTTATTTTTAATAAAATTATAATTTTAATACTATTTTTTATTTATTATTAAAAATTAATTAAATTATTTCTTTATATTTAAATAGCGAGTTAAATATAGTGTTTCTCAAACTATTATTATTGATTTATAACTATAATTAAAATATATAAAATAATAAATTTTAGCCGCTATTTTAACCGTTATTTTAAATTTTTTTAGTAATAATTTTATATTATAATAAATAATAATTAAATTTAATCGGTTATTAAAATTAATATTTTAAGTAAAATGAGATTTTAAAAAATAAGCTAATATTTTGAGTAATACTATGTTTTAATTTTAGTATTAAAATTAAAATTTATTTTTATATTGAAAATTAATGTGGAAAATTAAAACTAAATTGATATTAATAATTATAAATCACGTGAGTGCTTTTTTTTTTTTTTTAAAAGAAACTATATAGAGATAAATGGCTTGCGCTTTACTATAATTAATTAATATATAATATATAAGATGTGGTAATTAATTAATTATCATTCATTAATTTACAGTAAGTTCTTGAAAATCACGTAAAGAATAATAATTATTCTCATTTATATTGTAAGAAGAACTTTATTTTTCAGCTAAATATTTTAAAATACTGTAATTTAAAAAAACATGCGGTGACGTGAAATTGAGAAGCTTTAAAGAAAGCTTAAATAATAAAAACTCGCCGTTGCCGGGGATCGAACCCGGGTCACCCGCGTGACAGGCGGGAATACTTACCACTATACTACAACGACTTGTTGATCTTGGAGTCTCCAGAATCATTTACAAGAAAGAATAATTAAATTTTATAAATCATTTTGCAAGAAAGAATTCAAATGAATAGAAAGGTGAGATTTTTGAAAATAATTATTATAAAAGAAAATAATTAAATTAAATTATTGCGAAACAAAAGGTAAATGAAAAAAAAATTAAATTTTATAAATCATACAAACTCATTTTTTTAAGAATTGAATTAAAAAGTTTAAAAAATATTTAAAAGAATATAAACATTAGTTACTTTTATTAATTTTAATTTTTTACTATTTTATTTTCATAATTTAATATATCTTTTCTTTATTTATTATCTTAAAATTATTATTCACTTTTCTTTTTTAGACCGTAATGATATATAAATTAATTATTATAATTTTATTTAATTTTATTTTATTTTTAAATATTTTTTAAAATATCTTTTAATATTTAATAAAATTTCATATATTTAAAATAAATATAACTGAAAAGTTAATAAAAAAATTTATATTTTAAAAATCGAGAGCAAATAAAATTTAATTCTGAAATTAAATTATACAAAAATTATATAAAACTTAATTGAATTTTATATTTTAAGTTATATTAAACCAAATAATAAAATTTATATATAATTCTAGTCATACAATGAACTGAACATTATGTTAGAAAATTTATTAAATTATCCCTATTCCATAATTAATTAATTAAAATATTTTTATATTTTTAAAAATTAAGCTCTTTCTTTTTATAAAAAAATTAATCAAATTATTAATTTTATTCGAAAAAATTAAATAATATACATATTTAAAATAGAAATAATTTCAATTAAAATTACGTTGTTTTACTCAAAATGTTAAATAAAATCGATTCAATTTTTTTTATCAACTAAACTCTTATTTTTATTAAGAGTTATGATTTAATATAATATTTTTTAATAATAACACATTATTTTTAGTATTTTAAAATATCATAAAATTTATTATTTTAATTAAGTAAATTTTCATTTAGAAAATATAAATAATAAAAAATTTAAAAATTATGAAAATAAATTTTTATTATAAAAGTATTATTATTAAAAATTATATTTTATTATTAAAAATAATATTATATTATATTATATTAAAATTTATTTAACCTTTAAATAAAAGTATAAAAATTTAATCGGTCAAAAAATTAAATTAGACTTAGTTGACGTTAACAAATCATGTAAACTTAATTTATAAGATTAAATAATATAAATAATTAAAATTATAAAAACCAAATAATATAAATAATACAAAAACATCTAACGATTTTTTTAATAGGAGTTTAATATTTAAAATATAAACTTATTTTAATTAAATAATTTTAAAATAGGATAGAACTAATTAATTTCATAAATTTTAGACACTTTGATGGTAATTTTTTTATTTAATTTAGAAATAAATTAATTTTTAATAATAATTTTTTAAATAAAGAATAATCTTATTTTAGTTGTGCATAAATTATATTTAGTATTTAATTAAAGGTTATTGAAAAGAAATTTAAATATTAATTTATATTTATATCTAAAATTTTAAATCTTCATAAAGTTAAAATTTTAATTTAACTTGTTTCTGTCGATTTCATTATTTACTCTTCAGTATTATTTAAATTTTTTATTTAATGATTAAAAAATCGAAAATATTTTGTTCAAAAAATAACTAAAGGGATATTAATAATTTTTTATATAGAAAAAATACACAAATAAATATAGAAATTTATATAATTTTTTGTTAAAATAGTTTTGTATATTTTATTTATTATTTTAAATTCAAGTTACTAAATAGATTTAAATTGTAATTAATATTAATAATTTATGATAAAATTGATATAATTAAAAGAATAAGGTAAAACAAGATGGAAAGGTTAGGCCTTTTGTGTCATTAAGCCCTTATTTTTTTTATTTTCTTTTTATAATGTTTAAAAATAAAAACACTTAACGGTTTATTATATTCTATTTATTTTTATTTTTTATGGATATAGATCTAATTAATAAATTTAGATTATCAAAATTATAATTAGTAATAAATAAATTAATATTTAATTTTCAACTTAATAAAATTTTAATTGTTCCAATAATTAAATAAAGATATTTATTTGAAGGGAAAATTGAGAATTTTTTCTTTATTTTTTATTTATTTTTAATGAAAAAATAATTAAAAAAACTTATTTCATTAATAAAACAATAAAAACTTTTAATGAAATTTTAAAAATATCAAAATTGAGTTATTAATAATCGCAATAGTAGAAAATTAAATAACAAATTTCTCTATTGTTTTTTAAAAATTATGATCTTCTTTCCCTATCATTCAAAATTATAAAAATTGAAAACTAAAATCCGCCGTTGCCGGGGATCGAACCCGGGTCACCCGCGTGACAGGCTTGAATACTTACCACTATACTACAACGACTTGCTTGTTTATTACCCGTAAAATTAAAAAACTTAGCGGGTTTGATACCAAACTTGTCAAGCAAAATGGGGATTTAGTCTAGTGGGCTTGGGTTGCGACAAGACTCCACTTGAGTTGAAAGGCATTAGTTTGAAAAAATATATTTCATTATTTCAGTATTTTTATGACTAAATTACACTAAAATCATTTTAAATTAAATTTTAATATCATTTTTGTTAAAGGATAGAAAATATCCTGTGACTTTATTAAGTTTTCACTCCAAGATTTAATTTATATCATCCGTTAATAAATAATAATAATTTTTAAATGTGGATAAAAATATTAATATAAAATAATATTAATATAAATTAAATTATATAATATTTTTTATTAATCATTATATTTTATTTATCATATTTTAATCGTAAAATTAATATTTTTTTACAGTGTTTAAAAATTATTATGCAAATTTAAACTATAAATTCTAAAGTGAAATTAGTAAAATTATGATTACGGACGGTTTCGTTATAGAGGTATAACCTCTTATTAGTATAAATTATTATGAAAAAAAAATTATAAAATGACTCAATTTTTTAAATTAAAAAAAATTAAATTTATTAATTTTTTAAAAAATAAATAAAATAAAAAAAACTAATTAAATTAATTTCTTGCTAAATTTTAGATTCCAAATTGAAGAATCACAGAAAGTCAACACTTCTAATACTCAGCAACTTCGTTTGAATCCTAATGATCCTACCCAGATTTCCAAGCTACATTCTGGAATTGCAGCATTCCAAACAATTCCAAATCTGTCATCTCTTATATCCAATGCTTATATCTGCAACTGAGATTCAAAGAAGAAAATCCTTATATGGCATCTTTATAAATTCATCTCAAATCTCATGGAAAATCCAGACAAAAAGGAAACAGTCTTCTTTCTCACTACTGAAGCACTGAAAGCTACTCTACTCATACAATGGCAAAATTGTTTGCTTTTCCAAATTTCTTTTCACATTTTGTCAGCCATGACACTTTTTGTTTTGTTTTGTTTTTTTCTTTACTGCCATGCAAATAAATCAAATTACAAGACTGCAAAAAACAGTAAAAGAATGAGAAACTATAAGAAAACCACCCTAAGGGTAATAGATTATTACGTAAGGAAAGTTTTGCAGCTATATCAACGGAACAGTTGCCAAGTATGCAGAACTGCCTGTACTCCGGACTCATGAAAAAGTGAGACTCTGAAAATGAGACCAAAAATGGAGAATAACCGCAACTGTTTAGCTAACAACCAAAATTCATAGCTTACTCCTAAAACCAAGAGAATATTGGGGAAAAAAAAATGTCAATCATATAGATTCTGATCTCAAAGGTATACTACAATCATACACAAACCATTTGACATATGATGTTAAACGCTTTGTCATCATCAAATGGAATTGAGAACCGAATTCAAATTAAGAACCTATAAGAAATTGAAAATATGCGAAATATATGGACAAAACTCCAAAATTCCAAAATTATATGGACAGAAGGGGAGTTTACTAAGGGGGTTACTTATCATATAGACAGATGAGATACACCCTGTATTTGATCTTAAAAATTATCCTTTGCTCGACGGATGACACCTAAGGCTTCTGCATCATTTGCTGTCATTGGAATATTTAATGACCGGCGAATTTCTGCACTTGAACTGCGGAGGAAAGGATTACAAGCCTTCTCAACCTTTAGCGTAGTTGGAATCTACACACAAAAGAAAGCCAACTTCAATGTGGAAAATTTGGGAAGACAAAACTTATAACACTGACATGATAAGATTGGCAAAGATCAGCAGTTAAACGAAGCAAAGTGTAAAGTCACTGTGAAGTCCCTCTCTCTAGTAGCTACAACAGCCTAACTAATGTAACTGTTTCTCACTCCATTCCCTCATAACGGCCTAACTAACGTAACTGTTTCTCATCATTCCCTCTTTTTACTCAACTGAGTATAGTTATTAACAATGGTTCCCTCCATTTCCCGCTAATTCCAACCTTCCTCCTTCTATATGCGATAATAGGCCTGTAAGGTGGCCAAGCAACTTGAATTGCTTGTAGTATGAGTTCCTTTGAATTGAACTTGGTTTTAAGGTTAACAACCGGGAATAAGCTGCACAACAATATATAACTAACCTGATCGAGAGAGAGAGAGAGAGAGAGAGAGAGAGAGAGATTGCAACAAAGTTCCATTGCAATTCTTTGCACCCTACAACAATGAGTTCATTTAAATTGAACCTGACCTTAAGGTTTCATAACCATTGATTTCTGCATAACACAACCATTGAACCTGATCTTAAAGACTTAAATGTGAATTTTATTAAACTTTAGGGCGCCTATGGTAGTTACATTTAATTTTTGTTGGAAAAACTACAATACCCTAGGTTCCTGCCGCCCCCTTCAAAGACTCGGGGGGGGGGGGGGGGGGAATGCCACCTTGTCCCCTTAGCAGGTCAGTATCTGAACTCAAAAAAAGAGGAAACTTCAAAATGGATGAAAATTTTCACATTCAACTGCACATGAAGCATAAACCACTATTGCATAACAAGACACCTTATATTGAGCTCCATATTTTGGTTGTGCAAATAGCCAGTTCAATCACTCTGGGAATTTTGACATAGTGAACCAATCTATCACGGGGTTCTCAGAGTTCCAAAACCAATAGATGCACAAATATGAACTCAAGTTTGTTTCATATAAATATCAACAGGAGCTGTTCATCTCTTGGCAATCCTAGAAATCAATTAGAAGGGATAGAAAACCTAGTGGGCAACTAGCAGAGTCTCTGAGCTAGCAGTTCTGATTTGCAAGGGTTTAGCAGGGTGAAAGGCCAGGACTTCAAGGGCGATAGAGGGCTTCCCTTTTGCATACCAGTCATGGGAAAAATATAAATGAAAACCTCTGTGTAGGTGTGTGGGTGAGTGAATGAATATATATGCATAAAAAAGTCTAGAGGACTCACTGTTGGCAAATTCTTGCTGCGAAGATGGGCCACATGGGCTGAATAGGACTGGAGTGCCTCATTATTAGGTTCTATAGACAATGCAAACTTTGAATTACTCTGCCAATTGGATGCCTCAAAGTTAGGGCCCATGATTTCAATCTTGGATAGACTGAGCAAGCACAAAATACAGAAAAGATTATAGCAACTCACCAATGTATATTCATGGCCGCAATATATATTTGTATCATCCGGCAAAGACATGAGTTTTTTCAGGGATGAAAGCATCTGGAACAAACACAATTATCTGTTGAAATATTCATTCACCACAGATGCATATATATAACTTGCTAAAAGAACTTTCTTTTTTTTTTTCCCTTGAAGTTCCCAAAAGAACTTCATTGAAAAGAAAAGGTTAAATGACATAAATATATTTCAGCCCTCAGCATTTGCAGATACTTAACCATACAACTTTTTGTTGAAGATTTTAAGTACGATTAAAATATAATTACGCCTCCATATTAGTTGAGATTAACCCATTGAACAATTAAACTAAAATCGTGAAATATTGAAAACCTTAACTTATAAAAATCACAACAATTAACATAAATTAACCATATTATCAATCATTTATCAGAAAAAAAAAAAAAAAAATTTGATCACACATATTGTTGACTGCACTCTAAATGTTATATTGATTTCATTCTAAATTTTTATAAATTGACAAAATTAGACGAGTAATTATATCATTTTATTAAAATTTCAAGTGCAATCAGCGAAATTTAGAAACAGTTAGCAATTATACAAGGATGTAAATATGTACTCGGCCATTTATGTACCAAGTTTTCTAGAAAATGAAAGTTCCATTTGCCCAAATGATGATAAAACTAATTCCCTCAAAAACAAAGATATTCCCTCGTTTTTTTCAAAGGATTTTAAGCAAACACATCCTATAAGAAAATGTTGACCAACATAGAAGGTTCTTAATTAGGAGGATTCAAATCTTTGCCATCCCAATTAGATTTGATTTAAGGGATTTTATTTTTATTGTAAATATTTCTAATTTAAGTTGATTCTTTGTGTATAAATAATCAAACCTTGTAAAGATCAATTCAATTGGAATAAAATCAAATTTCATAGTATCAGAGTTTTTTTTTTCCTAATTTTAGAGTTTAAATTCAATTTTTCTCTTAAGGTTTCTAAAACCCTAGATCTACCTTTTTGGTACTATTCTATCTAGGAATCTTTTTTCATCTTTCCGACGCCACCAGCAAGTTCACCGGACCGCCGAAAAGCCGCGCGCATGAGGCTCAAGCACCCTCGCAAGATTCTGTCTTTCCCACGGGCCGGGGCGTGTGACGTTTTTCAGTGGTCTTTTTGACGGCGATCATTTCCGACAGACTCGCCTTCAACTCGCGCCTCTGATCTGTGTGGACCCGTGATTTGGTTCACCTTTTTTCGACGTGGGAGACATTTTTTGGCTTTGATCCTTTCCGGCATTCTCGCCTTTAAGTTGCGCTTCTAATCTGCTGGATCCGTGCCTTTTTCGCCAGTGAACAGTAATTCTTTCTTCAATAACAATAATTTTTCACTGTTTTTAACAGAAAAAGAGTGGTTTTTTTTTCTTGAAATGGCAGTGATTTGTGTGGATAATGTAAGAACTTCTGATAATACTTTTGTTTCCTCTCTTGATTCTACTCCATAGATTATTGATTCTGATGCAAATAGATATATGACGGGCTCCTTTTAAGACTTCCTTAATTATCTTCCATGTCTATAAAAAAAATACTGTCAAAATCGCAGACGGTTCTTACACTCCTATATCTGGAACCGGATCTATTGTTTGTACTCCAAATATTAAGTTATCATCTGTTCTTCATGTTCCTTATTTTCCCGTTAATCTTTTATCTGTTAGTGCTCTCACTAAAACACTTAACTATAAATTTTTTTCTGACCATTGTGTTATTCAGGACCTTCAAACTAGGAAGAGAATTGGCAATAGTAAACTGCATGATAGCTTATATATGTTGGAAGGGAATCTGAGTTTGAATTCACCTCGGGCTCTTTTTGGAAGAAATCAGGATGTCAACCAGAAAATCATACAGTGGCATCGACGGTTAGTTTGTGATGCATGTGAGTATGCTAAACATACAAGAACCTCTTATACTTCCAGTAACAATAAGAGTACGATCCCTTTTGTGACCATCTATTCTAACTTTGGGGACCTACTCAAACGGTCTCACTATCTGGTAATTGTTGGTTTATTACTTTTATTGATTGTTGCACTCGCATGACTTGGGTTTATTTAATAAAGATAAAGAATGAAGTGATTTCTTACTTTCAAACTTTTCACAAGATGATTTGTACTCAATTTGATGCTAAGATAAAAGTTTTGAAAACTGATTGTACAGAGTACATGGATGGCCATTTTTCGGCTTATCTGGAGTCTAATGAGATAATGCATCAAACTAGTTGTCCTTACACTAGTGCCAAAAATAGTGTTGCTGAAAGAAAAAATAAACACCTATTGAAAGTAGCTCGATCTCTCCTTTTCACCGTGAACCTTCCAAAAACCTATTGGAGAGATGCAGTCTTAGCCGCAGCTATCTCATTAATAGAATGTCTCTCAAAGCTCTTGCCTTTAAAAGCCCTTTAGAGGTGCTACAAGGAAAAATTACTTGTATTGTTTCACTAAAAGTGTTTGGATACACGTGTCTTGTTCATACTAAGACAGGTAGAAAGCTCGATCCGAAGGCTATTAAATGTGTGTTTGTTGGGTACTCTCTCACACAGAAGTGTTACAAGTGTTACTACCCTCCATCTAGAAAATACTTTGTTAGTATGGATGTTATCTTTAGAGAGACTAAACCTTACTTTAGTACTACCCCATCACCTCTTCAAGGGGAGGACAATGAGAAAGAAGTATAACTCTAGAACGTTTTATTCTAGAGGAGACTATATAGGGGGAGACTATTGGTGACTAAATTGGGCATTTGGATAAATTAGATTTAAGGAGATACTCAAGAAGAGACAAAACAGAAGCAGAAAAAGCCATTGTGTAGCCTACCAGTGTCATGAATCTTCCTCTTCGCCATCTGGTAAGTCATCCCTAAACCTTGAGCCATTTGATGATCTAAATAAACCAATTGCTCAAAGAGGAGTTAAATCTTGCACAAAACACTCTATTTCTAACTTTCTCTCTTATGATTCTTTGTCTCCATCCTATAGAGCCTTTGCCTTGCCTCTTTCCTCTGCGTCTATTCCACAGGATTGGAAAGAAGCTCTTGTAGATCATAAATGGAAGGGAGCAATAATTGATGAGATGAAAGCACTGGCCAAAAATGAGACCTGGGAGCTTGTCACTCTCCCAACTAAAAAGAAACTTGTTGGTTGCAAATGGGTATTCACTGTGAAATACAAAGCAGATGGATCAATTAAAAGATTCAAGGCTAGACTAGTGACCAAGAGATACACTCAAACTTATGGAGTGGATTACCATGAGACATTTGCCCCTATTGCCAAAATGAACTCAATCAGAGTATTGCTATCTTGCGTTGTTAACCTTGACTAGGAGCTCTAACAATTTGATATGAAAATGCATTCCTCCATGGAGACTTAGAGGAGAAAGTGTATATGGAAATCCTTCCTGGATGTGCCGATGAAAAAACACAAGGAAAGGTATACAAGCTAAAAAAGGCTTTGTATGGGTTGAAGCAGTCACCCAGAGCTTGATTTGATCAATTCAGTAGAGCTATGATTTCCTTTGACTATCAACAGACCAATGCTGACCATACCCTATTTATCAGACATCACAAAGGTAAAATCACTCTTCTTATAGTCTATGTTGATGACATAGTAAAGACAAGGGATGACAGTGAAGAGAAGATTCGACTGAAAAAGTTTTTGGTTCATGAGTTTGAAATTAAAGATCTAGGAAAACTACAATATTTCCTGTGAATCGAGGTTGCCAGGTCAAAGAAAGAGAACTTTATTTCTCAGAGAAAATACATTCTGAATCTTTTAGAAGAAACTGGTATATTAGGTTGCAAACCAGCACAAACTCCCATTGAGAGCAATCACAAGTTACAAGCAGGGATCAGTGAATCAGTAGATATGGGCAGATATCAAAGGTTGGTAGGTAGACTGATTTATCTTTCGCATACTCGACCGGACATAACATATGTAGTCAGCTTAGTCAGTCATTTTATGCATGATCTCGTGAGTCTCACATGCAAGCTGTATTTCACATTTTGCAATACTTGAAGTCTGCTCCTGGAAAAGGTCTCCTACTCTCTAATCACGATCATCTTCGCATAGATTCATTCATAGATGCATATTGGGCTGAATCTCTTGACGATAGAAGGTCGACTAGTGGTTGTTGTACACTTGTTGGAGGAAACCTTGTCACTTGGAGAAGCAAAAAGCAAAGTATTGTTGCTTGATCAAATGCTGAGGCAGCATATAGAGCGATGGGCACAAAGTGTTTGTGAACTCCTATGATTGCAGAGATTGTTGAAGGAATTGAAACTATTGGAGAGGGACAAACTCCTCTTATACTATGACAACAAAGCTGTCATCAGTACAGTTCACAATCCGGTTTAACATGACCCAATGAAGCATTAATTGATACTTCATTAAAGCGAAATTAATAAATGGTGTCTTCAGGTTAGATCATGTGACTTCCGATGAATAGTTAGCTGATGTGTTTACCAAAAGATTCAGCAACATACCTATCATACCTTGGTTTGCAAGCTGGGCATGTGTGATATCTACGCACCAACTTGAGGGGAGTGTTGATCAACATAGAATGTTTCTAATTAGGAGGATTCAAATCTTTGGGATCCTAATTAGGCTTGATTTAAGGGATTTTATTCTTATTGTAAGTATTCCTAATTTAGGTTGATTCTTTGTATATAAATACTCAAACCTTATAAAGATCAATTCAATTGGAATAGAATAAAAAATTTCTCCCATAATTCTTCGGAAAATAAATATAAAGAAGAAGAAGAAAAATTAATCCCTGGATTGGCAGCACCAACTACCTGCTCAGGTGTTCCTTCGAAAAGCCTGCCACACGATAAGCTAAACAGAGTGTCTCCTGTGAAAACTGCCCCTGATCCAGGAAAGTAGAAACTAATGTGGCCTACAATAAGGTCAAAGCAGAACATTAGAATTTAAAATGAAAAAATGAAAAATATGTTTGTAGTCTGCCCATACTTGCTTATATATACTAAATACAGTACTCCTTATAGACCACACCTATAGTCTACATAGATATAATTGTTATCTATTGACCACAGAATCACAGATGTACTAGTCTTCTTTTAGGACAAAAAAAAAAAAAAACCAAAAGCATATCATTGCAATTCAAGAAACTTGAATTGTCGTAAGCCACAATAACCAATAATAAGTAACTTTATGAAATGGTAATCAAAACTTAAAACTAAAGTACTTAACCATATGCCACTCCTTACAAAAACTACTCACATAGTACCAATGACAACACAAAGAAAACTAGTGACGTAACAATACAGAAGCCAGCTTCAGATATAAGGTATCTAATTCCATTAACTGATATTTTAAACCCATACGGTTTTCATATGTCATACAAAACAACAAAACACAACCTCGGGTGTGACCAGGAGTATCCATTACAACCACCTCATGTCCTGCAAATTTCCATTTATCTCCATCATTCAGAACTATATCAATGCCAGGAATTCTATCTCTGTCCGTTCCTGCACCAATTACCTACAAGCAGGATTTGGAAATGTAAATACTACAAAATATTGAATGCGCTTTCAAAGGTTCAACCATTTCACAGAAGCCATGAACTTTATTGAATCTGCATCTCGCTTTTGCATTTTAATTCAAATTCCTTGCTCCCAACACACGCACTTTTGAAACAAAAGAGTAAAGATAAAAAATAAGCTTGCATTTTAATCATTCGTGCACAATAAAAAACTAGAAGTATATAAATGGGAAGAACTTTGCAAAATGGCCACGAAAGTGATTGACGACTTGACATGACCAACATCACCAATATAAGGCATCTTCCGTTTCCCAAAATGTTAATAACCAAACCATTAAAATGATTAAAATAGTAGTTAACAAATTAAAAAGATAACCATTACAGCAATTCAGAAAAACCTATTTGCTGTCTTTCTATCAGGTTGAGTGCTTGGGTTTTGGAATGGAGAGGATTTATTAAACAAAATGGTAAGAGTTTTTTAGAGTTGCATTTTTTTTCCTCTCTATTATATTAAGTATTTGGAACTATGGATGGAGAGGAATGCAAAAATTTTCCAGGCCCTATTTTCATATTTTAAGAACTGCTTTGCAATAACGTGATCTCTTGGCTTCTTAATGGACTCGTGCTTCAAGGGCTTTAAGGGCTTTAAAAGGAGTTTCTTTAAACATTATTACAAATGGCAACAGAGAGCATAGACAATAGGATTTGGTTTTTCTTCAAATGCTCGTACTTCAGGTCTGGCATACTTACTACTGATAAACTAGTAAAAATTCAAGATAGTAAATTTCCTTAATCAAACTAAGTTTTATGTTAGGAAAGACTTTCACAAGAATGCCAAAAGAAGGGCAAGCAACAATTCTATACTCAGATTCCATAAGAGCCTAACTTAATCACATGATTACAGATTTGTTAGTAAATTTCTTGCATAAATCAAAAAATAAACTCTTTTATCTGTTTTAACTCTAAAAGATCTCCTTACTAAAATTGTCGATATAAGGAATAATTACTTTCTTAATTAGAAACAGTAGGAAGAAAAATGTTCCTTATTTTCAAATATAGTCTGCAAAACTGAAATTGCTAAGACAAGCTTTTATTTTTAAGGCTTATAACTTTTGTGTCCATGTTCACTTATAGGAATCCAACTACTTAAATATTTATGGAAAAAAAAAAAAAGAATCTGCACCAGTAGATACCATTGTCATACCTTGGCCCCATACCTTGCTTTCAACTCTTCATTCCCACCAGTGTGATCATGATGATGATGTGTATTTAGTATATAGGTCAAATTTCGGTTCTTCCTTCTTAAAGCATCTATAACAGGGACAGCTTCAGAGGGATCAACAACTCCAACTGTGCCAGTATCCACATCATGTAAAAGATATGCATAGTTATCCCTAAGACACGGCACCTGAAGATGCAAAAAAGCAGCAAAAGATTGGTAACCCAAATTAAATTTGCAAGACCAGAACCCAAGATATCAACCCTATATAACAATTAAAAGAAAGGACAGGTTTTTACCAATTCAATTTGTAATGAGGAAGACATATTGGAAACACTGCAAAATTGAGCAACTCTAAGTGTTCTACTAGCTCCACGCAAGGTCTTCAATGGCATAGACAGTAAGTGCATGAATCCATACAAGGGACCTTTTCTGAAGCAAAGCTCTCTCGTTCCTGGCCACACACAACGCCCACTCCCCGCCTAAATTATGAGAAGCAAAAGTAAGGTTCTAAACAAATTTCTTTGCAATGTCAACAGACACCTCTACTAAAACAAAGGTGATGGAAAATGATATTAGCCTATGATGGAAGAACAAAGACTAAATTACACACATAGCACCAAATGGCAAGTAAGGAATAAGCAAGCATGTTATTACATAGACCAACATTATATGCAAAAAGGTAAGGACAATAAGATAATGGGGAGGTAGCAAATTGCATGAGCCATTACTATGTATAGTAAACCTCATGACATGTCATGCCATTTAACTTGATGAGTAAATATAATCATTTGAAAATGAAACCAAGTTCCTCAAATCACAAAAAAAGACAGATTGTACTATTCTTAAATCCATTAGCCGTGATTATGATCCCCCCCCCCCCCCAACTCACATTCAAATCCTGAATTGGCCACTTCACTAGTAAGTATTAACAAGGAATTCTAACAATTGACAACAAACCCCCCAATCCATCACCATAAATTATGAAATCTCAAACATGTTTCCCTAAAACAATTTGTAAATTGCAACTATTCAGGATACAGTTTCAACACTACAAAATACATATGATTGATCATACCATTGGTTTTGAAGGACGAAACTATTAAAAAAAAGGGTTCATTCGCAATTCTTGATGCCAGCAAGCAAAACTGCTTCAAAGCCAGTCAAGTCGAACACTAAAAAAATAAATCAACAAATAATATCGAATTCATCACATGGGTTGAAATGCTACATACCCAGGAAAATTAACAAAAAGCACCACCACAACAGACTACCTAATCCGTGCAAGTATTACTTCAAAGCAATTTTAAAAAAGAAAAAAATAATAATAATAACAACAAAAAGAGCAGAAACAAACCCTTGAGCAATGAAGGGAGGCCATAGCACAAGATGCTTTGGATATCATTTGCATCCTTCTCTCAAACTCTTTATGGGTCCTAAGAATTTCTGAGAAATAAGAGATAAAAAGAAGTTTTTTATTATTATTATTATATTTTCAGAGAAAGCTGTTGAGAGAAAGAGAAAGCAATTATGGCATGGCAATGGGATGCTCTGAACAATCACCTGTTGATACTTCCGTAGAGAATAATATTAATAAATAAATAAAGAAGAAAAACAAGAAAATATTTATTATATGAGTTTTATCTCACCTTAATAATTCATGTGCAAAATCTCTGTGCAGAGTGAATCAAAGTGTAATGACAACTCGAAAAGTTTTCAAGTTTAATCTCCACCTCTCTCTCTCTCTGATAAAAAAAAGACGCAACCGCCATAGGTTTTTTTTTTAATTATTATTTAATTTTTATATTATAAAAAATTTATTAATTTTATTAAATGTAATTAATTAATAATTTTTTTAAAATTGTAGATTATATAGTAAAATATTTAATAATAAAAATTAATTAATAAATTTTTTAAATTTTAAGAATATATTTTTTAAAATTAAAAATTAAATAACAATTATTTTTTTTATGAATTAAGCTCCTTATAAAAAAAATATACATATTTATACTTTCTGAATCTAGTGACAGTTGGTGAGTTTTTTTTTTTTCCCCTCCAAAGGTGATAAAGTTACATGTCGGTGAGAAGGGTGAAAGGACAAATTTAAAGACAGTACATGTGGAGGTAGATGAGTGAGGTTTTGGATGCGGACTGCTCCGTCATTAATCTAGGGCCCACGTGGCAGATTACTTGTAAAGCTCGTTGTCCCTACCTTTTTAAAAGAATTCTTTTATAAATTTTACGAAAAAATAAATTATATTTAAAAAATGTGAAATATTTTTTAATAAAATAATTTATTTTTTATTATTTAATTTTAATTTAAAAATAAAATTTATTAATAAATTTATATACAAATATTTTAATAAAAATTTAAAAAATAATTTTTTCTTTTTAAAATAAAAAATTATTTTTCTATTGGAGTTGTGTAGTCTTATTTTTGCCCCTTCACAGAAAGACACGACCTTGTCCCCCAACCTTGGTCGTGGATTATCCTTTTTACCTCCAAGGCTGCGTGGTAGTCTTATTTTGCCCCTTCACAGAAAGGCCATCTACTTGGCTCCATTTTCCTAAAAACTAAATGAGCGTGAGACTGCATAGAGCTCTGCCTTCTCCTTCGATCTCATCGCGATTCTCTGAGTTCGATCCTCTGAACTGCTGCTCTCTTGAATCTTAGCTACTGACACCTAATTTGAACTGATGGTCTTTAAAAATGGAGGCTTCTTTGAGGTCATGTAAAGATTTGTCATTGGGTTGGCTTCAGCACATGCATGTGGTCAGCATCTGCATCTGCTGTTCTTGTTTTTTGATACTGATTGTTTGGAAGCTGATGGCAATGGGATGTATGGCACTGCATCTCATTGTTTCCTATGATGCCATTTTCTTGCATGATGAATTATTTTATCTTTGATAAAAAAAAAAAAATCTTTTTTCATATTTAATTGCTATTTTAAAAAATCTTTGCTATTAAACGCTCTTGTTTGTCAGAGAATATATACAATTTTCCTACAAACGTATTATTTTACAATATTTTATAATATATGTGCTCATTTCGTCTCCTGCTCCTTGGTTTCTTTAACAGAGAAACTAATTTGTTAGGTCACTGAGTTTCGATATCTGTTTGGACTCATCGCCGACATAGGGAGAGGCGCAATAATGTTTCCAGCCATTTCCCAATAAACAGTGATCGGAGCTACCGCTCACACGCCTGTATGTAGGAGCACATGCAACGCATGTTGGACCTCCGATCACCCCTTCGACGGTCGCTTCACTATTTCCAACCATCCCCTAGTGGTTCGATCGATTCATTCAAACCTGTGGCAGTGGGCTTCTCCTTTGGTTGGATATTGTTTCTTTCTCCAGGTTTTGTTTCTCATATTTGTTTTGTGCCTGTGAGCTATTTGGGTTTAGAACTCTTAGGTAGAACTTTTGTTTCGACTATTTTGTGTTGGCTTGTTGGTCGGATATTAATATGGCTTCTGATGGTAAATTTATAGTTACTGAAATTATTCCGACACCAACTAAAATTACTAATCATAAGTTGAAAGGGCTCTAAATACTCTAATTATTTAGAGTATCGAATATTATTAAATTGATAATTGAATTATTACATTTTCATAAAGTAAAAAAATAATATTACATTTAAATAAAAATAATATTTTTTACAAGTAAAAAATAAAACTTAAATTTAATTATTTAATAATTAAATTATATATATATTAATTTTAAGTAACATAATTTTATGAAATAATTTTAAATCAACCAAAAATGCATATTCAAGTTGGCTAATTCCGGTTTTAATTCAGAGAAGAGAGATCCGTTAACTAGCCCTTTTAATATGAGGATTCAAAAACTAAAACCAATTGACCAGTTCCAATTCACGGTCTGAATCAGACCGTTGGCAGGCCACCCAGAACCATAGAATTTACCATTCATGCTCAAAATTGTCCGTCCAGTTTACCGTTAGTGGAGTCCACATGAACTTTAATGGATCCATCAAGAAATCAACTTGGGGAAGTTATTTGGGGTCTGGCTTCAGTGTTACAACAACAATTATACAACAGGAGATACAAGACATACTTTCACATTGAAAAAAAAGCTGCATTTTGCAATTTGAAACTCTTCTCTTTTTCAAATTTGAGATGCAACTTAAGCAGCCATAGATGCTTTAAAGTTCATCCTGCAAAATCAAAAGAATCATCAAGCATTTAGGAAGCTTATCTACAACAAGAATTGAACACGAAAAAGAAAAAGAAAAGAGCGAGAGAAGGATCGGAGAGAGAAGGCTATGCTTACATGGTAATCGTCATCGTAGTGGGGATCATACTGCCGAACAATATATATATATGTTAAAATTTACACATTCCAGTAAGTAATAAACATGTCAGAATGATCATGATCATACAAATACATTATTGAAATGAATCAGTTCTTCCTTTAAATCCAAAACCTGCTAAGTTGATATTCATTCTATGTTCTCTATTGGTTTAAATGTTAGAAGAATTAGTGTACGGAGAGGTTCCAAGACCAAACCTCAGCCAAAACAAAATTAGCACTGAAAGAATACACAGCTACAACTACAAGAATCATTCAACACACTGCATTTACTCAATTACAACTCTTTTCGATGCAAGTGATCCTGTCTGCTGCTTCAGATGTTCTTTCGCATAAAACTATTTTGTGTTGTACTTCTTAATTTACTTGTCTGTCATTGCTCATTTTCAACCATTAGATGGTGCATAAAATCACTGCTAATATATCCATTCTCACTGCGATGCACCCATAAGGAAGAGGCTCATCCATAATGCATAACATTGCTGCTAATATATACATCCTCATGGTTATGCACCCAGAAGGAAGGGGCTCCACCCATTATGGGTGCTTACAGAAGTGTTCTAAGTTTACTAAATTAGATAAGTCCTCAACGTTGTGGCAGCTTTGAACGAGGGCTGTGACCCCATGCACTGAAAAACAGCCTTAACTTCCTAGAGGAGGTTACTGTCTCTGGATAAACGAGCATAGAAGTTGGCCGTGGCCAACTTAACAAGGAGGGCATGGAACTTAGGGTCCATGAATGCCCACCTGGAGACATATCTGGATTCAACTGTGCCAAAATTTGGGCACATACACAGCACAAGTGCCATCTGACAGTGTTGGCTTCTTTGACCAAGTGAGCCGTGCATGCAAAAGGTGCGTGTGGAGGAACAATATGGCTTGTGACCCGTAATAAAAAAGCTTTGCAAGCTATGAATGTCAATTCGGCCTAGAATGGGCACTAAAGCCATGGTTCCTAGAGCATACTTTATGCAAATGCACAAGCAGAAAGGAGGACAAAGGCGTTTTGTTGTTTGCTTCAAATTGGTGCTATTGATGTGCATTTCTCAAGCAAAGACAGCATCACAATGACATGACAATTGATTCCTGAAATGTCTTAACTATGACTCCCACTATTATAATGTTCAAATGTCTTAACTATGAAATAAGGAGACTGAATTGATTCCTGAAAAGACAGCATCACAATGACATGACAATTAAGCAAATAAACTTGTTAACGTTATATCTCACTGTGTTCAAATGGGTATAGATTATAGAACATAAACAATGTGCATTCATGTAAGGAATGTTCTTTAAAATTTCAAGCAGCAAACTGAAAAGATGCACAACTTTGTTTGATTAGAAGAAAGCACAAGCTATAATACCCTTTTGGGACGCCGCCTCCGATTCCCCCTTTCCTTCCTCCTCCTCTCACCTTCTTCTCTTGCTCTCTGAGCTTCCTATTTGTAAACATTCAGAAATAACTGCTAAGAAGAGCTGATAAATCAAATGGCAGATCCCAGGAAAAGCTAAGACATTGTTAATCACCTCTTCTTCTTTAGCTCTCCTCACTTTCTCTGCTTCCTCAAAGGCTTCTTTTTCAAGCTGAGATTTACATGAGAATTTGAAGTTGGCTGTTCTAGAGAACAAAACAACTAATAGAATTTCCAACTCCAAATAAATATCTCACCTCCCTATTCGCGGCCCAGATATCTTCTACAACTTTTCTTGCATATTGTGGGTCATCACAAATCAATATATTATCAAAAACCGAACCAGCCTTCACCTGCAATGCAACATTTCATCATATCAGATGAAGGTGGCTATAAGTGTGTTTCATACCTTGCATAAACAATATAAATCCAAAATCACTGAAAATATGAAAAATGAATGAATTTCAAAGGATAGAGAGAGCTTATTTCTAATGGAGATATCACGGGTTTTGGGTACAACTCCAAGAAAACTCTATGAGAACTATCAGCTCATGTAGCCTAGCCAAGCCAACCAGAAAATATAAAAATTGAAAAATTTTACATAACCAAAAGATAGCAAAATCAACATTCAATTTAATGAATTTTTTGTTCATATATAAACTCTTACAACAGTTATCCGACTACCCAAAAATATTTGTAGTTCAGAAACTTAAATTTATATCTCTAACATTGACCCAAAATTTTACTAGGTTCAGAAACTTAAATTTATATCTCTGACATTGCTAATCTCCCATTTCCCCAGAACTTACATTTGTATCATCAATTCCAATACAAGAGAAGTCATACCTGCCATACTTCAATACCAACATATTTTATAGGCCTCAGCACATACAGGTCAGGATCATCTTCAAACTCTGAAGAAAAAGAGGGAAAAATAAGACAATGAGTTCATGCACAACAAAATCTAATCTGATATGAACTGCAAGGTCAAAGATGATATACAGACAAATGCCAGTCACCTCAAATATTATATAACATCTCTTGTACAACCTAGAAGCTAAATTCATCTTAATAAGCTATTAGGACCAAATTGATAATAAAAAAATTTCCAGCATTAATAAGGAATTACAATTTGTCTTTTAATAGCACAGTGTTAGTGGTCCTTAGCTAATATACAAGAGATTCACAGACAGAGGAAAAAAGAAATGAAATGCAAGACAAAGTTAAAGTCACTAATGCCGACGAGAAAAACTAGTTCCATATGCTGCTACTACTCATGGTATCCTACTTGCTAGTAGTTTGTCTCCTATGTGTTAATGGTGATGTTAGTAGTATTGTTAATAGTTAATAGTGTTGTAACAAGAAAAGGAACAATTGGCAATTTCTGTGTATATTCTCTATTGAAGTAAATGTGTTTATATACAGATTACACGATTTTGTTAAGGCAACTCTTAAGAATCCTCTATCAATCAATTAGTATCAATTTGCCTATAATTATATAATCTCCTTTAATTATGTACAGATTATGTTCACACTCTAGCACTCTCTCTCAGATTGGAACATAGATGTTTATCATATCCAACTTATTAGAAAAAAAATTCTATTTAAGGGCCATTAATACTTTGGTGAGTAGATCACCCAGTTACTCTTCTATCTTCACATAACTAGTGGAAATTAAATTTTTTTACATCTTCACACGGATGAAATGGCAATCAACTTCAATATGCTTAGTCCGTTTGTGGTATACTAGGTTGGAAGCGATGTGAAGAGCATAGATGTTTACCATGTCCAACTTATTAAAAAGATATTATATTCAAGACTCATTTAATGTTTTGGTGAGTAGATCACCCAATTGCTCTTTCGTTTTCACATAAATGATGAAAATTAAATTTTATTGACTCTTCTCATGAATGAAATGGCAATCAACTTCAATATACTTAGTTCGTTCATGGTATACTGGGTTGAAAGCAACATGATTATCACACCAAAGTTTCGCGGGTGACGCAACATCCAAACCAACTTCTTTCAGCAGATAATTTATTCACAAAATCTCGCAAGTGGAATGAGCCATGGCCTTGTATTTTGACTTGGCACTGGATCTGGATACCATATTTTGCTTCTTACTTTTCTAAGACACTAGGTTTCCTCCAACAAACACACAGTAGTCTGTAGTCGACATTCTATCACTTTTGAATCTCGCCCAATCAGCATCTGAAAACACTCAACTACAGTGTGCCTATGATCACTGTAGAGTATACCGAGTCCAGAGATCCCTTTTAGATGACATAAAATTTGTTCTAGAGCGACCCAATATTTCACCATAGAGCAGACATGAACCGGCTTACAACGCTTACTGCAAAAGCAATATATGGCCGAGTCATCACTACAAGGTAGTTCAGCTTTCCAACCAATCTCCCGTACCTCTCTGGATCATCATAAGGATTTCCGTCATCTTTTATGAGACATATATTAGGAACCATTGGTGTGCTATAGGGTTTAGCTCCCAACTTTCCAATTTCTGTAAGTCAAAGACATACTTCCTTTAAGACAGAAAAATTCCCTTTTTACTCCTTAAGATTTCGACCCCTAAGAAATACTTAAGATGACCCAAGTCCTTGGTACGAAAACTCACATGCAAGAAGGATTTGAGAGAAGAGATCCCTGCACTATCATTCCCTGTAGTGACAATCTCATCAACATACATAATAAGGAGAGTAATACTAGCATCTGAATTTCTATAGAAGACTAAGTGGTCACACTTGCTTTTTTTCAACCCAAATTCTTAAACAACTTCATTGAACTTGTCAAACCATGCACGAGAACTCTGCTTCAAACCATATAAAGATTCCTTCAAACGGAAAACTTTCCTATACTCTCCCTATGTTACAAATCCAGGTGGTTGCTCCATATACAACTCCTCTTGGAGGTCACCATGTAAAAATCCATTCTTGATATCTAACTGGTGTAAAGGCCAATGCTAAGAAGCAGCTAGGGAGATGAACAAGCGAATCAAGATCATTTTGGCCACAGGAGAAAAGGTGTTAGAATAGTCAATGTGATAGGTTTGTGCATTACCTTTAGCGACAAAATAAGCCTTAAGTCTCACTACGGAACTATCTAAATTGACTTTAATGGCAAAAACCTATTCATAGCCCACAGCCTTCTTGCCAGAAAATCAACTAGTTCCCAAGTATGATTTTCATCTAGAACTTTGATCTCCTCAAACATTGAATCACGCCTTTCAGAATGGGTCAGGGCCTCTTTAACTGTCTTAGATAAAGAAATGGAATCAAAAGAGACAATTAAGGAGGTAAAAGAAGGAGACAGATGAAGACTAATGGGAAAGTAAAGGTCACTTGGTGGTGGATCCGATGGTGAAGAAGATTATGATACAGAACATGTATCATCATGTACTGGTTTCTGAGAGTAAACTTAAACAACTAACGATTTAACATGAGGCTAAGTACTAGGAGGAATGCCACCATCAGATGGTGCAGTAAAAGGCACATTTGAGGAGTTTTTATTATCAGATGTGATTCTATAGATGAGCCACTCATTGTCCTCCTCCTGACCAGTAGAGGTTTATGCAACAGGATAAAAAGAAATTTGTTCGGAAAAGCCTACATCTGTTGAGACCAGATATTTGTTGATCTCTGTAGAGTAACATTGATACCCCTTCTGAAGGCGAGAATATCCTAAAAAGACACTTCAAAGTTTTAGATTCAAGTTCAATCATATGAGGTCTAACATCCCGAACATAGCAAGTACTGCCAAAAAGTCGTGCTTTTAGAGGAAATAATGACTTTTTAGGAAAGAGAACATTATAGAGAGTATTATCGTGTGGAGGATATGCGATTAATGAGAAAGCATGTAGTAGAGACAGCATCAGCCCAAAATTGCTTAAGAACTTGTATTTGAAACAATAGAGCTCGAACAGTCTCAAGGAGATGTCGATTCTTTCTTTCCTACCCCATTTTGAGCGGGTATATCAACACTGATGATTGGTGAAGAATATCATGTTGAGTCATATAAGCCTAGAACGATTCTGACATATATTCATTAGCATTGTCGCTTCGCAAAATTTGCACAAAAATATTAAGAGAAATGAGAAAACACTTCAAATGATACTTTATAAAATAAATCCAAGTCATTCTCAGGAAATCATCCATAAAAGTGACAATATCTGAATCCAGTCATAAACCAATCGGACATGATCCCTAAATATCCGAATGAACTAATTCAAAAGCAGACTCAGCTTGTTTATTGACTCTAGGACTTAAAGAGCTTCGATGATGGCAAAATGACATGATGCACACTCATATCTCATGAAATTGAGATCATAGCTTCTTCAAAACAGGTAAAGAATGATGTCCTAACCGATAATGTGCTTTGAAAGGAGATACGACACTGGGGCAGACAACAGACCGAGGCACCCATGCATTCAAAATGTAGAGACTCCCAGATACATGTCCTTTATCAATAATCTGCTTTGTCACAAGATCCCGAATGACAATGATTAAAAAACAAAAAAAAACAAAAAATTAGGTCTTTGATAAGTTTACTCACAAAGATTAAATTAAAGGCAAGATTAGATAAACTTAGCATAGATGATAGAGTAATAGAAGAAGTAGGTTTAACAATCTTAGAATTTTCAACATTATAGGTTGACCCATTAGCTATGGTAACGGGAGAAGGTGCTTTATGAGATCGAAAGCTAGCAAAAATATGAGAATTATTAGTCATGTGATCCATAGCACTAGAAAATGACCTACTTATATGACGAGTAGATAAGGCAAGTTTTACCTAACTAAGTATTAGCCGTTACTGGAGTGAATCCTCTCAACAGATCCTAATACTGAGCATTTTTTTCAATTGAGGTGAGAACATTATTCTCAAAGGAAGAACCGATTGCAGCAACATTAGCAATCCTTCGATTCTTATTTTGTAATTTCTTACAATTTTCAACACAAGACTTATTATTATCGGACATCATTTCAATCAATACTAGTAAAAAAATAACCATTTTACAAAACTTTCTCCCAATGATTCAAGACACAAAATCAGGTCAAAAAAATTGCACCCAAAATTAAAAAGCCAAAAACAGACCTGAATACCCAAAATAGAACCTGATCTATGAATAGGAAAGGAGAGGTCCAACTGCAGCGGTGTCGGATGACAAACCCAATGTCGAAAAGCTACCAGAAACCACTGGACGACCTCAGAACAGGAATCAGAGGCTCACCGAAGGTGTCATGCTCCCTCGCGCACCGGCGCGTGAAAGTTGCCATAGAAATTTTGGACGGCGAGTGGAGCTCACTCGCATGTCGCCCGGCCACCGATCTTTGAGAATCGACCAGAAACTCACTTACGCTCCTCCCTACGTTGGTGGTGAGACAAAACAATCATCGGAAAAGGTGACCCACGCAAATAGTTTCCTCGGAGAGGAAACCTAGATTTTCAGGACAAGCCGAAAGGCTCTAATATCATGTAACAAGACAAGGAACAATTGGGCAATTTCTATGTATATTCTCTATTGAATAAGTATGTTTATATACAGATTACAAGACCTTATTAAGACAACTCCTAAAAATCCACTATCAATCAATTAGTATCAATTAGCCTATGATTATGTAATCTCCTGTAATTATATACAGATTATGTTCACACTCTAACAGGTGCGGTTAGAGGTTAATAGTAGTGTTAGTGTTTTGTTTTGTTTTCTTCCACTTTTCTCAATTGTAGGAGGGTGATCCTGCATGTTCTGATCATGCTAATAACTTCCCTTATTTATGGGAAATGGTCATCTCTTCTCTTTGTATTTAAGTTCAATTGAGATAATAAAGGAGACATGATTAATTTGCCAAAAGTAGTTGAGTATTTAACTCAAGAGATTTTCAAGTTCTCTCTTAACGAGCTTGTACAACCTTCAGGTAAAATAAAAAGAAACAACCACTTTCTTCTTCATCCATTGATCCATTAATTCTATCCCATTTCTAAAGACCCTAACACACAGCAGACTTGTCTCAAGTCTGTAACCATGTTGTAGCTGTTTGAACATCGTTTTCTCCATTCATCTTTAAAAGCTCTGATACTCTAACTCTTCATTTTGTCACGCCATACCCATGTCGAAATGATACTTTATGGGATATGACATGGAATACGTGTCCAATACATATTCGTCCACCCAGACACTTGAGTGACATATTCATGCATAATTAATAGACTTTTTTCTCTTAAAATGAATAGCGTGTATTTAGATGAAAAAAAAAAAGTTATTTGGTTGTATTTTGAATTATGTATTTGATAATTTATTTAGATTATAATTATTTCTATATAACTTTATATTTTTTTTTTGTAGTTTATTTTACTCTCCCCATTCCATAATTTTTGTCCATTTTTCTTTTTTAGACTATAGTAACATATAAATTAATTGTTATAACCTTATTTAATTTTATCTTATTTTCAAAAAACCTCCCAAAATATCTCTTAATATTTAATAAAACTTAATGTATTTAAGATGGATATAATTAAAAAGTTAATAAAAGAAATTATATTTTTTAATATGCGTAAAAAAGCAAAGTTGACAAAAATTATGGGACGGAGGAAGTATAACACAACGTGTCTAAGTACCAATGTCTAAACTTAGATCTATATCCCCGTATTTTCTATTTATAAAATTAACAAGTCAGATATAGGGGTATGCACGACACCCATATACGAGTCAAAGTAACATAGTTTAAAAGTATGTCAATAGCTTTTGTTCCATTCATCTTGTACATGTCATTCCAGTTCATTTTCTTATGAGAAAACAATCAAAAATAATTTATGCTCCAAATACAACATAGAGCTAGAGAATGTATTACCCGGGTTGTCAATCCATGGAGTCTTCCACTTTCCCTTATAGTTGGGGTTCCGAATTTTCTGCAGTGTACTAAGTTATATCAATCACAAGTAAAGTAGATTATATAACTTGATCTAAAATTTTCCATCAGTAATTCACCAACAAGGAAGTACCTTTCTTTTCCATGGTCCTTTGTAAGCTGGATTAGGTATCTTGGGTGGCTTCCATATCCCATCCTCCTCTTCATCCCAGTCATCAGGCTACTCAAACCAAAAACACGAAATGTGACATTATAATACATTCTCATGAAAATTACATCAGTTCATACAACTAAATTAACCTAATGCAATATTTCATTATTACTTTGATCATCCTATCACCAAAACCAATTATGCACACACACACAAATAAAGTTCTGGTTTGTCCAAAGAACAATATGTTTAATTCAATAAGAGAGAACAACAAAAACTAAATAGACATTCTGACATATGAAAGGCAGCAAACAAACCTCGTTAGCCTTGGGATCTGGAATCTCAGCTGGAATAGAATCATATCCCTGCAACATCAAGGTACTTAATTTATTGGAACAGACAGATTACCAATTCCAGTCTCAGATGCTCACAGATGACAATACCTCTGGTTTGATATCATTAGGATCATCAATGTGTTCTCTATCGTCCCAGTCTGCAGGCTGCCAAGTTAATGAAAGTTAGTGCACTTTATAGAATGAAAACACCACAATGCAAGCGGATGATAAATTCAATTGATATTCTGTAATCACTAGATTTTGGTGGCAGAGTGAAACTGTGACTTCTCTCACACACATTGCATAGGTGGTTCAGGGGTGAAAGAAGGAACAGGAAAACTTGTTGGGTGTTAAAGCACTACAAGCCTACAACAGATCCAAACATAAAATCTCATGACTTGTATTTGACCAAGTTAGGTGTTAATTTACCATTCAAGGAGAGCTAGAAATTTGATTTGAAAATTGTGTAGTCCATCTCAGAAATTGAGTGTTGTCATGTGAACTATAAATCTTATGCATTTAGTAGAATACTTGGTTGTTGAACCAGTACCAGATATAACATCAAGGGGTTTATTTTTCATGATCTACTTGGAAACCAATGATTACTATTACATTGGAAAATGCATAAGTGCTATGAGCTTTATCAAATTTCTATTCACCCAGCCAAAAGAATATATATATATATATGAAAACTGCAAGATATAGGAAGGGTGGGGAGAGAAAAACTTCTTGCTGTTACACAGGATTAGAAGATTCTAAATGCCTATGTGACTACCCCTTCTCCATTCTACCTCCTAAAATTAGTTACATGATTTTCAGAAGGTAGAAGAAAAGCATCTTTAATGTTTTTAACTCACTGCTCACAGCAGCAAATGGCACCAGAGTTGGCATAATATAAGTGATCACAATTTCAATTGAAAAAAAAAAATGCTTCCCAAGTTGAGATACCAAGAACAAACCTTCTTTGCTTTTGTGTCTTTGATTTTTCTTGGAGGAAGGATATCCCAGTCCGTATACATGCTTCCAGATTCTCTTTCTCGATTATCAATTAAGATGCTATAAGATGCATCAGGCCTAAGAATAAATGTGTAGAAATGAGTGAGCTTATCAGTCTCGCATTGTATATCTTTCTTTATGGGATAATTCTGCCCCTGGTAGGAAAGGATAACATGGAGCTTTTTTGTCTGTGAGCCACATATATCAGGTCCGAACATAAAACTGCAAAAAGGGGAAATAAGTGTTTTCAGATTATCTACAAATGACCAATTTCAGATCAACATAAAATTTGATTAAAAAAATGTGTTAATGTAGGTGTTATTGACAAGTGCTAAAACAGCCAAAGAATGGCAGAGACTGATGTTAACCATGGGGCTTCCTATTTATCCAAGATGCTCATGTAAATTGGCGAATATGACTATGAGATATGAGCTCAAATTTGAGTTCTAAAACAGTTGAGCAAATCTAACCTTATTTCATGAATATGTCACGAGATGACACAGGAAAAGCATATCATAGTCAACCTAATCTTAAAGAGCTCAAAGCTCAAACATTTGCATACATATTTAATATTTCTAAAGCTAGATGTATCAAAACACACATGAAAAGCAAATCATAAGCATGAATTTATCTCCATTTTGCTTTAACTGCTTATCCATCCATATTCAGCTCCTAAATAATATATACAAAAAAGCACCAAAAAGAAATATGAAAAGAAGCAAAAGAAAGGTATAAATAAGAATTAAGTTTGAAGAGAAACCCCAAGGAAACATAGAAAGTAAACAGATTGACAGACCCGTAAGGAGTGTCCCCACCAAATTTTTTCTGATTGACATAACCAGAAAGAAGCTTTATGTAACCACCACCACATTCAATGTCCTGCTCGAACTTAATAGAGTATTGGACAACTAGAGTCTTATTTTTGTTGCTGAACTCTGGTATCTTTGCTGATATGGCAAAATGCTTGGCATCATTGTATGTCTGGATACCTGCAACATCCCCAGGAATCATCAATATCCACTACTACTAGGAAATAGGAATAGGAAGTTCACCTTAAATGAGGCAGAAAGTGAGACAATGTTCATGTGGCTGACCCCATATCTGGGTTTAATTGAGTTAAGTTACAGGATTCTTTATTCAGTGTCATCAGGATCTCTACAACTATATTCCAATCTCCTCTCAATAACAAAAATTCACTTAAAAATTCATCTCAACCAATATTTCGACCACCCTAGCTATTACACAAGCGTGTTTGTTAAATTTTGGAAATGGAATGAAAATGGATAACTTCCATGGTTCCATCTTAAAAATCATATGTAAAAGGAAGAATCAATTTCACCTACATTCAGGTTATCCAAATACAAAAAAACATCATCTAAAAAGAAAATTAATTTCATATCATATAAACAAAAAAATGGAAATAATGTAATCCCATTCCAAGTTCTATCTTCAGAGTGAACCAAGCGTTGCAATAATGCCTGATTCTAAACTATTTAATTATAATGATTAAACTAGCAAACTACTACAAACTTCTATGACCATTTAGCTGTTGTATTCTGTCTAAACTTCCAAGATTACATATCAAGCTAGCACACACACACACAAACACACAACTATTTGTTTGTAATTATCAAACTACCAAACTGCTACAAACTCTATGACCATTTAGCTGCTGCATTTTGTCTAAACTTCCAAGTTTACATGTCTAGTTAGCCACTCAAACGTATGTACATACATTCATATATGCGTACATACATACATACATATGTACTAAAGGAGAAAGAAATAAAAAAAAAAAAAAACCTTTATCATCAGGATCTCCAGGCCATTTCCCAGCTGTGTGCTTAAATGTACCAGCTTTTCCTTCGCTTCTCTTCCAGTCCGATAAAACCCACCGATCCTTCCACCCATCTTTTCCATACACACATTCAATTATTCCAAAAAAAAAAAAAAAAAAAAGAAGAATTGCAGGAAAAAAATTAGCTTTCAGCACAGTTTAATGAAACAGTAATGAAGCACAGCAGCTTTTTTGACCGTCCATTGACCAGAATGTTCGAGAGAGTTGGAGTACGAAGAAAGAAACAGAGATAGCGATCAAGACTATAAAAGTATAAAATGATTAGAATTGGATCAAGAAAAAAAAAAGGGCATTTCAAAAAAATCAAGAGAAAAAGGGAAGTGATGGGAACAGATTGTTTTGAGTAATAGCTTTGTTAGTTACCTTCGAAGCGCTCTTCAAAGAAGATTTCAGAGAAGGCAAAAGGAAAGAGAAAGAGAGAATGGAAAATAGAAAAGAAAAATAGAAGCTTTAGAGCTTCAACTATATGCAGCTGAGCCTGAGGCATTTCCGTTCCCGGCGAGGCACTTTTTTTTTCTCTGACCGGCGAGGCACTTTGCCAGCTGACTGACTGCAATTTATTGCAAGGAGAGCGGAGACAGCAAGAGAATTTTAACTATTAAAATAAGGAAAAATGACAATTTGATCTTTATTATATAAGTTTATTAATTAATTTAATGATTTTAAAAAATATATTAAAATATAATTAAAATTTTAAAAAATTTATTAATTAATATTAATTCTTAAATATTATAAAAAATTAAAATATTAATTAATAAAATTTTTAAATTTTAAAAAATATTTTAATATATTTTTTAAAATTAAAAAATATGAATTATTTCTATCGAAATTAAATAATAATTTTTTTAAAATAATAATGTGTGATAAATTTACAAAAACGCCCTTGTATTTCACTCCAACCATCCATTTTTGTCCATCTCCTTATAGAAAATTATTTCTACGAAATCATGGTTATTTCAGAATACTGAGAATTAATAAGTTTTTTCAATTTTATTCTTATCCTTACTAAGTATTTTCATATTTTCCCAAATTTATTTTATTATTTTTCTTTCTGTTCATTTTTTACTTTATAATAGTAAAGTAATTGAGATTAAATTAATTATCCATTTTAATAATAAGATAATTAAGATTGAAATAATTAATTAATACAAGAAATATTTTAATTTCTATATAAGGATGTAATTTATATGTGCTCTAACCTTTTACTATAACTTTATAGGGATTATATTTTAATAATTATATTTTTATAAAATTTAATATTTAAAATTAATTTTGCATTATGGGTTTACACCTAATGCAATATAACAATAGTTAAAGTTTTTATTAAGAATAAGTAGAAATTTTGATTATATTATGCTTTTATTTATTTTCAGAGAATAATTTAAAAAATAAAGAACTTATTTTCTAGTATTTAATTGTAATATTAAAAATAAAAAATATAATCATCAGAAATCAGAAATAAATACAACAGTTGATATTCTACATGAGAATTTCATACACATTCTTCTCCACGAGAAAAAAAAAATCTCATTTTCCAGCTTATCAAACTGTTCAATTTGTATAATTTCAGAAACCAAATGCCAGGATGAATAATTTGAAATAAAATCCCTATCTAATGATCTAAATGCTTGCTTTCAGACAACCATCTATACCACAAACCCATGCAGGATTTATATACATAGATTATAACAACCTCAAATCCTTATCCCACTTGTCGGTTAAGGACAAAAGTATAATGGTAATTTTGCTGTTCTATATTCACCTCTGATGCTGCGTTTCACACGGCGGAGGTGGAAATTAATGGCGTCAAGTCACCTTTTCGCTTTCGTATCTACACTTCGAAGCCTTGGCGATGATTGTGATCCACCACCTAATGCAGCAGCAGCAGATTCAACATGTGTAAGAAGATATTCGTATATCTTCTTCCTGAGACGGTCAACAATCTCTGATGAAACATGAGGTGTTTCTCCTTCATCCTTGCTTGAACCAATCTCATCTAACCAGTCATTCACACTCTTCAGCTGACTCAACATGCCTGCTATTTGACCATTATCAGATAAAGTTGAGGAATCTATGTCGGCATCTAAGAACCTCTCCACAAATCCCAGGAACCAATCTTGGGATTCCATCTGTAACATTTCAGCCAAGTCCACAGCCTCATCAAGGCCACTTCCTCTGATCCACTCAGGAGGTGGTGGGGGTGGCATCTTCTGAGTAACGGCGGAGCTATCCCCCGATTTGCGAAAAGCTCCAGTAGCTACAAGCTTGGAGCCAACAGATGGGCGGGTTTTCCCTTGAGTTTTTGCTGATGAATTCTTAGATGAATTTTCCAGGACTAATACAGGTAGATTACTACTTGAAGTCTTTTGGCCTTGAGTGGGAGCTGAAGTTGTTTCTTTTGTAAATACGGAAAAGGATGACAGATTGGTGGCCAACGCAGCTTGGACCCAAGTGGCAGCATGTTTCCGTCTTTCTGATGTGACCTTTAGCACTTCTTCTGATGGGTTGTCATCAGAATCTGGCGATGAACCAACTGGTGGAATTTTAGACAGAGAGTCAGCGACCAAACGAGCATTGTTCAAGGTTGCGTGGAGGGTCAAGAACTGCTCCACAGCCGGTTGAGGGTCATCTTCTTTAGCAGAGGAAGTTAGATCAGAGTATATGCTTCAAGAGAGAGGAGAAAGAGACAAAAAGAGTCAAGACACAGTACTTAAACCAAACTGTAAATAAGTCAAAAAATGAAGAATGAAGCATATACAGGACATGAGTATCATAGAATAAGGACGCCCTTCATAATTACTTTAGTTCTTAAATGCAAGCATAAAGATGGTTTTATACTCGTCCAGACATTCAAATTTATTAAAATTTTATGAGAGAGATAGAACCAGAGAATAAAACTATTCTACGGCTATTTAAGGTACGAAGAGAGAAAATAAAAAGAAAAAAAAGGATCAAACAAAACCAATTGTAAGTCTAGTTCCAAACTGATGTGTTTTAGGGTGCAGGGGGAGAAGGGAGAGGAGAAACTTTCATACATAAATTTATGAAGGATTATACTAAACATCAAGATGTTAATTCCATGTGGAATTCCAGAAATCCATAGTAATATCTTTAGCAAAGCAACAAATTAATGCTAATACATCTACAATCTTATAGATTTAAATAGGCCTAATACATCAAACTGAAAACTTTGAAGGTTTGGTTATTTCCACCCTGTACTCTTTTCTGGGCACCATCATACACCTCTACTAGATTTTCTGTCTCGTTACACACTTGAAACTTAGGGTTTTCATAATACTTGAAAATAATTTTAGGAATTTTTAACTATTTTATAAAAATTCATTAGTTTCAAAACATTAATAGAGAGAGAGAGAGAGAGATAGGATAGAGAAGTAGTGAAATAATGCAATACATAAATTATACAAAGTTTAGGTGTGTAAAGGGACCAGAGGTGTGTGGTGGGACCACAAAAAGTGTAAGGTGCAAACCAACCAAACCAATAAAGTACAGTTGTATTTATGTATTAGGCCATTTCAAAAACTTTAACTATACATAGATCTACATGAGATAGATAGGACAGGACAATCTTCTCGGAGTAGTTGCAGATTATGGATAATTTACATTACGCCATAATCAACACTCCTACAGCATGTTTTTTTGAGTATTTACATAGAACAATTCTAATGGGGAAAAAAGCATGAAGCATGCAAAAAGAGAAACAAATACATGTGTGAGATGTCAACTGAACGCGGAAGGGAGAGAGAAGAGAGGAAGAATTCAAAAGGTTTAGAACTGATAAACAAAGCATCCTTTTTAACAAAATTAGAAAAGAGAAACAACATACGTGTAACTAAAGGTTTTATAACTTTGCATTTTACACCAAACATACATCATGAGAACTGGTTTTTTTTTTTTGTGAAATTTTTTTTTTTTTAAAAAAATCCATCATGAAACTAGTTTATCCCATTTAAACCACTTATGCAAGAAATTCACTTGATATTTTGATTCTGTATTCAGGAAGCCATGGTACAGTTTATGGTCAGTAAACCGACACCTAAGTGTGCAAAATATTTCATAAACTACAAAAAAAAGCCCGTAAGGGTTTTAAGTACCATGCTTCACAACATTATGTGCCTTCATGAAACAAGCATTGTTCTTTATTCAAGGAGTAATGCAACTGAAGAGGCAAATAGTTTGAATTGTAATTGATTATTAGGATAAAGTGGTAAAGAGATTATTTCCAGTTTGCTTAATCCTTTTCTTTTCACATGTTGCAGTTGAATGTAGCAAACTGATGAGTTGCTTCAACATGGCCATCAGAAAAACACAAACTCGCAATTTCAAACTATAAATGCTTAAAGGGAATGTCATAATGAGATATTTGACTTCTTTCAAACTACGTACCTTGGATCCTCACAGATGCAGCAAAAAATTAGAATATTAACAATCCCTTGGATAATAGTATTCATTTGACTTGAAGTAACTTAATCTATACAGAAGTGATTGATGTGATAATCTCAAATGAAAACAAATTTGTCAGCAAATATTGTTCCCTAAATGTGTATTGACAAAAGTCTTATCCTAGTTGATACAGTGAAAATGACTCTTCAAGATAAATTACATTCACATATTGGTGACTGAAACACAACTGATAAAGATAGCTTTACTGTAGCCAAGATGTTAAACACATGAAAATACTTTCAATGTCAATAACTTGGAAAATATTACTGTTCCCAGTTCCACTTCCGGAAACAGATCCATTTGTTTTAAAATGTTCTTTTCTTGTTAAGACCTAGAAATCACATATGCTTCAACCCAACCTAAAAAATGGTATAAATATTCAAACTATCAGAGCATCTCAACAGAACAGAATAAAATTACTTTAGTTTTGAGACTGCACTTGAAACACCTCAAATTAGAACTATCATAGTTCAAACAAAACTGAAAAACTTTTACTTATTGCCAGTACTTATCTATTGCTTATGATATCTTACCCTAAACATCGAAGTAAGCTCTCTGTAGCAGATGCCTCTTGCATAGCCTCTATTGCTGCTGTCTGTGCAGAATCTCTAAGCTTCATAACTTCCTGAAATAATCAATATGTGAACAAAAATGAGAAAATGGAAGACAGCATGGAACTTGACATATATTTTAGAAGACCAAAAAACCAAATGGAAGAATGCTTACAAATAAAGCACACATGAAATTACAAGATTTGGTTCTAGACAATCAAAATAGTTCATGTACCAATAGTGCAGACAGTCAAAGGAAACTCCTATTTCCTAGTTAATTTATGAGGAAAAAGGTCATTGATCCCCCAAAAGACATTGCTAATCTAGAAAGAATATTTCACTGCCAAGGGGCCTTTTGTAGTAGTATTCATTTGAAAAAATGACTTCTTGATTGTGCTCCCAAGAAAATGAGTAAACAGCTAAAAGCATGAGGATTGCCCACAAAGAGCAGTTACCCCAAGGTACACAAAATTTAACTTATCTCTATTAGTTTAATTTCCTAATATATTTTCACATTCAAGTTAGTTTTTTTATCACGTATTGCCAAATTCTGCACACTTTAGTGCTTCTATTTTATATTAAAGAATAGCTTAATGGAACCAACTGATATAGAATGGAGTTCTAATGATAACATGTGGGTGCCTTTCAGAAAAGTAAAGGAAAAAAAATATATATTTGACCTTTTGGTCCTCAGTCCTCACTCCTCACCCCTAACCCCCAAAAGGGAAAAAAAAACTTCATCAACTTCTCCAGATCAACTACATCATAGCGTGTTTACCTTTCCAAGCTTAGCAACAGAAGAGGGGAGTGAATTCCATGAAACACTTCCCTCTGTCAGTTTCCTGCTATTTATTGAAACCTTAACCAGGTTTCCTGGAAAACCATTATTGTCTCCTGATGATTTCTTTCCAACAGATGCTCTTTGCTTATTTGACTTTTCTTGACCATCCAAATTTCCATTTGCAGCAACTTTCTTCGTAGATATCGGATTTCTATTCTCCTGTTTAGATGATTTGGCTGATAGTTGTTTCTTATTGTCCTCTTTAGATACCAACCTATCACTTGATGTGCTTTTTCTAGGAGCCTGCCAAATACATTCTGATTAGAAGTAGAACCTAGTAGTTTGACTTCAAGAAGAGGCAAAATCCAATTAAAAAAAAAAGCAGCAACAGATATTCAAGAACTGGAGAGATCACAAAGATTAATATAGATTAACAACTTGGAGGATAAAAATCATGATTGTATCACCAAACCCAATTGAGGAACAACTAGAAACACCAAAAACCCATGATTAGTATAGAAAAAAATCTGGCTAAACCATCCATACTCCAAAATTATGGCATAGTTTATATGTAAACTGAACAGGGTACTTTAAGTGCATTCCAAAAAAACCACATTATACTGAATGTCAATGTAAATAAATGGTTATACTTACAGAAATACTCCGAGCTTCAGGCTTCGGATCGTGTTTGGTAGCCCTTAATTTTGAATTCTCCCTGTGCTTCACCTCCATAGTCCCTTCCCAACTCTTCCTTAAAGCTTTAGCACCCAACTCAATTCCCTGAACTATATTCTTAATAACTGGTACCCTCTTTGCAGTTGGACTTGCCGCACGAACAGAACTCAACTTTTCCACCGACTTAGTAGATCCCTTATCTGACCCCTTAATCTTCGTCTGCTGCTTAACCCCATTAGCAAATTTCTCAAATGAAGTGGGCAGCGAATAACAACTTGTTGGGGAGGAAGGAATCGACTTTGAACTTGAAGATTTTGATTTTGCCACCTTCTTCAAATCCAAATTCAGTGTAGGTTTTGACAATTGAGACTTTGTCCTGCTCAGAGAAGAGTTTTTTCTATCTGATAAATCCTCCTTATTAGCATTGCCATTCATTCTAACACCCACTGGTTTCTCCTTCTCTCCTACATTGCTACTTGCAAAATACCCTTTCTGAGGTGATTTCACTTTGTCTAAATGTTTTAAACCTGAACTTGAATCATGATTATTATTGAGGAATCCAAGAGAGTGAGTTGCTACAATATCTTCTGGGCTCCCTACACAAGGGTGCCTTCCTGGGACTGGCCTAACACCTCTAAGAATGGGAACTGGTGAGGCTGATTCAAGTCTCTCAACATGAATAAATTGACCCAGTTGGATCTTATCACTCAGAATTAGATCATCATGTTCATCAGCTAAAGCTACATAAGTGGCATGAGATGAATCTGATACCTTGAGATAAAACCCTTGGTTGGAAAATAACTCACCTCCTGCTAGAGCTGGTACAATGCTAACCACTTGCAATAAAGATGACCTGTGCTCACCAGCAACTTTTATATCTGTATTCATGTGCTGCAAAAGTTTGAGAAGCACTCCTGGAACAAGATTGGCCATTTCTTAAGAGACCTTCAATATGCATGAGTCTGATATACCCAGATGGAGAAGTTGAGTTTGATATACAAATGGTAAATAAACGGATGAAATAGTTGAAAGGAAAGGTGTTTGTCAATACTCAGACTGAAACCGGGGAATCAAAGATTTGGACTTTAACAAGAAAGAAAGAAAGACAGAATTAAACTTTAGACCCAGAAGACAATTTTTGTACCCAAAAAGGGGTTTAATCTCATAAGATTCAAAAGAGAGAGAAGTAGAAAGCTCAAGATTCAGATTGGAAAATGTTTAAGCTTATGGAACTAATAATGCTGATTAAGTTTAATGCAAAGGACAAAAGAAAAAAGCACAAACACCATCTGTTTTTGTAATGAAGAGGATGAAACAATCATAGAGACCAACCCCCACCCAACAGTGTAAAAGAAAGCACAAATTAAGAATCAACAAGACGAAATTTATATCAAGAAAATAAATTAATCACAAAAGACAACCGAGAAAGTAATAAGATGTTTTCAATAATATGGAAGTAATAATGGTGTACAGCTTGGACAGGAACAAGTGAATTGTACTAAATATTCAACAACCCAGAAGAGAAAATGGCTACAGCCTGCTGTAACTGATAATAGCATACGGCCTTTTATGCAACCGACCAACAAAAAAACAAACAGAGAGCAATTTCTATGCAAAACCTAAAACTGGGAAGGCAACAAATTTTGGGAAAAAAATAAATTAATAGGGTTTTTAATGTAGAGCCAAAGGAGAAAGCCAATCCAAATGGGTAAGAAAAAGGAACCTTTTTTATCAGAAGTAGATAAGAAAATAAAGGGTAAACAGAAACAAGAATTTGAGGGGAAAAAATGCTTGTAATTGGAACTAGAACTTGCAGGAAGCAGAGAAAAAGGTGAGGAAATAATTGATGGCGGACTTATTGCATGATTGACATTACACAATCCATAAGGAGAGAGAGTTTGTCCGTCACTGACATAGACCTAGAGAAAACACATACAAGAATTTTAATGGGTTCTCAAGAAAAGAAAAGAAAGGAAAAGGAAAGAAAAGAAAAGAAAAGAAAATAATCAATGACCCACTTGAGCTTGCTTGGATTGAATTCAACAGAGCTCAAATGGACTAAAGAATGACTTAAAAAAAGAGTTTCAGGTGGGAAAAGGAAGAAGCAAAGGGGTTCTGCTAATCCACTCTCCGGAAATCTTCCTTGCAGGAACAGCAGAGGAATCTTAACAGAGAATTTAAAACTAAAATAAAGCAAAAATAAAACAAAACTCCATTAATTAATCTTACCTTTAATCTGTAGAATGGGTTTTATTAAAAAATATTAATAATTAAGAATAATTATGTGTATGGAAATGCAAATGGGTGCATGTGCGAAGGTGGTAGGAACAAGGTAATGGAGTGTCGGCTGCCTGAAAAGGTCTCACATATGTATCTCCGAGAAGTTGCAATGTCTTCTCTTCTTAATTTTTTTAATTATTCATGAGAAAAATAATTAATTATTATCTTTTTTTTACCAGGAAATGACTTGGATTAAATTAAATAAATATTAAAATAAATAATTAAACACTCTTAAAATAATTTTAAATGAAGGGAGAGTATTTCATTCTTTATTCTTTATAAATTAATTTAGTATAAATAAAATTTAATTTTAACTTAATAATTTTTTAATAAAATAAATAATGATTTACTTTATTTTTAAAAAATTTACTTTTTTAATCTTATTTTTAAAATATTTATTAAAAATACATAATTAAATGTTAAAATAGTTAAAAATTAAATAAATCAAAAAAACACATTCATTTACTAATTCTTTAAAAAACAAGTTAGCGTTAATAATATATTTACATTTCGCTACTTTAAAAATAAAAATATCTTAAATTTTTAATTAATTTTAATCCTTCTGATTTTTTATATAATGATTGAAGCATTTTTTGTTGAGAAGAAAAATATATTTATTTTTTTCATAACATAAATTAATAATATATCTATTAAAAGTCTTTTTTTTATTGGTGGATGTAATTTTTATTAATTAAAAAATATATAAATTATGCATATTGAATTTGGTTAATAATATCAAAGGAAATTTCTGATTAAAATTAATATAATATAATAATCGTTCGAAGTAGATCATATGTTGACACTTAAATATAAGATCACCTGATCAGATGATATTCAATTTTTTCTAAGAAAAATAAATTTTAGATACTTCAAATACTTCAGATCTTAATCTTTCGTCAAGACTAACTCTAGGGTGAAACTCCACCGAAAATTACCATTAAAAAACACAATTTAGTAGATTTCTATCATATCTTCAGAATTTTATATTTATTAGTCAGTATTAATTGAATTTTTAAAAAATGTGATAATCTGATAAATATAAATATTAAAATAAGCAATTTTTCTAATGTTAAGTTTAAAATACACTTTTATTTTTAATTTATTGATTTAAGTGTTATAATGGTTACCGTAAGTAGTAATTATTTCATTTTTACCTTTTTATAGATCGGTTAGTTGCAGAATAATTTCATTTCAATCACATCAAAAATTATTAATTATTTTAATTAATGTAATAATTTTTTAATTAAAAAAGAGAAAATTACTTTTTAGTCCCTGAGGTTTAACGTAATTAACACTTCTGTCCCTCTATTTTGGCGACCCAACACTTAAGTCCCTCACTTTCACTTCCGTCCAAATTCGTAGTCCTTCCGTCCATTTAATCCGTTTGGTCAAAGAGTCAAAAGCGAGAGATGATAATTTTTTCCAGAAATACCCTTCTCTTAAATGTGAAATTCCTTCTCTTTCATGTTTTTTCCAATTGCATCTCTCCAGTTGCAGAAGAAGAAGAAAGTTGCATAAGAAGAAGAAAAGGAAAAGGAAGAAGAAGAAAGAAGAAGTGTAAATGAAAATAATTTATAAATAAAATAATTTTATTTAAATTTCTAATCATATTAAAAAAATAATTTTAACAATAAATTATAAAATTAAATTTGGCTAGCGACTCCATCTTCTACCTTGAGAAGATGCTCTCGCCGTTGCCCCTCTCACGCCGTACGCCCGATGATCGCCAAATGCTGCCGCCAGCCCGAGTTCCAGCAGTTCGTGCAACGATTGCTCCACCGTCGGCGCTACGAACCATCTCTGGCTGCCTTCATCGTCGATAGCTCACGAGAGGTTGCTTCGGTCTTCCTCAAATCGCCGATTCACACAGCAACTTCCTCCCTGGCGACGTTGAGGCTGCTAGGTTCATCCTGCTACCACTGTGTATGCCGTCCGTGCAATGTCGGTTGACAGCCCCTAAACCGGCGGATCGAGCAACGATTGCGCCTCTGTCGGCGCTGAGCCAACTCGGACCTCACCTTGTTGATGACAGCTCACGACGAAAGCCCAAACCGAGACCATCTCGATCTCGACCTCTACGAACGTGGGGACTGACGTGCTCCATGTCCATGTCGCGGCCGTTGCAGTCAGGCAAGTATCACCGGGCGAGCATGCTGCAGACAGATCAGTCATGCATCCGCTAGCGATCGGCACTCATTTTCGCCTCGAGTGGTCCACAAAGAAGGAAGAGGGTTAATTTTGTCAATTCACGTGTCCCAAACGGCTATTTTGGACGGAAGGACTACGAATTTGGACGGAAGTGAAAGTGAGGGACTTAAGTGTTGGGTCGCCAAAATAGAGGGACAGAAGTGTTAATTACGTTAAACCTCAGGGACTAAAAAGTAATTTTCCCATTAAAAAATTTTAAAATACAATTAATTAATTTTTTGAATCAAAAAGAGAGCTTATCTCAGATTATTAATATCAAAGGATAATGCGTCGTATAAGAATAAATGAGGGTATACCCCCAATCAAAATCAGACAAAGAACCAGCCGCCCTTGCAACTGTATGAGCAACTTGATTCGCTGATCTCCTAATAAAAGCAAACGAAACATATTGCAGCTCATGAAGAAGAGCCTTACAATCATTAATCATTAACTCAAAATATGAAGAATTAGAGTGTGGATAATTCAAAGCGTTAATAACTAGCTTACAATCCATCTCCACACAAATCAGAAAATAATTTTTAGATTTCAACCAACTCAATGCCTCCCTAAAATATAACACTTCACCCAATAGAGGATCCATTAAACCCGGTATGACCATAAGTTGACCTTCACAACAGTACCCCAATGAATTTCGGACCACCATACCCAACCCATATGAACCATTAGTCTTACTGAAATGTCTATATTGCATTTATAATGTCTATATTGAATTTCGGACCACCATACCCAACTCAAAATACAATTAATTGATTAATAAAACTAATAGCTTTTAACAATAATTACTTATTGGTTGATTTTCAATTTAGTAGGTCAGATAATCAATCAATCAAATTCAAATTTTCAAATATAAGGTACTAGGCATATTCAATAACATGCACATATATTTGGTAAACTTTGTGACATTGCCAATACTAAATTTATTAAATAATATAAAATCTTAAATTTTAATTTTTTTTAATTTTATTATCTGTTTCTCTGCCATAATAGATATAAAACTATTTTCCCCTTTCATGAATTAATATATGTCTTAATTAAATTTTAACTACAATTAATATGTAATAATATAATAAAAAAAACTCTTTAAATAAACAATTAGGGTTAGTTGATATTGGAGATTTTTTTTTCTTATGTAATTAAATAATCACATTTTTAAAAGCTAAACTATTGTTTATGAAAATATTTGTTAAATGTAGCAGGTTAACATTCTGACATCACACTACCAAATATATAGGTATTAGCAGGAATTTTCCAGCCAACCCCAATTTGAGATTTTATTTTTTTACTAGAAATTTTATTTAATATTCTATTGTTTTATTAAATAATAAAATAATAAATAATAAAATATTCATATAGAAAAAATTAAAATTATAGAATTTTTTTAATTGATTTTTTTATTGAATTAAGGGCACAAAAAGAGAAAGAAATTCGTAATTGAATAAATTAAAAATTTAAATTTTTATATTTATAAAAATTGAATCAAATCGATTTTAATTAAAATTTAAATCAAACTGAATCGATCTAATTAATTTTGATTCAATTCTATTTGATCGGTTTTATTTTTTAATAAATTTTTTATTCTTTTATACTTTATTTTGAGCATTTTAAAATTTAATTGAAATATTTTAATCTTAATATGATTTAATCTCTTTATATTATTAAAAATAATATACTATTCGTTCATTTTTTAAATTTTTTTCTGATTAAAATCGAATAGAACTGAAATAATTAAAATTTTTAAAATTAAAAATTAAATCGAATCAAAATAAATGAAAAAATCAAATTGAATTTTTAAATTAATTTGATTCAATTAATTTTTTTATTTGAATCGAATACCGTTGTAATTAATTAGAGAGATTAATTAATTATTATTTTAAAATTATGTAAAATAAAATAGTTTAAATGAGTAGTTGTGAATAAAGGAATAATTTTAGGGAGGTTAGTAGTGATGACCCACACAAATTTGGCTGCATTCTCTTAAAAACAAAATCATTTAATTTTACACATTAATGCATAGATTTAGAATATCTTGGTAGACCAAATTTGGCTCCTACTTCTTCAAATCATTTGTACATTTCACCACAAAAGGTATAACATCCCTTTCTCCCCAAAAATTTTTTTGGCTTTTTTATCTACAAGCTCTTGTAGATTCATAGATGGAGATGACATTGGTTTGGATATTTTTAGAATATTTAATCTAATCAAATTTTACCGACACAAATTTAAATATATTATTATTTTTTTAAAAAAATTAAGTGTAATATAATTAAGTTTCGTTTACTGTTAAAATTAGTATTATTCCTTTTTATAATCAATGTGTAATTCAACACATCATCAAGTTTAGAATTTTATTGGTGTATGATATATTTATAAGAGATTCAATATCGGACGAGATCTAACTCACTTTAAAAGTTAAAGTAAATGGAGAAGTGCGTATAACTCATATAAAAAGCATATTATCATTTTTCACGATTAATATGGAATTCAGCATTTTCAAAATTTCAACGAATATTAAATATTCACAAAATAGTAAAATCTTGATCCTACAATATAATAATAGTAATAGCAATAAGGTTAATTTTACTATGTTTTGTAGCAATTTATAATAAGTAAATTTAAAATAATTTTTATATTTATTTTGTACTTAACTTAAAATAATTAATTTAATTTTTTAATAGTTTTGAGCCGATAATTTTATAAAACTTCTATTTAATTTCCCTAGTCGATGTGGGATTATCACAATGGCATGGTGAATCCCTTTATAGCATAATATAAAATAGCTTCAAAAAGAGAAGAATACAGGAGAGAGTGACCAAGCGGTAGTGTGAACTTGATTTCCGCGGAGGGTGTCGCTTCACTCGACGATTTCTCCACTCGTGATTTTTTATTTTTGTATAGTTTTTTTTATTTTGAATAAATTTTTCATTTATTTTATTTTTATTCATAAAAAATTCATTTGTTTAAAATCAATTTAAATATAGTAAAATTCAATTAAAATCTTTTATATTAAATAAATTAATAATAAAATTTAAATTAATTTAATTAGTTTATATTTTTTATTATTTTTAAACTAAATAGAAATATTTATTCTTATAAATAACAATCATTATCACATAAAAACATTATTAATACTTTTGTAACATTTAAAATCTGATTTTTATACAATTTTTTATCATTAAAAATAGTAAAATTATTTTTAAAAATTAATAAAATAATATAATAAATTTTAAATTAATTATAAATGTATTAAGTATTAATAATCACTATTAAATTAAAATAATTTTTATAAAGAGTAATTATTAATTATAAATAAGAAATAAATTTAAAATTAAAACAAAAAAATAAAAAAAATCTAAGGCTAATTAAATAAATTTGATATAAGTAATTTTAAGTGAAATTATTTTTTGTAAAATTCTAATAATTTTAACAAAATTTATGAGAAAATATATTTTTTTTTCACTAAATTTTCTGAGTGTTCTAAACACATCCCTATAAATAAATGATTTACTAGCTAATAAAATTGAATTAATTAAGAAATTAGTATAAACAAAAGCACTTAAATTATAAAAGTATTTTTACTAATTTGAGTGTGAGATTGATTTTCTATTTTTATTGGTTGAATAACTATATAATTATGTTAATTTTATTCTAAATGTTTTTATTGTAAAATTAATTATCATATAAAATTTCAATTAAAAAATTAAAATTTATAAATACATTAAATTGGTAATTATAATTACACATTGTTTTTGTTATTAAGTTTAAATAAAATAGTAATTTTGTAATATACAATATTCATTTAATAGTATACCAGTTGAATCTCTGTGCAATTCAGTTGGCATATTTATTCACTTTAAACCCATTAAATATATTTAATATAAATTAATAAATTTACAAATATAAAAGTAATTAAAAAATGGATAAAATAATATATTAAATTATTAATGTTATTGATGTTATATTTAGGGTTGAGCAGAATTAAATAAACTAAAAATTAAAAGTTTGGTATTTGTGAAAATCAAATCGAATTGATTTTGATTAGAAATCGAATCGAATCAATCTGATTCAGTATGATTTGGTTTGATTTGAATTGTTTGAATTTTAATAAATTTTTTATTTTTTAATTTTTATTTTTATTATTTTAAAATTTAATTGAAATATTTTAATTTTAATATAATATAATTTTTATATTATTAAAAATAATATATTATCACTAATTAGTTCGGTTTAATTTTTTTTTAATTTTTTTTAATCAAAATTGAATTGAATTAAACTGAATCAAAATAACTGAAATTTTTAAAATTAAAAACTAAATTAAATTAAAATAAATAAAAAATAAAATTAAAATTTTAAATTAATTCAATTCGATCGATTTTTTTAATTTAAATTAAATAGTACTTCCTCTGAATATATTGTTATTATCTGATTTATTGATTATTTTTGTGTGAGTGATATACAAATTAAATTTTCAGACTCTTGATATTGTCACATTGATGTAGAAGAGCTATACTATACAGGGGAGTGTTGGAAACGCTGGCAGGCCTAAGAAAAATAGATTGACTACTCGGCACATCTGCTAGCTTTCGTAGTATGCCTATTGTGTGCGCAGGCCTTTTGTGGTAGGCCTACCAGAGCAATAGCTATGTCCACCGACATGTCAATTTAAAAAAAAAAAATAGATTTTTGACGATTTTTTGAAATTTTTAACAAATTTCAACGACAAAAAATTTTATTGAACTACTGATATGAATTTTGAGGTGCTTTTCATAAATTCTTTTTATAATTTTAACTATAAAATATTATTAATTACATGTAAAAAAGGTGATGATGGTCTATTAATACCCATTACTTTTCTATTATTTGCACTACGATAAAATATTAAAAAAAAATTATAATTGAGTATTTTTTTATAGTTGAGACTTTCTGTAACGATCAAAATAAATTAGAAATAATTTTTATTGGAAAACCAAAAAAAGTAAATTTTATTTGATTTACCTCATCTTATACTATAAATTTTTTAATTAATATATATAAAATTAATTTAAAAAAAAATTGAACACCCAAGAAAACCAAAAGGGAAATTCTTCTTTTTATAAAGTAATAATTACTCATCTTAACCTTAAGCCACAATGGCTAATGACTCATTACCTAATGATTATCCTTTTTGAATAGTATTGCATTGGAAATATTGTTGCATATATTGTTAAAATAGGGAATAAAGACAAATTAATTGATTAAGCCTTAGAATATGCTAAAGTACTTGTAATTATTTTCCTTAAAAAAAAAGTGGTTGTAATTATTAGTTGTTTTTTTAAAGTTAATAACATGTTTTAGCTTCCTTATCACACTCCTTAGCAAAGTAATCACTAAGCAAAAAGGCTAATGATTTTGATTATGTATCAAACAGGAAAAAAAAAAAAAAAAAAAAAAACAACACTCACGAGATAAAAGTTTTTTTTTTTCTTTTATGATCATTTTTTTTACATGTGCCAAAATGTTTGTATATGCATTCAATAAAATTTTGTTTTAAATTTAAATGATAAAGTGTAAAATTTGCTGAAGAGCTAAAAATAATAAAATTCTTTTTTTTAGTTTAAATTTATCTTTGAATTATTATTAAAAGGATCAAATAAAAACTAAATAAAGCTAAAATCTTGATAAATGGTTGTTCTGTTTAGTCTTTTATTAATAATTTAAAGATATATTTAGTATGAAAAATAAAATTTAATATTTTTAGTCTCTGTTGTATAATTTAAGATAAATTTATAATATAGTATAAAACAATAGTCACCATATTATATATCTCTAAAATTATTTATGTTTAATTTAAAATTTGATTAAATTAAGAAAATAATTAATTGTTTCTATTTTTTATTATTCATAATAAACATAGAAAAAATAAATTTGTAACAGGATTAAATATTATAAATATTTAAAATTATATAAAATAAATAATAAAAATACTTAAGATAATTAAAAATACTTTCACCCTAAAAAATTATTGAAGAAAGAGTATTTCCAATGTCTGGATCGAGGTTTCATAAGATAACCCAATTCACTCACATCTAGCTGAATCTACAAAAGGAAAATCAATCTCATTTGCTTAACAAAAAAAAATTAAAAAGCAGAAATTCATTCGCTCCAGTACTTCTCATCAGCATCATGACCATCCTCCCTCTCATCATCAGACCCTTCAACCAAACTCATCTTAAACCTCTTCACATCCTCCACAGCAGAACTCCTAAACAAACCCACGTCAACTGCACCAGACACCATGTGATATCCTCGTGATTTCATATTAGTGGGTCCATCATGCGGCAATGCAAACCCTGCCAAGTAGGCCCCACCTCCACTCCCTGGGTTGGACCCCACCACTGCTTTCTCAGCTACTCTCATCATCTCCCTCACTTTCTTGTGCCCTGGGTCCCACAGATACCCCATGCTTGCACTCAGATCTAACGGCCCCATTTGTATGCAGTCAACCCCTTCAACGGCTGCGATCTCAGCGGCTTTCTTCACCCCTTCTTCGCTCTCTACTTGGCACATGATCAACAACTCGTCTTCGTAATTACTTAAATACCCTTCATCAATGCCATAACTCGATGCTCTAACTACGGTGTGCGCCGTTCCACGTATGCCAGCTGGCGGAAACCGGCAATACGACACCGCTTTCTTTGCCATTTTGGGGCTTTCAATCATCGGAAACATGATCCCTTGGGGACCCAGATCTAATGCCTTCTTTGCCCATGTAGGACAGCTCTCTGGTAATCGGATGATCGCGGGAGTATGCGTGGCGCCTAGAGCGCGGAGACAGTTGAGGGCTTCCGTAATGCCACCGGGACCGTGCTCCATGTCGACGACAACGAAATCGTAGCCTGCAAGGCCGGCAATTTCCGCAAGGGTCGGGGAGAAGCTAAGGAGGAAGAGGCCATAGAGAGTGTCACCACTCCGGAGACGAGATTTTAAAGATTTGAGTGAGGAAGTGCCAACAGAAATGGAATCTTCGGTGGTGGTGGTGTTAATAGGGGAGAGATCGGAGGCGGAGGAGGAAGATTTCAGCGGGGTAAGGGTGAGAGCAGTGGGGGTGGTGGGGTTTAGGGGTTTGAAAGTGAAGGGGTATTTAGAGAAGGAGAACAGTGGTTTTGTGGGTTTTTGAAGTTTCGATGATGTGAGGGAAGTGCGAGCGACGGCAGAGGCGGTGGTGGGACAGAAAGTGAGAGCGGTCATGGTGGAGTGATAGTGGTACTGAGAGTGGGAGGCTTCCGAACAAGAGTGAAGGAACGAGGAAGAGGTGATATTTCTCTTTTTGTTTTTATTTTAGCTATTTAGTTAAAAACACAGTATATTAAAATATAAATATTATTTAATTTTTATAATTTAAAATTTTATTAATTAATCTTTAATTTTATAAAAAAATTAATTAATTAATCTTTAATTAAAGACATTTCAGATTTTTAGAAAAATTAATTAATAAAATTTTAAAAATATTTTAACGTATCTTTCACAACTAAAGAATTGTCCAATAATTTTTTTTATATACTAAATAATAATTTTATGAATATTTTTTAACTTACAAGTTGGGAGCCAGACCACCGGCCGTGGATGGACGGGAGGTTTTTGTTTTGTTTTAAATAAACAATTACGATCTATTCAAAAAATTATAGTTTTTAAGATAAAACTCACATGAAAGACAAAATATAAGGCTTTTTTTAAAAAAAAAAAAAAACAGAGAAGATATTATTTTAGTACTAACATAACGGTGAATATTGCAAAATTTAGTACCAAAGAAACGGTGAATATTGCAAAATAAATAAATTATAGAATTAAATGTTTTTTTTTTTAAATGAAAATTGGGATCTGAGATTCAAATGCAATGCAATTATGAGTGTGAGTGCAATGTTAAATCTCTATTTATAAATTTTAAAAATAATAAAAACTGTCAAAACATTTTTTAGTCTAATAACAAAATTATTTTGAATAAAGTATACTTTACTAATACAATTAATTACAATTAATATTTAAATTTGAAAGAATCTCACAACATTATTTTTCATTTCTTAGTAGGTAGATTTGGTTAAAGGTTATTATGCTTCGTTTACTAACCATTTTTTAGCATTAACAGTTTATATTCTTCAATAATATAGTGATTTCGTGAGAATGTAACAGGCAGGCAAAGCCATTTCAAATGGGAATTAGTAGTAAAATTTAAATAAATTTTCATAAAATTATTTTAATTTTTTAAAATAATAATTGTTTAAATAATAATAACTAATTTATTTTTTTAAATTTCTTTATTTCTCCATGATGGGTTTTATGGTTAGAAAATCAAATCACATGGGAAATATTATTCTTCACTTATCAACACCTGTCAATACAGAATGGTTTTCTCTGATGATAAACTTGACCCTTTCTGGAATCTAATCACTCTCAAAGCTCCCGTGTTGTTTTTATCTTTCTCCTCTTTATGATAATAAAAAAACAACAGCCTCATTCTCTAAGCAAACAAATTAAAATTATCAACAACGTAGAATTTTTATGTTAAATTTGCTTGTAGAAAAATAAATTATATTTCTAATTTACATTTAATTTCCAATTTAATTAAATATTGAATTTAGAAAGGGAAGCTTTGAAAAGGCCAAAAAATTAGGATAGACCAATTCAGTGATAAGAGCCCCTCTCCATCATTTGCATCCAAATTTGAGATATTCAACAAATTTATTACCTTAATGATACCCTTATGCATAGCTTAAACAACAGAATAATGAAAGTTTTATATTCCATCATCAAACTCCAAGCAATAATCAAATAGCAAATCAAAATCCACAAGTATTTCAATCACAAAAATATAACGGGACAAAAGTGATTCTTTTCATCTCCTAAAAACTAATAAACTCCTGGCAAACTTTCATCGTTCACAAATCTTGCACGCTCAAACCTGCAACACAAAAAACAAAGAGATTCCATTAGATGAACAGACCAGTTAATGTCAACAAGACAGACACCTTCAGATAACCCATTATTTCTGCCTGTTGGTGTATATATGCACAGACTCGAATACATCACCATGTTTCTTTTATTACGTATACTTCTTCAGTGTTAAAGGCGGCTGTAAATTATGCCAACACATAAGATACAGTTAGAAAATTAACCTGGAGGAAGAGATTGCTTCAACTTGTCAGCCTTCTCAGAGTCAAATACACAAAGGGTGTACAGATATTTGGAGCACCGGACCTTGAACTTTACCACATCCTTGCTTCTCTTGATCTTCACAGAGCGTGCATCTTTCCTTCTTGCAGTGAGAAGGAAGTCCTTAATCTCGTGAATTTGCTTCGGCTGTGTGGCAAAACAAAGAATAGGTACACTAAGCAGCAGAAGCAAGCAAAGGAAATGCAAATCATAACCAGAAGATAAATCTTAAATAGTTCTTGCAAAGCAGAAAAACTGATTATACAAATTTGACACTCAGGACATGATGAATAAAATTAGCAACAATAACAAACCATCTACAAAATCCTAATTATAGAAGCTTAAAGAGCATTCTTAGATGTCACAGATAGAGGACACCAAAGAGAAGGCTTTACTCCTAGTTCATCAAGGACATTACGACACTATCAAGAAGATATAGTTTCCCAACGTCCAATGCAACATAAAAGCAGCCTTGGATAGCGAGGGAGAACTTAATAGGCTTCACAAAAAGCAGCATTAACTAATTAAACTTAGTGTAAAGCTACCAGATTATAGGTACAGATTAAAGTAAAGCCTTTACAGTGTACCCAGAAATTAAAAGGCATAAATAAAGGAATCAAAAATTGAGACACTGTATCAAGGAACTCAGTCCCTTAGATGTTCTTAAAGAGTTGCGATCATTACCGCAAATCATTACAGGTCTGTAGGACTCATCACTGCTCCTTTTAATGTAAATTAAAATTAGATAGAGAATAAAACTAAAATATGCTCATTGTTGTTCGCTAAGAAACAAAAAGAGAAATCTCAAGGGGAGGCATGAAAAACGCAACACAAACACATTTCTTAAATTCTAAAAACAAATTGTTTATCAAACTATCATTTGAAAATAATTCCTCCAATTTCCCATTTATGAATAAATACAACAAACCAACATTTTTTTTGTGTGTGTGCATGTTTATATATTTATCGAAATGATAAGAAATGTAGTTTCCCGACGTCCAAATGCAACATGTATTGAAGACTTGGATAGCGAGGGAAACAACTTTTTAGGCTTCATTAATAGCAGCATTAACTAATTGAACTTAGTGTAAAGCTGTAAGCTCACAATAAACAAAGCCCATACAATATTCACAGAAATTCCAAAACAAAAACAAAGAAAACAAAATATTTTAGAAAAATTTACTAGAGAACTCAGTCCCTTAGATGTTCAAGAAGTTGCGATCATTACCGCAAATCATTACAGGTCTGTAGGACTCATCACTGCTCTGTTTGATATTCCATAAAATAATATAAAACAGAGGTTGAAATATAGCTGCTTTTCATGTTCAACAATCCCAGATAAACAAAAATGAGAAAGTGGGGAAAGACTTCAAAAATCAACAAATGAATTGCTTTATAGCCTTCTATAGTAAATAGTTTATAAAATATCATCTGAAAATAATTCCTCCACTTACCAATTTGTGATCCTATACAATATAAAATACCACGTTACATTATATTTGTAGAACAGAATGAATGGTCACAACAAAGATTATTTTCATGGTGCCCAAATTTAATATGAACACAGCCTTAGAGAACAAGGAAACAACAGCTTAACCTTCAATGAAAGAAGTATTGAATACTTAAAACTTAGTAAAAACTGCAGCATTGGAATAAATAATGAGATGGGGCATTAAAGGTTTATCCAAAAATCTCAATGCGTACAAAAATGTTCCAAAAGAATTGCCATAATTACCACAACTCACTAAAGGTCTGTAGGAATCATAACTGCTCCATTCATATAAAAACAAATTGAAATCTAGTTGCTCTATTAAGCACCCCCAATTCAACAAACAGAGAGCTGAGGGATATGTTTTATAGAAGCAACACAAACACTATAGCTTCAAGGGAACGAGTCAAGAGGGAATTGATCAAAATCCACACTGACCAGATAGTGAAGCATTCATAGCCTACATCCGTGAAATTAAAATGAAAATAGTGAAAAACAGCTCCATATATCACTCTAAGTACCCTTAAATATAGAAGAACAATAGAAAGATCAGAATATACATTTGAGTGTTCTAACATCATGGATTAGTACTACTATATCCTCAAGTTACAAGCTTTAGTAATTCATTGATCTATTAATTTTCTCCAACTGGCTACCTAAGGAGTCCCTAAGGAATGATCATTATCTAAAGATCTCCAGCTTAATATTTCCAAGCAAGAAATTAAAAGACATAATCAACATCCAGCACTATTTCTTTCAATAAATTAATAACCCAAAACCAGGGTCTAGGAAATGAGATCTGCCGAGAAAATCAACCATTCAATCACATCCAAAAGGACCAAATTCCATTACTAACCATTGCAAATAAGGAAAGAAAAATGTATTGCACAACAAAAACGATCAAAAGAAAACAGCCAAAATGGCGAAATTTAGACAACATTCAAGAGCATACACCGTCCCCAAAATTAAGAGTCATTTTCGACACATTTGATTTGCAAGGAAGGGTGAAAAACAAATCACAGCAAAACAAAAACAAGTACAATGCAAGCACAAATACAACAAGGGACACAGAAAATATACCATATTGAATTAGGGTTTTAGAGAACCTGCGCGTTACTGCGGAGTGAGAATGCACCAAACCATGGCTGCCTATATATAGAGATGCTAACAACAACAGCTACCAAAACCCTAGAAAATTTTGATGTCCGTCGTTGCCCTTTTTGCCCCAATGGATCTGCTTTAATTACGCCAGAGACTGGATTATTGTGCGGCGAAGGCAAACTGGTTTTGAAATTGAAGTGACCCATTACAATTAGGGCTTCGAAAATTGGGAAAGATTAGCAATTGGGTTTAGGTAGATCGGCCTTTGATTAAAACATGCTGGGCTTCAACTTTGATTCTGATTAAGGGATTTTGGGCTTAGAAAAGAAAGAAAGAAAAATACATAATGCTTAAAATTTTGCTAATACATAATAAAAGCTTTTTAAAGCATATTTACCACCAAATATATACGCTTTAGTTTTGAAATCTTAAAAAAAATAATTAACAAAAAATATTTTTAAAAAAATATAATTATTTTTTAAAAAGATGAATTTATCTTTTCAAAACAAAAAATTATTTTATATAATTTAAAAATGTTATTAATACCAATACATAAATTAAATTAAATTGATATTCATTTATATACCCATTAAACTAAATTGATATATTTATTTATAATATTTTAATTTATTATTTTAGTATTTATAAACTAGTCGAATTAAGCTAAATATTCCTTAAAATTCAGAGCGGTTTATGTGCAAGCATTCGATCGGTTTGGTTTAAAATCGAACCGAATTAAATAAATTGAAAATTAAAATTTTGATATTTATAAAAATCAAATTGAAATGATTTTAATTATAAATCGAATTAAATCTATATGATTTAATTCGATTCGGTTTGGTTTGATCGATTTAAATTTTTAATAAATTCTTTTATTTTTTACACTTTATTTTCAGTATTTTAAAATTTAATTAAAATATTTTAACTGTAATATAATTTAATCTCTCTATATTATTGAAAATACTATATTATTATCACTAATCGATTCGATTTAATTTTTTTAATTATTTTATAAAAATCGAACCGAAATAACAAAAATTTTTAAAATTAAAAATTAAACCGAATTAAAATGAAATAAATAAAAACTAAACTGAATTTTAAAATTAATTCAATTCAGTCGATTGGAATACTGATCATCCTACTCTTAAATATAAAATTGATCAAGTCAAGATAAATAATGGCTAATCATTCATTTAATTTATAATGACTGACCAAACCTCCGTATAAACTCGCTATTATTTTTTTATTTTTAATTTTGACTATACGTATCCAATTTTTTATATCAAAATTAAATTTTATTTATATTAAATAGTTCATTCAAAAGTAAAATGTTTTTAATAAGTATTGAAATTCACCGAATAAAATATAAAATCTCTTAAATTTACTCAGATATACTAATCACTAGACTAAATCTTAATACAATGAGTATTTATTTTATCTGTAAATATTAAAAAATATCCAACTCCTCATTTCAATGAATAAATGGATTAATTATTGTGAAATTAATAAGACAAATGCCCCATCCGAAAGTTTAACATCCTTGCCAAGACATATCACCATCTTCTTACTTCATCCATCCAGACACAATGTTAGAGTTCCATATGTTCATTTTTTGTATTTGATATTTTAGTTTAAAATATTTCAAAAACTACAGAAGAAAATATTATACATAAAACAAACTGTTATAGCTATTTAATTTGCTTTTTTTTTTCTTTTTATTTTATTTTTACTCATTTTGTTTTCTTACATAAATTACATTTTAAAAAAATGGATTAATTTTTATAAGATGTCGGCTTTTGGATTACTTAACAGCGCTTTTGAAGACTCTAACCCTTTTTCTTATAGAAGAAGAGACAACCCCTGTTGGGTCCTTACGGCACAAAAGCCTTCCTTTTTTTAAAAAAAAAACTTAAAAATATTCACACTTTATTATATTCTTTTGTTTTTTCAAAATTATCATTTTCTTTATTAAGTAAATAAATAAAATAATTGATAACCGCTGGATTTCCCTATCCCCAATCCTGAGCCTAAATTAAGGTCATGGCCCATGAAAGGAAGGCCCGCAGGCTCTCTCAAGTAAAACAGGCCCGGATCTTCAGACTTCTGAGGCCGGACTCCACCAGATTCTTCCTAATTGAGATCGGCCCAGCCCGTATAACCTCCCCACGGATTCTTTCTCCTCCTGGGTTCCGCGTCCAGCCTAGCTCTCGGCCCAGTCCAGGATCCAGAATGAGACCCATCATACAGTCTGGCAGATCCGCTCGAGCGTACGCACGGGGGAGAATCAGAGGCCGTTACGCATGGAACAGGCGCCTAATATCCTCGTACGCCCATATCTGTATGGCAGAGACGCGTGGCCCTATCTTAGGAGAGCCGTAGTACGTCATCAGCAAGCAGACAGAAAGGATAA